>NC_058092.1:148390000-149640000 GCF_020171115.1 Neogale vison | reverse complement strand
TTGTGAGTGGTCTATTTATTTGCAAGCTTAGGTTGCTGCTTCTTGCCTTTAAAGGCCAAGCACTGTAGTTGCTACCATAGATCGGTACAGTCTTTTACAGTTTTCAAAGCACTTATGAGTTCTTCCTCTATTCTTTACTTTTGAAAAGCAAAATGTGTATCAGTCAATGATGTAATTAGTTTGAACAGAAAAGAACTTTATTGAACATTATCAAGGGCCTTGAAGAATGCCCGGAGGGCCAATGCCAGGTTCTGGGGCTGTACCACCGCAGGACTGCCCAGGGGAGATAGTGCAGTGATACCACAACAGTTGACCCGGGATGGAACCGTGGGCATGGCTGCTCAGAGAACTCCAGTCCTTTGCATCCATCCTTAGAAACAGATCATACCTACTTGGTGCTTGCTTCTTCTTCTCCCATCAGAGCCTCATGTGGTTGCATCTGATGGGCAGACCTTGTATCATTTGCAAGGTAGAATGAGAAAGTAATTTCTGGCTTCTCTTTTGGGGTAGAAAGTCAACATGGAAAAATTCCTCAGAGGTAGGAAGAGTGTCCAAAGGATGCTGGCTGTTGCAAATTACAACAAACATAACAAACAATACCACTGACCTTCAGAAGTGGGGTTTTAATGTCGTAAACAGTTATTACTGGGTTTTTTTTTTAATTTCTTTTGTTTTTTTTTTCATTATTATTTTTTTCAATTTATTTATTTTTCAGAAAAACATTATTCATTATTTTTTCACCACACCCAGTGCTCCATGCAAGCCGTGCCCTCTATAATACCCACCACCTGGTACCCCAACCTCCCACCCCCCCGCCACTTCAAACCCCTCAGATTGTTTTTCAGAGTCCATAGTCTCTCATGGTTCACCTCCCCTTCCAATTTACCCAAATTCCCTAATTATTGGGTTTTAATGTTACTGGGAATCATTTAATGTAGGTTCACAAGATATCTGATAAGAGAGCACCTTTTAGATTTCTCTAACCAATAATGTCTGCATTCTGATCCTGCAGAAAAAAGTTCTCTGAAAGTGCTGACCAGCTTTGATTGCAATACGATTTCTCAGCTGATTCTTTTCATATCCTATTTGAAGCAGAGCTCAAAGCTCTGTACTCAGTGGGTGGTTGTATAATTGTTTTAATTCATTTGTTAAACATAATTATCTTTCCTCACTTCTGTCCTATTCCTTTGATATATGCTCAGCAACTAGGTCCCTGATGGATGTGATTAGAGCTTCCCACGGTGTGCAGCATGTGAGGGAAGGGGTGTTACATCGTTAAGCTGGGGACACATCTTCATTTCATGTTTCAGGGACTTAAGCTGTTTCTTTTGACTCCTGGGGGCTAAGTTAATGAGAGAGTTCTTTGATAGCTTTATGTGAGCTAATTCTGCTTGTCACATGCTATAGGGGACCTGGAGAAGAGGGAGGAAGTCAGAGGGCAGAGGATAGGTGGGGTGCCTTTGTTCAGTGACCATCCCCTCATGCCAACCACCAACCTAATCATTAACTCTGTGCGTTTAAACACAGACATCCTGAGACAGATCAAAGACAGGTTCTTGGCAACAGGTCAGAACATATTCTTGGGGAAAAGAGTTACGCTAGTGGTCCCTTGTGAATCTGAGGTGTCTTCCTCCTAGAGACCTGGGTGTTTCGTAGACAAACTCTCCTCCACCTTTTTGCAATGTCCCCGCAAGGCACTTCTTCCCAAGTCTGGGAAAACTGAAGAATATTAGACTCTGCTCTTAGAGATGAGGGAAGGTGTCAATGAATCATCCTTCTGGGTTCTAACCTAGACTGACAACAGATAAGAACCGAGTTCAATCAAATGTGATAGATATTGAGGGCTAGATGAGTCAACATGGCTTAGATTCAAGACCAAAATAGTCTTGAATCTTCCTGTGCCCTGAATTGAAAAATGGTGCCCAGGGAATAGTGTACCTGGCCCGATCCAGCCATGCTTACCCCAAGAATATGAAGATTTCCCCCTGCATTTTCTTTTGAAAGTTTTATGGTTTTAGATTTACATTTAAGTCTACAATCTATTTCCAGTTAATTTTTGGATATAGTGTGAGGCAAGAGTGATGATTTGTTTTCCCATACATACGTGCAATGATAGAAATTCTTTCCAGCCTGTCCCCAAGAAGAACGAGCCTGGGTCTTTCCCACTGTTTCCTGGCAATGGTCCAGCACAGCTTTCCTTTGGAGCAGGCAAAGAACTGAAAGAAAATCCTCAAATTTAACAATCTTGTCTACTGGGTTTCAATGGAAGTTCATGCATTTTATCCACTCCCCCTTTTCAACCTGCTTTCTATAGAGAACATCAATTCACCTGTTGGAATTAAACCTGAAAAAAAAGGGCAACAAATTAAGCCACTTACAAGAGTGTCATGAAGTACCGACCTTCTTTTTTTTTTAAGATTTTATTTATTTATTTGACAGACAGAGATCACAAGTAGGCAGAGAGGCAGGCAGAGAGAGAGAGGAGGAAGCAGGCTCCCCGCTGAGCAGAGAGCCCGATGCGGGGCTCGATCCCAGGATCCTGGGATCATGACCTGAGCTGAAGGCAGAGGCTTTAACCCACTGAGCCACCCAGGCGCCCCAAGTACCGACCTTTTATTCTTAACACAATGACTGGACAGAACCCCTATTTTTGCGAGTAAAAAAGAGCAGGTACCCCTTCCCCATCCTATGCGATGGTGCACTTCAAAGCCTTGTCTAAGCAAATCTTAGAATGTAGAAGTTGTAGGGAACAGAATGTTCATCAGTTTGATGAACGTTGGAAACAGTGATCTTTGCAGCTTCAGTTTATAACAGTGAGCTTGTGCATTCTTGGATAGCTGTTCACTGTTCATTACTGATGTGTGCCAGATTAGTTTTACAGTTTCACCTGAGGAGCAGAAGTCTGTTGTAGTTGTTTTATGAAGAGTCCAGAAATTCTGCTTTTAAAAAACAGGCTAAATGCATACAGCAACATTTATTACACAGAAAGCGCAGCAAGTCTACAAGGCCAGAAGCATGAGTACTGATGAATGGACGGCAGCAGTAGCTAGGACTATAGACAATCCTATAGCAAGAGAAGACTGTGATGCTTCCGGCTGGTCCAGGAAATCTTCTGGAGGCTTCAGTACCTGGTGTGATCATTTAGCCGTGAAGAGGGCACATCGGAAGGGGTGGTGTGGTGAGCAAGGGCACAGGACAGGAGCCGAGCACATCTGGCAGGTGGCAAGTGGACTGTCAAGGTGGGGCCGTGAGAGACTGGGGTCAAGGCAAGCTGCAAGGAGCCAGGAAGCCTCCTGAAAGCCCGAATATCCCAGGATAGCATATCCTCAAATCATGGTGATAAGGCTTACGACGATTTAAATGCTGTTAAATGGGAATTTTGTCTTTCAAACCATGCTATACCTTTGATTGTAAGATGTATCCCAATTTCAAAGATGTTAGATTGTGTGGGGGGAAAAGCATAAGTCAGTGTGCTAGCCAGCCTCGGGGAGGACCACGAAGATTTCCACATCCCGGTATTTGCACATGTGTTGTACCCTCCCACATCTGGTATGACTAACAGGATATAGCAGAATTGGGGGTAAGTCAATTACAGAATTAGGTTATGAAAGACACTTAGGCTTCTGTTTTGTTCTCTCTCTCTTTTCCTCTCTTTTTCTTCTCTCTCTCTCTCTCCTTTCTTCCTCTATTTCCCCTCTCCTTCCCTCTCACTCCCTCCCTTTCTCTCTCTTTCTCATTCATCATTACCTCTTGTGGACACGCAGATCTCCCTGTAGATACCCGGGTGGCAAGGAACTGAAGCCCTCCACACCTGCCACCTGCACAGAATTGAGGTCTGTCCATCATCACATGTCCTTCAAACAACTGCAGCCGGCTGTGTAATGGCAATCTCATAAGATACCTCAAGGCAGAAACACCAAGCTAGACTGCTTCCAGGTGCCTAACCCTCAGAAACTGTGTGAGATCATAAGTACTTAAATATATTGTTTGGGCTGCTATGTTTGGGGGTAATTCATTGCACAGCCATAGAGGAACGATTCTATACTCAGACTCGAAAAATGCCTTATTCCGTATGTGTACTCAGCATCAGTCTGACGTAAGAAAGAGATATGCCTGCCTGAGTCAGCTTAGACCCTGCGGTGCCTCAGAACAGGGGGAGACATTAAAGAGAGGTAACCACGTGGGACTCAGGTGGTGAGTCATATGGTCACAAACAAGGAGGGTTTGCAGAAGCAAGACACGAGGTACCGAGCCAAATCTAAGTGCTTTCAAAGCTGAGACTGCTGTCTGCCTCTGTCCTGGAACATTCTATCTTCTTCCTACCCAAGTAGAAGTCAACTCCAGAACAAAGTCCCACCAGATTTCACAGAAAGAATTAAGGGGAATATTTCTACAAAGTAAGAAGTTCAAGGGTGGGTGCAGATCCAGGCATTTCTGGGACCCTAGAATTTTAGAACTTCAGAATGTTATAAGCCAGTGATAGATCCTAGAGGACCCTAACAGCCAGGCTAAGGCATTTTGACGTTATTGTGCAAGCCAAAGGCAGCCACAATGATTTGGGGCATGAGAGCTGGGTGATAATAACAGTCTTTAGGAAGATGAAACCAATCATGGCAGGCAATGTGAACTTGAGTCAGAGAAGCTATAAAAGTGTGGCCTATTTCCAGCATGAGGATGTCAGTTTCAACTTAACAGAATCCTTATTTTCTCATCCCTCATGCCCCCTCCCGGCTTAGCATCGAAGTGAGCCTCACTTCTCCATTCCCAGTGCCTTGCTGTCACCTTACGCCGATTAGAAACTTCTCTTCCCGGGGCCACTCACTCCCTCATGAAAGTCCTTCCATAAGACCATTCTAGAAGCTGAGGTCCATCTGAGGCTAGCATGCTGAGTCCAGGGCCAAAGCAGGACCGGGTTCTGGGGGAGGTTAGGGTGGGTGCGAAGTCCTTGAAGATGGAGGAAAGGGCAGCCTCCCCTGGGATATGGAAAGACCTTCAGGAGAAAGAGCCAGAGAGCTGACTCTAGGCGAGAGTGTGGGAGAACAGAGGCTTCCTACAAATTGTTTTTATGTGCTGGAGGGATCTTAGGCATATTCCAATTCAGCCCACAGTTTTGTTAATCAGGCACCGAGCTGAGCCCTATACACACAATCCATGGAAAGGATTGGTCCGCAGTCCCCCAGGCCAGTCTACTATCACCTACAGACCCCATCTACCCCCCAAAAGGAAGAAAAGTCAGTGTCTACCAGCATGCAAGGGGAGCCTCCATGGCGAGGATGACGGCACAGTGTTCCTTAGAAAGCAGACTGCCCCTGGGGTGTTTTTGCTTATTTTTTGATGAGTTAAAATTGAGGAACTTGGGACTGGTGTCTCCCACTTCCACCTAGAAAAAAAAATGATTTTTACACGTGGGTGAAGGAGAGACGAATTCCCATCTAGTTTACTTTCTGTGACTCTATTGAGGGGAAAGTTAAGCAGGTAAACTCGACATATTTTTATAAGTCTGTTTTAAGAAAGTCGAAAGATTAATGTGATTTATTCAAGAGTATTTGTTTCTCCTCCTATGATTAGTCTGCGCTGGCATAGATTTATTTTCCTTCACATGGGAAAGGCACAATCCTAAACAAGGGGAAGAAATCCTCCCCCTCGATTTTGTCATCCGCTTCCTTTCTCACATGTCTTTTCTCTCTTCCTGAGAAAGTCACCTGGCTGACTTGTAGCACTTCGTACCTCCCGGCACAGAAGCAAAAGTCACAATGTGTGTCAATCACACAATATGACTGAAACACCTGTTTACAAAATTAAAGCAGTTTTATTTGCAAACCTGTGCATTTTATTAGGCATCATTTTCTTCTCGTTATGTTTCACACACACAAGCCCTGCAGGGTTCTCTTTCTGGCAATATGGCAACCTAATTACCCAAATCATCCCTTCTTGCTGAAAATCACTAAAAAGGTTGAAAATCAAAGGCTTCTTCAAAGCGCTGATGAGCTGGCAAGAAATCAAGGCATACACAGGGCAGAATCCAAGGGAACATGGAAACAGAGGGAAGTAACAGAGTCGGCTCTCCGCCTGGGGCATTTGCCAACTTTGGTGACACTGAGCTCCGGTGCTCACGGCTTCGTGGAGCCTAGGAGATGGAGATGCAGCACAGGACAGCCAAAGTGGCACATCCCAGAAGATCCTCGTCCCCCAAAGCTGGGACACCCGAAAATCACACCTTCAGTTTCAGATTGATCTGAAAATAGACCCAAGTTTCCCCTTATCACCGCACAGCACTAGGAGGAAAATCATCCAGCTGCTTTTTGGTCCAGCAGAAGGGAAACCCCGCCCATGGGAAGTCACGGCCACAGGCTAGACCTTATACACATTTGCAGCACAGACTCACACTTCCTGGGTAAAACAACAACAGTCAGGGCACCTGGGTGGCTCAGTGGGTTGGACCTCTGCCTTCAGCTTGGGTCATGATCTCGGGGTCTTGGGATTGAGCCCCGCCTCGGGCTTTCTGCTCAGCACGGATCCTGCTTCCCCCCCTCTCTCTGCCTACCTCTCTGCCTACTTGTGATTTCTATCTGTCAAATAAATGAATAAAATCTTAAAACAACAACAACAACACTCAAGAGGAAATGTAGCTCGAAGGGACAATGCACTAATGGTCTCCCAGGGCATCTGGCAAAATAACCTCGACTTTTCTACAGAGAGTTCTGCTTTAATTCCAGGAGAACCAGGAATTCTTTCTCTCTCTTTTTTTTAAATTTAAATTTTAGGTAGTTAACATACAGTGCAATACTGGTTTCTGGAGCAAAATTCAGTGATTCATCATTTACATACAACACCCAGGGCTCATCCCAGTGAGTGTCTTCCTTGGGGCGCCTGAGTGGCTCAGTTGGTTAAGCGACTGCCGTCAGCTCAGGTCATGATCCCAGGGTACTTTGATCGAGCCCTGCCCTGGGCTCCCTGCTCAGTGGAGGGGCCTGCTTCTCCTCTCCCTCTGCTGCTCCCACTGCTAGTGCTCTCCTGCTTCTGTCAAATCAATAAATAAAATCTTTAAAAAAAAATGAGTGGCCTCTTTAATGCACATCACCCACTTAGCCCATCCCCCGCCCACCTCCTTCCAACAACCCTCGGTTTTCTTATCATTAAGAGTCTCATAGCTTGTGTACCTCTCCCCTTTTTCTTTTTCCCCTTCCCATAGGTACATCTGTTTTCTTTCCTAAAATCCACATACAAGTGAATCATATGGTATTTGTCTTTCTCTGACTTATTTCACTCAGCATAATACTCTCTTGGTCTTGTTGTTGCAAGTGTCAAGATTTCAATCTTTTTGATGGCTAAGTAATAGTCCTTGGTAGGTAAATACCACAGCTTCTTTATCCATTCATCATTCAATGGACTTTGGGGCTCTCTCCATAGTTTAGCTATTGTTGATAATACAGCTATAAACATTGGGGGGGTATCCCTTCAAATCTGTATTTTTCTATCCTTTGGGTAAATATGTAGTAGTGCGATGGCTGATTTGTAGGGTAATTCTACCGTTAACATGTTGAGGAACCTCCATATTGTTTTCCAGAGTTTCTGCACCAGTTTGCATTCCTACCAACAATGCAAGAGGCTTCCCCTTTCACCACAACCTCGCCAACACCTGTTGTTTCTTGTGTTGTTGATGTCAGCCACCCTGACAGGCTTCAGATAGTATCTCATTGTGGTCTTGATTCACATTTCCCTGAGGATGACTGATGTTGAGCTTCTTTTCATGTGTCTGTGAGCCATCTCAATGTCTCTTTGGGAAGAGTGTCTATTCATGTCTTTTGCCATTTCTTAACTAGGTTATTTGGTTTTGGGGTGTTGAGTTTGATAAGTTCTTTGTTGATTTGGGTTACTAACCCTTTATCAGAAAATCTGTTGTTTGCAAATATCTTCTCCAATTCTATAGGCTGCTTTTAGTGCTGTTGATTGTTTTCTTTGCTATGCAGGAGATTTTTATCTTGGTGAAATCTCAGTGATTCATGTTTTTGTTTCCCTTGTCTGCAGTGACCTATCCAGTAAGAAGTTGCTATGGCCGAGGTCAAAGAGGGTTCTGCCTGTGTTTTCCCCTAGGATTTTGATGATTTCCTGTCTCACATTAAGGTTTTTAATCCATTTTGAATTTATTTTTGTGTAAGATATAAGAAAGTGGTTCAGTTTCATTCTTCTGCATGTTGCTGTCCAGTTTTCCCAGTGGTGTTGGGACTTTCTTTCTTCCATTGGATATTCTTTCCTGCTTTGTTGAAGATCAGTTAACTGTATAGTTGTGGGTCCATTTTCTGGATTCTCTATTCTGTTCCATTGATCTATGTGTCTGTTTTTGTGCCAGTACTATACTGTCTTTTTTTTCCTTTAGGATTTCTTTCTTTATTGAGGGGGAGGGGCAGAGGGAGTGAGAGAGTCCAAGCAGACATCTCATTGAGTGGGTAGCCTGTTGTGGGGCTCCAACCCAAGACCCTTAGATCGTGACCTGAGCCAAAATCAAGAGTCAGATGCTAAACCGACTGAGCCACCCAGGCACCCCAGTACCATATTGCCGTGATGATTACAGCCTTGTAATATAGTTTGAAATCCAAAATTGTGGTGCCTCCAATTAATTTTGTTTTTCTTTTTCAGAATTGCTTTGGCTATTCAGGGTCTTTTGTGGTTCCATACAAATTTTAGGATTATTTATTCTAACTGTGAAAAAATGCTGGTGGTATTAAAATGCATTAATAAATGTGTAGATTGCTTTGGGTAGTGTAAACACTTTAACAATGTTTGTTCTTCTAATATGTAAGCATAGAATGCTTGCCATTTCTTTGTGTCCTCTTCAATTTCTTTCATAAGTGTTTTATAGTTTTCAGAGTAAAGTATAATCTTTATTTAGATTTATTATTAAGTATCCTGTTGTTTTTGGTGTAATTGTAAATGGGATCCATTCCTTGATTTCTTTTTCTGCTACTTTGTTGTTGATATATAGAAACGCAACAGACTTCTGCACATTGATTTTATACCCTGCAAATTGGCTGAATTAATGTATGAGTCCTAGTAACTTTTTGGTGGAGTCTTTCAGATTTCCTACATAGAGTACCATGTCATTTGCAAATAGTGTAACTTTGACTCTTCTTTGCCAACTTAGATGTCTTTTATTTCTTTTTGTTTATTTCTTTTTATGGTTGAGGTAAGACTTCCAGTAATATGTTAAATAGGAATGGTGCAAGTGGGCATCTTTATCTTGTTCTTAATTGTAGAGGAAAGGCTCTCAGTTTTACCCTGTTGAAAAATGATATTAGCTGTGGGTGTTTCATATATGGCCCTCATTATATTGAGTTATGTTCCATCGATTCTTATTCTGGTGAACATTTTTGTCAGGAAAAGATGCTGTATTTTATCAGATTTTTTTCTGCAACTATTTACAGGATCATATGGTTCTTATCCTTTCTTTTATTAATATGATGTACCACTTTGATTGATTTGTAAATAGTGAACCACCCCTGCAACCCAGGAATAAATCCCTCTTGAACATGGTGATCATAGTTCTTTCAATGTACTGTTGAATTTTATTTACTACTGTAAATTGAATTTTATTTACTACTGTATTGTTGAGAATTTTCTTTAACATCCATGTTCATCAGGGATACTAGCCTGTAATTCTCCTTTTCAGTGGGGTCTTCGTCTGGTTTGGGAATCAAGGTAATGCTGGTTTCATAGAATAAATTTGGAAGATTTCCTTCCATTTCTATTTTTTGGAACAGTGTGAGAAGAATATATATTAACTCTTCTTTAAGTGTCTGATAGAATTTCCCTGGGAAGCCATCTGGCCCAGGATTTTTTGTTTGTTGGGAGATTTTTGATTTCTGATTCGATTTCATTGCTGCTTATGGGTGTGTTCAAATTTTCTATTTCTTCCTGTTTCAGTTTTGATAGTTTATAAATTTCTAGGAATTTGTCCATTTTTTTCCTGGTTGCCCAGTTTGTTGTCATGTAATTTTTCATAGCATTCTCTGAAAATTGTTTGTATTTCTGTGGTATTGGTTGTGATCTCTCCTCTATCATTCGTGGTTTTATATATCTGGGTCCTTTCTCTTTTCTTTTTCATTAATGTGACTAGGGATTTATCAATTTTATTAATCCTTTTAAAGAACCAGCTCTTAATTTCATTAACCCATCTACTGGTTTTCTTTTTGTTTGTTTCTACATAATTTATTTCTGCTCTAACTTTTATTATTTCCCTTCTTCTGTTGGCTTTAGGCTCTATTGCGGTTCCTTTTCTAGCTCTTTCAGGTGTAAGGTCAGGTTGTGTATTTGAGACTTTTCTTCTTGAGGTAGGCCTATACTGCAATGTACTTCCCTCTTAGGACTGTCTTTGCTGCATCCCAAAGGTTTTGGGCTGTGGTGCTTTTTCATTTTCTTCCATGTATTTTTAAAATTCTTCTTTAATTTCCTGGTTAACCCATTCATTCTTTAATAGGATGTTCTTTAACCTCTATGTATTTGACAAACTATAAGAGACTCTTGATCTCAGGAAAAAAAACTTAGGGTTGCTGGAGGAGCGGGGAGGGATAAGGTGGCTGGTTGATGGACATTGGGGGAGGTATTGCTCTGGTCAGTTTTGTGAATTATGTAAGACTGATGATTCACAGACCTGCATCCCTGAAACAAATAATACATTATATGTTAATTTAAAAATAACTATGTATTTGAGGTCTTTCCAAATTTCTTCTTGCGGTTGACTTCATCTTTTTGTACTTGTTGAGGGCTGATTTGTGATCTATTCTGGAGAATGTCCCATGTGCACTCAAGAAGAATGTGTATTCTGCTGTTTTAGAATGAATTGTTCTGAATATATATGTTAAGTTCATCTGGTCCGGTGTCATTCAAAGCCATTGTTTCCTTGTTGATTTTCTGCTCAGTTAACCTGTCCATTGCTGTAAGTGGGATGTTAAAGTTCCCTACTATTATTGTATTATTATCAATCAGTTTCTTTATATTTGTTATTAGCTGATTTATATTTCTGGGTGCTCCCAAGTTGGGGGCATAAGTATTTACAATTGTTAGATCTTCTTTTTTTTCTTTTATTTTTTTAAATATTTGATTTATTTACTTGAGAGAGAGAGCAAGCATGAGCAAGGGAAGGGTGTAGGGAGGGGCAGAGGGAGGAACAGAGGGAGAGGAATAAGCTTCACTGAACGGGGAGCCCAATGTAGGGCTCGGTTCCAGGGTGCTGGGATCATGACCCGAGCCAAAGGCAGGCACTTAACTGCCTGAGCTACCCAGTCACCCCCAACTGTGAACTCTTCTTGATGGATAGACCACTTAATTATGATGCAGCGCCCTTCCTCATCTCTTGTTACAGTCTTTCGTTTAAAATCTAATTTGCTGATATAAGTATGGCCACTCTAGCTTTCTTTTGATATGCATTAACACAATAGATGGCTCTGCATCCCCTCACTTTCAATCTGTAGGTGTCTTTAGGTATAAAAGGAGTCTGTTGTAGGCAGCATATAGATGGCTCTTATTTTTTTTAATCCATTCTGATACCCTATGTCTTTTGATCAGAGCATTTAGTCCATTTACATTCAGATTGATTATTGAAAGATATGAATTTAATACTGTTGTGTTACCTGCAGAGGTGGTGTTTCTGGTGATGTTCTCTGTTCCTGTTCCTTTCCAGTCTTTGTTGGCTTCTGGTCCTTTTTTTTTTTTTTTTTTTCACTCAAAGAGTTTCCCTTCATATTTCTTGCAGGGTTGATTTGGTGGTCATGAACTCCTTTTGTTTGTCTTTGTCTGGGAAACTCTTTCTGAATGACAACCTTGCTGGATTAAACTATTATGGGCAGCAGATTTTTCCTATTCAGCACATTGAATATCTCCTGCCATTCCTTTCTGGCTTGCCAGGTCTCTGTGGACAGGATCTGTTGTGAACCTGATCTGTTTCCCTTGTAGGTTTCCCTTGTAGGTTAAGGACTTTTTTCCCTTGCTGCTTTCAGGTTTCTTTTCTTGTCCATGTATTTTGTGAATTTGACTCTGATATGTCTTGGCAATGGCCAGCTTTTTTGTTGAATTTAGTGAGAGGATTTTGATGTCTGTATACTTCCCCAGATTAGGGAAGTTTTCAGCTATGATGTGTTCAAATAAATCTCCTGCCCCTTTATTTCTCTCTTCATCTGCTAGAACTCATATGATACAAATGTTATTATGTTTTACTAAGTTGCTGAGTTCTCTAAATCTACCTTCATGGTCCATTATCTTTCTTTCCCTCTCCTTTTCAGTTTCATTATTTCATAATGATAAAATTATTTCATAATTTTATCTTCTATATCACCAATTTGCTCCTCTGCTTCATCCATTCTCATTGTTACAGCATCCATTTGAGTTTGCACTTACGTATAGCATTCTTAACTTGGCCTGACTAGATTTTATTTCTTTTATCTCTGTAGTAGATAGTCTATGTCGTCTATGCTTTTTCTAAGGCCACCTGGTATCCTCATAACCATTTTAAATTCTAGTTCAGACATTTTACTTATGCATGTATTGATTAAATCCCTGGTTGTGATTCTATTTCATGTTCTTTCTTTTGGAGTGAATTCCTCTGCCTCATCGTTTTGTCCAGAAAAGAAGAGAGAGAGAAAAAAGAACAACAAAAACAAACAAACAAAAAACAAAGAAAGATAAAAAAATAAGAAAAATGAAAACACAAAATAAGACACCCCCCCCCAATCCAGCTCGAGGCTGCCTGAGTAGCTCACTGGTTAAGCATCTGTCTTTGGCTCAGGTCACTATCCTGGGGTCCTGAATCAAGCCCAGAGTAGCTTCCTGCTCAGCAGGGAGTCTGCTTGTCTCTCTCCCTCAGTCCCCTCCCTCCCACTCGTACTCTCTCTCTCTCAAATAAATAATAAATTCTTTTATAAATGCCAACTAGATCCAGGAATGTTTTGGTCTGCTTGTTTAAAAAACCTAGGTCCCAAAATAAAATAAAATTAGAAAAAAATTATATATATATATATATATATATATATATGTAAAGAGTATATATATAAATTTTTTTAATTGCAAAGGAAATGGAAAATATAAGAAAATAAATGAAAAAAATAATAAAAGAAATAAGGAATAAAAGTGAAAAGGAAGCCCCATCTTATTTCCCCTAGATCTGAAGCTCTGCAGTCCTCTATGATCAGTAAAGGGTGTGAGTGAGACCTTTGCACTGGTGTTCTAGGGGAGGGGCCTGCCCTGCTGACTCTCAGGCCACAGTGTTTTAGTGGAAACGTGAGGCCAGTGCGCAGAGAGCTGGGCTAGGTGTATGTGCATCCACTAGGTGGCGCTGTTTTGGGCCCTGAAGGCTGTTCCCGCTGATGCATGGGACAAATATGGCTGCGCCCTGTTCTACCCCTGAGCTGAAAGTTTGCACCCCTTACTCTTCAGTGAGCCCTCCTGGAAAAGCAATCACCCTATTTGTTTCCCTGGTTTCCGTCTGAACCTGTATTCATCCTGCCCATGTCTGAGCCTTCTTATCTAAAGGTGCAGAGCCGAGTTTCAAAATTCCAAATTTCAGGAACCACCACAGTGCTGTTCCTTCAGGGGAGGGGCGCACCACGCTTTGGGACCCGTCCCAGAAAAGCAATGCCACGTCCAAATGGCAGTTCACAGTTGATAGCCGAAAGCCGGCACCAAGACCCTCTGCTCTCTGCTGGCTTCCCAGCTCCTAGGCCTGGGAATAGCGTAGCACTGGGAACCACCCATCATTCTTCTGTGACCCGGGGGTGTTGGACCATCCTGTCACTCCTGGGATTCCAGCCCCTCTTCCTCACTGGAGTGCCTTTAATCCAGCCACAACCCCCACAGTAGCGAACTTAAAAGTTCAGATTGCGTGCTCTGCCTCTAACACTTTGTGGTTGTCCCTACAAGCGGGTTCTCTCCCCACCGCTGCATCCACAGCTGTGTCTTCCACGGGTGGACTTCCGCACCTCTTACCTTCCAAAAGGTGGCTGCGTTTCCACTTGTGGACTTGCAGCTTCTGTTCTCTGGGACCTCCAGCTGACTTCTTGGGGGTTCCAAACAATTTGATAACCATCTAGTTGTGTTCTGGGGACAAAACAAGTTCAGGTCCTCCTACTGCTCTGCCATTGTAACTCCTCTCTCCAGAATTAGGAATCCTTAGTCCTCCAAGAACTTTCTCAAATACATGTCCGCAGAAAACAAGCAGCTCACAGAAAAATATCATAAATATTTAAGGAAAAACAAGGCAGCCTGAGTGAGAGCCACTGTGAACAACAATCGAGATAGACTTGCAAAGAGCTCAGATACTGGAATTATCAGACACAGAATTTTTAAAAAACGTGTTTTCTGTTTAAAAAGAAAAAGACTTCAAAGGCTGAAGAGATTAAAAAAAGAATGAAGTAGAATGTCTAGAAAGAAATGTATCAAGTGAAATAAATACCTGAATGGATGAGTTTAACACATTCAACATGACTGAAGAGAGAACTGGATCCTAAGGACAAAATACAGATCTTAAGAACTCACTAAATGTCCCATAGAAAGAGGAAAAGATGGGGCATTTGAAAGCGAGAACTATAAAGTGAGAAAGTCTAACATGAGTATAACAAGATGATCAGAAGGAAAGAAAAAAGACAGACGAGATGAGGCAGAGATAATATTTAATGATGTAATGGCTACAATTTTTCAAAAACTTTCAAAAGACACAAATCCGCATACAAAGGTCCAACAAATAGCTCACATAATGGAACTGCAGAAAAACTGACAGAAGGAGATCTTAAAAGGAATCAGAGAGAAGAGAGAGAGGCTACCTTCAAAGGAGCAACTGTTAGCTCAATAAATCTCGACAGCAACTGTAGAAATCAGACAAAAACAGAATATTTTCAGTGTGCTGGGAGAAGAGAACTGTGCACACACACCGACACACACCTCCAGCCAAAGCATATTTCAAAGGGTTAGGGTTAGGGTTATATAAAGCCATTTTTAGGCTAATAAAAGCTCAGCTTGCCACCAGCAGACATCAAGGGGTTTATTTTTTTTTTCTTTTTTCTTTTTAAGATTTATTTATTTATTTGAGAGAGAGAAAGAGAGCTTGTGAGTTGGGGTGGGTAGAGGGAGAGAGAGAGAGAATCTTGAGCAGAATCTTGAGCTCCATACTGAGCATGGAGTCTGACATGGAACTTGCTCCCACCACCCTGAGGTCATGACTTGAAACCAAATCAAGAGTCGGACACTTAACCAACTGAACCACCAGGTGCCCCAGATATTGGAGAGATTAGGGAAATTTTCAAGGATATTCCTTAAGTAGAAGCAAGCTGATACTAGATGCAAGGAATAAAAAGCAAAGAAAGTGATAATTATATGGGAAAATGTATTTTTAAATGGCTGTATGAAACATTAACAGTAATGTTTTATAGGTCTAAATATGACATAGAATTAAAATACATAAAAAAATCATAAAATTCAGTTAGTGACAAGTGGAGTTTAATTATTCTTAAATCCTTGAAATGATTGGAAGGATATAAAAATATTTATGAACTCTAGGCTTTGATAAATTAAATAAGCATTAAAACAACAAAGGATAAAAAGAATGTGTTACTTCTATAGTCAGAGGAAAAAATTTTTTAAAAACCGAGTTAGGGGCATCTGGCTGGCTCAGTCAGGGGCATGTGACTCTTGATCTTGGGGTCGTGAGTTTGAGCCCCATGTTGGATGTAGAGATCACTTAAAAACAAAATCTTTAAAAAGTTAGTCCAAAAGAAAGAAAGGGGGGACAGAAAAGAGTGAGACTAGGTGGGGGAAATACCGTGGCTGTAATTACCATGACAGAAGTCCAAATATATAAGTAATTACAATAAATTAAAAGGCAAAGATCAAGTGCCTAAGTGGCTCAGTTGGTTAAGCATCTGACTCTTGATTTTGCTCAGGTCATGATTTCAGGGTCCTGGAATCCAGCCCCATGTTGGCCTCCATGCTCTGAGGGGAGTCTGCTTCAGATTCTCTCCCCCTCTCCCACTGCCCCTACCCCCATTCACACAAGCTCACACTGTCTCTTTCTCTCAATTATGTAAACAAATATTTTTTTTAAAAAAGGACAAAGATCATCAGATGGAAGTTAAAAATAATTTAATTACATGGTTATTAGGGTGGAGATTCTTGATGTTTTGAGTCTAAGATATAAATAGAACCACAAAGAGCCAGGCGCTGAGGTGGCTTATGTGGCTGACTCTTGATTTCGGCTCAGGTCACGATCTCAGGGTCGTGCAATTGAGCCCTGTGTGCGACTCTGCACCCCGCTTAGGGCTCCACACCTCACGTGGACTCCATGCTCAGCAGAGTCCGCTTGGGATTCTCTCTCACCCTCTCCCACGTCCCTCTCCCCCACCAACGCTCAGACATGGGCTCAAAATAAATAAATAAATAAACAAACAAATAAACAAATAAATTACCTTTTAAAAAAAAGAAGTATAAAGAGTTGGTAACAGCCAAGACGCTCTTTGAAAGGGGGAAGGAGCTTATGATAAGGCTCTCATACTTAGGACAGCATGGCACTGGTTCAGGCACAGAGATGTAGATAAGCCATTGGAATGTGACAGAAACCCACACGTAGATGTACTTCATAGGCGGTGCTACTGACATGTTAGGTCACTGGGGACAGAATTGGCATTTCAAAGCAGAGCATGAGAAAAATTGGTTATCTGTAGGAAAAAAAGACCAAACTCACACCAAAAACCACCCCGTAACACCAAGATGATTCAAGTACTAACTGTGAAAGGCAAAATCTAGAAAATGTTTCAAAAACAATATAGAAAAATATCTTTACGACTTGAGGAAAGATAAGAGTTTATTAAAGGGAAAGCAAAAAACACAACTTAAAATTAACAAATTCAACAACAATTTTAAAATTAAAACTTTTCAAATCAAAGACTCAGA
The DNA here is from genome assembly GCF_020171115.1 of Neogale vison. NCBI lineage: Eukaryota > Metazoa > Chordata > Mammalia > Carnivora > Mustelidae > Neogale > Neogale vison. The sequence goes on along the minus strand of NC_058092.1, from coordinate 149,623,071 downwards.
ATAAAATGACAGACAACCTTGAAGAACATATCTGCTACACATGTAGTCAACAAATGGTTAGTGTATGGAAAAGATATGCATATATATTATTGACCATTTTTTAAAAGATTTTATTAATTTATTTGACAGCCAGAGATCACAGTAGGCAGACAGGCAGAGAGAGAGGGGGAAGCAGACTCCCTGCTGAGCAGAGAGCCCGATGCGGGGCTCAATCCCAGGACCCTGGGATCATGACCTGAGCCATAGGTAGAGGCTTTAACCCACTGAGCCACCAGGTGCCCCATGACCATTTTTATATCTTTGGGAAAATGTCTATTCAAGGCCTTTGCCCATTTTGCAATTGGGTTGTTTGTATTACTGTTCTTACTGAGCTGAATGTGTACCTTATATATGCTGAATATTAATCCCTTATCAGACATAAGACTTGCAAATATTTGACAGATTTCTTTTTTACAAGAGACAAACTCCAAAATGCTTTGAAATGTAATCCTATTCTACTAAATTCCTTCACTCAAACTGTTTCCATTGAAAGCCTAATGTATTTAAGAAAAAGAGAGAAAAAGAAAAGGAAGACAGATCAGATGCCAGAAAACTGGATTTCCCTGGTTTCCATTTACCTCTTTCCCTAGAGCATCTTTTCTAGATTTTTCTCCCTCTTTTTATCAGAAAGGATTCACACCTGACAGAAGTCTCTGTTCCATTATCCTAATTTATCTTCCTGACCTACTATACTTGAACTAGAGAGAATGATAAGAAAAATAATATGACAATAGGAATAGCTACAATTTAGGGAACACCTATAATTTACCCATGCACCAGCTTAGGCCCAAACCTATGAGGCACAGGTATTGTTATCCTTATTTCACAGGAAAGAAAAATGAGTGTCCGAAATGATAAGTCTTTTGCCCAAGGTCACGAGGCTATAGGCAGAGAAGTCAGAATTCCATCTTGATTCCAATGCCTGTGTCCTCAAGTACTGAGGAGAACTATCATCCCAGTGCCCAGAGAGAGGAAAATCCTACCGAACATTGGCTGTGCACCTGCTAAAGAGGTCTCTCTGTTGGTCTGTCTACCGAGGAAGGCACATATCCTGACTTTGTCCTATGGTCCCACAGCCAATAATAATGTCCAACACTAGTGAAATAAAGTACTCTACCTTTTACATCTATCATCTCATTCAATCTTCTCAATCCTTATGAGAGAGTTTCTATTACCACTTCCTCTCACCGATGAGGAAACTAAGGTTTTGTTGAGTGAGGTCATTAGCTGACAAGTGCAAGGGAGATTGTGTGCCCAAGTTGCCTGATGTCCAAGTCCATCCTGAGAGGCAGGGGACTGAGCAGTTTGAGTCCGGGGGCCTGGTTCTTTCCAGTGATCTCCTTCAGAGAAGCAAGGGGTAATAAACCTTTCTTCCTGGGACACTGCAGCTTTGTCTGCAGGCTCAAAGCAGGAAGGAGGGCACACGCCCTGCCATTAGTATCTAACATTGATGTCGCGAGGGCCCAGTGTTGCGTCAGCATCATTCCCTCCGGGCTCTGGGTTCTCTGCCAATCCTGGGACAGTCCTCTCCAGGAACAGATGGTGGGATTCTTAGATGCTTCCACTTGAGAGAACTGTGATAGGCCCATCAACATGGAGGCCAGACGCAGACCCTGAGTTGGGCTAATTTCTTGCCAAGACACTGAGCTAATTGGTACCAGATGGTCAGCTGTTGTTCCAAGAGGGGAAGGGCATCCCTTCTCAGAATGCCTGGCTGTAGCATAAGGTTAGGGTCAGCCTGGGAAAGCTGGGGGAGACAACATAGCTGGTTTCTGTCCCCTTTCGATTATGACTTCCTACAAATCCCTGGAATGAGTGTTGGAAAGCACTAGAAAACTGAGCCCACCCGGAGGAATTGGAGGATGAAAAGTGGGTTCATGATGATTAGTGGAGAATTTTTGGTCATTTTCTTGAATTCTTAACTGAATGTTATCCTTAAAACTCTTCATTTCAATACCTTTAATATTGACTTTCAGTTGCTATGCTATTTATTTGTACATTTACTTCCCATTCTCTGCCCCGCTGCATTTTAAAGTAGGCCAGTCCACATGGGCATGTAATGTTTAAGGCCATAGGAGCCACTGACCAGCTGGGCAAGTCATTTCTGCTCTGTGCACCCCCGTCAGTCACCCACACCCATCTACTTCCTCCAAACCATAACATGCAGTAACTAATATTTTCAAAACACAGGTCTTTTGAAGATCATGAGCCTGCATTTGAGGAAATACGAAGCCAGTAAGGGCTACCAAACATGCCTAAAAGTTGCCCATTTCTTAGAGAGGTTTAGGAGTTAAAACTAAATATTAGGAACGCAACCAAACCTCCCTTAGCTTTCTGTCTTAACTCACACATCTTCGGTTCACAGAAAAGACCTCACACAAAATCACTGGAAATGCCATTCCAGCTTCGCTTCCAAAGCTTCCAGCGTCCAACCTAGATCAGAAGTCGGTTCAGCCGTATTTAACGAATCGGATGTATGATCTCAGGAAAGAGTTTGTGATGGTTCATATTAAGATATGAAGTACTCTCATGTCTTTTCATTTGCAGGTTTCATGATCTCAGGGTCAGGTCTGAAGCATCTGTAATTCTGTCTAAGCGCAGCTTTAAAGCTCTTGCATATTCGTCAGTGAAAAGCATGCCACAAATAACACGATCACATAGGCAAATGGTATAATTTGCACAAGGTTTAAAATACAGGTGGGTGGCTTTTTAACGTAAAGCACCATGATGCAGAACTGTGCCCACAGAAGGTTCGAATGCAGCAACACTGCTGGGCTCTGAGGACAGTGAGCTCATCTGCCAGCCTCCTTCTCGATCCTGGGACCCTACCTGCCATGCCTCAATGTGGACACTGAGACTGTCCCCTTTTTTTCTGTGCACCACTGTTAACATTAGGGAACAGTGACAATATTCTCTCTCTATTTAAACAGGTTTTTTTAAACCAAGTGATCCTAGTTTCCGATTTTATTATTAATTAAATCCTTAAGATTAATTAAGGAGTTCATATATTAAAAAACATGATGGGGCTGCCTGGGTGGCTCAGTGGGTTAAGCCTCTGCCTTCAGCTCAGGTCATGATCTCAGGGTCCTGGGATCAAGTCCTGCATGGGGCTTTCTGCTAGGCAGGGAGCCTGCTCCTTCCTCTCTCTCTACTTGTGATCTCTCTCTGTCAAATAAATAAAATCTTTAAAAAAAAAAAAAAAACCATGATGTGGGGCGCCCGACTGGCTCAGTCAGAAAAGCTTATGACTTGATCTCTGGGCCATGAGTTTGAGTCCCACAATGGGTGTAGAGATGACGTAAGTAAATAAATAAGCTTTAAAGAATTGTTAGGTTTTTAAAAATAAATTTTAAAATAAAAATAAAAACACGTGTGATATAAACATATGAAACATACCTATTTTAATAGCTCTTGTGTCATTATCTGCCTAATGGCTAGTTAATCAGATCAAGAGTGATTTAAACGGAAGGAGTAAGAGAGGAGAAACACCGAAGTGGATAGAATTATTATGGAAAACAGCAGTTATGGCAAGGAAATGAGTATCTGGTTATTCCCATGAGAAAACAGTAAGGGAAGGAGCTAGAGATAAGACTTATGACCTCAGATACTTACTACACAGGAAATGCAGAGTAAATAAAATAGATTGAGTTATAACACTGAGTGGTAAATCAGACTATCACAGAGATTTGGAAGATACAAAATGGAACCCAGGAATGTGGGAGCTTGATCTGGGCAGAAGCAGTTGAACAGCAACGTGGATTTCTGTATCTAGAAATCCAGACGCGGAAGTAGGATCTTGGTGGAGCACAGGGGTTAAGATTGGAGAAAAGAAATCACAAAAAAAGAAAAAGGTGGTGTGTTCTATGGCCACCTGATCAGGGAGAGGAAATAGGTAATAAAGTTCTAAAGCAAATACGTTACAGTCAAGGATCCCTTAGCAGAAACTTCAAGAACCGCAAACCTCTGAAAAGCTCATTTGGTAGTAAAACTTGATCTGAAATGAAGCATTCATACTCTTTTGTGGATGGCAATGCTCGTGTTAGTCACTTCGAGTTAAACAAAATACACACACATCAGAGAAGAAATTAGGAAATGGAAATAAGAGAAGAAAATGAAAATAATCCAGTTATAAAAATTACCAGTGTTTTGGTGTGTCTCCTGGCACACTTTTGGTTTTCTGCCTACCTACTTATCTCCATATCTACCTATTTACTTGCTTAACATTGGTGATCTTTAACATCTAACATGTAAATCTAGCTATATAAATATAGCTCTTTTAACAAAGGCTAGGTTAGACTATACATATTATTCTATAAAATTTTCTTTCCATTTAGTAGTAGATCACAAACAACATTCTGTATACTATATGCTTTCCATCGTCTCAAAGCAGCTACACTGGCAGGAATGTATCTTCTTTATTAATTAATCATAACTTAATGACATTTAATTTGTTCAGACTTTTCTTTTTTAAAAGATGTTATTTATTTATTTGACAGAGAGAGAGAGAGATCACAAGTAGGCAGAGAGGCAGGCCAAGGAGGTGGGAGAAGCAGGCTCCCCGCTGAGCAGGGAGCCCAATGTGGGGCTTAATCCCAGGATCCTGAGCTCATGACCTGAGCCGAAGGCAGAGGCTTTAACCCACTGAGCCACCCAAGTGCCCCTGTTCAGACATTTCACTATCAAAAGCAACCCTGTGATCGACACGCTAATAACTAAATCTTTGCAAATGATTGAAATCATTTCCTTACTGTAAACTTCCAAATGTGAGATGATGAGTCAAGAGATATTTTGATAAGTATTTGATAAGTTTGGCAAATAACTCTTTAAAAAATTTATATCAGCATATAATCATCCCACTGAGATGTTGGTATACTAAGCATTTTAATATGTTGGTGACAGACCAACATATTTAAAATGCTCATTTTCCAACAACCTCTCAACACTGAGTAACAGTTGAATATCTTGGCCAATTTTTAGGTGGAAATGGTGTTTACTTTTTTAAATTGTAATATCTTTGATTACTGGTTGAGATGGCTAATTTTATGTGTCAACTTGATCTACCAGAGACTGCAGAGATTAAACAGTATTCCTGGGTGTGTCCTTGGGGGGTATTTCTGGATATTTCTGGTAACACTGGAACAGGTGGATTTCGTAAAACAGTTTGCCCTCCCCGATGTGTGTCGGCATCATTCAGTCCATTGAAAGCCTGAACAGAACAAAAAGTGGAAGAGGGAAGAATTCACCCCTTTTTTCCCTGCCTCATTGCTTGAGATGTCCCAGCTGGGACATCTCAAGCTCTTTCTCCAGCTTCTGGCTTGGGACTTACACCAATGGGTCTGCTGGTCCTCAGGCCTGTGGACTCAGACTAAATTATGCCACCAGCTTTCTGGGGTCTCCAGCTTGCTGATGGCAGATGGTGGGACTATTTAACCTCTCATGCACACACACACACCACACTTTCATATACATAAATATTGATTCTGTTACTCTGGAGAGCCTTAAGAGCATTTTTCCATGAACTCAACAGCCAGTTGTAATTTTTTAATTAAAACTTTTGTTGTTGTGGCAAAACACACGTAAAGAAATGTGTGCAAACCTGAAGTACAGCTCGGTGAATTATCACAAAGCCAACACGTAAAGAAATGTGTGCAAACCTGAAGTACAGCTCGGTGAATTATCACAAAGCCAACACATGCTATAGCCAGAAACAGAGGTCAAGAAATAGAATCCTCAGCACCCCAAACATTGCCTTTCTGGGCACTGCCCTTTACCCTTCTCCCCAGAGGAGAGGGTGCAATTTCTGAATTATTTAGCTATTGCCACAAAAATGCCCATAACAAACCATCCCAGAATTCAATGGCTCTTTAAGACAGAAATTGCTCTTTTTTTTTTCCAATTTATTTATTTTCAGAAAAACAGTATTCATTATTTTTTCACCACACCCAGTGCTCCATGCAAGCTGTGCCCTCTATAATACCCACCACCTGGTACCCCAACCTCCCACCCCCCCCCCGCCACTTCAAACCCCTCAGACTGTTTTTCAGAGTCCATAGTCTCTCATGGTTCATCTCCCCTTCCAATTTACCCAAAAGCACATACCCTCCCCAATGTCCATAACCTTCCCCCCTTCTCCCAACCCCCCTCCCCCCAGCAACCCACAGTTTGTTTCGTGAGATTAAGAGTCACTTATGGTTTGTCTCCCTCCCTATCCCATCTTGTTTCATGGATTCTTCTCCTACCCACTTAAGCCCCCATGTTGCATCACCACTCCCTCGTATCAGGGAGATCATATGATAGTTGTCTTTCTCCGTTTGACTTATTTCGCTAAGCATGATACGCTCTAGTTCCATCCATGTTGTCGCAAATGGCAAGATTTCGTTTCTTTTGATGGCTGCATAGTATTCCATTGTGTATATATACCACTTCTTCTTTATCCGTTCATCTGTTGATGGACATCTAGGTCCTTTCCATAGTTTGTCTATTGTGGACATTGCTGCTATAAACATTCGGGTGCACGTGCCCCTTTGGATCACTACGTTTGTATCTTTAAAGTAAATTCCCAGTAGTGCAATTGCTGGGTCATAGGGCAGTTCTATTTTCAACATTTTGAGGAACCTCCATGCTGTTTTCCAGAGTGGTTGCACCAGCTTGCATTCCCACCAACAGTGTAGGAGGGTTCCCCTTTCTCCGCATCCTCGCCAGCATCTGTCATTTCCTGACTTGTTGATTTTAGCCATTCTGACTGGTGTGAGGTGATATCTCATTGTGGTTTTGATTTGTATTTCCCTGATGCCGAGTGATATGGAGCACTTTTTCATGTGTCTGTTGGCCATCTGGATGTCTTCTTTGCAGAAACGTCTGTTCATGTCCTCTGCCCATTTCTTGATTGGATTATTTGTTCTTTGGGTGTTGAGTTTGTTAAGTTCTTTATAGATTTTGGACACTAGTCCTTTATCTGATATGTCGTTTGCAAATATCTTCTCCCATTCTGTCAGTTGTCTTTTGGTTTTGTTAACTGTTTCCTTTGCTGTGCAAAAGCTTTTGATTTTGATGAAATCCCAAAAGTTCATTTTTGCCCTTGCTTCCCTTGCCTTTGGCGATGTTCCTAGGAAGATGTTGCTGCGGCTGAGGTCGAAGAGGTTGCTGCCTGTGTTCTCCTCAAGGATTTTGATGGATTCCTTTCTCACATTGAGGTCCTTAATCCATTTTGAATCTATTTTTGTATGTGGTGTAAGGAAATGGTCCAATTTCATTTTTCTGCACGTGGCTGTCCAATTTTCCCAACACCATTTATTGAAGAGGCTGTCTTTTTTCCATTGGACATTCTTTCCTGCTTTGTCGAAGATTAGTTGACCATAGAGTTGAGGGTCTATTTCTGGGCTCTCTATTCTGTTCCATTGGTCTATGTGTCTGTTTTTGTGCCAGTACCATGCTGTCTTGATGATGACAGCTTTGTAATAAAGCTTGAAGTCCGGAATTGTGATGCCACCAACTTTGGCTTTGTTTTTCAATATCCCTTTGGCTATTCGAGGTCTTTTCTGGTTCCATATAAATTTTAAAATTATTTGTTCCATTTCTTTGAAAAAGATGGATGGTACTTTGATAGGAATTGCATTAAATGTGTAGATTGCTTTAGGTAGCATAGACATTTTCACAATATTTATTCTTCCAATCCAGGTCCATGTAACATTTTTCCATTTCTTTGTGTCTTCCTCAATTTCTTTCATGAGTACTTTATAGTTTTCTGAGTATAGATTCTTAGCCTCTTTGGTTAGGTTTATTCCTAGGTATCTTATGGTTTGGGGTGCAATTGTAAATGGGATTGACTCCTTAATTTCTCTTTCTTCTGTCTTGTTGTTGGTGTAGAGAAGTGCAACTGATTTCTGTGCATTGATCTTATATCCTGACACTTTACTGAATTCCTGTATAAGTTCTAGCAGTTTTGGAGTGGAGTCTTTTGGGTTTTCCACATAGAGTATCATATCATCTGCGAAGAGTGATAATTTGACTTCTTCTTTGCCGATTTGGATGCCTTTAATTTCCTTTTGTTGTCTGATTGCTGAGGCTAGCACTTCTAGTACTATGTTGAATAGCAGTGGTGATAATGGACATCCCTGCCGTGTTCCTGACCTTAGTGGAAAAGCTTTCAGTTTTTCTCCATTGAGAATGATATTTGCAGTGGGTTTTTCATAGATGGCTTTGATGATATTGAGGTATGTGCCCTCTATCCCTACACTTTGAAGGGTTTTGATCAGGAAGGGATGCTGTACTTTGTCAAATGCTTTTTCAGCATCTATTGAGAGTATCATATGGTTCTTGTTCTTTCTTTTATTGATGTGTTGTATCACATTGACTGATTTGCGGATGTTGAACCAACCTTGCAGCCCTGGGATAAATCCCACTTGGTCGTGGTGAATAATCCTTTTAATGTACTGTTGAATCCTATTGGCTAGTATTTTGGTGAGAATTTTCGCATCTGTGTTCATCAAGGATATTGGTCTATAGCTCTCTTTTTTGATGGGATCCTTGTCTGGTTTGGGGATCAAGGTGATGCTGGCCTCATAAAATGAGTTTGGGAGTTTTCCTTCCATTTCTATTTTTTGGAACAGTTTCAGGAGAATAGGAATTAGTTCTTCTTTAAATGTTTGGTAGAATTCCCCCGGGAAGCCATCTGGCCCTGGGCTTTTGTTTGTTTGGAGATTTTTAATGACTGTTTCAATCTCCTTACTGGTTATGGGTCTGTTCAGGCTTTCTATTTCTTCCTGGTTCAATTTTGGTAGTTTATATGTTTCTAGGAATGCATCCATTTCTTCCAGATTGTCAAATTTGTTGGCGTAGAGTTGCTCATAGTATGTTCTTATAATAGTTTGTATTTCTTTGGTGTTAGTTGTGATCTCTCCTCTTTCATTCATGATTTTATTTATTTGGGTCCTTTCTCTTTTCTTTTTGATAAGTCTGGCCAAGGGTTTATCAATTTTATTAATTCTTTCAAAGAACCAGCTCCTAGTTTGGTTGATTTGTTCTATTGTTTTTTTGGTTTCTATTTCATTGATTTCTGCTCTGATCTTTATGATTTCTCTTCTCCTGCTGGGCTTAGGGTTTCTTTCTTGTTCTTTCTCCAGCTCCTTTAGGTGTAGGGTTAGGTTGTGTACCTGAGACCTTTCTTGTTTCTTGAGAAAAGCTTGTACCGCTATATATTTTCCTCTCAGGACTGCCTTTGTTGTGTCCCACAGATTTTGAACCGTTGTATTTTCATTATCATTTGTTTCCATGATTTTTTTCAATTCTTCTTTAATTTCCCGGTTGACCCATTCATTCTTTAGAAGCATGCTGTTTAGTCTCCATGTATTTGTGTTCTTTCCAAACTTCCTCTTGTGGTTGAGTTCTAGCTTCAGAGCATTGTGGTCTGAAAATATGCAGGGAATGATCCCAATCTTTTGATACCGGTTGAGTCCTGATTTAGGACCGAGGATGTGATCTATTCTGGAGAATGTTCCATGTGCACTAGAGAAGAATGTGTATTCTGTTGCTTTGGGATGAAATGTTCTGAATATATCTGTGATGTCCATCTCATCCAGTGTATCATTTAAGGCCTTTATTTCCCTGTTGATCTTTTGCTTGGATGATCTGTCCATTTCAGTGAGGGGAGTGTTAAAGTCCCCTACTATTATTGTATTATTGTTGATGTGTTTCTTTGATTTTGTTATTAATTGGTTTATATAGTTGGCTGCGCCCACGTTGGGGGCATAGATATTTAAAATTGTTAGATCTTCTTGTTGGACAGACCCTTTGAGTATGATATAGTGTCCTTCCTCATCTCTTATTATAGTCTTTGGCTTAAAATCTAATTGATCTGATATAAGGATTGCCACTCCTGCTTTTTTCTGATGTCCATTAGCATGGTAAATTCTTTTCCACCCCCTCACTTTAAGTCTGGAGGTGTCTTCGGGTTTAAAATGAGTTTCTTGGAGGCAACATATAGATGGGTTTTGTTTTTTTATCCATTCTGATACCCTGTGTCTTTTGATTGGGGCATTTAGCCCATTAACATTCAGGGTAACTATTGAGAGATATGATTTTAGTGCCATTGTATTGCCTGTAAGGTGACTGTTACTGTATATTGTCTCTGTTCCTTTCTGATCTACCACTTGTAGGCTCTCTCTTTGCTTAGAGGACCCCTTTCAGTATTTCCTGTAGTGCTGGTTTGGTGTTTGCAAATTCTTTCAGTTTTTGTTTGTCCTGGAAGCTTTTAATCTCTCCTTCTATTTTCAATGATAGCCTAGCTGGATATAGTATTCTTGGCTGCATGTTTTTCTCATTTAGTGCTCTGAAAATGTCATGCCAGCTCTTTCTGGCCTGCCAGGTCTCTGTGGATAAGTCAGCTGCCAATCTAATACTTTTACCATTGTATGTTACAGACTTCTTTTCCCGGGCTGCTTTCAGGATTTTCTCTTTGTCACTAAGGCTTGTAAATTTTACTATTAGGTGACGGGGTGTGGGCCTACTCTTATTGATTTTGAGGGGCGTTCTCTGAACCTCCTGAATTTTGATACTCGTTCCCTTTGCCATATTGGGGAACTTCTCCCCAATAATTCTCTCCAGTATACCTTCTGCTCCCCTCTCTCTTTCTTCTTCTTCTGGAATCCCAATTATTCTAATGTTGTTTCATCTTATGGTGTCACTTATCTCTCGAATTCTCCCCTCATGGTCCAGTAGCTGTTTGTCCCTCTTTTGCTCAGCTTCTTTATTCTCTGTCATTTGGTCTTCTATATCGCTAATTCTTTCTTCTGCCTCATTTATCCTAGCAGTGAGAGCCTCCATTTTTAATTGAACTTCATTAATAGCTTTTTTGATTTCAACTTGGTTAGATTTTAGTTCTTTTATTTCTCCAGAAAGGGCTTTTATATCTCTGGAGAGGGTTTCTCTAATATCTTCCATGCCTTTTTCAAGCCCGGCTATAACCTTGAGAATTGTCATTTTGAACTCTAGATCTGACATATTACCAATGTCTGTATTGATTAGGTCCCTAGCCTTCAGTACTGCCTCTTGTTCTTTTTTTTGTTGTGAATTTTTCCGTCTTGTCATTTTGTCCAGCTAAGAGTATATGAAGGAGCAAGTAAAATACTAAAAGGGTGGCAACAATCCCAGGAAAATATGCTTTAACCAAATCAGAAGAGATCCCAAATCGTGAGGGGGGATTTCTCCCAAGACAGAAATCGCTCTTGCCACGGATGTGTGACTTTGCTAATTTCATCTGGATTCATTTACGTGTCTGTGGATCAGCTGATCAAGATTGGGCTTAGCTGGGCCATTGTCCTGACATCTAACATAACAGTCAAGTTTTACTTTTTTTTAGTACTTTACGTAGATAGACTCTAACAATAGGTATTCTTTTATGTTTGCAGATTTCATTCAATATTATTTTTTGAAGTTTGTCTAGCAGCATGTCTCTTAACAGCTTACAAGAGCTGATTGTTAAATTTTTAGGAATTTTGGAAACCAGGTGTCAAACATAACATAAAAGGTACATGATAAAAACTCATAATTAAACTAATTACATTAAAAACAAAGGTAATAAATACTCAAAGCTCATTGCTTCCTAATTATTCAACTGCCTTTTTCTTTTATTTATGCTCATGAGGTTATGTAAATTAATTATAACTGCACGGAATAAACATTATTGAAAGGAGCGGTGTTGTGTATTTCTTTCAAATCTTGTGTTCAATACTGTCACATTGGTAGCTTAAAATTGGCCACAGTGGGAGTATTTACCTCATGGAAGTTAGCAAATACTTTAAATTAGGGCTTTACTTTATTGTTCTGTTGACTGTCTAGACTCAAGAAAGTGAGTAGAGAAAATGTTAATTAAGAGGGCCAATTAACCTTAAAATATGTTGTGTCTGCAGCCTAAATTACATTGTGAGAAACACACAAAAAACGAGGAACTATTCTTTCAGTATTCAAAACTATTATCTAATTCAGTATAGAGGTTCCTCCATCACTGGCAAGTACAGGAAGGCTCGACATAAATCTTTAGTTTCTTTAATTTAATTTTAATTTTAGTTTCTTTAATTTAATTTTAGTTTCATAAATCTTTAGTCTTACTCCTCAACATAAGTAAAACGATTGAGTAACAAGCATGTCAGAGCTACATTGTTGGTTTGTCGACCATACCCACAGGGTGCCTACAGATACAGGAGTTCAGCAAAAATCAACAAAACTGACGGAGAATCAATTGGCAATATGGAATTTCCACTAAGGAGTATTGCAGATTTTATTACTTGTAGATTGTGTCTTATCCAACCTTTATAATACTGAAATTTATAAGTATATATATAGATATAGAGAGAGATTTTACACATTTGCCACCATCCTCCTGGTCACTTATGTCACATATTGTTGTGTATAGTAGTAGCTCATTTATTGTGGTATTCTGCTGAATGATTATACCACCGTGTATTTATCCACTCTACTGTTCACTGATGTTTGGATGATTTCCAGTTTCAGCTATTTATTTTTCTTTCTTCTTTCTTTAAATTTAAATATGAATGAGCAATATAGAGTACATCATCAGTTTCAGATGTAGGGTTCAATAATTTATCAGTTGCGTTTAACACCCAGGGCTCATCACATCACATGCCCTCCTTAATGCCCATCACCCATTTACCCCCATCCCTCCACATCCCTCCCCTTCAGCAACCCTCAGTTTGTTTCCTATAGCTAAGAGTCCCTCATGGATTTTCTCCTGCTCTGATGACCTCCCACTCAGTTTTCCCTCCCTTCCCCTGTGACCCTCTGTGCTGTTTCTTACAATCCACATATGAGTGAAACCATATCATTATTTTTCTCTGCCTTATTTCACTCAGCATAATGCTCTCCAGTTCTATCCTTGTCAGTGTAAATGGTAATTATTCATCCTTTCTGATGGCTAATATTTTGTGTATATATATATATATGTATACATACGTACACATACATATATATGTATATATGTAATATTGATGTAATATGTAGTATTCCCATATATCTATATATCTGTATCTATCTATCTATCTATCTATACATATCACATTTTCCTTATCCATTCACCTGCAGCAATGCCCGCAATAGCCAAAGTATGGAAAGAGCTGAGATTTCCGGCTTTAGATTGAACAATAATGCTCTTGAAACATTCTTGTGAATGTATTTTGGCACACATATGTACTCATTTCTTTTGCTGTTGTATTAGTTGTGAATGGCTTGTATAAGAAACTACCTCAAATTTAGTGACTTAAAACAACATTAAGTTTATAATGTTACAGTTCTGGAGATCAGAAGCCTCAAATGGGTCTCCTTGGGTTAAAATCAAGGTTTTGGCTGGAATGCATTGCTTCTTGAGAGCCCAGGGAAAGGTCTGTCAGCCTTTTGTTGCTTCTAGAGACCACCCACAGTCCTTGACCTGCCGTCCTTTCCAGCCCTCACTCGTCACTCAGATGCCAGCTTCCATCGTCACACCTCTTCTCTGGAATCTGACCTCATGCTTCCCCCCACATGAGGACGCATGTGTTAGATTGAACCCACCTCAGTAATGCAGGATGAGTCCCAACCCCCATCTCACGATCTTCAATTTAAATATACTTGCAAAGTCCTTCTTGCCAAGTAAGGTAACCTAAACCCGGGTACAAGTGATTGGGACGCACACATCTTTTGGAGTGCTATTATTTTTATTTAAGATTTAATTTATTTATTTGTTTGAGACAGAGAATGAGAAAGAGAGCATGAGAGGGGAAAGGTCAGAGGGAGAAGCAGACTCTCACTGAGCAGGGAGCCCAATGCCGGACTCGATTCTCAGACTCCAGGATCATGACCTGAGCTGAAGCCAGCCACTTAACCAACTGAGTCACCAAGGTGCCCCTGGGGGTGCCATTATTGTGCTTGACACAGGCACACTCTAAAGATGGAATCGCTACACCATAACCATGCATATATAGTCAGCTTTAGAAAATATTACCACATAGTTTCCCCTAGTTGTCCCAATTTCCCCTCCGGAACACTATCTGAATATTTCAGTTACTCCCCATTTTTGCTTAATAGGGTCAGTCCTCTTTCTCTGGATCATTTCAGCGGATTAGTATTAGAATCTCACTTTAATTTTAACTCACATTTTCCCGATGACTAAAGCAGATTTTCATAGGCTTATCCTATGAAATACCTTCTTCCGTAAAGTGCTTGGTTGAATCTGCCCTCTGCTCATTTTTATATTGGGTTGTTTGGTCTTTTTTTTTTTTTCTTTTTTGTCGTCATCTCAAATACTTTTTATATAAAAATATAACTACTTTAATCCTCTTTTTTCCTTATGAACTTTTTTAACTCGTGTATAATCAACATATGGTGTTATATTAGGTTTATGTGTACAATGCAGTGGTTCAACACTTGGACATGTCACCCAGGGCTCATCACAGTATGTGTGCTCTTACTCCCTTCCCCTATTTGACCTCCCACCCACCTTTTCTTTTAGATGTATCAGAATTTTAAAAAAATATGTATTCTGGAATCAAGACTTTCATCATTATGATTATTACAAATATTTTCTCCCACTCCATGTCTTTCATTTTCAGTTCCTTTTATCATGTTATTTGAGGAACAAAAGTTCCCATTTTAATGTGGTATACTTTATCAATCTTTTGCGATGTGAATAATGTTTTCTGGGTTCTGTTTAAGAAATTGTGTTGCCTACTTTACCTACTCAGTGTCTTGAAGTTGTTCTCCTACATTATCTTCTAGAAGCCTTATTGTTTTACTTGTCACATTTATCGTTTTAAAGATATTTATTTATTTGTTTATTTATTTATTTAAGAGAGAAAGCACCAGTAGGGGGAAGGTCAGAGGGAAAGGGAGAAGCAGACTCCCCACTCAGCAGGGAGCCCAACATGGGGCTTGATCCCAGGGCCCCGAGATCATGGCCTGACCCGGAGGCAGACGGTTCACTGACTGAGCCACTCAGATGCCTCTAGTTGTCACATTTACATTTACAATCTGTATAGAATTGATTTTTTGTGTAGTGCGGGTTTTCCCCTCATGTGGATACACAATTGACTTAGCATCATCTATTGAAAAAAAAATTCTTTCCCTTGATTCTTGCATTATTGTTGGTGTATTTGCTTTTACTTCAGTGCTGGACATTGAGCATCAACATTCTGAAGGATAATTTGAGGCTTTGGGTGATTTTATCTTTCTCCAGAGAGGATTAGTTTTTATTCCGCAGACAGACTGGGGCAAATGATCCTGATCCGATCAAGGGTGGAGCTGGCTGGAAGCTAAAACTTCCAACTTGGGGAAGCACGTTTATTTCAAGGTCTCCCCCTCCTTTCATGGAATGACCCCTGGGGTCTCGATTGCAAGATCGGGGGTGGATCGGGGCCTCTCCTCTTCGGTGGGTCATAATATTTGTGTGTCCTGCCCCACGGGAGTGCTGAATGCTCTGCTCAGCTTCTCAGCTGGTTGTTTCCTTTTCTTTTCTTTTTGTGTTTTTTGGTGTTTTTTTGTTCGTTTGTTTTTTTAGCTTCCCAGAGTCTTGAGTGCAACTTTCAAACCCATGAAATGACTCCAGGAGAAAAGTACAGCCCTATATCGGCTCACTCAAAAGGGGACTATAGCCCACCAGTCAAAGTAGAGCTTGTGGTGATGACCGGAGTCTAACTCACAGTGAGCCCCCTTTGTGGCTGTTGGTCCAGCTGCAGAGTACTTGGCAACCAGGGACATTACAGCGGGAAATGCTCAGTAGAAATTTTCCCTCCTTACCATGATAGCAATCCAGAAGCAATACTGCACTCCTGGTGGAATCACAGAGAATCAAAGACTTGAAAGGGGAGTGACAGCTATCACACACCTCCTTTAGCTCACCGAGTTGGCCTGTGCAGAGGCCACATGGATGCTGGTGAGTGACTGGGGGTCATCCTAAACTAAACCAAGTGTTAGACTTCAGGTGCAGGGGCATATGAACATAGATCCTGGCTCTTGGTCTGCCACTATTGGGCCAACGGTGTAACTTCACGGCGCTGTCTCAGGGCAAGTCGGTACCCTGCTCTCTGCCAGACTAGAGTCTGCAGGGATCCAGATCACCCTGGTCAGCATCCCACTGGTCCACCACACGGATGACAGTATGCTGATTGGCTGAAGTGCTCCACCTCGGTGAGCAGGTACACTGAGCTGTAACTCCACAGAGGCACACAGGACCCTGTCTGGGGGCCAGGGGACTCCCTAAGTCACCTTTTAGTACTGCAGAGCCAATAGTAAACTGAATGGAAGACAATGTAGCAAGAACAAAGGCAGGACAGTTGGAGACTTGGGAATGAAGAATTGGGTCCCAACACCAAGTAAAGAACCCTGCGCAATTGAGGCTGTAGCTGGGAGGGCAAGAGAGAATTGACTGGGCAGTGGAAAGAGATAGCCAGAGATATCACGACCCTGTGGCCACTTACAGAAATGAGTTTTAACTATTTTCCCTGTACTTGTTATATGCCTGTGGTTTCTGGCATATACCAGCCCTTTTATTTTCTTACCTCCTTCCGATTTTAATTTTTTTTAAGATTCATTTATGTATTTATTTTAGACAAACATAGAGAACACTCACAAAAGATGGGGGAGCGGCAGAGGTAGAGACCCTTGAAGCAGGCTCCCTACTGAGTGTGGAGCAGGACAGGAGGCTCGATCCTAACCCTGAGATCCCGACCCTCGCCAGAATGAAGAGTCAGATGCTTAATCAACAGAGACACCCTATGGCGTTGTTGGAAGTTAAACTTACTGTCTAGTCTTCAGGTGACAGAATGTTCCATGGGGTGAGACTAAGTCCAAAGATTAATTAATATAGCCAGTGACAGATACAAGAACTCTTGGGATTCTGTGTCTTCTCACTTGGGGGAAAGGTGAGAACATCTTCTCTTGCAAGGAGGAATATCCTATCTCCCTATGTGGAGATATCAAGTGGTTTTGGTTTTGTATGAGAGTCACATGTGTGCACAAGGGTGCGTGAGGAAGCTGAGTCGCCCAAGGGTTAGACCGCCAGGCATCCACTCCCGGCCTCTCGGCTACACTTTTCAGCCTACAGTGCCTGCCCTTCAGAGATGGACACAGCTCTCAAAGCTTTCCTCTTTCCACCGTGGACATGAAGATAGGCTTTGTCAGTAGAGGGCACTGAAGGAAAGCTTTTTTTCCCTGGTTTCAGTCCTATTTTGCTTTTGCTAGCTCTAGCTGCACTGCCCATCAGGGGGTTGGGGTAGAAACATCAGTGGTGCTCTGCCCCAGCCACACACCCAGAGCATTAACCCCCCGGGAGATTTTGCTTCTGGCTGGGGCCCAGAGACCACTTCTGTGGCCCTCCTGACACACACACTGTCCTTCAGACCTACGGACTAGAGTGGGCCCCAAGTCCCTCTGTGTGCTCATCTCCAGCCTTGGCTCACTTGCACCCAGAGGTCTGTTTCCTGTTTCCTGACTGGGGGCTAGCTCTGGCTCTGCAGCCCAGCGGACTTCTCTGCTGTCCAGGGAGGGCAGACGCTGTTACCTTGCCTTCTCCAAAGAGGAGGTCCCCTTGCAAGTTTGTCCCCCATTTCTTCCATTTTCTTTATGGAAAATAAAGAAAAATTTCTTTAGATCATTGGAATTGTTTAATAATTCTTTATATTAAGCCCCTTGGTTTAAATTAGTAGGCAGTGTCTGTTTTCTGACTGGCCCCAGACTGATATGCTGGGTGATAATGAAGGGAACCCCTGAAAGGTGGCAGGAAGCTGGCCTGTCCGTCAGGCAGTTCAAACTAGAACCGGAAGCCAGAGGGCTCTGGAAGGGATGTGGTTGGAAATGAGAGATTTCCCTACCACCCGGAAAATCGAATTGAAAGGCTGTGGAGGACTTGGGAAAAAATTATCTACACATATAGAATCATAAGAATATTATAATTGATTCGCTCGTCTGGAAAATTTTGTGTGGCTGTGGGCAAAGCGAGAACTGGCTATAGGTACATCAAAGCCTAAGAGAAAATGAAAATCATGCCATTGTTAAATCCAGAACTAACAATTAATTCTATTTTTTTTTTAAGATTTTATTTATTTATTTGACAGACAGAGATCACAAATAGGCAGAGAGGCAGGCGGGGGGGGGGCGGGGGAAGCTGGCTCCCTGCGGAGCGGAGAACCCAATGTGGGGCTTGATCCCAGGACCCTGGGATCACGACCCAAGCTGAAGGCAGAGGCTTCGACCCACTGAGCCACCCAGTCGCCCCAGAACTAACAATTAATTCTAAAGGGAAGGAAATAACAATCACAATACACTACTTGGATATTTACAAAGCAATAATTCTAATGATTCAATTAAAATCGTGATAAACCCGTGGTTAAAAGGGAGGGGACAGGAAGCAAGGGTGGTGATGAAGCGATGTAAGAAGCTCAATCTTTGATCTAATATAAAAAACAAATCACTTCTCCAATGAAGACATACAAATGGCTATCAGACACATGAAAAAATGTTCATCATCACTAGCCACCAGGGAGATTCAAATTAAAACCACATTGTGATACCAGCTTACACCAGTTAGAATGGCCAAAATTAGCAAGACAGGAAACAAGATGTGTTGGAGAGGATGTGGAGAAAGGGGAACCCTCTTACACTGTTGGTGGGAATGCAAGTTGGTGCAGCCACTTTGGAGAACAGTGTGGAGATTCCTCAAGAAATTAAAAATAGAAATTAAAAAACTATTCTTGAGGAATAGTTTCCTCAAGAAACTAAAAATATGTGGGTTGCCAGGGGGAGGGGGGTTGGGAGAAGGGGGGTAGGGATATGGACATTGGGGAGGGTATGTGCTTTTGGGTAAATTGGAAGGGGTGGTGAACCATGAGAGACTATGGACTCTGAAAAACAATCTGAGGGGAGTGAAGTGGTGGAGGGGTGGGAGGTTGGGGTACCAGGTGGTGGGTATTATAGAGGGCACGGGCACGGCTTGCATGGAGCACTGGGTGTGGTGAAAAAATAATGAATACTGTTTTTCTGAAAATAAATAAATTGGAAAAAAAAAAAGAAAGAAACTAAAAATAGAGTTCCCTATGACCCTGCAATTGCACTCTTGGGTATCTACCCCACAGATACAGATGTAGTGAAAAGAAGGGCCATCTCTACCCCAATGTTTATAGCAGCAATGGCCATGGTCGCCAACCTGTGGAAAGAACCAAGATGCCCTTCAACGGACAAATGGATAAGGAAGATGTGGTCCATATACACTATGGAGTATTATGCCTCCATCAGAAAGGACGAATACCCAACTTTTGTAGCAACATGGACGGGACTGGAAGAGATTATGCTGAGTGAAATAAGTCAAGCAGAGAGAGTCAATTATCATAGGGTTTCACTTATTTGTGGAGCATAACAAATAGCATGGAGGACATGGGGAGTTAGAGAGGAGAAGGGAGTTGGGGGAAATTGGAAGGGGAGGTGAACCATGAGAGACTATGGACTCTGAAAAACAATCTGAGGGGTTTGAAGCGACGGGGGGGGGGTGGGAGGTTGGGGGAACCAAGTGGTGGGTATTAGAGAGGGCACAGATTGCATGGAGCACTGGGTGTGGTGCAAAAACAAGGAATACTGTTATGCTGGAAAAAAATAAAATAAACAAATCATATCTATGATTGATAAAAGAAATTTCAGTTTAAGCATAAAAAATAGAAACATAAAGCTAAGTGTTAGAAGACACTAGTGAGAGGGGATACTTACAGCCCATATAATACCGTTTGTTACAAGCAATTCAGCATTACTTGACATTTTAACTATGTGCATGTATTACATGAAGTTATTTCAGAGGAAATCCTGATTTCAGAGGAAAGGTAAGCCAGTTCATGGATCAGAAGACATTGAAGAGGAAGCAATCTTGTGGGTTTGAAAGGTCCCCAAATAGATTTTCTGACAACACATTTGCAACTGATCTTGGAAGAAAAGGGGATGATACCAAGAGAACAGGCAAACATGCCCAGAAAGCATACCACAGAGCCAACAGCTCTAACGAGGGCATGAAGACAATGGAAACAGAGCTGGTGCCATGCACCAAGGGAAGAGAATGGTCCAGGCACATGAGAAAAAGAGCAGGACGCAGAAGGTCACAGCGAGTAAGGGCTGGGTAAGAAAGAAACAAAACAAAACAGAGGCAAGCTCAAGGGACTTCTAAAGTTAGTTTTGTTTAACAACCCAGGCATTGTAAGATCAATCTTCCAACTGGGAGCTGCCACTCAGGAGGACATAGGCAGAGAGATCAGAGAAAACATGAAATGAAGACCATACAGAACACTCCTCTCCCCAGTATTGGAGAGAACCAGGCAATAGGGCCTGTCACCGTGGAAAGGTCAAGTCTGTGACCCTAGCTATGACCCACAACCTACACAAATGTAAAATGAAACGACTCCCCTAACCCTCCCCCTCCCCCATCCCACCAGTGCTGTTTCCACTTCTGGGCCTGCCGCTCTCCCTCCTTGAGAGCACACTGTCCTTAGTAAACTGCTCTGTGCTCACTACCTTCCCTCTGGCCATCTCTACTGATGGCACAGATCCTCACATAGATCTTTTGAGGGGAATCGAAGGAGACCTCCATTCGCACAGCAGGACTCTCCTACCAGCAATATTTCTTCTACGTTGGGCCATTGTGAATGATGCTGTTGTGAAAAGGGGTGTACAAATATCTCTTGGAGACCCTGCTTTCAGTTCTTGTGGGGATATACCCAGAAGTGGAATTGGTGGATCGTATGATAGTTCTAGTTTTAATTTCTTGAGCAGGGTCACTGGGTAGCCAGTGGCTCTGCCCAGCAGAATCTAATACTGTGGTAACTCTAGAAATCAGCTTCTCTCCCTTCTCCAGGGTTTTCTGGCCTCTCTTAATGTTTTCACTTATTGGTTTTGATGTTTCTTTTATTGTTGTGGGTTTTCTCTGCACTGAGGATCAGACTGAAGTGTAAACTTGGGGTCTTCTGAGATCTTCTTTAAGCCTTTCTCTGAGCATGCAGCAGTCACTACCTAATTTTCCCCATCTATGTAGTCATTTCTCAATGTTCTAGTCTTTAATGTCTGGCTCCCAAAAGGGGAAATAGAGAAAAGTGAAGACACCCGCATTCTAAATCTCTAGAAGACACTTCAGCTGGATTTGGGGGTGGGGGGTGGGGAGGTTGCTTGCAGCACAGATCCCTGGTATTTGGAGTCTGGGGTCCCTTCAGTCCCCCCTGGCTCCCATGGCTCTCAACAGGTTGCTCCAGGAACACAAGCACCACTGCCTTCTGCAGGATGGAGGCGAGGGATGGGCAAGGCTACTGGGCTAAGAACTGCAAGTGACCGAAATTAACTGCAATTTACCATTCCGGTCTTCCCCTGCAAGTTGCAAGCTTTCAGTAGACTGCAGACTTCCAAAGTAGTTGTATCTGGCAGATTCCGCTAGTGCAGTTGTCTTGATGGGGAGACAGATGTCTGGTGCTTTTTACTCCAACATCTTCCCAGACTCCTTCCTACTTGGATTATGATTAGGATTATTATTTCATCATAATAAGTGCACTCATTAATCCCCATTGCCTTATTTCCCCCATCCCCCACCTCCCCCCCATAACCATCATTTTGTTCTCTATAGTTAAGAGTCTGTTTCTTGGTTTGTCTCTCTTTTTATTTTTTCTTTGCTTGTTTGTTTTGTTTTTTAAATGCCACATATGAGTGAAATCATATCTTTTTCTTCCTCTGACTTATTTCGCTTAGCCTTATACTCTTTAGCTCTATCCATGTTTTGTACATGGTAAGATTTTATTCTTATGACTGAATAATATTCCAGTGTGTGTGTGTGTTTGTGTGTGTGTGTACACACCATGTCTTCTGTATTCATTCATCAGTCAATGGACACTTGGGCTGCTTCCAGTTTGGCTATCGTAAATAATGTTGCAGTAAACATAGGGGTACATGTATCCCTTTGAATTAGTGTTTCTGTAATTGGGAGGTAAATACCGAACAGTGTGATTACTGGGTGGTAGGATAGTTTATTGTTAACTTTTTGAGGAACCTCCATGCTGTTTTGCACTGTGGCTGCGCCAGTTTGCATTCCCACCAACAGTGCAAGGGAGTTCCTTTCTCTCTACATCCTCACCCACACTTGTTGATTCTTGCGGTTTTTATTTTAGCCATTCTGACACGTACAAGGTGACATTTGGCTTATTAATTTTAAAGTCCGGAGCTGAGGCATGTTCTAGGCAGCTGGGGAACTCCGACTGGTCCTCGAAGTGTCCCCAGCTCTCTACAGATAAACAGAGAGCACAGGGCAAATGATCTGGGTGTTGTTAAAGAAGAATGTATAGGTACCGTCAAAGCATAAAAGAAGGAGAAATCAAAACCACTGGGCAAAGTCAGGAAAAACTGTTCTCTATGAAAAAGTCATGGGAGAGTCTTGATGGAACCTTGAAACCCTGGCACGCCGTCTTCAAGACGTCAGAGGGTCTCAGTGTATGAAGAACTCCAGCACGGTGAAGTCAGAATGCCTGGGTTCAAATCCTGGCTCCAGCTTGGGTCCTGCAATCTTAGGCTAATCACACTTCAC
This sequence comes from Neogale vison, assembly GCF_020171115.1. Lineage (NCBI taxonomy): Eukaryota > Metazoa > Chordata > Mammalia > Carnivora > Mustelidae > Neogale > Neogale vison. The sequence continues at coordinate 149,600,456 of NC_058092.1, read as the reverse complement.
TGTTCTTAGTCTCTGTAGTCTCATCCATAAAATGGGTGTAACGGTCGGATTGTTAGTAATCGCCAAAATTTACTGAGGACATATAATACACCACGTATTGTGTAGAACACTTCTAACACACATTTTGTTTACCTACTACCACTATTTTCAAATTAAGACACAGAGATTCCAGAAGGAATTTTCTCCATCATAGAAAGAGAGGGTAGACCAAGGCTTAAAAGTCAAAGGGAGGCCGGCCTCATGCCTTTAACCTTCTAGTCCTCCAGTGTTCTAGGAAATATTTGTAAAACATTTGCCAGGATGTCTGACATGTAGTAGACAGCTAATGTTAGTTGTTGCTACTGTTCCTTCTGTGGTTGCTATTATTATGCTTGTATCTGATCTCCTTGTACATACCCTCTGCTCCAGCCAGATCCTTATCTATCACACAAGATTTTTTTAAAGATCTTGTTTATTTATTTGACAGACAGAGATCACAAGTAGGCAGAGAGGCAGGCAGAGAGAGGGGGGGAAGAAGGCTCCCTGCCTAGCAGAGAGCAGGATGCGGGGCTCAAGCCCAGGACCCTGAGATCACGACCTGAGCTGAAGGCAGAGGCTTAGCCCACTGAGCCACCCAGGCACCCCTATCACACAAGATTTTGAGATTGGATTTTCCTCCATGCTTGCCTCATAAAATTCAACTCCACTTCTTCCTTAAATAGTTCTTAAACTCTCCTGACAAGGTCAGATGAAACCAAGGTGAAAAGCTGCAAATCAGCGGGAAACCTTTCCCTGAAGGATCTGTTTGCTTTAAAAATCAAATAAGATTGGGCTGCCTGGATCACTCAGTCGCTAAGCAGTTGCCTTCGGCTCAGGTCATGATCCTGGGGTCCTGGGATGGAGCCCCAGATCGGGCTCCCTGATCAGCGGGGAGCCTGCTTCACCCTCTCCCTCTGCTTGCTGCTCCGCCTGCTTGTGCTTTCTTTCCATCACTCTAGTAAATAAATAAAATATGTTTTTAAAAATCACATAGGATCACTTTTCAGTGGTCAGATTTCCCATAAATACTGTGGTTTGGGGCACTTGCATTTGGGCAAGGAGTTGATGCTCACAACACGGCACTTGTTCTACCTTAGAGTGTTGCTTGTGTTACCCTGAGAGCGCTCTTCCGGCTCAGCACCTGATGCCACCCGGCTCCCTTTTATGCCCCTCCCGTTTCTTCCCACTTCCTTGAGAATATCTGTGCCTTCACCACTCTGGGAACGGTTATTCATAGCTCTAACACGGCTGATTGTTTCTCTGTCCGGAGACTTGAAATATACAAAACATCCCTACCTTAAATGTTTATCCTCTGGGAAGCAATGGTCTGGTGATCCCAAACCCCTAAAAGGGAGGGAAATCTTTATATATGTCTGGTGATCCCAAACCCCTAAAAGGGAGGGAAAACTCAGGCTTAAAGTTGACTTGCTTTCTGCTCTGGGGAAGTAGAGGTTGGGGTTGCTTTCATAGGATTTGGACTCCTACCTTAAGGTGGGTCACGAATTCCCTAGTTGAACCCCAAAGCCTCCTGGGGTAGTAGTGGCTCTCAACTTTATGTGCTCATTTGAATTCACCTGGGGAGATTGTAAAATCTCCACATGAATCTCTGGGGTTTGAGTTCAGTCATTAGTATTATTTTTTTATAATTTTCTACATGATTTCAAGACTGAGCCTCACTGACCCTTTGGCCCTGCTTCTCAAGCATAAATGCACCTGTAATTCACCAGGGGGTCTTGTGAAAAATGCAGGCTTTGATTCAACAGGTCCAGGATGGGGCTTTTCCAGCAAATTCCAGATGATGTTGATGCTGCTGGTCAGTGGGCCATGCTATGTACAGTGAATTTCTACGTAACACAGTTCTGCTTGCAGAAATTGAGTCCAAACGAAGGTCTTCAGGGCACAAGGAACAAACACACATCCCAAGAAGACTGGTATTGATCAGTTCTTAATTCCATCAAGTCTTTTGTTTTATTTATTATTATTATTTTATTTTTTTAGATTTTATTTATTTATCTGACAGAGAGAGAGAGATCACAAGTAGGCAGCAAGGCAGGCGGGTGGGGGAGCGGGTACGAAGCAGGCTCCTCGCTGAGCAGAGAGCCCCATGTGGGATCATGACCCTGGGATCATGACCTAAGCTGAAGGTAGAGGCTTAACCCACTGAGCCATCCAGGTGCCCCCATCAATGCTTTTTAGAATCACCTTTGGAGATTAGAAAAAAATGGCTTCCCTCCTGGACATTCTGATGTATGGGTCTGGGCTGAGACTTTGTATCTACATTTAAAAAATACTCTTTGGGTGATCATGGTATACAGTTATAGCTGAGAACCACTGATAAAAATACCCACAACTCAATGAATTTATTCTTTCAGAAAATTATAGAGTGATGGGCTCAAGCTGTAGATTTTTTTCAAGCAATGTTTTAGGGTCTTGGCTTATGATATCAGGATTATCTAACTGAAATCTACACTTACCCATGGGCATGCATAAAATAAATTCAGAGGACCAAAGTAGCTAGAAATTTTAGTAGAATGTTAAGAAAACAACCTTAACTTCCATCCAAAAATGTGAGGTGGGGGTAGAATCCAAAATTAACACAGCAGACGAGCTGTAGCAGACGAGATAGAGATCTCTCTGTCTCTCTGTTTTTCTGTCTGTCTGTCTCTCTCTCTCTCTCACACACACACACACACACACCCCTAGACACAACCTTAATTTCCTTTTAGTCTATGGTTATTTTTCAATTTAACATCGATAGTGTTCCTATGAGACAGTAACTTGACTTATCTCCAAAGAGCCCAAAATGACAGATGGAAACGAAGATAGATAACACACTCTGAGAGACTCGTACTCTCTAACTCAGGAATAATGGGTTTCAGCTCTAGCCCCGCGGGTGGCAGGAGTGTGTCCGTACCCCAACCTCCCTGCAGCCCCGTTTCCAGGCCCTTCTCTCACAGGGACTAAATCTGCATCTCAAGTGCATGAAATTAATTGAACTTATCTTTATTCATGTGATAAATTTTTCCACTCGCAAACTAGATTTTATCATTCCCCAGTGAAACTCTAGTTAAATTAGAAGCCCTTCTTCATTTTCAGCATTCTGATATTTTGAAATTTGTGGGCTATTTTTTTTTTTAAGTGACAATCATCCCAAAATAGCCACTCATGTTCTAAACAGAGCAGGTATTCACAGACGCTTATTACGGAGGATGATTGCAGTCATGTTTCTGGGGCACTGTGGGGAAGTGTTGGAAACTTCTCGGTCCAAAGAAAGACGCACAGGACCTTGGGAGAACAAAGAAGAAATGTGTTTCTCTCTGGTATGCTCTATATGGTATAAGGCACCAACATTCAGCCAGTTTCCAAAGCCAGCCAGCCAGAAGTCAGAATATTTTCTGACTCAATCCCTGATTCTTCTCCATCCACATCACATGTACAGAATCACTGGGGTCAATCTATTCTACCATCGAATGTGCTCCAATTCTTTGCTCTGTTCTATGCCTGCCCCTACCTCTTTACATCAAGTTCTTTTCTCTCTCTCTCTCTCCCCATCTCTTTCTCTTGAAGACAAGGGCAGTAAACATTTTTGAGCATTGTCTCTGTGTCAGGCCCTGGACTTGGTGCAGGGCGTACAAGGAGAAGTTAGACACAGCTTGATGCCTTCAAAGATTAATTCCAGAGGGGAATGAGAAGGTACTCCAAAACATTACTCAAATATTTATTATGTGCCAGGTGCTGAGTTAGATGCTTGTGGAGGGCCGGGGTGGGAGAAGATAGCAGACAGATAAAATAACATTTCTCTCCTTTTTGTTTAAGAACATTAAACCTTCCTCCCAAAAGCAAGCAAACAAACCCACAACAACCAGCTACAACGAGCTTGGGCTCCCGGATTCCAGGGAAAGTCTCTGCAAGCGAACAACAGGAAGGGCAGGTTGTATCTGAGCCTCGAGAACTCAAAGAGCCCAACACGATTTTCTACCTCCTTTCTCAACTTGTTGCTTTCCTTCCCCCTACATGGCAGCCATGCAGGGGTTTTCATCTTACAAGTCTCCTCTTACAAGTTCCTTTCCCAGAAATCATCCCTCTTTATGTGACCCCGTTTGAGGGCACTCTTGGTGGTTAATTCTCTGTGGGACCAGACCCCTGGGTGGCTGGAGGGGACCGGACACCAGGAGCTGAAGCCAGGGGAGAGTCACAGGGCATGGAGGAGAAGTGATATGGTTGTTTGGGCAACGGAGCTGGCATTTCTGTGAAACAACCGTGTAAGGATCGGGGGAGGTTTGGGCTGAAGGTAGGACCCAGAGTCCTCAAACCCCTCCTCTTCAAATACTAGTGGACTCCAAGGGGGTGATGAAATCAACAAGAGAGCCGAGAAAGGGGTGAGGGGCTACTACCAGTCAGCCCGGTGTTGTGAGAACCCAGATCTCATTTCAGTCTGAAACCCTATAAAACTTCCTCCTCATTATTACTTTTCTCAGAAAGCAGAACTTTGACATTTTAGTAGCTAATAAGCATTCCCGGTGTTCTCCTTGAATCCCTTTATTCAATAAGGTAGGTAATTCAATTGAAAAAAAATATGCACTTTTATGAGGCTCAGTGAAGTTATTTTAATTTTGGGTGATAAAAAAGATTTCAGCCTTAAACCAGAATCTAGCCTGAAGGAGGTAACTTCCATGTTCCTTTGGAGCCCAGGAACTGTGGGGCAGGGGTCTAGGGGGTGAAGATTGCCTCTGCATCAGAGCACAAAATAACCCAAGGTCCAGCACCGAAGGGCTGCAGGGGTGGGGGTGGGGGTTGTAGCCAATCAAAGGAGGATTTAAAGAAAACAAGTGGTGATGGAGGAATGTGGGAGGTACAGGGTGTGGTGGTGACACTTCTTTTGTGCTCAGTAAGACTGTGCGGCACTGCTTAGAAATGGAAATAAGCGGAACTGACTGATACTAATCATTACTGTACCAACCCTACCTTCCCAAGGGCCTCTCCGTGTAATTAACGCTTTGCCCCAGGAAACTGGGGAGCCCTGTCGATTACCTGGGGAACTATGCCGGGCTTCAGGATAAGGGGAATGATTGATGGTTCCAAGGTTATACCCCAAACGGCTGAACTTGGTTCTCTCCCCTGGAAGCCCTTCTCAGAGGACCCCAGGTTTACCAGAATTTACCTCACGCTGAGGGACAGATTCCTTGGCCTCAGAGCCACAACTCTGTCTGTGGTCCCCTTGAAGCGGCACGTGGATTTGCTCAACAGGGCCGTGTCCCAGTCGAGAGCACACCCATCGGGATGGGCGTTTGTAGCCGGCAGTGTGGGGCGATCAATTTCCTCAGCATTCTTCTAGTTTCCAGACTGAGGAGTTGCATGGTGTCACCGTAAAGAGACACGGCAACTTGTTGTAGGGAGGACTGGCATGCTAAACAACTCTGAGTGACAGGCTGGCTGCAGACTTTTTGCTCCTAACTGAGCCCCTCGGGATGCTCACTCTAAGGTCCCCTCCCCCGGGGACAGCAGGGAATGACAGCCACGCCCATCCCCTTGCTGGTTACTAAGGGCTTCTGGAAAGTCAGGAGTGAATTAGAGTTTTCCTACATACATGGTTGTGAACATGACATGGGGAGACCTTGGTGACCTCCACTGGGAGCTTTAAGTCCACTTCAGAAAAAAGACAAAGTGCTTCTGAGGAATGTTCTCCCCCACCCCTTCACCTCTCAAATTTCACCGTGCCGAAGGTAAAGAAGACCATCTTGAGCCGAAGAGGGCAGGGGCTCGTTTTCCAAGACAGGGAGGCCCAGATGCCACGGAATGGGTGTCAAAGGCGCAGTCAGAGCTGAGGGCTGTGGGCAGGGGCCAGGCAGCCCTGAGCTTTGGCAGATGATGGTTGAGTTTCACAAGCACGTCAGTGGTCCAGGAAACCAAGAGACACATGGGCCATAAGGGAGGATGATGTCAGCCATGTGACTCCTTGGGGCCGGAGGGACATGACCTCCTCTTCTCAGCCATTACCCTCCCCCATGGGGAGAGCTGGGCTTGGAGGGAACCCTGGTGGGCCAATCTATATCATTCCATCATGTAATACATTGTGATCAAGAATGTGCCCAGTAACGTGCCAGGCCATGGAAAGTCATGGTAGCCATCCCCATGGAGTTTACCTGTCAATGGGAATATTTGCTTCCCAAACCGAAGTAAGTAAGTACATTAAATAATCACGAATTGCAGTAGGTTTGGAAGGAAATAAATAGGGTGTGGAGTGGAGAATAATGGGGGGGGGTATCTCTTAGACATCTCCGAAATGTGGTGAAGAGAGACTGAGAAGGAGCACACTGTGCAAACAAGGGGTAGGGGGAGCAGTGTGGGGACGGAGGGGGTCGTAGGTGCAAATCCTGCAGTGAGAACAGGGCCTTTCGTGAACTCGGAGAGTTGTGACTGATGTGTGGGGAGCAAGGGTGGGAGTGGCTTAAGTTGAAACTAGACAAGGGGGCCTGGGCGGCTCAGTCGGTTAAGCCTCTGACTCTTAATCTCAGCTCGGGTCTTGATCTCAGGGTCATGAGTTCGAGCCCTCCACTGGGCTCCATGCTGGGCATGGAGCCTACTTAAAAAAAAAGGAAGATGAAGTTGGGTAGATAAAGGCCAGGTCACACGAACCTTAAAGCCAGGGTAAGAAGTTTAGATTCCATTGTAAGGACCATGTGATGCTATTGAAGGGTGTCGGGCTGGAAAGAAACACATCACTCTCTCTGGCCTTCTTATTGTGAATGAAACAGAAAGTAAGAGAAAATTAGGAAGACTGTAGGGTTGGTGTACAAATGGCCTCATGTTTATGTCTTAATGGCTTGAGAGATCACTCAATTTCTCTGGTTCCTGGTCCCTATTTTATTCTTTGCCCAGGTGGCCCTCAATCCTGGTTGATTAGAATCACCTGGTGGAGGTTGAAAAATTTACTAATTTGGCCCACCACTTACCAATTAGGTCAGAATCCCAATCACAGTTGACAGACAAATGACAAACTGGAATAAAATATTGTAACTTAGATAAGACAAAGGTTCGGTACCTATGAAATAGGAAAGTGCATTCTCAGGGTGCCTGGGTGGCTCAGTCTTTAAGTGTCTGACTTTGGCTCAGGTCACGATCTCAAGGTCCTGGGATCGAGCCCTGCATCATGCTCCCTGCTCAGCAGGGAGCCTACTTCTCCCTCTCCTACTCCCCCTGCTTGTGTTCCCTCTCTCACTGTCTGTCTCTGTCAAATAAATAAATGAAATCTTTAAAAAAAAATAAAGAATTGTCCAACTCTTGATTCTGGCTCAGATCACGATCTCAGGGCCGTGAGATCGAGCCCTGCATCAGTCTCTGCACTCAGCATGGAGTCTGCTAGAGTTTCTCTCTGGCTCTGCCTCTCCCTGTTGTGCTCTCTCTCTCTCTGTTTCTTTTTTTTTTTAATTTTTAAAGATTTTATTCATTTATTTGACAGAGAGAGACAGTGAGAGAGGGAATACAAGCCGGGGGAGTGGGAGAGGGAGAAACAGGCTTCCCACTGAACAGAGAGCTCTATGTGGGGCTTGATCGCAGAACCCTGGGATCATATCCTGAGCCAAAGGCAGATGCTTAACGACTGAGCCACCCAGGAGCCCCCCCCCTTTCTCAAATAAATAAATCTGTCGGGTTTTTTTGTTGTTGTTGTTTTTAAGCGTATTCTCTTTAGAATCAATAAGAAGAGGGTATTTAAAAAGTAATAAAGCCTGGAGATGACTCATAAAGAAGAAATAGACCCGGCCAGTAAGCTTCGAAAGACACACAACTTCTCCAGCAATTAGGGAAATGCAAAACAAAATTGTAATGAGATGCTATTTTTTTTAAAAAGATTTTATTTATTTATTTGAGAGAGAGAGACAGTGAGAGAGAGCATGAGCGAGGAGAAGGTCAGAGAGCGAAGCAGACTCCCCATGGAGCTGGGAGCCCGATGTGGGACTCGATCCCGGGACTCCAGGATCACGCCCTGAGCCGAAGGCAGTCGTCCAACCAACTGAGCCACCCAGGCGTCCCTGAGATGCTATTTTCCACCCCAAGATGGATTTTTAAGAAGGAAATGACTGGTCACAATTGGTAAGGAGGCACGGGAACTGGTATGCCTAGATTCCGTGGAAGCCTGCAGTGGTTCAGCATTTTTAAAGAGCTGCAATATTTATTTTAGAATAGAGAGCATATGCCACCAATCGGACAATCTAACAACTCCACTGTGAGTTTCTCCTCTACAGAAATGTGTGTGTGCATGAAGATACATGTACAAAGGTAACATTGATAGTAGGCAAGGTTTTTTGTTTGTTTGTTTGTTTTGGGGTTTTTTGGGGGTTTTTTTTTTTTTCTTTTTTTAAGGAAAAGGATATCTCCATTAAGAGAGAAATGGCTGGATGAATTATGTAATAAAAACCTCATTTTTTTAAAAAAAGAAAATGTTGATGTAAACATACTGGCAAAGAAAACTGTCTCGTATATTCTTAGTGAAAAAAGCAAGCTGGAGAATGCAACATACAGGGACTCATTTATGGGATCCTGTTATACTCGTGTGTGTGTGTGTGTGTGTGTGTGTGCGTGTGATTATTTTGTGCATTGTTCTCTGTTCCTGTTCACCTCGAGGCAGTTAGGTTCCCGGTGATTGCTTGCTTTAGTGATTTTTGCAGGCAGAAACACAAGTTGTGAGAAGTCAATAAACTCACTGAAGGTGAGTTCAGTTGAGTTTCAGAGTTGCCTTTGAAGGTGAGACGGGAAAAGAAGGCGTGCCTTTCTGGTAACAGGGCCCAGGGGCCAGCATGAGATTTCCTGCCTCCTGCCATCTGAAAAGAAGCAGAAGGTAAGGGTTTGGATCCAGGGGTAAACCAGATATTGCTCCATGGGTAGCAGGAGTCAGCAAGGAGGGAGTCCCACAGTCCCTGTGGAGCTGGTCCCGGGGAGTGCGTACCTCCGTTTGTCAAAGCACCTGGGGGTCCTGCCTCAAATGAGGCACAGAATAGCAGAGCCATGGATCTGAAAGGAGCCCGTGCTCACACACCCGTGACGTCCTCCTGGACTGGCCCGGGACCCGTGATCCTTGTGTCGCTCTGGGGGTGAGGAAGCCCCAGGGATGGAGAATGGGGGCTTAGATTCTGATTTAATTTGATTTAAAAAAAAAAAAGGAATGGAATATTTCAAGTGACATCTAATTTGGGAGAAGGAGGACTACATGTTTCCAAATACCTGGAGAAGAAACTAGAGAGGTCTATGTTTACAGCCAATAGTTCCCAGGGTTGTCCCGGGGTGAGGAGAGAAACTGCTTAAAGAGGAAGGCAGGGACTTGTAGTTTTACTCTCACACTTCTCTCTTGTTTGAATTTTTGACATTTAACATCTATGACTTTGGCAATTTTTTTTTTCAAGATTGAAAGAGCAGGGCACCTGGGTGGCTCCGTGGGTTAAGCGTCTGCCTTCAGCTCAGGTCATGATCCCGGGGTCCTGGAATTGAGCCCCGCATCGGGCTACCTTCTCAGCTGAGAGCCTGCTTCTCCCTCTGCCACTCCCCCTGCTTATGTTATCACTCCCTCCTTCTCTCTCTCTTCCTCAAATAAAAAAATTAATTAAATCTTAAAAAAAAAAAAAAAAAAGACCGAAAGAGCTTTCCAGATCTGTACCATCCCAGGTGACCCTTCCTCCCCATGAAAGCGCTGCCCCGTCTTGCAAGTGCTCCTGACCCTGTCTCTTGGGGCCCTGACTCCTGATTCGTTTCAGCTCTTCTCTGGGGACCCACATGTCTCTTCAGGGCGGGGGGTGGTCTGGTCCACTTTCTTCCACATGCTCCCTCCTGCCATGACAGCGTCCATCGCAGCCACCCCCCCACACACACTGGGCACCCACCAGCCTCCAGGAGGAAAAGTCTGCTCAGAGCTTCAGAAGACTGTCTGACTTGTTCTGACAGCTTCTCTCCCTGGGTCTCCCTGCCCCCTTCTCCCCCCTCACTTAGGACAAAACATTATCTATGCAGGAGCTTCCCAATAGTGGGAAGAAATACAGGATGCTGAGTTTGATACCAAGAACCTTACAACCAGAAGTCAGGGGCTTTGGGGAGCTTGGAGTCCCTGAGTGGAAGCAACAACCAGTCTGGCTCCGAGGGGATCGGATGACAGCCCTGGCTGGGGTGGACATCCCTGGGCCTGGGGTTGGGTACGGAGGAGGCATCCTGAAGTCCACAGCGAAGGGCCCACCGGCACGTGGCGAGTGTTCTATGAACAGCCCTTCCCTCAGCCAGCAGGGCTCTTCACAGTGCTGGTCATGTTTTCCCAACAGAAGCCCTGGAGACATTCATAAAACTGACAGAAGTGCCAAGAAAAGGGAATGTCCGCTCATGTTTTTACAGGACCAGGTTAAATAAATATGAAAACATTCAGCACCACCGGCCGCTCCTGGGTTTGGGCAGACTGTCCTCTGCCTGGTTGCAGGGAGATACCCCAGCTATTGTTGGGGGCCGGGGGGCTGTGTTTTCCCACTTTGCATCTTCGTGGAGTATCTATGTATTTAAACAAGAAAGCACCAGTGGGTTCTTTCAAATTCCTGATGAGCTGGAAGGATCTCACCACCCATCTTTTATTTTTCATTTTTTTTACTGTGGTCAATGTATACAACCCCAGGTTATCCAAGGTGAGCCTTTCCGCATAGGGTTCAGTGGCATCTGAAGGTCTGCAGTGACCACCACCCACCTCCAGAACTCCTTCTTCGCAAACTGTAATTACCTACCGACCAGGAACACCCCCTCCCCCGGGCCCCTCTCAGCTCCCCGGCCACCACCATCCTACGTGAATTGACTCCCCTTGGAACCTCATGTAAGCAGAATCACACGGTGTTGGCCCTTCTGGCAACTGGCTGATCTCCCGTAGCTTCATGTCCTCCAGGTTCATCCGTGTTGTTCCACGTCAGAGTTTTCTCCAGCCATTTCAGGATGGAGAAACTCAACGCCCGTGAGGTTGCTCTCGCTGCTTCTCAGCATTAGCTGTCTGTTCCCAGAGCGATGGGGGCAGAGGTGTGGAGGAGGAGCGTGACGGATCCCCACATGTCCTCGCATCTGTTTCCCGCAGGGCTGTGCTCTTTTCCCCCCCGTTGTGAAAGGGTTACCTTGGCAACGAATCCCTTCTCTAATTTTTTTAAGGTTGTGAACTGATGACCAAACGACGAGAGCAAAAGATTAGGAAGGCTGAGCCTCCGCATAGGGAAGGGAACACTGAATTGATTTTGTAAGAAAACACAAAGCAATTGTGACATGGTCCGTACACTTGGTACTGAATCCGAGAAATACGTCTGCGTGCCCTACGACACGCCAGGTGCTGTGCCAGGTCATGGGATACAACGGTGAGCGGGACTGTAGGCAGCATCCTTGACACCCGCAGTCAGCAGGGGATAGACATTATTGGGATAGACCCAATAATGAATGACAAACACAGCTGAACGCTAGGAGGGAAAAGACCATGTTTTCACAAAAGCATAGACCAAAGGGGCCTGACCTGCACTGGGATGCTGAAAAGCTTTCCCAGAGGAATAAACACGGAAACAGAGACTCGAAATAGCAGTAGGATTTGAGCCCGAAGTTTGGAAAAGGGACAGGCAGCCAGAGGGAGCAGACTGTGTGTGTCCCATGGCAGCTAGAGAACATGTCCCTATTTCTTAGATCAATGGGACAATCCCAAGTCCTCCAGGAACAAAGGTCACGTTACGTTGTCCATGCAGGTGGAGGCCAAGGTAGGGATAACACTTGGCTGGACAAGATTTTTTTGAAGTTTGCGTCTTCGTCTGTCCCACCCCTGGTTCTGGGTGTTTCAGAGGAGGGTCTCCGGACTGGTCTCGGTCATGGCCGTGAGCTGGAGACATGGCCCTAGGCCAGTGCCTGGATTAGGACTGGTCCGTCTGGGATGCCTGTGATGAGCCAGGAGGCCTCTGGGGACATGGACAGGAGGAGCCATTTCTAGGGGAAGATGGGAACCACGCTGTCAGAACACAGTCTGGGGCTTAACCATTGGCTGGACAGAGGGCCATGGGGTGGGGGAAACTTGATTTAGAAGATCTAAGCGGACGACTTCACTGATAGGCGGGCTGTGCCTGGTGGGACACCGGTGTCCCGGCCTCACAGTACTCTTCTCAGGGGTGAGAATAGGCTCACTCACCAAAGTGTACACAGCCACTCCGGCTGCTTGCTCAAGGATGACCCAGGCCAGGAGGGGGCTCGTCTTGGACTTTTCAGGGTTCGGAGGCCAGCTGAAAAACCTGGAAGTTTGATGAAAGGGAAGGGAATGGCAACATAGTTCAAGCCATCTGGGGCGATTTGGAGGAAGACAGTCTCTGCTGGTGCGAAAATGACGCTATGGTCAGGGCTCTCCGAGACCACCCTCAAAGTGATGGAAAGACCGTCCTTAGATGGAGGGTTTGCCAGTGCTCCACTAGAAGGACTGACGGAGCTCGGAAAAGTGGTGAGAGTCATGGTTATGGTTGATTACAGTGAAAAGACGTGGGTTAAACCCAGCAAGGGGAGAAGGTGTGAGAGGATGCAGCCCAGGAGAAAAGAGCTCAAGTTCCCAGGCGTGCTCTGCCCTGAGTTGTGCAGACAGCGGCTACTGGACCCAGCGTGCCTGGGGTACTGACCCCCGGGGATGCTCGCCCAAGCCTTGAGTACAGGGTTTTTATGGGGGGTGTGTCCCCCAAGCAGGGAACACCCACACCACTGGCCATAGTTCTCAGTCTCCAGCTACACTGGGAGTCACAGTGATCTGGCATGATCCAAGGTCCCCATCACAAACGTGCTGGTACCATGGGCTAGCCTGTGTCCTCAAAGCTCCAGGTCAATGCAAGCACCCTTACCAGGCAGCATATTTGAAGGGCTTAGGGCCCATCACTCAGGAGCCCCTCAAGGGCTAATTTCTTCAGAATGCGTGAGGTTTGAAGCGCCCCCACCCCCACCCCCGCCAACCTGCTGAGTTAACCATTTACTGCAGAAACATGAATGGCCAGTGTCAAGAGATTGAAGAGAACTCTCCGTCAGGGAAGGAAGAAATAGGCCCTGGACAATTATCCCCACTTGGCTCTCTCATGCTTCCAAAATGCCAATCACAACGTCCATGTGGCTTTTGCCAGGTCCCCTCCCTGCCATGCCCTCCCCTTGCCTCAAATTGGGCCAAGCTGGGGGTGAGTCAGGGAGACCTTAAATCAGCAAGGATCGCATTTTATGCCCCACTTTGAAGTCACTGCAAAGCTAGCCAGCTATGCAAAGATGCATATGGGAATCTGTGGGATGCTTCCAGGGCTCAGTCCAGCATTTGCCATACACAGCACACAGATGGTGTGTGCGAGATATTTTATCCCCCACTTCATAATCACTGTGGAGCATGGATACTCACTGTCTGGCCACCTCTCCCAGCATACCCTCCCATCCCCCTTCCTCCCACCCCCCAACCCCCGTGCCAAATAATGCTTATTTTAGCATTGAGACAGATTCCTTCATTAAGTTACATCCCTCAGCATTTTACCAAACTGCTTCTCCTTGCAACTTCTTCAAGGCAACTAACCAAAGAGACTAATTATTTTCCCTGTGAATGTTTTAAATTTATTTTGGGGAAAAAATGGGGTTTAGGCAGAATAAAAAGTAGTTTTGCCAAAAAGGAAAGTAATTTTACCCATCAGCTTTCCCACCATGCATCTCATCATCACAGGAAGCCACTTTGCCTTGAGGTCATTTTCAGTAACAAAAACACCCATGACTTTGCCTTTCACTTAGGTGGAACTTTCCAGAAATGCAGTGCCATAATTCACAGAGGCAACTGCAGCTTCCAGGAGTTGGGGGCTAAGTCCTTTTGGTATTTATCAAATTGTTTTACCTTTTCCATCTAAAACTGGGGCCACAGGTCAGGGCTAAGTGGAGACAATAGCTAGCAGGTGCTCACTAGGGTGACATGCTTGTTGGTGTTGGTAAGGCTTGGTTACTGCTCACGTCTGCTGATTGTAAATACTTTGAATGTCACATCAAGCTCCACGTGGGAAGTGTGAGCACGAGGCAGGGTGGCGGGGGGCGGGGGGATGTGCTGAGTCATACCCTATTCAGTGGAGCACTTTATAAATGGATAACACGATTTTCTTCACCGAAAGTTAGCAGAACAAAAGACTTAACTCCAGGCGCCCTTGGCAGATCCCAGAACAGTACAAATTCTAAGTGCCTCATGAAGTTAATCTTAGTATTTATGATGGCCTACTTATTTCAGTTTTGTTTTAGAAACTCTGTTCACCACTCACAAAAATGTACACATCCCCGGGCTACATTGTGTGACAAAAATGCAGGTTTCCTCCAAGGCACGCTGCTAATGAGGTCTTTAAGGGGTCAAGGGCAGGAGGCTGTGACTATCTCCCCATCTTCGAGGTGAATCATTCCATAGACCGGCATTTCTCAAACCCATGCTCTGCAGGGTGATAGGTAAACTGAAAAGAAAATTCACACTCAAAAAAGTTTGGAACAGAGAACCCGGAGAACGGGAGCCACTGCCCATTCACAGGTAGCATGCCCCAGACCTTGACTCTGCCTGCATGACCAAGAGCGATCTCCTTGGCCATGACTACCCCTTGCAGAGGAAAAGACGAGAACCCTAGGAGCCCTTGCCACCACCGCAGACATCCACAGCTTTGGCCACTGGGGACCCCCGCAGGCCACTGAAGATCGGGACACTGTCCTCAGCTGATGGAGCTCCCCAAAGTCTATCCTGTTGACTCGTCTGTGACAGGAGCCACCACTTCTCCCCCACAAACTGGACCAAATGGACTGAACAGGCATATACAGAATTTCCCACCTAGCGACAGAAGAGCGCACATTCTTCTCAAGTACCCATGGAACATTTTTCAGGATAGATCATGTGGCTGATCCCAAAACAAGTCCTGACAAATTTAAGAAGTTCTAAATCCTTCCAAGCATGATTTTGGACCACAGTGGAATGAAACCAGAGGAAATCAAAAGGGAATTTAAACGTATCCTGAGACAAAGGAAAATGAGAACACATGTACCCAAACTTAGGGGATGCACTGAAAATGTTCTCACCACACACATGAAAAGACAGTCCACAATCAAGATATGGGAACATATCTACATTCCTCTGCTCGCTGTCCCCATCCTCAAGAAACTACTGATCTGTTTTGCACCACTGTATTTTAGTT
Organism: Neogale vison; assembly: GCF_020171115.1. Classification (NCBI taxonomy): domain Eukaryota; kingdom Metazoa; phylum Chordata; class Mammalia; order Carnivora; family Mustelidae; genus Neogale; species Neogale vison. The sequence continues at coordinate 149,585,247 of NC_058092.1, read as the reverse complement.
TGCATTTTATAGAATTTTATATAAATGGAATAATGTGATGTGTACTCTTTTGTTGTTGTTGTTGTTGTCTGGCTTCTTGGGAAATCACATCTTAATCGTCTCTTCATCCCCAGGGCTATCAGTGAGTCAACAGACATTTCAGCGTACCTACTCTGTGCCAGGTTTTGGCCACATAATTTGGACCATGGAGATCTTGTTAGAATTGGCATGTGGTTTGGCCACATTATTCTAGGCACATAACAGGTATTCAATAAATTCCTGATGACTGATTCTGTGAACCCAGACAGCCCAGACTCCCTTTTTTTTAACTGAGATATATTTCACATATCCTAAATTAACCTTTTTAAAGTGTAAAATTCGGTGGTTTTTAGTTTGTTTACACACGTGGGCAACCATCACCACTACTGAATTCCAGAACGTTTCCTCATCTCCCCTCCCTCCTCCCCTCTCCCAAAAAAACCCCAAATGCATCTGCAATCATTCCGCATTTCTCCCATTCCTCAGTGCCTGGCAACCACTCATTTGTTTCCTGTGTAAGATGTGCTTCTTCCGAATATTTCACATAAATGACGTTATTACAGTAGCTGGTCCTTTGTGACTGTTCCTTTCACAGGGCAAAATGTTTCCCAAAGGTCCATTCATGTCGCTGCCTCTGTCAGGATTTCTTCCTTTTTCATGGCTGGCGAATACACGACTTCTGTTTACCCGTTTATCAGCTGACGAACACTTGGGTGGTTTTGACTTGTTGGCAATTATGAATAATGACGTTTTTGTGTGAACACCTGCTTCCAATTCCTGGGCATATACCTAGGAGTGGAATTGCTGGGTCATAGGTTAACTCTACATTTAACTTTTGGATGGAACACCAGACTGTTTCCCAAAGTGGCTGTCTCATGTTGTATTCTCACTAGCAAAGTTGGCCGGTCCTCATTTCTCCACGGGACACTTATCATTGTCTGTGTTCTGTCTTGTAGCCACTCTAGTGGGCGTGTTGCATTTTCTAATGACTAGTGATACTGAGTATGTTTTCATTCGCTTATTGGTAGCACAGACGCTTATTAATTCAGTAATTCATTCATATATTTGAGTCCCAACTGTCGCTTCTGTATGATCTTGGAAAAGTCACTTCGCTTTTCTGAACCCAGTTTTGTTACCTATAGAATGGGAATCATGATCTCTGACACAGCATTGTTGAAAAGAACGGAACTTACACGTGTGCCGCTCTTGGCACAGAGTGAGAACTAATGAAGACAGAGCAAACATCCATCACTAGGACTTTTCAGTTCAATTGCATCTGAGCTGGGTCTTGGAAGGGAAGTCGTATTTGTGTAGGTAGAGGGGAAGAAAGGAGATTCAACCAGAGCAAGAGTGAACAAAGGGAGAAAGCCACATACAGTGGGATGTGTGCAAGGAGTTCAAGCCCTGCATCTGTCTGGGTGGCAGAGGAAGAACGGGTTCAGACAGGGAGGATGGGAGAGGTAGGACAAAACAGTGTGCCTTGTTTGGTTCCCCCGTGCACTGTGCTGTGCTTGTCCGGGCGCCGCGGAAAAGGCGGTATTTCCACCTGCTCGGGGCCATGGCGATCTTGTTAGCTTTGGCATTGCTTGGATGGTCCTGATTAGTCCTACCTCCTGATGCCCCCACACTGGCTCATTCAGGGCAACGCTTCATGATATGTATTTAACTGACACCTGAGAGATGACAGAGCTTCCTCAGGGCCGCGGGCAGAAAGTTCTCACACGTCCTCCCTCAGGTCAGAAGAGGTTTGCAGGAAGCCTCCTGACCTGGCGGGAGAAACCCAGTGAGGAGAAGCCGCTTGAGGCTTTAACCAAGGAGGCCCCACAGAGCGCCATCTGCTGGTTGGCCCCAGGGGACGTGTGTTTGACAGACCCAATGGCCCCTTTCTGTATCCTTTATCCCTTTCCCTCCTCTCAGGGACCTGACTCATCAAATCCTGCTGGAAGGATCTGGTACGAGACCTCTGTATGAATTTAAGCCAGGGACCCCTGTTATTTCCAAGTGTATCTTCACCCCCAAGTAATTCTTCCGACCACAACTGAATGGTGTCTATCTCATCAAAGAGATCCTCCATGCCAGACCCTGCTGGAAATGGGTACGAGAAGATCCACAACAAATAGGCTGGTGCATTAAAACACGGAGGCTGTGGTTTCCCTCCTTCCTCCCTGTCTTGTTTCCTTAGAACCGGACTCACCAGCACCTGTTGCTGGGATGTGCCCGCACGGACGAGGGTGTAAAGTCAGGGGACAGATGCAGCAGACTCCCCCATGACCTCTAATGGTCCCAAAGTTTCATTTGGAGATCTATGCCAAGGACGGGCCATACACACGTTACACCGGCGATGAGGAATTTTCCACCTGAGCTCACTTCTGCGCCCATTCATGGTTTTCTGATTTTAAACAGGAATGGAGCTGGGCCCGGACACATGGCTGCCTTGTCCAAAGCTACAGAACAGAGCCCTTAACCAGACAGAGTCCGTGTCTTCAGAGAATCAGATGTCTTTTCCCGCATGGGTCATGGAACTTACAGGAGTTCTTTGGAAATGCATGTGTCCTGAGAATGCGGTTGGTGGCACAACACTGAGCACATTTCTCTTGTGGGCTTGAGCAACAAGGTGCTCTGTGCCCCACGTTGGGCCCTGGGGCAGGCCATCGAGGGACTTCCCTGAAGGAACAGGCATGGGGGACTCTGGCATGGAAGTGGCTGACTTCACTTAAGGGTTTGGCCAAACTCCGTCCCTGGGGCTCATTGTTCCTCCTCTCCTGGGGGGGCGCGGTAACCTCAGGTCAGAAGGGCTCTCTAAAACAAGTCGTCACCATCTCAGATCATGAAGGAGAAAACTGATGAGCCTCGAACGTTTCTGTCCCCGTAGTCATTAGAACAGAGGCTCGGCGGTAGCAAGGAGGAGGAGGGCCACCATTAAGCTGTTGAGTCATTCCAAGCCAGCATGGGCCCCAGGGGATGCTGGGGACATGGTCAACGGTTTCTTACACTCTACTTATCGTTGTCTAGAGGGACTCATTCACTGTCGTTCAGAACACTCGGGGCCATGCGATGGGTAAGGGCCCCTTTTGAAAGAGGTTAGTTAGCGTCAAGGCCCGGTCCTGTGGGGGACAGGGCTGGGCCCATGTTGGCACTGCGCTCTTCCGGGCTCCAATCAGAGTTTCCCAACAGCCACTAGGGCAGCTCCAGGGAACACACCTCCATGCCAGCCTGTGTGCCGCCCGGCAGTGATGCCCCTGCGCTTGGCGCCTTCCCTCAAGCCGGGAGGCAAGGCCAGTGCCAGAATCCCAGGATCCATTCTGAAGTCCCCGGGGACTGCCACTCATCTCCCCCATCCCCTTTGTCTTCCAGGAGCCTGGCCTCCAATGCCCCCTTCTCCCCCATGTCCTGCTCCCGCAGCCGCAGGCGTCAGGTTTCCCAGCGCACCTGGCCCTCCTCGCCCTCATTCTGCTGCATTATTTATCCGAACTGGCAAGGACTATTTATAGCACCTCTGAAAGGCAGCAGCCACTCTGCTCCTGGGAAAGTGGAACATGGAGACATTAAAGAGTATTTTCAAAAGCGAAAAACCTCCTCGCACGGACTCGTGAGGTTGCTGTCCCCATGTCTCCTCCAAAAATAGGCCTCCCGGCTGCCAGTTCCTTCCTCTGAATATCGGAGCTGCCGGCACCGCGCGGGGAGCGAGGGACGCATGAGCCACTTTGCTGCTCTTCCAAAAGGGTCCGTTCCAATGTCCCAGCTCTCTCCAAACCCAGAAAATCCTAGCATTCTTCCCTGAGTAGATGCCCATCTGATGCAAGCGGAGGGAGCCAAGAAAAATAGCGAAGTGGCAGAAGTCCCTTCCACAGCAAGAAGCCAGGGATTCCAGAGGCTCTGGAGCTCTGCTCTCCATAGGAGTGCAAGCCCGTTTCATTTATTTATGTTGTAAAATGGGGATCGCTCTTATAACCATCTTTAGAACGTGAGTTTCAAATCCTTCTCTGCGTTACAAAATGGCTATCCTCTCCATCCCCTGAAATAACACGGTTCTCAACATAGCAAGTAGCAGAGCCCATTTTAAGTATCCCCTCTGGAATGTTTTTAGGCTTCTGGGAGGAAGCCCAGACACAACGATTTGCCTAGCGTCTCACAGATTTATGTGATGCTGAATCAGAGCCCTGTGAGTCCAAACCGGTCCTCCGGCCAGAGCCAGGCGGCACCACTGCCTTGGGGCTGGTAGGGGCAAGCCGGGAAACAGTGCTGAGTTTAGAGACCCGGGGAGGGTTGGGGTGCTGCTGAGAGTCTAACTGGACACCGTGGGGCAGTATTTTCCAGATGCCTGAGGGTCCTTCTTTAATTTTCACTATGGATTGATTGATTGAGGTACTAAGCATCTCCTGTAAGAGTGGAAAATAGGGCAGGTGGTCAAAATCCCAGGTGTCAGCAAGGACTAAGGAATGGAGGTGGTAAGAAAGATTGTATAGAGGAGCAAGAACCGAGAAGGTCCTTGGCAACTCGGGCTGCATTTTGCAGCAACATGTGATCGCTGACATCCTTCTGGTCATAGAGGAAGCCAGGCCCCAGGCTGGCCAATCTGAGGCCTGCGGGGAGGTGGAAGGGAGAGCTCCTAGCTGCAGAGAGAAGCTAGGGCTTCTCTCCAGGCATGCGGCCCCTGACAGCAGTGAAGCATCGTGAAGGCCTTGCTCTCAAAGAGCTAATGAGCTAGAGAAGCCACAAAGACCAAACCCAAAACAGCAAGAGAATAACGCAAAACAGAGCGGTGCCCTGAGGACTATGATGCAGAACTCATGGCCCCCAGCAGCCGGAGAGGAGGACTGATCACTGTTTTTGGCTTCATAAAGACAGTGAGGCTTCTGCTAGACTTTTATATTAGGACCTCTTGATGGTGACTATCAGAGCCTCGACTCACACCAGCTGAAGCACTAGCAGGGCATTTTTTGGGAAGGATAGAGTCATCTCTTACAGACTCGTACAAATGAACTGAAGATGGCCAGTAGGTTCTGCCTTCTCCGCAGGCTGATTCATCAGCTCAAAGTCCACTGGCACCAAACTCAAATTTTTATGCAGCCAATTGATCTTTAAACTTGTCCAAACAGGGGCACCTGGATGGCTCAGTCGTTAAGTGGCTGCCTTCAGCTCAGGTCATAATCCCAGGGTCCTGGGATCGAGCCCAGCATCAGCCTCTCTGCTCAGCAGGAGCCTGCTTCTCCCTCTCGCTCTCCCCCTTCTTGTGTTCCCTCTCTCCCCGTCTCTCTCTCTCTCTCTCTCTGTGTGTGTATCAAATAAATAAATACATTCTTCTAAAACCTTGTCCAAACAAACGCATTTTTAGCCATCTCAGGACTGCCTGCCCTGTGAAATTTCATCCTACATCTGTTGGCCACTTGTCAGTTAGAACCTATGGTTCTAGAGTTGCTAAGGTCCTTTGGAGCTCTCTGACCCAGAGACTACCTGTGGAGATGCTAAGTGCCATTACCTAGACACAGGAGCCTCGTCCTTGATCCTACCGTCCGTCCAAAGTTCCCTTGCCCTTCTCCCCTCCTGAATGGGGTCCCCTCATTACGGTTCTTGATAGTGTCATGCAGGTGGGGACTTCTGCCCTCATGCCACCCACTCTGTCCTAGCACCACTCAATAAAGCTGTGTGTGACTGTCTATCCCAATCATACCATTTGCCTTGATCAGCCCCAAATCCTTCAAACCCCCTATGAGACTCAAAAGAAAACTAAACAACTAAGTCCAAGGAAGGAAGGAACCAGGACATCTAGGACACCCCCAATAGTGACTTCAGTTAAGACTCTTGTCTCTGTCTTGCCTTCATTCTCATTTATTGAAGACTGGCTTTCCCCACAAGTGGGAGACAACACTATCCCTCTGAGCCAGCAGGAGTCTGGATGGTATGACTTTGCTTGTGCAAGGGCCCTGGGGCTGGAGTTGGGGGGAGAAATTCCTTCCAAGAAGGTGACTGCTTGCCATAGGTCAGGTTCCCTGCAAACAGACTCTGAGAGGGGAGGCTGTGCCAAGGTTTACTGGAGAGTGCTCTTGGGACACACCTGTAAGGAAGAAAGGGAGGAAGGATTGGCCAGTAGGAGAAGCTCACCTGTGGTACAGCCCTGTTGTACCTGGGTGGCAGGTGATCTGACAGAGATCTCTTGAGCTGAGAGCTCTCCGCTGCTGAGGCAAGACGGTTGGGCCCCTGTGTCCTCCCTTCAGCCAGTCATTGTTCCGGGCCCGTTCCCTGGGAGGGGGTGTAACCTTGGGTGAGGCCGATCTCTGAAGTTAAGGGTAACACCCAGTGAAGGATGCAACTGGGAGCCATCAGCAGCTGAGAGGCTTAGACACTGGGGAACGGGTACACTGTCCCTAAAGAGGGCACTGGGACAGTGCACCACCGCACCCATGACTGTCCACCTCTTGTACTGCTCATATCTACTGGCTTCTCGTTATGAGTTTTTCTCTTATGCAAATAGCTGCTCTGGCATTTCAGCTGGTCTGGTTTTGAGGGAAATTGACACGAGATGGTTGTAGGCTGCTCTTGAGGTTATAACTGATAGCCATCAACCCCTCTTGCCGCGCACATTCTAGACCCACCTTTGGCTGGGACCTGTTGGGATGACCCTGACTCTTATTCCTGAGGGCTGTGAGACCCTAGTTACCATGAGCTTCTCACGCCATCACTGCTGATGTCCATTTGCCATTAAAACTGGACGTAGAAGTGCTAGGAGAGTCCCTGTGGATTGCTCAGATGCTAAATGTGTTTTTCCCTGCTCTCTCATGCAACATCAGTCCTACCCCCTCCTGATGACTGGATCAATAATCCCTGCGGGGATGGTGACCCTCTTCCTTGGCCTCACACCGTCAGGTGATGGAGATGGGAGGCCTTAACTCCCAAAGTGGGCCACTGAGAGTTTTGGTAAGTGTGGCCACTCCTATTCAGCCTCGTGGGACTCATCAGCACGTGGTGTGATTGATTTTGGCTGTATATGCCCCCTGGAGAGTGACAGCCCATCCTCACAGGGGATCTACAAGCAGCAACTCAGACAGGCATTCTTTCTGCAATGCTCAGCTCCTGGGCGGTGTGGGACAAGTGACTTATCTGCAAACATGTGGCCTTACTTCCTTCTCTATAAAGTAAGTGCCTTGGCCTGCAAGAACATCAATAGGATTCTTTGTAGATGGATGAAATAAATACTTTTTAAGTCCTCGATAATGGCCAAGGCCTTATGGACAGAACAGGCAAGTTCATACTAAGAACGTGTGTTGTCCCAGTCAGATCAACGGTACCAAGGGAATGGCAGTCCCCACAAGTGATAATGCCATGTCAGGTCTCAGTGCCGGTCTGAGCTGGAGGGTTGAACATTTGGCAGCAGTAACAGCTACACGAGAATTGGTGAGAGGAAGCTCTTGCTCTTGGGCCCACGTATGACCTCCATCTCTGCCATGAAGCTACTGTGTTCATGAAGCCCTTACACCAGCTCTGGAGTGGTTGACACAAATTTGCTGAGTCATTCTGTCCAGCTTGCTGTTGAAGCCTCTTCGACAGTGGATACTCTTTGGTGGGCATTAAGGTATGATATTCTTTGGTGGTTCCATCCAGATCTCCTCGTCCCTGCCTTCCTAATCCTTCTCCTTCCAGACCCTGACGAACCAGCTGGGCCCCTCATGATGGCCTGCGGATCCCTATAGACTCTTGCCTTGGGCCTCTTCTTGTTCCATAACTGGGTGACCAGCTCTGCTGCCTGGATTTCTACCTCTAGAGAATTTTCCTTCCCTGCTACTTCAGGGTCACTCCCAAAGAGGGCGGCTATCATCTCTTTTCGGCAAACTGACAGAGCCACCCATGAACCAAGCTTGGCCCTTTCCTTTCCCCAGGTCATAAGGAAACCTCCCAAACAGCCATTACTGTGAGGTGAAGGAAAACTAGTGCAGAAGCGATGGATCCCAGGGGCCGGCATCACCTGTTCACACAATCTACTTGTACCTTCGGACCCTCCTTGTGCTTAAACTAGATGTATAGCCTCTACCTTCTGAGGGACTGCTGCCGAGCCACCTACCTTATGACTTGATGAGTCTACCGAATCCAGTTCAGGCTGGACATCTCTGGCCCTGTGGTCACTTGATTTCCACGACTGGATGTTCCATTTGCCAAGACCCAATAATGTGCCTAAATATGTTTCGTTTGTTTTTCACGTGGTGTAGCATTCTCAGCTACATGGGGCATGGTCTTGTTCCAGAATCTTAGAGGTCTACTTTGTGATTCTTCTACTAAGGATTAGCATCAACTCCAAAAGCCACTGTTCCATTCTGCTGCAAGTAACTCCAGCATCTGGGTCTTTTGAATCACAGGGTCCAAAGAGTCGAGCTTACGTTCATCGTTGCCTGGACCTGTCGCAAAGCCTGCTTCTGCCTGAAGCGGGCAGATCGCTCAGATCCCGTGGCCTTCCCTATCCCCCAGTAAGTGGGTCAGAGCATGGAATTTTCTCAAGGGTGAAGTTTGCTGCCCAAAGAATCCCAAACGGCCTACCAGGCATTGTACTTCTTTAATAATAGGAGGTGTGAGATGCAATAAATAATCTTTTACTTTGGAGGGCACCCATAGGTGGGAGAGGACCGAATTTCCTTATACTCCTCCCATTTTTTGGAATGAATGTGTTGCTGAGCAATCCCCTGCCCCCTCTGTTCATCTGGTCTAATGACCATTACAATGTCAATATAGTGGACTAATGAGATATTTGGTGGAATATCCAGACAGTCCAGATCCCTTTGAACGACATTCTGACAGAGAGCAGGGAAGTTAACACAGCCTTAGGGAAAGACCATGCATGTAAACAATTGTCTATCTTGTGTGAATGTGAGCCATTTCTGATCATTTTCCCTAATAGGAGTTGGTGAGAACTGACTCATCAGGTCAAGGGCCACATACTACATGCTGGAGGTTAATCTAGCAAAGATATACCACATTCAACATGACAGCTGTTCTTGGTGCTGCTACTTGGTTAGGCTTGTGGTTATCCACTGTTGCGTGGCTGTGATCTCCACATTTTGCAGAGGCCAGAATGATGAATTATATTACTACACCTGCATTCCTTATGTTTTTAATGTTTGCATTCCTCTCTGGCATTCTCCATGGGACAGGGCATTGTTTTTTTACTTCCTCTCTTGGCAGTGGATGGGAGTAGTTCAGACCTCCTTGGTCTTTGCTACATCAATACATTTTATCCTGCAGGTCAAAGAAACTGTCGAAGGGTTTTGCCACCTACCAAGGACCCCCGATACCAGTGTCAATCCAGACCCTGTGTCCAACATCCTCGAAAGGACTGGGGACTCCCTTTTCTCTCAATGCGTGGTTGCCTCAGTAAATGGCAACAGGTCCTATTGGGGCACTTCTGGTATGATGGCCAATTTCATGTGTCACCTTGCCTAGACTATGATGCCCAGATGTTTGTTCAACCCCCAGTCTAAATGTTACTGTGATGTATTTTTTAGATACAATTAACATTTAATTCAGTAGAGTCTGGGTAAAGCAGATTAGTTTCCATAAGGTGGGTGGGTCTCAGCCAATCAGTTGAAAACTAAGACTGAGCTGAGGCAGGTTTTCCCAAAGAAGAAGAAATTTTTAAGACTCCAAATATCCTCTCTTTCCTGAATTCTCAGGCTGCTGACCTGGCCTATGGATTTCAGATTTGCCAGCCACCACAATTGTGTGAGTAAATGCCTTAAAAATCTCTCTCCCTCTCTCTGAATGAAGATAGCAGGATTGGCAGAGGGAGAAGTCACCCTACCCTGAAGTTGCAACTGACACTTCAGAAGATCCTTTAAGGAATTCTGAGCCAGCAGTCATCGACAGCAGGGTATCCCTGGGAGGGGACAGAACCTTGGGGGAAGCTGTTCTCTGTAACTGGGAGGGACGCAGCTGTGAGCTGTCATCAGCTGACATTCCCAGACTCTTGGAGATAAACGCACGAGCCCTGATGTGGGGATCTGGGGGGAAAAAGCACAGTATCCCCCATAGTGCTTTTCCGTGAAAGGATGCTTGGTGTAAACATCCCAACATAGTGGATAGGATCTGACTACATGTAGCAGATGGTGAGGTCCCTTCAGCTGGGAAAAGGCTAGACATGGGAATGATCATGGAATATTCTGGTGTGCAAGTAACCCAGCAGGTGGATAGAACAGGGTGGAAACCAAAAGTTGGTTCAGAGTATCTGTAATAACAGAAAACGCATCATCTTGTCATTCCCTGGTTGGGGAAATTTTCTTCATATCTAGGTTGTTCTGAAGAACCAGTGAAATTGTAGCTTATGAAATCATAGCAATAACAGAATAAAGCAGGGTGCCTGGGTGGCTTAGTTGGTTAAGTGACTGCCTTGGCTCGGGTCATGCATGATCCCAGAGTCCTGGGATCAAGTCCCACATCAGCCTCCCTGCTCAGCGGGGAGTCTGTTTCTCTCTGTGACCTTCTTCCTCTCATGTTTTCTCTCTCTCAAATAAATAAATAAAATCTTTAAGAAAGAAAGAAGAACGAGGAAGGAAGGAAAGAAGAGGTCCCTGGGCAGCTCATATGTCAAGTGTCCGACTCTTGATTTCAGCTGAGGTCATGATCTCAGGGTTGTGGGATCAAGCCCCATGATGCGCTCCATGCTGCATGTGGAGCCTGCTTAAGATTCTCTTCCTCTCTCTCTCTGCCTCTCCCCAACTCCTCTTCAAAAAAAAAAAAAAGAAAGAAAGAAAGAATAAAACAAGGATTACAAGTTGAAATGTCTACAGGAGCTGGGCAGGCAACATAAATAAATAAAGCAGGTTGAAGTTTACTCTTCCAACAAGACCCATGTTGTGTCTAAACTCTGCCTTGCCTCTGCTTGCCTGTATGAAGGCTTTGAGCAAATGAGAACACGGCAGCCCCTCCCGGCTGATGCGGCCCAATGCCAGGGTCAGGGCGCGCAAGGCGGGTCAGCCTGTGTCAGCTCTGTTTCATGCCTGTCGTGCAGGGCAGACTCCACAACCATTAGGCAGCCCTGCAAATATGTCCTGGTTCATTTTTCTTCAAACAAGTGACCTTTTCTACCTTTTATTCAGGGAGAACAGCAGAAGCAGCAGGTAAACACCAGGGACATTCAGTCTCAGCGCCCGGGTGACAGCAGGGAGAGCTGAGGACTGAGGCAAACTGGCAATGTCATGCCCCAGTGTGCCCTGGGGGATGTGAGTTTTATGCTCCTACATCCTGTGGTTTTTGACAATGTCAAAAATATGGATTTTTTTTCCTGTGAAATCTGCTTTTTCATTTTATGCCAAGTTGTTTAAAAGGGAAAAAAAAAAAAGAAAAAAGAATAGTTCCATCCAAGCAAAACATCCCACTGCTGGCTGTTGTTTTCCGTCTCCAGACCTTCCTTCCATTTGCAATCAATCAATTCAACAGTCACTCCTGCCTCCCCGCCCCCCCCACCCCCGGCCACAAGCAACATTCAGGGACACGCTCAGAGAAGGACTGCTCAGTGGGTATGCCCTCTTGGTTTGAAACTGGAGCTGGAAGTGTTTTCTTCAGTTCAAAACCAAGTAAGTGAGAAAAAAGTCAAATAAGATAAGGATGCCGCAGAACCAAGTGTTGGGATCAGGGATACTGAGAGCTGAGTGCCTCAGAATCAGAGGAAAGTGCTTTCCTGGAAACAGGTAAAGGAGTGGCAGACATCCTGTTGAGTCCAACGAAACGATGCAAAGCCTTCTGGGGAATAAAATGATGAGCACTTCTTTATTTTTTAAAATCCAAACTTCCAACCTAAGCGGTCTCAAAGATTACTAATAAGGGTTCATAATATGGGGGATCCACTGACTACCTTTTCCATTTTCGGCTATCAGAATGAGAATTTGAAACTGGCACATTGTGTTCTCTCTCTGGATGGAGCAAGGAGAGAATATCTATCAGCCTAGGACTCAAAAGGCAGAGTTCTGAAAATGCATTAATCAAAGTTCTTTTCTGCAACCGACAGAAAACAAGTCTGGTGACCTTCAGTGAACAAGGAGATTTGTTGAAGATGTAATAGAGGAGGACACAATCCATGGGAGGCCAGAGGGCGAGGCTTGGAAAAGAACCAGGAAAAAGAGAGCAAGAGGGTGCTGGGGCCAGGAAGTGCGAATCTCCGCTCAGCCTATGACTGGAGTATCCAGGCTTCTATTTAAAGTAAGATTCATTCTGAGCAGCACATAGTTCTGTTTTGTTTTTCTAAACCTGAGTTGATCCAATCTTTATTTTTTTAATTGAAATATCTAGTGTTTTTATATTTAATGTAATTGCTGATATGTTTAAGATTAAACTTACTACATTACAATTTTTGTTTCACTTTTTAATAATTGTTTTTTCTCTACTCTCTTAGCTTCTTTTTCTTCCAGCTTTCTAATCTGTATTAATGCGCCGAGCACAATATGAGGTCTATGATTATTTTGCTTTACATTTCTAGTTATTATGGTTTGAGCATCTCTTGTTTTGATTCTTGGTCTTTTAAGTTTCTTTCAGTGAACTGCCAGTTCACAATTTTTTTTTGAAGATTTATCTGTTTTGAGAGAGAGAGGGAGACAGTGTGATTGGGGATGCAGAGGGAGAGGAAGAATCTCAAGCAGAGTTCCCACTGAGCATAGGGCTTGACACAGGGCTCAGTCTAACGACTCTGAGATTGTAACCTGAGCTGAAACCAAGAGTCAGACACTTACCAACTGACCCACCCAGGCACCCCCTGACTGTTCAATTTCTGGTTGAGCTTCCAACCAGATTCTTTTTCCTTGATGATTTGTCAGAGCCCCTGGATTAAGCCAGACATCCATCCCTTGTTGGTTTTATTTTTTTTTTAAGATTTTATTTATTTATTTGACAGACAGAGATCGCAAGTAGGCAGAGAGGCAGGCAGAGAGAGAGGAGGAAGCAGGCTCCCACTGAGCAGAGAGCCCGATGAGGGGCTGGATCCCAGGACCCTGAGATCATGACCTGAGCAGAGGCTTAACCCACTGAACCACCCAGGCGCCCCCCTTGTTTATTTTAGATGCTGCAGAAGGCTTCTCCTAATCTGTTAATTTTGTCCATAGCATTCTTTGTCAACTAAGAATCCTTTTTTTGTGTGTGTGTGTGTAATCAGATCCATCCATTTTTTTCTGCTTTTGACTTTGCTCAGTCCTAGACTGCTAACATTGTCTTCCATTAATTTTGTTCATCAGGGAGTCCTTCTTTATAATATCAAGTAGAATCCAGGGTTTTTTCCCCCACATCATTAGTGAGTAAGCCTGTCCTTTTCCCACCGGTTTGTGACAGTTTTCTGGAAAGGTATAAAGTTCACAAAGATCCGTCTCTGCGTGTGGCCTCCTGCCCCATTGATCTATTATTTTTGCTGTTGGTCAGTAACAGACTATTTCTATCACCATGACTTTTTAGGGGACATTAATATCTAGCAAGGCAAGTCTCCCTTCTCTTCTTATTCAAAATCAGCTGGGCTATTCATGGTCCTTTATTTCTCCAGGTAAATTATAGAATAAGTTTATTGAATCTGAAAAAAATATTGATTCGAGTTTTGATTAGAGGTTCAAACAATGTACTGATTTTGGAGATAGGATTGAACTTTTGTATATTCACAAGAATGTAGGATGTCTCTCTATGTATTCGTGTAATCTCTTCAGTATTTTAGCTCAGTTTCAGAGTTTTCTCTATTGTGGTTTTGCCAGTTCCTTGCTAAGTTAATCCTCAAATAGTTTATATTTGCTATTCATGGTTCCTGATTTGCATTACATTTCTTACCTTCTTCTTGATTAAATACTTTTATGATTCCATTTACTCTCATCTAAAAGCATGTTGGATATACATTCTTTTTTTAAGATTTTATTTATTTATTTAACAAACAGTGATCACAAGTAGGCAGAGAGGCAGGCAGAGAGAGAGGAAGGGAAGCAGGCTCCCTGCTGAGCAGAGAGCTTGATGCAGGGCTTGATCCCAGGACCCCGGGATCATGACCTGAGCCGAAGGCAGCCACTTAACTGATTAAGCCACCCAGGCACCCCCTGTGGTTCAATCTTCAAGGTAGTGACTATGGTAGTTGGAGATGGCCCAGTTTTCTGTCCTTGTGTGTAGGTACTGCCCCTCCCTTCAAGTGTTGAATCAAGGGCACTGTGATTTTGGCTCAGGTCATGATCTCAGGGTTGTGGGATTGAGCTCCATGATAAACTCTGTGCTGGGCTTGGAATCTGCTTGAGATTCTTCCTCCCTCTGCACTCCCCTCCTCCTCTCTTTCTCTCTCTAAAAAAAAAAAAAAAAAAAAAAAAAGGGGGGGGGGAGTCTAATTTCTCTCCTCTGGACTCTCAGCTTGACCAACAAAAGGCAGCAGAAATGTTCTGGGATTTCTGAGGCTACATTATAAGAAGCCTACAACTTCTTCCTGGGTCTTTCCAAATTCTCACTCTTGGCACGCTCCTGGAAACAGACACCATGCAGTGACAAAGTTCAAGTCACATGTGGAGGCCATGTGCAGCCCTCCAGCAATGGTCCAGCTGAGCTCCCTGCCAACATCCTGCATCAACTTCCAGGCATGGGAGGGAGCCGTCTTGGATGTCCAGCCATCATGTGTCTGACAGCTCCAGCTCCAGTAAACCCCTGATCCCAGCTGCACGACATGAGAGACCCAAGGGAGAAACCAAGATGAGTCTAGACAGAACTGTGAGATAGCATCCAATGGGAATTGGTTACAGCCACTAACTTTTGGGGTAGTTTGCTTATTTGCTTTGTAGCAATAGATAAGCAGAAAAGTGTCAAAGTTTAATTGGTACTTTTTCCTTTTTTTCATACTAAAATTAATGTGCATTTATAATTATTGGCATCTCACATTGGATGAAATGCCGTAATAACGTTTGCACTTCTCAGGCTTGCTTTGAGAATCAAATATTTCTACTCACAAAATCTATCATTATTTTCAGAATTTCTAAGAGGAAGACTATAGACTTAAAATAGATTTCCTCCATGTTATTCTCCTGCCTTTGTCCTTGCTTTTTGTGTATCTCTCTTCTCAGCTCCCCACTGTGATTCTCTCTCTAGGGACCCAATTCCATTCAGGTTTCTGTCTCTGTTTCTTTTTGCCCTCACTGCATCTTTCTTCCTTCTCTTGATGAAAATGCAACCATCTCTCAGGCTCCAGCAGTCTGTGACCTCAGAATAAGGTCACAAACCCAAATTAGAGGTAGCTTGTTCACGCAGGGTCTTTGACCTCCTTCATGAGTTCTCAGGGTGTTTTCTTTACTTAGGAGTAGGTTCCCTACCGTCTTCCTTTGTGATTTCTGTATCACATCACAGTAATGCCATCCCTACTGCCAGGGACTCTGTCCTGCTAATGACAGCGACCTGCCAGTGCCATCAGCCTGGACCCTCTTGGCCCTCACCACGGGGCAGAGGCACGTGCTGGACCCCTGCTGCTTCAGCTCACAACTACTTTGTTGATTCCCCAACCCAACGAAAATGAAGCTGTCATTTCTTTCCTACCTATGGTTTCTCCTGCCCCTTCCCTCAATTTTAAATAGACCTTTTTTTCACAATAGTTTCAGGTTCGCAGTAAAATTGAGGAGAAGATACTGAGAGGTCCCAAAGGTCCCTACCTTTATGCAGGCTCAGCCTCCCCCATCAACAGCATCCAGAATGGTACACCTGTTACAGTTAATGAACCTGCATCGATATATCATCCTCAGCCAAACCCACAGTTTACATCAGGGTTCACTCTTTGTGTTGTATGGTCTATGGGTTTGATAAATGTGTAACGACACGTATCCATCATTACAGCATCCTGCAGAGTAGTTGCACTGACCTAAAAACCCTCTGCGCTCTGCCTATTTATCCCTCCCTCCTTTCAACCCCAACAACCCCTGATCTCTGTACTGTCTCCGGTTTTGCCTTCCCCAGAATGTAATATCGTTGGAATCATACAGTATACAGTTGTTTTCAGACTGCCTTCTTCCCCGTTGTAACTTGAATTTAAGGGTCTTCCGTGACTTTTCATAGGTAGATGGTTCATTTCATTTCCTTTTAGTGCTGAGTAATATCCCATTGTCTGGATGGACCGTTCACCTACGGAAGGCTGTCTGGATCGCTTTCGAGTGTGGGCGGTTACAAATAGAGCGATTCTGAACACCTGTGCGCAGGTTTTTGTGCGGATGTAAGTTTCCAGCTCACTTCATTGAGCACGACAGAGGGACCGTACGGTAGTTGCTTGTTTCGTTTGGTGGAATTCCTGTTGCTCCACGGACTCATCAGCGTCTGCTTTTGTCAAATATTTGGGACTGCGCTCCAACTCAGAGCACAGAACTGCTCTCAGAAGCCCTTTCTGTTCCTTGCCCTTACAGAATGCACCCACAGACAGTACAGAAATTGTCCTGTGCGTTGGGGGAGAACGCACATTATTCTGAACCTGAGGGAGTTCACGGGATCGTGGCACCAAGGTCCCAGGACCAACTCCCAGGCATACATTCTTAAGTTTGTGGAAATTTCTATCCTACAAAGCCAAACCTCAAGTAGGAAACAAGGACAGTGATAGAGAGACTCTCAAACCCTGAGTCCATTGGGGGGATTTATCTACGCAGCAACTACTTCTACTTCTTAGAAGAGTGTGCTGATGTGGGGACCTCAGGCCGTCAGCTAAGGGGACAGCCATCTGCAAAGGGACTTCTTCACCAAATCTCCTGCAGAGCCACAAATCCATGCTTAAATTTGAGTGGTTTATCACACTATATGGAACTAAGACGCCTAAAGAGGAAAGACAAGCTTTCTCCTTGCTTCTGGCTCCTCTACCCTGTGAATCAATCTCCCAAATTTTGGCCACATCTAATGTGAGTCACTCACCTGCCCCTCTCACTGGTTACCCTGTAAGGGACCAGAGATGAGGATGCACATTATATGAGTTGTCTCAATTTGTCAAAGGATTTTGGTGGTGAGAAACACACACCCATTTTCTTCCCTTTTTTTTTTTTTTTTTGGAATTGAGTTACTTTGCATGAAACATCTTTTGTTTCCCCGAAGCCTATTTTTTTTCATCGCCCTACCCCCACCTTCTCTGAGCTGCCAGGGAGAAGTGTTTTCCTGCCATTTCACAATTATTCTCCTCCCCCTCCCAACTCCCCCAGAGAGGCTGCCTGGCCAGCGTCTGTTTCCAGGGGCCACTTAGTTTGGCACAACTCGGCCAGCAGGCCCTGGCAGCCGGGGGTCAGCAGGGGAAGGAGGAGGGGAGGTGGGCTCGTGGTGGGGGGGGTGTCGTGGGGGTGTCCAAAGGGAGGTGGCCAGGGTGGGCTGGGAATGTGGGAGTATGGGCTCCCTGTCTGTGCCCTTTCCGGGACACACTGGCTTGCTGAGCACCAGCTCCCTGCAGGGCATGTTTTAGGTCTGGAAGGAAAGATTAAACATAAACTCTCTCTCTCTCTCTCTCTCTCTCTCTCTCACACACACACACACACACACACACACACACAGTAGGAGTCCGCCCATGTTGCCATAACAAGGTATCACACACCGAGTGGCTCAAACAGCAGACATTTATTTCCTCCTCATTCTGGAGGCCCAAAGTCCAAGTTCAAGGTATCAGCAGGACTGGCTTCTCCTGAGGTCTTTGCTCTTGGCTTGCAAATGGGTGCTTTCTCCTTGTGATTTCACAGTCTTCCCTCCGAACATATCCGGTGCTCATCTCCTCTTCCTGCAAGGACACCAGCCATGTTGGATTAGGGCCCATGCTCATGACCTTATTTTACCTTCTTACCTCTTTAAAGAACCTATCTCCAGATACAGCCACATTCAGAAGTCCTGGGGGGTGAGAGCTTCAGCATACGAAATTTGGGAGAACACAGTTCAACCCGTATCACACTCATGTACATACAGATACATGTGTTCATGCATGCGTAGCCTTTCTTTCTTCAAGGATTTTGATATTGCTGAATCCATGCGGAAAAAGTTTTGAACTGTGGCCTGTCTGGGCACGACTTTAAAAGCCATGCCCAAGGGAGTCACAAAATCATTCCTAATCTTAGTTAACCTCAAAGCTGAACCTGGCTCTGATTTTTGAGGGGCTATTGTTGTTTTGTTTTTGTTTTTGTTTTTTGTTTTTCTGCACTCGTGGTTCTAAGACTGTGGGAATTGAGCAGAGCAGCTGTGGGGTTGTTTTGACTGGGTCTGGGGCAGTAATTCTCAAAAAGATGGCTGGAACTGCTGGTCTTGGGATCACCAAAGATGCTTGTTAAACATGCGTTCTTTCCCAGCAATAAAAGTGAACAAAGTATTGCCCTACTTAGCAATACTGATGAGTCCCTCCGCATAATGTTGAGCAAAAAAAGCCAGGCACACAATAATACATTCTGTGTGATTCCATTTTTAGTTGATATTTTTAAACCACTGCATAACTAATCTACGATATTGAAGGGTATGGACCTAACTGTGAGGGAGATCAAGGGGGTTCATGGCAGTGGCAGCCTCAGATTGTGGTTACATGACAACTTCTCAAAACACATACTTCTGACTTGTGCATTTTGCTGGGTGCTTGTTTTTCTTGAGTTTTAGAAAGTTTATATAAAAAAAATAACTCAGAGGCACTTGGATGGCTTGGTTGGTTAAGCATTCAACTCTTCAGTTGTCTCTGGTCATGATCTCAGGGTCATGAGATGGAGCCCCACATCCTCGCTGTGGAGGCTACTTAAGATTCTCTCTTCCTTTCCCCCTACCCCCTTCCCCCTCCTCATGCACACACGCTCTCTCACTCTTTCTCTAAAAGAAAAGAAAAGATCTCCCATGTTTTCCCTTTGACTTTTCAAGCCACCATTTCTCTTACTTTGAATCTTATTATCATCAAGCCATGGGGTAATCCTTCTCTTTTCCTTTAGTAAGTTGAAAACTCCCGAGATTTCCAAAAGAACTTCACTAAGGCCAATGATACACCAAACATCAGCAGAGAAAATTTAGAAGGGAAAAGAACTCCAGGTTTCTTTAGAATGATATGGCTTTTAGCACAATTTGGGGGTCTCCTGCCCATTTATTGAGTTGGCCAGAGGAGGGGAGGGGAGAAGAAAAGAGGGGGAGAGAGAGGAAGAGGGAGGGAGGACAAAGGGGAGGGGAAAGAGGGAGGAAGAAAAGGAGGAAGGAAGAAAAGCCAACTTTCGGTGACTTCTTCTAACCTCACCAAGTTTATGCTGGATTTCAGGGGATGAATCACTTCAGACTTGCAACCTCCTGCCTTGTTAGTCTCTGAAATTCATTTTCCCTTAAACTTAGCTAAATCTTGCATTTCTGAAGGATGGATCCTGGGGGAGCCGCCCAGGCTTGGGGGAAGGGCAGGTGGGATGAGGGCGCAGGCCACACAGCTCTCTCTCCTCTCCTGACTTGGGATTCTGCATTCTTGGGGATACAGGGGTGAGAAGGTCAAGTATGGTGTCTTCCTGTCTCCCCCAGACAATCTGTATTTATCTCCCGAAGCAGCTAGTCCCCTCAGGAATGTTCAGAGTTCTGTGTAATTGAACTGGATGACTCTACTAAGAAAACATATAGACCCATGAAAGATGTTGAAGATGACACCAAGAAATGGAAAGATATTCCATGGATATGGATTGGAAGAACCAACATTGTTAAAATGCCTATAGTGCCCAAAGCAGTCTACACACTGAACGCAATCTCTATCAAAATACCAATAGCATTTTTCACAGAGCTAGAGCAAATAATTCTAAAATTTATATAGAACCACTTTCAAAGACCCCATGTAGCCAAAGCAACCTTGAAAAAGCAAAAAAGGGCTGGAGGCACCACAATTCTGGGCTTCAAGTTATGTTACAAAGCAACAGTGGTCGAAACAGTAGGGTACTGGCACAAAAACAGAAACGTAGATCAATAGGACAGAATACAAAACCCACAACTATACGGTCAATTAATCTTTGACAAAGCAGCAAAGTATATCCAATGGGGAAAAGTCTATTCAACAAATGGTGTTGGGAAAACTGGACAGCTACATGTGAAAGAATGAAACCAAACCATTTTCTGACACTGTACCCAAAAATAAATTGAAAATGAAATGAAGACCAAAATGGAGACATTAAACTGTAAAAACCCTAGAAGGGAACACAGGCAGTAATTTCTTTGACGCTGGCCATAGTAACTCTTTTCTAGACATGTCTCCTGAGGCAACGGAAACAAAAGCAAAAATATTGGGACTTCATCAAAATAAATAGCCTCTGTGCAGTGAAGGAAATAATCGACAAAACTAAAGGCAACCTATGGAACGGGAGAAGATATTTGCAAGTGACACATCTGATAAAGGGTTGATGTCCAAAATATATAAAGAACTTATAAAACTCAACACTCAAAACACAAATAATCCAACTAAAATCTGGGCAGAAGGCATCAACAGACATTTCTCCAAAGAAGATATCCAGATGCCAACAGACACAGGAAAAGGTGCTCCATCACTGATCATCAGGGTCATGCAAACCAGAACTAGAATGAGATGTCACCGGACACTGGTCAGAGTGGCTAAAATCAACAACACAAGAAACAACAGGTGTTGGCAAAGATGTGGAGAAAAAGGAACCCTCTTGCACTGTTGGTGGGAATGAAAACTGGTGCATCCACCATGGAAAACAGTATGAAGGTTCCTCAAAAAGTTAGAAATAAAATGACCCTACAGTCCAGCAATCGCACTACTGGGTATTGACCCAACGAACACAACAATGCTAATTCAAAGGGATACTTTCACCCTTATGTTTAAAGCAGCATTATCTCCAATAGCCAAACTGTGGAGGCAGCCGAGTGTCCATCAGTCGACTAATGGACAAAGAAGACGTGGTGTTTGTGTACATACATATGAATATTATTCAGTAGTAAAAAAGAATGAAATCTTTTTGCAACAAGATGAGTATGATGAGGAGAACAAGGCACGAGAAATGTAGCCAAAATTAAATCTTACAGCTTGCAGCCCACTGATAGATCCTGAAACACACAGGATCTTAACCTTATCTTTTTTTTTTAAGATTTTATTTATTTATTTGACAGACAGAGATCACAAGTAGGCAGAGAGGCAGGCAGAGAGAGAGGAGGAAGCAGGCTCCCTGCTGAGCAGAGAGCCTGAGGCGGGGCTCGATCCGTGGACCCTGAGATCATGACCCGAGCCGAAGTCTGCAGCTTAACCCACTGAGCCACCCAGGCACCCCAATCTTAACCTTATCTTAACAACAACTAGTACCTCAAGGTCCAGAAAGCCTTCCTTCCAAGTTCTTTAGAGACTTATGCTATCCTTAACCCCTGCTAATTAAAAAGTATATAATCAGTCATGCCTCATAATCCCAGTGCAGCTCTCTCTGCCCACAGGTCCTGTCCCTGTGCAATAATAAAACACCTTTTTGCATCAAAGATGTCTCAACAATTCTTTCTTGACCATTGGGCTCAATGTTCCCACATCAGATGGAGCTGGAGAGCATCATGGTAAGTGAAAGAAATCAGTCAGAGAAAGTCAAATACCATATGATTTCACTCATATGTGGATCTTAAGAAACAAAGGAAGAATGGAGAAAGAAACTAACAAGGAAACAGGCTCTTAACTACAGAGAACACACTGACGGTCACCAGAGGGCAGGTGGGTGGGGGTATGGGTGAAATAGGAGATGGGGATCGAGGACATTTGCAGAGATGAGACTCAAATCCCAGTATTGTATACCTGAAACTAATTCAACACTGCATGTTAACTAACTGGAATTAAAATGAAACCTTTTAAAAATTAAAAAAAAAAAATTTTAATAAGAGAAAAGAAAAGGTATGCCCCCTAACAAGCCAGCTCTCCTACCCCAAGATTGATGCTAATAGAGAGGAAAAAATAGCTCCATGCCCTTTCCAACTTTTAAACCATGTTTTCTTTTTAAAAATTTTTATTGAATTTTAATATACATGTAGAAATGCACATAATCGTGAAGCGCACAGCTTGATTTTACCAACAGAACCACCTGTGTAACCAGCACCCCCAGCAGGAAATAGCAGCCCATCTGGGGGCCCACCTGTCCCTGGCCCCTCCCCCAGCAAGGGTGGCCTGCCTTCTAACAACCTCACTATGTGTGTGCAAGATAGGACTCGGTCATGTCTGCCTTCTTCGCTCTATTGTGTTTGTGAGCATCTCCCCTGTCCGGGAATGTGATTTGTTCCTTCTCAACACTGTATGGCATTCCAATGTGGGGACATATCACAAATGATAGTTCCATTCTATTGTTGCGGGACACTTAAGTTCTTCTCGGGTCTGCGTTATTATGAATACTGTTGCTTTAAACACGTTCACCCGTGCAGCTTAGTGTGTGTGTGTATGCATTTCTGTTGGGTCTGCACCCTCTATGTGGAATTTTGGGAGAGTGAGGAAGCCTCCGCTCAGCCTTAGTTAACTAGGACCTGTGTTCCAAAGGGGCGGTGCCAACTGACGCTCCGCCCAGCAGCACATGAACGCTGGGTTCTCTGCCTCCTTGCCAATGCTTCGTATTTTCCACCTCTCTCAATCCAGCCAAAGACAGCTCACTTTTACTGATCACTTACTATGTGCTAGGAACTAGACTAAGCGTTCACACGCACAGTCATTTAATGTTGCAATAGTCCTATGAAGCCCTCCTCATTTTCGCAGATGTACAAGGGAAGTTTTCAAATCCTTCAACCACGTGGCCAGCATTTGACCGGCTCTGGCCAATACCTTCACCCTTGCGATCTCGCATGCACTGTTTTTGTCTTGGGTGCATGAAGGCCAAGGCCAAGGCCTGGGGCCAGCAGCACACACTTCCGGAGAGCATCTAGGGTCATCTTTGCCACTACTGGGCTGGAGCCAGGTGTTCTGGTCAAGGGCTTCTGGCTTTTCACGTAGCCTGTGTTCAAGCACCTGAACCACATGAGAAAATTTACCCTGAAAAAACAAGCCAAGAGTGTAAATGGGGACCAGTCCCCGGACTGCTGCTCAGTGACGCCTACTCTAGGTGGTCCTGGAAGAGACCTGGGAACCCTGCATTGGCCGTAGCAGACACAGAGGGTCCTACTGCTGCCCTTCGGGAATAAGGAAATCCTGATGCGGTTTCTGTGTTTTACTCCGATGAAAATAGATTTATAGGTTTTCTTCAGCCTAGAGAAGTGATACCTGTGGGGTGCCTGGGTGGCTCAGTCAGTTAAGCGTCTGCCTTCAGCTTAGGTCATGATCCCAGGGTCCTGGGATCCAGCCCCTGCTTCCGGCTCCCTGCACAGGGTGGGAACTGCTTGCGCCTCTCCTTCTGCCTCTCCCCTCTGCTTGTGTGTGTGTCTTAAATAAATAAAATAAATAAATAAGATCTTTTAAAAAAAAGTAATACCTGCAAATTTTGCATTTTGTAACAAAACAAAAAAATGGATAAAGAAGGTATCAATCATTTATAATCCCATCAAAAGTTTCTTTAATAGATACATTTCATATATTCTTCCAGATGTTGTACTATTTTTCTGAACATGTATGTATGTGTGTATGTGCATATACATTATATATGCATGCACACAAGTTGATGTGTCTATGTATATATGGACATATATACATACATGTACATTTATGGGGGTTTTTTAACCGAAATATTGTCATACTATACATGCTATTCTGTGGCTGTGGCACTTTGCATTTTGTCCCTTGGAGCCAAGTCAACAAAGAAGAAGGTCGCCTCGTAAAGCGCTGAATGCCCTTTCAGTTGAGACCATCGTGACCTCAGAAGGTGGTAAACTTCTGGCCAGTTATAGGCCAAGATCAATCCAGTTGCCGAGGGGCCCAGCTGAGGTCAGGTACAGACTCCCCGCCATGCTGGGAGAAATTCATCACATATGAGATTGACCTTATCATGAGGCCACCGTCATGTCCCTGAGCTGCTCCCGGGAGATGTTCCTTTTTGACTCAGAGCTAAATAGTCCCTTTGTCTTTGCACTACTCATCCAAGAAGCCCCAGTGAAGCATCCAAGGACAAAAAAATCCTGGGGGACGTGTCCACACTGGATTCCAAAGGTATGGGGGAAAGGAGGAGGGCCGCTTTGGCTTCCATAGTGGGAAACCAGAGCTCTGCTCCCTGCTGAGGCACCCGTAACAAGGGATTCTCCCCCCAAAACAAGGGGCTTTGACAACTCCCTACTCCACATGGTCAAATCTCTATCTTAAAATTTTTTATTAACTTATTTTAAAATTTTTTTAGAGATTTTATTTATCCATTCATTAGAGAGAGAGAAAGAGAGTGCCCTCAAGCAGGGGTAGGAGCAGAGGGAGAGGGAGAAGTAGACTCTGTGCTGAGCAGGGAGGCCGAGGCAGGGCTCCATCCCATGACCCTGAGATCATGACCTGAACCAAAACCAAGAGTCAGACATCCAATCAACTGAGCCACCCAGGTGTCCCCTTTTTTTTTTTTTTTTAATACAAAGAGGTCTTGCTCCTTCACTCAGTTTCCCTCCCAGCTTACATGTTACATTATGAGAATACAATAGGAAAACCCGGAAACTGATGTTTCCACAATGGGTGTATGCAGATGTGTGTAATAGCCATCACAATCAAGAGACAGAACTATAAAAAAAAAAAAAGAGAGAGAGAGAGAGAGACAGAACTATTCCATAACCAGAAAGATCTGCCTCGTGCTACTCCTTTTTAGTCATACAAACCCCTTCAACTCTACCATCCCTATCCAGTAACAACCTGTAGTCTGAGCTCCTCATCAATAATTTTGCCATTGCAGGAATGTTACATGCATCAGATTGTACCTCATTGGATCTGTTGATATCTTATTCACTCAGTAATGACCTTGAGATTCATCCAAGTTGTCGAATCAATAGTTTATTCCTTAATATCGTTGCATAGTGTTCCAAGGTATAAATGTATCATGGTTTCTTAGCCATCACCTGTTGGAGGACATTCTTTTGTTCAGTTTCAGACTGGATTATTGGATTTTTACTATTCTTTATATGTTATAGAAACATAATCGTTTTAGATACCTAGTTTACAAATTATTTTCTCCCATCTTGTAATTTATCTTTTTATCCTCTTAATTAACAGACATCAACTTTTTAATTTTGATAATATAGTTTTTTTTCTCTTATGAATCATGCTTTCCACCATGTTTAGACATGATCTCTCCCTGATTCCCAGGTCCAGAAGATTTTCTTGACATCTTCTAAAAGTTTTAAGATTTTATGTTTTTCATGGAATCCATTTAAAATTAATTTTTGCACAAGGTTGAGGATCAGGTTGAGGGTGGTTTTGTTTTTGTTTTTTTAATTTTTTTCAATTTATTTATTTTCAGAAAAACAGTATTCATTATTTTTTCACCACACCCAGTGCTCCATGCAATCTGTGCCCTCTCTAATACCCACCACCTGGTACCCCAACCTCCCACCCCCAAGCCACTTCAAACCCCT
This sequence comes from Neogale vison, assembly GCF_020171115.1. Lineage (NCBI taxonomy): Eukaryota > Metazoa > Chordata > Mammalia > Carnivora > Mustelidae > Neogale > Neogale vison. The sequence goes on along the minus strand of NC_058092.1, from coordinate 149,559,822 downwards.
CAGATTGTTTTTCAGAGTCCATAGTCTCTCGTGATTCACCTCCACTTCCAATTTACCCCAACTCCCTTCTCCTCTCTAACACCCCATGTCCTCCATGATATTTGTTATACTCCACAAATAAGTGAAACCATATGATAATTGACTCTCTCTGCTTGACTTATTTCACTCAGCATAATCTCTTCCAGTCCTGTCCATGTTGCTACAAAAGTTGGGTATTCATCCTTTCTGATGGAGGCATAATACTCCGTAGTGTATATGAACCACATCTTCCTTATCCATTCATCCGATGAAGGGCATCTTGGTTCTTTCCACAATTTGGCGACCGTGGCCGTTGCTGCTATAAACATTGGGGTACAGATGGCCCTTCTTTTCACGACATCTGTATCTTTGGTGTAAATACCCAGGAGTGCAATTGCAGGGTCATAGGGAAGTTCTATTTTTAATTTCTTGAGGAATCTCCACACTGTTCTCCAAAGAGGCTGCACCAACTTGCATTCCCACCAACACAAAACAGGCAAACATATCAAAAAATGGGAAGACGATATGAACAGACACTTCTCCAATCAAGACATACAAATGGCTATCAGACACATGAAAAAATGTTCATCATCATTAGCCCTCAGTGAGATTCAAATTAAAACCACATTGAGATATCACCTTACACCAGTTAGAATGGCCAAAATTAACAAAACAGGAAACAATATGTGTTGGAGAGGATGTAGAGAAAGGTTGAGGGTGTTTTATCTGGGTCCTATGGCTATCCAATTGCTCCAATACCATTTGTTGAAAAGCAAGATTTCTACCGCTGTATTTCTTTTCAACTCAGAATCAGTTCTCTGTACTTGTGTGGATCTGTTTCTGACTTCTCTATTTTGTTCCATTAATCTACATGTCTATCCCTCCACCAACACCTCTGAGTACCTGTTACTGTGTATAGTAGTCCTTAATATTGCGTAGTGTAATTCTACTTTATTCTTCTTTTTAAAAAAATTTCTTTAGCTCCAGGAACATGATACTTTTCTCTGTTTATTTAGCTTTTCTTTGGTTTCTTCTATTAGTATTGTATAGTTTTCAGCATATAAACTGCATATTTCCTTAGAATTATATCTATGTCCATTTTTTTGAGAAGTCATAAATGATACTGAAAATGTAAATTTAATGAATCACAGTTTCATTGCAAGTATGTCAAAGGCAACTGATTTTTATATGATTGTCTTGTATCCTGTGGCCTTACTAAACTCACTTAATATTTTTTTAAAGAAATTTTTTGAATGATTGGAATCATATCATCTGTACATATGACAGGCTTATTCCTTCCTTTCCAATATGTGTGGCTTTTCTTTTCACTCCTTATTGTCTTGACTAGAGTTTTCAGTATTATTTTGATTAACAGAGTTGAGAGCAAACAATCTTGTTTTATACTTGACTACCAGAGGAACACATTCGTTATATCAACATCAATGTTAGTTGTAGGTATTTGATATTGAATAAATTCATTTTCCTCTTAATTACTACCTTGAATAAATACATTGATTATTCATGGAAGACAAATGTGTTTCTTAATTGCATTCATTTTCTTTTTCTTTTTCAGAGAAACCACACTTTTGACTCTGATAATTTTGTTTTCAAATTTTTGTTATCGAAGTATAGTTAACATACAATGTTATATCAGTTTCAGGTGACCAGCAGAGTGATCCACAATTCTGCTCATTACTCAGTGCTCGGCATGAGAAATGCAGTCACTATCTGTCATTCTAGAATGCTATTGCAACATTGAACATATTCTCTGAGCTGTTCTTAAAGCTGTATCTTTACATCAGTGTCTTTCCCCCCCTAACCTTTCCTGATATACTTAGAAAGCTATTCCTCATCCTACATTGTTCTATGATTCATCTAAATGAGTTGTTACATAATTTTTAAAAAACACCTAGGGGGCATCATGCCAAGTGAAATAAGACAGACAGAGGAAGACAAATACCATATGATTTCACTTACATGTAGAACCTAAAAAAACAAAACAAATGAACAACAAAACATGGAAGCAAACCCATAAACACAGAGAACAAACTGGGGGTTCCCAGGGATGAGAGAGGTGGGGGATGGGTAAAATAAAGGAAGGGGATTAAGAGACACAAACTTGCAGTTATAAAATGGTAAGTCACGGGGATGAAAAGAACAGCAGAAGGAATAGAGCCAATATTATTGTAATGGCATGGAATGGTGACAGATGGTAACCACACTCATCATGGTGAACACTGAGTAGTCACAGAATCACTATGTCGTACACCTGAAACTAATATATATAACGTTGTATGTCAACCATACTTTAGTTTTAAAAAATGGATTTCTGATTTAAAAAAAAAAAAAGCACTGCTCTCTCGGGATTATTTTTACCAAATGACAGGTAAGTCAATCACTGGACCCCTCTGTCCCCCAAAGAATCCTTGTCAGAGGCGAGAACCCTAGGGTGGAGTGAATGTCTTGGTTGTCTGTTGCGATCAATACTAACATTTTTTAACATGTTCCACATGGTATCTCTGACCCTTAATTTCCTTGTGTGTAAAAAAAAAAAAAAAAACAGGCTTGGATAATGTAACATTTAGGGCACTTCTAGCTTCAAAATTCCACAAATTATATTCAGATTCTCATTTAAAAAATATAAAAGCTGTTGCAGTCACTGATTAATTCACTTACACACAAAATGGTGAAACCCACACAAAATATGCCTCAGCTGGAGGTTGAAATCTTACTAATCACCACCAAAAATGTGTTTTCTATTCCGTAATGGCCATTTAACCAAAATGTTGTGTAAGTGTGTCCTGCCTCTGTCCATTCTGCCTCCAACAGCAGTCAGCAAATGACAGCTGGGCTCCTCAGAGAGCATGGCCAGGCCCTGCTGCCCAGTACAGCAGCGGAGCTGTGACTTCATCCTGGACACATTTCCTCTGTCATTTCCCCTCTCTCTAGGATTCCTCCTTACCTGCCCTAAAAAAAAAATTTCCTTTTTTTTTTAAAGATTTTATTTATTTATTTGACAGAGATCACAAGTAGGCAGAGAGAGGGGGAAGCAGGCTCCCCACTGAGCAGAGAGCCTGATGCAGGGCTCAATCCCAGGACCCTGGGATCATGACCTGAGCTGAAGGCAGAGGCTTAACCCACTGAGCCAGCCAGGTGCCCCCCCACAAAATGTTCTATACACTCACCATATTAACATTGCCCTTTATTTTCTGTTTTCTGATGCCTTGACATCTGGGGTCCTGCTGACCCTGGAGGGACTGTCCCTGCAGGGCTAATCAATTCTCAGAGATGGTAAACAGCCAGCCTGAAAGCGAGCCAACCAATGTGGAGTCCACACCCCAGCACCTTCTCCATGGGGATCTCACTGTCTGCCCTAACCATCAAGGACCAGGTATCAGGCCACACAGGTAAAGCCAGAATGCAGGCCCTCCAATACCTAGAAAATAATGAAACCCACATGAAAACACCCCACCTCCTTCCTGTTCCTTGAAGAGCCTTCTTGAGGTGGATGCCAAGAGCATGCTCTGTCCCCACAACATTGAACGGTCTTTGACACTGACCTCTATACTTGTCATGGTGCTGGCCAGGTCTGCTGAGGCAGGGAACTCAGCCTGGCTACACTTTTGCAGCCGTCATCATTAGTGGCTATGAGGGAGCTCCGTGGGTCCCTTCCTGGATGGCATCTGTCTGTTCTGCATCCGCAGTAAGACCAGAGCCCCTTCTCAAGCTGGACGTAGGACTTTGGGGCAACACCTTCACTCCCCTTCCTCCCCCTGCACTTGGACTCTTGGGTTTGTAGGTCTGGACCCTCCATCTGAGTGGCAAATCCCTACCCAGCCCCTCTAGTGGGCCCACATGATGTCTCCTTGCAGGTCCCACCATGTGCTCCATGGCCAGGCAAGCGGCACCCAACACCCAGCTTGGTAAGGCGGGGAGGCACCACGGGTAGGGTCAGCTTCTCCATGCATCTCGAGATGTCTGGGTTGCCCGCAGGACAGAGAACTTGACTTGTTAGGACATTAGTGAGTCAGAATCCCTCACAGTAGCTCAAATCACCAAGCAGAGAGCCTAGAGACTTGGACTACTTGATACCCTACAGTCGGGGGACTCACTCTCCATTTCTACAGCCAAAGGAACTCATACCCACTTGAGCCTCAAGGCAACCTTAGCCCCTGCCTGGGGAGGGGGGGGTGGTCAATGCATCGAGGCACTAAACTTGCACCTTTATATATATAGCCCTTTCCAGTTTGCAGATTTCTCCTATTTGCTGTCTCATTTCATCCATAGGTACAAACAGAAAATAATCACAAGGCCGCACAAAGTAATGGTTGATAACACTGCTATAAAAGTTAAATTTTATGACGAGTTGGGCAAAAGATTGAGGAAGAGAGTATTTAGTTTTAAAAAACTCAGTTCATGCAGGGTCGCCTGGGTGGCTCAATGTGTTAAGTGTCCAACTCTTGATCTCAGCTCAGGTCTTGATCTCAGGGTCATGAGTTCAAGCCCTACTTTGGGCTCCACACTGGGCATAGACCCTACTTAAAAAAAAAAAAAATTCCTAATATGAAGGTGGCGTTCTTCTTACACACCCCAAGTGTTTCTCAAGTTCAAAAGAGTTCTTTAATCATAATTATTGATGTTTACATTTGCATGATGATTTATAGCTTATGAAGTATTTCCCAGTACAGTGTCTTATTTAATTCTTGCCAAAAAAAACAACAAAAAACAAAACCCTAATGCAAAACTGGGCTTTATCTCCATTTTATGAATGAGGAAATGGAGGCTCAGGGAGTCAACATTCTCGGCTGAGCCTTCACTACCAGTTTAATGAAAGCAGCTGTTATAAGGTGTTGACATGAAAAAGCAAGCTCATTAACGGCCTCGTTACAAAGTTCCACTTTGGCTTCCTGTTCTTCATCACTCCTCTGACTGGTGAATTCCGTCCCTGGGCTGCCTTCCCCACTGCAGCGGCCCAGGCACAATCTTGGGACACTCGGCCAGATAAGGTGGAGACATGAGCCTCAGTGGAAGGGGACGCAGGAGACGTGGTGCCCGGGGACCCGCAATGTCACTCCAGCAGCAGGAAAGTCATCCACGAAGTGTGAAATGCAGCTCTCTGGGGGAAAACACACAGACAGTACCCAAAACAAACCCAACTTCCAAGAAAGCTGAGTGAGAAAATGGACCTAGCCTCACTCCACAGGGCGGTGCTTAGGGTAGGAGGCTGTTTACCCAGGCTGGCTAAGGACTTTATATACAAAGGAACTCAAACATCCGTTCATTATTGCTCTCTGCTCTCTCCCATAACCAGCAACCCGCTGAAGAGTCACACACGAGCACACCCTCCCCGCAGTCACTGTGAGTTGGGGGTCACAGACCCCAAAGTGACCCCTGGAGGGAAGACACACACACACATTGGCCTTGCCCCTCCTGCATCCTGAAAGGAAGTGGCCCACCAGGGTAGGAGCAGAGGGCAAGGCTTGGGGCTGCAGTCACCCCCTGGAGGCCCACTCGCATTTCCCTCCCCAGAATTGCTCCAGGTTCAGTGCTGGGAAAGTGACCGTGCTATGGTTTCTTTAAGTGGACACCTGCATTATGTGCTGATACCGTTGCAATAGGTAGGTAGGCCTTAAGACGTATGGGCTTTCATATTTATTCTCTGTACCGTAGGCTGTGTCCATGCCCCCTGCATCCGTGGCTACAGCAGGACCTGGGCACTTAGAGGACTGAGAGTCAATCCCAAATTCACATTCCTTGCAGGGAGAAGGGAAACTATCATTGGGTTCTTGTGTTTTTGTGTTGTTGTTGTTTTTTCACAAAGCTGATTTCACGCATCACACCCCACCCGAGGCCGTATGGGCAAGGTGGTTAGAGCAGGGAGAAAATACACAGCTAAGGGGGTTGACTGCCCCCCTCCCACTCCTCCCTCCTCACCAGCCGCAGGAGAGCAGCTGAGCCTCTGGAAGCGACAAGGCTCTAAATAGAGAGAAAATTTCACACATACGCTCGGCAGATTTTCAAAAGAAGAAATCATCAAGTACTTGTGATAGCAAGTAGCCTTCCTTGTATTACCTCTCAAAGCCTGTTGGATTTAACCCCCTGTGGCTTCTGGGCCGCTCCAGTAAACTCATAAACAATGCCATTATTCTGCCTGTAAGAGGCTATTGACCATCTTGGCAGTCAGGTTAGGAAAAATACTCTTGGGGGAGGTCAAGGGCTTTAGCAACTCCTAGTTCAGTTTCACAGTAGATAATTAGAACAACCGTACAGTTGTACCTACACTACTTTGGTGGGATGGGCACAACAAAAGTACCGCAGCCCCCATGGCTTGAACAACAGGATATTTCTGTCTCCCAGATCTGGAGGGTGAAATCCAAGATCAAGGTGTTGGTTCCTTTCGACGCCTCTGTTCTTGGCTTGTTGATGGCCATCTTCTGTCCATGTCTTCACACGGTCTCCCCTCTGTGTGTGTGTGTCCATGTCCTAATATCCTCTTCTTAGGAGGACACAGATTGTGTTGGACGGAGACTCAGTCTAATGACCCCATTTTAAATGAATCATCTCTTTAAGGACCCTATGTCCAAATATGGCCATATTCTGAAGTCCTGGGGATTCGAACATTAACATATCTATCTGGGGAAGGGACACATTTTGGCCCTTATCACCAACCATATGCCATGCTTCACACAAAAGGAACAATTTAAATGTTTCTCATTCCAAATACACGTAGGACTACATAGAGTTCTTTGGTTCCCTTTTTTCAACAACATTCTTTTGTATTATTACAAAATGAGTGTTATCTACATCTGCACGGACTGCAACTTTATCTTTGGCAACTTACTGAATTTTTTTTTAAGATTTTACTTGTTTATTTGAGAGAGAGAGAGTGAGAGAGCAAGAGAGTGGGGAGGTTCCAAGGGAGAATCAGACTCCCTGCTGAGCAGGGAGCCCAATGCTGGACTGGATCCTGAGACCCGGGGATCACGAGCTGAGCTGAAGGCAGTTTCTGAACTGACTGAGCCACAGATGCCATGATTTTTGTCTTAATCTATAAAAGTGGTAGACCATAACATATTCCTGGGCTTTGATTTTTTCCAATTCCTCAGCCGAGCCCCACCAAATGGGCAGCCAGTCTGGTAGGGCAGGACCATGCGGGCATTGCTGTACCCAGACCTGGTGCCCAGGGGCTCTGCCTGGTGCTCCCGTGCAAACTTGGGCAATGGAGACTTGACCTTCCCAAGAGTCTGGCCCCTCTCTTCAGAGTCACCCTGCCCTCTGAGGCCCTTAGAGTGACCTAACGAGATATTGTAAAGCAGTTAAAGCCTAAGAGGTGAAGTAACTTCTTTTCAAATGGCATTTTCTGTGATTCTTCAAAGTACTGCCCAAATCCCCTCCACCTCCAGAAATGCTAAGCCAAGCTCTCCCACTACCGCCGGGGCAGCCTTACCTGGAGACCTGCCCCAGCTGCAACAGCTGCTTACCAGGTCATCCCAAAACCCAAGGTGTCAGACACCCCGTTCTTGGTGCTACTGATGCTGTGAGTCAGGGACACCGCAGGGCACGGCGGGGATGACTCGTCTCTGTTCTCTGCCATTGGGGCCACAGCGGGAGAGACTTGGAGGCAGCAACGGAAACTGTCTGCAGCTGTTTCTCTTACTGAAGTTTCCCCTGCTGGAAACGTCCCACGCAGTCCGCTACCTAGACTGGGTAGACTGGAAAGTTCCCCTTAGTGGGGGCTGTTGACAGGGGCACCTAGACATGGACTCCCTATGGGGTCTGGACTTCCCGTAGCATCGTGACCTCGGGGTTCCAAAAGCCGGTGTCCCAGTGAATGGAGTGGAAACAGCGTCACTCCTCATTGTCCAGCCACTCCTGGTGCTCTGTAGTTTGAAAAAAGGAGTCACCACCCACTCAAATGGAAGAGAAGTGGGCAAAGACCCCGAGTCTCCATGGAGGGAGTGTTTGCAGCAATATTTAATAATCCCCCACAAGACTCTTGGGCAGAAGGAGGGAGACAGGGACCAGGAAGCCCCGAGAGGAAAGTTGTCGTCACTTTGGCTTGGGGCCAGAGCTGCAGAGAACACTCTGCTGCTAATGAGCTTTGCCCGGCTCTACTGGAAACTAAATGCCCTATTTTATTCCTTCCAGAGACATGCGAGAGCCTTCATCATGCCGGGTCTCAGTTTCCCCATCTGTAAAATGAAGAGGTTGAAATGGATGATCTTTAAAGTCTATTTTGATTTAAAAAAAAAGAAAAAAAAAAAAACCCTAAGATGCTGTGTGGCCCTGTGATCAGCCCCATGAAAATCTCTACCTAATTGTTCCTCAAGACCAGCTGACTTGGAGAAGCAGCCTGGGGCCCGCCTCTCACCCTGCCTCTGTCTCTCTGGGATTCCTTATGGTGCCACGTACCCCAGTGATCGCCTTCTATAGTTCTTCCCGTTCCCACAGCTTCTCTCAATTCAGTCACAGAGAGACTCCCTGTCTGTGTGTCCCCCTGGGCCTTTCTGAGGTTCTCCAGCTGAAAGACTCCCCATTCTCTGGTCCTTCTGGGACCAGCCCTCCCAGAAGTGTCTCAAAGAACTTCGGTGACAAAGAGGGGAGGGATGTAGAGGCACCCACTCCAGGCAGGTGAGCTACCTGGTATCAGAAAGGACCATCACCAGGACCCTCCATCCCCCCCAACCCCCAGCTCCTCCTGGAGTTCCTGGTTGGTGCTGACCACGAAGATGCCCACCTGGAGAGGTGGAAGGTTTTGGTTAAAAGACACTGGGGAAATACATTTTCTTTCATACATAGGAGACCTATAAAGTGCATAACACAGCATGCCATATTTTATTATGTGATTTGAACATTGTACTTTGTAGGTCTGTGTCATACACTCGAACACAAGCTTCTAAGTCCCAGTTCTGGTTCACCTTCTCCTGAGGAGAAGATTCCAGAAAGTCGTTCACTTAGGCATGTTCTCCCCCCAGAGCAGCACTACTTGGAAGCACTCACTGTCTGCTTCACTAACCAGTCAGTACAAAATGCCCTTATCCAGCAGGAGTCCTGTCACATACGGGCCACATCCCCCCGGAGGGAAGGTATGGGGAAGGCGGGAGGGCCAAGCACCATGACTTACACAACTTCCCTCTCTGTGACCTCCCCTTTGCCCGCATTAGCATCATACTTATAAAAGGAGAGGGACAAATGAGCACTGGTTGATGCTATGGCATCTCTGTCCCCAGTGGCCTGTGTCCCTCATCACTCTCCTCCTCCTCTCCTTCCTGGAGGCTTTCCCAGCCCAGCCTCCTGAACTCCGGGTCTCAGGATGCAGACCCTGGTCATATGGCTCTGCTCTCAGCGGCCTCCAGAGGAGGGGAGGAAGCCTGTTTCTGTCCCCTCTATCCTGCAACAGCCCTCACCCTTGTCTGGGGCTCCCTCCACACGGCAGGTCGCTCCGGTTTACACGGGAGAACACAGCCAAACGGTTTTTGGCACAATCCCAGCACAATCACCATAATTCCTCCAGCTCCCAATACGGATCAGTGTTGCTTGATTAAACATATCCGTTTAAAGTAAAAGCCTCATTAATATCCACGGTTGTAAGCCCATTTCGCTGGGATAACTGCTGGCCTTATTATTTGATTTGATTTATGGCTCTGCCCAGCTGCCATCCTCCGTCTCCTCGCCACTTAATTTAGCGTCCAAACCAGACGCGCTGTCTCATCAGGGGTCCAGTCCTGAGGCGCACTGGATGTGGGGGGCCCCCACCCTCATTTTTGCCATCTTTCAGCTGTCCCTCCTTTCTCTCCCTGGCGGAGGATACGCAGGATGCTCTAACCCCAGAAAAGAGGAGGAAAACAAAACCAGGCACAACAGAGCAAACAGAGGCTTGTTTCCTACACGGGGCCATGAGGGAAATGGTCCTCAGCTCATGGAACTCAAGTGAAGTCTCTGTTCGTCCGGGCTTCTCCCAGGCATCCACACTGACACCTCACGGGGTTGTTGGGACAGTCTTCCCATGGACAGATGGGGAGGCGGAGGGGGATGGTGCCTCTCTAGTCCCATCCGCGCTGTTGGAAACATCTCTGCAAGGTCACAGCTCACATCTGTCCTCCCGGCTGGAGTGCAGGGTTCTGTCCATCTCTCCCTGGAGGTCTCGCCACCTTGGACTTCTTTGGAGAAAAGCCCAGTGCGAGACACTGTCCTGGTTGACCTTCTCCACATAATCCCAAGTTCCACAGCTTTCCAGATAAGAACACAATGGGGAGAAACCACTCCCAAGCTGCCCCCTCTTGCTAGTCCCTGGACCAGTGAATCAATATCATGGGGTGGTGGAGACATAGTGCTGTCTCCTGCTAGAAGGGTCTGATTCCCCTCCCCTGAAGGTTTCTCCCTCCCCTGCAATCTCTTTAGGAAATGACTGCGGAGGGGGCCCCATCTCAGGAAGAACAAGGGCATTTGGGTGGGTTCTGCAGGTGGCGGGGTGGGGGATGTGTGCTGGGGAGGCCTGTCTTCCCCCTTTCCCTGTACCCTCTGAGATGTCTTGGGGGACATGTGGAGGGAAGGAATGTCCACACATCTCAAGTCTTCCAATGTAGATGTTGAATTGGGCACTAAAAGTCCACTTCCTAATTGACTTGGATTCCTCTCCTCCATATCTTGAAAGTGGGAAAAGTTGATGTGGCTTGGAACCGAGGACAGAAAGCAAGTTAAGGTGCCTGCAAAGATTTGCAGGGATGACCAATGGCTTTCAGTGGGTGGTAGGAGCCACTGAGAGTTCAATGATTATCAGTCATCGGTAAGATTTGGGGATGATTTCATGGTACGAACAGAATTAGAGTTGATTTGAGATTGTTGAAGATCAATTCACGTGACCTTGCTTGTCTTCGATACACATTATGAGTGGGAGGGAAGGAACAGAGGGGCCATGCGTACTGTAGTCCCCACCCCGTGCCAAGGACACTGTCCCCCCAGAGGCACCCAGAACGGGGCTAATGAGGATGCATCATTGTAGAACTTTCTTTCCTTGCACAATTTTTTTGCTGTTTCATCAAAACCTAAGTGCATTTGTTGAAACTTGTCACGCATGGGGACTCCATCTGTCAAGTATGACAGGGCGGGGGAAAATGTAGTGAGATGGGGTGGTCCCAGTATTTTCTGAAAGCTGCCATCTGACCTGCAGTTGGGGAGGGGACCAGCCTTGGAACTGGGTGGAGAGAGAGAGGTGGTATCATGCTGTCCACCCTCGCTTGCACAAACAGGAGGAAAACCAAAACAGAAGGAAGGCCCCTTCATCAAATTACAGAATCACCTCAGGAAAACACTGACAAGCTGCCAGTGTTGGTTTCCAGCAGTGCAGTGGAGGGGTCACTGTGTCTGGGGGGGAAAGAGTCAGGGATGCTGAGACAGCCCCATGATCTGCCGGAGATGGTCCTGTGTATTTTCCACGGGGATGAGAGGAGGTCTCTAAACTCTAAACTGTGTCTTATTGACGTTTCACAAAAGATTTAGGTCCGTGGTCCATGCTGCTAACGGAAGCTGGATGCGGATGGAAGTTACGGGACAGGTAAATCCCCCAAGCGACTCTCGTCGCCCACGTAACTGCATGGCTCCAAAGCCACAAGGCGATTTCAGATTGTTTTCTTACTACCACCATGAGATGTCTTTCATTTGGCAAACACAGCTTCATTTTTCTAAAGTTTTTATTTGAAAAAAATGTATTTAAATTTAACATGGAGTGTAGTATCAGTTTCGGGTGTACCAGACAGTGATTCAACCCTTCCATACGTCACCCTGTGCTCTGTTCCAAAACTTGCCGTTGGTCCTGAACAGGGCTCCCTGACCTCCATCCCGTAACCAGCAGGAGTTCTCCAATGATGACCCACCCTTGTCCAGCATCATTGTTGCTATGGCAACGGTCACTCCTGAATACATTAGGAGACAAATAGCCACTTTCAAGCAGGTGTATGGTCCTGCCAAGGCATAGCAGCACTGACTTGCAAACTTCTCTAGTTTTCCCCCAAGACTTTTCTTTCCCCCAAGACTTAAATTAGGAACCAAGATGTAACTGCTAAGAACACGATTTCCCTAGCAACCAGAGAAATGCTCTTCCCTCCTGTGGGGAAGCTAAAAATAACATTGCATGTACCACTGTAACCAGTGGGGATCTCCAAGTCTTCTCCTTAACATCTCCCTGGTCATAGCAGGTGCCTATAACTCCTTGTCTCACCCATCATCAAGGTAGCCTTTCTAAGGCACAAATATCATTCCTGCATAGAACCTTCAGGCTTCCCTTTTGCCAAGGGAGGGGAAAGGTCATAGTCAGCTTGACCTTGTGAGCACGGTCAGGGTTCCCTTCCCACTCCTTTCCAGCGTGGCACCGATGTTCTAGGGATCAGCAATCGCCCAGGATTCTCTGATCAGACCATGTGTCTCCCTGCCTGGCTGCCTGCCCTCTCGCCTTCTCTCCTTCCCCCTCCCTCCCTCCTCCTCCCTCCTTCCCTTCTGACATAATTAACATACAATAATATTTTTAAAATCCTAAGGGATCAGCACAATGGGTTTTGACAATTATATCTGCAAGGCAAGATATTAAACACTCCCAGTATTCTAGAAAGTTTTCCCATGTCCCTTTCCACTCAACCCACTAACTTCATAAATGGAATCATATAGAAAATACTATTTTGTGCATTCCATTGTGTAAATATGCCACATTTTTTTATCAGCTCCAGAGGTACAACTTGGTGATTCATCAGTTGCGTACAACAGCTGTGCTCATTACATCACGTGACCTCCTTAGTGCCCATCACCGTTATCCCATCCCCCTACCTCTCCCCCTCAAGCAACCTTTGGTTTGTTTCCTAGAGTTCAGCATCTCTTATGCTTTGCCTCCTTCTCTGTCTTCATCTTGTTTTATTTTTCCTTCCCTTCCTCTATGTTCATCTGTTTTGTTTCTTAAAGTCCACGTAGGAGTGAAATCATATGGTATTTGTCTTTCTCTGACTGACTCATTTCACTTTGTTCCATCCACATCATGGCCAATGGCAAGATTTCATTCTTTTTGATGGCTGAGTAATATTCCTGTGTGTATGTGTGTGTGTGTGTGTGTGTGTGTGTGTAGTGTGTGTGTAGTGTGTGTGTGTGTCTGTGTGTACACCCATCTTCTTCATCCAAAAAATATAGAAAGCTTCACAAATTTGCATGTTGTCCTTGTGTGTCATTCCAATTGCAGTAAGTGTTGCCGAAGTGGGCACCATGTCATTACTTTAAAATCTACTTTTCTGTTGATGGACATTTGAGCTGCTTTCAGTTTGAGATTGTAATGAATCGGGCTCTTACGGATATTTTTATACTAGTCTTTTTGTGGATGATCATTTATTTCTCTTGGCCAAAGGCCTAGAAGTGGAACTGCTGGGTCACACGGTAGCTGCGCACTTAACTTTCCCAGAGAACCAGATGGTTCTCCAAACTGGTTGTACCTTTTGACTCTTCCATCACCGGGCATGAGAGTCTAATTGCCCTACATTCCTACTAACATTTGGTATTTCACTGTTGTTGTTTTTCACTTTCCCATCCTTGGTGGGATTGTAATAGTATCTCATTGTGGTTTTAATTTGAGTTTTTCTAACAATTAACGATGTGATTATATTTTCAAGTACTTACTAGCCACTTGCATATTGCCTTTTGTGACATGCCTGTGGAAGTCTTTTGTCCATTTAAAAAAATTGAATGTTTGTCTTCTTATTAATTTATTAATAATATATTCTGAATATAAGCATTTATCAGATATATGTTCTGAAAATAATTTATCCCTGTGGTTTGTCTGCTCATCTTTTTTTTTTTAAAGATTTTATTTATATATTTGACAGAGAGAGAGCAGTCACAAGTAGGCAGAGAGGCAGACAGAGAGAGAGGAAAGGAAGCAAGCTCCCTGCTGAGCAGAGAGCCCGACTCGGGGCTCGATCCCAGGACCCTGAGATCATGACCTGAGCCAAAGGCAGCGGCTTAACCCACGGAGCCACCCAGGAGCCTCTATCTGCTCATCTTCTTAATGGTAATTTTGATGGGTAGAAATTTTTAATCGTGATGAAGTCTAATTTAGCAGTTATTTTTTGTTATGATTTGTCCTTTTTGTGTCTTCTCTCAACAATCTATATCTAACAAAGGTTGCAAAGAATTTCTCTTTTATTTTCTTCTAGAAGCTTTATGGTTCTGTTTCTTTTCATGTAGACTTGATTCACCTCAAGTTATTTTTTTATTTGTGCAGTGAGACAGGAGTTGACTTTCCTTTTTTCCCCATAAGAATAGTCAGTATTTTCAGCACTATTTCTTGAAACAATTCCCCATCACCATTGAATTATTTTGGGAAACTTGTCTAAAATAAGTCGACTGTAAAAGTAGGTCTATTCCTGGACTCCCTTCCTCCCATTGACCTGTGTGTTTGTCCCTACACAATAGCACATGGACTTGATGATTGTGTTTATATCAAGTCTTGAAATGTTGTAGTGTAAGTCTTTCAACACTCTTCTACTTCAAGATAATTTTGGCCCTTCTAGGTCCTCTGAATTTTCATAAAAATTTTAGAATTAAACTTACTATTTCTTCTCCCAAAACCTGCTGTAATTTTGGTAGGCTTTCCATTGGAACTATAGATCAATTAGAGCAAATGAACATTTTATTTTAAGACATTAATCCTTCTAATCCATGAATATGGTCTATCTCTCCACTTATTTATATCTTCTTTAATTCCTCTCAAAAATGTTTACAGTTTCCAGGGTAAGGTTCTTGCACATCTTTCATTAAATTCACTCCTTGGTATTTGAATTTTAATGTTATTGTAAAGAGTATTGTTTTTTTTTCAATAAAATAAAATCATTTATTACTTCACCTGTGTGCTTTGGCATGTACAGTTCTAGACATAGGGCATGCCTTTCTCCCACTACCTCTCCTTCTAAGCATCACCCTCTGTAGGAAGTCCCTCTGTTTTCCTGGCTTGAATTAGTAATCTCATTTCTGTGTTATAATAAAGGTCTGTGGGGGTTCATGATACTGCAAAGATCCTACCATATTTAACTATGTGTTTATTGTCTGTCTCCTAACTAGACCCTGAGCCCTTTGAGAGCAGCAGATGCGTTTTCAGACTCTGTTCACAATACTGAGTGAAGCAGTCAGCACAGAGACTCACAAGTCAAACAAGGACATCTTAAAGTTGTAAAGAATCTCAGATGTCATCATGTTCAATTCTCTGCATGAAACTCTGCTGTATCTTTGCAAGTCCAGAATGAAGCCACCTGTCTAGTTTGGGTTTTGGCCAGATATGATGCCCTTTATGCTGCTCTTTGCATCTTTTAACAGTAGACTCATGGGGGCATCTGGATGGTTTGGTCCATTAAGTGTCTGCCTTTAACTCAGGTCATGATCCCAGGGTCCTGGGATCGAGCCCTGTATTGGGCTCCCTGCTCAGCAGAGAGCCTGCTTCTCCCTTTCCCTCTGCCTGCTGCTCTACATGTACTCTCTTTGTATATCTCTGCCAAGTAAATAAGTAAAAATCTTAAAAAAAAAAAAAAAAGCAGACTCATGAAAGATCCTGCCATTGGAACTGAAGAACAATCCAGAATCTACTTGAGTAGTAAAGATCTAGTGCTGAATCTGCCTGGATAATATTTCCTCCCCTTTGTTTTTTGGTTCTGGGTGCAGTTAAAACATTCTCATTCCTTACCTATTAAACATGTCCAATTGGTACCATTTTACAGTTTAGAAAGTTTTATCTTTACATTTCCCCAATTAGTTTGAAATATTTACATGGCTTTTGGTATTCCTGCCAATTCCAGAAAATTTCCTCACTCTTATAATGCTTCCTGCAGGGGAGCCCCTCATACATGGCCACATGATGGTTCAGTATTATTTATCACAGAAGGCATCTTATGGCCCCTTCAGATTTTGAGAATCAAAAATACAAGGGAACCAGGAGCACCTGGTGGCTCAGTCGGTTAACTGGCTGTATTTGGCTCAGGCCATGATCCCTGGGTTCTGCGATCAAGCCCTGTGTTGGGTTCCCTGCTCAATGGGGAGTCTGCTCCTTCCTCTTCCACTACTTCCTGCCCCCAATTGTGTGTGTGCTCTCCCCCTCTCTCTCAAATAAGTACATAATATGCTTAGAAAAAAAAAATACAGGGCACCTGGGTGGCTCAGTCAGTTAAGCAACCAACTCTTGATTTTGGCTTGTTTTGATGTCAAGGTTGTGAATTCAAGAACGGAATTAAAAAAAAATACATATGACATCTCATTTGCAAAAAGGCATTCCAGTCAATGCTGGTAAACAAATAGAAAACATCAGTAACTGGGGGAGGGGTCACATGAATCCTGAATTGTCCATCAGATACTTCTTTTTCTTCCCCTGGATATCAGATCAGGGTTCCTCCAGTATGAAATCCATTTTGCACATTCGTGCATTCCTTTCCTGCACCCCCAGTGGATGTCAGTTGTCCGGGCACTCACTGAATACATCGGTCATTCAGCGTGTCACTTGACAAATTCCCTAGTATGCACTCGACACAAAGCCACCATTGTGGACACTAAGTTTCCATAGGAAGAAAGAGCACACACTGGAAAGCACAAGGATTGGGAGAACACTGTTTCTGCATGGCCTCTTCAAACACGCAGAGAAACACATCCCCACGTCGGCAGGACAAGTGCTAGCCAGAGCTGCCCTTCAGAGCTGCCCTTCAGCCACACACCTAGATCCCAAAGTGTCCATCAACCACGCAGTCGGGGAGCAAGTTCTCTGCCAAGCCAAATTAGTGGTGTAGTCTGGCCTGAGATGCCCTTCTCTGCATGGGGAAGCAAGCAGTTCTGTCCTACTGCCATCCACATCTCATCCACGTCTCATGCTCCTTTTAAAAAATACTTTATTGCTGAAAAATGCTAACCATCATCTGAGCTTTCCGGGAGTCGTAATCTTTTTGCTAGTGGAGGGTCTTGCATCAATGTTGATGGGTGCTGACAGATCAGAGTGGTGACTGCTGAGAGTTGGGGTGGCTGTGGCCATTTCTTAAAATAAGACAACAATGAAGTTTGCTGCATATCTTGACTCTTCCTTTCATGAACCGTTTCTCTGTAGCACGCAGGGCTGTTTGATAGCATTTTACCCACAGCAGAACTTCTTTCAAAATGGAAGTCAATCCTCTCAAACCCTCCTGCTGGTATATTAACCAAGTTTATACAATATTCCAGATCCTTTGCTTTCTTCACAGTGTCTTCACCAGGAGTAGATTCCATCTCATGAGGCCACTTTCTTTGCTCATCCATGAGAACCAACCCTTCATCCTTTAAACTGTAATCATCAGAGGGCAGCCATTCAGCCACATCATTGGCTCCATGTCTAATTCCAGTTCTCCTGCTGCTCCCACCACATCTGCAGTGACCACCTCCATAGTCCTCCCTGAGGGTCGGGATCAACTTCTTCCAAACTCCTGTTACTGTTGATGTTTTCACCTCCTCCCATGAGTTATGAATGTTCTTAATGGCATCTAGAATGGGGAATCCTTTCCAGAAGGTTTTCAATTTACTTGGCTTAGATCCATCAGAGGAATCAGGCATGAAAACCACATCAACCTCATTGTGCTTCTCCAATCAGAGCTCTTGGGTGACCAGGCGCATTGTCCATGAGAAATCATATTTTGAAAGCAATCTTTTTTCTGAACAGTAGGTCTCAAAAGTGGGCTTAAAATATTCAGTAAACCGTTGTAAAGAGATGTACTGTCTTCCAGAATTCATTGTTCCATTTGTAGAGCACAAGCAGAGTAGACTGAGCACAATTCCTAAGGACCTTGGGATTTTCAGAATGGTAAATGAGTGCTGGTTTCGACTTCAAGCCATCAGCTGGGTTAGCTCCCAACAAGAGAGTCGGAATAACCTTTGAAGCTTTGAGCATTGACTTCTCATCTCTAGCTATGGAAATCTTCGATGGCATCTTCTTCCAAGGTAAGGCTGTTTCATCTACATTGGAAATCTGTTGTTGGGTGTGGCCTCCTTCCTGAATGCTCTCAGCTCGACCTTGTGGAGACCCTGCTGCGGCTTGTTCCTTGGCCCATGCTGCTTCACCTCGTACTTTCTGTTGTGAAGGTGGCTTCTCTCATTAAGCCTCATGAACCCACATTTGCTAGCTTCAAACTTGTCTTCTGCAATTTCCTCACCGCTCTCAGCCTTCCTACAGTTGAAGAGAGTCAGGGCCTTGCTCTGAATTAGGCTTTGGTTTAAGGGAATGCTGTGGTTGGTTTGATCTTCTATCCAGACCACTAGAACTTTCTTCAAATCAAAAATAAGGCTGTTTCACCTTCTTATTACTCATGTGTTCCCTAGAGTCACATTTTGAATTTCCTTTAAGAACTTTTCCTTTGCATTGACAGCTTGAGTAATGGTTTGGTGCAAGAGGCCTAGCTTCCAGCGTAGCCTGACTTCAGACATGGATTCCTCAATAAGATTAATCATTTCCAGCTTTTGATTTAAAGGGAGGGATATGCAACTCTTCCTTTTACTTGAACACTTAGAGGCCATTGCAAGGGTGTTAATTGACCTGATGTCAGTGTTGTGTTTCAGAGGAAGAGAGGGGGAACAGTCAGCTGGTGGAGCAGTCAGAACATACACGCCATTTATCAGTTAAGACCACCATCTTACAGGGGCTTGGTTCGAGGTAGTCCTCTGTAGCCTTTTCAGGCTGACTTCTCTCAGTTAGTAATAGACATTTAGGTTTCCTCTGTGTCTTTTCATGGCTCCATAGCTTATTTCTTCTTATCTTTGAATAATATACCCTTGTCTAGATATGACATGGTTTGCATGTTCGTCTTATAGGACATCTCTTGGTGACTTCCAGTTTTTAGTGATTAAGAATAAAGATGCTAGAAAACATTCACACACAGTTTTTTGTTTGGACATAAGTTGCTGACTCAGTTGGATAAATTGGCAGTGAGAATGTCAGATTGCATGATAAAAGTATGTTTAACTTTGTAAGAAACTACTGGGGTGCCTGGGTGGCTCAGTGGGTTAAAGCCTCTGCCTTCTGCTCAGGTCATGATCCCAGGGTCCTGGGATCGAGCCCGCATCGGGCTCTCTGCTCAGCAGGGAGCCTGCTTCCTCCTATCTCTCTGCCTGCTTCTCTGCCTACTTGTGCTCTCTGTCTGTCAAATAAATAAATAAAATCTTAAAAAAAAAAAACTTTGTAAGAAACTACCAAACTGTCTCCCCAAGTAGCTATACCCAATTTTTAAAAATATTTATTTATTTTTGTGGGGGGGAGCCTGATGCAGGGCTCGATCCCAGGATTTTGGGATCATGAGCTGAGCTGAAGGCAGACGCTTAATGACAGCCATCCAGGCGCCCCAGCTGTACCCAATTTTGCATAACCACCAGCAATGAATGAGAGTTCCTCATTCACACTGGAATTTGATATGTTGGCTTTCTGGGTTTTTAGCTATTCTATTGGGTGTATCTTCTACGAGGTGTTTCATTGTTTGAATTTGCGGTACCCTAACAACAAATGATATATGCTCTTTTGCTATCTGTATATCCTCAGTGATGTGTCTGTTTAGATTTTTTTTTCTTTCATAATTGAGATTTTATTGGTTGTTCTGAGGATCAATACACAGATATTATGAATAATTTGTACATAATTCTTTTTTTAAGATTTTTTTATTGACTTATTTGACAAAGAGAGATCACAAGTAGGCAGAGAGAGAGGAGGAAGCAGGCTCCCCGCTGAGCAGAGAGCCCAATGCGGGGCTCGATTCCAGGACTCTGAGATCATGACCTGAGCGGAAGGCAGAGGCTTAACCCACTGAGCCACCCAGGTGCCCTATTTGTGCATAATTCTTAATGCATGTACCAAAAATATAAGAAGCCATGTTATTTTTTTCCCTAAACAACTACTCTAGAGACATTCCTGCTTAACATTTTCAGGCAAGTTTTTCCTAATAAGATACTAGGTAACAGTTTCTTCGGAGGTAGATAAACTATTACATCATAAGTCTCAGTAATTCATATTTCACTACCATTTATCCTACATGCTCCAAATTTCAATCTTTCACAGCACAGTGACAAAGATATTATAAAAACTGGATGTCCATGACAAAAAGTCTTTTTTTTTTAAGATTTTATTTATTTTTTTGACAGAAAGAGACACAACGAGAGAGGGAACACAGCAGAAGGAGTGGGAGAGGGAGAAGCAGGCTTGCCACGGAGCAGGGAGCCCGATGCAGGGCTAGATCCCAGGACCCTGGGATCATGACCTGAGCCGAAGGCAGACACTTAACGACTGAATCACCCAGGTGTCCCCATGAGGAAAAGAATGCACACAGTCTGAGAGCTATGGGAAAACCAAGATCAGGCAGCAGTTTCCTTGAAAAAGCAATTCTCCTGAAAACAACACAGGAATCGAAGAGTGGTTTCATATATTTGAGATTGATGTGCTATTCCAAGTCAGCAGTGGCATCCATAGCCTGCCAGCGGCCCTGGGGAGGCCACAGGCTTCCAGTGTTCCTTCCTCTCTGTCCAGGTTGTGAATGACACCCTCTCTGTTGCTTCTCCTGCTCCTGCTGCTGCCCACAGCGGGCTTTTCCTGTCTGTCTCACATTTAGAAGCCCTGAGAGAGGATGTGATTGGTTCAGTTAGTGCCTGTCATCCAAGGTGGATTGAGCTGTCTGATACCCCTGATCTCATAGGTCACAGGCTAGCGTACACATTGGCTGTCTTTGGGAAAGACACCATCCACCCCACCCCAGCCCCATTCCAGGCTAATTACCTGTAATGAGGAGCTGGGGTCCCATGTATCAGACAAGGAGACGTAAGGGTGGGGGCTCCCTGACTCCCAGGAAAAGGAGGAGGGCCACAATGTATGTGCAATCTAATTCAGATTTTTCTTGGGCAAAGTTAATAATAAGGTTTTCTCCAATGGCAAACTCTCCTCCTCGTCTTTCCTGCTGTCAAATATCCACCCTTCCCCCAACACATGAACATTTGAACTAAAGATGCTCCTAAAGGAGAAGGCCACCTGAATCTGAATGAACTTCTGGTCTGGGGACCTGTCCCTGCCATAAGGCAATAGTCTGTCCTAGAATTCAATAATGCAACTGTTGCCCTCCCACTCTTGGCCATGATGGACTATGGACCCTGTAACTTGCAAAAGAACTTGTCAGCAAGATCAAGAGTAAAAGAGGAAGAGGGGTATACTCTGGGCTCATTCTGCATGGGATTTCTGCTCTTTTGCTATATATATATGCTTTAGGCCTAATGATAATCTCAACCGATGTTTGTATAGGCTTTATTTTCACATGCATTCAACCTCATGATATCACACCATTGTGTAGAGGAGTGAACTAATGAGGAGAAAAATTAAGTAGTTTGAGTAAGACGTCAGAGCTAGTGGATGAAACCAAAATTTAGACCACCACGCTATGGAGGGACCCAGGGAAAAGTGGTTCTACCATGGTCTCCTCAACTTGTTTCTAAGAGTTGGTGTCTTTGGCTTGGGTTTTTGTTTTTCTGTGGGACACATGTGTGAGCTTGTGTGTGTGTGTGTGTGTGTGTGAGAGAGAGAGAGAGAGAGAAATGATCTCTGACAAGTGTACAATATGAGATGTGATCTGAATGTGGAAGTGAGCACAGAGAAAGACACAGGATGCAATCGCATCTCTGGTACCTTATTTAAATAGCTCACATTTCCCAAAAGGGAGATGTGGCATTATCACCAAAGCAAATGTCATTTTCCATGAATCGTAGCTTGTTTTGTGCCTCTAAGACACCTTCAGAAATATTCACCAGCTTTCTCTAGTCTCTTGAACAAGACACTGTCCACAGAATAATTAATACATCCCCTTTATCTTCTCTAACTATGGTCATGAGGAATGTAGCTTCCTGGGGTCTGAAGCAAGGCATTTATCAAAGGGGAGGAAAAAAAATATGTTAGCCACGTTTGCTGCTGGCCTGTTTCCCCTTCTCTCTGTGTGTATTTTAAAATGCACTTCAGTCGTGGGCCAAAATGTTTCATTGCTGTTGGATCTTTCTAATTTCCACTTAAGAGCTTGAGCCGCACAGCAAAAATCACAGGGGCAATTGTAATTAAAGTGCAGTCACATCTGCATTTCAAATGAACTCGATCCATTTTGGTTCCCATAATATTGGGGGATGAATAAATCATGCTCTCCAAGTTGTGAATGGCTGCAAAACCGAGTCCCAGGAGAGAGAGCAACTGTAGGCTTCAAAATGCTCTGAGTTATTCTGGGCAGCGAAGGTGTCACTTTGAGGACTCATTCTAAACCCGGTTATTATTCTCCTTGGAATAATGTCCTGGAAAGTGCATCATTGACCCCATTCTCTTAACCTTCATGCAAGAGTGATCTGCTCTTTCCTCACTTAGAAAAATTTATCTTTCGCTTGTGACAGGCGACCATGTCAGACATGCCACCATTGGTGATTTATTATAAATTGGTAATTTATTGTTTTGATTTTCATGTCAAGAATCTGTCATGGAGGACAGATGGAGCATGAGTAGCTTTTGATGGGCCATTATAAGATAGTTTGTGTTTAAGTCACTGGGTCACCAAAGAGTATCTGTCAAAACAAAGAGCCAAAGTTCTGTTTCTGGCAGTCAGGCCGTTTGGGCGCCCTGTCCAACCCTTCAGACTGAAGCAACTATATCAAGTTGTTCCTTTTAAATGCATTGTTGGAGAGCACCAAAGTAAGAAATGCACAGAGACACAAACCAAAATCAAAAACCTTAAGAGTTAAGCAAGTGGAAAGCTAGCATTCACTTAGAAGGTTTCTGTTGAGCAATGGAGAACTTGAGCTTCTGCTTTGATGAGTACATGGGTGAGAGGCCAGATTAAAATCTTAGAGGCCACCCCAAGGGAGGAAGCTGGAGAAAAATACCTGCATGAGATTGGGAATCCAAAGAGCTGTCATTTCTAGGGTTAGAGTGAACCAGAAATAAACCTAATTGCAGATGGTTAAAGAAAGGAAATTCTCTATCTAGACTTACTGCTTGGGAAAAGAAAAAACATTCCCCTGAGAATTCATATCTATAAATAAGATAGAGTACAAGCTTTCAGACTAAATTCAGAAAGTCTCTGTAACTACTAAAAACCACCAATACACAATTTTATTTAAAGTTGTCCCAGGTTGGTAGCACCTCCAGGATATCGTGAAAGGCAAATGTGAATCCTCTTTGAAAGAACTCAGCCTTAGGCCAGGACTCAAAGAGTTTCCAGAGATAAGGGTTCAAGGAAATAAGCTGCTCATGGCAAATCACAAACTCCACAAGGAAATGAGGCACAATGTGTGAGAACCAGCACAATCAATAGACAAGCGGGGAGAAAAGTCCTCAAAGAGAACTTGAAAATATGAGCTAGGAACAGCAGATCACACAAAATGACTATGAGGGTATTGGTTTTTTTTTAAGAAAAATTAAAACAAAAAGCAACAGGTGAAATGAAATTTCGATAGATAGATTAGCCAGCAGATTAGCAATAGCTAAAGAGAATTCAGTAACTACTTGAAGATAGGTTGAAACATGTTCTGGAATGCAGCTTAGTGACACACAGAGAAACAAAACATGAAAAAGGAGATGAGAAACAGAGAGGCTATAATGACAGGGTGTAAAGTATGTCTTAACAGACTACCAGCATGAGGTAGGAAGGACAGATCATATTTTTAAAAAATTACAGATGAAAATTTATCCAGAATAATGGAAGAACACCAATATTTAGATCCAAGGAATCAGGTGAATTCCAAAGTGCTAGCAGGTAAAAGACCTTTTATACAAGAGAAGAAATTGATGGGCATGTCAGTAAATCTAATGTATATTTATAACACAAAAAAGTGTTAATAGTATTAGACTTCTGGGTCAAAAAGTGTAACATTAAAATTCTAGACAAGAAATGCACTTTGGAAGGGGATTGATCATTGGAGTTTTAAAGCCCTTATATATTTCAAGAAGAGGTTAAAGATGCCTTTTACTTTTAGTTTTTGCAAGCAACATACAGTACTTGAAGATCTAGGGTAGCTTTTATAATACTAGAAACTACTCTAAAAATGGAAAAATAGTAAAATAAAGTTATTTATTACAGTGCTATGCATAACAACAAAATGCTGAAAACAACCCATATGTTCACTGGTAGATGACTGGTTGACTAAACTATGATATATCCATGCAGGGAAGTCCTATGAAAAGAATGAAAATATAATTTCTAAACAAAGCATATAGAAAAAAAATGAAATGAGTGGGTAGCAAACTCTCAATCATTCCAAAAGAAGGCAGAAAAAGGAGAAAGAAGATATAAATAGAAAAAGTGAACAAAGGTAAGTATATAATATTATAGTAAGGAATAGAAATCTGGCATATCAGTAACTATAATAAACATAAGATGACTAACCTCTAGGGTTAGAAGCTGAGAGTGTAAGACTGAGTTAAAATAATCCTACACAGGGGCACCTGGGTGGCTCAATGGGTTAAAGCCTCTGCTTCTCAGATCATGATCCCAGGGTCCTGGGATCGAGCCCCGCATCGGGCTCTCTGTTCATCAGGGAGCCTGCTTCCTCCTCTCTCTCTGCCTGCCTCTCTGCCTACTTGTGATTTCTGTCTGTCAAATAAATAAATAATCTTTAAAAAAAAATAATCCTACACAAAAGCTGATACAAGAGGTATACCTATAAGATATTATCTCAAGTGATTAAAAGTCAATGAATGGGAAAATATGTATGGGCTGAATATTAACTTCTCAAAAGCTGACACAAAGAATTTAAAGAAAATAAGTTCCACTGAGATTCACTAATGATAAAGATAATGAGGAAATGTTCAATGCATAAGAATGAACGTGTGGGCTCCTGGGTAGCTCTGTTGGTTAAGCATCTGACTCTTGGTTTCAACTCAGGTCATGATCTCACGGGTTGTGAGATGGAGCCCCACATTCGGCTCTGACTTCAGCAGGGAATCTGCTGGAAGATTCTCTCCCACTGCCCCTCCTTCCATGTGCTCTCTCTCTTTCTCTGTCTAAAAGAAATCTTTAAAAAAAAATGAATGAATGTGTAAGAAATTCATATTTAATTTCAAAATATATAAGCCAAAAATTAACTATTAAAATAAGAAACAAAAATTCATGTTATTAGTAGGAGATTTTAATAAAGATCTCTATAGATAATCATGATGGACAAGCAATAATTGATAAATCAAGCAAACCAAAAAGTATTAATTATATAGACAATATACAACAGTACTCCTCAAAATTAAAGAAAACACATCCTTTTCAGGAACATATGGAATCGTTAGAAGGCATGTGAAAACTGACCATCTTCTATGTTATAAAGCTTCCTGCATCAAATTTAGAAGGAGGCATCACATACATATCGAACCACAACACAATTATTCTGGAGCACATAAACAATAGCAACTATAAAAACCTGGAGAAAACCATACATCCAGACATTAAAAAGACTTTTAAGCTGCTCATGGGTACAGAAAGAACTAAAATAGAAATGGGAAAATAATTGGATATAAAAAATAACAAAAATATTAGATATCAAACTTATGGGAAAGTCAAAACAGTACTCTGTTAGGTTAGGTATTAACATTATCTCTGTAATAATGAGGTAAGCACCCAACTTCACTTCAACAAAACAACAGAATTAATGCAGAGGAAGTAGAAGGATGGGACGATGAAGCAGATGGTGATGATAGAAGAAACAAAGTTGCCGTAGAAAGAGAAGGATCAACAAATCCAAAAATAGGTTCTTTAAAAAAGTTAAATGGATAGAAAATCATCTGTTGAAATTTATTAACAAAAACAGAGGACAGGGGCACCTTGGTGGTGCAGTGGGTTGAGCATCAGACTCTTGATTTCAGCCCAGTTGTGATGTCTGGGTCACAAGATCATGGCGTGCATCAGGCTCTGTGCTCAGCGTGGATCCTGCTTAGAATTTTCTATCTCCCTCTCCCTCTTCCTCTGCCCCTCCCCTCCACCTGTCTTCTCATTCTCTCTCTCTCAAACAAATAAATCTTGGAAAGGAAGGAAGGAAGGAAGGAACGAATGAACGAAAGAACAGAGAGAGAGGAAAGAAGGAAAGAAAGATGAATGGAAGGAAGGAAGATAGAAAGAAAGAAGAAGAAAGGACAGAGACCCCAGTGAATTCTACTGGAAAAGTAAACAAGAATACACATCTACTGAGACAAAATGGGTAAGAACATATGATACACACCTTTATACCAACACATTTTTAAAATAATGGATTGGGGATGCCTGGGTGGCTCAGATGGTTAAGCATCTGCCTTTGGCTCGTGTCATGATCCCAGGTTCTGGAATCAAGCCCTACATCTGGCTCCCAGCTCAGCGGGGAGTCTGCTTCTGCCTCTGCCTCTCCCTTTGCTTGTGCTTGCTCTGTCTCTCTAATGAATAAATTTTTAAAAAAAAAACTTAAAAAAATAATGGATTGGACAAATTCCTTTAAAATGCAGTTTATCAAGAAGACATAGAAAAGAGGAATAGTCTTAAAATGATTTAGGAGATTGACTCCATAATTTCAAAATATTGGCTCAAAAAAATATTGAGTCCCAGCAATTTTACCAGCAGTTTTACCAAACATTCAGGAAGAAATAAGTGCTAATACTGCCAGATAATATAAAGAAAAAAAGGGGAAAAAATCCCTAATTCACTTTTTGAGGTTGGTATGACTATGGTACCAAAAACCTGATAAGAACAATAGGAAAAATTAAAATTATAGGTTGATCTCACTTGTGAGTGTCAATGCAAAAAACCTCAGCAGAACAATGAAAGCCAGCAATACATAAAAAGATTAATGCATTGTGACCAAGAAGGTCTAGCCCGGAGACTGAAAGACAAATGAGGATCACAATGAGCTTTACACCTATCAGAATGGTTACAATGAAAAACTACAAGAAACAAGTGTTGAGAAGAGTCAGGATTAGAAAGGACCCCTTATGCACTGTTAGGAATAGAGATTGGTACAGCCACTGTGGGAGACAGCATGGAGGTTCCTCAAACAATTAAAAATAGAATCATCATATAATACAGTGATTCCACTGAACCTGGACTGGATCCTGACAGAAGAACCAAGCGACACTCGGAGACCTTGGAGGTTCAGAGGCTTATTTAATGCTGGCGGGCCCAGAGAAGAGTAGTCTCCCAAGGTGCTCTGAGCCGTGAGCACAAAGAGGGTACTTGATAAACTTTTAATGACGCATCTGTGTCACTCTTGCTCCAGAGGCAGGTGGGGCAGGAGGGAAAACCTGGAATGGTCCTGGGGCTGGGACTGGGATTCCCCTACTGGGTGGGTTGGCCACCTTAGAACACAGATTTCCCTTATCACCACCATTGGGTATTCACTCAAAGAAAATGAAAATGCTAATTGGAAAAGATATATGCACCCTTATACATGTTTATTGCATTATTTACAATAGCCAAGATCTGGAAGCAACCCACATGTCCATTGATGGATGAACGGTGAAAGATGATGTGGTATGTATACCATACAGAATATTACTCTGCCATAAAAAAGAATGAGATCTTGCCATTTGCGATGACATGGATGGATCTAGAGGGCATAATGCTGTGAATTAAGTCAGATGGAGAGAGACAAATGCCATATACTTTCACTTAAATGTCTAATTTGAGAAACAAAACAAATGAACAAGGAAAAAAGAGATGAACAAAAAGCAGGCTCTGCAAATACAGAGAACAAACTGGTGTTTCCAGAGGAGAGGTGGGGATGTGTGAGATAGATAAACGAGATTAAGAGTACACTAAACTGGGACGCCTGGGTGGCTCAGTTGGTTGGACGACTGCCTTCGGCTCAGGGCGTGATCCTGGAGTCCCGGGATCGAGTCCCACATCAGGCTCCCAGCTCCATGGGGAGTCTGCTTCGCTCTCTGACCTTCCCCTCGCTCATGCTCTCTCTCACTGTCTCTCTCTCTCAAATAAATAAATAAAATCTTTAAAAAAAAAAAAAAAGAGTACACTAAACTATGATGCGCGTGAGTAGCATGTAGAATTGTTGAATCGCTATATTGTACACCTGAAACTAATACAGCACTGAATATTAATTATCCTTGAATTTTTAAAAAGGCTGGTTTAACATTAGGAATGTGATTTAGGAAATTCACCACAGTAATAAAGGATTAAAAACCATATGATTATTTCCGTAGATGCAGAAGGTACATTTGATAAAACTTCACTTTTGATCATGACCAGATCTCTTAGCAAACTGTAATGAGGAAGGGACTTCCACAACCTAATGAAGGGCATTAAAAAATGTAAAACAAACATTATACTTAATGGGGTTGACTCAGAAGCCACTTGAAGTGACTCCCAGGGGCCCAAGTTTGGGACCGTTTGGACATTACTAAAAATAACACTAGCTCTGGATGTAAACACATCACCTAAATGTAAGCCCAGAAGTTATTCGTGACAAAAACAAACAAATCAACATATTAAAGATCTCTTCACAGGGGCGCCTTCGTGGCTCAGTCGATTAAGCGGCTGACTCTTGATTTCAGCTCAGTTCATGATCTCAGGGTCCTGCGATTCAGCCCCGTGTGGGCCTCTGTGCTCAACAGGGAGTCTGCTTGAAATTCTCCCTTGTCCTCTGCTCAACCCAAATGTGTTTTCCCTCTCTCTCTCACTTTATAAAATAAATAAATCTTTAAAAAAAAAAAAAACTCTTGATTGGCTGCCTTTAAATATAGTAGGAAACCGACTCCTTAGTCTGAAAAGTAGCAAATAGGAGTGCCTGGGAGGCTCAGTCTGTTAAGAGTCTGCCTTTGGCTCAGGTCATGATCCCAGAGTCCTGGGATCTGGTCCCGCATCCGGCTTCCCACTCAGTGGGGAGGGAGTCTATTCCCTCCTCCTTCCCACTCCCCCTGCCCCTGCTCATGCTCTCTCCCTGAAATAAATAAAATCCTTTTTTTGATGAAAATCACGAATTTACATTATCTTTTTTATATGGTATATTCCTCAGACCAACCAAATAGTTGATGTGAAAAGCTTTCCTTTATCACTGCTTATAAATAGAAGAATAATAAAATTAGAATATCATATATTTGGAAGCTGTAGTGATCATCAGTGGCTGTGAACATCACATAGACTCAGATAAGTCAGTACTATGTGTCTCGTGGTGGGTACAGCTCTCTGTGGAGTCATTCCTCCCACCCTGCCCCAAAATCAGAGTTGAACCAGAGCATGCCATTAGAGCTATCAAGTTACAGGAAACAGGGAGAGAAGAACATCCTGTCAGCATGGAGATGCAATTAGCAAAATCCCAAATGTAGCAAATCCTAAAGGCCAAACGATCTTGTTTCTTCAAGAAATAAAACTGTGAGAGAAAGCAGGGAGGAGAAAAAGGGTTTGGGCAGCAGCAGCCCCACGAATCCATCGTGTCCCGGATTTCTTCTCTCTCTCTCTCTGCTCCACTCTCCTGCAAGGGAGAGCTGCTTAGTCATGGTCACAAGACAGCTGCCAAACCTCCAGATAGAGCGTCCACAACCAGGGAGGAAGAATTCTGGAGCCTTTCTTTGATTTGGGACCGGCAGTCCTTTCCAGGGTCTGTCAACCGGGATTCAAGCAGAATTTGGTCTCCTGGAACCCCCAGCTGCAAGGGTGTTAGGGGAGATGACTGGTTTTAACTAGGTGAATTGGATCAAATAAAAGTGGGGTTAAGGAAGAGGTGGGGAGTGGATTCTGAGCAGCAGGTGGCCCCTTGCCTCTGACACAGACAGATTGGTGTTGTCCTAGAGACACTGGTTCATCTGTTGAGATTAGAGACATGGCTAGGGCCCAGATCACAGCTCACTGCTCAGAACAGAGGGACATTTCTGACTTGGGAGGGGTGTTCTTATTAATGCTAACCAGCCAGCATACAGTCCAATAACGTATATACCCACAAACTGGGCTCCTCTCTTCCCCCAGTCCTGACTTCTTTGCCCAAATGCCATAAACAAAATAATTGTCTTACAAACTCTACAAGTT
Source organism: Neogale vison (assembly GCF_020171115.1). NCBI lineage: Eukaryota > Metazoa > Chordata > Mammalia > Carnivora > Mustelidae > Neogale > Neogale vison. Next base: position 149,529,793 of record NC_058092.1, on the reverse strand, counting down.
TTGGGGCACCTGGGTGGCTCAGTTGGTTAGGCATCTGCCTTCAGCTCAGGTTGTGATCCCGGGGTCCTGGAATGGGGCCTCCCTTAGCAGGGCACCTGCTTCTCCCTCCCCCTCTGGCCCTCCTCCTTTATGTTCTCTCTCTCTTTCTCTCAAATAAATAAATAAATTTTATTTTTTAACTACAAGTTTTATTTCCTGCACTCTAGACGCTAATACCCATGATAGCCTATATGGGGGGCATTTTTCGTTTTTTAGATATGTCATATAAAAGAAGAATTGGATCATTTTTCTTTTTGACTTAACTATTTTCCCTCTCCTTCAATTGAATGCAGAGAATGATATAAAATCATATGATTAATGGATTGAGCCACCCCTCACCATCAAGTCTTGGAACCTATGGATATTACTAGTCAAATATCTATGCCAGAGAATTAAGCCAAAGCCAAGAAAGTTACTTCTCCCTGTCTCTTTCTACTTTCCTTCTATGCAGAGAAGGAAAGGAGATTTTTAAAAATTAACAAACTTTATTTTTTAGGGCATGTTACAATTTGCATTGTGTTCCCCCAGAAAGACATGTGGGAGTCAACTGTTCCTGTGAATGTGACCTTATTGGAAATAGAATTAAGATGAGGGCTTTAGAGTGGGCCCAAATCCAATGTGACTGGCATCCTTCCAAAAAAGGGAACTTGGGACCCAAACATCACATGCACAGAGAGAAGAGGATAGCGACCAGGGATGTGATGGTGGAGGCCGAGGTTAAATGGGGGCAGGTACAAGCTAGGAACACTAAGAATGGCTAGATTTCCAACAGGACTTCCCAGAAGCTAGGACAGGGCAAGGAAGGAGCCTACCCAGAGTTTTAGAGGGAGCACGGCCCTACCGACACCTTCATTTTGGACTTCCAGCCTCTAGAATCATGACACAATAAATTTCTGTCGCTTCAAGCCACCCAGGTTGTGGTCCTAGATACAACTGCCCTAAGAAACTAGTATCTGTGACAATTTTAGATTTACAGAAAAATAGATCAAGAAACAGAAGTTCCCATATATTTCCTCATAACATGCCCTCTGCCAACACAGGTTTCCCCTATTACTAACCTCCCAAGTTGGTGTGGTACATTTGTTACAACTGATGAGCCAATACTGATATATTATTATGAACTGAAATCCATTAGGGTTCACTCCCATGTACTACCTACCTTGGTTTGTTGGTTTGTTTGTTTTAAGATATTATTTATTCCTTTGACACAGAGAGAGAGATCACAAGCAAGCAGGGCAGCAGGCAGAGAGAAAGGGGGAAGCAGGCTCCCCACAGAGCAGAGAGCCCGATGTGGGACTCGATCCCAGGACCCTGAGACCATGACCTGAGACAAAGGCAGAGACTTAACCCACTGAGCCACCCAGGCGCCCCTGCCGTGGTTTTTGTTTTTGTTCGGACATAAGTTTTCAGCTTCGCTGGGTAGATACCAAGGACCACAATTGCTGGATCATATGGCAAGAGTATATTTTGTTTTGTGAGAAACTGCCAAGCCTTCTTCCAAAGTGGATATACAGTTTTGAATTCCTACCGGCGTGAATGGGAAATTCTGTCGATCCTCATCCGTGCCAGATCTTGGTATGGAGGTATGGAGAGGTATGTCATTGTTGTTCTAATTCACAATTGCCTGATGATCTGTGATGTGGAGCATCTTTTCATATGTATATTTGCCATCACTGTGAAGCCCAGGTCTTTCAACTCCAGATCTCCTGCTTATTTTTAAGTTGGGTTGTTTGTTTTCTTGTGGAGTTTGCATGTTTTGGATACCATTCTGTTTCAGATCTGTGTTTTGCAAATATTGTCTCCTGCTCTGTAGTTTGTCTTTCATTTGTTAAACAGTGTCTTTTGCAGAGCAGAAGCATTTTAATTTTAATGAAGCATAACTTATCAATTTTTTTTCACTGTGCTTTTGGATCTAATAAGCCATTGCCAACTCCAAGGCCACTATTCTCCTGTTATCTTTTGTGAGTTGAATAGTTTGCAGAAAAATAGAGGGAACTGTTAGGTCTAAGGTCACTTTTGAGTTCATTTCTGTGAAAAGTCTGAGATTGTGTCTCTATTCATTTACCTGCGTCAATGTTCCAGCAATTTTCATTTTCATCAAAATTATCCTTTCCTACTGGATTGTCTTTGTTCCTTTGTCAGAGATCAGTTGCCTTCATGTGGCTCTATTTCTGGGCTTTTTATTCTCATCCATGGGTCTGTTTGTCTATTCTTTGTCCAGTAAAGATAAAAATAAAAATAAAGAGTAAAAAATACTGTCTTGGTTGTTGTGCTTTATATGAAGTCTTAAAATCCTCCAGCTTTGCTCAATATTGTCTTGGCTATTCCGGGTCTTTGCTTTCCCATATCAAGTTGAAACTTTAGAGTTAGTTTGTCTGTATCCACGAAATAACTTGCTGGGATTTTGATTGGGATTATGTTGAATTTATTGATTCACTTGGGAAGAACTGATACCTTGACAGTGTTGAGTCCTTCCAAACCATGTGCATGGAGACTTTCTCCACTGATTTAGATCTTCTTTGATTTTCTTCATCAGATCTTTCTAGTTTTCCTCATATAGATCCTGTATATATTCTGTTAGATTCACACCTAAGTTGTGTGTGTGTGTGTGTGTGTGCATGCGTATATGTTAAGGAAAGAGGATTTTTTTAAAAAGTGTTTATAAAAGAAATAAAATTAGAAAACTTGGCAATTACAGAGAAGTAAAGTAAAAGAAGAACAATTAAGTTGCAATTCAAGGCATAATTCCAAATGCAAAATACCAAAGGAACAGAATATAGTTCTCTAAAAGGCATAAAGAAAACCCTGAAGTCTTCTTTAGTGAAACAGACATGCAAAAAGCAAGCTGAATGCCCAAGAACACAGTTCAGGGATGAAACCAGCTTTCTGCAGGTCAGAGAAAATTCCCCCTCATCTGGCAAGGCTCTTAGCAGCCCCTGCCTGTACCATGTCCTGAAGTCCGTCCCTGCAAGACAAGGAGAAGAGAGACAAAGTTACAGCAGGGCCCCACAGACCCCCAAATCTCTCTTCCACCGCTCAGAAAACCAAGTCAAGCCTCTGCAATATCACGTCTTCTGAGAGAGCCAGGCTGTCAGAGAGACTGGGGAAATGCCAGTCCCCGTCCAGAATCAGACATCTCCTCTCTCACGCGAGGATAACGAGGACAAAAGAGATATCATTTGTCAAATGTTGTTTTATCAAGTACAACTGCTATAAAATTTTCTCCCTAAAAGGAAGGAGTCTTTGTTGATAAGAAGCTGGGCGGCTGAGATTGGGCTCTGAGAGCAGGGCTTTCAGAAAGCGAGGAGACAGAGAGGACAACTTAACGGCTCTCGGGAAAAATGAACAGGAATTTTAGGGTGTGGGGAATGCTGAGAACAGAGAGGAGAAGAGAGAGAGGGAGGAAAACTCCCGAGGAGGGGCGCCTGGGTGACTCAGTGGGTTAAGCCTCTGCCTTCAGCTTGGGTCATGATCTCAGGGTCCTGCAGGGAGCCTGCTTCCTCCTCTCTCTCTCTCCGCCTGCCTCTCTGCCTACTTGTGATCTCTGTCTGTCAAATTAATAAATAAAATATTTTTTAAAAAACCCAAAAAAACACCCAAGGAGGACTGAGTAGTATGGTTTGGTGTCAGAAGGACTAGACTCCGGTATAGAATATCTGATTTCATGGTGTTTGGGGCCATTTCAAGGACTTCTGGGGGCTCTCACATAGACTGACCCCTTCCTCTCATCTTCCTATCCATGGGTGATTTCTGCTCTGCTTTATTGTATTTTGTGAAATGAAGATCTGGGGGTGGGGGTGGGGGCTGGAAATCAAGGAAAGCAGGGTGAATTCCACACTGGGTCAGCACGGAGAAGAGTGTTATAGGAGGGAAAACAAAGTGATCTCACAGCAACCATTCAAAGTCAACATGACCGCAAGAATACAAATTTCAGGGAATATGCAGACATCTTGGAGAAAAATAGGACATGAAGATCAAATGCTCAACTAGGTCATGTAAGAAAGAAAAAGGTCTCCTCTTTAAAACTGATGACAACAAACGTTAATTGACTGTTTCTCCTGACTCAGTTTTTGCGTCCAATTTACAAACATTATCTCCTTTGACCTTATAGCCCTATGAAGTTAGAGTTCTTATCATTGTCTTTATTTGCAAATAAGAAAATTGAGACTTATGGAAAGTAATAACTTGCCCAAGGGCACTCGGCAAGTGACCAAGCAGGGGGCCGAGCCCAGACAGCCCGACTCCAGAGCCCAAAGCTCACCTAGATGGTTTAAAGCTGTTTCTCTGGTCCATGGACAAGAATGACTCACAGCTAACTAAGAGGTCTTATGATTCACCTAAACTCTTCTTGTCAAGGTCACCAAATCACCTACTGACTGCAAAATCCAATGCACTGACTTCTGGGTCATAAAAGAAACAGAATCTAGTTTTTGCTTCCCACCCCCCCATGACAACAGCTAATGTGAATCCTGTCCCAGCCAGATACTGCTTCCTCCCTCCTTGAATCTTTATTTTTCTCTACACCACTCATCCGTATTTGACATTTCCTATTTAACTTCTTTGTGCACTGTGTTCTCCTCAACTAGCTGTCCCAACAACGGAGGCTTTTGTTCCATTTTATTAGTACTCAGTCAGTATTGGTTCAATTCTCCTTAGTATTTAACCAGGAATACAAAATTTTGGAGATGTGTGGGCAGTTCTTGGAAAAGTTAAACAAGCATCTACCTGATGTTCTAGCAATTCTACTCCTAAGCAGTTACCTAAAAGGAATGAAAATACAGATGTTCCCGTCCTCACCCCGCCCGTACCCAGCAGTCCTGTTATGAATACTCTGTGTTCCTAACAAATAAGTCAGACAGAGAAAGACAAATCCCAGATGTATGTGGGCTCAACAAACAGACCCAGACTCTTACAAAGAACAAGCTGGCGATTGCCAGGGAGACACAGAAGAGGGTTTGGGAGAAATAAAGAGGATTGAGAGGTACAAACTTTCTCTTAGAAAATGAATAAGTCACAGAGATGAAAAGTACAGCCTAGAGAACGTAGCCTATAATCCTGTCATAATGTGTGATGACAGAGGGTGACCACACTTACCACCGTGAGCACTGACTAATGTAGATGGTGGTCAAATCGCTCTGCGGTACCCTTGAAACTAATATAAAGTTGTCTGTTAATTATACTTCAGTAAAAAATAAATAAATAAATTAGAAAAAAAAAGTGTTCATAACAACCTTATTCCTAACAGCCAGAAACTGGGAACAACTTAAATGTCCATCAACAGCAGAAGGGATAAACTAGGGTACATCCTTTATATGAACTAGCACTCGGCAACGAAGAGAAACAAACCACTGATATAAAAAGAAATACGCAGGGCACCTGCGTGGCTCAGTCAGTTAAGTATCTGCCTTCAGCTCAGGTCATGATCTCAGGGTCCTGGGATCAAGCCCCACATTGGGCTCCCTGCTCCGAGAGGAGCCTGCTTCTCCCTCTCCCACTCCCCCTACTAATGTTCCCTCTCTCTCTCTCTCTCTCTGTCAAATAAATAAATACAGTCTTTAAAAAATAAAATAAAATAAATTATTAGTCAAAAAAGGTTTTTCTCCTCCTCCTGGAAAGCAGTGGGATCTGGTGAAATGGAATCCCAGTTACTAGCTGGGAGAGTTCTTAGCTTCTGTTCACACACAGCCAATATGAGGAACACAATGCTTGCCTGGCAGCATGCTTGTCGGGATGAAGTAAGACAAGGTATATACAGTACACTCTTTGTTTTAGTAACTGGCACAGAGTAAAAGCTCCAAAACTGTTAATCCCCTGCCTTGCTATTAGAAACAAAAGATAAGGGCCACCTGGTGGCTCAGTGGGTTAAGCCTCTGCCTTCTGCTCAGGTCATGGTCTCAGGGTCCCAGGATCAGCCTTGCATCAGCAGGGAGCCTCTCTCCCCACCCCCGCCTGCTGCTCTGCCTACTTGTCTCTCTCTGTGTCTCTGTGTCAAATAAATAGATGAAATCGTCAAAAAAAAAAAAAAAGAAAAGAAAAGATAAATCTTTGCCCTGATTACTGCGCTCCACCCAGTTCCAGGTTTTGGCTATCTTTTCTGAGCACTGGCCATTTTCTGAGCATGCCTCTGACTTTTTGGAAATTGAAAAATTCAGTCCATAAGACCACAAGTGCTTTTACCCTTGACACAAAGCAAAGCTGGGTCAAATGCAATCAATTTAGATAATGGCAAGGTTAAACGTCATTTCTGCAACGTACTTCCTAACCCTCAGATCTTCTTTTTCTTAAGGCAGTGAACGACAGAAGGGGCTCGTTGACAAAAGGCTTCCACAACTGTCATTTTGATTCTCAAAGTAAATGTCTACCAAACGTTATGAATTTGGTTGGTGCTGTTATTATCGTGGAGAATAAAAGTAATTATCAGTCGATTTTGCATTATTGACCGGTGTAACGATTTCTGTCTCTGTGAAGTCCTGCTCTGGGGATCCTGTGTGATCGTTACATCTTTGATGTGGCTCCCTTCCTCCGTGACAGTCAGGCCAGCAGGATGTCAGTTCTCAGTTGGGTGCCGAGAAAGGTTCCCCAACCCCACTCCTACGACAGGACCTGCAATGAGCTGCCTACAGGGCTCTGGGAGACTGGGGGTGGCAGACAGATCTGAGGACTTCAAGTTCACCTCTGAGACCCTGCAGAATCTATGAAGTAGGAGGACTTGTAACATTTCAGATTCTGGGATTCCCCCCCACAGGGCCAACCGGAGATATCCTGACAACCTGACTTCTGAGGACATATAAAAGTGGCCAAAACAGCTTCACCCTCCAAGACTGTGACCTTCTCTGCTTGGGGAAATCCCTGTCCATCTCCCAGAGGGTTTCTTTCCACCTGGAACTGCAACACTGTCTGCTTTATTTGCTCTCCACCATTAGACTTGATCAGAGGCCTGGAGCGGGTGCACACATCTGGAACCAGCGAGAAAGAGCTAATATCAAACCCCGCCCCTTCCCAGTTTTGACTGCTGGCGTCCCCTTCCACCTAAATCATCAGTCCCAAGGTGCATGGCCAGCCAGAGCTCCAAGATCTGCCTTCTACCTTACGGTTTTCCTTGTAGACTGGCATCACGGCACTTCATTAAAATAAGGAATAGAGACGTGGGACCCTACCCTCTTCCTGTCCCATCAGTGCCACATGGGGTGTTTTGTGGAGTAAGAAGGATATTACAAAGCCTCTGCGTCCCTGGGCAAGTTCCTCTTTCTGAGCCTGATTTCCTTTTCTATAAAGTGGGGATGCCACCTCACAGGGTCGTCCTGGGGATTGAAGGAAGAAAGAATAAAGTTCTAGCCAGTCAAAAGATGGAGGCTACTGAGTGTAATTAATTTTACAGCAACCTCCTAAAACCTTGTCTCTCCTTCTCATAATCCCAAAATCGTTTTTTCTCCAGGCTTCATGACTGCCTTGGGTATCTCTTGTTGGTCATCTGGTCCCCCTCGGGTTGTTTCGCCTGGATACTTCTGCACTCACTAGAACAGAGAGTCTCACCTTTTCTCAGATCTCCTCTCCCTTCCAAAGAGATGGAAAAGAGGGGTCCAAGAAGATAGGGCGCCTAGAAAATTCTTCTGCCATCCTGAAGAGTCTTTGTGTTCTGCTATGATTCAGTTTCTACTTATAAACAGCAACTACAGAACCACTCAGGACCCACCAGGTGAGCAGAGATGGGGGAACCAACAAATGCAAATTCATAAAATCTTTTGGTTTCATTTAACACAAATGTTCCCAGATAGTACATGTGAGGTGTTTCACGGTTTTCCACTTTGGGTCGCTGTTTTCTTAATCCTTAAGCAGGAGGAGCACTGCAGAATCACAACCTCTTCTTGCTGGACGGGTCCTAAGAGACCTGGTCTGGGGCACCCTGACCGAGGGCCATGGAAGGCCTTCAAGAGTGGGGGTGTGACTCTCTGACACTGCACCTTATTTTTAGGCATATGTGTGTTTTGGGGGAGAGTTTTGCCCCTTTCATGGCTTCTCAAGGATGCAATGTCTCAACCTCCTGATTTTACATACAAAGAGGCCAAGGCCGGTAGAGAACAGGTGGGGTGCTTCCAAGCTAATTTAAACCTGGTTGTGCCTAAAGGAAGGCTACGCTTAAGAGCCATGGAGGCTGCTTTATTGTTTCCCTGTATCTCTTCACCCCATCTGCCAGGTTGCCTCTCTTGGAATCTAGCATGCTTGCCCAGAATTTCCAAAGCCTCCTGCTACCCATTCCCTGTGCTGCGCTCTGGAGAGAGGGTTGCCAGAGTTACCAACAAACCGGCAGTAACAACCACAAAGGATGCCTCGTTAAATTTGAATTTCACATAAAGCACAAATAATGTCCTAGCACAAGTAGGTCCTGTATCTGAAACACACTTTTAACCAGGCAACCCTCTATGGAGATAACACAGCCACATAAGCCAGAGCCGTGACCTGTAGCACATTTAAGGAATGTTCTTGGGGCCCCTGGGTGGCTCAGTTGGTTAATCATCTGCCTTCAGCTCAGATCTTGATCTCAGGGTCCTGGGATCCAGCCCCGCATCGGGCTCCCTGCTCAGTGGAGAGTCTGTTTTTCCCTCTCCCATTCCCCCTGCTTGTGTTCCCTCTCTCCCTGTGTCTCTCTCTGTCAAGTAAATAAATAAAATCTTTTTTCAAAAAAGTTCTTCTATGATTGCTAACTAAAAATAGGGCCATCTGGGGGCAGAGACCAGGACCCCCCAAATTGCCCAAAAAGTCTGGAAGGAGTCCAAGGGAAGCTCAGAAATCCATGACCCAGGGGTAAATAGTATTTTCATAGGCCAAGTGTGGTGTGGGAAGCCTCTCTAAACTTAGGAAAGCTGAAACTAGGGGGGTCATAACAGTCCCCTCTTAACCTGAAGTCTGTGAGAGGTTTGGCAGGGGCTCCCCCACTCCTGGGAAGGAAAGCTGGCAGGGCTCACCCAGGATAGAAGGCTCCTAGGGACTCCCTAGGCACCCTGCAGGAAGTGAGGAGAATGTCCCTTCCGGAGGTAAAAAGCCGGAATTACTGAGTTACTGTTTCTCAATAATAATAATAATAATAATGATTATCAAAATAACACCAATCTATAGTAATTTTGCAAATTTCATTATTAAATATAAAACTATAGGACACGGAAGACTGAATCACAAATAATTAGAAGGCCAAGCTCTCCAGACTATAAAATAATTGCATCTGAACACTTGGCTTTCATGGTGACATTGTGACGCTGGTTCCGTGGCTCAGCCGTCCCAACGTCTTGCTTTCTGTAAAAATCGTTGCTAGGTCTGAGTGCCTTACTTGGGTATTTTAGGCCTCACGTCTTTGAAAAGAAGTTTGAATCCTGAGAAACGACATTGGCAAAGTTAAATATATCCTAAGAGCTACAGAAGTATGCCGAAAGGCGTCTGATAAGCTATAGTTGCAGATACATTAAAAGACGCTAGCAGATGACACACTGTATTTCAGAAAGTAGCCTGAGCCTTGTAGCTCCTCACAGGCTGATGGGACACCAGTGATATCACATTGCTTATACAGGTCCTGTTTCTTTTATAGATTATACTGTAAAGAACTACATGTTCATTATAGTTCTCAGATACATGGCACCTAAACCACTGAGATCATGATGCTGGGTATCTAACCTATTTATTTTTTAGTTGGAGAGAGAGAGCATGCGTGTGCAGGAGCGGGGCAGTGTGGGTGTTGGGGGTGGGCCAGAGGGAAAGGGACAAGCAGACCCCATGCTGAGCAGGGAGCAGGAGCTGGGACTCTATCTCAGCACCTTGAGATCATGACCTGAGCCAAAATCAAGAGTCAGATACCTAACTGACTGAGCCACCCAGGCACCCCTAAACTTGTCTTTGAAAGATGATACTGTTATATGCAATATTTTATTTTAAAAAGAGATTTTTGGCTAAGAAGACATCCAAATGAACAACAGACATATGAAAATATGTTCCACATCACTTGGCATCAGGGAAATACAAATCAAAACCACAAAGTGATACCACATCCCACTACTCAGAATGGCTAAAATTAACAAGTCAGGAAATGACAGGTGTTGGTGAGGATGCAGAGAAAAGGGAACCCTCTTACACTCTTGGTGGGAATGCAAGCTGGTGCAGCCATTCTGGAAAACAGTATGGAGGCTCCTCAAAAAGTTGAAAATAGAACTCTCCTATGACCCAGCAATTGCACTACTGGGTATTTACACCAAAGATACAAGTAATGATCCAGGGGGTGCCCACACCCCAATATTTACAGCAGTAATGTCCACAACAGCCAAACTATGGAAAGAGTCCAGACGTCCAATGACAAATGAATGGATAAAGAAGATATGGTGTACATAAAGAAGATGTGGATAAAGAAGATGTGGTATAAAGAAGACAGTGGAATATTGTGCAGCCATCTAAAACAGTATGAAATCTTGCCACTTGCAACGACATGGATGGAACTAGAGGGTATTATGCTAAGCAAGTAAGTCAATCAGAGAAAGGTAATGATCTCACTGATATGTAGAATTTAAGAATCAAAACAGAGGATCATAGGGGAAGAGAGGAAAAAATAAAACAAGATGAAACCAGAGAGGGAAACAAACCATAAGAGACCCTTAATCATAGGAAACAAACTGAGGGTTGCTGGGGAAGGGTGGGGAGTGGACGAATGTGGTGACTGGGTGATGGACCTTAAGGAGGGCATGTGATGTAATGAACAGTGCACAAGGGTTCCTATTTCTCCACATCCCCTCACCAACCCTTGCTGTTTCTTGTGTTGTTTATTTTAGCCATTTGGGCAGGTGTGAGATGACTTTTTTTTTTAAAGATTTTATTTATTTATCAGAGAGAGAGAGGGAGAGCAAGCGAGCACAGGCAGACAGAATGGCAGGCAGAGGTAGAGGGAGAAGCTGGCTCCCTGCCAAGCAAGGAGCCTGATGTGGGACTTGATCCCAGGACGCTGGGATTATGACCTGAGCCGAAGGCAGCTGTTTAACCAACTGAGCCACCCAGGCATCCCCTGAGATGACATTTTAATGTGCTTTTAATTCACATTTCCCTGAGGATGAGTGATGTTGAACATTTTTTCATGTGTCTGTTGGCCATCTGGATGCCTTCTTTGGAGAAATACCTGTTCATGTCTTCTGCCCATTTTTTATAATTTTTATTATTTTATTTTAAAATATAAAAATATTTTAATATTTGCTTTTGTGTGTATGTTGAGTTGTGTACATTCTTTACGTATTTTGGATACCATCCCTTTATCAGATAAGTGATTTGCAAATACCTTCTCCCTAGTAAGTTTTCTTTCAGATTTGCTGATCATTTCCTTTGCTGTGCAGAGCTCTTTATTTTGGCATAGTCCCAACAGTTTATTTTTGCTTTTACTTTCCTTGCCGCAGGAGACATAGAAAAATGTTGTTACAGCCAATGTCAGAAACATTATTGCTTGTGCTCTCTTTTAAGATTTTTGCTATTTCAGGTCTCACATTTAGGTCTTCAATCCATTTTGAGTTAATTTTTGTTGATGGTACGTAGCTGTCCAGTTTTCCCAACACCCGTTGTTGAAGAGATTCTTTTCCCTATTGCATACTCTTACCTCTTTTGTTGAAGATTGATTGACCATATAATCATGGGTTTATTTCTGGGCTCTCTATTCTATTGATCAGTGTGTCTATTTTCTACCAGCACCATCCTGTTTTGATTAGTACAGCTTTGTAATATAACCTGAAATCTGGAATTGTGATGTTTTTCTTTTTCAAGATCTCTTTAGCTATTCAGAGGCTTTTGTACTTTCATACAAATTTTAGAATTGTTTGTTGTTTTTGTTTTTTTTTTAAATTTTTTTTAAGATTTTTTATTTATTTAGTTGACAGAGAGAGATCACAAGTAAGCAGAGAGGCAGGCAGAGAGAGAGAGAGAGAGAGGAGGAAGCAGGCCCCCTGCTGAGCAGAGAGCCCGATGCGGGACTCGATCCCAGGACCCCGAGATCATGACCTGAGCCGAAGGCAGCAGCTTAACCCACTGAGCCACCCAGGCGCCCTAGAATTGTTTGTTGTTGATCTGTGAAAAATGTTGTGGGTATTTTGATAGGGAATGCATTAAATCTGTATATTGTTTTGGGTAGTATGGAAAATTTAACCATATTTGTTCTTCCAACCCCTGAGCATGGAATGTTTTTCCATTTGTGTGTGTTGTCTAAAAGTGGAATTTTTTAAAAAGTATAGCTTTTGCTGAAATCTAGAATTTTACTCATTAAACATTAAGAATTTCTAAAATAAAATTATGTAATTGAGTCTTAATGGCATGAGGTTATCAATTCAGCCTTTCAACTATGTATCCAATAAAATTTCAAATTTATGTTTGGGAAATGTGTTTTCAATACACTCCAACATTTCACTGATGTTGAAAATTGTTAGACAGTTTTTGGATAGTATACAAAATGCCTGTAGTTCAAACACCTTTTTTTCTGCATTATTTCTCACCAAGTTTAAAGAATGTGCAGAACCTGACATGAAGAGTGGGAGCCCAAGTAGAGTGAAAAGGGTGTTTCTCTGTCACCTCAGCCTGGCGTGGAGCCTCTGACCGGAGTGAGGTGAGGAGGGTACCCACATGGGGTAGGGTTGGAGAAGCAGCCCAGTGCTGGGAGTCAGAGCCAGTATGGGATAAAGAGGGAATCCCCACAGAGGGGAAGCCCAGCTGATCACCAGAGTCTGAGCAGGAGACTGTCTACATGAGTGGGGGCAGCACAGCACAAAGAATCTGAGCCAGTGTGAAGTGAGGTGGGATCTGGAGAAGGAGGTGCAAGTTTGGGTACATACACGGGAATTGGTCAAATTGTGTAAGTATATGAAGGATAACGGGAGCCAGGTTTCTTATATTTGGAGTAGTTACAAATATGGAAGGGGGGAAAGAGCTTGAATTAGACCTGTTTATTGGATTGGGATTGAAAATAATTGTATGAACTCAAGCCCAAAATATATAGATACATAAAAGTAAAGAGAGATGAAAATGTGTGTAAGTATGATCCCAAACACATGTGTGTGCCTATACACATACATATATATTTAATAGTGTTCACTAACTTGCTTGGAAACAATGACATCTCAATGGCAATGAGGACACCTAAGCATTCAGATCCTGGCTTCTAAATTCCCTTTTTCACTTAAAAGAACCAGAAGTTAACTGATTCTAGGGCTGGGTAGTAAAAGTACAAGATAAATTTGGAACGTCTTGTTATATTGAAGTGTTCAGAGAACTATGAGTACTTGTCAAAAGGACACAGAAGTCAGTTTGAAGGAGCCCCTACTGGTCAGACTCGAGACAACATAACCATCACAATAAATAATAATGATAACAGAATATAATCCATTAAAATAGGAAAATATATGCTCATACAAATATTAAAATAAATAAATCAAAAGTTGAATGAGAGATGGTATATTTAAACAGTGTTAAAATACCACCCCACTAAATACTTCCGAATTTTGGAAAGGAAAACTATAACTTCACAGTGAAGACTAGAACAGTCTGCCATAACCAGGTGATTAAAATTAACATCATCAATGATGGGAAAAACCAAATCCTATGCCACATAAGATGCAATGAGAAGAACATAGAGTCACTTCTGTGCTATTTCTGTCAAGAGACATAACCTGGATCTAATCAGGAGGAAACATCAGGCCAAACAAAACTGAGGAACATTCCAGAACAAACTGGCCTGTTATCTTCAAAGATGTCAGGTTTACAAAAGTCAAGAAATGACTGAAACTTCGAAATGACTGAAAGACCCTAAGACAGGAATGCATGCATCCTTCATGGGTTATTGGGGCAATTGCCAGAATGTGAAGGGGGTCTTTGGTTAAAATGATAGTTATATATTCACATACATTTCCTGATTTTGATGCTTGCACTGTGGTTATGTGGGAGAATAGTCTCATTTGTAGGAAATCTACAGTAACGTATGCAGGAGTGATAGAGCACTGAGGTTATTAATGAACTCTCAAATGGTTTAGAAAAATAAAGCTCCTCATTAGTTAAGTTTTTGATTGTTTCAAAATAAGAAAATAATAGTGTACAGAAGAAGGAATATAAAATGTCCTAAATACATTTTAAGTAAATGTCTTTTAGTTGATTCTGTTTTCTATGCACATTTGCAGCAGAGTTGTATTCTTGGCCCAAATTATCTTTTACTATATTTAGTATTTGTGTGTTGCATACTTTGTAAGTGTTTTGACTTAGAATCTGTAAACATGCAAAGTGATATGTAATAAAATTTTATAGTAATAAGTAAATACCACGTAATGTAATATGTATGTAACAGGTAGGTAATTTATACACAAACTAAATCCCCGTATCACTGAAAGTAACAGCTACAGTACAACTAGTGGACCATTTTGCAGAAGTTCCTAACTTACTTCTGTGTGATATTTTGTGGCTTATTAACAATCAATGAAAATTAGCTCTTAAAAATGTTGACACTACGAAAGCACATATAAATTGGAAACTCAAAATGCCATTCTGTTTTCAGCAAACAGAACTCAGAAGATATGATCAATAAATCAACTCCAAAAGATCAAATTTAGCTAGTCTCTAATATCAATGGTGTCTCATTTTTCATTTTAAGATACAATTGGTATAAGAATCAGAAAAGCAACTCTATCTGGAATCAGTTTACTTTATTTTTATTTTTGTTTGGGCAAAAAGGCCTTTCCCTTTATCCAAAATATTTGTGTTTCATAATCAAAGCAGAATGATGCATAGACATCTCCCATTTAACATTTGTTAATCCATCCTTGAAACTCAGATGCTCTGAATAACAACAAAAATAGTCTTTGCCCCATTACTTTCAGTGGGAAAATTTATTATATCCCAACAATTTACTAAGACATAACTAGAACAGAGGAAATGACTACACATAAGTAACAAACACATGAGGGGTTATAAGATGCTTACAACATTGTTTCCTGATCACCTAACAGTTAATATGCTTGCTCCTTATTCAACAGCTTGTAGACTTTGCATGCAATAGTACATCGACAATACAGCACCGCAAATAACAGACATCAACAAATGGATCTAATGGGGAAAATGCAGACAGAAGTTGCAATAAATTAAGGCCATTTCCTGCAATGCACTCACCAAAGTGCTACTCTCTTCGGAGTGGACAAAACTTAGGAAGTGGCCAAGGGGAGCTCTGCTTACACTTTACACTCTCAGCATTTATTCGTATAAATTTCTTTATAGGGCAGTATAGAGACATGAGGCCACATTGAAAAAACAAAGCTTGTCATCCTATGGCCTTGGGTCAAGAACAGAGATAGTGCTGCTCATGTCAATTTAAACCTCCAGTGGCCAAGGGTTTGATCTGATGCTCTTTCAAGTCTTCACCATAGCCTTTCTCAAGCTCAATGGCCAATAATCACAGGAGGAGATTTTAGGGCCCTCTCAAACTTCTGTTTTGCTATCTCTCCCCAGTCTGCTTCCTCTGCAAAATCACCACTTTGCCTGTGCATCTACCACCAATTAGAGCCTTTGGAATCAGCCACGAAATGCAGTGCTGATTCCTTCCATGACCACATATCGTTTGCAGGAAAACTCTTCATTAGGCCTTGCCAGTCAGAGTGATGGTTTCATCTGCAACCTGGACCAGGTTCGGGAATGTTCTACACATAAATGTGAGCAAATGTCTTCTATATTGAGAGACATGTACATTCTGTAAATGGGCTCTATTGAAAAACCAATACATAGGGTACACTTGTGTCCTGACCCTGCGGGAAGGAGGCACTTCATTTCCATCTTTCAGAAAATTGGTGTAACACATTGATTTTCGTAACAAAGAAAGCAGTTTTGTGTCCTCTATCAAAACACTGTCATAGTAAGCAACAAATTGCCTCTTTGGAGTCAACACATTATTAAGATATTTTCTAAATTTCAAAATAACAAAGAGAGAACGATGTCTGTAATGCTAAGGGCATCCCCTTAGTTGCGGGACATTGTGTCATGGACCACCTGAGCAATGACACATGGCGGCCGGTAGTCTGATTTGTACATCAATTCACCTGGCAACCCGTTAAAAGAAAGTCTTGCACATGACAAGCTTTCAATAAGACACTCACAAGATGGCCAGGAAGCCCCCTTCCCTGGCTTTTTCAGGTGTCCAGACATCTAGTCAACCTACCTCACCAACTCATCACCATGCTTACTGGAGTAAACCCATCTCTTCCTTCCCCCCTGGAGATGGGAGAAGAGCCGCTCCCACGTGTGTATGGAATTCTCATTCCCCCTCACTCTGTCCCCACATGGCGCTGTCCTCTCCACCCGGAAGTTCCTGGGTCAAATTACACGACTTGGACAATTTTGGGTCACTACAGCCTTTTGTTTTTCTCTCCACCTTAAGCCTTCTGGGTGACCAACAGCTCTCTAAAACTCATGTTGCTGCCATATGCTATGGTTCTGCTTCATCCTCCCAGTAAAGTTCAGTATTTTCCCCTAAAGTTTGGTTTATCAGTATTCTTAACTTGGAAGGAAGCTGCAAACACGGACTTTGATTTTTGGAGTGCTAATGGCTAAAAGAATTTTGTGATGATATCGATTTTAAGTGAAATCTATTTTTAAAGCTTTGGATTGGCAAGTCTGGGATGAGAAGTGTCTGGTCTCAGAGCTGTGCTTTCAGACTCGGATGGATGAATCTCAGATCAGTAGAGCAGGAACTGACAGCTCCTGTATTTTCTAATACTTACCATTAGGTCTTTAAAAAACCATTTCTAGGGCACCTGGGTGGCTCAGTTGGTTAGGCGTCTACCTCCAGCTCGGGTCACGATCCCAGGTCCTGGGATCAAGTCCCACTCTGGGCTTCCTGCTCCGTGGGAAGCCTGCTTCTTCCTCTGCCTTTGCCTCCCATCTCTTATGAATAAATAAAGAAAATCTTTACAAAATTAAAAAAAAAAACATTTCTATCTTCCCACTTTTAAAGATTAATTCTAGGAATTAATGCTACAAATCCAAGTGTCCTATCTCTTTCTTAAAAAGCCTTCTCCAGGGCACCTGGGTGTCTCAGTTGATTGAATGTCTGACTCAAGATTTTGGCTCAAGTCATGATCTCAGGGTCTCAGGGATTGAGCCCCAGTAAGGCCTCTGCACTCAGTGGGGAGTCTGCTTCTCTCCTTTTCCCTTTGCCCCACCCCCCTACTCACATGTGCACACATGTGTTGTCTCTCTCTCTCTCTCTCTCAATAAATAAATAAATCTTTAAAATGTCTTCTCCAAAGGGAGTTTGAGAAATAGTCCAGTAAGGGGCTGGAAGAAAATATTACAAGTTTTATTCATATTTCATGTCATCCATTTAACTGTTTAGCTTTTGCATGTCATTTATAATGTGCATAATAATTTAGCAGTGTAGTAGAGTCTATAATTTATCAAAAATTTGCTTAAATTGGTGGTATGTCTGCAAATATTTTTGTATGTGTTGTATATATTTTGTATTTATGTATTTATTTATTTTTGTGAAAGAGAGGTGCACAGTAATAAAAGGAGATCACTGCTCCAGGGACCCAGATATTTCCCCAAGTCCTGTATCCTTCCATTCCCTCTGGGCATCATTAGACCTCCTTTACCACCACATCTTGTCCCTAAAACATGCCCTTTGCAGCATCTAGTTTGAATCCTTAACTTGGGCCATCACTGCAGGCTGTACCAGGATGACCTTAGGGAAAAGGGTGGTGGGTCTCACGGGTTTGCTGTGTCACCCCCATGAACAGTCCTTTGTTCTAAACAGCTAGTGCAGCCCACATTTGCAGTCACAGACTCTGGCACCAGAGTGGGCGTAGATCCCAGCTGGCCCCTCAGTAGCAATATGGCTTTGGGAAAGTTGTGTGATTTCTGGCCCAGACTTAAGGCTCATCCATAACGTGGAGGAGAAGACAGTGTGACCCTCAGTGGGCTTTTGAAAGGATCACAAGATGGTTCGACTCAGGCGCTCCGAGGTACGCAGCACACAGTAGGCCCATAGTAGAACAAAAAGTTGTTCTATTGATCTTATAGTTACCATTACTCATATTAACACAACTGATCATTTGAGATGATTTTCAAGTGAAGTGTCTTTACCTGGATTTCGAAGATTAACCTGCTTCAAAATGAATTCTGCTCTACTGTGAAAAACGAGCTAACCAGCAGGTTTCTTCTGCGTCTTTTCTGAACTTTTTAGGATCCTCACTAGAGAAAGGTTCTAAAGGAAGGCAAAGTGCAGAAATACTCTTGCTTCAAAGGATGTGTAGGAAATGATTAATTTTGCCAAAAAACAGTGCCTTGAACATAAAAGATGTTCGACGAAGCTCACTGTAGACAGTGTATCTCCAGGATTCATAAGTTGAAAACCCAATGTCCAAAGGGACATAACTAGGAAATGGGGTCCTTGGGAGATGTTTAGGTCATGAGGGTGGAGTCCTCATGGGCGAGATTAGTGTCTCCATAAAAGAGACCCCACAGAGATCCCTCACCTCCTCCACCTTGGAGGTTACAGGGAGAAGATGGTCATCTGTGACCCAGGAAGTGGGCACTTGAACAGACACGGAATCTTCCAGGGTCTTGATCATAGACTTCCCAGCCTCCAGAACTGAGAGAAATGAGTATGTCTTTAAAGCACCTAGTTTATGGTGCTCTTGTTACATCAACCCAAACTAAGATAAAGCTTGTCTCTTATACTGAAAAATAACACAAATGTTAACAACAATTAAAAAAAGGAACATTGTGGCCAATGACATGTAATGAACATCATCTCTCCTCTACAGAGCCAAGAGCTTAATTAGTTTTGGGCAACTCAGTAGAGTATGATTAAACCAAAGAGCAGCAAGATGTCTAAATGCTCAAGTCCTCTGCCTCCTACTTTTCTGCCAAAACAAAAGAAAGGCTGGTTTTGGTTGCCACCAAGCAAAAACAGCCAAATTCCAAATCAGAAAGCTCGGGGGTTTAATTGTGGATGTATGGAATTACATAGAAGCTCTCTTCGATCATTCCAAAGGATGTTTCCCTCAAAGGTTGCAAATACATCTCAGCCTACCAACCATCTCAGGCCTACCACATACACACACACACACACACTATATATATATATATACACATTTAGCATTTTAAAATGTGTCTAAATTTCAGTTTCGGATCCAGTTTTGACTATTGTTATGGGCTTAGTTGGATGCCCCCAGATTCCTATGTTGACGTCCTAACACCCAGCATCTCAGAATGTGGCAGTATTCAGAGACAGGATTTTTAAAGAGGTGATAAAGGGAAAACGAGCTCACTGGGGGTGGGCACCAAGCCAACAGGACTGGTGTGCTTACAGGAAGAGGAGATTAGGACACAGACAATACACACTGAAGGATAATCATTTGAAGACAGAGTGGAGAACACAGCTATCTACAAGCCAAGGAGAGACATTTGAAGAATCGAACCCTACTGCCACCTTGATCTTGGACTTCCAGCGTCCAGAACTGTGAGAAAATAAATTGTATGTTGCCTAAGCCACCTGGCTGTTGATATTTTGTTTACAGCAGCCCATGACTCAGAAATTTGAGGACCTCCCCCCAGACTTTATCCTGAAGTTCAGTTTCAGCTTGAGGGGCTTGTGTGATACTACTGTATCAAGGAGGGAGGCTCCTGCCATTCCCCCCACTGGGTCATTGAGACACTGCACAGCTGTCCCCAGGGCTGGCTACATAATTTGCAAGCCCCACGCAAAATGAAGATATAGGGCCCTTTGGGTAAGAGCAGGGAGGAAGGGTTTGTTAAAGGTACTAAAATAGAAAGCTCATTTCCTCCATGGCCTCTCTTCTGAAGGGGCATGGCTACTGTTTTCTATTTGCATTTAATGTCATTCCAAGCAAATAAAAATTTTAAAATGTGATTATGGGCATGGTTTTTGCCATTCATCTTCGCAGGGTGCAATGTCAGTGTTAAATAATTCACGCAGGGACTCCACAGCTGGGGCACTCCCACGTGCCCTCTTCTTATCAGAACCGTGGAAATCCTGCACAAGACCAGCTCTGCCATCTTTACCTCACCTGGGGACTCACACCTGTTCCACCGACCCTGCCGCCCTTGGCTTCCTGATGAATAAGGAACTTGACAGGACCAGGAGCCGGGGGCTGCCTTTCTCTCCCTTCCCTCCTAAGTCACCACTTCCAAGGCTTGGCTAACACAGGGAGGTGACATGAGTGAGAAAGGACAAGACAGGGTTCTGGGCTGCTCACAAGAGGCCACCGCCTCCTGCCGGTGCTCAGAGCAAGCTCTGGTCTGTACGGAAGGCGAACTCTGGTTTACTCGGTCATAGATGTCATGTGGTCAGCGAGTCTCATTGACCACCACTCACGAGGTGTCCACTTCCATGCTGCGCTCACTGGGCAGGGCGAGCAGTACATGCAAATGAGGAGGCAAGGAACAGTGGATACCTACAGTGGACTGTCCCCTCCGCTCATGCACGTGCTCCACTGTCTCACCTGTTATGCCCCAATAACGGGTCCATGATTAAAGGAGCGAGATTGATACAAAGCGAAGGTCAAGCAAAGCTTTATTTCGCGCCAAGCATCAAGAATCAAACTGATGGGCCAGGGCCGCTCCTGTTACAGAGAGGGTGACCCCACTCTCCTTTACGCACTAGCTTTTAAGGGCCATGTGGTTGGGCCTGGCCACGCACAGGTAGCGAATGAAATTGTAACACACAGAGAAAGCTGCACAGTGATGCTAGGTGACCAATTGAATTACAATTTACCTTCTAGGAGACATTTGACCTAGGCTATCACCTTGGTTAGGATTGGTGCCCAAAAGACTCTCAAAGGCGGGGCCCATACTCCTTGGTAGCTAGGGAGACAGTATGCAACCCTCCACTGATCAGATGTCTTCACCTGGCCTGACCCACCCTTGTATCTGGGCTTTGTTACCTGAGGTTGATTTCCGGGACTTGTTTTTGAGTAAGTCCCATGGGGGAAGGGGAGCAGGGACAGCTTAAGAGTTAAACAACAAGGTTATTGTGTAACCTCAATGGAAGCCTCTGGCTAAAATATAAAAATATAAAATAGGTCCTTACACCACCCACTTCGCTCATAAAACACAAAGTCAAAAATAAAACTGAGCAATTCCCAGACAGTGAGAGAGAAGGGCACTGACTTCACCTTAGAGCCCTTCTGAGGGCGGTGCTTGGTGGGGGTGGGGAGTGGAGAATGGGACCTCCGAGGGTGTGGCTTTGAGGACAGGGCCCTTTGGGAAGGGGCTTTCTGGGGGAGGGGCCCTTCTGGGAACAAAGCCCTGGGTGGGAGCGTTCCCTCTGGGGGCAGGGCTGGGAGCAACCCCAGAAACCTGGCCCACAGAGAAGCTGGTCCTGTCTCTCCCTCCGCCCCCTTTCCCCAGGGACCCCTAGGCTTTGGAGACTAAAGTCAAAATTAAAGCCATATGTCTAAATGGTTCATACTGTGGTTGGGTAGTATTTTTAACATATCAATTGACTGGTTTTTCTCAGTATTTGTCAAACCTTTCCCAACTCAAGGCTTTCTCTTTAGCAGCAGCGCAAGGCTGGCCCTTCAGCTGGGTCAAGCTGTTTGGTGATTCTCTGTAAAAACCCACCCTCGTGCACTGCTCAGGAGGGCAGTGCTGCGTCCTAAATAATATAATCATAAATATATATCAAATATAAACAAAACCCACCCTCTTGCACTGCTCAGGAGGGCAGTGCTGCGTCCTAAATAATATAATCATAAATATATATCAAATATAAACAAAATAATATAAACATAAATATATATCAAATGTGTTTACAAATTATATGTATACATTCAATTCTATGTTTACATATATATGTATAAAATAAAAATAAAAATATTGCTTAAAATGCTGTTTTGCGGGGAACCTGGGTGGCTTAGTCCTTAAGCGTCTTCCTTCCACTCAGGTCATGATCTTAGGGTCTTGGGATTGAGGCCCACATTGGGCTCCCTGCTCAGCAGGAAGCCTGCTTCTCCCTCTCCCACTCCCCCTGCTTGTGTTCCTGCTCTGTCTCTCTGTCAAATAAATATTTTTTAAAAAAGAAATACTTTATTTAAAAAAAAATAAGTAAAACGCTATTTTGCCCTCTATCCTGGTAAGATGGAACACATTCCTAACAAGAGATCTTCCTTGACTCCATGATAAAAATTTAACATTGTCTTAATGAATCCTCACAACATCCGCTCCCCCCCCCCAACCCTTCTCAGATGTTACAATTAAGGTTCAGTGAAGTCCAAACACTGGGCCTGAGGTAATATACCCAGTATGTGGCCTCTTGCCATAGTGTAGCAGCCCAATTTGGGGGCGAGGGTGTTTGAGTGTCGTTGGCCAGGATGAAAAAGCTGAAAGATGAAAAGAAAGGTAGTCTTGCTTAGTCTTGCTTTTTGGCCCAAAAAAGAGGATTTAGAAAGAAAGAGACCTGTTGCCCAAAGGAGGAGGCACCCCACTGATCCCGGTGGGGGGGGCAGGAGTCAGAGCAGAAGGGAAACTCCCATCACCAAGGAGAATGGGCTTCTCCTTCATACAAAAGCATAGGCTCCCTGTCACCTGATATGTTTCTGTCCCATAGTCATCCCCCTGCGCCTGCCCCATAATAGCATTCTTTGGAAATGGCTGAGAGATGCATTCAACTTGCAGAATTATAGCAAATAAAGTAATCTTTGACCCATCCTGGGAGCTTCTGATTACTGGGAGGGGCTAAGCCATCCTAGAGCAAGCGCACTCATTTCAAGAACCAGTAAAATGACTCCAAGACTACCATAAGGGCTAGTGATCATGACTGGTCCAGAAATATTTTTGGGAGTCCCTTTTAACATCCCTCCCATCATTTCTTCTCATCTCCAAGGGAATGGTACTTAGGTATTCTGAAAGAAATATGCATGGCTAGTAAACTGTGTGTGACCTCTGCTGCCTAATTCATCCCTCACCAGCAATTAACACTGATGGTTTGAAGGATGGCTACTCTCCTGGCAGGGCAAGAGCTGAAGCAGAATGTATGGTGCGAGGCGGCTCTTCCCCCTGGATATAAATAATTAAACCCAGTAGCCACCCTTCCTGCCTGGCCACTGTCATTTAGGTATTGCTGATTATCCCTAAATGGGAATGAGATGGGGGCGGGGGTGGGGGAGGGAAGCAGGTGACGGTCAAAAAAGCTACAGTAGCTGCCACTGAGGGTCCAACCTGGCATTAGACTGAGCTCAAGTCCTGATTCCATCATATACGAGCTGTATGAACTTGGAAAACTGATTTCAACTCTCGAAGCATCTGCTTTGCCCCCCTTGGAATGAGAATAGTCAGTAGTACTGACTTCACAGGGCTTGTCAGGAGGATAAAATTAGATACTGTTCATTTAGCACGGTTCCTGGCCTATAGAAGGCACACATAAAAGTTGATTATCGTTTTTATGGACCTCCAACTTTAAGCCTTCTATAAAGAACCAAATGATATCTCTGAAAAATACCAACTGCCTACAAGGTTGTAGGGAAAGTGGTATCTATGTTGACCTGATTAGAAAAAAGTGGAAAATCTCTCTTGTTTAAGCCTTGTTGAAAATTTTCTAAACTCTGTCCGCTCTCCTGCTTTAGTAATTAGAACAAACGTTGGACACTCGTGGTTTTCTGATAATTGAGTTGCTCGTTGTAATGCAGGGCAATTCGACATTAGTGTTTATTAAAAAAATTACCGCAAATGAAGATAAATGGTGAGATGTGCAGTAAATTTGATGAAAATCCTGACGTGAGTGTTTCTTCTTGGGATTCTCTCTCTCTCTCTTTTTTCTCCTATGATCTGAGAGCAGATTACATTCTACTTGGATGATGGCTCAGGTCAAATGTGTAGTTTTGCAGGTGCCTAGCCTTTCACAGACAATCTTGGAAGAACCATCATTGTCTCTGTAAGAAAACGGAGGGAAAGATGTGATTTTAACACTCAGCCCACAACAGTTCAAAAATCTACCAATGTGAATTTAGAAACGCTGAGCAGGTCTGCCTTCTAGTAAGAAATATCTCTCCCATTTCCTTATAATACCTGAGTTTCTACCACTGAGCAATCTACTCTTTTGTGTAAAACAGCTGCCCAGGATTGTTTCTCCTTTAAACGCAAGTGAACTTTGGGGATGGCACTCAGATCCCTTTCTTTTACTGGATGACTGTGGAGCAGGGGTTGGGTGTGTTTCAAGAGGGAAAATATCCACAAGGGGACAGAAAAAGGACATAAATGTACAAAATCCCGTTTTCCAAGAATGTAAAAAGCTAACTTCCAGGGGAGCCTGGGTAGCTCAATTGTTAAGCATCTGCCCTTCGGCTCAGGTCATGATCCCAGGGGCCTGAGAATCCAGCACCGCGTTGGGCTCCCTTCTCAGCGAAAAAACCTGAGTCTCCCTCTCCCACTCCCCCTGCTTGTATTCCCTATCTCATTGTGTTTCTGTCAAATAAATAAATAAAATATTTTTTAAAAAAAAAAAAGCGCGAACTTCCAATATGTAATTTTTTCCTTTGCTCTAAATATCTCACAATGTTCACTTGTTGAAAGCAATTGATTGAAACCCTGGGAAGAAACGGTAGATTGAAGCACTCATCAGAGTTGTTTGTGCTGCTTTGCAGGGGTCTGGCTGCACTAAATTATTTCAAGAAGTATTAATTATCTAAGTCACTCAGAAGAAGCCATTTACCTATTTCATTTTCTGTGGTTCTTGATCCTTCCCCCAAATTCTCACAGGCCTCCGCAGCTGGCACAGAGTCCGCTCCCATAACTATAATCCCTGTCCCATACTCTCACCTCCATCATACATCATACAGACCTGATAAAACCCCACCTTGGTAAAAACCCAACCCTCTGTCCACCCTACGTCTGCCCCTGGCAGCTGAACGTGGTTGGAGAGAAAAGCAACGATGCTGGTGGCTTTCGCATTAAATTCTCAGCCACAAATCCAAGTATGTTTCTCTGACCAACAGAATCTCCACTCTTCTCATGAAATATTTTGACTATTTCACATCTTCTTTCCTCCAACCTGAAGCCAGGGCTTCTCAACACTGGCCACACTTTTGAATCACCTGGAAGCCTTTAAAACACAGGAGTGCCCACCTCCAGAGGATCTGATCTAATTGGTGTAGAACCAATTAGATTAATATCCAATTAGGGTCTGGATATAAGTGTGCTTTTAAAATTCTCCCAGTGATTCTAATGTACAGCCATTTTGTTCAGAGTGAGAACTGAACACCTTCCATCAGATACAGCTGATGACCGACCCTTTTGATGACTTCACTGAGAAAAGTAAATTGGGGGCACCTGGGTGGCTCCATGGGGTAAGCCTCTGCCTTCAGCTCAGGTCATGGTTGCAGGGTCTTGGGCTCTCACATCTGGCTCTCTGCTCAGCAGGGAGCCTGCTTCCCCCTCTCCCTCTGCCTGCCTCTCTGCCTACTTGTGATCTCTCTCTCTCTCTCTCTCTCTTTCTCTCTGTGTCAAATAAATAAATGAATAAAATTTTTTTAAAAAAGAAAGAAAAAACAAATTGGGTGGGTGTCTAGGTGGCTAAGTGGTTAAGCATGTGAATCTTGGCTCAGGTCATGAGCTCAGGGTTATGGAATCGAGCCCCTCGTCAGGCTCCATGCTCAGCGGGGAATCTGCTTGAGATTCTCTCCCTCTCCTTCTGTCTCTTCCCCCTGCATGTGTGTGCTCCTGCTCTCTCTCTCAAATAAATCTTGAAAAGAAAATCAAATCGGTAAGGAAAGAAGACCCACAGAATCCCACTAAGTTTATCTGGGTGGAACCCTTACTCCAATCCCTTCTGAGTGAGGACAAGTCCCTGCACTTGGGGTTTCTTCTCATTTCCCTGATCTCTGAGTATGAATGTGCTCCAGGACCCAGCCTCAGACTTCTCCTCTGTCTACACTGAGTCCTTGGTGACTGTCCCTCTTCTACCATCTATCTCCTGATGACTCCACATCTCCACCTCCAGTCCAGACCTGGATTTTTAACTTTCTTCCACTGCCTGCTTTCCAGATCTACCTAGATGAGTTAAACCCAACATGTTCAAAACCAAGCTCTTATTCTTCTCCAGCTCTGCTGGTCTTGCAATAGCTCAAACAGGAAACTGTAGAGTCATTCTTGATTCATCTCTTTCTTTCACTGCCCACGTTTAATTCTTTGGTAGAAGCTGTGGATTCTATCTTCAAAATATATTCTAAATCTGACCAGTTCTCCACACTTCAGTTACTCCCACTGTGGTCCAGAACACCGTCTTCTATAGCCTGAGTTATTGTAATAGTCTCCTATCTGGTCTTCTGGATTCCATCTTTGCTCTGTTCTAGTTTATTTTCCACTGAGCAGTTAAAGCAATCCGTTTAAGACAGAAGTCAGACCTTGTTATTTCTCTGCTCTAAGATCTCCAATGGCTCCCCACTTCACTCAATACAAAATTCAGTCTTACAAAATTTAACACTCAACTTCCTTCTCAATTCATCTCCTACCTCTTCACTCAGCTGTCTCTGCCTCCGCTCACCAGCCTCCTTAGTGTTTGACAGAGTAGAGCAAGTGCGTGCCTCCCTTGGGGGGTTGTACTTGTTTCCTCTTCTTAAATGTACCCGTCTTGTTCTCTGAATCCACTCAAGGATCTGCCAATATCTTCTTATCAGAGTAATCTCCCCTAAACGCACACACAGCCAGCACCAGCACCATCACAATCAACATAATTTCTGTCCCTCTCTACTTTTGACCTCTTATCAACAGCTGACATATTATATATTTATTTATTTACTGTCTGTTCTCTCTCTTCTATTTGAGTCTGGTGCCTTAGACCACTCGGCCATCCTGACACCCTCTCTCTTCTCTTTGAATGCATGTGCTATAAAAATGTTATTTGTGGGGTTTTTTTTCCTGATTTATTCTGTGTTCAGAAGAGGATTTGATACATAATACTCAGTACATAATTGTTGAATGAATGAATGAATGAATGAATCAATGGAAATATCAGGTTATCTCAATCCTAAGAAAGATTTCTCTCAATCATTTTCTATAGTATTGCCCTATTTCATTCTCTGCATCTCTGGGTTGATTAGTAGATAAAATCATCATGTAAAATCAGTTTGAGCAAGGTTGGATCCTTAAGCTTCTATGTCACCTAGGACTCCAAATGTCACAGTGTACCATGCACATTTGCCTCCAGCCTTCTCCCCCATATGTTGGTCATGGTTCAGGAGCTGTGGCATCGTTCAGCTTTCTTTTCCCCTCCCCTGTCTCAGTTCCAGGAGGTCCTCCTTGGCTTTGGGCCCCCTCCTTGTGAGTGATAAAGGCAATGTAGGGAGAGGCAGCAGCTGCCCTGACTCACCCCTGCTTTCTCCATTCATACTGATCCAGTAACGCATAGCCTGTGCAGTACAGGGCTGGCCAGTCTCTGCCACCTTAGGACCTTATTTTTGTTCCCTGCGGCAGCTTGGCCATTTGCAAAATCAGAAATTGTAAAAGTACAAACAGGAAACAATATGCCATATTTTATGGATTTTAAGATGCCCCTCCCCTCCCATTTTCTTTCACATCTCCAATGTCAGGAATTGTCTTATAGTTGGAGCTGAGCAGGTGGAAGTCCCTATAAAGTTACCACAGCCTGACCCTGTGCCATGTGGTTACTGCTCCTAGGGCACAACTGATCATCTACATCCTTGGCATGCCAAGCCACAGGCCTTTTGAGGACCATTTAAAGAAAGAAAATAAACTGGTTATTATATGAAAATCTCAGATAAGGAAAAAAAAAAAGAAAAGAAAAAAAAAAGAGAAACCCCACCAGCATCAAACCAAGCAGAACGGAGGGGTGGCAATTTGGATGACCTCAGAATACTTTTATAAGAAGTGCAGCATGCAAAACAATCTTGAGAAAGGAGAACAAAGCTAGAGGTATCAGTTTCTTGGATTTCAAGATATACTACAAAGCTATAGTAATCAAAACAGTAGGGTGCTGGGAGAAAATATACGCATAAGTCAATGGAAACAGCATAGAGAGCCCAGAAATAAATCCACAACTATATGGTCAATTAATCTTTGACAAAGAAGGCAAGAATATGTAACAGAAAAAAGTCTCCTCCAAAACAGTGTTGGGAAAACCGGAGAGCCATATGCAAAAGAATGAAGCTAGACCACATTCTTTTACCATACACGTAAAGAAACTCAAAACGGATCAAAGATCTAAATGTGAGATCTGAGGTGTGCCTGCCTGGCTCAGCCTATACAGCACACAACTCTTATTCTTGAGGCTGTGAGTTTAGGTCCCACATTCAGTGTAAAGCTTACTTAAAAAAAAATTAAATGAATAAATGAGAGACCTGAAACCATAAAACTCTTAAAAGACAATAGGAGGTAATCACTTGGAGATTGGTTTCAGCAACATTATTTGTGGATATGTCTGCTTAGGCAAAGGAAACAAGAACAAAAATAAACTATTAAGACTACAACAAAATAAAAAGCTTTTGCACAGTAAGGGAAACCAGCAACAAAACCAAAAGGGAACCTACAGAATGGGAGAAGATAATGGCGAATGATAAATATAATAAAGGATTAATAACCAAAATATGTAAAGAACACACACACACACACACAAAACCCCAAAAAACCAAAACCCGAACATATAATCCAACTGAAAAATGGGCAGAGGACTTAATAGACATTTTTCAAAAAAATACATACAGACATCCAATAGACATGTGAAAAGATGCTCAATATCACTCATCATCAGGAAAATAAAATCAAAACCACAGGGAGATCTATCACCTTATACTTGTCAGAATGGCTAGTATTAAAAAGACAAGAAAGAACAAGTGTTGGCCAGGATGTGGAGAAAAAGGAACCTCTGTACATTTTTAGTGGGAATGTAAATTGGTGCAACAACTGTGGAAAACAGTATGGAGGTTCCTCAAAAAATTAAAAATAGATTTACCATATGCTTCAGTAATTCTAGTACTTGGTATTTACCCAAAGGAAATAAAAACACTTGATTCAAAAAGATATATGCCCTCCTAGGTTTACTGCAGCATTATTTATAATAGCCAGGATATGGAAGCAGTCCAGGTGTTCATCAGTAGATGAATGGGTAAAGATATGGTGTATATAGATATATAATGGAATATTATCCAGTTATAAAAAAGAATGAGATCTTGCCATTTGTGACAACATGGCTGGATCTAGAGGGTATTAGGTTAAGAGAAGTAAGTCAGACCGAGAAAGGCAAATACCATATGATTTCACTTCCTTTTTTTTTTCCTTTTTTAAGATTTTATTTATTTATTTGAAAGAGAGAGAGAGAGAGATCACAAGTAGGCAGAGAGACTGGCAGAGAGGTGGGGGAAGCAGGCTCCCCACCAAGCAGAGAGCCCCATGTGGGGCTAGATCCCAGGAACCTGGTATCATGACCTGAGCCGAAGGCAGAGGCTTTAACCCACTAAGTCACCCAGGCGCTCCTGTAATTTCGCTTCTATATGGAATCTAAAAAAAGAAACAAGTGAACAGACAAAACAAAACAAAACAGTCTTTTCGTTCCTAGCGCAGCCATGGTGCGTGGTCCCAAGAAACATCTGAAGCGTGTAGCAGGTCTAAAGCATTGGATGCTGGATAAACTGACTGGTGTGTTCACTCCTCGCCCATCTACTGGTCCCCATAAGCTGAGAGAGTGTCTCCCTCTCATCATTTTCTTAAGGAACAGACTTAAGTATACCCTAACAGGAGGTGAAGTAAAGAAGATCTGTATGCAGCGTTTTATTAAGATTGATGGCAAGGTCCGAACTGATATAACATACCCTGCTGGTTTTATGGATGTCATCAGCATTGACAAGACCAGAGAGAATTTCTGTCTGATCTATGATACCAAGGGTCGCTTTGCTATTCATCGGATTACACTCGAGGAGGCCAAGTACAAGTTGTGCAAAGTGAGAAAGATCTTTGTGGGGACAAAAGGAATCCCCCATCTGGTGACTCATGATGCTCGCACCATCTGCTATCCTGATCCCATCATCAAGGTCAATGACACCATTCAGATTGATCTGGAAACCAGAAAGATTACTGATTTCATCAAGTGTGACACTGGTAATCTGTGTATGGTGACTGGGGAGTCACTTGGGAAGAATTGGTGTGATCACCAACAGTGAGAGACACCCTGGTTCGTTTGATGTGGTTCACGTGAAAGATGCCAATGGCAACAGCTTTGCCACCCGACTCTCCAACATTTGTGTTATTGGCAAAGGCAACAAACCATGGATTTCTCTTCCCCGTGGAAAGGGTATCCGCCTCACCATTGCTGAAGAGAGAGACAAGAGACTGGCATCCAAACAGAGCAGCGGGTAGAATGGTCCCTAGGTGACGTGATTGGAAGTCTTTATACCTAATTAAAGGTGATACAGCACAATTAAAAACAAAACAAAACAAAACAAAAAAACAGAAATAGACTCTTAAATACAAAGAACAAACTGGTGGTTATGGGAGGGAAGGTGGATGGGGGATGGGTAAAATAGGTGAAGGGGATTAAGAGATACAAATTTCCTGCTATAAGATAAATAAAATAATTTCCTGTTCTCATCTGGAGATGAAAAGTACAGCATTGGGAATACAGTCAATGATATTATAATAAGTTTATATGGTGACTGGTGATGATACACTTACTGTGGTGATCACTGAGTAATGTATAGAATTGTCAAATTACTGTGTTGTGCACCTGAAACTAATTTAACATTGAATGTCAGCTATATGTCTAATAATAATTTTTTAAGTGCAGCATGACAGAAGCTCTGGGTGGCTCAGAGGAACATATTGTGAGAAAAATCTGGGCACTGAAATCTCTCAGTTAGAAAGTAAATAAGAGTAGTGAGATTCTTAATGTGAGGTTTGGAAAAACGTTAACCAACAATTTTAACTTTTATTTTTATGTATGCATTAAGGCCATACGTGATAAAAATCTGTCTAAATACTTACCAAAGAGCTTTTTGAATACATTTCAATTAAAATATTAATGAAAAGAAAATATTGTATCATAGTTTGAATTGTAGCATTTTTTGTTTCTTATTAAACTATACCAGGAAAGGAGGCCAAGACTCAATGAAATATGGCTATTATCCCCAGTTTCACAAGAGCATGAACCTCTCTGGCTTAACAAAGCCTAAGGAATCTACTACAGAAATGGGATTGTTCTTACTACCCTGGAGCCTTTTGTGCAGACTATGAACCAAAAGCTCAATATTAATCTTAAAATTATTTAATTATATTACAAAGTTGTATTATTTGGAAGATGTGTTTAAATGACTCAAAGTTAAAAGATCTCAGTATAATGCTGGTTCTATAATTATCCTCCCAGACAACATTACTTGTAAAACTTAATGATGAAGAACCATAACCGTAGCATCGAGTAGGAGGTTGCCAAGCAGATGGGAAAGTTTTTTGGTTTTTGTTTTCCAATTGTTTCCTTCCCTTTCCTCCCCTCCTTTCACAAGGAGAATCAGCCACCTGTTTTTAAAAGGCTGAAGTATTTTTACTGTTCTTGGTCGGAAACATTTGTTTAAACAAAGTAACACTTGGTTGCTAAACCCTTGATTCTAAATGGACATAGCCATGTCATTTTTGTTGGGCCAGGATTTGGGTAACAATTTGATTTCCCAGTCTGTTTCTTTTGTGACCATATAATCCTCTCCCAGTGTTGCATGCTCTGTGAGCTACAAGCACCTGTGAGCTCATAAACACAAAGACTGTAAAGTTTCTTTGGGATTAGCACCATACAAATGCAAATTTGGGACAATGGAAGACTGTGTCCATCCTTGTAACTGTTACTGCTCTACTTCCTGCTTCCTCTGGGTAGCAAAGCAAGCCACTGTTTTTAAAATACACACTCACTTTAGCTGCTGACTTTTTCATTGGCTGCCTGGAGAAGAGGAGTTCTTGCCTATGTATTTCAGTGTTTTGATCCCTTTCAATTATTTTTTAAAATATACATCATTAAATTTTACAGAAGTATTACAGAATTCCTAATTGCAGAATTTGAATTTGAGCTACGCAGTCTTACTTTTCGTCTTCAATCTATGTGTCATTGACCTTTTTAAGTCTGATTACCTGTATGAACTCTCTTCAGAATCTTTCCCTGGTTAACACAGTATAGAGAAGTGGTGGAAACCAGTTCTTTTCTGTGACACAATTCTTCCAACGGAGTTGAAATGCTTTGCAAACAATTTCACGTATATCAGCCAATTCATATACAAAGCAATGTCATGTGAATCCCTTCCTTTTTATATATCATCTTTCAGGGATGTCAGGAATTCATGCTGGTGCAGAGACTCTGGTTTGGGAGGAGGAAACAGGGGCTTGCTAGGAGAGGGTGAGAACAGAAGCTGCTCACCTGCTGCTAGAACTGGCTGTAGCTGGTGGTCCCAACATCTTCATCCTTTATGCATCTGCATCCTTTATGCATGAAATAGCAATATGCCTTTCCCTTTCGTGTAATCCTTATTTAGTTAATACCCAGTAGGATTTGCAAGCCCTTCACATCTCTGTGGATTTATTTTATTTCAGAGTGCAAGTGACTTTATGGCCCAATTACCATCATTGTGACTTATTGCATTATTGTGGGAGGGAGAGAGGAGCAAGAAACAGCCTGATCATGTGTATCGTCATCAACGGAATGAGTGCCATGCACTCCTGGCCAAGGCAGAGGGATAGATGAAACCTTT
The DNA here is from genome assembly GCF_020171115.1 of Neogale vison. NCBI lineage: Eukaryota > Metazoa > Chordata > Mammalia > Carnivora > Mustelidae > Neogale > Neogale vison. Next base: position 149,497,025 of record NC_058092.1, on the reverse strand, counting down.
CTGATCTATTGTTTATCAGAACACTGAAGCCTGGGTGATTGTGCTATATTTTAACAGACAAGTGTGTCAAATGTATGGGTGAAGATGTTACAGTAGTGGTGTTAGAGTAATTACTATTTGGAAGGTAATGAATTTGTTTGAGTTTAAAAGATGTCAAAGGTCAAAGACGGGAGGAATGACTAAGACCGGATGTTGCCCCCCCTCAAATTACAGGGGTATTGAAGCGAGACTGAGTTACCACCTGACCCCAGGAATGGACCGGCGAGGCGGGCTCCGTATTAGAGCAAGGCTCCCGGAAGCCAGATAGCCCTTGTGCTTGCAAGAGCTCGCGGCACAACCGGCTGTGGAGTACGGAAGCAGCAGCAGCCACAGCAGCCGCGGGAAGCGTGACCCTCGGGCCCGGCGCCTACCTGGAGTTTCCGCAGCGCCTGGTTCAGAACCACCGGGGCGGACAGTTCCCCGCCGCCGCCGGGCGCCGACTGCGAAAGGGGAGGGAGAGCGCGGGCTTCGCGCTTCGTGAGCCGGCTCGGGCGGCGGGAAGACCGGCTGCGTCCGCCCAACCCCCGACACCCACTCGGTTCCTCCCTTCCCCCTGCGGGGCCGCGCGGGGCCTGCGTGTGGCCGTCCCGGGCCGCACGTCCCCGCAGGCTAGGAAGCCACCGGCCGCCCTCCCCCTTGCCGCCGCCGCCGCCGCAGCCGCCGCTCTCCTCGCCCCGCCTGACCGAGGGAAGTGGGGCGTGCCCCGCGCCGGCCCCGCCCCGGCCTGCTCCCCATTGGCCGGCGGGCCGGAGGTGCGAGGAGGCGGGGTCCGCCTCTGGCAGCTCGCGCCCGGGAAGGTCGGCCGGGGAGCGCGGGGTGCCGCGGGAGGGCGCGCGGGGACGCGGCGGGCGCGGAGGAGACGCAGCGGCGGCGGTAGCGGCGGCGGTAGCGGCGGTAGCGGCGACGGTAGCGGCGGCGGTAGCGGCGGCGCCTGGGCCCGGCCGCAGCCCCTGCCTCCCGCCCGCGCGCCCTGCGTCCCGCCGCGGCCCGCAGCCTGCGGCGCCCGAGCTCCGAGGGCGCTTCCCCGGGCGCTGGGCCCGAGGCGGCCAAGACGGCGGGCCGGCCGGGCGCGGGGCGGCGGGCGCTGTGCTGCGGGCTACGCTGGTGGGGGGCGGCGGGCCGCGGCGCGGGCCCGGGGCCCGGCGCGTGCGGCTGGGAGGTGCTGTGGGGGGCGGGCGCGCGGGCGGCGGCCGGGGCCATGGCCGAGGGCGGCGGTGGCGCGCGGAGGAGGGCGCCGGCGCTGCTCGAGGCGGCCCGCGCACGCTACGAGAGCCTGCACATCTCGGACGACGTGTTCGGCGAGTCCGGCCCGGACAGCGGCGGGAACCCCTTCTACAGCACGTCAGCCGCCTCGCGCTCCTCCTCGGCCGCCTCCTCGGACGACGAACAGGAGCGCCCCGGCCCCCCTCCGCCTCCCGGCGCACCCGAAGCGCAGGAGTCCGACGAGGACGAGGCCAGCGCGGGTTGGAGTGCCACGCTGCGGGACCGCCCGCCCCCGCGCTTCGAGGACACCGGCGGTAAGGCGCGGCCTGCGGTGGCGGGGGCGGCCCGGGGAGGTGTGAGCGCGGGGCCGGGAGAACTCCAGACGCTCCGGGGGCCGGCTGCTCGAGGGCGGCTGTTCGGGTCAGCACACAGATGGGGCCGCAGCAGCGGGGATTTGAAGTGCGAGAATCAATCTGGTTGCGTAGTGGTGGTTGGTGGGGGCCGCTCCGACTTCCTCGTGGATGGAGAGGATGAGACGGAGGCCGGGGCCGGCACCCTGCCGCTGGCAAGGACCCAGATGGGGGCCTTCCCTCACTTGCTGGGAGTGTCCAACGCAGTCACACCTGTGGGGTTGCTCGTTAGGGGTGCGTTTGAGTTAGGTTCTAAAGCCTGATGTAGCTTGTGTGTGAGTGTGTGAGTGTGTGTGTGTGTTGCGGGTCGGGGGTGCGTAAATCGGTTTGTGTGGCTGGCCCCAGAGCAGCCTTACCCAGGTGCCAGGGGTGGGGCAGCTAGCCTTTGGTGGGAGGCCCAGTGTGAGCCAGGACGTCTTCACTGGCTCCTGTTTTCTCCAGTGAATCTGATCAACTTTGTCCATGCCTTTCAGGATCACTTGCTCAGAGCAGAGAAGAGTGAAAGGACAAGTTAGCAGCGTTAAGCTGTCTGCTCTCGCTCCGGAAGGCACTTGTGTGTTCTGCTTACCGACACGGTCATGGTCAAGCCCCTGATATCTGGAGGTCGCAGGCCTGCTAGCAGTTGTGGCTGCTTGAAGTCCTCCTTTACTGCCTTCTTTTTGGGAAGGTAGTTCTGAAACGTCTCTGCTTAGCCTGCAGAAGCTCTGCGGCCTCTGCCCTCTGGGAGAGGTGGAGACCAGCCAGCAGTCCCATCTGTCACCTAATGCTTTCGGTTCCTTGCTCAGCAGCCCACTGTAGCAGGCCCTTGTTTCTGTTTTCATGTGTGGAAGAGTGTGCAACCAGTGTTGTCGAGGACCAGGGAGTGGCCATACTGGACCCGATGCCGCTCTCCCTGTGGTTCTCCCTGATTGTTGTTCAACCATAGGAGGGCAGGTCCAAGGGAACCCTGGCTGGTGCCTGGGCTTGGATCTGGACCTTGTGCCCCAGCCTGCTGGTAGGCTGATTGGGTTGGCTGGACTCTCTCAGCAGGGAGTGGTCTGCAGACCTCCCACGGACAGGCTGCAGTGTGGACACCCTGAGCTATAGCTGGGCTCGTAGGGTCCGAGTCAACTGTGCCATGTTTTGGAATGGGTGAATTTAACATATTCTCATTTAGGCTTCAGTTCAGAGTTTGGGAATTTTCAAAGTCACAGCACACTGCATAATCCTTTTAAACCCCGTACAGTTCCCAGAATGTCATAGGGTTTCCAGCCCCAGATGGCTGTTTTCCATTCAATTAGCTCTTTAAGAATTGTACGTACCCGGAGCTCTGGTTTGGCAGACGTGATGCTGTGAGTGCTGTGATCCAGTTTTTGATCTTGGAACATGAGATACATGTCCTTTTGTTTCCCTCCCTCTCCGGGGAAAATAGGGGAATCGTGGTAGCTTAAGCCTGGTTATGACTAAGAGCCATGAGTGTTGGTGTGAGAAGGATGAACGCACCTAAATACATTTTCAAGCAATATTATGTTTCTCAGTAACCTATACTTGGGAGAAATTCTGCATCAGAGCAATTTAATCTAGCCACTGCGGCACTTAAATGGTCATGAAGTTCAGGATCATTCGTCATTTAGCATCAGGTTCAAATTCTGCTTCCTTCAGATGTGCACTGAGCTTACACCTGGACCCGAGAATCACAGGCAGGCAGGTGCTTTAACCAAAGACATTAGTGGTTATTGGATGGTATATATACCCAATTTTGTTTTCCGGTTTTGTGTGGAAGCTTGCTTTTAAAATCCAGCCCTAATGAACAATTTCCTTTTCTCCTTGAAACAGTCTTTCCCTGCGGGAAATTCGGGGTGGTGGCGGAAGGGTGAGGTGGATGGTTTATTAAGCATGAGTTCAGATGGCCTGGAACAATGGGATATGACTTATGGGCCCTGTAAATAGATGCCGGGCAGAGAAAACCCTTGTGCCCAGCGGTGGGGGGAGAGAGATGGACGGGTCTCTTAAGAGTGAGAGCTGCACCCTGGCCACTCTGAGAGCAGAGAGGCTCAGGCTCTGAGGTTTATTAAAGTGTCAAATATCACCCCACTTTCAAGGAAGGCAGCTTGGGCCCGTCTTCCATCTTTGTACCCTGGTTCGTTGACAGACATCAGCGGGTCGGTGGGGTAGGAAAAGGTGGCAAACAGGACGGTGGCATTTGGATCTGTGATCAACCCTCGTATAGGAAAATCCGTAGCAGAAATGGCTATTGCTGCTAGAAGCAGATGAGGAAAGCAAAGGACTTAGGGAACAGGTTTCCTGCCTGCCTTCTGCTGTAAAAGCGTGTGTGTGTGTGTGCGTGTGTGTGTGTAGATAAGTGAATGTGTATGTGTGCATCAGTGTCTTACACATAAATATGTATTGCTTGTGCTGGCTTAGGCTGGTTGGGGTTTTTGGTTTTGGTTTTAAATGAGAGATTACAGGTGCTGTCTGGGAGCCCCGCTGATGCCCTAGAGTCCCTGCGCCGGAGAGAGGCATCAGCACTGGGCACCCCTGAGCTTGGATCTGCATCTGGAGTGCACACAGTAGGGAGGCACCTGGTGCCCAGCCAAGGGGAGGAGGGCAGGGTGTTTCTGTGGTTCAGGTTGAGACTCGTCCACGAGCGGCTTTTCTAGTCTTCCAGTCTTCCCAGACTCTTCCTTCTGTTGTGTCCACCACGCATTTAGCTTCCTGGATCAGGTGCTCCAGAAGTGCAGCCAGCAGATAGGAGTGGAGGTACCCTCACCCTCTCCCCCTTCCCTCTCCTCCCTGGGTTCTGGTTGTGCCTGGAGATATGGGCCCCGTTGAGGTGATTTAAATACAAAGACCATGCTTGCCTGACTGCCTCTTAAACCCTGTTTGAAGGGAGGGTCAGCCTGGAAGCTGGAGATGCGTGCGTGCTGGGACCCCAGGGTCCAGGACCTTCTCCTGATCAGACTTACAGTTCTCCCTCTAAAATAACCCCCTCAAGCTGTCAGCCTTGCCTGCCCACTATGTAAATAACAGACACAGCAGGCGGGCTCACTCCTTGGAAGCAGCACGAATTCAGGACCCGCTGCTTTCCAGGCTTCTGCCCTTTCCATTTCTCATTCAGAGCAGTCTTGTGACTCGTTCCCTCGGAGGAGGCAAAGGAACAGGCAGATTCCCAGATGCTCAGGGGCTCCTGTGTGTTTGGCTTTGTCGGTGGTTCCTTTGCTGTGGCTGGCTGGATCCTGAGCTGTTTGCTTTTTCTCTTAGAGGCTGGACATCCTAAGAGTGTTTTCTCCTTTCTCCGTGTACCGTGTCAGCAACCCTCGGTAATCATTCAGCAGGGAGGTGTGACCTTGAGACGCTGAAGACGACCGCAGGGCTTTGGAAATTAACAGGGTTAAATGTTTTATCTTAGGGTTTGTTGTTGGTTTACTTGGCTTAAAGTCTTTTTTGACTGACAAGTAAGAGGAGAAACATCTTAAAGCTAGAGTTAAATGTATACAACCGTAATGGGTTTGTGAGCTGAGGTACCTGGGCCCTCGTCATTGGTGTCCACGGTGAGCCGCTACTCCCAGCTTTAGCTCTGTATGGCATTCGGTGGCTCCGGGAGGAGCCGGGCGTCTGGGCGAGCGACAGGGTACGCCTTATGCAGTGCTCCCTAATAGTCAGCCACGTGCCCCTACCACACAGAATTCAGAGAAGGGAGCTTCCTGGAGGGAGGTGGTGTTCAGGCAGTGGGCATGACGGTGACCACAACCAGCGGGCCCCAGTCATAGCGTTCCATTTCATAACCACGCCAAACCTGTGCGAGTCCTCCGAGAGAGCCGCGATCACCTCCACTTCACAGAGAAACATGGTTTCGTCTGAGGCGATGAGATTACCTGGGGAAGTGGTAGCCTTCTCTCGAGGGAGACTTGATTAATGAGGGAAGGTCGTGCCTTTTTAGTATTTTTTTCTTTACAGCATCTGAAAACTTTTGCCGTCAGAAATACTTTCGTATTTTTACAGGGAATTGCTTGTCACTTTTTCTCAGGGCATATGCAGTTCAGTGAGGTCTAATGCATGTATGGATTTGTGTAACCAATCCGCACAGTCGGATAAGAGACAGAAAATCTGGAGAGTTATCTCTTTATTTAATCTGTCTCAGCCACTGTGTTGAGCATCAATAGAGCGCTTCTGCAGGCAGCAGGGCTCTGAATCCATGGGGAATCTGGGGGTTGTGTGGGGTCTGGTACTCAGTTTTATTTTATTTATTTTTTTTAAAGATTTTATTTATTTTATTTGACAGATAGAGATCACAAATAGGCAGAGAGTCAGGCAGAGAGAGAGGGAGGAGGAAGCAGGCTCCCTGCTGAGCAGAAAATGACCGAAGCAGAATTGAATCAAGGACCCACTGTAAGGTTTTTGGTGTCTGTGGTGTAATAGGTCTCCAGAAACATATATACAATGCTCTTGCCGGCCGTGCACCAAAATCCTTAGAAAGTCATGCTCGGACGACCTGCTCTAGTGCGTGATTCCTGCCCGTTGGGGCTCTTAGAACACCGTTGCCTTTGGTAAAGCTTGCTGAGGTGTAATACACACACACAGCGCGTGAGTCCTAGCACGCAGCACGCTGTGTGTAACTACTACCCAGATGAGGATCAGGAACGTTCTGAGCACCCCAGAGGTTCCCTCCTGCTCCTTCCCAGTCAGTCACTCCCTGCCCCCTGCTTCTGTTCCATCACCAGCCATAAAGTTTGCCTGTTACCTTGCTCTGGTGGTTCGGTTCCTCAGGACATCTGTGGATTCCTTCTTGTTGCGTATGTGGCATCTTAAATTTCGTATTGTGTGTTGTCTTCCATCACTAAAGTACTGTAGTCGGTTATCCATTCTCTTGTTAATGGTCTTTTACATGGCGTCCAGTTTGGGGCTTCTGAGGATAAGCTGCTTCAGACATTCCTGTGGTTTTGCCGGACAGATACATTTCCCTTGAGCTTGTAAACCTAGGAAAAGGTTTCCCAGGTCCTAGATTAGATGCGGGTCTCCCCCTCTGCCCTGTGACCTCGTGGGCTGGGTGATGTTTTGCTGAGGAGGCCTGTCTTGTGCATGGCCAGATGTTGGCCACCTCCATTCGGCCTCTCCCCACTGAATGCCCAGTGGCGCCCTTTCCTCCAATTACAACAACCAAACGTTTCTCCAGGCATTGCCATATGTCCCCTGGGGAGCCAAATCACCTGCAGCTGAGAACCACTGCTTAATTTTTTTTTTAATTTATTTTAAATTTATTTTTTGAAAAGATTTTATTTATTTATTTGAGAGGGAGGGGAGAGGAGAAGAAGAGGGAGAAGCCAACTCCCTGTTGGGTAGGGAGCCCGGCGCAGGGCTGGATCCCAGGACCCCAGGATCATGACCTGACCTGAAGGCAGACACTTCACCGACCGAGCCCCCAGGTGCTCTGAGAATCCCTGCTTCAGTACATGCTGCCACACTGCGTTCCAGTTCATCCAGCCACCAGCGACATGCGGGACATGCCATGTGTTAATTCAGCAACATATTGAACCCTGCTGGGATAAAACGATGAGTGAGACCTGTTTCCTGGGGTCCAGCTGGAGAGACAAAGTAAAGACAAGGAGAAGGAGCCTCTGGGAAGCAGTGGGATCAACATTAATAGGGATTTATATGGGATTCTCGGGGGGTCCACCTGGTCCAGCGGGGTTGGGGAGGAGGTGGCCCCTCTGATGGAGCTCCCCCTGAGCTGCTTCTGGAAGCACAGATAAAGCTTACTCAGGTGAAGAGGAAGGAACAGGGCATCTCCAACTGGGGCAAAGGCCAGGAGGAGAGAGAAAGTATGCCACTCGGCCCAGGGGCGGGCCCACCCTTTTCCTACCCTGAGCATCCCGACCTGAGGCCTTATTTACGAAAATGTCCTGAAACGTGACATGATGTCATCGTTACCACAGCACAAGTAACTGTAGCTGAGATCCGAGCTCCCATGTTCAGGTGTAGATACAGATGTTTCCGGCATTTCCTGGCGCCCACAGGGAGGGGAATGTGGTCGGCTCGGTGAGATATACGAACTTAGAGAGGATGGAATCTCTGGAGAAGCCCTGAGCCCTGCTCTCAAAAGAAGGAAGAGGGAAAGGGAACAACTCAACTCGCGTTGGTGGGAGGAGGCGTGGTATTGTCTCGGGGTGGGAGGGATGTCCTACTAAAAGGATAACAGGTTCTGAAAACACCCTGTAATGTGACGATGATGTTCCGCCCCAACTGGCACGTGGTGCAGAGAGCCCCTCTCCCCTTTGTGAGTTTCAGAAAAAACTTACTACAAAAGTAGGAACCCCGGGCCATAGTTAGCTGTGTGTTTAATAAGCCACTTTACTAAAAAGTTTAGAACTGCAAATCTTTACACTCTCACTGCGACAGACTCACTCCTTGGCCAGGATATTGGAAACTTCGTCTGCTTCCATTTCCAGCTTCTAGGCTCGTGGACACCCCCACCCCATCCCCATTTCTTCTGTGGAAGAGGAGCGATCTTTTACAAATATAAGCTAATCTGCTGATTCCCCGCTTAAACTTTCACGTGGCTTCCGGCTAAAACCAAAGGGAATTCCAGAGTCCTTCGCAAGGCCTCCAATGCCCACAGCTGCTCCGCAGCCTTCCTTTCCAGTGTCCCCTGTAGTCCCCTGTCCTGCCGTCTGCACAAAATCTATTCATCTCTGCCTTCATGCCTGTGGGGCCCATACCTGGAATGTTCTTCATGACAGGCTCTGCTTGTTAGTTTGGTCTTGGTTCAGATGTCACTGCCTTACCCCATCCCTCTTCACTGGCACATATGCTAATATGTTTCCCTTGTGGGATGAGATGCTGGATGTCTTGGTCACAGTTAGGACACGGTGAGTCCTCTGTGTTTGTTGAATAAAGGAACTAACAGAAGACCAGATGAACACACAGCTAGATTGTTAAAAATGAGGATGGACTCAGCACCAATAAGAAATGTCTACAAGGAGCTAAACGTTTTCTACATCCCAAATAGTGGAAGAGAGGTTGGACCACTCTTGAGGGAACGGATTCCCTACTAGGAAGGCAGCGAAGCAAGTCTGGGGTGTATTTTACAGGTTTTCTGTCCTGCATAGAAAACTGAACTTGGCCTCGGAGGAACTCTGCAACCTTGGGCTTCTGCGGCCTGCCCACTTCCTAAGAGTTAGAGACCCCCAGACAGGAGCGTATTAGAAATTTGAAGGGAAGCCAGCCTCTTGTACACTTTTATCTGTTTAACAAGTGATTGTGTGTCCTGTACTATGTGCAGATAGTGTTCTAAGAACTTCGTTTTTTGTGTTTTTTTTTTAAAGATTTTATTTATATATTTGAGAGAGAGAGAGAGAGAGAAGGAGCTGAAGAGGGAGGGAGAGGGACATGCAGAATCCCCACTGAGCAAGGAGCCTGGCCCTATCCCAGGACCCGGAGATCGTGACCTGAGCTGAAGTCAGATCCTTACCCACTGAGCCACCCTGGCGCCGCTAAACACTTTGTAACGTGTGTGCTCCTCAAAACAATCTTGTGAGGTATTATTATCCCCATTTTTAGTATAAGGAAACTGAGTCACCGATTGGTCAAGTGATCTCGGGTGAAAGAGTTCCTTTGATTAGGGGTCGAGGAAACCCCATCCTTACAGCGTGAATGTGGAACACAGTATATCTGGTCAGATCTGCTAATTAATTGTATTTCCCTTGCGAGGGGCCCTTGAAGGCCAGTGTCATTCTCCAGATCTGTCTGACCTGCTGCCTCTCTTCCTGGTGGTGGAACCTTGTCTCTCAGCACCCTTTGTAGTGAGACGGGGCCGCTGCCTGGATTCAGGGTGGTGGAAAATGAACCCAAGGGTGGGCTCCACTCTCAGACCTGGCAGCGGGGAGGCCCCTCGGAGCCACACGTCAGGGATGTTGGGGGCTGGCAGGCAAAAGGACGTCGTATCAAAATCCCCGTTTGGAGAAAAGCTGCTCCCGCATCAGCCACAGCTCTCGGGGACTAAATGCTTGTCGGCCAGAAATGAGCTCCTTCCCCGTTTGGTTCATGGTACGTTTGGTGGGGGGTGTTAGAGGAGCCGGGTTTGCAGACACAGACGCTGAAGAAAAGCGGATTCCTCGGGGGAAGTGGATTCAGAGCAGTAGGGCCCACGCGGCATTGCTGCGTGGGGACTCCTGAGGGGTGATGAGGGAAGACAACCCAGAGGATACAAATTGATTCCCTGTCTCCTCGCAGCGACGTTCCCATGGTGATTTTGGGAGCAGCCAGGGAAGGGTGCTGGGAAGCCACGTGCATCTGGCGCTCTGGAGATGGGTGCTGAACCACACATCGGTGGTTTGAGGCTGTAGACGGTTTGGAAGGGGCTAGGGGGTCAGTTTATGGCTGGAGAGGACCTGGGGCAGGAGGCCTGGGCTGTGCGTGGGCTCACCCTGTGACTTTGCACCAAGGGGCTCCTTCCCAGGGTTCTGAGGGTCAGGAAAGATGTGCGGGGAAGCCCAGAGCTGCTGGCTCAGTCCGGGGAGCTTTATCTTTCTTCCTTTAAATTCCCTCTGCCCCGTGTGGCCAAAATGCACATGACGGCTTTTGTGCTACTTAGGAGATTTTCAGACCTTTTCAGCAACCAGGAACCTTAAAGAGGGCAAACCCAGGGTATCTATAGGAGGCAGGGGAAAGCAGGCGCTGTCTTTGAAGTTGGGAGTGGGAGGGCCCCGGAGCCCCCCACCCCACCCCAGGGTTCTTCCACACCCCATCTCGCTTCCCAGCAGCCCCTCAGTTCCTCATACTCTAATGTGAAGGACCTACGGCTGGGACCTGAGTCAGGAGGGGAGAGAGGCCTCTGAGAGGCACCCAGTCCTTTTCTGAGACGGTGAAGAGGACACTGATAAGTCAATGAGATTCTGGTGTTTCAAAGCCACCCAAAAGTGTCTATGGCAAAAGTGATTAAAAATTGAATTATTTTGGGGCTTCCTGGGTGCCTCAGTTGGTTAAGCATCTGCCTTCGCTTCAGGTCATGGTCTCAGGGTCCTGGGATCGAGCCCCAAATCGGGCTTCCTGCTCAGTGGGAGAGTCTTCTTGTCTCTCTGCTTATGTGCTCTGTCTCAACAAATCACAATTTTTTTAATTTTAAAGATTTTTATTTTATTCTTTTGGATGGAACTGGAATGGGAGGACACCTGTTTCCTTCTTTAGGAAACTGTTACAAAAAGAAGATCATGGATTGGGAGAGAGGATAATTTTCTAGGAAGAAAAAATGTAAATAAGTGTAATTGTCTAAAAGTGGTGAGTCTTGCTTATAGATGTTCCTCCTGCATTTTGGAAAGTTGGAGAATCCATAATATCTTCAATTAAAGCTTTCCTGAGAATCGCCAGCTGACTTTGGGGGTGGGGGGCATTGTCCTATGTGAAGATTCTGAGCTTCTGTGAGTGAGCAGACCTCCACTCCAGAGTGACATAAAAAGCAATCTGCACCTCCTTCCTGATTTGTCTGTAATGAAACTTGCTTTCCTCAGGTCCCAGCATTCAAGGCAGATAAATATGTTCCCTTTCGTTGGCTCTTACTAATACTTCAGCAAGATTTCCTATGTGCTTTCCTTGGCTGGCTGGGAAACTGGACCACAATTTATGGCTTCTTAGGGGACAGTCGCGTAGAATTCCAGTGGGATCCCGGAACAGAACCTAATTGGAGATTAGAGACCATTGCGGTGTGAAGCTTTTCTTTGAGATCGAAAGAGGTGCATGTTATGCAAATATTAGCAAGTGTACGTTCACACTGTCTATTGAAAATTTATAGACTCATTATGGTCAAGAAGGCTGGAAGATAAGTAGATTTTGGGAAAGATGCAGGTAAATTCAGGGAGGTGGCAAATTACCCCAGGGAAAGTAGAATGGCTAAAGAGTATGGCCCAAACTTTTATTTTTATTTTTTTTTTTAAAGACTTTATTTATTTATCAGAGAGAGAGCGAGCACAGGCAGACAGAATGGCAGGCAGAGGCAGAGGGAGAAGCAGGCTCCCTGCCGAGCAAGGAGCCCGATGTGGGACTCGATCCCAGGACGCTGGGATCATGACCTGAGCCGAAGGCAGCTGCTTAACCAACTGAGCCACCCAGGCGTCCCTGGCCCAAACTTTTAAAAACGATTTTATTCATTTATTTGACACACAGAGAGCCAGAAAGCACAAGTGGGGGGAATGGCAGAGGGAGAAGGAGAAGCAGGCTCCCCGCTGAGCAGGGAGGCAGATGTGTGGGACTCGATCCCAGGACCCTGGGATCATGACCTGAGCTGAAGGCAGACACCTAACCGACTGAGCCACCCAGGTGACCCCTGGCACCAACTTCCAAAGATGGTGTATGAGATACCTTTGGTGGGAAGGAATGAAGATCAGCAACTGTCCTTGATTCTGCTTCTCAGGAAGGCATTGTGATGTGTGCCCAGGACTTTGGAGATAGACACACGCTCGGTGCCCTTCTGGCTCTGCCGCTAAAGCAACACCTTCCAGAGGGCAGCTGCAGGCACCGGGTGGCGTCACACAGGGTCAGACACGGAGGGCACTCAGCCATGTACCCCTTCCACCATCTTGCTGGGTTTGGAAGAGCGCTTTCAACATCGCTGCTGCCAAAGGACCATCCAGAGTGACATGTCCCATGGGACATGCCGGCATTCCTTCACCCCTTCAGGTTATTGGCAGCAAGGCTGGAAATTTTTTTAATTGCCTGGGAAAACGAAAGCAAATGGCTCCAAAAAGGAGTTTCAGAACGCAGACTTCATACTATGTTTTGAGTACATTTCATTCATTTGGCAGATACTGACAGGGTGCTTATGTGCCAGGTGCTGCTGCATTTGAAACGGACTTGAGAAGTTAACAGGAGGGGGCTCCGGCCCTCAACCAGCACAGAGTGGATCAATGGACGCAGGTGACCGACAGAGCACTGTGATGTGGAGTACTAGGTGCTCTCCTAAGAAGGGTATGCTAGGAGCTGAGGGAACACTCGGGGGGAGCCAGCACCAACACTCGGGGAGAGCTGTGGGAAACATGATGGATGCAGATGGCTCCAGGGGAAACCAGAGAACTGCTCAGATCCCTGCTTCTTAACAGCTCCAAGTGCTCGCCACTTCAGAGGGGGGGCTGGGCGAGCAGGCAGCTGGGGTGGGCGCAGCGATGCCTGAGTTCCGACCTGCAGCCCCTGCGCTGATTCACCTGTCCCTTTAGGAGTACAATGACATAGGATGTCACCAATGGAGGATCTTGCCCTGCATCCTGGTACTGGGAAAGCATGCGAGGGCTGCGGAGCTGAAAGCAAGGGTTGGTAGTTCCAGTACTGTGTGCAGGGTTTAAAAACTATACACGGGAAAATATCCGGTCTTATTTTCATGTGTTTGTATCATGCACAATTTCTAACTGCAATCCTCCTTTTACCTTCTTCCCTGTTGTTAAGACTCTCCTCTCCTCACCACTGCCTTTGTCCCTATAATCCCTGTTGACAGCCTGGTGGTCATCCATGAGCTCATTCGCCTGTATCCACGCACGCATGGGGCTCTGTCACTTTAACAAATATGGGCTCATTTTATCTACCTCTTGATCTAGTGCTTCCCGGTCAATAATCCCTCCTGCATAACGTCCTTCTCTTTTTATCTTTATTTTTATAAAGAATGGCTGCTCACCTTTTATCAGGTGCCTTTATTTTTTATCAAATGCATTTATTGCTATGGTCTTAGAGTTTTTTCACAGTTAATTTAGTGATGAGGTAAATCGTATTGATTTTCTGGTCTGGAGCTCCCTTTATTTTCCTGGAATAAATCCAAGTTGTTCTCAGGATAGAGCCCTTCGATAGATGCCTGACTTCTGTTATTTGCTAACATTAGTTCAGTTTCTGTTAACTAATCTGTCCTAAGCCAGATTGGTTAATAGCTTCCCCTCTCCTCCCTCTCAGGTTTGGGTATTAAAATTGTGCTCAGTTTCATAAAGTGAATTGGTTTATTATTGTTTAATTGCCTGTTGCCATTTAACAGTAGAATGACGGTTATCCAGCTGCAAACCTGTCTGGTCTTGGAACTCATCTTCTGAATTTTCCATTCTTGAATCATTTTGATGATTTTGTTTTCCTAGGAAATCATCATTTCTTCTAGGTTATCAAATTGATTAGTATAAAGTGCCTTGCAGTTTAATGATTCTTTATATTATGCATTTGCTTTTATATCTCTGTTCCCAATCCTTATCTGTTTTGCAACTCTCTTTCTCTCTCCCTCTCTCTGTCCCCTCCTCCCTGAAACCCCCCTCTCCCCATCCCCCTTCCCTCTCTTCCCACGTCCTCCCACACCCCATCTTCCCCCTCTCTTATCCTTAATAGGGCATGTGAAGTTTTTTTTATTATTTCATTAGTCTTTCATAGAAACAACTTTGAATTTATTTGCCCCTCATATTTTTTATTAGTTTAAAAATTTATCTTTATTATAATTACTTCCTTTCTTTTGATTTATTGAGCTGCCCTTTTCTGATGGGTTTAAATGAGTACAGTTTCTTTTATTCAAAAAAATGTTTGAAATTGAAGACATTTGACACTAAAGTCTCCTTAGAGTATAACTTCTGGTGTCTTCTGTAAGTTTTGGTATAAAATATTCTCCTTTCTATTGCTTTCAAGATTTTCTTCAGTCCTCTTATGATTTCTTCTTTGAAGACTATATTTCTTAACTTGTATTTAGTTTCAATTTTTTGTTACCAGGTTATCTTAATTCTGATTCTGCTGGATTGTGATCAAAGAACTGTTCTTTAAATCTTTAATTTGGAAGGCTTGTAAAGGTTTCCTTTGTTGCCTAGTATGCAATTAATCTTTACAAATATGGCTTTTCTTAGGTGTAAGAAAGAGATGTTTTCCGAGGGAAATAAGGATGTCTATTTTCTGTGTGTCCTTGTTTTTCCCTCCTTCTAGTAGATACTCCCATTTGAAAAGCTAAAATTTTACCTTGTTCTTGTATTTTTAGAGTCTTTAGGTATTATGTTGTTAGATGTATGCCTGCTTATACCTTTTACATCTTCTTTCCAAACTCTGCCTTTAAAAATGTCCCTCTTCATCTTAGTACCTATAACTTTAGACCCAACTTGTCTGTGATGAATTTTCCCATTCCAGCTTTCTCTTTTGCATGGTATCTCCTCGCCTGGTACATTCTCAATCCCCTTTGCCATTACAGAAACAGCGTGGATCTGTAACCCCCCTATAGGCGCTTTGATTTAGTAGAAGTCAGTCTGTACACATTTAAAGTAATGATAAACAGTCATGATTTTATTCCTCCCATCTTATTTTGTTTGTTTTTATTTTCCCCATTTTTGATGTTTTGAATCAAGTTCATTCTTTTTCTACTTGATAAATATAGAGTTCTTTGCATTTTTTGATATCAGATTAATTGAGATATAATTCACATGCCATACCACTCACCATCTAATGTGGACAATTTAATGGCTTTCAGTATAGTTAACTATACTATACTGAACTGCTTGCACATTTTCATCATCCGCAAAAGAAAACTTTAGCCATCACCACCAGTCTTAGTCAACCGCTAATCTACTTTTGGTCTCTATAGATTTAGCTATTCTGGAAATTCCAGATAAGTTAAATTATGCAATATGTGGTCTTCTGTGACTGACTTCTCTCAATCAGCAGAATTGTTTCAAGGCTCCTCTGTGTCGTCGCATGTATCAAAATTCTATTCCTTTTCAGGGCTGAATAATATTCCACTGGCTGGCTGGATGACATTTTATTTATCTGTTCATCAGTTGATGAACATCTGGGTTGTTCTCACCTTTTTGCTATTACGAATAAACCCTAAACCTTCATGCACAAGTTTTTGTGTGGGCATAGTTTTTATTTTTCTTGGCTCTATACACAGGAATGATATGGGTGTGTTATATGGCAACTCTGTGTTCAGCATTTTGAGGAGCTACTAAACTCTTTCTAAAGTGGCTGCGATATTTTCCAAGCCCAGCAGCAATTTACAGGTTCCAGCTCTTCACATCCTGCCAACACCTGCTTTTGGGTTTTTTGATAGTAGCCATCCACGTGGGTGGGAGATGGTATCTCACCATAGTTTTGATTTGCATTCCCAAATGATTAATGATGTTGAGCATATTTTCATGTGCTTATTGTCCCATATATTTTATATATACCTTATATATATATAAATATGTATGATATATTTCATATTTTATTTATATTTAAATACATATTTAAGAATGTAATTATATATTTACATAAATTTATGTTTATATAAATATAAAATAGTGTAAAATATATTTATATATTTATATATACATTTATATATTTATGTATATATTTGAATATTGGAGAAATGTGTATTCAAGTTCTTTGCTCATTTCTTAACTGGGTTGCCTTTTTATTTGAGTTGTAAGAATTCTTCACACAGTCTGGATGTATGTTCCTTATATATGATCTGCAAATATTTTCTCCCATTTAGTGGCTTTTTGACTTTGTCAGTGGGGTCCTTGGAAGCACAAAACTGGAACATTTTGGTAGAGTCCCATTTATTTGTTTATTATTTTTTATAAGTTGCTTGTACTTTGGTGTTATAGCTGAGGAGCCGTTGTTAGATTCAAGACCACTAACATTTACCTTTGTGTTTTCTTCTGAGAACTTTATCATTTATTATTTTTTTTAATTTTTATTTTTTTTTAAAGATTTTATTTATTTATTTGAGAAAGAGACAATGAGAGAGAGCATGAGCGAGGAGAAGGTCAGAAGGAGAAGCAGACTCCTTGTGGAGCTGGGAGCCCAATGCGGGACTCGATCTGGGAACTCTGGGATCATGACCTGAGCCGAAGGCAGCCGTCTAACCAACTGAGCCATCCAGGCGTCCCAAACTTTATCATTTTAATGCTTACATTTATGTCTTTGATGCATTTTGGGTTATTTTCTCTGTATGGTGTGAGGCAGGGATCCTGTTTCATTATTTGCATGTGGCTGTTTGGGAGTAAAATACTGTTCTTACCCCATTGAATTGTTTGGCACCCTTGTCAAACATCAGTTTATGTTTATCAATTTATTTTCCTTTTTTTAATTTTTTTTTCCATTGAGGCATTTCATGTGCACATGTATATTATATTTCTAGGAAAAAGGAATCCCAGGATTTTCCCTCCTGCCTGTCTTCTTCCTTCTTCATGGTGCATGATGCCAGAAGAATTTTTCCGTGCAGTGAAACCAAACTGAAGGGATGGTAACAGGCTATTCTGCCACTTTTCTAGATCTTTCAGTTATACAGCAAGTCTGGGGCTGGTCATGCCACACTTGTTTAATTTGCCGTGAGGTTCACAGCAGTTTTCCCAGTTCTGTGGTCATCAAATTTCAAATTTGCCAATGTACTCATGCTTCGTCATCACAGTGAGGAAACGGGACGATGACTTTGGTGCAGGGCCTCCTAAGAACCTGGCCTTCGCCTCTCCCTTTCAGCCTTGTTAATGTTCTTGAGGGCATCTGTGGGACATTTGTTCACACTGTTACTGCAGCACGGAAAGATGGCAGAAAAAGCTGTTTTCCCTTTTATTAATATTTGGTCTTTTTCTCCTTCCCTTTCTCATAACCGAATGCGTATTTCCCCTCCGTCATTTTGAAAACAGCATACTGTTCTCCAGCTCTTTTCCCCAGAACGAGACCTTGTGTATCAAGAATCCTTATTTCACAGTTATTATACACAATCTTAAAGATTTATGACTATCCTCTTATTTTACACATGCATACACACGAAGCACTAAATACGGATTTTATCTGAATGGCTAAATGTTGGCCAAGACAGAAGCCAGTTGTAGTGGGAACTTCTAGGATAAAGATATAGTCTGAAGTTTTTGTTCTTTAAAAAAAGCCTTCATATTTTATTAAAAATGTTAGGTGTCCGAATTCAAAAAGGTTGACAATACAGTACAATAATAATAATAATAATATAATATATCTTCTTATAATAATAATAATAATTTCTCCTGCTGCACAGTCACTGCTGCACACTAGTAAAATGAGATGTTTCTTTTCTTTTTTTCTTTTTTAAAGATTTTATTTATTTTCTCCTGCTGCACAGTCACTGCTGCACACTAGTAAAATGAGATGTTTCTTTTCTTTTTAAAAGATTTTATTTATTTTATTTATTTGACAGACGGAGATCACAAGTAGTCAGAGAGGCAGGCAGAGAGAGAGGAGGAAGCAGGTTCCCTGCTGAGCAGAGAGCCCAATGTGGGGCTTGATCCCAGGACCCCGGGATCATGACCTGAGCTGAAGGCATAGGCTTAACCCATTGAGCCACCCGGGAGCCCTGAGATGTTTATTTTCTTTTGGGATTATGGAGGGGCAAGGTGTTTTTGGCTCTCCTGCTGAAGTAGGGACTTCTGTCAGTATTGTCTCCACCTTTTTCCCTAATAGTAGCTCTGGAAGATGAAGACGTCCCTCCATCTCCCAGACATGAGGGTTTGACCAGGACATGGGATGGTATAAGCTCATTGATAGTCTCATGAACTAAGCCCTGGTTCATTGGTCACAGTCGTTCTCCAAGTATTTTCAGGAGTAAACTTCAGGTGTTGCCCTTACTCTAATTTTTCTTTCTGAGATTTCTGACTGCAATCGCTACTTCCTGTAGTCACTCGAGGAGAAACGAGGCATGTGGCAGCGCAACAGTGTGTTTTTCTTTCAAATGACAGAATCACTCTTGATTTCTGTACGCATCTCGGATTTTCACATACAAACATGGATTTTGGTATCTACCCTGAAGAGATGATACGTATGGTGTGAGGAACACTTGTATTCTCATGACACGTCACCTGGGTTACCCAGAATTGCTCTGGGCCCCGCAGAAAGGCAGAAACCCGGGTGAGTTCCTCTTGTTCCAGCAGGCTGTCAGCCCTCAAAGGCCTTCTGGATGTGTTTGTGGATCGCGGTGTCTCCTGTGTAAGATACAGAAAGAGCACAGTAGTTCAGGGGGGAAATATTTAGGAACACATTTTCCAGGAGGAACCAGGATTCAGTTTGGGTGGCTCTTGACCATTTTTCATCTTCTGACGACTGAAAGTGGTAGTTAGTCTACAGTCATGGTTTTAACAAGCATTTTGAATGTAACGTTAGTTTCTGTCGACATAAACCTATAAGAATTGTCTTCCTAAAGGGCATTTGTGTAAGGCCCGTTATTTTCCAGCTTGATTAATGAAAACAAAATTTTTCTGTAATGCTTTCTTCCTACTCTGTATTAGTTTTCAGGGCTGGATTGAAAGTGATTTATTGTGGATGGTGTTATATCTGCTCGAGGAATTTTTTTCTGTTCCTGGGTTTTTAAGGTGGCAGAGTTGACTTTCTGGTTTTAATTCATCTTCACTAGATGAAGAATTTGCAAATAGGACTTTTTCTTGAAATATTCATAGCCTGGGGTTGCCTGGGTGGGTCATTCAGTTAAGCGTCTGCCTTTGGCTCAGGTCATGACCGCAGGGTGCTGGCATGGAGCCCCGCATCGCACTGGGCTCTCTTCTCAGTGGGAAATGTACTTCTCCTGATCTCTTAGTGTTTCTCACCTCTCTCAAGCAAATAAATTTTAAAAATCTTTAAAAAAATACACATAGCCTCAATTAAGTGACTAAAACATTAAATTCTTTAGGGCTATTTGCTTTAGTATGATGAAGGTTAATACATGAAGTAATTATATAAAGATTATAATTATGATATCATCCAACCTCTATTATTCTGCCTTATATCATTACTTAAATTTTCTGTCAGTTCTAACTTCTGACGTTTTAATTATAATAAGTCTTGGCATGGATCTCTTTGGGGTTCATCTTTTTTGTATTCTTCAGTTTGTGACTTCTATTTAGTACTTTTTAGTACTTTGAGTACTTTTTTCTATTTGGTACTTTTTCCAGTCTCCTTATTGAAGTTCTCCCTATGTTCATCCTTTTCTTCCCTTTTTTTTTTTTTAAAGATTTATTTATTTAAGAGACAGAACGTGAGTTGAGTGCAAGTTGGGGGAGGGGCAGAGGGAGAGGGAGAGAAGCAGACCCCTTGCTGAGCACAAGCCCAGCTCAGGGCTCGATCTCATGACCCTGAGATAACAACTTGAGTTGAAATCAAGAGTCGGGCATTTAACCGACTGAGCCATCTAGGCTTGTGTTCATCCATTCTTCTGAGTTCAGTGAGTGTCTTTATGACCGTACTTTGAATCTTTATCAGGTATATTACTCATCTTAGTTTTATTAAGGTTTTCTCCTTTTTTTTTTTTTTTTTTTTTTTTTTTTGTTTGGAACGTATCCCTCTGTTTCCTCATTTGCTTGGCTGTTTTTATGTCTTACGCAGAGCAATTCCACTCCTAGTCTTGACGGAGCGTAGCATATGGGATGGATCTGGTGGGTCAGCTTTGCCCTGGCCCTTGCTTGTCTAGCGAACATTTGTGATGGCCAAAGCAGTCTGTTTCTTGTACTCGATGGGTCTCAGTTGTTGGGCGTATGCCAGGACCTGCCAGTGATCCAAAGCTAGGGGTGGGAGATCTCAGTCGGCTCCTGGTTTCAGACTGATTAGAAACCTCACGCCATCGCTCCTAAGGTAAGGAGATACAGACAGTCCCATGAGGCTGCAGTTGTGAACCCTGCTGGCTTCCAGACTAGGCATCCCAGAGGTTTACAGAAGCAGGAGCTTCTCCCCAGGGAGTGAGGGGTTTGATCCCTTTGGGACCTGCAAACAGACCCTGGGCAGCAGGTGCAAAAATCAGGGCTCCAGATGAATGTATCCGCTCCTCTCGGGGAGGTACTGGTGAGCTACAGCAGGACCTACGGAGCATGCAGATGGTGTGTCCCGGGCTCTGCTCCCTGAGAACACCTTCAGACCCTCAAGACATGTGGAAAATCTGAAGCCGGCCTCTCAGGCTGAAACTCTAGGACAACGAAGAGGCTTTTTCCCCCCACAGGAAATCTGGGTGTGCGTTCGGTCGGTTGTCTGTGCAGTGCCCTGGGGTTGGCAGCCGGCCAAGAGCTGTCTCTCTGATTGTTTCAGTTGGGTGGGAGTCAGGAAGAAAAGCCCCCGCTGGGGCATCAAGGAGAGTCCCCTGTGTGGTCCGCGCTCGCTCACTGGCTTTAGTGAAGCAGCTGGAGAGTACAGGGCTGGGCACACCCCCCACTTTGGCGGGCAGGGGAGATTGCAAGGACTGCATACACCTGCCTGCACTAGCAGCGCTAGCAAGGTAGAAGAAGAGGGCAGAAACGCTGCCCACCAGTGCCGCCATCCAGGAGAGAGTCTCAACGGGACCCTGCCCCTCTGGCCGACTCTTGAAGATTAGCAGACATCTTTTTCACAGGGCGCTGGGGTGGCTCAGCTGACTGGGCATCCGACTCTTGATTTCCGCTCAGGTTGTGATCTCAGGGCTGTGGGATCGAGGCCTGCATCAGGCTCCATGCTGCTCAGCATGGAGCTGCTTTTGCTCTGGTCCCCAGGATGAGCGAGTGTGTGCCCAAGCCCTTCAAGAGTGCAGCCTCCGTTCTTACAGCCTTCAGGGTCTCCTAGACTTAAGCCTTGCCGGTTTTCAAAGCCAGGCATTTTGGGGGCTTATCTCTCTGGTGCAGGTCCCAATGGTTGGGATGTTTGCTATGGGGCAGACCCCCCCGGCCCCCCAGGGAGAAGCTCCCACTTTATGAGAGCCCTCCTGATTGTGGGTTACTGCCCTGGTGGGGTTTTGGGCAAGACCATGCCTCCGCCTCTCCTGCCCACCTCCATGTGGCCTTTTCTCCTCTGTTGCGGGAGAGCTGTTCAGCTAGTTTTCAAGTATTTTCAAAGGGAGCTTTTTTATACCCAGCTGTAGATCCGAGGGGAGGATCTGTGGGAAGAGGGGACTTCACAGTCCTCCTATGCTTACGTCCTGGACTGCGAACAACCGTCAGTTCTATATAATTGGTTTTTTTTTTTTTTAAGATTGTATTTATTTATTTGACAGACATCACAAGTAGGTAGAGATAGAGAGGAAACAGGCTCCCTGCTGAGCAGAGAACCTGACACAGAGCTTGATCCCAGGACTCTGGGATGATGACCCAAGCCGAAGGCAGAGGCCTTAACCCACCGAGCCACCCTGGTACCCCCAACCATCAGTTCTAAAAGGAAAGATATTCTTTCTAAAGTTATCTGGACAACAAACTCTTAATATTTGTAATGTTTGGATTCACCTTCATTCTGTTTCTCTCTCTCTCTCTTTTTTAAGATTTTATTTATTTATCAGAGAGAGAGAGGGGGAGAGAGCGAGCACAGGCAGACAGAATGGCAGGCAGAGGCAGAGGGAGAAGCAGGCTCCCTGCCGAGCAAGGAGCCCGATGTGGGACTCGATCCCAGGACGCTGGGATCATGACCTGCGCCGAAGGCAGCTGCTTAACCAACTGAGCCACCCAGGCGTCCCTCTCTCTCTCTCTTTTTTAAAGATTTTATTTTATTTGTTTGACAGAGAGAGACACAACGAGAGAGGGAACACAAGCAAGGGTAATGGGAGAGGGAGAAGCACACTCCCTGCCAAGCAGGGAGCCTGATGCGGGACTCGATCCCAGGGCCCTGGGATCATGACATGAGCTGAAGGCAGATGCCAAGCGATTGAGCCCCCCAGGCACCCCAAGGTCCATTATTCAGACTTTTCAACAAGGACTTGGTCTGGTAGTTGCTTGGATGAATATGAGAAGCCATTGAGGGCAGAAGTAGCCCCAGAGAACCTCATTCTCAAATACCAGGTTCAGTGACTGTGTAAGCAGAGGCTTGAAGCTGCCATTGGCAGGGGTGGTATGCATTCTACGTTGACTGACTGAATATTACATAATTGAGACATATTAAAATGTTGCTGCTGCGATCACAAAAGGCTTTGGGTTTGGTCTTTTAGGTTAGCTTGACCTATTTTCCTCACTTTCTACCTGGAGATTAAAAGACCAGATTCTCAGAGCTAACAGGAGGCGGGCATGGTTTCCTGGTGCGGGCTTAGCTGGGCTCCAAGACCTTTGCCCAGGCCACGTCAGCATCCTCCAAAGAGCTCAGCCAGCGCCAGATCTGAGGGAACCTGGACTATTCCTGATGTAATGTTGGGCTAAGTTTGAGACTGTTAAAGAATAAGAGACTTCTGAGTCAAAATTCCCGAGTCTCCTTTGAGTCCAGCCAAATCCTGGAATTCTCCAACTTTCCCGTCTCTACTGATTTTGCTTGGCAAAGTAACCTAACCTGAGCCTCAGTTTTCTAATCTGGAAAATGGGGGAATAGTAGCTACCTTACTGCCTTTTTGGAAGGGATCACGTGTCTGTAAAGCATGTGTAGCGTCAAGCCCATAGAAAGTCCTCTGTGAACACGCGTCCCTTTCCTGTCACTTGTCTGCTGCTTGAACTCTTCCTGGCTTTTCTTAGGGGTAAACAGTTAGTGTGGGGCTTGCTTGGTCAGTGAGCGGCCCAGGCTCCCTCCCTTTGCGGTGATTACTGACGTGTGTACGTGGATGTCGGTGTCACTCAGAGTCAATCCTCAGGGAATCTGTTGCTCATGAGGTTTGGTTATAGAATATGATGAGTAATGGTTGATATTAGTCTTTTCTTTTTTTCCAGGAAAGACTGGGGATATCTGAGAAATGAGAGGTTTTAGCTGAACCCAAAGGCAGTTCCCCCCAATCAGCAATCAGCCATCGCTCCTGGCAGGGGCTTCTGGGTTGGGGGCCTGCTGTCTTAGAAGGTGAGACAGTTTGGGAGCCCCTGGGCCCCCCACCCCCACTCTCTCTACACTACATTCCTGTCCAGGTCACCTCCTGTCCTGTCGGGGCTGGCAGGTGTTAGCGCTGTGTGGCGGGGGTGTGGGGTGTGGGGTGGGGCAGGGGCAGTGGATGGGTGGGCCCCACACAGGCCCGCGCACGGCGGGGGGTGAAGGGGGATGCCAGGGACTAGCAGCAAGAGCGAATGTGGCTGGAGGCCCGAGGTCTCTAGTTTGGGAGATGCCAGACAGCAGAAATCCCGCTGGGGATAGTCAGGAGTTCCCCGTGAGGAGAGCTCCGGCTGTCAGCAGCAGTCACCAAGCCTGTCTGCGCGCTGAGCCCTGGGCCACCCCCTCAGGCCCCCCACGGGCTGTGAGCGTCGCCATGTCTGATGTGCGTTGTCTGTCTCCCACAGTGGGTGAGGGTTGGAGTTGACCCATGAGGATGCTCACTACCGGGGGGGGGGTCTGTGGCCCCCAGGGGCTCCTGCAACTCCTGCGTTGGCCAAGGCCAACGTCCTTTCCTCAGACCATACAACCTGTCCCTGTGTGACTATCTGCAGGGAGCTGTCCCTCCTGGGAGATGCCAGGAGTCTTCGGGTGGGAGGGACAGAGCGCTGAAGGGGACAGTGGTCTTCCAGTGTAGGCAGTCATGAGAAGTCGCCGGTGCCCCACTGGCTCTGTCAGAATCCTGACCCTGGGCCCTCCTAGCCCAGGGACCTTTCTGAGCCCATTTTCTCATAAAGAGGAGAATATCAAGCAGACTCAGAGGATGTTGGGAGGATGAACGTGTCTAACGCAGATAAAGTCCCTTGCATAGTGCCTGGCACAGACGAGGTCCTCAGTGAGGGCTGGTGCTTGCCCTGTTACTGGTATTCTGTAACCACACGGTGGACAGTGAACCAAACAAGTATTCATTGAGCGTGTCCTCGTGCAGGTACATCAGTGGACAAAGCCAATCCTAGTCTCTAGAGGGGGAAGCAGAGAAGCAACCACCAGGACAGACAGATGGCCCATCAGAATGGAGATGTTTCAGAGAGAAGGAACAGCAGACAGGACGGGGGGCTTGGGAATGATGGACCAGGGAAGGGGCTCAATCGTGGAATTAAATAGAGCAGACAAGATAGACCCCATTGGGAAGATAAGATCTGAGCAAAGCTTTCGGGATGCGAGGGAGTTGGCCAAGTGCATACCTGGGAAGTGTGTCTTCCTCCCATCCAGGTGGGCGAGTGGCTAGAGCATGAGGCCCGCGTGGAAGTGTGCCAGGAGGGCAGGTGCCGGGGGGCAGGTTGCTGGGGAGGGAGTGAGGAGGGCAGGAGGAGGAGGAGGACTCGAGAGTAAAGGGTGGAGGTGGCTCGTGGGGAGCCTTCTAGGGCATCTTAAGGACGTGGCTCTTTTCTTGGCATTGGAGCCTGTGGAGTGCTCCTAAGAAGGGATGGTGTGGCCCAGTGTAACTCTGGAAGAGCTACTCTTGAGCACAGGATTGAGATTGGAGCATGGGGTGGACGGGGGGGGGGGGGGGCGAGCACAGCATGTGGCCCTGCCACAGTCTGACAGGAGAGGGGGGAGGAGAGGACGCTGCGAGGTGTGCAGATCCAAGGTGTGTGTTGGACCTAGGCCCAGCCGGGTACATGCGTGGACTGGCCGATTTGACCTCGGGAACCGAGCGTTGGAGGAATCCCCGCCAGTGCTGAGAGGAAATAGGCATTGTTTTGCTAGAAGTTTACATTCAGTAGTGAATGAAAGTGCCCTCAGCAGCGTCTTCCTGACCCCGTGCAGTCACGTCCGCTGCCTCCTGAGATGATCATCACCAGCGACGGCAACAGCGGTACTGACGACAGCTGTCTGAGCACCAGTGCAGAAGCCCGTTGTGGTTGAGATCCTTGGTGTCAAAGAGGTGGGCCTAACCCCCCTCCCCTCTAAGGGGAGCACATGCTGAAGTCGCTGGACCCATGGGAGGGGTTAGCTCTGCAGAAGGACCCTCCTGAGAAGAAGGGCTCCCCTGGGCATCTTCTGCTCACTGAGTAGTTGGCTCCCTGAGGAGATACCAGGTGGGCATCAGCACGACAGGGAGGGATTTTTGGGGGGGGACGAGGTTCACCAGATAGGATATAGGATGCCAATTCAGTGTGAATTTCAGATAATAAATGTGTCAGTGGGCCTGTCCGTATGAAAACCTGTTGTTATTTATCGGAAATTCACATGGAGCTAGGCATCCGGTATTACATCTCACTAAATCTGGCCACCCTCTCTTGGTGTGTTCTTGTTAATTGATGGGCTGCCCCTGAGACTGAGTCTGCCACCTTAGTAACCTGCCAGGGTTGCCAAGTAACAGGACTTGACTTTGAGAGAACCATTTAATCTTGGGGGGAGAAGGTTCTGCTGGGTTCCTGGCTGGGTTCATCTCCGTTGTCTGGGCGGAGACTCAGGGCCTCCTGCTGAGCTCAGATCAGAGCACCCGGTGTGTCCTGCCCTTCCTCTTCTGTCTTTACCAGTTGAGTTGTTCCAGGGGATGAGGTGTGGACCCCCTGCTGGGTTTTAAGTTGTAGCAGATGTGAGGGTGCTGGCCTTGAGGGAGGTCCTTAGCCCCTGCAAACCCAGGACTGGGAACTCTAGGGGTGGAGTCAGGTGCCAGGAGCGCAGACACCTTGGGCTGGCGCTGCCCTCTAAGGGCTTATGGTCTGTTCTGGGAAGACCTCTGCCTCCAGCCCTACCCTGAGCATCTGCTGTGCTAGACACCACCTCCTGTCTGTATGAGCTGATCATGTCCCTCCCACCCCAGATTTGTATGTCGAAGTCCCAATTCCCAGAAGCTCAGAACATGACTGTATTTGAAGATAGGACATTAAAGAGATGATAGAGTCAAAATGAAGTTGGTGTGGGCCCTATCCAGTATAACTGTGTCCTTACGAGAAGAGATTAGGACACAGATACCCACGAAGGAAGACTAGGAGGACACCTAGGAAAAAGATAACCATCTGCAGGCCAAGGAGAGAGGCCTCAGGAGAAGCTATCCCTGCCCACACCTTGATCTTAGACTTCTAGCTTCCAGAACGAGAGATGACACATTCCTGTTGTTTAAGCCCCCGGGTCTGTGACACTTGTTAGAGCAGCTCTGGCAGACAACAGTCCACTCTCCAAGGAAGAGTGACAGACCCGGAGTCACCAAGGCAGGCAGGCGGGACTCCAGGGGCTGAGGGAGGTGGCCTCAGTTGTGTGTGCCTTTCAGCCCTTTGCCATCTGGGACCATCAGAAGCCTGTGGGATTTCCCGGGACCGGAAGCGCCATGTCAGAGGGGAAGGTGAACCGTGATTCATCTGGTCCCCAGCCCGGGCTTTGGTGGTTCCTGGCCAGAGGGCCCTGGAGCTCGTGCTGGGCACTCTGCCCCCAAGCCTGCTCTGTGTTTTCTTGGGCTCACAGCTTGGGAGCTGGGTTCCTGGCAGCGTCTTCGTGTGAGCTCTACAGAAGGCAAGTCACGTAAGGAAAATGTCGGCCAGCTCAGAAGCTCTGAGACTATTGATCTTCCTGGAGGAGACTGAACTCCTTTATGTGTTTTAGCTGTAGCATGCCTGCAGAAGAGTATATGATTATAGGTCACAGCTGGATGCATCTTTGCATATGTGTGTGTCCATGTGTTCCTGGAGGAGGTTTTGAAAATAATACTGTCCTGGAGCTGTTTTTATGGCAGAGATATCTTTGAGTAATTAGAATTCATAAATACATCCTGGCCAGTCAAAAACTAAGAATTCAGGGGTGCCTGGGTGGCTCAGTCCATTAAGCATCTGCCTTCGGCTCAGGTCATGATCCTGGGGTCTTGGGATCGAGTCTCACATTGGGTTCCCTGCTCAGCGGGGAGCCTCCTTCTCCCTCGCCTTCTGCCCCTCCCCTTGCTCGTGCTCTCCCTCTCTATCTCTCAAATAAATAAAGTCTTTAAAAAAAAAAACTAGGAATTTGAAGACTTGGGTTAATTGGAGGGAGGGACAGCAAAACTTGATTCTAGGTTGTTGGTCTTGTAGAATTTCTTCTTTTTCCATTTGGATGGTATTGGGGAGATTTTTGCTTTAGATTCTGTAGTTAAGGAAACAGTCTCCTGAACTTAAATTGGAGAAGTTAGCTGGTGAGGTATCAGCAAAGCCAAATGGTAGTTCCGCTCAGCACATCAGTGTGGCTTGAAGCCTGCCCTACCCTCCCCACTGGCCTTACAGGAGATGAGCCGACCAGACAGGAGGGGTTTCATCTGCAGAGGTGAGGTTGAAGGTGGCGAGGTTGACGGTTCCATGTGGGCATGTAGACATGTGTGTGCGTGTGTGTGCACGTGTGTGTGCACGTGTGTGGGTGGCCGTAGACTTCAGTGGAGTTTCGATTCCCTCTCTCAGCCACAGAGAGCTGAGGATTTAGCATAAACCAAAAGGGAACTGTGTGTCCAGGAGCGCCAACGTGCCTTCCAGCCATCAACTTAGAAAGGACCCTGGGGGGCACCTGGGTGGCATCTGGGTGGCTCAGGCCTCTGCCTTCAGCTCAGGTCATGATTCCAGGGGGATTGAGCCCCACATCGGGCTCTCTGCTCAGCGGGGAGCCCGCTTCCTCCTCTCTCTCTGCTTGCCTTTTTGCCTACTTGTGATCTCTGTTTGTCAAATCAATCAATCAATCTTTTTTTTTTTTTTTAAAAAAAAAAGGACCCTGGAGTGTAACTCCAGACTCCTAGGCATGGTCTGTAGGTACATGAAGTTTCAAGAAGCCCCATCTGATTTACTGATTTTAGAGAGCTGAGTGAGTGTTTTGCACAGTACCTTAGGAACAAGCTTGTTACACTCATCTGTCTGATCCTCACGGCCGTGTCATGGGGAGGCTCTACTCCGGGTTTAAGGGATAGAGGCTAACATGGGCCCCAAGAAGTCAGGTGCACCCTGGGTTTTGCAAGCCTGGAGCCCAGGGTCTTCTGTGACACCCCTTGTGCATGCTGTTCTCTGCCTCCACAGAGCATCATGGAGTCCATGTGGAAGGTCACCAGCTCTGTGAATGGGTGTGTACCGCTGGGGGTGTCCTGGGCACACCTTAGCTATGGAGGCTCGCCACCCTCTATTTTTATTAAAGATTTATTTATTTATTAGAGAGAGTGTGTGCGTGTGTGTGCATGAGCAGGGAGAGGGGCAGAGGGGGAGAAAGGGAAAGCACACTCCCCACCAAGTGGGGAGCTTAATGTGGGGCTCAGGCTCAGTGGTCCATAACCCTGAGATCCTGACCTGAGCAGAAACCAGGAGTTGGATGCTTAACTGGCTGGGCCACCCAGGCGCCCCTCCGCACACCCTATAGAGGAAGCAGTCCTGCAGTCCCAAGGTGGAGACCCTGAAGGGGGCAGGAGCTTGGGGTGTGGAGGAGGTGCTTGTGGAGAAAGGGGGGTAGTGAGGAGGAGACTAGAGGAGTTGGGTCAGGGGGAGGAGAAGTAGGAGCCATAGGAGCCGGAAGACAGAGCATCTGCCTTCCTGGCCCTCAGACACCGCTGCTGAGCACGGCAGAAGGACAGGGTCCCTTGGACGTTTCATGGGGAAGTCCGTGGGGACTGTGAGGGCAGCTGGCGTAGTTCACCCCGTGTGCTCTCTGGGCTCACAGGCGTGGGTAGGAGGGGGCACCTTACATGTTGTGCTCTGGAAAGAGTCCCGACCAAGGAGTAGGTGGTCTTCAGGGAGATAAAAAGAGAGTAGCGCATTTTGTTGAAAACCTGGGTAAAGCATATGGGACTGTTCTTTTGAGGAGCCCCAGGTAGGGTTTGAATGATAGAAGGCTGGGATTACGGAAGAGTTACGGTCCAGCCAGGGGGACTGAATGAGCAAGAGAGCAAGGGGGGAGGTGGGGAGCCAGGGCTGTGGGGCTGCGGCCAGGGGCAGGCTCTGGGGGCTGCAGCAGTGGACTCTGCAGCCAGGAGCCTGCAGGGGGCAGAGCAGACCCTTCAAAAGCCACCTGGGTTAAGCAGAGTGTGGACTGGCGGGGGGCCCCAGGAGATAGCCCCTCTTTTCTAAACTCCTTTCTTGGCCTGTCATGGATCCTGGGACTGGGCCAGAGCCTCTCGGAGCAGATGTGGTCCATGCTCTAGGATGGCCAGACCCACCTGGGTGGGATGTCACAGAGTCAGTCCCTCCTTTCCTTTTGTCCACCATGCGGTCTCCTGAGTTCTGATGTCCCCGGTCACAGCATTGACCTCGCATCTGCCCCGGAGCACACACACTCCTCCTGCCTTTTCCTCCGCAACCCATCTCTCATTCTGCAGCAACGCCCTCCTCCCCTCCGCACACCCCCTTCTCGCCACCCCTCTTCAAACTGAGGGTCTCCCTGTGTCTCACCACCCACCTGCTGCCCTAGGCTCTTCGGTTAAGCTCTGTGGGGTCTGGTGTATTATTCCCCAGGCCCCGTGGGGTGGATGGCAAGGCTTGGAGGGGGACTTCGGTGGATGAGATCCCGAGCTGGAATGGGAGTGTGGGTCAGAGGAGGAGCCCTTCAGGCCCTGGGGACACAGGTCACGGACAGGGGCCATGTGGACCCAGTAGGAGGTGGGGGCCCTCGGGGCCACAGAGCAATGGTGTGGGTGCTGGAAATCTCGATACTGCTCTGGTAGAGGATGGGTTTCCAAGGTGCTCCGGAAGGATGGACGAGAGGATGAAAGGGTGGGACAGAGTCCTGGTGCGGCTGTGCCGGGCCCGTGCCGTGGTGCTGCCCTCTGGGGCTCTTATGAGTGAATGAGACAGTGACAGAGCTCACTGAACTTTGGCTGGGGGAAGAGCTGCCTGGAAGTGAAAGACATTTGAAGCTTTAACTTAAAATAGGCTCAGATGTTGGCCTGTCATCAAAGCCTTTTGCCTCACCAGCTGGGCTTTGGCCGTCCCCAGCCACTGGTTCCCACCCAGTGGGACAGACTGCAAAGTCATCTCAGCCCGAGACTCTGGTGCCAAGTGGAGGTGGGCCTGGGCATCCTCATCCCCTGCGGCTTCCTCTTCAGGGCCACCCCCTCCCCCATTACACGGGGCTCTCCACACCTCGCAGCACAGCCCTATGTGGAATGGGGACCAGGAGGCCAACTGGACTGGGTGTCCAAGACCAAGCCCAACATGTGTCTTCTGTCCTTTTCTGAGTTTCTCTTCTCTCCGTCTCACTGCAGTCCGCACATGCTGTGGGTGTAGACTTTCCTCAGCGAGGGCTCAAGCCCTGCGATGGAAGGGCCTGGTAGAAACCGGAGAGGCAGTTCCCTTCTCTGCTCCAGCTTTCAGGACCCAGGGCAAGGGAAGGGAGCAGGAGGCAGATGGAGAAGCAGTGTTTGATGCCGATGCAGGTGTGGTCCTCTGCATCTGAACGTCCTCTGTTCATTGGCCCCGGGTAGGGTCCCACCCTGCACCCCCCAATGAGGGAGCCCCTGGGGGGATTGGGGCACCAAGAAGATACTCAGCCTGGAATCAGGTGTTCAGCGTTCATTGCATTAGAGATAGAAACCCCTTAATTCACAGACAGAAGGGAGCCGAGATCCCGAGAGGTTAAGCTCTACGTGGAGACCCGGCCTGACACCACAGCTCCCAGCTCGATCCATGTGTGGGTGTGTGCACACTGTCCGGAAGGCCCCTCGGGGGAGTGGGAAGGGGTATGTGTTGCCTTCTTGGGGATTCCCCAGCAAACTACAGCTGGTCTACGGTCAAGTTACTGTTGGTCCTCAGTTAAGAGGAATAATAAGGACCCTGGGGTACTGTGTAAGGCCAAACGTGGTTTTAATTGCAGTTCCATTCTTTTAAATTTTCTTATGTTAAAATGATTAAAATCACTATTGAGGATTGGTGGGGGAGGGGACTTCTGGCAAAATAGTCTTTGGAGCCCTTTGGGTTCCCTTTGGTGCCCTTTGGGTTCCCTTTGGTTTTTTAAATTGTCACCAATGTGTGAAATTGAAAAGCCCGTGAACAGGAATGCCTCCAGAGGCCTCCCCCCTCCCACTGATCAGGAAGGTCCTCTCTTGGCCAGAAGCAGGAACGTGCTCATTGGCCATCTCCAGGAGGCTCCGCGCCTCCCAGCCTCGTCCCATGTGGGGGCTTCTCTGAAGCCCGAGGAGGGCCTGCTCCGCAGCTGCGATCAGCACCTTACAAGTTTACCAAGGCACTTTAAAAGAAAAAAGTTCAAAGGAAGTGAGATTCTCATTTGGGTTTTGAGATCTGGGTATGAAGCTTCACAGTCCTGGTAAGCTTCAATCCCGCCTTTTCCTGTAAAAAGTTCATTTCATCTCTGCTCTTTTCTTACCACATCATTAAATGAGCGAATGCCCAGCAGGACGCCGGCAGCTGGCGCCCCGTGGCCCCCTTCTCTGGGGCAGGCTTGGGCTGCCGGCGAGCCTGGAAGAAAGTCACGCAGTTTGTGGCCTCAATTTTATCTTTTGCTATCTTGAAGATCAGTGCTAGGCGTTTGGTGCTGCTTAATAATCATAAGAGCTGTTCTATTTATCGGCTATTAGAAGTGGCGTGGGTGAGGTTTATTTGCCTGGAAAATAGCACACCCTCTTTGTTTTGCCAAAAGGACCCCAGGAGCCGTGTTCTGTGGATGACCGGGCACCACTCTTTGTCCTCACAGGAGCACACGGTTTGGTCCCAGAAGGTGTTCTAGTACAGAGAAGAAGGCGTGTTGTAACTTAGCACATAAGGCTTTGACCTTGGGGGTGGGGGTGGGGCTGGTGTTACATCTGTACAGGGTGTTACAATTTCCACGGACGCTGGTGTCCTCTGTGGGTCGCGCCACAATATATGCCACGTTATAAGGACGCCATTTGAGAAGTCGTCTCTCTGTAAACCCTCTGTTACCTCCCTGTAGGGAAGGACAGAGCAAACATGTTTTTTCCCCTAGGAGAGAAAATGAGGGGGAAGAATTGGAAAATTGCTAAATTGTAGTACCATATGCAGTTTCTGAATCTTTCCTGAATGTTGTGATGACTAAGAGCGTGAGTCAGGACCCTGTATGAGACCCTCACTTTGCCTGTTGTGAATTAACCCCCATCTGCTTTGTTCCAGATGTCAGCTGTCGGTGACGGACAGGCTGGCAGTAGCTCCCCACTCCACCCATTCAGCACACACATACTCGGGCAAACCCTGTCCTTGGCGATGAGGACCTGCTTTCCTGGTGACCTACTAAAACTGGTCACTCTGGCCAGTCGGTAGGAAGTGGAGGTAGAGAAGCTGGCCCTGAGCCCCTGCTAAAACCCACACCCGCTGAGTCGGCCTCATAGCCGCTGGGAACAGCAGGTGCAAGCTGAACTCCCTGGAGTGGGCAGGTGGGGGGGCGGGGAGTAGAGGCAGTTCTGAGCCCAGATCGCTGCTCTGGGCGACATACCCCCTAGCCTTAGACTTAGTTTGCCCTCACTCTTGTCGAAGCCCAGCAGCAAAGACAGACAGGAACGCAACTGTTGCCGAATAAATGAGGATTGATTGAGTTTGCTGCCGTGAGGACGTGCCCCAGACTGGCTGGCTTGGAGGGGAGGGATTGGAAGGAGCTCTGTGCAGGGATCAGGCTTCTGCTGGGTGATTTTCCAACAGGTTTGAGGAGGCTGAGGCCAGTTGTACATTGGGGGATGTCCGGACCCATCAGCAGGAGAGTGTCTTGTCCATTTTATCTGGAAGGTAGAGGATTGCCGTGGGACTGGGATGGCACAGGCAAAGCAGCAGTGGCCGCCGGTGGTAGACGGAGCAGAAGATGCTTAGTTATTCCGATGGTTGCAGAGTGCTCCTCCGCCTGGTGTTCCCCCACAGGACGGGATGGCCTCATCTGATGCTTCTTACATCCTAGGGCATCATAGGTTCGGCGGGGAGTATCCCAGCCCGGCTGTCAGCAGTTTCAGGGCTCTGTTTGATTTTCTCGCCTGCGCACCTCCTCTGGACACTAGTTCCCTTCTTTATAATGGGGGTGGCGGTGAATCCCTGGGGCTGGTCGGAAATGCAGTTTGAGAGCAGATCTGGGTCCACCCCAGGCCCCCTGGGTCAGCAGCAGCACAGTGAAGTCCCATAGAGGTTTCTAGGTGCGCATGAGTTTCAGGAACCCTGTTCATCGTGCATTTGTGTGTTCAGTGAAGGGAATGGATCTGAGGGATGGCAATCATCTTGGCAGAGAGGCCTGGTCGAATGTGTGTCCTGGATCTCTCCTGGTGCCACCTTGAGATAAGATGGCATGCATAAAATCAATGAGGACTGTCTCAGCCATTCCACTTAAAGCTGGTGGTAAAATTGCATTACCATGAGATAGGTGGGGTTTGTGTTGGAAGCCCAGGTCCCATGCTGACCTCACCCTCATGGGAGCCATTTCTCCTCCCTCCTCCCTACAAAAGCTTGTCTTGACACTTAAGAAAGCTCTAATAAAGCCTTTCTGGGAAGGTGTTCATGCTAATGCTGTATTTCCCTACCTGAGCACTCGGGGGTGTTTTAACTTTTAACCAGAGACAAGGGTCTTGACCCAGAGGAGTGAAATTCTAATGATGGAATTTCTAGAATTTCTACTGCTGAGAAACTTTCCATGGTAAAGAAAAGGGCTGTGGATGCCAGGCTCCTAGTTTACCAGCTGTGGGCACCCGAACAAGACTGTGCAGACCCAGCTGATGCCTCCAGGCGAAGATCTTGTCTTCATCATCCAGACACCCCCGATCTCACAGAGTTGGGTCATTCGTGTGTTGCTTTGAGGGTGCAAAGGTGACCAGCCATCCAGGTTTGCATGAGACTGAGGGTTTCCTGGGATGCAGGACTTGAAGCCCTAAAACTCTGTCGGTTGTAGACAGAGCGGGATGGCTGGTCACCAGAGAGTGGGAGAAGTCCCTGTTTGGAAACATGTGCCAAGGTTAAGAGCCCTTTAAATGTCAGAAGTCGGTCCCACCTCACTGCGAGGATAGACCGAGGATAGACTGGCCTGCTGTTGAAAGTCGAGCTGATGGCAGTGAGCTGGTGTGGCTAGTGCTTCCGAGCTCACTCACTGTCTCCTGGGAACCTCGTGGTGCCTGATCTTGGGAGTGACACAGAGGCAGCCTCTGCAGCCAGGGACCTTTGAAGAGCTCTCAGCTCTGTGGACATTTGAGAGCGAGTGCCATGGCTCAGAGCCCAGCCGAGCTGTAAGCACTTGACTGTCAGCTGGCTTTTCCTGGTTTTTACCTCCATTCCCGGCTTCTCAGACAAAACCTATTCTGGGGGAAGGTACTCTGCGCTTCTGCCTTGTGGACGAGAGGCCTCTGGGGCTGACAGGGTGAGCAGAGATGAGAAAGGAAACGGTGAGAGAAGGCGAGCTGGAGATGGGCAGCATAGGCTCAGCCCCCGGCGAGGTCAGGAATTACCAGCGCTGGCGGCAGAGCTCGGGGAAATGGCAGCATAGTTGTCCTTTCCAGGCAAAAGCACCTTTGTGTCTAGTCAAGCCACTGAAAACCTTCCTGACTTAAAAGGGGTCAGTGAGCTTTATGGCCAGGCAGATGCCTGCTTTCTTTGGGGGACATTATTTGGAAAGAGGGTGGGGGAGGTGACTTGACCCCTGGGGAAGTATTGGATCACGTATTTCCACCACTTAGGTCTGGTTTAAGATTATCATTGAATGTCGTGTTGATAAAACCAGGAGGCAGAGTAGCCAAGGAGTGAATGTGTGTTAAGACTTTTGATGTTCTGACTTCGACTAATTTGGGGAAAGGTAGGTTTCTGACTGCGTGGGTGGGACTTGGGAAAAGAAGAGCCGTTCTGAGGGCTGTGTGGTTTGGAGGCATGGCCCGGCTTGTGTGCAACATGCAGTGAGATCGTGTGTGGAGAGACGGGTTCAAATCCTGCCTCTGACACACAGATCTGGGGTCCTCGGGCAAAGCATCACCCCTCCTATTAGTGCTTTCCCTCTGCAGAGCGCACATGTGCTAGGCGTTCTGCCGGGAAATCACCAGATGTGCCCTCAATTCAGCCTCACGGGTATGGGAAGTAGTTCTCTTGGGTACATTTCACAAATGAAGAAGCAGAAACTTAGAGGATAATAGTGACTCATCCAGCATCTTACAGGGAGTAAGAGCAAAACAAGGGTCTCGGGGCCGTTGGTCATTTATCATTTTTTGCCTTCAGAATAGGAGTGATTCATGGGGAGGAAAAACCCAGAGGTTCCCTTCCCCATCTCCTTTGTTCTTTCTGTGTTTCATCAGTCCTCTGCAAAGCTGTTTTTTTGTTGTTTCCAGGAGGGCAGTTCAAAATGGAGGCATAGATAAGGCCCTGAACTCACCTCTCATGAGTACACCAAACCTACAGCTACGTGTGGAACATTCCCTCTGAAAAAGCCTCAAAAGCTATTTGAACAGCTCCCTCACAACCGAGGATAAAAGGCCACATCAGAATGGCTAGGAGACACAGTCTTGCCAAAACCCTCACCCCCAGCACAGCGGTCCATAAGCAGGAAAGATGTACCAGACCACAGATCACTGCCCCGAGGAGTGAAGGGTTCAAGTCCAACCTCAGGCACCCCAGCCCTTGGGACCTGCACTGGGTTTGAAAACCGAACTTCTGGCTTTGAAAACTGACAAGGCTTACACCCAGGAGACCCACAGGGCTGTGAAATCGAGACTGTGCTCTTATAGGGCCTATGCACAGACCCACTCTCCCTGGCATGGCGTGCAAAAGGAGCCCATTGCAAGTGCTTAGCCCATATGGGAAGGAAAGTCATGGACTACTTTTTAAAGCATCTGCTGGACGGGCGGGACTGTGGTGTAAGTCTCTCCAGGGAGTGGAGGTGCTTGGTGGTTACCATGTCCACGCTCTTCATCTATCTTGCTTGTGTGGCCTGTCCTGGCCTGGTGCTTCCTTGTGGCTCCACGCTGCTAACCACGTCAGGCAGGTATGCCTGAGTGCCGGGCTCCCTGCACCCCTGCCAGAGCCAGCGAGTACAGGCAGCCCACGCAGGGAACCCCCCTTGAACACGTGGCTCTGGTGCCCAAGGGGCTTATGTTTCTGGGCCCCATAGACCTGGGAGAACTGGAGAGGCAGTTCTCAGCAGGCCATCATCCCCAGGACACTGCAGAGACAGCCGGCTGACACTCACCCTAGGCCCTCTGTGACCCAGCCTCTCGAGCCTGGGAGAGACCCCAAGCCCTGTGTTGGGCTCCCTGTTCAGCACAGAGTCGACTTAAAATTCCTTTCCTCTCCCTCTGCCCCTCCCAGCCCTACCCTGCCCACTCCTGCGTGCTTGTTCCAAGGAAGGGAGGAAAGAAGGAAAGTAAGGGAGAAAGAAAGGGAGGGAACAGACATCTGGGCATCTGACAAAGTTCAGTATCCATCTATGATTAAAAACTGTCAGCAAGGCAGGTATAGAGGGAATGGACCTCACCGTAACAGCCATATGGACAAGCCCACAGCTAACGTTACATTCAGTGGTGAAAAGCTAAAAGCTTTTTTGCTAAGACCAAGAACAAGACAAGGATGCCCAGTCTTGCCACCTTGATTCAACAGAGTATGGGAAATTTTAGCCAGAACATTGAGGTAAGAAAAGGAATAAAAAGGATCCGTATTGGAGGAAGTGAAACTGTTGGCATTTGTAAGTGACATGATTTTGTAGCAAGAAAACCCTAAGGACTCCGCCAACAAACCATCAGAACTAATAAATTCAGTGAAGTTGGAGGATATAAAGTTAATATACAAAAAGCTGTTGCATTTTTGTACACAGGAAAAATGAACTATCAGGGAAATTAAGAAAACCATTCCATTTACAATTGCACCAAAAAGAATAAAATACCTGGGAATAAATTTAACCGGAAAAGACTTATACATTGCAAACCACAAGACGCTGATGAAAGAAATCGAAGATACAGATGCATGAAAAAATGCTGTATGCTCACGGCTTGGGAGAGTCGTGTTGTTAAAATGTCCATATTACCCACAGCAATCTATACATTTGATGCCATCACTATCAGAATTCCAATGACATTTTTCACAGAACTAGAACAACCCTAAAATCTGTATGGAGCGATAAAAGATCCTGAACATGGAAACCATCTTAAGAAACAACAGCAAAGCGGGAGGTATCACTTTCCGATTTCCAACTGTAATACAAAGCAATAGTAATCAAAACAGTATGGTTTTGACATAAAATCAGATGCGTACATCAAGGGAACAGAATAGGGAGCCCAGGAAGAAATCCAAGCATGTGTGGTCCATGAATTTACAACAGAGAACCTGAGAATATGCACTGGGGAGAGGACAGTCCCTTCAATAAATGATATTGGGAAGACTGAGCCACTCTTTTATTCCATGCACAAAAATTAACTCAAAATGTATTAAAGATTTGAATAGGATACCAGAAGCCATAAAACTCCTAGAAGAAAACATAGGCAGTAAACTCCCTTGTTGTTCCTGGCAATATATTTTTAAAAATTTTCTTTAAAAGATTTTATTTATTCATTAAAGAGAGAGAGAAAGGGAGGGAACATACAGAGAGAGGGAGAAGCAGACTCCCCGCTCAGCAGGGAGCCTGACGTGGGACTTGAGCCCAGCACCTGGAGATCAGGACCTGAGCTGAAGGCAGACGCACCCCGGAGGCAATGGCAATAAGCAAGAACACGTGGTCTGTATCAAACAATAAAGCTTCTGTCCAGCAAAGGAAACCATCCACAAAACTTACCGCATGAGAGAAGATCTTTGCAAATCATATACTCAATAAGGGCTTAATATTCAAAATATGTAAAGAACTCCTAGAAATCAATAACAAAAACCGACCTGATATGGGCAGAGCATCTGAACGGGCACACTCGAATGACCAGCAGGCTTAAGACAAGATGCTTAGTATCTCTCAGCATCAGGAAAATGCCAGTCAAAACCGCAGTGAGATATCCTCTCACACTTGTCAGCATGGCGGTCATCGAAGAGCGAGAAGTAACAGGTGTTTAGGAGGATATGAAGAAAAATGAACCTACGTGCAGTGTTGGTGGGAATGTAAGTTGGCGCAGTCACGGTGGGCAACTGTCTGGAGGTTCCTCAAAAAACTAAAAACAGAACTATATAATCCAGCCATTTCAGTTCTGGGTAGTTTTCTGAGGAAAATGGAAACACCAGTTTGAGATAACACCTGCACTCCTATGTTCGTTGCAGCATTACTTAAAATAGCCAAGACAGGGAAGCAGCCTCAGTGTTCATCGATGGATGAACGGATAAAGTTGCGGCACATAAATACCACAGAGTCCCACTTGGGGACTCGGGTAATATCGTATTGTAACTAAATGGTATATGGTAACAAGGAAGCTAGATTTATTGTGGTGACCATTTTGCCGTGTATACAAATACAGAATCATGTTACACACCTGAAACCAATGTTGTGTGTCAGTTAGACCTCAATAATATTTTTTTAAAAAAGTGTTTCCAGAAATACCTGTGTCGGTCCAGAGCCTTTCCAGGTGTCTCAGCTTAGTTACTCTTTCCTGAGCCGTAGTTGGGACCCTGGTTAAAGGACTTTTGTTAAATAAATATGTTTTCAGTCACTTAACTCAGCTTTGCTCTTTGCAAAGGTGACAGTTAAAATTTCTGCCTTTTATTTTGCCCATCAGCCTGGCATTGCAAGTGGAATGAGCTTTCTTTTTTCTCATGATATATTCATGCCCAGCTTTGGGCTTGAAATTTTAGTCTCCTGCACAGGGGACTTTAGGATTTGGATGCAGATTCCCCCATAGTTCACTGTGTCCTCCTGTTTGCTGAATCACAGTGTCTTCTGGCTGTGGGGCCTTGACTTTGAATAGAGAGACAGATGCTTGGTAATTACAAGGTTTCCTTCCTACAGTAGGGGATTGGCAAGTAATTGCTTTGTTTTTTAAGGGAGAAATTTAAGCAGCATTTTAAAGAACCAGACTCACAGCTTTTACATGACAGGAAAAATGAAGTGAACCCTTGAAATACTTTCACCTTCCTTCCTGAGGCAAAAGGGGTTTTGGAAGAGGAAGCCTGATTGAGATTCCACTGAAGGGAAGGGCAGGATAGGAAAGTCCCAAGCCACTGTCAGGGCCATCTTGGAAGGGCACCATGTGTTGCAAGTGTGGTGAGTCAGAGTCAGGTTATGCCCCACTGTTTTCAGGGTATATAAGGAAGACTTGTGTGTGTGTGTGTGTGTGTGTGTGTGTGTGTAAAGTTAGAAAATACAAATAAGCAAAAGGAAAAATACACAAGTTTCCCACCACACTGAGCTAAGCACTGTTTACATTTTGGTAAACATCTTTCTCGATGTTGTGCATGTGCGCACGTGTATGGGTGTTTAATTTAAAGATGAGCTTGTACTCTATTTTTTGTCAGCGAAATTTCCCCCTGTTTAAGATCATATAGTAACTATTATTTTCAGTAAATGTATAGCCTGGGATACATTTAGTCGAAGAGGCCTCCCCTCTTAAGATCGTTGATGAAAGTTGCCAAATTTCCATCCCATCAGAAGTAGGAGTGTGCATTTTCCCAAGGCAATTCTGGCAGTTACCTTTATAAAGAATCTTTGATAGTCTGATAAAAATAATTGTCACCTCATCACCAGTGGGCAATGTGCCTGATACTTGTGGGGTTATATGTGAATTCATTTACTTATTAGCCTTTTTTTTTAAAGATTTTATCTA
This sequence comes from Neogale vison, assembly GCF_020171115.1. Classification (NCBI taxonomy): domain Eukaryota; kingdom Metazoa; phylum Chordata; class Mammalia; order Carnivora; family Mustelidae; genus Neogale; species Neogale vison. The sequence continues at coordinate 149,457,101 of NC_058092.1, read as the reverse complement.
TTTATTTGACAGAGAGAGATCACAGCAGACAGAGAGGCAGGCAGAGAGAGGAAGGGAAGCAGGCTCCCTGCTGAGCAGAGAACCCGACGCGGGGCTCCATCCCAGAACCCCGGGACCATGACCCGAGCCGAAAGCAGAGGCTTTAACCCACTGAGCCACCCAGGTGCCCCTGACTGTGCAAATTGTTTAGGTCCTTTTTTTTCCCTTGAGGTGGTTTGTCATTTTTCTACTTGATATGGTAAGAACTCTTGCTCTTGGTATTGTTAGATATTAAGTCTTTGAAATGTGTTACAAATATACTTCACATTTCCAACATGGTGTTTTGTCCCAGCATTTGATTATGTTCCAAAAGCAGGAAGAGATTTTGAGGAAGGAAGCCTGAACTGGGAGGGTACATGCATGGTAACTATAGAGCCTTTCCTGCTCAACCAACATGGAAATCATTGCTTAGGGAAAAAGTGGGTTCACGGTTCTCACTGAACAAACCTAAGCCAAGACAGTGTTTCCCTGCTGCCTTAGGGTTCCAGAGAACCTCACTGAATTTGACCAAGGAGCATTTCCTAGTTTCTTTTATTTCTTGATGCTGGATTGTTTTTGTTTTTGTTTTTTTGTGGGTTTTGTTTTGTTTTGTTTTTAGAATTTGGAGCTGGAAGAACTTTTAATTTTTTTAAATAAACCTTATATCCTAGTGGACAGGTAGTAGTATATATGGAGTGTCATTTCTATAAAACCATAACATTTCTAACTGGAGAGCAGGGACATGAACCAGTAATGTGCTCTGAAGATATTCATGTTTCTAAACGACCTTACTTATAACCTCATTTCCAGGATTCATTATTTCTGAGCCAACAATAAATTAGCCTTACTGAAAGTACCTTTCTCTCTTGACCTTGATTTAGTTGCTTTTTAAGGAGCTGGTGTGGTTTAGATTCAGAATTAGAATAAAGGACGAAGCAGGCAGAGTCTGAGCTGGCCCCAGATGGCCCCCAGACTCGGGGAGGAACCCCTAGTTTCTCAGAGCCCAGCAGGCTGGCGGTGGGCATGCAGGGCCGCCAGAAGGCTGTGCCGGCATGCTTGGCTGGGCCCTTGGGTCAGGTGGCTGAAGCGGGGGCTGGTGGGGAGAAAGAGGCTCACCTTTTTTGGCAGGAAAGGAGCCCTCAGCAGTATTTTCCACCTGCTCTGGAGCTCACAGAGGCTGTGAACAGGATATGCTTCCAGTACCTTCTTGAACAACAAGAGGGTCATTCTGCACCAAAACAGGCAGGGCTGGCTGACTTGCTGAGGGCATCCAAGGAGGGAGCAGGCAGGACAGAGGCCCCTTATCTCCAAGTAAACACAAGCAGACTACAGTGAAAAAGCTAAAGTCTGTACAAGAAAGGTGTAAAGTGCTTGGTAATCCAGAGGAAGGAGTGCATTTTGTCTGAAGAGAAAGACAATAGGAGAAGTGTCCCGAGGAAGGTCCCCGCTGAGCTCGGTTTTGCAGTCGGGTAGAGAATGGATGCATGGGGCTGGAGGGGGCCGGACGGGCACGCTCTCCTGAGGGAACAGTGTTGGGCCCAGGCTTGGAGACCTGGGTCGTCCTTTACACTGGGGTCAGTGAGGGTGATGGTGAAGGAGAGGTAGAGAACGAGATGGGCAAGGTAGGAAGGGGCGGCTGGCACTCTGTACTGGGTGCCGGGCTATGTGGAGTGTGGAGGCCCTCGGAGGGCCTGGGCTTGAAGGGTGGTGGTTTTTGGACCAACGCAGAGGGGCTCCCGGGCTCCCACAGCCAGGGCTCCACCCGGTTTGGCAGTCAGGGAGCTGCTTATACCAAAGTGGGTGGCGGTCGAGGCACCTGCTGCACTCTGCCGAGTGCTGTAGGACGGGGTCCGTGCAGGCCAGTGGGTCAGTATGCTCGCGGGATGGGTGAGCCCGGACTGGGGGCCGGGGGGTGGGTAGCACATCCACCCCCCACCAAGGATGCAGAGCCTGGGTGCACCCGAGGGGTGTCGCTCCCTGCCGTGGCCATCACTGCAGTGAAGAAGGCAACAGTGACCTCAGCAGCCCCAGGACAGACACAGGGAGGAGAGCAGCTCCAGGTTCCAGGCTGGGGCAGTGTCAGCCGCTCTCCCCAGGGACATCCGGCAGAGAGGCTGGTGGCACCTGCTGGCCCTGAGGGGTATGAGGAGCACTTGGGGGCCGTAGGATTGTCCTGTGGCTGAGCCTGTGCGGGGGGTGAGTTGACAAGGCAAGCGCTCTTGGTGCTTGGAGACAGAAAATTTGGGATCTGTTGGGGTTCTGACTTTATAGTTCAACCTTCCTCAGTGTCACTCAGCCTTCAGGTTTATCTGTGACGTGGGCAGAGGAATAGCTGTTTCTAAGGTTTGATGTGAAAAATGGGAAGAGACAATGTGTGTGGCAGCGGTTTATGACCTGTAAAGCGCTGTGTGCACGGAGGGTGTTTTCCCTGTTCTTGCTCCTCTCTGCAAGAACCCTGCAGGGACTGTTCTGGCAGGAGCCCCCTCACCCCTTGCCCCTGCTCCTGAGCCGCCCACCTGCAGCTCTGTGCAGAGCAAGAGTGAGAGGAAGGGCTGGGGTTGGGGGGCTGGCCTGGAGGGCCGCAGCAGGCTACGGAAGGGGTCTGCATGTGCCCTGAGGGCCCCGCTCTGGGAGGTGCAGCTCCTGGCACCTGGCTGGGGCACTGGTTGGGTCTGAGTTAGGAACTTGCACGGGGGTTAATTTCTCTGTGTAATGAAGTAAAGGAAAATGGCTTGAACGTACTGTGCCCACGTGGGGCTTTTCCATGCCTTATTACCCGGGAGGGCCATTTGGTTTAATTATCTTGGGAGGCATCCAGCACACGTACCTGGCTGGCAGTGGGCTCCCGTCTGCCCTGGGACAGAGGCTCCTGGGTCTGCATCCAGTAGCACGTGCCCCTTGCCCAGCAGGACTAGCCAAGCATGGCCACTGATGAACAGGAAATGGGTCGCTGTGGTTAAGTGTACGGGGGCCAGACTTTCAAGGTTCAGATCCAGCCGCTTCGACAAGTCACCAGGTCTACTGCTTTAGTTCCTTGCATCTCTAAAACGGGGACAGTAACTTCTTAAAGTGTAGGATGGAGACTAAATGAGCTGACATGTATCAGGGCTTAGCACTGGCTCTTATTTGGAGATGCTAAGGAACTGCTGGCTTTTAAAATTCAGGTATCACTGGCATGTAAAATTAGTTTCAGGAATACAAGATAATGCTCTGATATTTGCATATACAGTGAAATGATCAGTGTAAGTAGTTGACATCCGCCATACGTAGTTACATTATTTTTTTTTTGGCCCAAGAACTGTTAATATCCACCGTCTTAGCAACTTTGCTGTATGTAATACAGTGTTAGTAACTACAGTCACCCTGCCCTGCAATACCTCCCCAGGACTTATTTCTTTTGTAACTGGAAGTTTGTACCTTTGACCTCCTCTGCTAGCTGTTTCGATGATCGCAGGAGAGGATCAGAGCGCAGACGGAGCAGTGAGGGGCTGGCTGGGCCGCAGGACAAGGGACAGTAGGATTACGTGGAACCGGGCACGCTGACCACACTGACTGAGGGCAGGAGGCCTGACTTGCCCGGCACGTCGGTGAACAGGAGCCGCTCATGTGGCCGCCCCCGCCGGAATGCTAGGTGCAGAGAGCGAAGGTAGAAACCCTGAGGGGAGGAGCAAACCAGACCTGCAGAGCCTTCCAGAGGGAGGCAGCCTTTCTGTCGTAGGCAGAGTGGGGCCAAGGGGCATTTCTAGGAGGGCTGTGGCATCGTGATGGTCATGCTGTCCCACGTGAAGCCTGGCACTAATGATGGTGGAGCTGGAGAGACTGACTGAGGGCACTTGGGAGCCTCTCCTGGGAAGGTGCCGGGGATCTTGGCGGGAGCAGTCATTCTGGGACTGGGGAGTGGGTTGGGGGGGCGGGAGGGTTGAGAAGAGGTTCCAGGGAGGGGGCGGTTGGGATGGGGTGCTGGCCACCGGCAGGGAGAGCAGGAGCAGCGAGGGTTGAGTGGGTCACCTGTGAGGCGATCCCCAGGGGTGGACATGTAGGTGGTCAGCCCAGAGGGCGGCTGGAGCTGGGGTGAGGGGCAGAGGTCACAGAGCGAGGACTGTGGCTGGCGGTGAGGCAGCACAGGAGGCCCTTCCAGGTCCTGCCCCTTCTGGGGTAGCTTTACGGGCCAGGAAAAGGACCCCCAGCTGGCTTGGCAGTTGGATCCTTCCCATCTTGTGTATGTCACCCGAGGAACCCGGACAACAGCTGTCTTGGGTTGATTCTTAGCGGTGTCTTTAACCATAAAGGAGGCTAAAGTCAGCCCGACCTGCAGAGCTACAGAAAAGGCCCAGGAAATGCGGGCCTGTGAGAGGTTCCTCATCTGCACGGAGCTCTGGGTCCGGCCGGCATCCAGCTGCAGGGGAAGCCTCTGTGCTCAGGCTGTGTGGCAGCTCAGGAAGAGCTTTTATGGGGACATTTGTCCCTGCGAGGTTTATATAGAGCAGAAAAGGAGCAGGTAGGAGGTTCAAATGGAGGTGAAGAGAGAAGCAGCCCCTTCATGTGAGGAATCACACGTAGACGGGATTTAACCCAGTGCCACCAGCTCCCAGCTGTACCCCAAGTGCTGTGCCTTCCAGGACACTAGAGAACGCATGCGTGCATGTGGGTGAGCACATGTGAGCTGGCCACTCCGCTGCAGGTGGCTGGGAGGTTTGTGTCTGCGGAGGGAGAAGGAATGGCAGGTATGGCCGTGGCGGGCGAGCTGTGAAGGGCTCCTTTGCACTCAGCATGAGCTTGACAGCAGATCCTACTAATGAAAGAACCACTTAATGACCCCTTTTATTATAATCCCCGTAAAGGAGTTGATGGGATTCCTTGGTGCTGTGTCAGATCCTGTCTCTGCAGAGAGGCCGTGGAAGGTGGGAGCAGAGGGAAGGCCGTGTCCCGTGTGGGGACTTAAATCGTCATCAGAAGTGGGAGGCGTGGAGCAGCTGGGTGGCTCCGTCGGTTAAGCGTCCGACTGGTGACTTCGGTTCAGGTCACGATCTGAGGGTTGTGAGACTGAGCCCCGCCAGGCTCCACACTCAGCAGAGTCAGCTTCAGATTCTCTCTGTCCTTCCGTGGTCGCGGCGTACCAGGCCCGCGGTCCGCCGCACTTGCAGCGTTTCATTTCGTCCTCAGGATCGCTCTTAGAGGCGGGTGCTGTCTGCTCCCCCACTTTACACATGAGGCAGAGTCGCCTGACTGCCGCCCCCGTGCCCCTCACGCAGAGCATTCTGGAGATTTTGCCGTGTCTCAGCTTCGTGCCCGGCCAGGCTCTGTGGTCGAGTGCTCGGTTCTCGGGCAGAGCTGTCTCAGAAAGGCCCTTCCATGGCCAGGAACCAGGTCCTGTTCACGGTGTTGCCGGCCCCATTATCATCCCAGCCGGGTGGTCGCCAGGGGCACCAGCCTGCCTTTGCAATGCCATTTCTTCTTTGTGCCCATGGCAGTCCCCGCTCCCCTCTCCGATTCTGCAGCCCCAGGGCCGCATGGCGTCGGGATCAAGACCAAGTCATCTGTGGGACTTCTGTCCCCTGCGTGCTTGGGGATAAGGCACCATTTCCTCAGGGAATTTGCTGCATCAAACCTGGCACCTTGCACCCATGCATGTAGGGTTCTGTCCCACGGTGGGGTGACCGCACTCAGAGGCAGGGCCACTCTTCACCTCACTTAGAAGGAATGAGATTTCCTCCAGTGAGGGCTCGCCTTCCTACCTGCTGCTCATCGTAGCTGCTATTAACTGAGCACTCAGTACACGCTATTAACTGAGCACTCAGTACACGCAAGCGCTCAGTACACGGCGTGCCCAAGAAGTGCGCAGATGCCACTGTTGTCCCCCTCCCATCGTTCTGTGAATGAGACAGCTTTAGGCCCTTATGGCAGTGGCCGCAGACATGAATTTAGGGTTGTTTTCTGACTGGGGATAACAGCTGTGTGTTTTAAAGAGCTAGAAAGACCGTTAGATGGCCTTAGTCCAACCCCTTCATTCTGCCCACCTGGGAAGTAGCCCTGTGCCCAGCATCAGGCTGCTTCTCCGTGGGGACACCAGGCTGGCACCTTCCTGTGTCTGTCTGTTACTCCCCGCCCCCCACTCCGCCTCCCACTGGGGTCCGCACACACCGCCGGCGCCTACCTGGGCAGCATGGGGCAGGCACTGTATCAGGTCCTGGCCCTGCGCTGTGCATTCACAGTGACCCTTGGGGTTGGCGACCTCTGAGTCATGGTCACGGGAACAGATTAAACGAGGACCGTGCCAGCCTTGGGGGCAGCTTCACACCAGACAGGGGCTTCCAGGGGGAAAACCGGGGCAGCCTCTGTTGGCCCTCTCATCAGTGGTGTGGACGGTCCCTCTGTGTTCTGCCGTCATTCTGGAGCGCTCTGGAGGAATCCCAGAGTGTGGAAGGAGGAGGTAAGGCGAGCAGAGGCCAGGAGGCTGGGGCTCTGCAGAGACACTTCGGATGAGCAGAGACACTTTGGATCCCTCCAGGTTGGTGGGAGACGGGGAGCAGCACCTCCTGGCCAGTTGGAATTCTCTCCTTAGTGAAGTGTGCTAGGAAAGCGACACAAAGCGGCTCTTCCCTGAAGCATCCCTTTGGACCGGTGACTGCGTAGAAAGGAAGGAACCTGCGCGCCCCGGGTTGGATGGCTCCCGGTGCTCTGCGCACGCTCTGCTCTGCCGGTTCGTGTCAAACCAGGGGGCTGTGCCTGACAACAGAATAATGAGGACAGCGGCAGGAGGAGTGCCCCTCGCGCCTGAGCGCACTCCAGTGTGTCCTCGCTCCCTTAGCCCTCCCTGCCGCTCTGCCAGGCAGGTAGCCCGAGTCTCCGGGCCACATGGCTCACCAGCGGCCAGATGCACAGCCAGGCTCTTGCTGCTAGCGTCGGCCACCAGCTGTCATGGGAGGATGGCAGGGTTCACACAACCGAAACCCGTGATACAGAAGTGCCTGCAGCACTTCCAAACGTGTACCAAACGGGTACACGTTTGGGGAGGGAAGGGAGACGCTCCTTCCTGCTCTCTGCCCACGTCCTCCTGGATATTTTTTTATCTTTGTGAGGTTCTTCCATCCTCTAAGAGAGAGAACGAGAGAAAGCTCAGATGAGCTTGTGTCTTTGAAAACTCCAAGTCTGTCTGGCCATCTATATATCTCACACATAAGGGATGAGGAAGGTGGGGGGTTATCTTCCTTGGTTCATCTCCAGCATCCAGGGAGGAAATTTCAGCCGGTCCACCTGCTCTCTGCCTTTAGGACCAACTGACAGTTTGCACAGAGTGTGGGAGGAGCTTCCCTGTCTCTATGGCACCGAGCTCGAGCTGCGCCCTCCTCCCTTCTGTGGGCCCCGCACCCCTCCAGGCAAGGCTCTCTTTGCATTTGGCCAGCAGCTGCTAACAGCTGCCTTTCCTTCCCAGAGTCTTGACAAACAATACCCCCGCCACAAAGAGGAATATTTATAACCGGCACAAAACAAGTGTTTGCTATGTTAACATTTTTGGGATTCTTTGATTTTTTTTTTTTTTTTTTTAGTCTCATTAAAAATTCATCCCCTGAGGTCTCTGCTGTTTTCAGTCTCCATAAGTTTGGGGTGTTTTTGTCTGTCTGCTCTCAGGCCTTCTTAGAAATGTAGGTAGGGGAAGGAGGAAATTCCAAAGTAGAAAGGGGGGGCTGGAAGCCTTTGGAATTGTCTGGAGAGAATCCACTGCAGCCCCCTCAGCATGGGGGCAGGAGGTGTCAGGCAGGGGACACTCCAGGCATGGAGCTGGGTCTGTAGGCTCTGGAAAGGTGACCTGGGACAGGAGGTCCCTCCTGCTTCTCATGGACTGTTGTGACCTCCTATGTAACGAATGCAGAGTGATGTCTGAGGCAGCGAGGCCACAGCTCACAGGATATCAGGGAGGGTTCTAGAAATCTCTGAGGCCCTCTTTCTAGTCTTGCAAATGAAACCACCCTTGATGTTGAAAGGGAAGTTAGAAGGACATCAGGATCTCCCCCGCTGTTCTTTTTCTGCTTCTAAAGGCCATACATTGAATGATATCATTTGTTACCAGAAATCATATTCAGAGAAGCATAAAGAAAAAAATGGAAATGACTTATAATCTTACCACTCTGAGGTGATATCATGGGAATGCTTGACTGAAATCTTTTCCATCATTTAGAGTTTACAGACCCTTTTTTGTTTAAGTTTGGACAATACCATTTGTATTGGTTTCTAGTCTTTTTAAAGATGGTCTCGTGACAGTTTTCTTATGCACTTAAGTAGTCCTCAAGAACATTCCTTTTTTATGTCTAGAGAATTGCATATCACGAATGTTCCCTATTTGGTGACATTTAGTTTATCTGGACTGTTTTTCTTTTGTAAAACACATTTACATCTCTGAATATTCTCTTAGAATAACATCCAAGCTTGTGAATGCTTTGGAAAGGCTCATTTCTCCTTAAAAAAATTATGTCTTTGAGGTGTCTGTGTGATTCTTTTTTTTTTTTTTTAAGATTTTATTTATTTGACACAGAGAGAGAGATCACAAGCAGGCAGAGAGGCAGGCAGAGAGAGAGAGAGGAGGAAGCAGGCTCCCTGCTGAGCAGAGACCCTGAGATCATGACCCGAGCTGAAGGCAGAGGCTTAACCCACTGAGCCACCCAGGTGCCCTGCCTGTATGACTCTTTGATTTTGGCTCAGGTCATGATCTCAGGGTCTGGGAACGGTGCACCATGTCAGGCTCCACACTCCGCGGGAAGTCTGTTGGCGGATTCTCTCCCTGTCCTCCTGCCCTTCCCTCATGCTCGAGCGCGTGTCCACGTGCTTTCTCTCTAAATGAATGAATGAATGAGTGAAGGAATGAAATGTTAGGAGTTCTTTTACTTGCATAAGTAGTATGTTTCTGTGAGCTCGAGATCATACTGGGGCTGGTCTTTGCCATATGTGTGAACATTTGGGGGAGAGTGTTGTCTCGTGTTGTCCTTCCCCACTATGCATGGCGGATACGTGGCCCCCGCTCCCTGGTCACCTCCAGCCTCAGTGGTCATGGCTCGTCTGTCCCAGAGCCACCCTGCCCCTGGCCATAGACCTGGCCATCCTCCTTAATGTGTATGCAGGTGGGTACTGCCTACTTATGTTGACGCAAGAGCCAGAACCCGTTTGCCGTCTCTGAATCAGGGGCTGACATCGCTTCTGAAGAGGTGTGCACAGCCCACGGTTTATTCATTCCCGGGGGGTGAGTGGGCGTGTGTTGGGGAAGCGCCATGGCTGATACTCAGGGAGACCGCGATCCCCCAGTCTTCACCCCAGTCCCTGTCATTCAGTAGTCACTCTGCCATCCACCATTGGAACGATCTGGGAAATTGAAGCCTTTATTAAAAGGAAAACTCCTCGGGAAGGGTTCTACGTGAAGGCATGACCCGCTGGCACTTCAGTTCTCAGTCAGGATCCTGGCAGTGCTGCAGAATTTGGGTCGGGGCGGGGGTGCGCGTGGGGGGTTCACCCTGGAGAAAGCCTGGGCCAGCTGGAGGTGGCAGTAGAAACAAAGCCACCTGCTCCGGGGCCCCAGATCCTCCTTGCTCACACCTCGTTTGGCCACAGTGAGGCTCCGGGGAAGGGACCCACGTTTTACGTGGGCTGATCGGCTTCTGTCCAGCAATTGCGGTGTGACGGGACCGAGTGGGGTAGTAGCTTCCGTCTTTATCACCACTTAGCTCATGGGCCATTGCAGAGAACACCCCTGTGTAAGGAAGATGTGAAGTTAGGGTTTATATGGAAGTGTGCCAGCCTTCCCACATGCACCCTGATTTGAAGGGTTTCGTTGGAAGGGCGCATTCTGTGTTGTTAGTGTTTCCGTGGGTTACTCTCCAGGAGGAACCTCTTTCTCAAGAAGAGAACATTTGTGGGCTGATGGTGGGGAAGACGTTGACGGCATTTGCTCGGTATAGCATCGTGTTCTGCATCTCCGTGCAGCTTCCCCTTCTGATGAGTCACTCCAGCTTTTGTGTCTTTATGCATGAAGATTAGGAAGAGGTATATAAGCTTTGCCTTGACCTTTTTAGCGTGGGGTCGCCTTGCCTGGGAAGGGGATGTGGAGATACCCAAAAGCTACGAAACTGCTGTCTAAACGGGGTTGCAGTGCAATCTGCCGGGAATCTGATCTGTCGGAAGGGGAGTGCTGAGCCACCGAGGACCCTGCTTTTTCCATCATAAGCGCCCCAGCTTGTTCTTTCCTGACTTACGACCTTGGAAATGCAGTTGCCTGGGCTTCATGGGCAGTTTCTCCCCCCTGCTGTCTGTCTGCCTGGGCCCTGGCTGGGTAGGGCTTCTCCCAGTGGGAAGCGTGCCCCTCTCCCCTCCACCCTACCCCGCCAACCTCCCCATCCTCTGTGCTTCGGCACCTGCCGTGAAGCGGCACATGGGGAGCTGCCTGGGGTGGTGTGTGTCCATGGCAAGGCAGCCACGTGGGGGACAGAAGCAGCCTGGGTTCGTACCCATGCTCGGACCTTGAACAGGTGGCCCAAGCTCTGTGTCTGTTTCCACGTCTGCAAAACTTCCCTTAGAAATGTGGTGTCAACGTCCATAAATCCCTATGGGCACATCATCACCTCTGAACTAAGGTTAGGGTCCCCTCCCCACACTGGACACCTCAAACTTCAGTACCTTGTGGAATTAAAGAATGTACCTCAGAGGCTTCCTTCCAGAAGGAATAATCTGCCTTTTGTCCAATTTGAACGAATCTGTTGGGCACGGCACAACACACTGTGGGTTTCTACTCTTAAGTTCCTTGATGCAGTGGCCTGGGGCTAGGTGGCCGTCACCTCTGTGTCATCCTCAAAAAGCAGGTGTTTCTTAAACATCCCGGAATTATTTAGGATTCATGTCCCAGCAGGTTCTTTCCAGTGCCCAGAAGCGGGTCCCCAGGACTGATTTAGGGACGGCCCCCACTGGCCCAAGTGAAAGCTGCTGCTCTTGGCCTAGAGTTCCATCTCATCCAGGGCTGTTTTTTTCTCTGTGGTGCTTGCATTGTTTTAAGAACCTCACCCTGAAGCAGCCTACTTTGAAGTTTAGGGGAAAAAAAAGAAAAATAACAATGCCATAAGAAAGGGTGATTGGAATGGCTTTTGTGTTAGCAAGTATCAGCTGCAGTTTAGAAGATGGCACGGGTGAGCCGAGCCTCAGAGCGTGTGCAGGTGAGACAGCCACCGGTCCTCCTGATCTGAGCTGGGCTGTGACCCTGGAATGTGTCTGTGAGTGCCTGGTCCCATGCAAGCCCAGACGGGGAAAGGAGGCCCACATTTATGGAGCATATTGTGGAAAAGAAGTAGAATGAGCTCCTGTGTCTGGGGGGTGCCATCCAGCTAGTACGCAGAGTCGGATCACAGATGGGCAATTTGCGGGGAGGCTCTTGGTTTCTCTGCCTCGTCTCTGTAGGGACCTCCACGGCTGTTAGCTGCATGTGTTGGGTGGTGTCATGGGGGCCATCAGAACTGGGAGAATCTTCCAGGAAGAGGTACCACGGTGTGGTGGTCAAAGGCATGGACTCAGGCTGAGCCATTGGGCGTGGATTCTGGTTCTGCCCCTTGCTGGTTGTGTGGCTTAGGCAAGTCCCTTACCCTGGGACTCGGTTTCCTCACCAGATAAGTACGGGGTCAGTGATGGTACAGATCTCTCAGAGCTGTCATCCAGGAATAAGTGAACAAAGTTACCATGTATAAAGCAGAACGCAAATAAAACAGAAGTGATGTGTATGTGTATGCTAAACAAAACACACATTCTTCCGTATTTACTGAAAAATAAATACCCACCCACCAACAACCCTTGTGGAGCTGGACTTGGGGCGTGTGACCCTGAGAAAGGAAAGGCTCTAGGAAGGAGGGGATGGTAGGAGCCTGGAGGTCAGAACTGCCTCCACTCAGTCACCGTGACATTAACCTTCTCCCGTCCTTATTTCCTCCTGGGAAGGTGAGGCTGTCGGTGCCACCTGTCCTGGAGGCTATGGGGTGGCAGATGGGACGGGGTCAGCCTCCCCCACTGGCTTATCTCTGTGAGTTGTATCGTGAACACAGACTCTTACGCTAACGGGCCAGCTCTGCCCTTGTACCTTGCCCTCTCTGGCATTGGCCCTACCTTCATTTTGGGACGAGGACACCAGCTGCTTCTTGCTCACTCGCCTGGGGACAGTCATTACCAGGATGCACTCCATTCTTTCTGTCACTCTGGTATCTCTTTCTCTGTCCCTGCTCCCCTTTGTCTTAAGTTTTCTCATTCCACATTCCCTCTCCCAGGGTGTGGGTGGCTGTGCCGCGAATTAGAGGGATATAATTAGCGTGCAGGGATAAAGCCCCTCCAGCTTGCCGTCGTTCTTCTTGGACCAGCTGTACTGAGACAGGGCCTGGTACCATCTGTCCCTGCAGAGTGCCATGGGTAGCCCAAGGTAGTAGAAAGGGGGATGGGCACTCTCCCTGGAAGCCATGCCCTCTGCCCTCCCTCCTGACCCTGGTGATCCTGCAGTGCCCTCCCTCTGGTGCCCCCAGCATACACGCGCGCGCGCGCGCGCACACACACACACACACACACACACACAGCAAATACAAATGGCCTGATGAAAGGAGGAGCCAGGTGTGGGGTCCACAGACCTGGGCTGGGCTGTGACAGGCCGCAGTGGGCTGTGCTGGTTAGGTTGAGCCAGGAGGGGAGATGCCACCACCCTAGTCCTAACAGGTTTTTCTGGGGGAGGGAGTTGGGTACCATCCCCCTGACGACATGCGCGGATCCGGCAGAACCAGTTGCCTGCATGAGGAGCCCAGGAGCCGGGCCACCCTGGACGGTAGGGGCCAGCGGCGGAGGAGCTGTCCCCACTCGCATCTGCCCGTAGGCCCAGTTCCATGCAGTCGTCTTTGATCTCCTGTGCATCGTTGACCCTGGTCATGGTCACACGGGAGCTGCTTCTCCAGCTCCGGAGCAGAAGTCCGGGCCGCCCTTCTGATGCCACCAGCTGGGTTCAGGTGGCGGTGTGACCAGTACCTTCTCTTCCGGGCTGGTAAGGGCCAGGCCCTTTCCCCCTGGGGCCTCGCAGAGCCTTCTGGCTTCTCCACAGACCCTGGCATTGTCTCTGGCTTTGGGGCCCAGACTTTGCTGAGGTCAGGATGGGCCGGTGCCAACGGCCTTTTGTCTGTCTGCTTCCTTGGGCTCCCAGTACTTTCTCAGTGCTGAGACTGGATGACAAAAATGACACATTTATATGAGGACTGTAACTCTGTGTTTAAGTCTCCTGCGTAGATAAGCAGAGTCTAAATCCAGAGTCTGGAGGACTGAGCGATGTACCCCCCACGCCCCCGCCCCTTCTGCAGGCCCACGCATGCGCATGCCCCCGTCTGCTTGCGCACGCGCACACCCGTGTGGTCCTCCCTCGGGCTCGGGCTGCCTGCAAGGGTCCCGGCACCCAAACCCCGGGCAGGCGTCATGGACCTGACCCTCTCAGTCTCCCCCTCCCTCTCCCTCAACGTTTTCTCGGGAGCCCCTCAGTGCTCTCGGCCTCTGTGAGCGGCAGGATGCTGCTGGTGACCCTGACATACAAACGATCACGCTCCCTCCCGAGCCTGCAGTCAGCCAGACTCGGCCCCCCGCGGCGAAGACACTGCGGGAACCCGACGGACCAAACTCCGCTTCCATGTGGACCTCACACACTCCCCTTCTGGTTACTTCTCCCTGGGGATTTGCCGTGAATGGTCAAGTGCTGCTGACTTCCTCCGGAGTCAGGCGGGATTGCCTGTTTCTACTCCAGCAGCCGGACCGTCGGCGCTGTGTGCTCTGGCGGCCCCCCTGGGCCTCATCCCACTCCTTTTTTGGGGGAGCGGGTGGCGATGTGCCTCAGTTCAGAGTTCTTTCTAAGAATTTCTTTCCGCCGAGAAAACAATTCCCAAGTCCATATATACTTAAATAGTCAGTTTTCAGCTTCTGTCTTCTCTCCCTAAGCCTTTCTCCTTCCGATGCTTCTGTGCCTTCCCTCACATCCGTTCTGACGGTCAGAACTTCATCACTCCTGCGGAAAATCGGAAGAACCACAAACCTAGAAAGACTCAGCCATCTGGGAGTCTTCATGCCCACACGCGTGGGATGCACGTGGTGGTGGGAAAGGGAATGTCAGCTCCTTCATTCACCAGCTCCTATGACCTTGAGCAGGTCCTTCCTGAGCTCGTGCTTCCACAGCTGCAAAGCGGGCGTCCCAGGGCCTCTTGGGTTGGCTCCTGTGATAATTAAATGTGGTCAGAGAATTGCTCATTGTAGTGCTTGATGCCAAGAAGACCTTCTGTCAGGCACACCAGAGTTTTCTGTTCGGTCAGGTACATATTTGGAACACACCTCTCAAAGCCCAGGCAAATGCCCATCCTTTTCATTGTTCACACTCTCCCTGTGTGCCTGCGACATGGTCCCTCTCTCTGTTGCCTTTCTTGCAGGAAGGACTAGGGTGGTCCTGGGGAACATGTGCCATGCCACGTGGAACTGGCCAGAGCTGGCGGCAAGGTGGGGTCGGGCTCAGTCTGTGGGCTCAGCTGAGGCCCAGTGCATGGGAAGAGGTAGGTTTGGGGAAGGAAGCTGAGGAAGCAGAAGCACCCCAGATAGAACCTAGACATGAACCTGGTTTAGTTTGGGATGAAGAGCCGCAGTGCGTGTACTTGGGGCACCAAGATGGGAGCAAGAAAAAGCTGTGAAGTCATGGAGGAAATGAGCAAATTATCTGTGCGGCCCCTCCCTGCTGGTCACTGTGCACGCAATAGGGCCTTTGAGGTGGGGTGGCCCAGGAGCCCTTCAGTGCCGTGTCCCTTCCCCATCATCTTCTTCCCAGGTAGGAAACACACTCCTGCTGCCCTTTCTATATCCAAGCAGAGGCTTTAAAAATACAGCTTCCTGTGAAAAAGAGACGCAGTGTCTGAATGAAGTATAAACTGTGGTTGCTATGGCTGCTGTTCTGTCATAGCCATCTGGTACGTCCGCTCCGAGAAGTGGGACTGAAACCGGGGGTATGGGACTGGCGGCCGCTGATGTGCGTGTGATTCACTCCCGTCACTGGGTGCGCACGGGAAAGCAGAGACTGAGCGAGGCGCCTCCCACTCCATCCGTGTCCGGGCTGTGAATGTCATGGTATGTTAGTGTCGCTTTACCAACATGGACACTGTGGCTCAACGGGTGCTATAGACTGAATGATTGGGCCCCCCACCCAAATTCCTGTGCTCAAACCTAATTCCCAAGGTGATGGTATTAGGAAGTGGGCCTTCAGGGGGCACTTAGGTCATGAGGGTAGGGGGTTTCATGACAGGATAAGTGTCTGAGAAAAGAGCCCCAAGATCTCCCCGGACCCTCCCCTGTATGGAGACACAGCGAGAAGACGGCCCTCTGTGAACCAGGGAGTGGCCTTTACCAGACGCCAAGTCTGTCAACACCCTGATCTTGGACTTCCTCTCCAGAACTGTGGGTAATCTATTTCTCTTGTTCAGGCCACCCAGCCTGTGCTGGTCTGTCATGGCGGTCCCCACGCACGACAATTGAGAGATTAAGTCTCTCAGCTCATGAGTTCCAGAGCTGGAGCCCAGTCTGGGTCCTTGACTTTCCTGGACAGCAACTGTTTCAATATCGTGTGACAGGAGACGTTTGTACAGGTCTCTTACATTCCTCAGGGTACTTCCATCATTGTCTTTACTGTTTCATTTGTCGTGAAAGGGAGATGAGGCAAGTTACCAACCCAAAACGGAAAACCAGAGAAACTTCAATTTCCCAGTGTTAGTGAGACAGTGGATGAACCAGGAACAGAATCAGCCCCCGCCAGTCCCTCTCAACCCCTGACCCCAGCTGCAGGTGACTCTACCTGTCATCCTTACAGACACCTCTCTCAACCGTGTTTCAGCTCAGCTCTAAGGAGAAGTGAGATTTGTAGTGGGATGAAAGGTGGGGGGGGTGGGGTAGTGTCCTAGTGCATAAGACGGGTCCTAGGTGGAGGGGCTGAGCCTGGACCAGCCATTCTCAGCGGCCACATGGACTGAAGAAGGCTACAGCACACTTAGCCATGGAGGACTCACAAACTCATGGATGGTCATGGAATAGCCTTGTCACCCGGCCTTTAGGGTCCTGCCACCAAGGGAGTCCGAGTTACAGTGAGGCTCTGTACCTGCTAGCCTTCGTTCACCCCTTTGACGTCAGAGCTGCTGCTCTGTAGGGGTGTGTGTGCTGGACACTCTGTTAACACCCTTCCTGCCTCGTTACTTTGCATTGAAACTGATCCGGTGAGGGGGGAGTGTAAACGTCCCTTGTTCTGTCTGTCCAGGCAGGTGGGAGCAGATCTGTGTTCATTAACAGAGTCCTGGCCTGGAACGTAGTGTACCAGCCACAGCTCTGGATAGAGAGAACACGGAAGGTCCTCGGGCCCAGGCGGGTGGCGCTGAGTTGACCCTTTCTGTTTCAGCTGCTGCCTGTGAGCTCACTGCATGTGGGGGTGGTCAGGGTCACCTCTGCCCAGCAGAGCACCCCTCCCCTCTGCAGATGCTTCACAGGGTCAGTGGCAAGAATCAAGTACTTGCCTTGGCTGTCGCACTTGAATAGAATTGTATGTTTCGTGTAAGTGAAGACTCTTTCTTGTATGTGTACAGGTGTCCTGGGCGGCGAGTGGTTTTGAAGGTGATCTGCCTTGGGCAGTTTTCACGTGGCCGCCTCAGGTGCATGTCACCCTCTCTCTGTCAAGCAGCTCTTTGTCACGTCACATTTGGTCATGCGGTAGATTTCATGTCTGCATCAGCCAACACACGAGCCCCCTTCTTGAAGAGCCGCACACCCCCTGTTCTGGGGCCCGAGTTTCCTACGATCAGTTCAGCTCAGGGGTCCGATTCAGGAACTGTTTCTTTGTGCTGCCAGTGTGCTTGGCAGCCACAGTGCTGTGTTCCTTGAGGAAGACCCACAGGCAGAGTGTCCTCTTCCATGTCCCGATAGGGACCCCACAAGCAGGAGCCCAGCTGGTGCTGCCCCTGGGCTTCTCCAGCCTAGTATTTGTGTGTTTTCTAAGGGTTCCAGAGAATAGTTTGGAGCTTGCCGTGTGCTCCGTGGAAAGGCACCATGGAGAGGAAGGACCGTGATCTGAGCCTGGGTCGGTAGCTGGGTAAGCATTGCGGGTTAGAGCACAACAGGACGGGGCACTGGATGCTGCTCACAGCTGCCCAGGGACACAGGTGTGGGCGACCCCATTGGGCCACACAGATGAGGTGCCGAGCCTCAGGGTGGCCGGGAGCAGGGCCAGGACCCATGCCTGAGGCTCCCGCCCATGTGTGCAGACTTCCTTGATCTGGCTGCAAATCAAACTTGTTACTGGTCTCTTAGCTGCGAGCCACGAGGCTAAACCAGGAAAGAAGGCTTGGGGTTCCAGAGGGGCGTGTGGCTGGCTTCTGCAGCCAAGACCGTGGAGGGCCCGCATAGACCGTCAGACAGACCGCTCCTCTGCATGTCCGTCAGCCGCTGGGAGGTCGGGGCAGGAAAGACATGGAGAGAAATGAGGATCCTTGTAGCAGAAGATAAAATCCAGCTGCGGCCAGCACTGAGGACAAAGGCTTGACCACGCTCTATGGTACCCTTTTATAGAATGTAACATCTCAATTTTTTTTTTTAACCTCTAAACTGAGAGGAATATTTTTGTGATAATGGGGGATGTTCTTTTATATTTTTATAACTGCTTGATTTTGCCTGGACATAATGATTTCATTTTTTTAATCCTTGAACTCTGAGTACTAAGTGATCCTTGTCTATGTCATGACACTGCAGACAGTTGATGCCCCAAAATGCCAGTCTATGCAAAACGCCATTCTCCTCTCAAAGTGAATGATTTTGTCTCCAGAGGGTTGGACTTCAGAAAGCCACACTTCATTTCCAGAGAGCATGAAGGTGGGGATCCGGGCCCCATGCGGCTGTGGTCATGCAGTGGGCACAGGGAAGGCTGCTCCCACAGGACCCTCGCTTACTCCCAATGGGACTCGTGGTGAACTGGCCAGGATGGGCCGTGGCCCGTGTCTGAGGTTTTATTCCCCCTGCGGTTCTTCTTACTCCCATTTGATGGGTCAGGAAACCAAGATGCAGAGAAGGTGTGTGGCCTGCCCAAGGTCACATAACCAGCAGCTGTAGACAGAGGGGGAGGACCAGAAAGAGTTCCAAAGTGGTTTCCACCAGTTCAGAGAGGCAGGAAGTTGAACAAAACAATACCCAGAGCCTGTCCACCTGAGCTGGGGACCCGGAAGTCGTCGGTGACACTCCCCCTCCCACGTCCTGCCCACTGATCAGCTGTTCCCACTTCCCAGGTGGTCTCCCTCCCCAGGAATTACCACACTGCCCCTTCCTGGCTCCCCAGACCTCTCGTGTGTCCGCAGGTGTGGGCAGGTGGGGCAGGGGCTGTCCGGGCTCCCTGCCCAGCCAGCCGAGGTAAGCTGAGCTGCAAAGTATTGTACTCCTTCCAGCCTCGCCCACCCCAGCCCTGCCAGCTTCCTCTTCCACACAGATGTTTCTAGCTACTCTTTTTACCAGGCATTAACATGGGCTGCTGTCCCAGAAACCAGATCCTTCCCACTGGGGTCAGCAAAGATGCCCTTCCTCCCCACTTACCCTCCTCACTCCCCCTCCCTGCTCACCCTCCCCACTTACCCGCTTCCTGTGCACCTTGTCAGTGGGTGCGTCCAGTGCACTGTGAGCTGGGCTGGGAGCAGTACCAAAGTCTTACCTTGGTCGTCACGCTTCAGCTGGGTCTTAGGACCGGAGAATGGAGGCAGACCCAAATAAGTGTGTAAGTCCCTAATCAAACAGCCCTAGACCATGACATATACAAGGAGGGAGGCCTACTTGGGATGGAGATTGATGGAACCAGCAGTGGTGTCTGCTTGTGGTTGGGTGAGCTTCACCACCTAAGGAAGCTGGAGCTCCAGGAGGGCTTGCGTCTGGCGGATGGGTCCGTGTGGACGTGGGCTCTGGGGTGGAAGGGGCTCGCCAGGGCCAGGCCTGCCCCTGGGCTGGCCTGTGCACCTGCTTGCCTGGCCTTTGAGAGCGGCCTGGGAGGCAGGGCCTCATGTGCTTTAAGTCACAGGAGAGTTTTAATGAAGCAGGGGAGTGTTGTGATCTGGTTTACATTCCTTAAAAATGTTTTCTCGTTGCTAGGAATCATTTGGGGGAGGCTGTTTTTGTCTTCTAGGCCAGAGATGGTGGCCCCTGGGCCAGAGCGCCGCCGTGGGCGGTTCATGATGCATTGTAGAGGTGGGGGTGGCCGGATGTGCCCACGGGCTGGATGTGGGGATGGGGGTGTCGGGGGAGGAATCCACGGTGGATCAGGTTTCTGCCTGAAGTAACCAGAGGGAGCTGGCCGGGAGGAGAAGAAAGGGAGAGGACGAGGGATCTGGAGTTTCAGGTCAGACTCGTGGGGTTTAAGATACCAGCCTCACTCATGTCCTGGTGCAAATGGAAAGGATACGCCGGTGAGGGCCGCTGGCTGGTGGAGGCCATGGCCCTAGGGCTCGGGTCACCTGCAGGACCCTGGGTCACTTATAGTCCGTTCCCCCCGCCCAGCACACGTACAGGGAAGTGGAGCACGTTGCGGGGTGCAGAGACCAGAAGAGGAAGCCGCTGTGGTCACCCCTCAGTGAGGTCCCTGCCCGAGCTCACTGGCTTCAGGAACAGGCCAGGCCCTCCCCACAATACCGCATGCAGCAGGGATTCATCCTAAAGCATGAGCACGGCCTGTGGCGCTCACAGCCCTGCATGCTCTGTGGGGGGGCGTCCCGGCCCTGTGCCCCTTCGTGTCCACAGCCATCTCTGCGGCCCTTCTGGGGAGCTTCTGAGACCTCACCTCCCCAGCATCTGGACTCAGGTCCCTCTTGTGGGCACCCCCATCCCCCTGTCTGACATTACTGCTGCCTGCTCCTGTCATTACACTGAGAACGCCCTGGGAAAAAACACCATGTCTTACTCATTTCTGTCCCCAGGATCAGTATGACCCTCAGGTGTTCACTGGGTAAGCAGTTCTGATGGCTGCCCTTGCCTTACAGTCCCCTCTGTGAACAAGACACTTGTTCTTGTAGTCACCCCTGGAAAGAGGGGTTGGCTTCTAGCTTGGGGTGGTGGAAGGAGTCTCTTAGGGGGATCTGAGCATTAGTGAACCATTCTTACTTCTTCCTTTTTTTTTTTTTTAAGATTTATTTATTTATTTTAGAAAGAGAGAGAGTAGGGGTGGTGGAGGGGAAGGTCAGAGGGAGAGAGAGAATCTCCAGCAGACTGCCCTCTGAGCATGGCGCCCGACACCGAGCTCGACCCCACCGCTTGGAGATCATGACTTCAGGGGAAACCAAGAGTTGGAAGCGCAACAGACTGCGCACCCGGGCAGCTCACCGCTGAGCCATTCTCGACGCTACCCTGGCTCAGTGGGCCTGCTGCAACATCCTGGGATTGAGGGAGCACGTGATCCCTGGTAGGCCGAGGGAACCAGATGGGCAATGGTGATGGGGCCTCGAGGGCTGACTTTATGGGGTGGGGAGGGGAGCGGAGAGGGAGAGAGGAGGGAGACGATGATACGAGCTTGTATGTGGCAGTGCAGCATTGGCACCATCGACCTGCAGAGCCCTGTACCCCAGCCCAGACCCCAAGGGCACACACACACACCTGCTCTTCCTCCTCTGGGCCCTCCCTTACCAGCCTGCCCCCATCCGTGTGCCCAGTCCCACGTTGCCTTTGCATTTTTGGCAATGCAGTTCTCCCTTTCCCTTCAGAGTTCCTTCTGGCTGTGCGCTGTAACCCTCCATCCCCCGCAGGGAAAGCTGTGCCCGGCAGAGGTGGAGGGAACTGGTGGGCTTTGCAGACCCCACACCTGGCTGAAGTCGTGTGTGTTTGTGTGAATGTGTGTGTGTGTGTGTACATGCTGTGCACAGATCAGCCACATGCCTCCCTTGTCCACTCGTGAGAGCAGAAGGGACACTTTGAAATAATTACCCCGGCAGCAGGTGCTCTTGGACTGGCTCTGGGCCAGGTGGGATGAAGGTCACATTCACTGGAAGGCGCTTAGAAGTGAGTGACCTGGGGGAGTGTCCCTATACTTCAGAGCTTCTAGATCGTCACCTGCAGAAGGGGATGGTGATCCACCAGGACGAGGACGTTGTGAGGCTCATCTGGGTAGAATCTGGAAAAGCTCCTATAAATGAATCAAACATAAGAGCGGCTTAGCTTGGCTGGGGATGTTGCCCACCCCCAGGGCCATATTCTTCAATGGTCATATTAACAAAGGTAGTGATATGGATCGAATCTGAATGGCATTTCCTCCCTCCCTCCCCTCCCTCCTGTCCTCCCTCCTTTCTTCCTGGTGACTGGCCTGTGCCAACACTTCTCAAACAGGAAGCATCACAAGAGCAGAGGGGGACAGTAGAGGACTCGGAAATCCAAACCAAACAGATAAGAGGGTGCCGGCTACTTCCCAGTTGCTTCCTGAAGCAGTTGGCCAGGGCAGAGTTTGCTGTGAGAACTCACTTGGAAATTGCCTGGGAGGCACAATTACTTTAAAGCTAACTTTTGGAAGGGAAGGTTTCATTCTGCTTACTCAGCATGATGGAGCAATTAAAATGCTGGTTTTCCTCCTCTTTGAGAGCTACCCCTGAATAATTTATGGCTTCACCCAGTGGAGGCTGTAAGTCTTCGCTGAAACACAATGATTTCCACTAAGAGTGGGTGTGGGGAAGCAGGCTGTTCCTGCTACCTGGGGCCCCACTGGCTACTGGCCTCAGTGTCACTGCAGCTTGTGGTCAAAGCAGTTAGATGGCCTGATGCCCTTCCCAAAAAATGGCTGGTGACCGGCCGTGAATATGGTGGCTACTTGGCTGTCTGGGCCTCCGTTTCTTCTTCTATAAAATGAGGGCAGTTAGAGCATTTGAAAGCCCTCAGCCCAAGTCACAGGATTTCTGTGGCTGATGCCTCAGGAAAGGTTTCCAGGTTTCCACAACAGCCTTGCAAAAAGCAGGCATTCCATTTTCCACGTGGGGCACTTGGAGGTATTTATCTAAGACTGTGCACTTAGCTACAAGTAAATTCAGGGTTTTGGCTCCCGAATCTATCTAACCTAAAACCTGGACTGCCTTGTCATTGTCTTATTTTGCTGGGAAAAACTTGTTTTTCAGAAACTGCCTACACCACTAGTGGAGAAAGGGGGGATGGTAAAAATTCTGAAGAGCGTGCATAACTTTTATTAGAAATTGCAAAGCCCATCTTCTGCAGGATTATCTGGCTGGCTTAGTCCGTAGAGTATGGATCCCTGGCTCCTACGTCATGAGTTCAAGGCCCAAGTTACCAAGTTATGAGTTCAAGGCCCAAGTTGGACATAGAGATTATGTAAAAAAGATTTAAAAAAAAAAAAAGAAAGAAAAAGCTTGTCTCTTAGAAATCCCTCTACGCTGTTAGCCTGGCTTAAGTCACTATATGGAATTGAAAGCCATCTCTCTCTCTTTTTTTAAATTAACATATAATGTATTATTTACCCCAGGGGTACAGGTCTGTGAATCAATCAGTCTTACACATTTCACAGCACTCACATAGCACATACCCTCCCCAGTGTCCATCCCCCAGCCACCCCATCCCCCCCACCCTCTAGCAACCCTCAGTTTGTTTCCTGAGATTAAGAGTCTCTTATGATTTGTCTTCCTCCCCAGTCCCCTGTTGTTTCATTTGTCCCTTCCTTCCCCCCAGGACAACCCCCCCCTTAAATTCCTCATATCAGATCATATGATCATTCTCTTTATCTGATTGACTTATTTCACTCATCATAATACCCTCTAGTTCCATCTGCCTTGTTGCAAATGGCAAGATTTCATTTCTTTTGATGGCTGCATAGTATTCCATTGTATATACCACATCTTCTTTATCCATTCATCTGTGGATGGACATCTAGGTTCTTTCCATAATCTGGCTATTGTGGACTTTGCTGCTGTAAACATTCGGGTGCACGTGCCCCTTCGGATCACTACATCTGTATCTTTAGGGTAAATACCCGGTAGTGTGATTGCTAGGGCATAGGGTGGCTCCATTTCCAACTTTTTGAGGAACCTCCATCCTGTTGTCCAGAGTGAAAGCCTATCTCTTCAGGGTGCATGTGTGTATTTCCAACGGCTCTCCCCGCATTAGCCAAGAGCTGTGAGGTTTTTGTATTTTGGCGAAGTTATCCAAAGGAGCCCCTTCAGATTGAGCAATATGTTTCAAGTTGCCAGGCGTGCAGTTGTAGGGCAGAAGGAGAGCAGTCTCGTCTGTGTGGGCATTTCAGGCCCGGAGCGGTGCCGGCATCCGGCATCGTAGCGAAGTCACCTCCAGGGAGTGAAGTTACCTCCCCCCACCGCGGTGGAGCGGGGTGTCCTTCCCTTGGTGTCCTTCCGCCCACCCGCGTGTCCCTTTCGGGGCGGAGCAGTGTCCCTGCGGGCCTGTTGAGAACGCTGGGGAGAGGGGGGGAGGGAGTGCGGTGCGGGGTGTGCAGGGTCCCCGGCGGAGGGGACCGTGTACCCCCGCCCCGCCGCTTGCCCTGCCGGCCACCGCGCGCCGCCCCCAACCCTGGCCGCCTCTGTTTCAGGTCCCACCCGAAAGATGCCGCCTAGCGCCAGCGCCATGGACTTCTTCCAGCTCTTCGTCCCGGACAACGTACTCAAGAACATGGTGGTGCAGACGAACATGTACGCCAAGAAGTTCCAGGAGCGCTTCGGCAGTGACGGCGCCTGGGCCGAGGTGACGCTGCCCGAGATGAAGGCGTTCCTGGGCTACATGATCTCCACCAGCATCTCCCACTGCGAGTCGGTCCTGAGCATCTGGAGCGGCGGCTTCTACAGCAACCGGAGCCTCGCCCTGGTCATGAGCCAGGCCCGCTTTGAGAAGATTCTCAAGTACTTCCACGTGGTGGCCTTTCGCTCCAGCCAGACCACGCATGGCCTCTACAAGGTCCAGCCATTCCTCGACTCCCTGCAGAACAGCTTCGACTCTGCCTTCAGGCCTTCCCAAACCCAGGTGAGCGCCCCCACCCCGGGCCTCCCCGGTGGCAGCCCACTGTCACACCCTTGCCCTTCTCTGTCCCCCCCCCCACCCCCACCCCCGCCCCAGACTCAGCGCTCCCAGCCCCCGCGAGGTCAGAAAACAGGGGTTCTGCTCGGACTCGGTTTCCCCCCTCCTTGCCCGCACCCTCCCTCCCCGGAGTGGTGCTGTCTTTCCAGGTCACATGTTTGCCAGGCCGATGTGGAGGTTCTTCCATGAAGAAGAACCTGTGATGGTAACCAGCCCGTGTTCTCTGAGCGCGTACCTGCTGTTGCTGGTGGTAGGGGTGAGGCGGGGTAGGCGGCACCGGGATGGAGGCCGGAATCTCAGCCACTCATCAGGTGTCAGGTGCCCCGGAGTCACTCGGGTGCGGGGGTCCACGTGCCACGGGTGCGGCTTTTGGACCAGGGTCCAGTAGAGCCCCACACCTAGCGGTTATGGCCCCCTTCCCAGCTTCCCTCCCTGGTTCTAGAAGGTGCTGTTTGTTCTCCGCTCCTGAGCCGCTGCCTGCTGGTGCTGATGTGTGGCGGGTACCCTGGGCTGCAGGGAGATTCGAGGTTCAGAACCAACCTCAAAACTGTGGAACCCGTCTAGCAGCTGAGGAGGTGGCTTGTTCCAGGGATGCCTCTAACCAAACGTTGAGGAAGGTTTTGGCCCATGGGAGTGTGATTCCCCTGACCCGTTTGATGCAGAAACAAAAACTGACATCATTTTTATTTGTACACTTAAGGGGCCCTCGGTCCACCCGCACTTTCTTGTGCTGTTCCTGTAAAAGCCTTCTTCCTAAAGCTCAAATTCTTTTTGACTCTGTATCTTGCCTTTTTTTCCTGCGCAGCTGAAAATCACAGGGTTTTTGTGGGGGAAGATATCGTCCTATTTCAGGTCTGTGGGAGCCTGTAACCAGTTTCTGAAAGCGTTCCCCCTGCTGTTCTGCAAATACGCTGGGCTCATTATGATTTCCAGGTGTTTGCCATGCTCTTTCTGACTCCCGGAAGCTTCTCCCTCTTCTCTCCGCCTCAGCAGATGTGCCCAGTCTCCGGGGTCCAGTGCGAGGCCTACACTCCCATGCTGGCTCCGCTTTCCTGAATTCCCTCACTCTTTATAGGGCAGCTGAGTCCCATTCTTCCTTGTCCCCCTTGTAGCTCTTTCCTTCCAAACAGGAGATGGGCTCTTTTCAGGACATAAGCCCTGCCTTACACAGACCCCGCAGAACCAAGCACAGGGCTCGGCACATTTTTTTGTTTGTTTCACTGAATATTTGCATGGTTGGAAATGAACCAGACCAGAGTCCTACTAGCTGGATGCAAATGGAAAAGAGCAGTATTCTGACCATCCTTGGGGCCAAACATTTGAACAGCTACTGGCAGAGGCTGTGGGCTCACTCTGGCTGAGTATCTCTTAAGAACCCCAACAGCCAGCTGCTGGGATGACTGATACTTAACAATGTAAAGACGAGAGTGCTGAGGATCCTTCTAGCTCCTCGACTAGGCCAGACTTATCCAGAGTTATGCTCCTGTCTGGGGTGTGCTGCTGTGAGCTGGCCCCGTGTTGTCTGCCTTTGGAAACTGCGGCTGTCAGATACCAAAGACCCATCCTCAGGACGATCCCCATGCATGTGTGTGTCTGGAGCCTGGGGTAGCTTGTGGGCACACGGCAGTGCCTGCTGGCAAAATCCAGGATTGCGAGCCCATCCCTTCCCAGCCCAGGCATGGGTGCCCTGAGGGGGTGCAGCCCATCCCCTAGCCAGCGGTGTCTGCAGCACCCCTGGGCAGCTCTGCCCTCCTCCCTTGCATGGCTTAGATGTGCAACAAGGACTGCCAAGACCCTTTTGCTTCATTCTTACCCCTCCCCCCTCTGACCCCGTCTTCTTCTTTTTTTATTATTATTATTTTAAAATTTATTTTCAGCGTAACAGTATTCATTGTTTTTGCATCACACCCAGTGCTCCATGCAATCCGTGCCCTCCCCAATACCCACCACCTGGTTCCCCCAACCCCCTACCTCCCGCCCCTTCAAAACCCTCAGGTTGTTTTTCAGAGTCCATAGTCTCTCATGGTTCACCTCCCCTTCCAGTTTCCCCCAACTCCCTTCTCCTCCCCATCTCCCCATGTCCTCCATGTTATTTGTTATGCTCCACAAAGAAGTGAAACCCTATGATAATTGACTCTCTCTGCTTGACTTATTTCACTCAGCATAAACTCCTCCAGTCCCGTCCATGTTGATACAAAAGTTGGGTATTCGTCCTTTCTGATGGAGGCATCCTACTCCATAGTGTATATGGACCACATCTTCCTTATCCGTTCATCTGTTGTAGGGCATCTTGGTTCTTTCCACAGTTTGGCGACCGTGGCCATTGCTCCTATAAACATTGGGGTACAGATGGCCTTGCTTTTCACTACATCTGTATCTTTGGGGTAAATACCCAGGAGTGCAATTGCAGGGTCATAGGGAAGTTCTATTTTTAATTTCTTGAGGAATCTCCACACTGTTCTCCAAAGTGGCTGCACCAACTTGCATTCCCACCAACAGTGTAAGAGGGTTCCCCTTTCTCCACATCCTCTCCAACACATCTTGTTTCCTGTCTTGCTAATTTTGGCCATTCTAACTGGTGTAAGCTGGTATCTCAATGTGGTTTTAATTTGAATCTCCCTGATGGCTAGTGATGATGAACATTTTTTCATGTGTCTGATAGCCATTTGTATGTCTTTATTGGAGAAGTGTCTGTTCATATCTTCTGCCCATTTTTTGATATGATTATCTGTTTTGTGTGTGTTGTTTGAGGAGTTCTTTATAGATCCTGGATATCAACCTTTCGTCTGTACTATCATTTGCAAATATCTTCTTGCATTCCGTAGGTTGCCTCTTTGTTTTCTTGACTGTTTCCTTTGCTGTGCAGAAGCTTTTGATCTTGATGAAGTCCCAAAAGTTCATTTTCGCTTTTGTTTCCTTGGGCTTTGGAGACATATCTTGAAAGAAGTTGCTGTGGCTGATATCGAAGAGATTACTGCCTATGTTTTCCTCTAGGATTCTGATGGATTCCTGTCTCACATTGATGTCTCTTTTATCCATTTTGAGTTGATCTTTGTGTACGGTGTAAGAGAATGGTCGAGTTTCATTCTTCTACATATAGCTGTCCAGTTTTCCCAGCACCATTTATTGAAGAGACTGTCTTTTTTCCACTGTATATTTTTTCCTGTTTTGTTGAAGATTATTTGGCCATAGAGTTGAGGGTCCATACCTGGGCTCTCTACTCTGTTCCACTGGTCTGTGTGTCTGTTTTTATGCCAGTACCATGCTGTCGTGGTGATCACAGCTTTGTAGTAAAGCTTGAAATCAGGTAATGTGATGCTGCCAGTTTTATTTTTGTTTTTCAACATTTCCGTAGTGATTCTGGGTCTCTTCTGACTCTATACAAATTTTAGGATTATTTGCTCCAGCTCTTTGAAAAGTACCGGTGGAATTTTGATCGGAATGGCATTAAAAGTATAGATTGCTCTAGGCAGTATAGACATTTTAACAATGTTTATTCTTCCGATCCAAGAGCATGAAATGGTCTTCCATCTTTTTGTGTCTTCTTCAGTTTCTTTCATGAGTGTTCTGTAGTTCCTCGAATACAGATCCTTTACTTCTTTGGTTAGGCTTATTCCGAGGTATCTTATGGTTCTTGGCGCTATAATAAATGGAATCGATTTTCTAATTTCCCTTTCTGTATTTTCATTGTTAATGTATAAGAAAACCACTGATTTCTGTACATTGACTTTGTATCCTGCCACATTACTGAATTGCTGTATAAGTTCTAGTAGTTTGGGGGTGGAGTCTTTCAGGTTTTCCATATAAAGAATCATGTATTTTGTAAAGAGAGAGAGTTTGACTTCTTCATTGCCAATTTGGATACCTTTTATTCCTCTCTGTTGTCTGATTGCTGTTGCTAGGATTTCTAGTACTATGTTGAACAAGAGTGGTGAGAGTGGGCATCCTTGTCGTGTTCCTGATCTCAATGGGAAGGCTGCAAGCTTTTTCCCATTGAGGATGCTATTTGCTGTGGGTCTTTTGTAGATAGATTTTATGAAGTTCGGGAAGTTCCCTCTCTCCCTATATTTTGAGGTGTTTTAATCAGGAATGGATGCTGGATTTTGTCAAATGCTTTTTCTGCATCAATTGAGAGGACCATGTGGTTCTTCTCTCTTCTTATTAATTTGTTTCATCACATTGATTGATTTGTAAATGTTGAACTTTGTAGCCCAGGGATGAATCCCACTTGGTCATGGTGGATAATCTTTTTACTGTGCTATTGATCCTGTTTGCTAGGATCTTGTTGAGAATCTTAGCATCCATATTCATCAGTGATATTAGTCTGAAATTCTCCTTTTTGGTAGGGTCTTTGCCTGGTTTGGGGATCAGGGTAATGCTGGCTTCATAAAAAGAGTCTGGAAGCTTTCCTTCTGCTTCAATTTTTTGAAACCGCTTCAGGAGAATAGGTGTTATTTCTTCTTTGAAAGTTTGGTAGAATTCCCCAGGGAATCCGTCAGGTCCTGGGCTCTTGTTTTTTGGGAGGTTTTTGATCACTGCTTCAATCTCATTACTAGATACCGGTCTATTTAGGTTGTCAGTTTCTTCCTGGTTCAATTTTGGGAGTTTATAGTTTTCCAGGAATGCCTCCATTTCATCTAGGTTGCTTAACTTATTGGCATATAACCGTTGATAATAACTTCTGATGATTGTTTCTACTTCCTTGGTGTTAGTTGTGATGTCTCCCTTTTCATTCATAATTTTATTAATTTGGGCTTTCTCTCTTTTCTTTTGGATTAGTGTGGCCAATGGTTTATCAATCTTATTGATTCTTTCAAAAAAACAGCTTCTAGTTTTATTGATATGTTCTACTGTATCTCTGGTTTCTACCTCATTGATCTCAGCTTTAATCTTGATGATTTCCCTTCTTATGTGGGGAGTTGGTTTGATTTGTTGTTGATTCTCCAGTTCTTTAAGGTGTAGAGACAACTGCTGTGTTCTGAGTTTTTCCGTTTTTTTGAGGGAGGCTTGGATGGCTATGTATTTCCTCCTTAGGACCGCCTTTGCTGTATCCCATAGGTTTTGGACTGAAGTGTCTTCATTCTCATTGGTTTCCATGAATTGTTTCAGTTCTTTGATCTCCTGGTTGATCCAAGCATTCTTAAGCAAGGTGCCGACCCTGTCGTCTTGTATCTGGCTGACGAGGCTGAGAGAAGGTCCTGAGATAAGTCTCAGTTTGGGGAGGGGCTCCCTGGTCATGATGGGGATTTTTTTTCCACTTTCCTTTCTTTTTGAAAGATAGACTTTGTATTTGATTTTTATTTTTACCTTTGTATCTGTGAAGTTTTTTTTTTTTTTGCTACCATTTTGTAGCCAGTGCCCTTTGTGGGTCAGGATCCCTGCAAGAAGCAGTCCTGTGTTCTAGATGAGGAGGATTGGATGTGGGGACTGTGGAGAGTCACATGGCCAGGGCCGGGGGACATGACTGGGGTGGTAGTGACAGTGGGAATCCGAGGTCAACTGTGGGCCTGGGAGCGAGGGCGCATGCGTAGGAACATAGGGATGACAGCACGGTCAGACAGGGGACCTCATCCATGCCTTGCTCCCACCTCCAAGTTGGCCAAACAAGTCGATCACTGGCCAGGGACCTGGATGGTGTGGGCTAGAAGAGGTTGGCCTCCGGGCCACAGTGCGGGGTGGGAAGGATGGAAGACACGTCCTGAGGGTAAGCAGAAGACCCAGGACTCTCCACCCCACAGACAGGAGCACAAGGCAGTGGGAAACTCAAAGATCCCTTAGACCAGTTTTTCTGTTGGTGGATCATCGGACAGAATTCTCTCCTTCTCCATCTCCTTCCTGGCTGTGGGCCCCGCTGAGCCAGCCTTGGATCCGCAGGCAGGAGCAGGGTCAAACCAGAGGACACATGCTCATGAATGGCAGTGTCTGACTGACTTTGAACATGATTAGGCCTTCCCGTTAGCTGGGGGTTTCTACAAGTCCTCGGACGCCTTCCTTTGCAGATAAGCAGCTTGGCCCTGTCTGTACCTGAAAGCACTAGCCTTCCTGTGTGGAACAGACCGTAGCCTCCTGTGAGTTCACCCAGGGGCAGGGGTGCTTTCCCTTGGCCTCCAGCATCAGCCCCCCTAGCATTAGCCACATTGTGCTTGGTTCTGGCACTTACTCTCTTCTCGAAGATGCTTCTGTGTCGTAGAAAAGGTCCCTGTTCTGATCTTGATGGGAGAAGCTGGAAGTTCCAAAGGTTTCCCGGTGTTGCACCTTTTCTCCTCTGCAGAAAGCCCCTGTTTAGACTCTGGAACATTCGTTCAGGTAGAAGGGGATCGAAGTGTGTGTTTGGTTGAGGGTGGCCTTGCACCACGCCAGAGCCTCAGGGCCCCTGGGAAGGGTCTTCCCTCCGCCTGCTGAGAGCCGTGGGCACGGATCTTTGTCACATGTGAGTGGATCTGCTCCAGGCTCCCGGGCATCCGTCCACATCCCGCTGCCTCACACACAATCCGTCCCCGAAACACACGGCACGCTTGCCTCGCGCAGCACACACGCTCGACCCCTGCCTTCTCCGGAGCCCATCTCCTCCGGCAAATGTGACCGTCCGAGATGCGCTTAGAACTTCCACAGGCCCTTCAGAAGCCTGATGGTTCTCGGAGTCTTAACGGTACCCCACGCGCCACGTGTCCTGTGTGTGCGCATGTGTGGGCCCACACACACGTTTATGCACAAATGAGGGGGAGACGTGGCATTTCCTCAAAAGTGGGGACAGAGTCATTAGAAGACTCTTTTCGGGAGGGGATTATGCAAGTAGGTAAGTGGCTGCTTTGTCTTTCCTGTACCGTAATCGCTCCACATGCAAAATGAGCTTGTCAGACAGATCAGGGGGACTCCGGGTGCATAGCTGGGGGACAGTGCTGCTGCCTGGCCAGCACCCGGGAGGAGAGGGAAGAGGCGTTCTGGGAGGCCCAGCTCTCGTGCAGTGCTTTGGTGGGGCGTGTGATGGGACATCGTGTGCGGCTGCTTCTGCATAAGTGCACACGGACTCGAGCTCCATTGGTTTCCTGAAGATGAGGGAGCGACACCAGTTCTTTGTGCTGTGGCTTTGAGGAGGGGGGCAAGTAGGACCTGCTTCTTGAGCTGAGGTCGTTGAGCCCGAGTAGCCGGGCGGCTGCAAGGCTTCTCTCTGCCCTTTCCCCACCATCCCCTGCCCGCTCCCTCTCCCGACAGCCTGTGGGACTTGTCCCTTTTGCTACAGTGTTTCCAAATGGGGCTTTGAATGTTTTTTGGTCTCACATAGTCGGCAAGGCATGGGGGGAGGCACTGTGGCCTAGCCTTGCTTCGCCAGGCCTCCCCTTTGTGAGCACACAATGGGGCGGCCAAGTTTATTGTCTGCGTGCTTTCAACAACAGAACAGCCTGGGGGCCAGACTGAACCCCACAGATCTGTTGTTGTTTATTGAGTGGAATTCAGGGGAGCATTAATGGAGGCGTGGGAGGTACTGTCCACGTTACAGCCGGTGAGTGTTGTCCTCCAGTCGGCCCTTGTCGGAGCGCGTTCTGACATTGCCCAGGAGCTCCCTGGACGTGCAGAAGCTCGGACCCTGCCCCAGAGTGACTAGATCAGAATCTGCCCTTTAGGGAGATCACAGGTGACTGGTTTGTTCCTTAAAATTCCAGGAGCCCCGGCAGAGAGCTGGGGCTGGTACACTTCGTCTGTCAGTGGCCAGCTGGTCTCTGCTGCATCTTGTGTGATTTGCTTTCCTAGTCCAGGAGAGCCGTTGACAACACGGCAGACCCCAGTAAAACTTTATTTGCAAGAGGCAGTGAACCAGACTGTACCACAGTTTGCCGGCCCCGATCTAGGGCATTGGCTCGAGGTCTGGGAATCCTTTCATTTCTCCTATGCTTCATTTCAGTGAAATTCAGACACACTTGCCGATCACAGTTAGGCTTGAAATAGGATCAGGGTGGGGAGAAGTGTAGTGGATTCCTAAATGCACCCAAAAGTCTCCCCAGAAACACTTCAGCTTGAAGAAGCCAAACTTGTACCACCCCACAGAGCCATTTCTTTTTACTTTATGGTCTTGTCATTGACAACGTCTTACAACCATGTTATTAAGAAATTGGAAAAGGCGGAGTAGGTTTAAAAATTGCCTTGGGAATCCCGCGTCTGGAAGAACACGACAGTGTGGAGGAGAGCCGGAGGCTGGGTCATGGCGACAAGGCCACAAGACACCGGCTTCATTTCAGGGCAGGCTTGAAGGAGAGATCGTTGAGCTCTGGAGGAGTAAGGGGGTTGTGGGCCAGCACGCAAGCGGTCTGGAATGCCTGAAGAAGTAGTGTATATTTTCCTTTGTTCCTCACAGGGACAGAGGTCAGATCAGTAGGCTTAGGTTAAATGCAGGTAAATCTGAATCTGTGAGGGGAAGGACTTTTTAGCAGTGCGAGGTGTCCGTCGGGAGGGTCTTTCCTGAAAACAGTTGGGCAGGCACAGCTTGGAGTCAGGTCCCCTGGCGATCCCGCTACCAAGAAAGAGCTTGCACGGGGGACTGTGGGCTGCTAATGATAATTATAATTGTCACATTAAATATATGAATATATAAGTATACACATTAAATATGTATCACTTTATAAATATGTAAAATAAAAATAAAATTACTTTTTTTCTTAAAAAAGATTTTATTTATTTATTTGACAGACAGAGATCACAAGTAGGCAGAGGGGCAGGCAGAGAGAGAGGAGGAAGCAGGCTCCCTGCTGAGCAGAGAGCCCAATTTGGGGCTCGATCCCAGGACTCTGAGATCATGAGCTGAGCCGAAAAGGCAGCAGCCCAACCCACTGAGCCAGCCAGGCGCCCCTAAAATTACTTTTTAAATTTCCATTCACTAAATACCTGCTGTACGTCGGGGCCCATGCAAGGTCCCATGCATGCGGTTTCTTACTCCATGCTCCCCAAAACACTGGCGTAGATGTTACCCTCTTACAGATGAGGAGACTCGGGATCGGAGAGGTATGGTGACGCAAGTCACACAGCCGGTCAGAAGCAGGGACGTGATTTGAGCACCGATTGGATGACCCCACCCCGAGCTCACGTTCCCTTTCCATGAGCATCTCTGCTGTTTTGTTCTTGGCAGGTGCTACATGAACCCCTGATTGACGAAGACCCTGTGTTCATTGCCACATGCACGGAGCGGGAACTCCGAAAGAGGAAAAAGCGGAAATTCAGCCTCTGGGTCCGGCAGTGCTCTTCCACTGGCTTCATTATCCAGGTGAGCCTGGAGACGGCCCCAAGAGGCCCAGGGATGAGCTCGCTCGCTCACCCCTTTCCAGGGCTTCCCCAGGACCTGCCGCAGAGACTGGGGCCAGGCTGGGGCTTCTCACCAGGACACTGGGATCGCCGACACTGCCCTGCATGTTCTTCCCCCTCCTGTCCGGCCCTTCTGGCTCAGTAACAACAATAAACCCTCATCAAGGCTCGGGCCCTGATCTCAAGGCCAGAGGCTTCACCCAAAGAGCTGGTCGCAGGAGGTGACTTAAGTGTCTCTTGAGGACACGATGTGTGTCGGTCCCAGAAGACCCCTCCCATCCTTGACCTACTGGGTCTCTGTCCCCCCCCCCACCCCCCACATCCATCCTGAGGAATCCTTCTTCACAGGCCCCCAGCAGCCAGCTGGTTAGATGGGGCTCAGTGAGGACCTGTCCTCTGAGCTGGCAGGGCTGCCCACGCCCGGGCTCTGCTCTGCTTCAGGCAGGCACGGATGTGGCTTTCAGGAGAGGAGAAAGTGTCCTGTCCAGTGTCTGGCTGCCGGGATCAGCCGGGGTGCGGTGTGCACAAAGGAGAAGATGGGAGATGGCCCGGGCTGGAATGTGGCACCTGAGTGACAGCTCCTGGCCCCATGCTGCTTTCTCCGGCCGCGCGGGGATACCCTCTCCTGTCTGTCAGTCCTGCCAGCCTGGCAGTCATAACCGACCCCACCTCACCTCCCTCGCCGGGCTGCTGGCCCGGACCCAAGGCCCAGGGATCTCACGCTCCTTCCCCCCTGAGCCAGAGGAGGAGTCATGGGAAGATTCAGGGGGCATCTCCTCGCCACAGGAAGGGAAGCACACATGCTCCAGCAAACGTGGCTGCTAAGAAGGACCTTCCCTGCTCTCCCTGCGGGCATGGGGGACCTTGAGCTTTTGCGGGGGCCAGGATCCCCAGTGGGACCCCAGACTTGCACCAGCTTGAGCACAGGCTTCTGGCGGTTGACACAGTGGACCTGTCCCTGAGTGGGATTTACGCTGTATATGCAGTCTGGGCCCCCCGTCCAGTGGTTCCTGTCACCTCCATGGTGTCCTTTGCAGTGACACTTACTGGAGACGGGAGTGGGGTTTGCTTTATATAACCCCTAAGGAACATTGGTCCTCCTTGGAGTAAGTACTTCCCGCGCACCTGTCCATTGCAGTGCTGAGCTGGACACCGGGACGTGGAGACACAGCCCTGCTTCCTTGGACACTTGCCCCTGTGGACTCTGTGTGCTTCTGCACCACTTTTCTTGGAAGCACTCAGTGGCTAGAGGTCAGGTCTGTTACCTGGACAGGCCACAGAACTCTCCCTCGGGACATGTTCTTCCCAATTTCTGTCAAATCTTTAAAATCCCATCGATAAAAAGGTTGGATGGGTACCTTGAAGTTTCCTTGTGTTTCTAGAACTTTCTGATCTTAGGAGTCTTTGCTGCCGTGCAAGGGGCTGTATTAGAAGCCAGAACTGAGCAGCAGTCGGGCTTTACACCATGGCTGGGCAACACGAGCCGTTACCGTCCAGCCACAGGCTGTCCCGTGACGGGGTGGGCCAAGGGCTGTCTTGGTCTCCCCAGGGCCTCTTTTCCCTTGTCCCAGGGAAGGGGCCCAAGATGGGCAGCAAGGCGGGGAAGGACGCCTTCCCTCTGAGGAGCCGGGGCGCATGTAGGAGTGCCGTGTGGCCTGGGGAGGGTTCTCTTTAGTTCCCCTTCCCTTGGTTCTCCACATCCTGAGTCTGGTCTGAGGAGTTTGGAAAGTCAGCAGCCTGGGCAGCTGGGTGGGGCGAGCAGTACTTTCCCCAGGAGAGCTTGCACACCTACATCCCCCCGCATCTCCCTTCAGCCTGTGCAGTGTGAGTGTTGGAGGGTCGATGGAAATCCTCACCTGGGTGCCCATGTGGGGTGCCCACCGAGGCTCACACTGGGCCGCTCAGAGCTGGCACTTCCTGCTGCTGCTGTCCCATGACCCCAGGCTGCTTCTGCCCTCCCTGTCCTGGGGGCCGGCAGCGGTCCCGCTCCTGCCGCTTCCCAGAGTGGCTCTGGATCTGAGCATCCTCCCCACGGAGGGAAGGGCTGGGGTTACTCATCGGCGAGGTCCCCGCTGCTGCAGGATCCTGCGGTCCCCCTCTTCGCAGATGTGTGGGGCTGGGTGCACAAGAACACTGTCTTCATTTTAGTTTGTCAAATACGTTCTCTTCCGTGGCTTTGCAGCCGAGAAGCCTGGTTGCTGAGCCTTCGGGAGGCCATGGCCAACCTCTGGCACGAAAGGTCCTTTGCCATTCTGCTGCCCCTCTGCCCTGCCATGCCTGTCTGAGGTTGGCTGCATGTTTTGCTGCGGCCAGTGGGATGCGAGCTAGAGTAGACACATGAGGAAATCCGAGCCGACCCTTGCGGGAGTCTCCTTGGGCTTCTCTACTCTGCCCACGAGGGTGTCCAGGCCACATCCCTCAGGTCTGAAAACCCGTGAGCTGTGGGGTTTTTCCACATGCCACTGAGCTTCTGTGGCGGTTGATTCTGTGTTGACATAAAAGACCCAGGGCCCACCAGTTCGGGCCCGCAGAGCTGGCCAGGCAGCTCCCTTCCAGCTACTGAGGTCATACTGAGCTGATGTCTTACAGGAACTGTGGGCGTGTAGGTGCATTTCTAGCAGAAACCAAGGCTTTGCTTCGACTTGGCTGTTTCATCCCCCCAAGGTTCAGCTTTCTTTGGCTGGACTGCGTCCTTCTGAACCACCATCAGGCTGAGGATGAGCTCTGTTTGGAACGTTCTAGGTGAAGGGATGGGGAGGGGGAGAAAGTTGCACGTTGGTCAGTGATTTCTCTGGCGGCTCAGGGAAGGTTAGCGGGAAAGAAGCAGGAGCTCAGCGTGGCTGACTCGTCCTGTCTGTGCCTCAGATGGGGGCTTCTCTCCCCACAAGGGCATCTGGGTGGCAAGGGCATGCCAACAGCTAGACAAAAATAATACTGGGGCGCCTGGGTGGTGCAGTCGGTTGCATGTCCGACCCTTGGTTTGGGCTCCGGTTGTGATTTCGGGGCTGTGGGATTGAGCCCCATGTTGGGCTCCACAATCAACAGGGCGTCTGCTTGGAATTCTCTCCCTCTGCCCCTCCCACTTGTGTGCTTGCTCTCCCTCTCTCAAATAAAGTCTTTAAAAAATCATAATAAGACTAATGGTGAGGGTTGTTTAGAAGAACTCTGGTATTTTTCAGTGTTTTCCCAGGAAAGGTCTATGGGGGAGGGATGTGGTAGGAGCGAGATAGAAGGAGAGATTATACGGACTCAGTCTGGAAGTTAAGGATTCGTAGTCTGCCATTTCTGAGAGCGCAGGAGGTGGGGGTAAAACGTTTTCAGGAGGAAGGAGCAGTGGATGGGGCTGCCGAGCTCTGGGAGCTGCAGAGGGTGCGAGGGACCCCTGTGTCACCAGCATCCCACTGGGTGCAGTGACACCGTCTGCCCCGTAGCTCTTTTCCGGACCTTACCCCAGCCAGCTCTTATGGAGGCGCTGGCTCAGACGGCTGGACCTGGGCTCCCACTTGGTGTCCGTGGAGCTGACCTGCAGGTCCACTCACCTTCAGAGTCCTTCCGCCCAAAATGTCTGTCTTGGTGGCCCACCATGCACCGGACACTTGACCCTGAATCCTGCGACGCTCAGGGCCGTTCACATCACTCTATGGAGTCCGATCCCGCTGCTCTGCCCTGGGCCTTTTGCCTTTGGCCATCTGGTGGACTCTAGTAGGAAGAATGGTGAGGAGTGGAATGTGTATTGTGAATGGGGCGGGATGGGAGGGGGATGTTAAGGAAAGGCGTGGGCCTGTCCTCAAGGAGCGTTTCTGTTTTATGGTGGCACAATGTGCACAGCATATGCAGTTTACTGTTTTAGCCATTTGTAAGTGTCAGTTCAGTGGCAGGAAGTTTATTCCCAGTGCTGTGCAGCCCGTATCACTATCCGTTTCCAGAACTTTCTCATCATCTGGGAGCATAGGTCTTAGCTGGGGGACCATACACTGTCAGGCAGAAAGAGTGAGCCGGTGCTACTGAAGCCAGAGCCAGGGTCCCTGGTGCCTGGGTTTGGCTGTGCCTTCAGCACCGTGTCTCCAAGCTCATCATGAACCCCTGGTCAGGCTTGCCTCCGGCTCTTGCTGTGGGCCAGTGGACTCCCAGCTACAGATAGTGGAGTAACCAGGACAGTGAATGTGCTTTGTGGTCGTGGGCCCCGTTGTCCACCTGCATCCCACGCAGGGACCTCGGCGTCAGTCACTCTGTCCTCGGACAGCTCTGTGGGATGCCAGGTGCCAGGGAATACCTGCTCCGCCTCACTCCCTTCCTGACTTGGCCTTTCTGGTGTCACTCCCTGACCTCTGTGGGACACAGAGGTTGTGATGAATAACCGTGTGTGGAGGTTTTGCTGGGCCACAGTACCCAGATGTGTGCTCAAGCACTATTCTTGATGTGTCTGTGAAGGTGTTTTCAGGATGAGATTAACAAATCCGTAGACTTTGAGTAAAGCAGATTATGCTCTACAATGGGTGGGCCTCGTCAAATCAGTTGATGACCTTAATGGGTGGCAGATTGGGGGGCACCAAACCTGATCTACCTGGAAGAAGAGGGAAATCTCCTGGAAAAATGCATTTGGATTTGGATTTGGATTTGGCTTGCAACTCTTCCCTGGGTCTCCAGCCCACCAGCCTGTCCTGTTGGACTTACCAAGCCTCCATAATCATGTGAGCCAATTACTTTTTAAATAAATCTCTCTCTTTCTCTTAGTAGAGGGAAGTGACTCTGTGTGTGTGTGTGTGTGTGTGTGTGTGTGTGTGTGTTGGTTCTACTGCAGAGGGTTCTCCTGCCCTCCACCTGGCTTAGAGGTGAGCGATCTCATAGGAGAGACAAGTGTATTAAAGCTATTCATAAGTACAGTGTGGCTGGTGCAGCGTTAGAAATGCCCATAGTGTTACGAGGCCATAGGAGGGCACCTGGGGGCTAAGAAGGGCTCTGCGGGGGTACAGAGCAGGACATGGGATGTACCCACACAGAAGGCGCCTGTGGCAGCAGGGGTGGAAGGGTGGGAACAGGAGCGTCCGTCCCTGCAGGCCAGGCACTGAGGTGCATCTGCTGAGCCTGCTTGTCCGTACCGTATGCCCGGGAAAACGGAAGCTCCCAGAGAGTGTGTCATTTACCCCAAGACTCAAGGCCGAGGGGCTGTGGAGCTGATATGGGAGCCAAAGGGCTGGCGAGCTCCCCGTTCTGTGGTCTCCATGCAGCCCGCGTCGCACTCCCCAGGGCCCTCAGGAAGGGAGGAAGGAGTAACCGCCCAGCGTGGGGCATCTGTCCTCTCAGACATGGGAGTCCACAGGGACAGTATTTCTGGGACTTACCGTTCAGATGTCCACTTAAGGGGAATCAGGGGGATCATGTTATGTTTATATCTGTGGTAGAAAATTACCAGGGCTAATGGAGGCCCCTTTCGTCCCTCCCATGACCACACCCTGGCATAGGCTCATGGAAGATCCTTAGGCTTTTGACCCCGGGCTTTCCCAGCGGTGGAGTGAGCCGGCAGGGGGTCATGTAAATAAGGCTCTGAAAATCCTGAGACATCATTGCTCCTTGGGTTCTAAATCCTCTGTACCATATGAGACCACAGCCGATGCCTTCTTTTTCAGTAGAACCACTGTTCTCTCCAGATTTGAGAATTACGGCGTGCTCAAGAGTATATACTCTGTGTGTCCTGTATCCCAGGTCTGCCAAGAGCTGTCCCCAGCCCTAGCACACCCTCTAGTTCGTGTCATTTGCAGAGGGTCTCTGAGAAAGGGAGCCTGCCAAGGAGACAGACCTGTCCACTCCTGTGCAGTCTCCCTTGTGAGCTGGGGGGGTACTGAAAGGAGAGATTTATACAGAAGATGAGATTTCCAATCTCATGGAAAGCCCTGTCATCGACAGGTTGGAATCCCTTCCTCTGAGACCTTACATGTGCTCATCTTGGAAGCTTGTGACCTTCCTGTGGGGTCAGAAGGAGATGCTGTCTCTACAGACTGCTGTTCTGTCTCCACTAGGTCAGAAAGATGGAGAATCCAGT
Source organism: Neogale vison (assembly GCF_020171115.1). Lineage (NCBI taxonomy): Eukaryota > Metazoa > Chordata > Mammalia > Carnivora > Mustelidae > Neogale > Neogale vison. Next base: position 149,417,662 of record NC_058092.1, on the reverse strand, counting down.
GGGAAAAAACTGGCCAACAGTTTGGTTAACGTTACATAGACCCATGGTGACCACAGAGCCCTGAGATTCTTTGAGGGAAAAAAAGCAAAGCGTTGTAGTTAAAAAGAGCAGATTTCTCCTGTCTGCATGTGTTGCGCTAGGCCACCTGCCTCTGCAGGGTGAGACCCAGGGTTCCCGCGAGGGTTGTTGGCAGGCGGGAGAGCCCCAAGGAGGGGGTGGGAGGAGCGCATGCCCGTGAGTTCCCTGTGTGCGTGGCCTGAAGGGATGCTGGGTGGGGAGACTGGGCCGTCTCCGGGGCTTCGAATGGCTGCCGCGTGGGGCAGGGACAGAACAGGAAGCCCTGGTTTTCGGCTCAGGGAACTGGCGTTCACTGGAGGTGGTTGGACCTCAGAAGCCAGAGTTCAAGATGGAAACTCCCAGGCCAATGGACCCCCAGTTCCCACACCCTGCACATCCCCCAGCATGTCCAGGCCGAGCCCAGATGGGCGTCTGTGTGGGGGACTGCTGTGGAGGTCCCTGCCCCGTGTGGTGTTGGGGGACTCGCTCATCTAGAAGCATCTCTCTTCCTTTCAGCCTAATCTGTGGTGTCACGGCAGCCTTTTCTGGGGTTCGGGAAAGGATCATTGGCATCGGCAGAGCGCCAGCTCTGTGCCGGCTCCGTGCTTAGGGACTCTCTGCATTACTCATTTTTTCTTCCCCGGAACCTTAAGGTGCCCGTTCCACAGTGACGAGCTAAGGCACGGTGAAGTGAACTTCCTTGCCACTGGGTCAGCCATAAAGTGGAAGACCTGGGGTTAAAGGTGGCCTTTCTGATCCCAGGGCCCACCCTTTTACCAACCAGGCTGTTTGAGAGAATTTTCTGCATTGTAGACAAAAACCACGTACCTGTTTCTTTTCCTTTTTTTTTTTTTCTTAAGATTTTATTTATTTATTTGACAGAGAGAGATCACAAGTAGGCAGAGAGGCAGGCAGAGAAAGAGGGAGGAAAGCAGGCTCCCTGCTGAGCAGAGAGCCCGATATGGGGCTCGATCCCAGGACCCTGAGATCATGACCTGAGCCGAAGGCAGAGGCTTAACCCACTGAGCCACCCAGGCGCCCCACATGTACCTGTTTCTTACCCGCTGTCACTGCTCTCTCTTATTTTGAGACTTGCTTCTTAGATTGAAAGAACTTGAGGAGTCGGTGCTGGTTTTGTCCTTATTTGATTTTTAGTCTTTTTTATATTTGGTCCTGATTGATCACTAACTGGATTAGCTTGAATGTGAGGGTCTGAGTGGGATTAATACACTAGAGTGGATTTTCCTCATGGAGTCCAAACCCGGGCAGGACGGGGCATCCATCCATCTGTTTCACTGCACCTGGGGAGGACGTGAGCTTCCCTCCCAGCGAGCGTGGATATGGTTATGTCACAGGATGGAGTTGGCTGGAAAACGAGACATCTGTCACATCATCTCTGAGGACTCACTTCTTTCATCTTTTGGGTGGGGCTCCTTTGCCCAGCCCTCGTCACCGTGTCAGGATTCAGAGGAGACAATGCAGTACTAAGTACCCATCGTAGGGAGTCAGGCACTGGCTGGACCAGATCGAATCATAGCCTTCTCCCCCAAGGAACTTAGACTCTACAACTGTGCTGATGTGGGTGGGTGCAAAGAGTCCACGGAATGCTAGCACCCATCCCTCCACCACACCTCACCAAGAGTTGAGCCTGGTTCTTGCAAGGGTCTGTGTGCTGAAGGTCCAGCCAGCGAAGAGGACAGCGTTGGCACCACGGTCAAGGTAAGAGGCAACGGAAAAGACAGTTGGTGGCAGGAGTCAGCAGTCAGGTGGTGGTTTAGACTTTGCTGGAAGATAACTAGGTTGATCAACCAAAGGAAGCATAAAGCAGCTCTGTCCCTAGAAGTTTCCATTATAGCAATGACTGGCCCATATGACTGTTGAGTACTTGAAATGTAACTGGTATGACTGAGGAATTGAATGTCTCATTTGACTTAATTTTGGTTAACACAGAACAGCCACGTGTGCATCTAGAGGCTACACAGTGGGTGTAGAGCTTGGCTATTTTAAAAAGAAATCAGCTTTACACACAGCCTTCGCTTACAGACAGTGGCCTTATGAGGTACACAGAGCATAAACGATCCTTACGAATGAGGAAACCATAGGCTCAGAGCAATTAAGTAACGTGCCCCAAACCACAGAAGCCAGTGACGGGCAGAGCCCATGCCCACGGATCCCAGCAGTTCTGAAATTGCTTTCCTCCTCTCCGTGTGACAGACTCCATTCCTCTCGTGGCCAGTGACCGTTACTTACACTTTACAGTTCTCACAGGTGCCCGCCCCTGGATGCCCCAGTCACCAGCCTCCCACGTCCCCAGGAGCTCGCCCTGCCTCCTTTCAGGCAGCACAGACCGTGCCCATGCCCCCTGCTTCCCTGCTGTGACAGTGCCACCCTTCACCTGCGTCCGGCGTGGCTGGTGGATAAAGGGTTTGAGCAAGGATGACAGACCCTAATGATGAGTGACTTTGCCGTCCCCAGATATGCCGCGCTCAGACGGGGCATGGCAGCAACAGGGAGACCAGATTCTTTTCTGTTCTGATGGTTCAAGACCAACATTGCTGAACCAAATTTACCTCAAAACAGGGAAAGTGCAGAAACCCCAGTGACAGCTTTGTGGGTACATCTCAATGAGCTCTCAAGCCATCAGTTACTGCGGCTGTCACCAGGGTCCTTTTAAGAGGGTGGGAAGGGGCACATGAGCCAGGCCCCTCCTCTCCAGGTCTGGGGGCATCACAGAAATGGGCTGAGATAGAAGCGAGCTGCGTCCCCCCAGGTATTACTATAATCCGTATTGCCTATGCTCCTTTCTGTTACAATGTTTCTATAATACGCAACATTTGGAGTAACATTCTGGGGCAAAGTGTAACGCTGCATATTAATTTACTTTCATTTTTTAATAAATGTATATATTTAAAAGTTAATAAACCATAGGAGCAAGAAAAACCTTTTAATTAATTATTTATTTATTAAAAGATTTTATTTATTTATTTAACAGAGAGAGAGAGAGAGAGATCACAAGTAGGCAGAGAGACAGGCAGAGAGCTAGAGGGGGAAGCAGGCTCCCTGCTGAGCAGAGAGCCCGATGTGGGGCTTGATCACAGGACCCCAGGACCATGACCTGAGCCGAAGGCAGAGGCTTAACCCACTGAGCCACCCAGGCACCCAAGATAAACCTTTTTAAAGGAAAAGCTTGGCAATTGAAAGATCCATTTTTCTGCCCTAAAAACACTAGTCCAAAAAGCTTGTGGCTCTCTAGATAGTAAAGTTTTGGCAGCAAACTCCCAAGTTCAAAGGGCTAGATGATGCTCTCTGCCTGTGGGACTGTTTTAGCATAAGGATGCGTGCTCCAGAGGCCTGGAAGTTGAGACAGGACTTGTGGGAGGCATGCCAGCCAGGAGTTCCATGTTTCCGGGAAGGGTGTTTCCTACAGCGCCGTCTTTCCGAGGCTCTTGCAGAAAGCACCCCGCACGGAGTATGAGCATGTGTGTGGATGTCCAGTGATGCTGTCTTTCTCCCATTATGATCTTTAGGGAAGGCTTTCGACCCTGGACACGATTCATTTGTGTGTCTGCAGCAGTTGTAGTGACGGTGGAGTTGGGATGAGATTGCATGGAAAGCGATGGTTTGTTCATAGCCTTGTAATGTATTCATTCAGCTGAGGCGTCCACATTGACATCTTCGACCCACTGAAGTACTTCCATCAAAGCCCACCCCGACCAGTGGGGTAGTGGACCGGAGGGACCCTCGGACGAGCCGCACCTGTCGGGCCGAGCCCTTTCGTGGCTGGGTTTTGACCACCCAGCTAATGTTCTTCCAAGTTGTGCCCCTCGACGGGGACTCAGGGATTTACAGCTTTATGTGTTACTTATTGAAATGTAGATCCAATTTTATATTCACTTTAAAAATAAACTCACACCAGAGGTATGGGGGCTGGAGCAATAAATGAGTGGGGGTTAGGAGGTTCAGACTTCCAGATATAAAATAAGTAAGTCGTGGGGATTAAAAAAAAGTAGAGCATAGGGAATATAGTCAGAAATATTGTAATAACTTTGGTGACAGATCGTGACTACACATCTTGTGATTGTCATTACACCTGAAATCAATATATTATTATATATAGTACATTACATGTAATACTATAATAATGTAGTTAATAGTAATAGTAATGATACAGTGTTATGTGTCAACTAAATGTCAATGAAATATTTTAAGAAATCATGCCTAGCAAAAAACCAAAATAAACTCATTATTTTATAGTAGTGAGTGCCCCAAATTTGGGACCATCCTGGTCCCTCGGTCTTCCTCCAGATCTCCTAATAGGAACTCAAAGACCTTTGATTCCACACCTGTCCCCTGTTCCTGTGTTGGAGCAACCAAGCGCCTACTGCTTGGGAAGAGACTGGCTGGAACATTGGGAAATGCCAGTGTCCAGACGGGCCCGCATGCATAGACTAAGCTCCGCAAGTCCAGGATGGCCCTCTAATGGGACTGCATGCCACTAGCTTCTGGGGACTATGGGTCTCCCGGGGGAGCAAGAGGCTGGCCCCGACCAAGAGCGGTCACCCTCTGCACACGTGTGCTTAGCTCAGGGTCTGTTAACAGCCGCTAGCTTCCATCGGGATTGCCTTTGGGACCAAATATAGCAAGTTCCGAACGCACCCATGCTTGAGTAGCTCTGATAGGGGAGTCCTTTTGTAATTATGTTTAGTCATTTTGTGATGAAATTGTATTATATGTTTGGCATCTAAAAACAAATATTTCAAAATATCTGTAATTCTGGTGTAGAGAGACAGCCACTTGAGGATGGAGTCAGCATAGCTACATAAATACGCACGCACACACATCATTTTATAATCTCGTTACTTCACTTATGAAGATGTTGTGAACCTTTTACTATTCTCTACTATATTCTTTTACTATTTTATACTATACTATAATACTATACTACTACAGTAACTTTTCTAGATCGTGATTTTGAAAAATTACACTGTATTCCGTTATATCTACTGATTTTAATCAGCCTCCTTTTCATGGGAGGTAATTAGGTTGTTGCTTATTTTTTTAAAAAGATTTATTTATTTGAGAGAGAGCACACAGGGAGGGGCAGAGGGAGAGGGAGAGAGGCAGACTCCACGAAGTGCAGAGCCCAGCACAGGGCTTGATCTCACGACCCTGAGATCATGACCTGAGCCAGAACCAAGAGTCAGATGCTTCACTGACTGAGCCATCCAGGTGCCCCAGGTTGTTGCTAATTTTTTGCCATCATAAAAAAACTGGAGTTCATCAGATGCATAGAAATGCTGCCGTTGAAGCAGTGTGGGGCAGTAGGCAGGCCTTGAAGACACTCAGAAGATTCCTGTTCCTCGTACGCGCACACCTTCTCCCAGTTACTCCTGTAACACTTTCAGGGAAAACATGAAAGCCTTTCTGTTTTCCTTAAGTTAGAAGGAAAAAAAAAACCACCCACCTTTCAAGCTGAGGAAAGTGCTTTAACATATCCTATGAATGTACTGGTCTTTATACCAGCACAGATGTAAAATGTAAATTCCGTATGGAGGGAGAGAGGCGCAGGGCAGCGGAAGGGCCCGTGAAAGTCACAACCCAGCCTGAAACCACCTCGGTTAGAGACGCAGGCGTTTGTACGGGTGGTGGCATGTGTCCCCCTTACCCTTGGCCCTGGACATGGGGAAGCTGCTTTTGGAGATGATTCCAGCTTCCGTGACTGGGAAGGGTTGCTGATCGCTGGTGATTTGTAGCTGCTACCCTGCCTCGGCTGCCTCTGCCCCCGCTGAGCTGGGAGGTGCCCCTGCCCCACCCCTTCACCTTCAGCCACTTGGCTCCACGCTTCCCTTCTTGTCCTGTGGTTCCTGTGGTGAGAAGAAATGGCCCGTTCCTCTAGTGTGCGTGTGAGGGATTCTTGGCTCCCGGGTCAGGCTCTCCGGTTCCCTTTGATCTTCACCCCAGCAGGACTGGGACGGGTCCACGCAGCCCCTGCGTGCGCTCATGCCCCACCCCAAGGACGTGCATACTTCCAGCATGCGAAAGCAAGGGAGAGCACACCAGCCTGAGCCACCGACTCTAGTCTGGCAATCAGAGGGACGATGTTTTGAAGGTGCGCCGGGCTTTGAAGCCCGTTAGCCAGGCAGCCCGGCCCATCCGCCTTCCAAAGGGCTGACTTTAGAGCCGTGATGAGATGAGATGGCTCCCCGGCTCGCCCGGTGCCCCAGCCGGGACAGCTCCCGGCAACAGACTACTGGGAAGACGTGATCCCCTCTAGGTTATTCTAAGACCCAGGAGAAAGTCCCTGTATTCTTTGCTGTCAGGACTCGGGGCAGCGTTGCCCTATGGCCTGCTCACCTCCGTCTTCCATCCCACACGAACCACGAACGTTTACGTGGGGAAGGCCTTGTCTGCCGTGCAGCTTTGTCGGGACACCTCAGGTTGGTGTGTGTGCGGCCTGGTTATTCTCTCTGGTGCTTTGTTCCTTCTCCAAGTTTAGCACCTTCCCCTCTGTTGTGGACCAAACCGCGCCCCTCACATTCATGTGTTTGAGTCCTAAGCCCCAGTCCTACAGAATGTAACTATATTTGGAGACCGGGCCTTTATTTTTATTTTTATTTTTTTAAGGATTTTATTCATCCATTTGACAGAGAGATCACAAGTAGGCAGAGAGGCAGGCAGAGAGAGAAAGGGGGAAGCAGGCTCCGCACCGAGCAGAGAGCCTGATTTGCGGCTCAATCCCAGGACCCTGGGATCATGACCCGAGCTGAAAGCAGAGGCTTAACCCACGGAGCCACCCAGGCGCCCCAAGATAGCGTAACTTACAATTAATGTTAAAAAGATGTCATTGGGGTGGACCCTTATTTAACATGGCTGGTGTCCTTGCAAGAAGAGGAGGTTAAGACACAGACATAGGAGGATGCTCTATGAGGACACAGGGAGAAGACAGCTGTCTGCAAGCCAAGGAAGGAGGCCTCTCCCAGCCCCTCGATCTCAGATCTCGGACTTCCAGCCTCCAGAACCGGGCGAACGGGCATTTCTGTTGTTGAAGCTACCCAGTTTGTGGTACTTTGTGAATGCCGGCCAGTAGACTGACCCATCAGCCCGCCACTCCTCTCCTTACGCCTTGTGAAGAGTGGCAGCTAGAAGACCTGATTATGGTTCAGGCAGAGAAGAGTGAGATGGTCAGCAGCCATGGTAACAAGCCAAGATCCCGCTAATGTGGCTGCTCAGGGTACCCAGTGACCATGTCCAAAGGCTTTCGAGTTTGTTTTCTAACACTATTCTTGCTCCGTCTCATGTCTCGCATCTTGTACACAGTGCATTTGTTTTTTAGCTTGGCCGAGGGAATTTCCATGGGGTCCTGTTAAACTTTTCCTGCTCTGGGCCAAGTGAGCCACTGACTGCCCCATACCCCAGGGAGGCCCTCAGAAGCCACGTGCGATGTCATTGTGGTTGGGCCTGAGGGGAGCCCACGACACACCTCCCATTCCCTGGTAGGAACCCGGGTTTGGATGGAGGATTTCCTTTTGAATGACACATGGGACAAAACGGTCCCTACAGTGGATTTCAGGAGACATAGTGCCCAGCGTGGGTTTGAGGGGATTTCAGGTAGGCTCTCTGGGAGAGGTAGGTATGAATCTGAGCCTTAGGTGCAGAAACCCATGGTAGTGGCCACAAGATTGGACGTTGCTTAAGGAGGGAAGACACGTTCTGAGAAATGGCCTGGCTCGGCCAGAATCACATGTGACGTGTGACAGAAGCAGAGCTTGGCTGCTCTATCTCTGTGTTTTCTTCTCTATCAAAGAGATTTCTTCTGGGAATTGAGGTGGAAGAGGCATAGAGATTCCAAAATGAAATGTTGGGAGTGCTGCCGAGTTGTCTAAAAAGATGTTCTGTTGTCATCAAGCCATTGCCTGCCAGGGCACAGGAAAGTAGGTCCTCCATGAGGACATCTCAGGTGAGTGTCTGGGAAAAGATTAGCCCTCAGAAGATGAGTTTCTTTTGGAATTGGAGTCACATTCGCCTACCTTCATCGGCCTCAGGAACATCAGAGCATGTGATCGAAGTCATCTGAGCAAGGAAGGGTGTTGTGGAAGGAACTGGATCCTCCCTGGGGCCATGTTGGTTTTTCACAGCCGAGCATCATCGACTGTCTGCGTGGACAGACGTGCACTGGGCAGTTCTGTATGTCAGAGGACAGGCGGGGCTAACCTCCTTGCCGATTGAGTGTCTGTTGTCCCTGGGCCCGTGCCTGGCACTGGTGAGCACCATTAGCTGGTAAAGTGCTGCCAGTGAAGGCACCTAGAACATTCCACAAGAAGAACTCTTCTCCCTTAAGGAGAACGGTAGTTAGTTGGTACCCTGACTCGGTCCGTCACTGGGAGGCCTGCAACCTTCTTGAATCTGTTTCCATTTCCTGTGATTTTCCCCTTTGGCTGTGTTCCTAGAAGATGTTCATGGGACAAAGAGTGTAAGCATAGCTTGCTAATCCCAGCATAGTCCTCTTTGCTGGTGAGTTTTTAATCCTTGATCCTGACTTCTTTTTCTGACGCACTTTGGGAATTAAAAAGCTGTACTCGGGGACCCCTGCGTGGCTCAGTTGGTTAAGTGTCTCTTGGTTTCAGCTCAGGTCGTGATCTCAGGGTCATGGGACTGAGCCGTGTCAGGCTCTGTGCTGAGCGTGGAGCCTGGTTCAGATTCTTCCTCTGCTCCTCTCACTCCCCGCCCCGCAAAAAAACCCACAACTATATTCAAATGGAAAGTACACAGACAAGTTTATCCTTACAGGTGAGGTCGTCTTGAAGTGTCGTTTCTCATAAACTGAAGTCCCTCCGTGCTTCTGGACTGGGGATGTGTTTGCATGGACCTCGTTGCCAGATTCGTTGCCTGTCATAGTTTGACCCTTTTCTTCTTTATTTTGACATTTCCAAACCGGAAAGTCATGGGCGGAGCCACTGGCCACCTTGACTGTGGGGTGGCCCTGGGGACGACTGGGAGCCTCCGTGGCCTGAGGAGGTAATGGTGTGTTAGGGGCTGCGGAACCAGTGGCTCAAGGGAGCGGTGGCTTTCCCACCCGTTTGGGGCCCAGCGAGGGCAGTCTGGGCTCCAGCCCGGCACCGCGCAAGCTCCCTGACCGCTGTGTGTTTCTGTTCCAGATCTACGTGCACCTGAAGGACGGCGGGGGCCCCGACGGGCTGGATGCACTGAAGAACAAGCCACAGCTGCACGGCGCGGTGGCCCGGAGCCTGTGCCGGAACGCCGCAGGCAAGAATTACATCATCTTCACGGGGCCCAGCATCACCAGCCTGACCTTGTTCGAGGAGCTGGAAAAGCAAGGTTGGTTGTGCGGTGCGCCGGTGCCAGCAGGGCCCCTGCCCCCCAGAGAAGTGGTGGGGAGGCCTGGGGGTACAGGTGCGAGGTCGTGACCGGCAAGGACTGTAGGCCGCCACGGCCAGGATGGAACACGGTTTCAGCTGGCTGCGTGCCCGCCACGTACCTGGACCCCGCCGGGCACCGGAGATCGGAAGGGACACCTACCACAGGCTCGTGCTCTGCCCACAGCATCTTTGTGTCCTTTCTTGTGAGACTGTGGCCGTTCAGGGCTTGTCCTGGTGTCCTGGTCCATTCGGGCTGCTCTCACCAAATACTTGAGACGGTGCAGCTTATAAACTGCAGGCAGTTAACCTATTTCTCGTGGTTCTAGAGCCCAGAAGTCCAAGTTCAGGGCACCGGCATGGTCGCCTGAGGACCTCTTCTGGGTTGCAGACCTCAGGTGACAGAAGCGGCCAGGGGGCTCTCTGGGGTTCCCTTTTCTCAAGGGCACGCCTCCCATTCACGAGGGCTCCACCCTTGTGACCCCGGTTCCTCCCAGAGGCCCCGCCTGAAACACTCTCCTCTGGGGCCTGTGGCTTTCAGCTGAGGAATTTGGGGGGGACACATGCACTTGCTCTGTGCACCTAGACACTGGTCCTACGGAGGCTCCCGAGGCTGGACTCAGTCCCATCTGCAGTGAGGGCTCTGCGGTTGACAGGGATGACGCAGGGATTTATGCAGATTAGCACAGGCTGCTATGCGGTGGGTCTCGGGAAATTCTTCGTGGCCCTTGGTGATGGGATGCTTTGTTCATCGGTTCGTGGCTCTGGCAGAAGTGGCCGCTGGAGAAAAAGATCTGGACCAAGACCAGGAGACCAAAGGCGAGCTGCTTACCCTTTGCTTCGTCCCACATTTGGGGATTTATATCAAGTCAGGAGAGACAGAAAAAGCCTCTCTCCTGCCATGGCAGCCACTAGAACTGCAGACCTATTGCTTAGCAACGGTTGCACATCTGGCCTTAAAATCCTCTCGAGTCATGGGGAGCCAGCAGCTTCTGACCTTGACCTTGGCCACGGCGAGGAAGCAGCAGCCCCGGGACTCTGAGCTCTGCTGGGTCTCAGTCCTCTGTGAACCCCGACAGGGCTTGGGGTTTACCTGTGGGGAGAACTCAGGGTGCAGAGGTCAGACTATGCAAAGAGAGGCTGTGGAAGTCAAGTTGCAGAAAATTGGCCCTCCTGTGTTACTAGCCACCTGAGAAGAAGGATGGGCTCCCACGGTAGGCGGTATGGTGAGAGCCCCTGCTGCCCTCTCCGCCCGCCTGGCCGCCCGCTCCAGTCCTGGGGTGGGCGCGTGGCCAGAAAGACCCCGGGTCCCTGGAACTGCCTTGGGGTGGACAGGCAGAGCCAAGGGAAACATGCACATGGGGTACAGAATGTTTCAGATCACTGACGATACAGTGTCAGTCTTCAGTGACCTTCAGTCTTTGACTGAAGACCCAGAGGACGAGACCGTCCCCAGTGACTTCACTCAGAAGTGACTGCAGGCATCCAGACCGGGGCTGGCCGTGGGGAGAAGCAGGCTTCCCAGGACCTGCTCAGTGGGGCAGGCTTGCATGTGCGTGGGGAGGGCCAGGCAAGGCCTCAAGCCCAGGGTGGAGTTCAGCGAGGCCTCCTTGTGCACACTGGCCTGTGCTCACCATCCCTCCTGCCCCTTGGAAGCTTCTGTGTGTGGAAGGCCACACTGCCACTGCTCCCTTTAGTGGCTCTGTGCTCAGAGGCAGGACGCTGGCTTGGTACTTGTCGCTCGATGATTCTTCCGTCTGGGGTTAACTTGTCTCCAAGGGGACGGCGGCTCCGTTTTGCACGCTGCCTCCGGGAGCCGTGCAGACAAGCACCAGGCTGGGCCTGGGGCTCATCGGGTCTTGGCCAGAGTGTTAGGGGGTCCTGAGTTTGGTCAGGCTTGGACAGCAGACAGACCTGGGCTTAGTCCTTGCCTTTGCCCTCCTGGCTGGGAGCCTGGGGACTTCCTGGAGCTGCAGTCCGTCTTCAGTGTGGGTGGGATAACCCGAGGGCAGAAGTTTCTAGAGGCAGGTGGACGATCGGTGCTCGCGCTCTGCACCGTGCCTGGCACGTCGTGAGCACTCGCGACGAGGCTCCTGTGGGTGCTGCCGATTCACGGTGCCTGCGATGGTCTCGCGCGTCATCTTCAAGGTCCTTAGAGAAGTCCTCTGGGGTAGAAGTCGTGAACTGTAGCGGGCTCCCCCGCGGGACGTCCGGGCGGCCCGTCCTCCCAGTGTGTTGGCCTCAGAGCCGGCCTCTTCGGGGCCGGCGTGCGCGGGGTGTCTGTGACCCTGTGGACCCAGTTCTGTGTCCCTGTCCCCGCAGAGATCTACTGCTGCGGCCTGCTCAGCTCCAGGAAGAGCGACTGCACCGGCCTGCCGCTGTCCATGCTGACCAACCCGGCCACGCCCCCGGCCCGGGGCCAGCACCGCATCAAGATGAAGGGCAACATGTCTCTGATCTGCTGGTACAACAAAGGGCACTTCCGCTTCCTGACCAATGCCTACTCGCCCCTGCAGCAAGGTGGGGGCCGGCGGGGGCTCTGGGCCACCCTGGAGTCGGGAAGCCCCCAGTCCTCGGCCACGTCAGTGCTCCGGTGGGGGAGGGGCAGGGCGGCAGGAGCCACCGGGGCCTGCGGGCTGCCGTCCCCGGGCTTGTCCGCTTGGGAGGGAAGCCACGACAGCGGCAGGATTTGCGTGTCCCCTGGCTGGTGTGTGGCCGCTGTGAGTGGCCGTGTCCGAGTGGCATGTCCTGCATCACCAGGCCACTCGGATTCTCTGAAGAGTCTTCTCTAATGGGAGGGGAGATACCGACTGTTTTATCCCTTCGGTGTCTTCATTAGAGGTTAACAACGGGCGCTGTGGGGTGTTCAGGTGATTCCATCGGTAATGTCACGTGGGGTGTAGAATCTGTTTGTAACAGAGGGATTTAGTGAGCAAGGGCTGTAGAGTTCAAGTCGCTACAGCTGAAAGACTTTTAAACTGCTGACAAGGAACCAGAAAGGACAGCGAGGTGCTTGACAGAAATACCTGTGCTTACAGGTGTGTTTGAAAATCCCCTATATTCCTTTGAATCCCCTATATTTTTTTCTCTTTACTTTGGAAGGACCTCCACAAGGGGCTCTGTTGTGTGTGGGTGGGGAGGGGCGTGTTTGTGTGTGTGTGTGTGTGTGTGTGTGAGAGAGAGAGAGAGAGATACATACGTGGTCTGTACACGTGTGGTGTGTACGTTTGTGGGGGGGGTGCTTAATTAACTGCTGTTCGTTTATTCCTGCCCCCACCCTTGGCACACACACCTACATCCCATTTCAGCAGAGACTGGAATCCAGGGACACAAGCCCATGGGACTTAGGTGTAGAGAGCTATAGAAAGCTGCCAGCTTCTCCAGGGCTGTGTGAAGGGCACTTAGAGGAAATGTTTGGAATTGACCTTGCAAGCCAAAAGTGAGACTTTGAGCCGGACGTCTATACTCTCCTGATGGGGCAAGAGCATTCACATGGAGAGCGTTCAGGAAGACACTGTAGGAGCTGCCTGCCGTCAGATTATGCATAACAGATTATAAATTACACAATATGATTTAAGAGGACAGAACCTTACAACCCCAGTCTCAAGGGCTGGGAGCCTTAAATCCATCACCAAGGGAACCAGCAAAGAGGATGTTGATCGGGAAGAAGAGAAAATTGGTAGGGTTGGTCTTTAAATATGCCAGAATGTAGTGTTTGTGTTTCCTTCAGTTATAGTTTCCATTTCTAAAGTACTCTAAATCACAAAGTCCTGGGGCACTTGGGGGGCCCAGTCGGTAAAGCTTCTGCCTTGGGCTCAGGTCCTGATCCTGGGTCCTGGCATGGAGCCCTGCATCTGGCTCCCTTCTCGGTGGGAAGCCTGCTTCTCCCTCTCCCTCTGCCCCTTCTGCCTTGTGTTCTCGCTCTCTCATGCTCTCTCAAATAAATAAAATCTTAAAAAAAAAAAAAATCACAAATTCCCAAATCTTAGACTCCCTTAAAAATCGCAGGGAGCCTGCCTCAGCCCTCTGACAGCACCCCCAGGAGCACTTGGAGGCAGGGTTGGGGTGTGGAGAGCCCAGGCTGGGTGACCCACCTCTCCTCCCCGCGGGACATCCTTTAACTAGTCTACATCTTCAGGTGATTTTTTTTTTTTTTTTTTTTGGTAACAAAGGGAGATATTTTCCTTTCAGTATATTTAAAAAACATGATTTTTAAAAATGACTTAGTATTTCATTTTCTTTCTTTCTTTCTTTTTTTTAAGATTTTATTTATTCATTTGACAGAGAGAGAGGGATCACAAGCAGGCAGAGAGGCAGGCAGAGAGAGAGGAGGAAGCAGGCTCCCTGCTGAGCAGAGAGCCTATGCGGGGCTCGAACCCAGGACCCTGAGATCATGATCTGAGCCGAAGGCAGAGTCTTAACCTACTGAGCCATCCAGGTGCCTCAGTATTTCATTTTCTTAAATGTCATCATTTTTCTGCCTCCCCCCAGTTCATAATCCATTTTCTTCACAATCTGAATAATGGTAATAGTGAATATCTCCATACATTAGGGAACATCTTTGACCATTTCCTCAAAATAAAGCTGGGAGTGCAGTGGGTGCCCAGAGGTCTGAACATCTGGAGGACCTTTGATGACGTATCACCCAAAGACCGCACTTAACCCATGCGACGGGCTCTGGGGGTACCAACACTCCTCTTGAGTTTGCCAACACATTTTTCCCCCTAAATTTGTCAGTCTGGGGGATGAAAATGCTACAGAATTTTCAATCTAAATTGCAGGACCACTGGTGGGGTTGAGCATTTCTGTGTATTTGCTGGCCAGTTTACAGTGATTTCTTCGTATTCTCAGTTTGTCCTTTAAAGCGCTTGTTGAAAGCTTATTTTATGATATAGCAAGTATTTTTCTGCATTTGTTTTATTTTTGCTTTTATTTATGACTGGTAATTTTTAAAGATTTTTTTTTTTTAAGATTTTATTTTTTTGACAGAGATTACAAGTAGGCAGAGAGGCAGATAGAGAGGAAGGGAAGCACGCCCCCTGCTGAGCAGAGAACGATGCGGGACTCGATCCCAGGACCCGGAGATCATGACCTGAGCCGAAGGCAGAGGCTTAACCCACGAGCCACCCAGGCGCCCCTGACTGGTATTTTTTAATCTAAAATTGCATTTCCTTCTGCATGGGCAGATCTGTTGATCACGCTCTTTGTTCTAAAACTTCTTGCTCGGGGCCAAGGCTGGATCAGGGCTAAGATCACCTGCTTACCATACAGCGTGACTCTGCTCTTTCCAGTAACCCACTATCAGCTGGATTTTTGCTGTTTTGTTTTGTTTTTTTAATTAAGTGTCGAGTGGCCTAACCAAGCGGCCTTGCCTCTGTGCCTGAACCACTTACAGAAAAACTCTTCTTCTACTTTTTAAAAATATAACTCAGAAGATGAAGCCTCAAATATCGGAAAGACTGCCTCTCAGCTTCATACTCTTTCCTGCTGTGATCATAGATGTACGCGCTCTTCTAAAAGTTGAGAATTTCCAATTTTAGAAAATAGACAACCAGTTAGGAACATTCTAGGAATCGGTTTCTTATTCCTTCTGGATTCTAAGGAGAAACGTCCTTTCCTTCAGAGACCGTGAGCACGGTCACTGGCTTCTTAGAAGTCCCATATCTAGGGACATCCATCCAGAGGACCCAGCCCTCCTGCTCTCTTTCTGAAGTCCGTTTGGGAGCTGTCCTCTCCCTACCAGAGCCTTTGCCCATGTTGGGTTCAGACTCCATGGAACCCACGCACATTCAGAATGTGCATATAGGACTAACTCAGGGCCTGACTCATTCAGCCTCGCGGGGTGGTGGAAGGAACGTCCGCCAACGCAGGTAGCCTAGGGAGGTGAAGGACAGGACTGCCACTGCGTGTGAGCACACGTGTTTCTCCCAGTGGGTCAGACAGATCAGGGGGTGCCTTGGAGGTACGTGCATAGAGCACAGCTAGGCACGGAGACTGGCACACAGCCGTGACTGTGTGGGGCCCACCCAGGGCGATGTCAGCAGAGCCAGTAAATGTCACACAACCTCTTGTCAACGTGTCCCATGGCCGGGCTTGTTGGTGCTCGGAGAAGGATATTACGGGACAGCAGCCCCACCCTTTGTAGCTGGAACAGTGTTTGAGAATCCACAATACGGCCAGGGACAGGGTGATTTATAAAGTGGGGGAAGTGCTCAAGCAGATAGGTGCAGACCCAGGCCTTGAAGCCACCGCTCTGCTGAAGTTTCCAGCAGAGCCTCGCCCAGTGGATGGGGAGGGAACGAAGGGCTGGAGCAGGTCCCGCCCCGGGGCTGGGGAGGCTGGGACAGGGCAGTCCAGGAATTACAGCCCCAGCGGTCACCCAGTCTCAAGTTCTCCAAGGACTTCTTGGTGTGAAAAACCAGTATCGGGGGCATGGCTGTGGGACGGGGACCAAAAGAAACAGAAAGACCCCCGTTCAGGGCTCAGTCTGTGCAAACGGGTCCCTGCACGCTGGTGTCCCGCGGTCCCTCGGTGAGAGGTGGGGAGACACGCTAGGTGGAGCCCCTCGGCCCCGCAGGGGACCCCCCTCTTGTACTTCAACTCTGTCCACTCAAGTAGTCCCCAAACTTCCCAATCCTTTAGACTGATCCCTTTAAAATATACATATACACGCACCAAAAAAATGGCTTTTGTCATAATCCCGTGATGCTGTGTGGGGAGGCTGGCCGGAGCCTCACCTGAGCATTCTCCCACGTCTCCTGCGTCACCTCTGGACGGCACATGTGGGCCTGTGGGCGGGTCTGGGAAACGAGGTCGTCCCGAAGCAGTTCGGGCAGCGGGGTGAGGAGAGCTCGCTGATCTCCTGCCCCTCACACCCAGTCAGTGGGACGTGTCCTTGGACACATTCCCGTTTGCATTCAATAGAGGGAAGGTGTTTGAGGGCTTGGGGAGGCGGTAGGGTCAGCCTTCATGTGGGGAGTGGGAGGAGGGGAGAGTCAGTCCTGCACCTCCCCTTGGCTCTCTGCAGGCCCGGCCAGGTGCTTCGTCCTCCCTGGTGCCACGTAAAGCCACCTTTGGTCCCGTCATCGCCCCACGTGCCCGCAGCACCCCTGCACACCCACCTCACTTTATGTTGTCCTCAAGTCCTCGTGAGCTTTTAGGGACTGGCATCCAGCTTCTCTGTCTCCCCCTCCCCCTTGGCTCCCTGGAGGGCCAGGCAGGGTGGAGATAGGCACCTGTGTCTGTGGGTATGGGCAGGAGACCGTGTGGACAGGGGTGTGACCTTCTGTCTTCTCCGCAGGGGTGATCATCAGGAGGAAGAGTGGGGGGATCCCCTGTCCCTTGGCCGTGGAGGCGTTTGCTGCTCACCTCAGCTACATCTGCAGATATGATGACAAGTACAGCAAGTGAGTGCGAGGCGGCTCGCAGCCATGGGGGAGCATGGACTAGAGGTGGCCGGGTGCTCAGGAGTCCCCCATTCCAGAATGAACATAGCAGGCCCCTGGGAGACAGAATCTCAAGCCCTCGTCTTGGCCATCTCGGCGCCCTGTCTCCTTTCCCACCACCCTTGCCCGAGGTGGCCATCCTTCCGCTCACTTGGGCGTGGCCATCTATTAGTTCTGGGCCCCAAGCCTGCCCCCTGCCCCCACCCCAGCCAGACTGTCCTTCCCCTGTCCCTCACAGCTGCAGCCCGTTTCCCAGCCCAGGTTCATAATTCTTTCCCCTCTGGATGTCCGCAGCAGGTGCACACCCATGGCACTGTAACAGGAATCTGAGGAGCGATTGCTAGTGAGCCTGAGTATGACTGTTAATTGCCAGGATTCAGCCTCACAACCTAGAACAGAGTTGGAGTAACCCCCAGGACAGGCGGGTGTTGACTCAGCCCACTTGAAGGGGAACCTGCTGGGCTTCTTCACGCAGAGAGAAAACCGAGGACCCGGTTCTCCCCGGGCTCCCTCGCAGGGGAGCCCCACCCCATGGGGAGTCCATGAGCCAGTGTTCACGGCTTGCAGCCTGCTGATTCCACGCGGTTCCAACAGAGAAACCCGCGTTGACTTAACCGACACGTTAGGGACCACTCTGGGCTGCTGGCGGTGAGGACACTGACCTTCAGACACCCTTCAGGTGCTGAGTGACGGGGACACAGTGCAGGGAGCAGTCCTAAGTTGGGTTGGCCCTGGAGGTGACATCCGTCCTGGATCTGAAGGGAAGCCAGGGGTGACAAAGAGACGTGCACTCGGGAGGAAGGGGACACGTGATAGATGCCTGCATCTGAGGGTGAACTTGCCCTTGGGACATGCAGGCGGTCCGTGTGTCCGGGACACGGCAGCCACAGCATCCGAGGAGGGCAAAGAGGGCCGCCCCTCGGGCCCTGTTCCCTTGGAGCTTCCGAGCCTTGCCGTGGAAGGCCGGCTCCCCGTTCCAGCATCTCCAGCGACCCCCCACCCCAGTCCTCTGATAGGAGCAGTTTTCATCTTCTTAGTCTTAGGTCAATTCACTGTGACAGCCTCGACGGGAGCCAGCCCCCGGCCAGCTTCCCACCCCGGGGCTCTGTGGCAGCACTGACCGTGATGAGGCCCTTTGGGACCATGCCCCCCCCGCCCCGCCCCGGGTGCCCGTGAGCCCCAGGGTCAGCCTCTCCGACTCCTCTGTCCTCGTAGGTATTTCATCTCTCATAAACCGAACAAGACCTGGCAGCAGGTGTTCTGGTTCGCCGTCAGCATCGCCGTCAACAACGCCTACATCCTCTACAAGATGTCTGATGCCTACCACGTGAAGAGGTACAGCCGGGCTCAGTTTGGCGAGAGACTGGTGAGGGAGCTGCTGGGCCTGGAGGAGGCCTCCCCCGCCCACTGATGCCGCCGCGGCCAGGCTTAGGGGAGGACCAGGGCCGGGAGCCTGGAGGAGGGAGAGAGCCTGCCGTTGTGACCTGCCCAGCCAGAGCCCTGGCGCGCCCCCGGGGGGTTGGGCCCGGCCCATGGGGGAGCCCCGGGCCTCCGCAGGGCCCAAGGTGGGCCTGGTCAGACAATGGCTGCTGTCCCGGTTCCCCTTCAAAGAAGAGCACGTCCTCCCTCCAGAAGCCGCCACCCACCCAGGGCCGGGGCCGCACTCAGACTCTACACGTGGGCCGCGTGCCGTCGGTGGCCTTTGCTCCGCGGGGCGCCGCACCCCTGTGACCCCCGTGGAGCTCACCTCAGAATGGGGGACCCGGGAAGTCTGTCGCCACCGGAGGCGCCAGGGGTGGGAGGAGCCGTAGTGTGTCCCGCTGGAAAGGCCTGCGTCGGGAGGATGTCAAGACACAGGTGTCCTGGTTCCACCTCATGCCGCGTCCGCAGGGGACCAGAAACAAGCCGGTGGCGCTCAGGTGGCCGGGCAGGAGACCAGAGCGTTCTCCAGCACTCGCCTTGGGCAAGTCTCCTGGAACAAGAAACGCAGGGGGCCATGAGACACGGGGGTGGAATGGGGGAGCAGCTGCCCGTTCTGGCTGATCAGTGAGGCGTCCCTGCTCATTTCATTTCTCTGGCTGGTGGCCTGGGAGGGGGGGTGGGGGTGGGAGGGGAAAGGGAAAATGCCAACAGAAGCGCAGTGATGTGTGATGCTATTTTTTATTTTTAAATATATCTTCAGGTTATTTTCTTACTGTTGCTTAAGATCTTCTGTAAAAGGAAAACGTCCCCCTCCTTTTCCGCCCCCTCCCCGCCCCCACCCCAGCCGTGACTCCTTGCATGAGCACAGTTCGGCGTTCTGGGTCCTGGGACTGTACCGGGGCGAGAGGGGGCGGCCGGCTTCCAGAACAGACGCGGTTCCACTCCGCCGAGGATCACGGGGGGCCTGTGGGCCTTACACTTTGTCACAGACGTCACCATCGGTGAAAAACCTGTTAGCGTCACTGAAGCAAACAACAGAAGGTCTGGGGAGGACACTTGCTGCTTCTCCCCACCCCCACCACATGCGGTGACCTGGCGGTGTCTGCCCGGGGCTGGCACACCTGAGCCACAGCATCTGGGCCCCATGGGAACGCAGGTCCATGGGTCTCCTCGGGAGGCCTCGCCCGGCTGGCGCACTGGTCTGCCCATCCGCCCCCCAGACGAGAAACAGCGATTTCCAGAATTACACAACCCCCCTTGCACCCCAATTTATGTAGCCCCCTCGTTTTTTTACAAATGTGAAATCTCTTCTACTCAGGCTTTGGGACTTTGTTGTTTGTTCACACTCAGTTAATTCCCAGCGTGGCTGGCAGCATGCTCCCAACTCCGCGCCATCCCTGTGTCCTGGGTTCCTGAGGACCCCCGCGTCCTGTGGTTGGAATTCGATGCCACGGATTGTAGGCCCCATTCTCAGTTGTGTTTCAGAACACCTTCACCGTGTCCTTTGATTGGATTGAAAGCACTTTTACCACATGGAGAAATATATTTTTAATTTGTGACGCTTTTCTACGAGGTCCACTCTTTCTGAGTCTAATGTGTTTCCAACACTTGGGGAGACTCTGATGAAAGCTGATGAATTTTCTTTTCTGTCCAAATAAGTAAAAGAAAAAAATAAAAGTCTATTTAGATGCTGATTCTTTGTTGACATGCGGATTGCTTTCCAACATCAGGGAGAAGAGTACCGGCTACTCTTTTATTTATTTATTTTTTTAAATATTTTATTTACTTATTTGACAGACAGAGATCACAAGTAGGCAGAGAGGCAGGCAGAGAGAGAGGAGGAAGCAGGCTTCCCGCTGAGCAGAGAGCCCGATGCGGGGCTCGATCCCAGGACCCTGGGATCATGACCTGAGCTGAAGGCAGAGGCTTTAACCCTCTGAGCCACCCAGGCGCCCCCGGCTCCTCTTTTAAAGACTCGACTTCTTACCAGGTCATCTAGAACATAACAATCTTGAACTGTTTTTAGTATCCTTTGCCTCTGAGCAGTTTAAAAAAGAAATGCAGTTAAGTCTTTTTCTTTTTTTTTTTTAAGATTTTATTTATTTAGGGGAGTCTGGGGGCTCAGTCATTAAGCCTCTGCCTTTGGCTCAGGTCACGATCCCGGGGTCCTGGGAGCGAGCCCTGGGTCAGGTTCTCTGCTCAGTGAGGGAGCCTGCTTCTCCCTCTCCCTCTACCTCTCCAACCTGCTCATGCTCTGTCTCTCTCTCCCTCTCAAATAAATAAAATCCTCCCCCAAATTTTATTTATTTGACAGAGGAAGAGTGCACAAGCTGGCCCTATGAGAACAGTTGTATTCTAGGTACCCAGGGGAAAATCCGCACCTGCCTGCCAAACGGGCTTCCTCCTTGTTACTTCTAGTCACCGTCATCATCCACGCCCACCCAGAGAGGCGCCCTTGGGACGCTGGGTGGGTGACTCTGCCTTACCAAGTAATTCGAGGGAACTTAACACCATTCCAGGGCTCTGGGTTTTACGTGGTAGCCCCTGTTTTCAGACAAAGGCTTGAAGCAGACAACAACTTCTAGTGGAGCCCCTGCAGGGTTGGGAAGTTTCTGTCCTTCTGGAAGGAGGACAGAGTGACATGGAGTACTGATTAGGAAAACCCGCAGCCAGGGACACCTCGCCCCACCGATGATGTGAGGCCGAGAGCCATGGGGAATCGCTCCAGTGTTCAAATCCACCTGGCTCCAGTGTCCCCCTGGGTTTGAAGCCCTCAGCTTGACCTTGGACGAGCTCCTTTAGCAGCTGGCCACTGCTGGTGCCAGGGGAAGGGCCCAGAAAGGGGCTGTCAGCAGAGGGGGAGCTGGCACAGGTCCAGCAAAGGCGGGGAGGCAGCAGTCACCTGTGCGTCCCTGCCCGGTGAGACCTTTCTACCCGGGCCCTGCTGTGGCGGCATCCGCTCCCCTGGGGGACAAGCTTTGCTGCGGGTCTCAAAAAGAAAACCAGAGCAAGGAGCTTCCTGACCCTTGTGGAGAACAAAACAAAAGCCTTGAAGCTTCTCCAAAGAAAAGCTCTCTTAGACCAAGTGCACCGAGCTTTCGTGTGGTCCAGGTCCCAGACCCAGGACGGCGGCCGTACTCAGAGTTGGGTAAGGTGAGCCTTCGGAGAAGGGAACGTGGGTGGACGTCTGTTCTGTTCTGTTCTGTTCGCCTTCCTGATCAGTTTCTTTATTTCATTCACCTTGTCTCTTTTCCCGCCACTCTGCGGCCCCCAAAACCTCAGTTTTGAACAAGTTCTGACTGTGGTCAGCAGAACATTATAATACGAAGGCCCTATTTCCAAACTCTGGTGAGCCACGTCGGAAAACCTTGGCGTCTGGATCATTCTCGGCAAAGACTTTTGGTTTCTTGGCTCCGTCAAGCAAGGCCCAGCTGCCAGAATCGAATAACCTCTACAGCTGTTGTAGAGAAGAAGACCGCAGGTGCCAGGACAGGGACAGGAAGGCTCTGGTCATTGTGTGTGGCCGGGCAGTGCCGTAGTCCCTGGGAGCCCAGCCTCAGCAATGGGCAGTGAGGGAAGTGGGCAGACCCCATGGGCACAGCAGCCCACACCTCCCGTGGATTGTGGGGCATTTACCCTGGCATAGTGCTTGGTTTGTTCCAGAAAGGACTCCAGATATGGCTTGGCTTATTCTGGAAAGAACAGAACCAGCCTCCTCAGAAGACTGGACCCAGACTGTTTCTGACCCAAAATTGCCAATTTGCCATGCAGCCAATTACACGGAAGTGTCTTTGGAAAATGCTTGCCCCGAGAGCCGAGGATCCATGAGTATTTCTGGAAAGCACGGCACCACGTGTGAGCAAGGAGTTAGAAGTGGTCCCAGCCCTTCCAGAAGTCAGAACCCAGCAGGAGGAAAGTTTCTTAGCTCGTAAGCACCAACTCTCAGCGATGCCATGTTTCTTCCTTCCTTGCCCTTGTGGCTTACACTTAGTTCTATTTTCTCCAGGGGAATGGGGTCCTGCCCTCTTTTTCCAGCCTGACAGCTGGTGTGAGGGTTCTCTTGTCTCTCCTTAACTCCTAATGTCCCACCTCATTTAAATAAGAAAGGCTCACAACTTCAACAAAAGTAATGGTATATAAAAATCATTCACTGGGAAGATGAGATTTTAGCTGCTGGCTCTTTCCCTTGTCTGGGCCGTCCTTCTATAAAATGCACTAGTCCTCAAAAAATTTAAAATAGTACTACCAGGGGTGCCCTGGCTGGGTCTGTTAGCTGAGCACGTGACTCTTGATCTTAGGGTCGTGAGTTCAAGTCCTATGTTGGGCATAGACATTACTTTAAAAAAAAAAAAGTACTCTCATATGATCTAACAATTCCTGTCTGGGTATTTATCCAAAGAAAATGAAAACATTAATTTGAAAGTGTGTGTGCAGACCCATGTTCATTGCAGTGTAATTTACAACAGCCAAGACATAGAAGCAACCTAAGTGTCCATCAGTGAATGAATAGATTTAAAAAATGTGGCGCATATGTGTGTGTGTGTGTGTGTGTGTGTGTGTAATGGAGTATTACATAGCCTTTAAGAAGGAAAGAAATCCTGCCATTTGTGGCAACGGTTGGACCTCGAGGGAATTATGCTAGATGAAACAAGACAGAGAAAAAGTAAACATGTATGATCTCTCTCATATGTGGAATCTAGAAAAATTGTTTATATATATAATTAAGCTCATAGACCTAGAGGTCTAGATCATAGAACTAGAGATCTAGGTAGTTGCCAGAAGTAGGGGACGGAAAGTGGGAGTGAATTGCCTTTTTTTTTTTTTTTTTAGTTAGATTGATACCAAAAAACCAAAAATGCATTGGAGTTCTATAATTGAGAACTTCCTCCCGGTGAATAGAATGTAGGAGGAATGAACGAAAGAAGGAAGCAGGGGCTGTGGTTTCTTGTATTGCAATAGACTAGAAAGAACAGAACAGTTGCACACATTTTTTAGGTGTAAATTTAAGATCCGGAGTTGTGGGATTGTGGGAATTTTTTATGGAGGCATTTTTGGAGTCACTTTCATGCATTTCAACCCAATGCCATTACAGTTCATCGTGGCTTTTTATAGTGTGTCCCCTTATCAGTACTTATCAGTAGAAGGACGGTGCCCAAAGTGGGACAAATGCTCTACTCGATCCTGTGCCAGTTCAGTCATGAGTCCAGTCCCGGCCATCATCATCCAGGAAGAGACCACCGGTTAGGAGGTCCTGGAATCTGGGACGGTGGGTCCACATAGAAACAAAATGGTGAGGGCCGTTGGGAAAACAGGGTGATTAGCTTGGGTGGTGAAGCCCTGACTCAGGAGGGAGCATGGCACTTCTCTCCAGACTTCCCAATCTCCTTTTCCGTGTGGTGCCCGTCACCGGGAGTCAGGTCTCAGCTCAGTGGGGGGAGCGAGTTCCAGTGTCCAGACCTGCCCAATGCCAGGATGGGATTCAGAAAGCAGGGACCTCTCTGCTCGCTCCTGTGTGGTCAGGACACAAAATTGGAAGGTTCCAGAAGGTGTTCTGTGGGCAGGAGGTGGTCTTAACCCCAGGCTGTGGGCTTCA
Organism: Neogale vison; assembly: GCF_020171115.1. Classification (NCBI taxonomy): domain Eukaryota; kingdom Metazoa; phylum Chordata; class Mammalia; order Carnivora; family Mustelidae; genus Neogale; species Neogale vison. Next base: position 149,393,771 of record NC_058092.1, on the reverse strand, counting down.
GCAGGCCCCCCCTGCTAGCTGCCCTCCTGACCTTCCCTGAAGGGAAGCCAAGCCCTGACCCCGTGCTGCTGGGCGGAGGCCATTGGCGATGCAGGAACCCAAGTGTGGAGACGATTGCCTCTCTCCAGAGCATGCCCCGGCTCCCAGCTGCCCCCTTCCTTCCCCTTCCTCAGAAGGAGGTTCCCACTTCCTCTCAGTTCAGGGGGAGTGGCCATCAGCAACGGAAGTCCGTGTCCAGGAATCCAGAAAGATTGCGATTTTATTTGGACATCTTTTTACTGTCATGTTGTCTTGCTTTTCCTTACAGTTTTCGGTCAAGAATCTCCAGGAGCAAAATTTTAGTCTCATCATGAACTGTGCCTACATAGCCCTCAGGGGATCTCCCCCAAGTTCACCCCATCCCTTCTGGGAAGATAAAGCTGACCCTTCCATCAAGATTTTGACTTCACACTAAGACATGCTTGCAGTAAAGTTTTACTTTATTTTTGTATATTGTGAGCTAAATTCTGAATTCTAAAACGTGAAGTATGGCACATATATAGGTACACACACACACACACACACAACCCTACATAGGCGATTTAATTCCTAGATTTTTATTTCTTCAGCAACGTTTGTCTCCAGTCAACAACTGTGTAATACAATCAGATATATTGCATTTACTTCTCTCTGGTGGGTTCCTCTGGGGGAGGGAGGAGATGATGAAGGAAATTCATGAAAAGCCTGGCGAACCCACCTTACAGATTCTCTCACATGTAAAGAGGGGGGTCAGGGGGGCCCCAGGTGCCGCTTGCATGTCCAGACACCTGAGCCTTCTCAACTCTGCTGCCAATCCTAGGGAACGTCGGGGGGAGGGGGTTCCTGTGGGAGCCCTTTTCTACCCCCGCCTCCCATCTTGTTCATTTTGGGGGTGGGGGGGCCAGGTGGGAACAAAGGGTCTCCACCATCGAGGGCCGATTATGCAGCCTGATGCTCCTTCAGCTGCCGCTATCCTCACTGCCTGTCATCCTCCCCCTTTTCAGAAGCTTCTGGAACTGGAAGCATGAAACTGGGGTGAGCCTCTGCTATCAGAAGGTAGGTCCTTGTGAGTAAAGTGAGAGATGCAAGCAAAAATGCTTGTGACTGAGAACGAGGTGGGGGGGCATCAACGAAACAAAGGGGCTGCCTGTGACTTTGGCTTTGGTGGCAGTATCCTAAAAGACCAGAAGGTGGAAGTTGTTGTCATTAACGTGGAAAATCTTTATGTAGAGTGAAATGTCAGATCCTGCTTTCCAGGGTTCTTTCTACACTTCGTTACAGAAGAATAAAAAGATTTAGAGAAGCATATGCTTTTCAACTTAAAATCAGATTTAAAACAGAACAGCACAGGGACACCTGGGTGGTTCAGTGGGTTAAGCCACTGCCTTCGGCTCAGGTCAGGATTCCAGGGTCCTGGAATCGAGTCCCGCATCAGGCTCCTTGCTCAGCGGGGAGCCTGCCTCTCTTTCTGCCTCTGCCTGCCTCTCTGCCTGCTTGTGTGCTTTCTCTCTCTCTTTCTGACAAATAAATAAATAAAATCTTTTAAAAAAACAAAACAAAACACTACAGCACATACTGGCAAAGCTTTAAGTTCTTCTGCACGCCGAAAATAATTTTTATTGTTACTAATTTCAGAGGTAGAGGTCAGTGATTCATCAGCTGCATGTAGCAACCAGGGCTCCTATGTCAAGTGGCCTCCTTCATGCCCATCTCCCAGTAACCCCCTCCCCCACCCACCTCCCCTCCAGCAACCCTCAGTTGGTTTCCTAGAGTCAAGAGTCTCTTATGGTTCGTCTCCCTCTCTGATTTTGCCTCAAACTAATTTTCAAACACTCTTAAAAATTTAAAGATTTCCAATCTCTGCTTGCCCAGCTTTTTAGTGAGTGATGAACTGATCTTTACTTCGTTGTGTGTTGTTGGCCCCTGAGGTGATCGTTTTCTATAGTTGGTGACTTCCCTCAACCACCATCTTTGTCTCCTCTCTCTGCTTTTTCTTTCTACATCTCTCTGCAAATGTCTACCTTTCTCTTTTTCTTCCCTCCCTCACTTTCTCTCACCTTCATCTGCTGTCCCGTTCTCCCCTCCCTGGCCCTCCCCTTCTCCCTTTTCCCCACAGAACTTTGGTGAGCCCCACCGTCATTCCCTGACCTTCCTCTCTCTGTGGGGGGGGGACAGTCTGGGACATTCCTTCTGCCATCTGGGTTCTTCCTTTCTGTTCTCCAACATCCTGGTTCTGAAGTCTCACTGCCCCACAGAGACTCTTATCTCCTCTCAAGTAGGGGTGGGGGACATGATCCTTTGTATCAAAGACATCACGAGGGCAGAGGCACCCAAGAAAGAGGTGAGGCTTCGACAAGGAGACGGAAGACCCTTTATAGCCAGGAACGGTTGACAAGATTTATTTTACTGACTCTCAGGGCCCAGCCCATCCCTTAGGGCTCATGCGCATACTCAGAAAATCCAACATCTGTCTTCTGGTTTGAGAGAGGGTCAGCAGAGGAAAGTGGACCAAAGACCATTTATTAAAGAAACTTTTATTTTATTTTAATTAACTTTATTTTATTCAATAAAAGTTCATCCCCATTAGACACCGGGGATGAACAAGGACGGTCTTTTCTGTCAAGGACTGCCAAGTAGTGGGAGACACACACACACACAACTACCTCATGTCATCAGATAATAATAGTATATGAAAGAGTAGTCAAGGAACAATGACCAAGTTTTCTCACCGAGAAATGAGGATATGCAGGCTGAACCACATTCTGTCCCTGGGGCGGAATGTTTTTAAAGGAATTGTTACAGGAGATCTGTATGGAAAGACAGGTCAGGTGTGATGGTCACTTCACAGAAGGAGTGTGCTTGTTTGATGGAGCGAACCTGTGTGGTGCTGGTTCCTCTTAGGGCAAAGGCTGTGGGATTTGCCATTGGGAGAATGTTGGGCCAATAGGTACAAGCCTAGCAACTGTGCCCCAGTTAAATCACCCCGATGCTAGAGGGCCAAAGAATGTGAGGTCCATTCATGTGAAAATGTGTGCTTAAAGGAGAAATTACCATTCTGGAGGGAGGAACTTCCTTCTGAAGAAGTCAAAGACAATTGAACACACAATTCTCTGTAACGCACGCGTGCGCGCACACACAGACACACACACACCCCACGTTTCCCCAGTTCCGGGAACTAGAAAAAGATGGAGTAAGACTTGTCAGGGGTTCCTTGACCCTGCTCCCAGCCCTCAGCCCCAACCTGACTTTGGGCAGCCTGTGTTAAGCCTTCCTTATGGTAGCGGTCACTTTTAGGCACATTCACTGTCCACCAGGGCTTAAAGTATAGCGACCATGAGTAATCAAGCCCCCAAATCGAGACCCATGACCTGTAAGATAAGCGCATTCCTGGAGGTAACAGGAATCCAGGAACAAGTAACAGGAACAGCCATCCAGAAGGATTTTTGCCCCGGGGTAGACTGTAGAAGGACGGGAAGAACGAGACGATGTAGTCCAGTCGGCCTGAATTCAACAGTGTTCCAATGACAAAAGAGGAATATTTAACAACCTGGTCTGACCTTGGTTCAATTACCTTCCCAACCAAATTTTTGGTCCGTCCCCCGCTTTCCTGGAATATGTCCACCTCCTTGGAGATGACGCCTTTCCCACATCTGCCCAGCAGAGGGCAGCAGAGTACACCTTATGGGCCTCAGAGGAGGGCCCAGAGTTCAGTCAACAAACGCGTTCTGAGTTTGGGGTGTGGCGGTATTCTAGGTACGGAGGAGACAAAGTGAACAGTGTCACTGACCCTGAGCAAGCAGAGAGAATAAGCTAGTTGCTTGAGACCATGCCACCGGCCAGGAAAGGCAATGGCCCTGCGGCTGAAATCAGCGTTCTTCCAGCAAACACTCCCCCGGGGGCAGATTAGGCTCCAGGTAGGTCTAGGGACAGCCAACAGCATCGAGATCTCTGCCCTCCGGGGGCTTACATTCTAGCAGTAAGGAGGGAACCCAAGAAAGACAAAGGTGGTTGAGCAGTATTTTAAAAGAAAGTCAGGTGTTTGGGAAAAGAAGAAATCGGTTTTGTGGGATGTGGGGGCGTGGGGCAGAGGTTCGGGTCAGCTTAGGTTCAGAGGCTCAGATGGGAACCCCTTCCAAGTAGGGAGTCAGCCCAGCAGCATCGGGAACCCTCTGTAACCCATCTCAGCCTTGCGTGCTGGGATCACGTGGGGACGCAGGTCCCACCCCTGTCACGTTAGGGACCACGGGTCTAGAGCAAGGGTGTCTGAGGAAAGCGTGGCTGTACAGGGTTATGTGGGGTGGGGAGGATGTCAGCCGGGGGCGGGGTCGCAGAGGACAGGAGCAGCCCAGCGGGACAAAGATGCTTCAGCCCAGGTGGCAGAAGACCTGGGGACAAACAAGCAAGGAGCAGTGGGCAGGGGGTGACCTGGCCTGAGCAACACCAGAGGACAGGAAATGGTTCCTGGACGAGGGAAGAGAGTGGGGGAGAGGCAGAGACAGAGAAGGAGAGGAAGGGGTGTGGTGGGGTAGGAGCAGCCTGGAGCCCACCCTGCAGGGGGCCAGGGGAATAAGTAGCCATTATCTTTCTCCTACCCATCTCCTCATCTGCTGCCATGCCCCCAGGAGCCAAACCCGGACCGTCGGGGGACCGGCAGCCTCCCCAGAACACGGGGACAGCGGGCAAGCTGCTGTGGTCCTATAGGGACCGGGCTCTAGAGGGGCTCAGCTTCCAGAACTGTTCCCTCCTTTCCACAGTTCCCTTGGATCCCTACCTGGAGGAGGCCAGTGGGCCCCGGCTTCTGATTAGGACTCGGGAGGGTGTGAAAACGGGGCTCTGCCTGCTTCCATCTGGGGAGCAGTCCTGAAAAACCCAAGGGAACGCAGAGTCGGTGGGCTCTGCATGGGGCCTGGACACCCTGGAGGTTCGAAAGAGCTGCTGCGGGGGCAGGGGCTATGGTGTTGGGTTCCCTGAGGTCCCTCCTGTGTCCCTGCAGCAGGGCCATGTAGTACCACACGCTTCCCGGGAGAGGGCAGCCTGAAGCAGTTGGGGAGGTCCCCCCAGGAGGGATGGGCCCCACACAGGGTCCAGGTCACTGGAGAGGCGGGGAGAGGCCTGGAGGAGGGGAGGGGTACGGGAAGGCCCCGTCAGCCCCCAACCCCACCCCAGGGCAAGGAGCTGGGCAGACCCAATCCTCAGAAACCCCTCTGGGTCCTGTTCTGCCCACTCAGCCTTACCCTCCGTGTGGCTCCCCAGTGTCTCACAGGCGCAGCCGCTCAGGGAGGAGGCTCCTGCCTGCTGAAAGCTCCCAGACTGCGCTCCATGGACCCAACTTCGGGGTTCAGCCTCTGCAGGTGCAGACTGTCCATGCTAGCAGGTCAGCAACAGCTCTGGCCCTTGGCTTCCGGAGATAAGGACACCTGCTTAGCTTCCTTCCCAAGGACACTGGGACGACATTGGAGAGGTGAGAACCTGGCACTACTGTCCTCATTAACAGCGCCCTGGGCTCAGCCCACTGAGTGACAACGCCGGGGCCCACGGAGGGGAGCTCTGTTGCAGGCCACCTGCTCTCCATCCCCCCGCTGCTTGTACCCAGGGAGGACGTTGGTGCCAGTCCAGAGACAGCCGTGCAGCCCAGCCAGCCTGAGCCCTGCTTCCCAGCACGCTGCCCCGTCTGCAGGTGTTCCAGGGCTGGTGCACCTGTCCCCTCATTAGCCAAGGAAAGGCTAGCACATGAGACATTAATTCCCTAATCAGCTTGCTAATGTTGCATAGATAGAGAGACAGATGATAGATGATAGATAGATAATAGAGAGATAGATGTCTTTGCTAAAATAAACTGTGCCGTAGGTCAACCTGGACATCCCAGTCTGGATCTTTTCTGTCTCTGAGTTTTCATCCTTCGCTTTCTGGTATCTTGTGGATCAGAAGCAACCTAGGTCTGGCCAGGGAGAACCACCTGCACAGGGAAACCTTGGGGGTCCCCTGGATGCCCTCCATTCCCGCTGCCTGTTGGTGGTCTGCAGTGCCCGGCGCAGAGGGATGGAGGGGCCTGGAGGCCGGGCCGCGACCCTCTGATGGTGGCTTCCAAGCAACCGCAGCTTGTTCGTGAAAAGGACTTGAGAGCAGTCCCAGGTGTGCTGTGTGTAGTAGTGGCAGGAAGACCTGTTGTGTGACACACAGATTTTTCCAAAAAAAAAAAGAGAGAGCGAGAGGAGTCACGTGGCCTGTGGAGTGTGGCGTTTCTGAAGGTAAGTTCTGGATTGGGTTCCTGCCTGGGTGTTTTTACTTAGCAAGCTACTAGCCTGTTTGGGCTTCACTATTCTCACTTGTGAAACAGAGACAGTGATTTTGTGTTACAGAGTGTCTGGGCAGGAAGATGCGGCCCGCTCCCCCTTCCCCCCGTCCCAGGGCCAGGGACACATGGGTCCCTCTGGTACCGGAAGGCCAAGTAGAAAGCAGGGAACACGCAGAACGTGCAGGACACATTGTAGGGAGAGGCCAGGCTTTCTGGGGCAAAAGTTAGACCCTCTAAAAGAGGATATCCCACAGGGGGCCTCTCCCATGTTCCCTGTTCCTGCCCACTCCACCCCCAAGCAACAAGAGAACCCAATGGGGGAAAAACAAGAACCCAATATGGACAGATGGTCCAGCTTAAAGTGCGGTGGGCGTGGGGGGAACGAAGGGATTATAGGTCCGGGGAAGTGGGGAGGGGGATGATGGGAAGGGGCAGATGGCCTTGTAGGGAACTTGTAGGGAGCAATTCCTATCCAGATCTGAGGAGCTGGAGGGGCGGAACAGCTTGAAGTTCTCCCCCACGTCCCCCCACCTCCCTCCTGAGCACACCGCTTGAACCCTAAGAAAGTACCTTTGGGAATCGGTGTGTTTTCCCAGCCGCCCCTGTTTAGGCAGAGCCCACCATTCCCTCTGGTAATAAGAGACACTTTCTACTCAGGTTTGCCCATGTAGGCAAGTCTCACAGCCGGGGGGTGAGTGCCCAAAACACGGCAGATTTTATGGAGACAGGTAGAGAGCACTCGGAGGGCCCAAAGCGGGCCAGAGGTGTCCAAGTGCTTTAGAAGAGGGATCGCCTCCAAGCCAAACTGAAGGTTTTACTAGATCTTATGATTCAAGCCATGTTGACCCACAAAAAGGAAGAAAACAGAGGAGTCTCTGGGCTGTTTCCCACAGCGGCTGGGCCGTTTTGCATTCTAACACCCTGAGTACAAGGTTTCAACTTCCCCACACGCTCCACGACCCTCGCCGTCTTCTCTTGTTTTGACAACAGCCCTCCTGACAGGTGGGAAATGACATCCCATTGTGGTTCTGAGTGGCATTTCCCTGATGCTGAGGCTCTCGGCACGTTTTCATATACATGTTGGTGATTTGCACGTCTTCTTTGGAGAAATTAAAACCAGAACGACCAAATGCTCCAGCTATCACTCCTGGGTGTTTATACAAAGATTTGAATCAGGGTCTTCAGGCTTCGTGCCACACTGCACCCCCCCCACCCCCACCCCCGCTACATTCAATGCTGTGTTCGTCACGGGAGCCAGGACGGGGCACAAAGCAAGGGCCTGCCAGCAGATGGGTGCATAAGGAAAATGTGGGCCACCCAGAAGTTGGACTATTATTCGATCTTTTTCTTTTTTTTTTTTAATAAGTTTTTGTTTATTTATTTAAGAGAGAGAATGAGAGAGAGGATGAGAAGGGGGAGAATCAGGGAGAAGCAGACTCCCCGATGAGCAAGGAGCCCAATGCGGGACTCGATCCCAGTACCCCAGGATCATGACCTGAGCCGAAGGCAGTCGCTTAACCAACTGAGCCACCCAGGCGCCCCTTATTCGATCTTTAAAGAGAAGAAAACTCTGCCCCATTCGGCAATGTGGAGGAACCCTGAGAATGTCATGCTGAACCTTGAGAACATTATTAGGAGTGAAATAAAGACACAGAAGAAGCAAATCCGTCAGGGTCCCAGTCCTACAGGCACACTTCGGAGATCTGGAGGGCTCTCTTCTGGGACCACCACATGGAGCGAGCATCACAAGTGAGTCCACTCGTGTTCTGGCGTCCCACCCAGTGTAGATACGAGTGATGTTTACACCATACTAGAGTCTCACATGTGCAACGGTATTATCTAAAAACACAACGTGCGACCCTAATTTAAAAATACTTCATTGCTAAAAAGGCCATCATCTGAACTTTGTGAGGTATAATCCTTTTGCTGCTGCAGGGTCCTGCCTCGATGTTTTTGTTTGTTTCTTTTTAAAGATTTTACTTATGAGAGAGGGAGAGAGTACAAGCTGGGGGGGGAGGGGCGGAAGGCGAGGGAGAAGCAGGCTCTCCGGGGAGCCCGGAGCCCAGGCAGGACTCGATCCCAGGACCCTGGGATCATGACCTGAGCCCAAGGTAGACACCACGGACTGAGCCACCGAGGTGCACCTTGCCTCGAGGCTGACTGACCAGGGCGGTGGCTACTCAAGGCTGGGGTGGCCGTGGCCATTTCTTAAGACAACAATGAACTTTGTCGCGTCAACAGACCCGTCCTTTCCAGGACGATTTCTCCGTGGCATGTGATGCTGTTTGATAGCACTTTGCCCACAGCAGAACTTCTTCGAGAAGTGGAGTCCGTCCTCCCCAGCCCTGATGCTACCTTTTCAGCTCAGCGTCTGCGATATTCTAAATCCTTTGTTTGCTTTTCCAGCAAACTCCATAGCGTCTTCCCCAGGACGAGTATCCATCTCGAGAAACCGCGTTCTTTGCTCATCCGTAAGAGGCAGCTCCTGGTCTGGAACGGTCACTCACACCTTACAAAGCCCGTCCTTTGTCTTCAGAGCATCTCTGATGGGACAGAAAAGCCTCAGCCCTCGGAGGGTGACAGATAAACTGCCTTCCGTTCATGGTTTAATGTGAAATAGTTAATTGCTATCATTCACTCGAATTCTTTCAGCCAGTCTTTCCAGAAGAATCTTGCATAAATCAGGGAGGCGGGTTTTAACTCTTTCCTGGTTGTCAGCTCGGGAAGGAAGACCCGTGAGGCCCCGGTCCCTGCCTCCCCGGCAGCCACGGGTTACAGACAGGACGGTTCTGTGCAGAGCACTGGGCAGCCGGTGCACAGAATTCTTCAGATTTACAGAAAGTCCGTCATCAGTGAGGGGTGAGACCCCTGCCCTCTGCAGCCCTTCTGTCCAGTCTGTCACCATCCCGTTGCCAGCACCCTCTCGTGGGCCCACGTGCGTGGGTGGTGGCGGTGGCAGCCCTCCCAGGGGATACCTCCCTTTCAGTCACCCCTATTGAGACACAAGTGTCTCGGGGCGCCTGGGTGGCTCCGTGGGTTAAGCCTCCAGACTCTGGATATCAGCTCAGGTCGTGATCTCAAGGTCGTGAGACTGAGCCCCTGGTCTGCTCTGGGCTCAGAGGGGCGTCGGCTTGAGGTTCCCTCTCCCTCTGCCCCTCCCCCTGCTTACATGCTCTAAATAAATGAATAAATAAACACATAAAATCTTAAGAAATAAAGACACTGTTAAATAAAGACACTGTTAAGACAGCGTCTTCACAGAAGGAGGTGTAGAAAGAACAAAGACCCTCCAAGGTGGCTGTCCTCCGAACCTGGGAGCGCATCACCACCTGTCACAATCGGGAATTTAAGTAGCAGACAGCATCAAGGTGGCTCCCAGCTGAGCGGGGGGGTCAGGAGCGCGATCAGGGGCTGGATTCCTCCGGTTATCCAGGGGAGCTGGCGTCGTCACAGGGGTTTTGGTAAGTGAGACCCTTTTCCACGTGTGTTCACCGGGGAGGGGGAAGGGTGAGAGAGGCAGGGCTGCGGCCGCTGAACGTGGAAGGGGCTGTGAGTGGAGGGGCAGGAGCAAGTTCTAGAAGCTGGGAAAGCCTCAGCTGTGGAATCCTCCCCTAGAGCCTCCAGAAAGGGGCACAGCCCTGCGGACACCGTGGTTTTAGCCCCGCCAGCCCCATGCCAGGCTTCCCACCCACAGACTGTAAGACACCGCCTGCCTACTGTCCCAGCTGTGGGTTTGAGGCCATGTGTCGCAGCGACAGGAAACCGCTGGGGCGGGGACTTGAGGCCCCGGAGAGATTTCAGGGCAGCGGGGACCTTTGGGACAGGGCTGACAGGTACCTGGCGCCTGACGCCTGTGGGCCTGGCCCTACAGGAGGGTGGAAGGAGCGGGTTTTAATGGAAAGAGCAAGAACTCAGGGACAGGTCATGCACGAGCATCTCCGGGTCCCCTCCCGAGGCACGCACTGAGGTCTGCGTGCAGACTGCCTTCTGTGCTTCCGAGGAGAGGAAATTCACTCTAGTTCCTCCCTGGCGTTGTTGGGAGGGCATCAGCCCAACTGAGATTTTAGAAGAACCTGGCAAATGGCAAACCCACGTGATCAGGGACCTGGTCTCCAGGGAAGCCGCTGCGTGGGTGCCTCAGAGTTTCTCTGTCTCCTAAAGCAAAGGGGGAGGTAGTGCCAGCTGGTCTGTGGTGGCCGGGGGGTCCGGAAGGGCCATCGCTGGGATAGGACCTCATCTGCGGAATGGAGACACAGGGGACGGTCTGGAAGGATGCAGAAAGCAGGATTTCCCTCCAGGGGAACCTCCGGGCCCGGCAGGGCAGCTGTAAGCAGGGCGGGCCCCTCCAGACCTCTTCCTGCCTCTCCCCCGTTCCCCTCGGACTGAGCCTGTCCCAGGGAGCTGGAGGCAGCCCCGGGCCCACGGCACAGGCCACGGATGGGCAGGAAGAAGGAGACCCTCGCGTGTGGTGGGAAGTGTGCCCATGGGGACTTCTGGATCCTGGGCCAGGCCCCGTTTATCTGCTGCGACCTCGAGCCTGGGGTTCCTCATCGGTTACCGGAAGAAAACAGCCCAGCTCAAGCGGTGACTGTAGGGGTCTCATCTTAAAGCCCAACGGCCAGCAGTTTCCAGGTGTGGCTGAGCGGTTCCTCCGCGCCATTGAGGGCTGTAAACAGAGTCTGCAAACGTGCTCTGTATGTCCCGCGTTCGTGTCCTGGCGCTGTCGTAACAAATGACCAACATCCTGGTGGCTTCAAACAAGAGAAATGTGTTCCCTCACCATCCTGGAGGCCCGCAGTCTGGAGCCGGGGCGTCAGCAGGGCCATGCTCCCTCCGGGGGCTCTGGGGTGAGTCCGTTCTTTGTCTCTTGTGACTTGCGGTGGCCGCTGGCGCTCCTTGGCTGGTGGTCACGTCACTCCGGTTTCCGACTCTGTCTCCTCAAGGCCTCTCTTCCGTGTGTGTCAAATTTCCCTTTCATAAGGACCCTGGGGGACCGGATGGAGGCTCCCCTTGGACCATCTCGGATCATCTCTCCACATCAAGATTCTTGAGAGAATCACGACTGCAAAGACCCTTTTCCCTGCGTACAGGCTCTGGGCACAAGGACTTGGTGTCTGTGGGCGGTCGTTATTCAGCCTCCACGGGCCACTGTCCGGCAGCTGCAGATCCCTGTCTAGTCCACGTGCAAAATAAACTCGCCCCGTCCCTGAGAGGCTCAACCCATTACAGCTTCAGATCAGGTTGAGGAATCTCGTTTCCAACTCACCCAAAGTCCCAAATCCCATCATCGAAACTGGCTACCGAGAGACTCTGGACATGCCCCATCCTGGGGGAAGCCTTGTATCTATGAAACTGGAAAAGAAGTTATCCGTTCCCAAAACACAAACAGTGGGCACGTACAGAATAACAGTTACAGGATTCTCATCCTGAAATAGAGCACAGTGACAGGGAAAAGGGATCTCCAGTCCCAAGCGGTTTGGAAACCCAGCAGGGTGGATTCCATGAGGCCTGAAGGTCTGGGAGAAACTTCTGTGGCTTGAGGCTAAGCCTGTGGGCCGAGGGCTCAGGTACCAGGGATTGGGCGCTGATACCCATGGGTGGCCATTCTTGATACTTACTCTGTGTCCCAAAGTGCATTTTTCGTTCCGAGTATAATACCTACAGCATAACTGTATCTTCGGGGCCGGCAAGCTTGCCTCAGGCTCACCACTCAGGCCCCCTGGCCCTTCCTGAACGAAACTTCCCAGGCCCTTCTTTCTTCCTGGCCTGTGGGTCAGCTCTGGCTGATGGCCGGCGCTACAGGGTCATGCTGAGGACAGGCAGACCCGGTTTTGAACGGATTCACATTCCCCCCAGGGGCTACTCACCGCTGGCGCATTCCTCGCCCGCATCCGCTCAGCACAGGGCCGTCCCGGCCACTCTCCAGGCATCTCGCTGGCCGCTGAGGAGCAGGACCGGTAGCTTTGCCTGTTTGCTCACGGCAACACAAGAGGCCCGTCTGTGGGAGGCTTTCTGGAAGGGCCAAGCAAGATGGATGGGCAAGGACGCCGTTCACGTAGACATTTGTGGCGTTTTCCGCGGGAAAGCCCGCTCTTTGGAGGGCACAGGGTGACAGAAGAGGTCAGACCTGGTGACGCGACAGGGCAGGGGGTCCCTCTCGGCTGGCGATCTGGGAAGTGGCCTCGTGGTGGGAAGGTTGCCGGGAGTAACCGGGACCTCCCTCGGAGTCGCAGATGGGTCTCCTTCCTCCAGTGGCTGCCGTGACCAGGATGTCCCCAGGCTGAGGAAGTGAAGAGGGCCGCGGTCTGTGGGAGCACGGAGGAGGGCTCTGGCCTAGGGCGACTCTCCCCATCCCAGCTCTCTGTGGACGTCCTTCAGGCTGCGTCGCGCGGCTCCCTGGAACCCCAGCCTCCTCTGGTGCTCGTCATGTCCTGTCCCGGTCTCAGAACTGGCCCGCGCCCTCGGAGTCCACCAGGTGCTTGGAGCCCACTAGCCTGGCTGGCAGCATGGTGGTTTTTGGTCTGACCTTGCACACTGGGAGAACCCGCCTGTTTTCCAGCAGGAAAATGCCTTAGTACAGAGTGTCTTAGGGAAAAGCATTTAGGAGCATATGGGAATGGCGGAGCGGAGGGGGTGGTCTTCATTTCCACAGTGACAGTGGGACAGAACAGAGACAGCCCTGGAGAGCGCCTGGGGCGGGGTGGGGGGAGGGGCTCCGTCGGTTAAGCCTCTTGATTTCAGCTCAGGTCATGATCTCAGGGCCGTGAGATCGAGCCCCATATTGGGCAGAGCCTGCTTAAGATTATCTTTCTCTCTCTCTCTCTCCCACTGCCTCTCTTCCCACTTTGTCCCTAACCCCTCTCTAAAAAGGAAAGAAAAGAACGGAAAACAACAAAAAAGAGCGAGCCCGGAGCCAAGCTAGAGGAGCTGCAGGCTTGTCGGTAGGGTTGCCCACTGCCCCGTGTGCCCCGTCTTCCTGCAGACAGTGGACCTGGCTTTCTTGAGGTCCTATCCTCGCTCCTCTGGGAGACACTTGCCTCTGTGGGACAAATGACTGCCATGAGAACACAGCGGGTGGTGTGACAGAGGGACGGGTGGTGCCAGTTTGGAGAAGGGGCCTTCTCTGTTCCATCCCCCAGGCCACCTCTCAGCGCGGGCTTCGGGCCCCAGCCACCGGCTGGCCCGCTGTGTCCCCGACCCGCCCAGGGGCCGGAGACCGTCCCTGCCCCAACGGGCTTCGGCATGTGGAACAGCCTCCGACGAGTTGGGTTTTCTGCCTCTGGGGCTAACGTGGCTGAAAGCCCAGGACAGCAGTGGAAGAGAAAGGAGAGAAAACTGAGTGACCCCCGAGTGAGGGAGAGAGACGGGTGCGGCTAATGGAATTCCGGTCAGGCGCGGGAGACGGGAGCGCCGGCCTGAGCAGCTCTTTCCCCACAGCTATCATTATGGGAAGAGACTTCCGACAGACAGCAGTGTTGATCACTCTGACGACTGCTCCACGCCCCGCCTCGGCGGGAGCCAGGGGTCCCCTCTGGAGCGCTGCTGTCCTCAGCAGTGGGAGGACACAGTGGCTGTCCCTGGAGGGAGCAGTCTGCTTACTGAATGTGGCAAGGACTCGGGAGCCCGCTTCCTCCCCTTCCCCTCCCTGCTCCTTGAGGCTTTATTGTAGTAAGGAAGGGACAGACTGGGGGTGGGGGGGTGCAGCGAAACTTGCCTGGGAAGCGAATGTGTCCAAATTGGATCCCTGTTGCTTCTAGAGAACTGACCCAAAGCCCATCTGCTTCCTTCAGGAGCAGATACGAACAAACCGATTAAACTCCTAATATAGATCAAAAGGGAGAGTTTGTGCCAAAACGCTTTCTGGGACACATTTCTGGGTTTTATTTCCTTCTCCTTCCAGGGAGGTAGTGGAAGTTAGGCCAGTCTAGGTCATTTTCTTTGTCTCCATATCCCTGATCCAAGAGGAAAAGAACAGTTGTGTTACAGCCAGCTCTGTTGTAATACAAACCTTTCCCGAAGTTGAGAAAGCAGCCAGCCTGTCTCAGCCCGCAGCTCAGAGGCTGGACGGGATTCGATTTTCTGGGTACGCACTCGGCCCAGGACCCAACTCTTGACTCCCACGAAGCTCTCGCTGTCCGTACTTGAGTGCGTGATGCCACTCTGATTCTTTTTATCCTCTGCTTTGATTGTCAAGATAAGTTCTGTCGCTCACAGGCTTCGGAACCCAAGGATTCCAAATTGAAATCGTGAAGGGACGATCTGTGATATTAAATCCTTTGAGCCGCAGACGGCAGGGAAAATGGCTTTCTGACGAAGCGGGTCAGAGTACAAGCAAAGTCGAGATCCCCACTATCGTGCCTGCACAGCTCCGTTCATATCATGTCCCCATTTTGCCGGTGACAAAACAGAGCAGAGAGGTTAGAGCACTTAACCCGGGAGCATACGATTCCAAGCTCAAGCTCACTGACGCTGGCCACCTCATGGCTTCTCAGCGCTGCCCTGGGACTTGGCAGCAGAAGTTTCAATTAAAAAGTGTGGGATTCTACATTGAGATATCACCTTACACCAGTTAGAATGGCCAAAATTAACAAAACAGGAAACAACATGTGTTGGAGAGGATGTGGAGAAAGGGGAACCCTCTTACACTGTTGGTGGGAATGCAAGTTGGTGCAGCCTCTTTGGAGAACAGTGTGGAGATTCCTCAAGAAATTAAAAATAGAGCTTCCCTACGACCCTGCAATTGCACTCCTGGGTATTTACCCCAAAGATACAGATGTCGTGAAAAGAAGGGCCATCTGTACCCCAATGTTTATAGCAGCAATGGCCACAGTCGCCAAACTATGGAAAGAACCAAGATGCCCTTCAACGGATGAATGGATAAGGAAGATGTGGTCCATATACACTATGGAGTATTATGCCTCCATCGGAAAGGACGAATATCCAACTTTTGTAGCAACATGGACGGGACTGGAAGAGATTATGCTGAGTGAAATCAGTCAAGCAGAGAGAGTCAATTATCATATGGTTTCACTCATTTGTGGAGCATAACCAATAGCATGGAGGACAAGGGGCGTTAGAGAGGAGTAGGGAATTTGGGTAAATTGGAAGGGGAGGTGAACCATGAGAGACTATGGACTCTGAAAAACAGTCTGAGGGGTTTGAAGTGGCGGGGGGGTGGGAGGTTGGGGTACCAGGTGGTGGGTATTATAGAGGGCACAGCTTGCATGGAGCACTGGGTGTGGTGAAAAAATAATGCATACTGTTTTTCTGAAAATAAATAAATTGGGAAAAAAAAAAAAAAAGTGTGGGATTCTAATCACATGCTTTGCTCCCTCTAGTGCAGTCTCTGGACCAGAGGCCTCAGTGTCACTTGGGAGCTCCCTAGAGACATAAATTCTCAGGACCCACCCGGGATCTCCTGAATCAGCAGCTCTGGAGGTGGAAGCAGGAGTCTGTTTCC
This sequence comes from Neogale vison, assembly GCF_020171115.1. Lineage (NCBI taxonomy): Eukaryota > Metazoa > Chordata > Mammalia > Carnivora > Mustelidae > Neogale > Neogale vison. The sequence goes on along the minus strand of NC_058092.1, from coordinate 149,377,998 downwards.
ACGAACTGCGGCCCCCCAACCCCGCCCCAGTGATCCTGAAGCTCCAAGTTGGAGAAGCCGGGGTCCGGGTCACAGCCTGGCTTGGGGAGCTCTGCAGACACACAGCCCCTTGGCCCCGTCGCTCTAGGATTGGGGCGGGTCACCATTTTCATTTTTTTTTTGTTTTTCAGCTCCCCAAGGAATTGCAGTAGGCCGCCGGGTGTGAGACTGGCCAGCATCCTACAGAGAGCGGGGTCTGGTTCTGCTGACCGCGGGTCGTGTGTATGGCTTAACGAAGCCCCACTTTGTGCACCGGGTGACAAGGCGGACGTGACCGCTGAATGAGATCGTTCCCAGAGCAGCGAGCACGGTTTCTGGCCGGCTGCGGGCTCTCAGTAAAAGCAAGCGCTCACCGGACAAACCGGCAGCCTCGTCTCGCCCCCCAGCTGCTGCCCGAGCACACCGTAGGAGTGCTGGCAGGAGGTCTGGGATGCTGGGAAGCTTGCCCTCTGATGGGACCTCTGAGGCCCTGTCCTGGGAAGGCCACCCCGGGGATGTGCTCCCGTGTACTCTCTCTGTGCCCATCTGGTTTGGAGCTTGCAGGAGGCTGGGCCCAGCTGTGCGTGGGGCCCTGGGGGGTTCCTGAGGGCACCTGAGCCTTCGTATGAATTCACGGGGCCGCAGCTATCACGACGTACCCCACACTGAACAGAAATTGATTTTCTCACAATTCTAGAAGCTAGAAGTCTGAGATCACTGGGCTTCAAGATCAAGGTGTTAGTTTCTTCTGAGGCCTCTGGTTGGCTAGCAGATGGCCGTCACCCTCCCTGTGTGTGTGTCCCCTGATCTCTTCCTACAAGGACTCCAGTCTTATTGGATCGGGGCCCTCCCCAGCGACCATTCACTTTGGGGAGGGATGGAACACTCTGCTTTATGACCCCCCAAATTATGTCCTTCTTATATGCAAAATACATTCACCCCATCCCAACAACCCCACAGGTCTGGATCCATTCCAGCATAACCATAAGGTCCCAAAGCTCATCTAAACATAAAGCAGGTACAGGGGAGACTAGAGGTAAGATTGTTCTAGACCATCTCAAACCAGATAACAAGCTGAAAGAGGACTTTCATTTTGGCCTCCATCTGTACTAGGTAAACTCTTCCCAGCTTATCTCTTAACGCAGGCAAGCATCCCAGGCCCGGAAAGGAAACCAGCCCCGGAGCCAGCAAGACCCTACGTGACTGACTGCCAGACGGTGACGCACCTGACCTTCACAGCCAGCTGCGTGGACCCACCGGCCTCTGTCTTGCCTTCTCCTGACAGAAACCCAAAAGTGTTTATAGCACTTCAGAGATGGTCTTTGAGATGCTAGCCTTGCCCGTGTCAGCCTCCCTGAAATCAATTCCTTCTTTGTCTCACCCCCTTTGGATTTCTTGTGTCTCTGCCTTCGGCTTTGGTCAGTGGTGAGAGGCTACACCTGGTCTTTTGGGACCCTCAGGCCAGGCGCTCTTGCGCTTAGCGATCGACTTCCAAAATGTAATGATGGGTCAGGCATAGGCTCAACATCCCCAATCCCAAGGGCAGAAATTGGGAAGAAGAAAGGGGTGAGCGAAAACCTACCAGGGCCAATTCCGTTTGATTTTAGGGCTCCAGAATAATCTACTTTGGCCCCGACTCTCAGCTCTGACCCACCTGGAATGGGGGCAGAGCCAGCTCTGTCCCTTGGGGCCTGTGCCCTAGGTCAGTGGGGGCAGGGGCAGCCCTGGGACCTCTGGGCTGCCTTCACGGTCATTCTTGTCTGCCTGAAGGAGAAGGTGGCCAGCCCCGCAGGATCCCAGCAGCCCACCGGCTGTCCTTTGTTTTGTCCTCTCTCCTGTCCCCTTGGGCTAAGCTGGCATTCTGCTGCTATAACATTCTTACAACACTTGTGATGTCTGATGGGACCCAGCCGTCAGACGGGAGGCTCTTCCTGGATCCTCCCTGGATAAGCTCCTTTCTATTCCTGGCTGCCGTGGCCACGGCGGATCGGATCCTTCAGTGAAACCCATAATCTCTTTCTCATTTTTCGAAGTGTAGACAGGCTGAGAATTTTCCAACTCTTCAAGTTCTGATTTCTTTTTCAATTTGTCTCTTTTCTCTGCCATTTGACTACAAACCGTAAAGGGAAACCAGGTCCCTCCGACCGTTTGCTCGGAAGCCAGCAGTGCACCAAGCTGGTCACTCACGCGTTCTGCTGTCCACAGGACGCTAGAACACACTCCAGCCAAGTTCTCGGCCGCTTCTCGACGAGGACTGCCTCCCTCCCACTTCCAGCCACTGGTCCCGCACGCCCATCCGTGAACGGGTAGGGAGCTCCCCGGTGTCGATTCGGGTGCTCTCGTGTTTGTGATGCCGCGCATCTCTCCTCTTCTCTCGAGGAGCCTCCAAAGACTTGTGTTTCGTGTCTGTGTTTCCACCGACGGTTTCTTCAAGGCCATCGAGGCTCTAACATTCTCCTCAAGTCTCTTCTAGCTTCTACACACTATCTCCTTCTGAAGCCACTTCCATACATTTTAAAGGTATTACTACATAACCACCCACGTCCCGGGCACCAGAATCTGCATTATTTTGCTGGGTCAGCCAAGACAAGTACCACAGACGGGTGGCTTCTCAGCAGAGATGTATTTCCTCATAATTCTGAAGGCTCAGAGCCAAAGGTCAGGGTGTGGGCAGGGCTGGCACCGTTAGAGGTCTCGCTCCTAGTGTGTAGATGGCCGTCTTCTCCCTATGTCTTCGTGCGACCTTCCTTACGTGCGTCAGTGACCTCATGTCCTCTTTTTTTTTTTTAATATTTTTATTTATTTATTTGACAGACAGAGATCACAAGTAGGCAGAGAGGCAGGCAGAGAGAGAGAGGGTAAGGGAAGCAGGCTCCCTGCTGAGCAGAGAGCCCGATGAGGGCTCTCCCTTTGCCCCTCACCCCTCCTCCTCCTTCCTGTGCACATGTGCGTGGACACGTGTTCTCTCTCTCTCAAATAAGTAAAACCTTTAACAAAAAAATCGAAAGGCACTTGCTGTCCCTCTTCTGAGGCCTGTGGTGCCACTTTCGGGCTGTGTGACGGCGGGCCTCACACCTCTCACTTTCTTGCCCCCATAGTAACCTTTCATGGAGAACTCGGTCTCTAACCCGGATGGCCTCGGTTCCCCAGTTCCAGGCCCCCTTCGCTCTGGGGCCCACACGTGCCCACAAGCCTGCGGGGAAACCAGGGTGGCCCGTGGCAGCCGCAGCCCTGGCCCGGGAGGGAGGCACCCTCCCGTCTCACCGCTCCCTGATGACCGTCCTGTGAGGTGAGCTAACTGTGCCCATTTCACAGACCCGGCTAAATGTGGAAATACCACATTTATCAGTGGAAGCATCATGCCTCAATGCCCTGGGCCTCACCTTTCGCTCACTGAAAGTCCCCTGAGCCTTCTGAAATCGTTCCTCCACCAGGCCTCGGGGGGCCATCGACAGCCTTTCCTGCCAGCATCAGTCGCCTGCTCCTGAGCCCCCTCCGTCCACCGCCTGTCCCCACTGCAGCCGTGCACCCAGGCTCCGGGCTCCCCCTAAACACCCTCTGACCCCCGGCCCTGCCCTTCGCAGCTCCCGGCACCCCCCCACGGGGCGAGGACGAGGACAGACAGGGCATGATCAATGCTTCACCCCGTGCTGCGCGAGCGAACTGGACAAATGGCTTGGCTTCTGGGAGCCTCAGTTTCCTTGAGGGTGAAATGGGCAACAACCGCTCTGTGGGCTGTAAAGGCTAGAGGTGACTCGAGGGCGGCGCATGTATTCCAGGGTCTGGCGAGTTGCACCCCCTCCTGCTTCTCGCTTCTCCTCCAGCCTTCCTCCCTGTCCTTGCACTACTGTCCCGCGGGGCCGCCAACAGTGGTGCTGGAGGGAGGCTACCCTCTGCTCCTTCCCCACCCCCCTCCCCCCACGGAGGCAGGTGGGCGGCGTGCTCCCCGCACGTTCGGATCCACAGTCCACGCGAGGCGGACTTGGACGTGACCGGTTCCTGGACTGCGGCCGTCGGGAAGCAACGCTCTCTTATCAGGGGCACTTTGACCAAATCCTTATTCTGGTTCCTCGCTCACCGGACGGTCTTCTGCTCCCTGAATTTCCCATGCGGCTCCAACAGGGACAGAAGTTGGTCAGAAAATCCCAACCCCTTATCGCCTGCGTGTTAGAGGTTGAACCGGGGCTTGGATGTTCTGAGGACCAGCAGCCCCTCCTGGGCCCCTCGCCCACCCGCTGCCCGAGGCACTGACGAGTAGTTATTTCTCAAATGCGAAGTCAGTGACTAGGAGTCTCAGAGCGCCCAGCTCACGCAAGTCTGTGCTCACGGGGAACCTCTTCCCACTTGACCTTTGGAATCAGGGCGGGAGCCCAGGTCCGGGTCAACGTCAGGTCCCCCTCCGCTTCGCTCTGCCGCCCAGGCCACTTCCAGCTGATGTCGCAGCAAGGAGACAGAGCCCCTGCAGCTGAGGGAGGGTCCCAGACCACAGACATCACTCACAGACGTCATCCATGCGAAGGTGCTTAGGATTCAGGGGGTCCAGAAGCTCTGATGCGAAAAAAAATGTTGTCTTTATTTCCATGAACCTCCATGTGATTACAAAACTGGGAACTCTGTCACCAGTTTAGATTTAAAAAAAAAAAAAGAAATCAGAGGTATTTTCATATTACATTAATTATGGCAGATTTTTCAAAATGCTGTTCATGCTCATCCCAAATTTGAAATTACGGTAGCTATTAGATGTGAGGCCTTGTTATTTAATGCACCGAGAAGCACATATTATAAAAATATTTTGATAATTGTGTCTCAGTCTAATTAGTCGTCTCCGTAATCCCAGGCCATGTGTTTCATTCATTTGAAAACCTCAGAAGAAACCCCCCGTTGCCAGCAGAAGCCACCGCTCACCGAGGATACAGGAATCCCGCACCCATGGGGCTGCCTGGGCCCAGCCAGCTGCTTCCAGAATTCTCTCAGGGATGGCTAATGTGGCGGGTGTGGTGGGGGCCCAGTGGGTAGCCGGCCCCTCCCTGTCCTTGCCAGCAGGACCCACATCCGTGACCGAGGACGAGGCCCCAGGAGAGAACAGGTGGCCGTTGGCTAAGCACCCGAGTGCCGGGTTCTGGGCTGTGGGGCCTGAGAGGTCTCGGGGGGAGGGGTGCTCCCTGGGAAAAATGTGTCTTCTCTGAGGAGAGGAAGGAAAGAAGGAAAAGAGGAGGGAGAAAGGAAGGCAGGAGGGAAGGAGGGGAAGAGGGTGAGGACAAAAGAAGGAAGGAAGGGGAGAAAGCCAGGACAAAGAGCCTGCGCGGGAGGGGTGGAGGCAGGGCTGGTCAGGCAGAAAGCCGTTCATTTTTTTCCTGACAATGGCGAGCCCGGGGGTTGACCTGGAACCCTGTCACCTTCGGATTCCTTGTTATACCAGATAGTAAATGTCTCTTTTAATTTAAACCGCACGTAATTGAGATTTCTCACGCTTGACTCCAAGTGCTCCAGCGGACTCTTCTCCAGTTCAAGAGCAACGGGACAGCTCGTTTCTGGAAGTCCGTCAGGGAGCCCGCATCGGCCACGCCGAGGTCTCACCTCCGGGGGGTGACCTCCTCCCCCAGACGGTTGTCCACGCAGCACCGAGGAGGCATGTGCCTTTCTGGGACAGTCTTTAGTCTCAAAACTGCATTCAAGGTCTGGTTCAGAGTCTGGCTCCCCCGCGGGTGGAACCTGGGGGGAGGCCCACATCGTCTACTTTGCAGCCCTGTCCCACGGTGGGTCCCCAGGGGCTCAGGCAGGGGCTGCTGGGCCATTGGTCATCACTGCTTTGGGACCCTCCGATCCCACAGGCTTTTGGAAACGATGTGTATCATTTGCAGCACCCATAATACAGAATATCAAATACCGACACGTATTTTTGGTAAATTGGTTCGGAATAACAGTAAATTAGTCTAAGAAGAGAATTTTCTTATTTTCTTTGAGGTAGGTCCACAGGCAGAGGAGAGCATGAGAAGAGGTTTTATTTTTGTGGCTGAATATTTTTTAAAAGTGTGGAGTGGCCTGCAGAATCAAACAGCTGGGTCAGGTTACACACTTTGTTGTTAAAAAAGTTGCAAATCGGATCCTGTTTACTCCAGGCCAGAGCTCATAGAGCAGCAGGCCCACCCCCCCGCCCCCCTCAATCAGTGGAAATTCTTTCCGGAGCATTCGGGAGCCCACACCTGACTCAACTACCCAGTCATGTCTCTACAAAGTCCCCACTCGGAGCCTGCAGAGCCCCTGTCCCCTTGCTTGGAGTTGCATATTTCCTGCCCTGCTGGGTCTTCAGGATGGTCAGGACCACACAGAGTTTCTCAATAAATAGTGAATGAATAAACGTTTTCCTGATACCAAAGCAGGAACCACACCGACACGCGCACGCACACACATGCGCACATACACTCCTGAAGTGCTCTGGAGGACATTGCACAATAGAGCTTTCTTGGTTTCTCAGATGTCAGGAGAACCAAGTTTTAATTAATTTATTTATTTTAAAAGATTTTATTTATTAATTTGACAGGCACAGCGAGCGAGGGAACACAAGCAGGGGGAGGTGGGAGAGAAAGAAGCAGGCTTCTGGCTGAGCAGAGAGCCTGATGTAGGGCTCGATCCCAGGACCCTGAGATCATGACCTGAGCCGAAGGCAGAGACTTAACCCACTGAGCCACCCAGGAGCCCCGAGGGCAGGCATTTTAAAAGGCTGAGGATGAGGGGGAAGGACCTCAGCCAGCCTCAGATGGCGCTGGGCGGCCCATAGCTGGTAAACAAGTATGGATTTTAAATACCATAAAAGCACTGAAAATATTTGCTCCCTCCCTCCAGCCCAGTTGGGTGGGCAGACCCCAGGCTGACTCCAGGTGAGCACTCAGGAGTGAGTGCTCTTGAGCCGGTGAGCCCTTGACCTTGAGGATGTTAAGGGCTTCAGGCAGCAGCCTCTGGGGCCAGTTGTGGAAGGCAGCCTGTCGCACAGGTTACTGCGAGCAGACGCGGGAACGCATTCCAGGGCTTGGCTCCGTGCCCGGCACATCACGAATACTCCACAGACAGAAACGAAACGGTACTACAAGTCAGAATAAACAGCACGAGGGCCCAGCAGTAAACAGCGAATGTTTTTTAAAAGTGTGATAAGAAATGGTCACGGAGGGGCACCTGTGTGGCTCAGGTGGTCAAGCCTTTGGCTCAGGTCGTGATCCCAGGGTTCTGGGATCAAGCTGCATATTGGGCTCTCTGCTCAGTGGGAAGCCTGCCCCTGCTTGCGTTCCAGTCCTCTCTCTCTCTCTCTCTGTAAAAAAAAACACAAACCCCCCAAAACCCAAAATCTTAAAAAAAAAAATGGTCATGGAGTGGGGGGTCCCAGAGAAGACAGACCGTCTCCCCACTACCCCCAGATGCTAGTCACCCTCCCTCCCCCGGCAACGCACCAAGAATGACTGCAGCCATTGCCAGAGAGTGTTATCTATAAAGTATCTTCTCTTTATTTAAGTTAAACAATTTTCAAGGATGGTTTCCATCTATAAAATGGACAAAGTACAAGCTCTGTACAGCAGTTCTTTTTTAAAAATCAACTGGAAAAAAAATTACCAAACTATATTTTGAATTTGCAAAACATACTCACAGAGACCATCATTTTAGCTTTGATGAAGACATAAGAAAGACCACCACAGAGAGGACAACTAGCTTCGCCACACTTTGCTCAAAGGGCTCTTAGGAGAGAGAATCTGTACTTGTAAAAACTGGAGTGCGAGGGTGGGATCGTCCCGTTGACTAAGAAATACGCAACCACAGGGAGTCACTTTGGCACACTGTTGTCTTGTAAACATAGCTCACCTCCAGGAAACACGCCCAGCCGCACCTCTGCTCACAAGGCCCACGGGGTCCCAGGCTGCTGCACCCACTCCCCTGCACCCCTAGCTCAGGGTCGAGGAGCGACCCCAGAAGGAGCCAGGTGGGCCCGTCCTGATGGTACAGGCGCCATGAGGGTTCTGGGTGGGGTGGGGGTGTGCGAGGAAAGGACGCGTCAAGGACCTGACTCGAATTTGTTGCACATCAAAGCCAAATGTGTTTGCTGGCCATGGGGTATTTTTCTGGTGAACATGGGCAGTGGCTCACAGGGGACAGGGTCTGAGAGGAGGACCCAGGTGCCCCGGGCTGAGTCTGCCTCCTGCCCCACCTGCACTCAACAGCATTGCACAGGTACCCAGCCCTCTCTCCGAGGCCTCCCCGTAGTCAAGACCGGTCTCTGAGACAAGGTGTGCAGCGGTAACCCAGCCACGGCCACCCTGTCCACTAAGCGTACGTCTGCCTAGTGGGCAGAGGCCAAAAGGAAGGCAGGACAGTCCGCCAGCCACACCTCCACGCCTGATCCCAGTGACCCAGAGCAAACACACATGGGCCTTTTTCAATGGAGGAAGAAAACACAGTAGCGCTCCCTTTTGGAAACGGGAAACAGGCAGGGAAGAGAGTGGCACTTTGCAGACTATCAGCCCAGCAGAATCTTCTGGGCCACTTCTTACTCTGTGACCTCCTGGGCCCTCCCCTCAGGGCCCAAGGAGGTGCATTTCTGACACACTTCCCACCACGCGGGGTGGCCAGCCTCTCTGAGACTGGGCGCACATGTGGAAGGGAGAAGGAAGGAGGGCGGGGCCCCTCCGTGGGAGGCCTGGACTGCCCTGTCACCGTGGGGCCACTGCAAAGGCAAGGGGGGTTGCTGTAGGGACATTCCTGGGCATCTCTTCCTGTCATGACTTTTAGTTCCTAACAGGCTTGTGGTTTATACTGACATCTGCTTCCTAACACACAAGCCTCCTGCTCTGTGCCCAGAATCCTCCATGACCAAAAGCAGGCCCCTGGGCCAGGGAGGGACCACGTGAGTAGGACAGATTCCAGAGCCCAGGGACCAGCTCCCAGGACACACACAGTTCGCTCCATGACAGCCCAGGACAGCTTCCTATGGTCACCTACTGGGAGCTGGAAGCCTGGGTTTGGTTTTGTTTTTTTGTTTTTTCCTAAGAGAAAAAAAAATTAATTTAAAAAGACCCAAAGTAATGTTTGTCAAAAAAATAACCCATCCTGGTTTCCAGATACCAAGGGCACAGAAAGTAGGTTCCAATACCGAGCAGTGGCTTGCAAGCTGAGCCAGTGGAGGGGCCCCCAGCACCCCAGCCTCCTGGGGCCCAGTGGCAGGGAAGCCCCCCGTGGCCCCCGTAGCACCTGCTCACTGGTGGGGCTCCGGGGTGGGGGAGGCGCTGGAGGCCACCTTCTCCCCACCCCAAAGGGCCCCGTCCCTCTTCCTTACGGCCGTGAACTAACTGCTTTGTGGGGAATTTACAAGATGAGGACGACCTACAGAAACCATAGGGAACTGACCGTACATTCTTTCTTTTATATATATTTATACTTACTGTCCCACCGTAGAAAGTTCCTATTCAAATAGAGCAAGTACATCATGTGGAAGAGGGGGTCTGTGCTGGGAAGACAGCGGGAACAGAGGAGTGGGGACAGGGACGTACGACGTAATCCTGCAAAATGACTCGGGTCACCATTGCAGAAACCAGACATGATTTCGATGGGATCAAAAATGGAGATTTCCAGAGTGTTCCTCACGGTGACACAGCAGCGATGCCCCTTCTGCTCTCCCTGTGCCGCGCTGGGGCCCGCGCCTCGGCCGTCCCTGGGGGGTCGCTGTGGGCGGGGGGAGGGGGCGGCCTCCGAAAGGGGGCCCAGCCGCCTCCCGTGGGTCGAGGAGAGCGGGTCTCTTTCCCAGCCTCTTCGGCGTCCACCCAGGCCCTGTGCCTCACACACGTTCTCCGACGTTCCGACCATGATGGAATACTGAGGTATATAGTTTCGCAGAAAGTTCAAGAAACATAATCGAAAACAGGATCTCCAAACTCAGCCGGCCGGTGTGGGGGCCCGGTGGGGGCCGCCTGGCGGGCTCTCCTACTGCTGCAGGTTGAGTGTGAACTTCCACTGCTGAGACAGGGCGGGGCCGCACACCTCCACGCTCAGGCCCCCACTCTTGGCCGCGCGGCTGTCCAGGCACAGGTTGCTGCCCACGTGCCGCAGCTTGGAGTTGCCCTCGATCTGCTCCCATTTCTGCAGGAGACAGGAGAGGGCCTTACGGTCACAGCGCACACAAGACGGAAGGGGACAGACCCATGGCCAGGGTCTCCTAGCTATACGAAAAGCAAAAACGCCAAGACTTGTTTTCTTTTTTGGTGGTGGTGGGGCGGATCTCAGATCATACTGGAAGAGTTAGCTGCTGCGCGAAGACCAAGCAGCCCCAGGGCCGGCTGAGCATCCGGGAAAGAAACCTGTGCCCTCTCCTGGGCTCGCAACTCTAAATCTCCACTCTGCGCCTGCCAGGGCCCGCGTGTCCTGCCCCACCCCTCATCCAAGCTCCAGCACTCTGGGCACCTGCCCATCCTCGGTCATTAACCCGAGCACTGGAGCTAGAGTGCCTCCTGGGGGGAATGTGCATTCATCCACAAGAAGGCCTCATCTGATGCTATTTCGCCTCCAGAGGAGCCCTAGGAAGCTGAGTCAGCTCAAAGAGGACCCCGATCCTGCCCCTGGCTCCTGGAAGGCAGCCCCGCCTGGAGGCTGTCACCCGGCGGCACTTCCACACTCCCACTTAGGGCCTCGGGCTCAATTAAACCAGGGGAACGGTGTCAGCCAGCCGAGAGGGAAAGAGATGCCTGAGTGGACAGAATTACCATGTTGAAGAACCCGTTTCTATACCATCTGTTCTCTCTGCGAGTCTGTGAGCTCCTTGGTGGGTCTGAGAAACCTGTCTCAGCCACTCCGGGGGCCCCCGGCACTCTGCACGGCAGGGACCGAGCAATATTTGCTGAGTTCCAAATGCAACTCCTGTGAGCACAGGGCCTGAGGTCTTATCCGAACGGCCTCCCCCCAACCAAGACCAAACCCAACAACCAACCCACCTTCAACCGACCAGCTAACCACACTCCAGTCAGTCAACGAGTAACCCAACCAACTCACCAATTCACCAATGGATCCGCCAACCAAACAAGAAAGAAAACAAAGCCCACAGCCTTGCCTAAGGGAAGTCTAAGGCCCCCCCACCCTGCTGTTTACCCCATGTAAAAGTCTGTTTGTTCTTTAAAAGAAAAAAAACGATCACACTTTTTTCTCCCCAAAGCTCTCCTTTCATTAATAGAGTCTGTGATTCTAATTAATTTTTTACACTGTGTGCACTCAAGCTCCTTTCCGTAAGTATTTCTGCAAATCCTTTTGACACCACGGAATTGAATTCGCCTCCTCTTGCCTCCCCTTCCCGATTCGGCAAATGCACACACAACACGAACACACACACGTGCCTGGAAACCAAACAGTCCAGCTGGCAAGAAGGTGTGGCTTTGAGATAAAATTAGCTGAGGAGCCTCCTCTCAGAGGGCAAGTGGATGGGGGGAAGGAGGCAGGGCAGGCAGAGAGGAACCCGGCACCCCGAGAACCGGCCTTCTACGCGAGAAGAGGATGCTGGGATGTTCTCACGGGGGCCCTGTGATACTCACTCAGGCTGCCGCAAACCCAGAGCTTCTGCCAACAGTGAAATTCAGGGCAATCAGCTGAGCATGGGGAGGTCACGGCTGCCTGCCTGTCATTCCTCCTTTCTGGCTCCCTGGCTGTCAGTCAGTCCTCACTCGGGCTTCTGCCGTTGTCATGTAAAGTGTGTCTGTGGTGCAGACAGCCCTGTGCTGCTCTGAGTGGCCAGGAATCAGGCTTGACAAAGAATGTGGAATGAATGGAATCTGATTCCCTTCTCTGGAGGGGCTCTGCCTGTCAGGTGTCAAAGCCTCAGCTAAATGGAAGGTCTTTAAATAAAATAATCAAACTCCAGCACTGTCTCTAATCAGGGGTCGGATTTCTGGGCCCTCAAGGCTCTGCTGGAACAGGGCCACAGGGCTCCACACCTGGTGAGGTCTCGGGGTCAGAAGAGCTGCCTGCAGGACACTCCCTTCCCCTGGTGTGAGCCTCTCTGAGGCACCCTATGCTTCCCAAGAACTGGGATTGCACCAGGAACACCTGCCCGTTCTGGAAATAAGGTGAGCTCCTACTGAACTCCTCTAGGGGTTCAAGCGTCCATCAGAAGCCAGGCTGGAGTTCCACAGAGCCGGGGACAGACCCCACAACCAGGCCAGGGATGGACAGATGCAAGTACTTCCCTGACAGCCGGGATCGAAGCCAGGGATCTGGTTGCGGCCTGCGTCCTCCCAGGTGACACCACCTCTCCTTCGGTAAAATGTCTCGGACAAGAAGCCCACTCAGGCTCCGGGCTGTGGTTGGCTCTGTGCCTCCATTTCTCTACATCTATCTATTCCATAAAAAGGGACCATACGGAGACAAGCCAGTGCTCCCCACGGTGGCATGTCGGAAGGTATAAATCCGCAGACACTCGGGAAAGAGAGTGTGTGTATGTGTATGAGGTCTCACCCACTTGAACTTCCTCGTTTAGCATTTTTGCAAATTTAAAAAGCAGAAATATTTAATGAATAAATAAGAACAGGCAATTTTTCTTTGAAATACCCGGTAGAGTGGAAAGAATGAGAACGTCACCAGAAATAAGCAACAACCGACTGGTGGCTGACGAGAGAGGTGTGGCGCTAGGTCTTTCCTTCGGGGCCGTGGGTTCATCAGCACACGGAGTGAATCAGAATGAAAACACCTCCCTTCGGTGACACGGTGATGAACCTTGCTTTCTCTTCTAGTACTTCTCTGTAGGTCAGTGCTGTGCTTACTTCTCGGGGGGTTCTGCGTCTGGGCCAAGGTCCCTGCCTGCTGTAGTCCCTCCCATCCCCCAAGGCCATGCACCTGCGTGGCCCCCTGTGCTTCCGCTTCTGTGGAGAAGTCACGAGCCGGCGGGGCCTCCCTTCTCCCGGGCCCGAGGTCTGCGCCTCCGCTCGCCAGGGATGTGAGGAGGCAGAACACGGTGGGCTTCCCGGGCACCAGCACATGTACCGCCACCCGCCTCTCTCCCGTGTTCGCCAGCACCACCAGACACACACCCTCAGGACACGCACGTACGAGGGGCTGCTACAAAGAAGGGACCAGCGGCTCCGCTTACCTGCACGGCGCGGGGAGGAGGAACTGACCTGGAGGCGCGGGGGCCCCTACCTAGTGAAGGTGCTTCCAGACCCTCGTAGGAGCCGAACTCACAAATGTGGCCCCTTCCCCTCCAGTTTTACTGGAGGGTGAGGCACAGACAGAAGCAGATCAATCAAGAAGCTGTGGAAGGGGGCGGCCAGCTGGACCTCCGACTCTTTGATTTCGGCTTGGGTCATGATCTTGGGGTCGCGGGATCGAGCCCCGTGTTGGGCTGCACGCTGGGCAGGGAGTCTGCTTGCCAGTCTCCGTCTGCCTCTGCCCCTCCCCCTGCTCTCTTTCTCTCTCTAAAAAAAGTGAATGAATCTTTGGAGAAAATAAGTTATGGGGAGACATACCCCGGGATGAGGGCACTCACGGTGGAGCCGCCCACGGGGGGCCGAGGACAGAGGACAGGAGGCACGCTGCCCCAGCCGGTGCGCATGGAGGCCAGGCGGCCTTCTGACCATGCACAGCCCGCACGCAGCGCGAGCACCCCAACCCCACGTTTGCCTGGCATGGGGCTCACGGACACCTGCCGCCGGCCAGGAGCTACCCAGCTTGGTGGGAGATGGCGGCCGGCTGGAGCCGAAGTCCAACAGGGCAGCCTGACGGGACAAAGGAGCGGGGTGGTCGAGGCCACAGGGGGCATGCGGGAAGGCTGGGCTGAGGGGCAGGGGTGCCCTACCTGTCTGGTGTCGTTCTCTCGGCAGCCCTGCAGCTTTACGACAGAGCCCGGCGCCCGGTCCACCACCGTCAGGCACAAGTCCATGTGTTTCACCGACTTCTCCTTCGTCAAGGCCCATTCCTGGAACACAGCGCCGGGGGTCAGGGCTGCGCCACGCACATGGCTGTGGAGTGACGGGGCTCGAGAGGGACAGGGTCATGCCGCTGAGCAGAGATCCCAAGCCCCCCAGCCGACTCAGGGCCGACACGTGACTTCTTGCTGAAGGGCAGGTCTCCACCTGGACGTGCCAGGGCTGGGGGGCGGGAGTGGAGGGCCGCCCAGGGAAGCGCCAAGTTCACCGACTGACATGGCAAAAGCGCTCGGAGAACACGAGTAACTAAGATAAACGGTATGAGCGTTTATGAGGTTTCAGCCCGGGGCGCACGTCTGAGCGCCCCACCACCCAGGGCTCTACCACGGACCGGGAGCTGGGAACACGGCGGCCCACGCATGGATCCCCCAAGGCGGACGAGTCAGGGTCGACATTCCCGCCTGCATCATTTTGGAAAGACTCTGCCCCCCTGCAGTGTGGCTTGGAAACAGCCTTTACGAATGTGGATTGTAATGTGTGAAGATGGAAATTACACATGGAGCGTGTAGCGAAATACGCAGCATGCGGCCTCACTGCGCAGTGAGCTGGTTTGCGGACACTCCCCAAGGCCTGAGCTCCCTAGGGACGGATCTGGGTATTTACACACACACCCCTCGTGCCAACACCAGGCGCCTACTGTGTGCTCGGCACTGCTATGCCCAATGAGAAGCTGTTATTACCCCATCTCAAAGATGGAAAACTGAGCCAGAGAGTGCTAAAATAACTTGCTTATGATTTTTATAACACACACACACACACACACACTAAGGGCTGAGAGCACAATCACTTATAGGACACTCTAAAAGGACAGGACAGGGGAACATGGAGAAGATGGGTGAGGAAGCACGAGGCCCCAGGCAGAAGGTTCTCGGAGGGGCCATGGGTGGGACGGGAGGAGACAGCTTCCAACCTTCACTCTAGGACCCGACCCTTTCAAATGGGTCAATTCCTAAGTGAGCCTTCAGGATCCAGAAGCAGCCAGGCAACTTCCAACCCAGAGTTCCAGCGGGACACACTCCCTACCAGCGTATGTCTTTCTGCTCTCCACCCAGGAAAGCTGCTACGACTCAGCCATCCTTCCTGTGACGGTCCACGGTGCCCCGAGATGCCTCAGGTGCCCTCCCAGGGCCCGGCCCACGGCGGTGAACAGTCAGGCAAGGCCCCGACCTCCCGGGGCTGGCTCTCCAGCGGGGAGAATGGCTCACCCACGGATAATGTACATGGATAATTAAATGCGACAAAGAAATTATTTTTCTTTCTTTTTTCTGTTCTCAGGGGACAGAGGTAAGGGAGGGAATAAATTACCTTTTAAAGAAGCCTCACTGTTCAGTGCCCCGGTCACCTTGGAACAGATGGTCTGCCCGAGACAGGCAGCCAGTCTGGGCTCCGGAGAAGCCCCCTGGGCTGTTGGCAGCTTCCTCCTCTCCTAGCAGGGAGGCAGACGGGGTCCGGGCCGCCTCCTTTTCTTTGGCTTCACTGTTCTCACCTTTTAATGAGTGTTTCCCAAAGTGTGCTCCGCGAGGGATTCTGTGAGAAGTCTGTTTCAGGTCAAGTAAGTTTGGGGAACAGTGAGTTTGGGCCACGTGTCTTTCTGCGAAGTCACACATAGGCCCTCCGAGGCCCGGGAAGGCTGAGCACAGAAGAACCTGCTCTCACTGTCTTCCTCAGCCTCTCTCAGACTCGAGAGCATGAAGCCCTGTCCCATCTGTCCCCATCGGTCCCTGGCAGTGAGCTCTGCAGAGCATCCTCTGGGAAGGGCCCCACGCCACCCTTGAGGGTCGATTCCAACCTACCGTCAGGCTGTCCCCCCCACAGCCAGTGCCTCCGAGGTCCCAACGGGCACTCAAGAGCCACCTGTATCCCAGGGTGGCATTCGATGCCCGCCAGGAAGGAGCCCGCGCACCCCACCTTTCAGTCACTGAGATACGCATCGTGCCTCCAGCGGGGCTCGCGTGAAGTACTGGCACGAACCCGCCCCCACTCGTGGGTAAACCTCTCGATGCTTCTTGGAAGCAGGTGTCTAAAAGACACTGGAAGGGTTGCAGATACTCAGGGAAAGCTCACTTACAAATGTTTCTACAACCTCCTTGCTATTGTGTGTTTAATTATTTTACAGCAGACTTTACACTGAATTCCAGGAAAACTAATTCAGCTGTGCAAACAACAGAGCTGGCTGCCACTTTGTTCTTCTGTTGCATTTCAATGATCTGCATTTGTAAAATAAAGTTCATAAATATTTAAGAATTGCTTTTTTGAGCTGCCACTCTTAAAAAAGCACGGCCATTAATTTCCCCGCTTCCTGGGTGTCTGCTGAGGCTCCGCCAGAAACCAGATAAGAAGGACGGTGTCTACAGTTAGGAAACGCCACTTACCCTCTCATTTCTCACCCAGGCGGCACAGCACTCAAACAACGTTGCTTTCCGTTGGTACGGACGGGCCTCCTCACGGGAGGGTCACGCATCGGCACACCTGCAAGCAGCACGCCTGGGCCCGGCCTCCTGCTGCCCCGGACCCTCGCTGCCCGAGGTGGTGGCCACCACCCACCTTGGCTGAGCCAAAGGGCTGAACACCTGACCTCCTCTGTCACACCGGCTACATTCTGAGTGCTCTGCGGCCACACGGGGTCCGTGAGAACCTCACCGGGTGTTGCAGATGGAGGACATTCTCAGCAGACTGGGCAAGGCTGCTGGGGCTGGTCTAGGCTGCTCTTTAGGCCACAGGCTGGTCCACGGAGGAACATGGGCCCCCAGGGTGTGGGAGAAACCCGTTGCCCACTGGTGTGGGCTCCTCCACTAGAAAACCCTCATGGTGCAGTGGCTTGTTCAGAATCACCTGCCTGGGGAGATTTCACAAACCCCAGTGCTCTGGGACTTCAGGCCGATAAAATCAGGCTCTCTGGACGGGGGAACCTGACATCAGAATTTCTGGAAAGCTCTCAGGGTGATTCCAGGACAAACTCACAGGAATCAGGCTCAGAGATGGTAGAAACCTGCTCCCTGGACAGGCAAGACTGGGTGCTCCCGTCCAGGGTCCCCGAGTGCCCCACAGCTGGCCCAGCGGGGACTCCGCAGACATCTGCTGGGGGGAGGGAAAGCTCCTCTGGCCCAGTGTGAGAAGAGCCAGGGTCTCACAAGGGCAAAAGGCAAAAAAAGAGGGAACGGAATGCTCTGCACAGGCCATACTGTCTGCTCTCCCCGGCAGCTCCATGCACAGCACTGGGACAGCCCAAGTCTGGGCGTGGCCATGGCCCAGCACCATCAGCCCCACACACAGCTGGGAGCTCCGGGTGGCCTCCTGCACTGTCCCAATCTCCTCCTCCCCCACACACGGCACCCTGAGGGCAGCTCATGATCAATGAACTCCTGTGCCTACGAACAAGGAGACTATAACCAGGACAGCTGTGAGAAAAAAAGGGGGAGCTATGCAAAACCGCGCAGGGGATGGGCATGAGGGAGCCATGTGCCCGGCAGCCCAGGCTGGTCAGCCTCCCCATGGGCTTGCAGAGCGGGGTTCATGGGCTCAGAGACCAGCCTGGAGGCAGGATCTGGGGATCCAGAGCCACGGCCACCAGCCAACACAGGTGGGGGCTACCACGCAGACCACGGAAGCTTTTGTGACCAGCCACGGGGTAAAAGGTACCATCCATCCCCGAGGCTGTGCCACGTGGGCAAGAGCCACACACGGCACCCAGGACCGAAGCTGGTGCCTGAGCCCGGGGAGGGCAGGGTGGGGGCAGCGGGAAATCGCTATCGGCCACCGTACATACCTTCCAAATGCATGGAGTCAGCACTGGTCAGAGCTGCTGTAAGGGTGGACCCCGTAACGGTCACTGAATCATCAGAACGTTGCACACGTGACCGAGGGGAAACCCCGGTGACTAAACGGGGGCAGGGTGAGGCCAGCCTGGGATGGGACCAAGTCTAACAATTGAGATGGCAGGTAACGCGGGGCCGCGCCGCCTCTCAATCCTAACCCGCACACCAGTGCATTAGCCAAATTCTGAATTTCGGCCACGAGGACCAGAAGCGCCCCGGGGCTTAGCAGGCCCAGGAGTACGGCCCCGCTTCCGGAGACTCATTGGATCCACTGTGTTCCAGGCCGTCCAAAGCTTCCCTTTTTGGAAGGCAGCACTTCAGTATTTTCATTCCGGCTTGGCCAGAGACAGATAAAACCCCGCGTCTCCCGGCGCCCTCAGCCTCCGCCTCACACCGAAGCCCCAGACCTCCTTGTGCTGCGTCCCTGCACGGCTTCCTGCAGGCAGACCTGTGCCATGTGCCACTGCTGTGCGCATTGGTGGGACCCCGAGCCACGTGGTCCCCAGCAGAAAGTGGAACCACGGTGTTTCAATTTTAGTATATGCGCTGCCGAAGCGAGCAGCCACAGTGAGTTTCAGACCGAAGGCCTGACAAGGACACGCAGAGACACTCTTGGCAGGCACGGCGTCCTCTGTCCCTCCTGTCCCCACCCAACAAACCTGGCCTGACTCAAGTCTTCCCTCCTACTCTACTTCTTCTTCCCTCCTTAGACCTTTTCCTTCTGGCCGACTCCTAACACCTCCTAACGTTTTGAAATACTCAAAATCCACAAACCAGGCTGCACCCCAAACCAGGCTGCACCCCGAGGCTGGCTGGGGGCTCACTCCAAGCTCAAAGCCTGTCCCCGGGGAGCACTTGCGGGACCGAGAGGCCAGGCTCTGAGGACAGAGGTGAGACCCTGGGAGCCCGGGAGTGGCATGTCTGCGCTGGGCCAGCCCTGGCCGCCGCCTGAAGCCACCTCCCCCTCTCTTGTCTAACTGAGGATGTCCAGACTGGTCCAAACAACTGTTAAGATGACATCACCAAGTGAAGAGAGGTGACGAAACATCTGGGGGTCGCGGTCCACCCAGATACTCCCTGGGGGGATTAGGAACAACCAACTTTATGTAAAAGCAGGTGCCCTCTCTTAAAGAGAATTCTATTTAAAGGAGGTTTTGTGATCAGAAAATCTGAGAAACACTTAGTTAATCCCCCATCCCCCAACGGCCCCATTTAAACTGTAGGTCCTCAGAGAGCTTGGCACGTTCTCAAGGAAATAAGAATACTCTAGCATGACCCAGACTCTTCTGGGCGCAAAGCCCACATTTTACCAAATACCTGTAATTTTTTTATGGGAAAACTGCTATTCTAGAATATTGTCTTCCGGAACATATAGGCCATGTTAGGCCCAACAGGCCTTTACTTCTCTGTCTTGTTTTCAGTGAGGACAGAAAGTGTGGGGCTTTATGCATCCAGGACAAGCTGTCTGTATGTGTCAGACTGAAGCTAGTAATTGTTAATATTCTCTACCTAAGCCCATGTTATCTAACAGGCAGGGGCCGATAATGACTCTGGCGGCAGCCGCAGGGTCTGTGCCTATTAAAACTGGGGCCCGAGCAGGTGTTTATGAGCTGGTCGGAGACCAGACACAGATGGAGACACAGAACAGGTGCTCTGGGGACAAGCACATGCCACAGGGATGACAGAGGTGGTGGCAAGATGAGGAGGAGGAGGAGGAGGAAGGCCACCAGCCCTGCAGGCCTTGCCTTGATGAGAGATGCCGGATGTCGGTGGTGACCGCAGTGTCCCTTGCTGTGGTGCAGAGGCCGGCCCGCTCCGCGCATCGCTCAAGATCTGGCGCATCCCACCCCGAGCCCGGGGCTGCCTGCCTGTGGGTGACCAGCCAGGGCCGCAGGCTACCTCAGGCCTGCGGGTGACCAGCCGGGGCCACAGGCTACGTTAGGCCTGCGGGTGACCAGCCGGGGCCGCAAGCTACCTCAGACACCGTGGGTCACAGGAGAAGCAGCAGCAGGGACTTGCAAACTCGGGGCCCGCCCCTGCAGGGGCTGCAGCCCACCCCCCACACATACCTGGTTCCCCCCTGCATTGTGACACTCGTAGACGCCAACGACACCATCCGCAAAATGTCCCAAAGTGTCCAGGCAGTTGGTTCCCTGCTGCAAGGCCCCAAAAGCTATATCCTGGTGGTCAGGGACCCTGGAAAGCAAGAGGAGAACCATCTGCTTAATTCCACAGGTCCCCCGACTCCCTCCATGCACCCCCTTACTCGGCGAGTCCGTCTCCGGCAGCAGGAACCCTGAGAGGGGAGGGACCCCTCCCACAGGCGGGCTGTGTCAGCCGGGCAGCATTTCTCGAATGCCCTGGATTTCTAACCCGGAGTGAAGACTTCAAGCTGGAGAAGCATTCTTTCCGTACCAGGAAAACGTTTCTGGAAAGGGAAAGCTCCTCTACTCCTCACTGTCAGCCTGTTGGAAGTTCTTCAGAAAAGTAATTCACGAGGTGAGACCCCACGGCCCTGGGCTTTCTGGCAGACTTGGGATCTGACTGACCTTTACCTGGCAGAGGGGAGAACCCGCGTGGCTGTGTCTGGCAGCCGGCCACTGACAGCACTGGCACGTGTGGGCGGGGCCACATGCTTCAGGATTCCACCCGGGGCTGTGCTCAGCCTGGGCCCCACACCCGCTGTGCCATCTCTCGCTGTCCTCCCAAACCGCAGACCCTACTGCACAGCAACTGTGAAGCAGATCTGTTCCAAGTATCACGGAACACATTTCACTGCAAGCACATGGAGCCCAGGGCCCGGGGCCCGGGGTTGGGGGGTGCCCAGTGAGTGGCAGTGTGCACTACAAACACACATGAATGTCAGGTCGGTGTCTCCCCTGCCGGGCACGGATGGGGGGTGTCAGCGTCCCCCGCCAGTGTGGGACTCAGTGTTCTAGACAAGTGGCACAGGCCCCCGGCGCCCCACAGCAGGGGTGTGCATAAGGTGAAGCTGCACTCACTCTGGCTGGTAGCAGTACCCACCACATCACAGATGACCATGACGGCAAAAGCACAGTGGTCCCCACGATGGGCTGCAGGCCACAGTGGGAAGCACTGCGCGGGCTGGGCGAGAGACAATGAGCAGCGGCTGCCCGCGGGTGACCAAGTCTGCTCTCGGGCCCCAGAGCAAGCCGCCTGTCACAGACGGGGCCCAAGGCAGGAGGAGGCCTGCTGTCCCCACTGCTGGGGGACAGCTGGATGGCTGTGAAGAGCAGCCGGGAGGCACAGCTGCATCAGGGAACGCTCAAACAAACCTCGGGGACAAGGGCTCTGAAGGAGCTGTTAGCCTGAAGGATAACGGTGGTGACTCCAGCTGCCCCTGCGTGGGAGCCACGCCCTCGCTGGGCAAGGAGGAATGTGCCACGTTAAAGCAAAACCCGTCTGGCAATCCCTTTACGAGGATGACGTTCGGATGGGTCCCGAAACCCGAAGACCTGCAGGCCTCTGAGGAGGGTCTCAAGGGCTCCCCGAGGGAGCGGAGCGGCCATTAGCGCAAGAGGAAGCAGCGGGTGTAGACAGAAGCTGCAGGAAGCGGGGCCCGGTGTTAGTGCCTGACGCAGACTGGAGGCGGGGGTCCGGTCTCCGGGCTCTGCTGGGTGCCGCCCTCTGTTCACGGGACCACAGGATGGGCACCGGCATCCGGGCAGCAGGAGCGAAGCGGGAGGGTGGTAGGGGGGCAGGGAGCGGATTCATTCTCTGGTCTCTGCGTGTCAGCGCTGCCCTCGGCTCCAGCGCAGGGAGGCTGGGCAGAGGCACCTGCTGCACAGGGAGGGACCAGAGCCGGGGGTGCTGGGCACTGCCCCTTGGGCCACTTACAGAGAGGTTGAGACAACAGCCCTTGTCCTCTCGCCAATAGGGCGTGAGCTAAATGAGGTGCCACCTGGGACTGTTTCCGCCTCTGTGGAGAACGGGAAGGTCACCCAGCAGGAGGCTGCCATTCGGGAAGCACTTCTCAGCTGTGCTTAGGGACAGCTGCGGGGTGAGGACACACAGCTCTCGCTGGAAGCCCCAGCTCCCGGCCTCTCACCAGGGCCACAAGTTTAACTTGGTCACTTCTCAGGGCCTCCTGCCTCTCTGACATCCATGGCTCCTAAGCCCTAGCAGAGCAAGGCCCCGACCCCCCGCGGTTTACTTACCTTAGCTCCGGGTAGACGTTTTCCAGGTACCACTTGAAAGGCTTGCAGCTAAGTTTCTTCCTGAGCTCCAGTCGGCTCTGAATACTGGAAAAGAGGGAAACAAGATTCCTTCACCAATTTCGAGAACGGACAAGCTCCTTACATCCTATCTGGAAAGCTGCTGAGGGGAAGAGGACGGAGGCAGACAGTGGAACTTGGACCGTCCACGCTCCTGTCCCCGTGGCCCTGGCCCACCTCCCACATGCCTCCTGCCTTGGGCCCTTGCCCTGCCTTGAGTAGAGGCCCCTGCTCTGAAGCCTGGGCGACGGTTCTCGCCTCGGGCAGCAGGATGATTCGTGGGGTGCGGGCTGAGCACAGGCTCCCCCACCACCCGCCAGGATCCTGAGCAAAGCGGCAGGAGAGGCTCAAGTGACACTCACTTTCCATAAGGAACGTTTCTGGCGGAAGGCACTGCTGCGTAATAGAAATTTTTGTATTCGTCCATCCAGACCTCTGCTGCCCGGCGGGTGTTTCTAGAAACAAAATAAGGATTCTTGAGCTGGGATTTGCCTTCTTTCCGTCAGCGTCAATCTGTGTGCACTTGTCTGCTTCGAGGGCTATTTGGGAAGGGCCCCCAAGGTGGGCAGGCAGCGGTGGCAGGGATGCAGAGAGCAGGCTGTCCCTGCTCGGCACCCAGACTGGTGGGTAGCGGGCAGTCAGCGGGTGCTTACTGAGCAAATGGAACTCGCCTTCTCGTCTTTCACAGAAACAGATTGTCAAAGAGCAAAAGGCAGTTAGACCTGCAGCACAGGCAGGTCCTGGGAGGAAAAGACTCAGGCTGGACCAGCAAGAAGGATACAGCGCGTCACCACGGTAACCTGCATCATGTACGCTGGGGCAGTTGGCACAGGGGAGAACAGCCAAGGAATCCTTGGCCTCTGCGGCCCTCCTCATCATGGCTGCAATGTGACTAGACAACTCTGGGGAAAAGGTAAAAATAGGTAAGTACTATTAAAAAGACTTTTCCCCCTGCAGACCTGAGCTGAAAGAGTGTTCGGTTTGGACAAGGACAGGTGATGGGAAGGGGAGAAAAGCTTGCAGCCCCACACCCGGGGCTCCCGCCCACTACACCGTGCTGGAGGGACCCGGATGGAACAGTCAAGAACACCACGTGCTTAAATCTCAGAACTGCACCTCCTTACAGCTCAAAACCATGACGCGTGATCAGTTAAGGCCACTGGAACAAGCTACATGGGCATACAGGGCCGGTGTGCAAGGCTCCCACGAGTGTGGGCGTCAGAGCTGACCTGCCCGCACCCCCCGCAGGGCACGTATGAAGCAGCATCATACAGTTGAGCCTCTCTGCTCCCAGGTCCCGGACTCCGTTCCCAAGCAGACTCACGCTTCCTTAAGGTCCCATACAGAAGACATTATGTTCTTTCAAAAGAAATGTATTAGGGAGGCAATGTTCACCTTTGAAAAGAATTCCTTTCCTTTACCATAAAGGTCTCTTAAACGGCGAGCCTTTCAAATGATCTGAGCTACAGTCATTAAAATAACTCTTGGGGCGTCGACTCTCACAACGTGACATGTAGCCCTTTCTCCTCTTCGCACGGAGATGAACTGTTGAGAACGCCACTTACGAGACAGGCAGGACAACACGAAGGAATGCACCCCCTCCTCTGATCCGGCACTTCCCACTTCTAGAAACATACCTCCAGGAGAGTATACAGCTGAAGATAGGCTCACTTCAGCATTGTTTATAATGGCAAGAAAAGAAAATTTAGAGACCCAAGACCATCGCCAGGAACATGATCAAAGGAATGGATGACCGGAGCTGCTGGAAACCGGCGGACGTTCTACGGGCGGCTGTGGAACGAGTCCCCTGACCTGCTGTGGGGTGACAGCCCAGGGCTGGAGGTCTGTGAGGGCGGGGTCAGAAGAGAGGGGAGGGGAGGGGAGGGGACAGGAGGGGAGGGGAGAGAGGGGTCCACCATGATAAGATGGCTCCCTTTGGTAATGAGATGGGAGACCTTTTCCACTCTTGCTCTGTAAGAAATACACACGTACAGCCGTGTGTGTTTAAAGATTCGATGTGTCTGGGATGCTGGGGCATACGTGTTATTTCTTAGCCGAGCCAATCAAATACTCTTACCGGGATTCTGGGGGCTTACGGAGTGGCCCATGCCTCACCTCACGCCCCATCCCTAACCCGCGGTGTGACTTCAGTGCTCTGGGACCTGGACCGCTTGTAGGTAAGACGAAAGGACTGCACCCACGCATCTCTGAGGTCCCTTTTAGCCCTGACGGCTTCAATGGCTTTTGCAAATTCTGTTTGTATAGTGGTTCTTAATCTCCTAAGTCATTAAGTAATTAAGCCATTTCTTAATTCCTAAATACGAAGCACCATCTTTCTGTCCAGTTACTAGAGAAAGACCTGTACGTAGCCTCAATGACTTAGCGCCGTGCCCTGCTCGATGCTGGGTTCGGTTCATTCATTCAAACGTTTCTTCGGTACCTATGAGATGCCCAACAGTCCTCTTGGTGTGTGGCAACAGGGGCACCCAGAAGGGTCCGCTTTGATGTGTCCTGGTTCCCCTCACTTGCACTTCCCTCCGCCCACCCCCATACTCAGCGCAAAGCAGCTCCACCAGGAAGCGGGCAGCAGAGAGAAGGTGTGGCTCACATGGGCCAGCTCTACGGCTTGGTGGTGGTAGCTGAAGAAAGTTCGGTAAGAAACTAACTCGAAACACTGGTTTCCTCTGTTTAATACCAATCATATTAATAGAGTGTCGCCATTAACTCTAACCCTAAAACCAAACGTCTGTCTAAGGCTCAACTGCACCACTGTGCTACCGTTCTGACGGGGACCTTCCCTCGCCCCGGGGGCTCTAATGAGCACATGTGTTTAAGCTCACACACAGCGCCCTCCAGTCTCTTAAGGGGCTTGTGGGATGCCAACTGGAAATGCAGTGAGAAACACACCAGCGGGATCACTCTCATCCAGTCTTACGGGATGTGGCCACCATCACCGGGGACTGAAGTAAGAATCTGCAGGTGCGTCATATCACCTTACCCCGCTGAGTGTGGGTGACCACATGCAGAGCTGGCGTGGTAAAACAGTGCCTGTAAGACCCCATGGGGCTACCTGCTCCATTCATTCATTCATCACTTACTCACTGACTAACCCACACAAACGAGATCAGCCTCCACACCCTGTTCTGGTGCCCATTTCAATCTGTACCTAACGGACAAGTTCCAGCCACCCTGGCACTAGCGGCCCCTGCAGGTCTGGATTAGAGAGTTCGACATGTGGGATGACTTGGAATCTGGAGCTCGACTGCCCACGTGACCACACGGCTCTGGCACTTTCTGCCTGTGTGAACTTGGTCTGCGGGACTCCTTGGACACACCTCCCTGTGCCTCGGTTTCCTTTATGGCACTTAGTTCACAAGGTTTTATGAGAATGATGTGAGCTAATATCTGCCCGGTACTCAGAACAGCTAGACGCGCACAACATACTATATGAATATTAGCTATTTCTGAAGCCCAATTTTTAAATGGCAAAATACTTAAACCAAAATGCCACAGAACAGAGGACATCAGAGAGAATTTGGAACTGGAGGGGGACTTCAAAAATAATATGATTCTACTTCCTTATCTTTTAGCAGAGTCCTTGGAGGCAGAGGGCCGTGGAGCCTCATGGAAGGCCAGCAGATCTCTGCTGCCCCAAATACAGAAAGGTTGGGTCTGTCTTCTCTCCAGGCCTTTAGTGTATGGACAGGCTCCTGGGCCACAAAACACAGTGAGGACATTTCCTATCTAAGGAAGAGTGCTTTTTAAAAAAGAAGCGTATAAAGCAACATTCTCTGTGTGTTAACACATTCTTTTCTAAAAGCCCGCCATGGGCTAGTAGCGACCAATGGGATTTGGGTATTTGATATGTCTACACAGGAGGTTTTGGGGGAATCTTGCATTGTCCTTGGGGAAAAAAAAACTAATCATAGTTTGATTTTGTAGAGCTCACTGGATAAGAACATACTTTTGTTTCTAATAAGGAACAGTAACGAAGCAGACCACATTTGAGAAAGGACAGAATTTGAAAGAAGACCATTTGGTCAGAAGTAACTTGCTGTTTGACATCATTAAAGTTTATCACAACTCAGAACTCTACTCTGAAACTACCTGCTGTGTGATACGTGTGTACTGTGCGATCTGTACTTGGAATCCAAGTTTTAAAATACGACACAACAGAGAAGCTAGTTGTTCTCCCCAACTCACTTCCACCCTCTCTCAAGTGCTCCTAGTTTGTGGGAGCAGCAGGTCAGCAAAGTCCTAGGACCGAAGGTCATGGACTCGCTCTTAATTCCTGGCTCTTGGTCTCCAGCCACGGCCAGGCCACGGTCAATGCTGCCTGCTGGAAGGTGGCTGGGACCTGGCTCCCCCTTTACTCCCACCTCTCCTTGGCCTGGGCCACAGCAACAGCTCTTAGAAGAGCAGGGGAGGGGAGGGACACTCACACCAGCATTTCCTCCTGGTGTCACCTCGCTCGTTAAAGCTTAAAACAGAGAACTCAGGTACCTGCTCAAAGGTCAGGCGCCTCCAGCAGCTTCCCCTGGCCTCAGAATAACATCCGGTTTCCCACGACCCACACGGCAGCTTGTCTACTTTGTCCTCCTTCTCTCGGCTCTAGTCCCGCTGTCCTCCCGCTCTGAAGTCATGTTGACCTCAGCACCGAGGGAGCTGCTCGTCCTGCAGGGGCTGAACTGAGCGCCACCTCCTCCCCTGGCTGTGGGCCCCCCTGCAAACCTGTCCCCGTCCCTCTCATGCTCAGCCACAGGACATCTTGCCTGGTTCATGGCATTTATCAGAGGTTACAATCATCTTATTCAGCTACTCATACCCCGGGCTGACTACTCCCCCCTCCGGAGGCCAGGCGGGCTGGTTTATATGCTGTTCTATCTTTAGCATGAAGAGAATTCCCTAGAAAAAGCCGTGGGCCCACGACTGGTAATTCGCCTGTTTTCTTCAGAAAGCTCTTGGTTTGGCAGCTTCGTGCTTGCCGAGACGTACCTAGAATCTACCGTAAATCTGATCTACATGCTGTGTAGATTTTCTGGCTTGAGTTCAGTACGGCTTAACCTACACGCTGTTCACACTTATTCCTTGGACGGCAATACATACAAAAAAAAATAAGCTCGTCTTCTCCACGATCGTGTTTCCTCGTACGCTCTTGGGGGTGCACCGCTGTGTGCGCTTTCCCACACGTGTACAGATAGGTGCAGTGACCACCCAGCGGGACGCGGCCCAGCACCCGCAGCCCCGACAGTCCCTCTGCAGTCACGCCCCAGCCCAGCCCCGTCCGCCCTCCGTCACTGTGGCTGTGTCTCTCTGAGACCGTCCTAGGGCGCGACTTCTCAGCACACTGCCCTCAGGAGACAGGCACGTTGCTGTGTGTACCGGTGACCCTGGTCCATGGCATGTGGTATCCCGGTGGAGGACACCTGTCTCTGTGCAGCCCAAGGCTAAGTGTCTGGGTCGTGGTCACCGATGGCCTGGTCACGACACTTACCGGGCGAAGACCGTGCCGCTGCCACCCGGGAAAGTGTAGGGGTGCTGCTTCCGGAACACGTGTCCCACGCGACTGCAGGGGACGATCTCCAGGCTGCCACCGCACTGCCACACACGGAACGAGATCTCTGAGAGGAGGAATGAGACAGGGTGACTGACAGAGCCCTGGGCTGCTGTCGCCCCAGGTGGGGCACTGACGCCCGCCCACCTGCCACCGTCCCATCGAAGGGCACTTGTGCCCTCAACGGCTGAAGGAGATGGGAATAAGGGAGCTGATTCCCTCCAGAACACACTCTGGAACTTTCTATGGTGCAGACATCCGACACACCCCGGGCTCCTGGCTCCGTGTCATACTCCGTAAAGTAGGTGCAGTGGATCTGGGAATCAGCTTGGCTCTAGGGAGCATCTCACAAAGTACATGTCTGTCAGGTCATCAAGTCGGGGACCTTAAACGTACAACTTTAACGTACAACTCAACAGAGTTGGAGAGACAAAAAAGAGCGAATGAACACTCACACTCGGTTCACCAGGAGGGGGTCTCTACAATGGTGTTATTTGACAGAAATGTGAAATGATGTAGACAAAAAGGAGAGAAATATACAAATTACCTACGCTGGGGCAGACGCAATCGTAGATTTTAGGACAGATCTGAATTATGGAAGTCAATGAGATCAATGTTACCAAATCCCTTGTTTCCACTAAATGATTCTATTCCAAGTTCAAAAGAGAGTGAGCACGTGGAAACGGTTTTTCAGATTCAGATGAGTCACCCTAAGAAAAATGTGTATCTTTGGTCTATTCTGATTATAAAGGACCCTGGCCATAAGACCACACATGTCCATATAGCATCGCAGTATTGAACAATAAAACGTTTGCACTGAATCCTTCACTAGCTGGTTTGGGACCACGGAGTATGACATTGGCACTTGCTTCGTATACACTGTTAGAAAAGCCATCGCTGAAGGTGTGTAAACATCAAAAGGCACGAAATGGCCACACGGTAAAGCTTTGATCGTAACTGCAGTGGCCACCGTACACACCATCTTCCTCTCAACTTCCTTTCCATGCACTGAGCGCTACCGTACACCTGGGCTTTCTCTACCCGGGAGAAAAAAATGCTTCCCTTAAGCTTCACAATTTATGCTTATCCATAACTGTGCATTATTAGCAGGCTTCCAGTCACCCGCGGAGTTCATAGGTGCCTCCTGGACTACAGCAGTGACCAAAGACGCTTGAGTTAGTCACAGATCCCTCAAAGCTGGCCACGGAGTTCCCCAGCCAGTCACCAGTGGTTCGCCTGCCAGGACACAGAAGCCACCTGCAGGAGTACGGAGATGCCCAGGGCTGGCGATGCTCAGGCCAACACCAACACACTCACCGCCCTGAGCATCTGTCCTCCGACAAAGCTCGGCACGCGCTGGCATCTGGAACAGCCCGGCATCCGCTGACCAGGCACCTGATGTAATCGCTAGCCATCTGGGGGCCGTAGCCAACGTCGTGGTTGTTATGAACAGGCGCTTCCTCGACATCAAGAACACAGTGAGGAGGCCAGATGGAATCCACAGAACCAGTAGTCACTGCTCCAAGTATGGAGGGGTCAGGGGTCGGGGGACTACAGTAGACCCCGAGTGAGGTGCTTGGGAAATCCTCTAGGCCAGGCCTCGTCTGTGGCAGCAGGTGCCCAGACTGCACAGCTGACGTCGAGGAAACACCCCAGTGGCTGGAAACAAGTGACCCAGGCCGCCGTTCCGGGCCTTTTGGAACCAATCCCCTCGCAGCCTTGAGAAACGCAGGGGCATGGCCACCCCAGCCTCTGCAATGAAGGGCTTCTGATTTTCTTTCTTCGTGTCCAATAACACTTTGAATAAGAAGTTCTCTGTATTTCAGGACATGAAATTAAACGTATGTTTGTCTAACCGGAACATTCAAAATTGGGGTTGGGGGGAGGAAGGTCCCGTGGCTGCTGTAGGGGGAAGCCCTGAAAGGAGCGGGGTCCACTCAGGGATCTGGGCGGGGGATTTTGAAGACCACGCATGATGACTACGTTCAGCTCTGATTTCACTTGAATTTGGGGTCGCTACAACGTAGGGAATGGCTCCTCAAGAGAAGTGGTAGATTCTGAATTAGGCATCTTGGCCTTTGCTAGCGACCAGCTCTGGGATCTTAGGCAAGACCCTAGTCCTTCATGAAAGGAAGGATATGGGGTTGTCAGAAATCTCTATGCTGTGCACCTGACACTGATGAAACTGTAATACTGTGTGTCAGCCATCCTCTAATCAAAAAAAAAAAAAAAAAAAAAAAAAAGAAAGAAAGAAAGAAAAAAAGAAAAAACCAAGAAAGCATCAGATGAGCGGGTGTACCAGAAGCCGAAAGCAGCTTCTATCCCAAAGCTGTGGGGACACGCACAGAGGACAAACATGCCCAAGGAGCCTGAGCCCTGCATCTCCCAGGGGCTCGAGATCCGATTCTTTGTCTTTTTAACTGCTTACAGAGGCTGTCTGACCAGCTGGAAAAGCGGAAGCTGCTGTGCTTCCTTTTGGCGGGGCAGAGGGTGTGCTTGGAGGAGAAGGTTTTGGATGTCACTCCCGCACCCCTGCATTCCATCTCTCCTGACTCACGCTCACGCAGGCCACACAGGCTGGACACTGCCAGTGTGCACCCAGCGCTCAGAGAACGGAGTCGAAGCAGTTTCAGAAAGAAAGACTCAGATGGGGACTCCTGTTGCTGAAACCCATGCGCCTGCTGACCTCTGAAGACAGTGGGGAGCGGAGCGGCTTTATCGAGCCAGGCAAGGGGAGGGAAGGTACCAGACGGGGCCCAGGAAGGGGTGCTTCAGCCCCTCCTGCCCCGCCCCACCCCACCCCACCCTGACCCCAGTCCCCTCAAGTCCTTCTGGGGAGCCTCTCTTATAGAACAGCTGCATGAATAGAAAACCAAACCACGACCACCACCACCACCAAACAAACCAGGTCATTTAAGATGATTAAGATTAAGATGTCCCCTTTGATGCTTCAATCAACACTAATCACCCTGTGACACAAAGCTGGCCGTCACCTCATGTGCCGAATCCATGCTTTCGGCTAAGAGCACAC
The DNA here is from genome assembly GCF_020171115.1 of Neogale vison. NCBI lineage: Eukaryota > Metazoa > Chordata > Mammalia > Carnivora > Mustelidae > Neogale > Neogale vison. Next base: position 149,347,405 of record NC_058092.1, on the reverse strand, counting down.
ATTTTGGAAAACCACACAGCGGCTTCAGGAGATGGTCACCCAAGTGACGTGCTGTCCTACTGGGGGGTCCTGGCTGGCCGGGCCCCCACGGGGTATGGGGAGATGTGTGCGGAGCAAGGGTGACTCAGAATTCTCCTCAGAAGGTTAATAATTCTTCTGAAGCCTTTCGTGCTCAAATGACTTTAATACAAGTCTTCCCTGCCTGTCAACGTGTCGTTAAATAAAAGGAGTTGGGCACATGGTCCTTTGTCCCAGGGTGCTTACTGAGCCTAGAGAAGGTTTCAATATCAAACCATGGCAGACAAATTTTCCACAGCGGAGATGTTATCACCAACTTTAACATCATAAAACAGAGAAAAATAAGAGGCTAGTCTAGATTTTTCTTTTAAACAAACAAACAAAAAACCCGTTTCTGATACAGATAGAAATACTAAAAATGACAGTGATATCATGATTCCCTGCTTGTCCTTGCCCGCTCTCTCCCAGGGCACGCCCACCCAGGGCCAGGGTGATTAATTCAACAGCATCAGTGGCTGGCGAGACTCTGCTCAGAACCCCGGCAGAAAACCCTAAACAAACAATAGAACAAAATAAGAAGAGTCTTTTTATCTTACCGCGATAAATATGACATGGCTAGTAATGCAGACCGAAGTCTACAAAATTTCATCGTCCCTAAAGCTGACTGGCATGGGTTATTAAAAATGAAAACAAAAAAAATCAACCAATTTAGAATCACTCACAAAACAGTCAAGAAGGGCTTAAATGCCACGGCCTCTCGGCACCACGGGACTCCCAGCGTCACTGTGCCGTCTACCCCACGAGGCCGGCCCGGGCTGGCTTCCCACCCCACGTGGCTGAACATGGAGTCCATGGCCGGTAATGCTTCCCCGTGTTTGGAAGCTCGCGTCCGAACCCTCAGATCCAGAGGACATTAACGAGTCTGCCTTTCCCTTCAAGGACAGTGCCCGTCTTCTAGCATCCTGTGCTCTAGTTGAGGGTGACGGATTTAACGCCCAGCCCCAGACACCACAGTGGAAGGGATGCTATTTATACTTGTTTGGGGGTTGACACCGAGCAGGGAACAGTGAAGGCCTTTACAGTTCTGTGGTTCTTTTCCCAACTGGCTCCCTGCACACTGCCAGCTCTGGCCTAACAGCCTCTTCAAAGCTTCCACTTCTCATTTCGATGCCCTTGGTGGGCAGGAAAAGGCCCTGGTTTCCTCAGAACCGGAAAGCGCAGACCCAGGCTCTCACGTACCCAGGTTCTCTCCTCCCCACACGTCCATCATCATGTCGTACTTCCCGAGCTCCTCGAAGTAGAGCTTGTCCATTACGAAGAGCCCGCCGGCAATCATAGGGGTTCTGGAAAGGCAGAGAGGGTGGAAGGGAAGAGGGGGACAGCCCAGAGGTCAAGGTTAGAGCTCTTGCATTTTAATGCCAAGGTCAGTTCTATGAGATAACTTTAAAAACCACAGCGCAGTCATGGCTCCCTGTTCAGAGCGCAGGACGCCCTCACTCTGCTTTTCCACTGCTGACTTCTAATGCCTACCCCCTGCCCTGTTCGGACACTCCCACAGTGCAAGGGGCTGGACAGTGTCCCCTCTAGGAGAGTGACTGTTGGAGCTGGGGGCACTCCCTGACAAACGGCCGTAAGCAGGTACTTGGCTTTTCTGTGCCTCAGTTTCCTTAGAGGATTACCAAAAACAATGCACATAAGCTCTCAGTATACTTGGGAAATGCTCGACGTCAGCCATCCTCCTCGTCCTCCTGGAGCCCGTTCCTCCTGCCAGCTGGGACCCACCCCCTTTGTGTCTCCTCAGCCTGGGAGGGAGTGAACTGAGCCCCCACTTCCATCCCCCTAGATGCCCTGGGAACTCAGTGTCGAGTGCTGGCGGTCTAGAGCACACTGTGGTGTTGGTGCCGGTGGCCAGTGTGGGTGGCCACTGCCAGAAGTTAGTGCTGGAGTCGATGTTGAAAGTCAGTGGCAGAAGTCTGTGGCACTGCTGCCACTGAACTGTGTACCTAGCCTGAAAAGACACCCCACATTCACGCCCAGCCACAGAGGGTTGACTCCTGACTCCCAGGCTGAATTCCTCAGCAGGGCATGGCCTGAGGACCTGAAAGCCGGCTGTTAATGGCTCTAAGCGCTCTCCTTGATGGGCCAGCAGGCGAGCAGAGGTAGCCCAGGGAGGCAGTGGACCAGTTAGGGCAGCAGGGGGGAAACATGCTCTCCCGGCCCTGCCCTTTTCCCTGGTGCCCGAGTTCAACTTGAAGAGCCCGTCCTGCTGGAAACCACTCTACCGTGCAAACATGAGAGAATGCCCAGAACTCGTAGCTCTGCCTCGTATAGTTCCTCTATGGGCTCCATCTGAGGAAAACTCATGGTACTTTAGTCTATGACCCAGGGGCAGAAACTCTTCCCAAAGCCAGGACGGGAAACGGTGTCGCCGGCGGGCAGGAAGATGAAGAGCCAAACCCCGTCTCTAGGAAACCCGGGGCCAGAGTCAGGGCCTACCTGGGAGGGGCACCCCGAGGGATGCCTGGCACTTACTTTATGGGGGCGACAGGGTTCCCCTGCCGGGATCTCCTCTGCTCTGGGGTCATGTAATCCCATTTGAAGACCAAGTTCCAGTCAAAACCTGCCGGAGAAGAAACAAAACGTTAGGGTGCCGGCGAGAACGGAGTGCGCTCCTGGCAGCTCTGTCCCTCACGGCTCAGACGTATTTGATACTCGGACTGGACTCACTGAAAACCACACGTAGCAAAACAATGAAGTAAAAGCACCACCGCTAAAGTAGCAGTGTGTGTGGGGGGGTGTCCAGCGGGGGGGGGGCGCACACCAACTCCTTCCCCAAAAAGCTCACCCCCAACGGAAAATGTGGGTCAGCCTTTCCTACAGTAAAATGCCTGAGAATCTCTCTGACAGGGAACAGAGAGCTGCTGAGGAGGGAGCAAATGGGCAGGACAGAGTCAAGTCTGCTGCCACACCTCCCACCTTGCCCCGGGTGAAAGTACCCAGGGAAGGGACGAGAGCACAGGTTCCCTGGGCAGCCAACTCAGCCCCCTCAGGACCCTTGACTGCCACTAAACCATAGGGGGGCGAGGTGGCAGAGGGGACCCTTTTAGGTGAAAACGAGCCAAAGGAAGTGGCAAAGTGGGAAGCAGGCTGTGATTTCTAAGACGGCAGCTGTCCTCATTCACCCTTTGAATCCACAGGCACCTCGGGGCAGCAGAGCCTAGGCCAAGTACCTGGACGTGGTTCCTGACATCCGTGGGCCCCTGGCCCAAGCTGTCGGGTATGTCCTTATGCAGAAGGCACCCCGCATCAAGCCAGTGCACCCCACTTGCTGATGCTCTCGGGACGCACGAGGAGACCACTCTTGGTAACAGATGGCTCTGCATTTCCAAAGGTCTGACGGCCAAACTTAACTACTCCAGGGCCGTTGGACCTTGAGCTCTGTGCTGCCAGGCTTTCTGCTGGTCGGCAGGACTTGAGCAGTGCCTAAGTCTGGACTTCAGTTTGCTCCAAGGTCGACGTTCCTCTGCCCTGCCAGCCCCCGCGTCTGCAGCCGGAACAGGGCAGGCTGGGAGGTGTGGGCTGGAAGGTCTCCGGGGCCCACACAGGATCCTTTATGGCCCAACCAAGGGCATGGGACTAAAAAAGGTCTCCCGGCTGTCACTGCCAAGTGCAGCAGGCTAGCAAAGAGGCAGCGAGCCGTTGGGGGCCCAGGTGGCAGGGACAGCAGCACAGAGGGGAAACTGAGGCAGGCCCCACACAGGCTTTTCCTGAAGAGCTCGGCTCTCCCTGAGGCAGAAGGCCCGCTTCAACCAGGGAAACAACAAGTGTCCTGCCTGTGTATGAACAGACAATGCAAAGGCCTCAGTAGGCCTGTTGACATAGTGTTATCTGCATTTTTTGAATGATCACTGTTCTTTTATTAATTTGGTCCAAAGAGACAAACTTTATTAGGTTTTGAGGATCTGCTAAAAACATCATCCTTGATTCTTCTTCCTAAAGAGATTTGAGAAAATGCTCCTAGTGTAAATTTGTACCTCCTCTTTTTCTGACCCAGCAGGAGGACTGCACTGCCCCCCTCCTACCCCTCCCCGCCACCACCCCAGGGCATCTATGTCCCAGCACCAGCTCTCAAATAAGCAGCTGCTATGGGAAAAGAGAGCCGTCAAATCTCAGCTCTTCTAAATCCTCAGGGAAGAAAACATTCTGAACACTGCTTTCTTGATAACTAGGGATCAGTCCTCTTTAAAGCCCCAAAGCTTCTCACCATTTGCAAGAATCTTTTCTGAATGTTATGGGTCCTGATGTAAGGAGTGTCCCCCAACCATGACCATCCTGTTCTGCTGCCTCGGGATGGGGGAGCTGCTCACGCACGTCGCTGACCTCACGCTGGCCACTCTCATCCCTCCACTACCCTCTGTGGCCGGCGCTCCTACCCCTCCACGGCTCGGATGGGCATGCTGAAGCCCGGAAGTGACCTGGCCAGCCCTCGGTGACATGGCAGGTGGGGTCAAAACCCCGGGTCTCCCTGACTGTCTCAGCACTCTGTTTTCTGAGGTCATGCCCAGTTTTATAGTCTTATGGTCTTCTATTTTTGATGCTAGACTATCAGTGGATCTTGTGTCTGTGTGTCTGTGTGACTACCGTCCGTCCGCCCTTCTCTAATCAGTTCAAAGTGTTAGAGGTGGGAGAACCAGCCCCTTGTTTCACATAAAGAAACCAGGGTGCTGGACAGCTAGGAAAGAAACCACGGGTCTCAGGTATAAGGAATCAATAGTGAACAGATTACACCAACAGAAGGCGAAGGCTTTGATACCTCTTTCAGCTGTCCTGAGCCGTCTTTGCCACCCTCTTGGCTCTTAGCCGTGTTCTGAGAGGTGTGGCTGCCCACCAGTGGGGTTTCAGAGCACAGAGCCTTCACCACTGGGCCCTGCCAGCCTCCCAGCCCCAGGGACACAAGGACAACTCGTAAGAGCCAGACACCACGGGACCAGTTCCGTCGAGGGGGCCGGTGTGGTCCCCGCGCCCCTCTCAGCACCACGAAGTGCAGCATGAGCTCAGGGCTTCTCCAGGCTGGTCCCTTCGCGGGTCCGTCCCACCAAAGCTACTTTGATATTTACACTAAGACCTCGCATGCCTTGTTCACGCCCTGCCTTCAAAAGCGCATGATGGGGTTTTCCAGAAGCTGCAGAACGTGTGGTGTCAGTTCTCTGGTGGACAAGAGGACATGGCACTTGCAGCATCTTGTGTTTTAACAATTTCTTGGCTTTACTCCCTAATACAGCAAGTGCTGACACGTACTGCCCATGTGAGCACACGTTCTTTGGGGCCTCTGATGGTTTTTGAGAAGGCGGAGTGTGTGAGACAAGGGACTCACGGGGCCCGGGTTGGGGGGTGTAAAGGAGCACATCTGGAGGCTGTGGGGACCGATAGGAAGCCGGTGCGGCCCCTCGAAGCAGGATGTGGGAGGTCGGCAGGGTGGGGAGGCGGCGTACACAGCTAGCCGGGTGCAGGGGTGACGAGTGGGTGGGGTGGTCGGTGGGAGCCGGTGATGACCCGGCCCCTAGGGAGACGCAGGCTGTCAGGGGCGCCGGGGTCAGAGAGGAGGCGAAGGCGAGCCCAGCCCTTCCCCTCTGCAAAGCCCGAGCTCTGTGACGCTCAGCACAGACCGCCTGTCAGCTCGGGCGACGCCTTGGCCCAGCCCCTGACTTGGGAAAACTTCATCTTCTCTGATTAAAAATGACACCCAAACTGTGTACTAAGCCCCACATGTCATCACAGCCACAGAAGGTCAAAGAGATAAGGGGAGAACAGGAAGTGCAGGAAGTTCTTTAAGGGAAAGAAGGCCATTTTCCTCTCTTTGTGGAAGGCTACTTGTGGGGCACAGAGACCGTCTATGCTCGCGGCACGGGCGCCAGAGGTGAGCACGCAGCGTCACTATACTTGTGACACGGAGCGGGAGCAGTCACTGGCCGTCGCGCGGACAGCCAGGGCAAGGCAGGCTGGACCGGGAGTGGCACCTACCGCCTTTCAAGTCAGCGGATGCCCCCACGTACTGGAAGTTGTCCATATTAATGACATCGATGATAGGGGACACTACCCGCGTCCTGTCCTGAAAAACAAATCAACAACAGAGGGGGAGTCAGTATCACAAACTGAACAAAGCATCCCGCCCCGCCAGGGGCAGGCATCGGTGTCCGGCAGCATCAGGGACACCTGCCACCCTCCCGCCACCTGCCACTCCCGGCCGGCGGGGGCGCTGGGGCTTCCCACCCCCCGTGCCCCACCCTCTGCCATCACAGACGGGGTCTGTTCTGGGCCAAGCGACGTCAACAGGGAGCAGGCAGAGAGACTCGCTCCCTGCTAGCAGACAGCCGTGGCCATGGGACACCTCCGGTGTTTGCTGCCCGGGCTGATGGCCAGGACTGCCCCCGTGTGTCCCCCGCATTCTCTTCTGCTTCCCCAAGCACCCAAACTTCCAAGCACGGGGCTACTCTCCTTCTGACAGAATCTAAGCTCAGCTGTCCTTAAGCATCCTATTCTGTGAGCTGCGGTCAGTGCTGGGAAAGGACTCTCAGCGGAGGGAGCCATGCAACGATGCTGGGAACCCGTCTGTGTGCATGTGGTGGGGAGTGCATGGATGTGGCTATGGCCAAAGGTAACCCAAGGAAACTCAAGAATTCCCAGATTCGAAGCACATCTCACCTGTGAGTCCATCTGACAAAACATATACCCCCTTAGATGGAGGCATTTCTTTCTGCCAGTCATTACTCTGGTGGTCTGGGAACATACGGTCTTTCAACTTTCCTGCCCTGTTTAAAATCAGATGCTTGGGGCTCCTGGGTGGCTCAGTGGGTTAAGCCTCTGCCTTCGGCTCAGGTCATGATCCCCGGATCCTGGGATCGAGCCCCGCACTGGGCTCTCTGCTCAGCAGGGAACCTGCTTCCCTCCACCCAGCCTGCCTCTCTGCCTACTTGTGATCTCTGTTTGTGAAATAAATAAATAAAATCTTAAAAAAAAAAAAAAAGATAATCAGATGCTTGACGCTGGTGAGAGGCCCTGCCCCACGTGGCTTGTTAACAAAAGAGTAAATGCTTTCCTCCAGCCGCTTACAGAACCCGTGTTCACTATAAGAAAGACTGCGAGAAACAACGAGTAACAGAATCCGCAGAGCTAGCAACAGAACACGTCAGGGGAAGGTGGAAGAAGAGTGTAAGTTTCAGCAGCCCCAGGTGCAAGTTTACGGGGTAGAAACCCCCGTGCGGGCCCTGGGCACGGACAGTCTGATCTTTCTCGCTCAGCTCTGCCTGTGCCTAGGGATGGGAGTCGAAGAACACACTGTGCTCGGCTTTTACGTCCATTTCTTTTGTTTTGACTTCTTCTGATAGGACGGGACTTAGTGAGCTTTGTAATTTTCCACTCCTTCCATCCTTACTTGGGGAGAGGGTACTGGAAAGGCTTGCGGTGGTCCCCACCGTGGAGGTCTGGGGTCTCCGCACACTCTAGCATCTTGGCTGTGGTTACCCTGTGTCCTCTGCCACCCAGGGAACAGCCTGGTGCTGTGAAGACCGACCTGGAAGAGGTTGGGTGGGGGGCTACAGGAGGGTGAAGTTTCCAGGGGGTTCCTCCTTCAGCTGGGTGGGTGTGACGTGCCAGAGGGCTCAGTGAGGGATGGGCTAGGACCGGCTTTGCCTTCTTGGCTCTGCCTCCTGTAAGAATTTTGGATGTGTAATTCAAGTTCCCTGGACCCCCAGTCCCTCTTGTGTCAAATGGGGGTAAGAGCCGGATCCCAGGTAATAGGTAACGTATCTAACGTGTGGTTAGTAAAGAGGTCTGAATACTGTACTGTCACTATGAGTGTACAGAGCCACACTACTGCCGCATCGTAATTATTAGTAGCTGGTGGTTAGTTAGTATCTCATGACTTACTATCTGTCTGCTACGTCCTCATCACGCTTGACTTGCAAAAGGCATGACTTGTGCATCTCCTATTTCTCTAGTACTTTCATTAAGTTTGCTTCATCACTTTCGCAAGAAACACTTTCTCAGTCGGGAGGAAAGAAAGGCAACAGAAGAAGTAAAAGGCAAGAAACACGGCAATGGGCCAAAAGGAATACCACTGGCGATGTTTCTAGAGACAGAGGTTCACAGAGTGAGCCACGGGTCACCCTGACAGCCTCAAAGGGTCAACGGGGTGGTCGCGGGCCCCCGTCCCACTGCAAGCCCGCCGGCTGGGTTTCTCAGCGAGCAGCAGGCAGGAGACGCATACCCTGGCCCCCAGCGCTCAGGCAGCCAACGCCCAGCTTGCACTTGCTGGAGGCCCGGCGCTGGTCTGCGCTCCGAGGGTTGGCTACAAAGCAGCAGGCAGGGGAGGAAGGTCCTCCGAAGGGAAAGGAGAGGCATCAAACGAGTCAGGCTCTCACCAGCCTCTGCTGATCCTTGCCCCCCGCCTGCCAGGTGCTTTCCTCCCCAGCCACAGATTCCCACGGTTGAGTAAAACGCTCCCTGAACAGATGCCCAAGTGCGGACTTTTCCCCTCTCTGGCATCAAGGCAGACCGCAGCGCGAGCCCCGCGCCTCACCTCGGCCACCCTCTCCAGGAGGGGCTCCAGCCAGTGCTCGTTGCACTCGCAGTGGCTGTCCAGGAACGTCAGCACCTTGGCCTGGGCCGCGTCGGCCCCCCGGACCCGTGAGCGCATCAGGCCTGCGGAAGGGATTTCAAAAGCGCGTCAGGGTATCTGAGAAAAAGGCCAGGACGTCCTCCAGCCCCGGTGTGGACACCCCACGCGGCTCTGCAGGCCCCCGCGAACCGGGGCGGGAGGATCCATGCCGGGACAGAACTGCCGGCACTTCCTCCTCCGAAGTGAACTGGGCGCCCGGGAGCACGACCCCCTCAGAACGCCTGCCCTCTGAGACAGGCCTTTCCGCCATGAGCTGTCCTCCATCGAGCTACTCGGGTGTGGGACTTTGACAACTACTTTCCCGTGACACAGCCACAGGGTTTTATAATTAACTGGGCCACGGAAGGTGTTACTCAGACACTTCCAGGGGCTGAAGGGGCCGATGTCGGGGGCGGTAACGCAGTGAGAGCAGAGCGGCAAGGATCTTGGTCTTCCTACGACCTCGCGCAGCCCAACAGCACCTGGAACGAACCCCCGGTGACTGGCTTTTACACAAAATTGGTTCCATATCCATCAAATTAAGACCACTTATATACTTGTGACTGTGCCTAATGCAGGTTTTTTCCGATAATGCGAAGTCTTAGCGCAAGTGCTGTCTGCGTCACCGGGTAGGGCGGTCGTCATCAGTGGCTTTTGCCGTAGATGCCAGGCCCCAGATGGCCCCTGCCTTGCCTATGGCTCTGCGTGGATAACACGGTGTCAGTTATCCATGGTCAGCTGTAGTCTGGAAGCAGATGACCCTCCTTCTGATGTCTCCTCAGAAGGCCAAGTGTCAAGCTATAGCCTGACGCTAGGTCACTGTGTCTCTGTCACACACGTCACTTCGCCTCATCACATGGGCATTTTATCATCCCGTCAGCATGAGAAGGGTGAGTGCTGTAGGGTCAGGTATTTGGAGAGGGACCACATTCACCTAACTTTTCTGTAGTATACTGCTGTGACTGTCCTATTTTACCATTATTGTCGTTCGTCTCTTATGGTGCCTGATGGAGAACTTCAACCTCACTGGGGGTAGGTACGCATAGGAAGAAACAGTCTAAAGAGGGTTTCTGGTATCCCCTGGGGGAGGGCCAGTGTTTTCAGTTGCTTCGTACACTGTAGTCAAAATGGGTTTTCCGTGGTTCTTACAGAAATGCGTGCCATGGGAGGGAAAAGAGACGAGGCTTCTCGTATTGGAAAGGGCCAGGGAACAGGCAGAAGCAGTCAGACTGGATGGGGCTCAACCCTTAGACGGAGAGAATCACGTGGAGTGGAGGGCCCGTGCCGGTGGCGTTTCCCGCAAGGTTACTCCATGACCCACCCCAACACCACCTTTTTGGGTTGTGGTGTCAGAGGACAGAGTCTGGGGTCTCCAGGGTGGCCGGAAACGGAAGGAGGAGATCCCGGAAAGGAGGGCAGCCCCCGGGCTGGTGGAGCACCTCCCCACAAATCCTCAGCTGACCGCCAGATCCTCAGGCACAGGGGAGACCCCAAGCAGTGGGTGAAAGGGAACCATTGGAGGGTTCAGCTGGTGACTACCCCAGGGACGCAGACTTTGGCACAGGAGTCCCGCGCCAAGGTCATCTCTGAAGTTCCTCAGCTGATTCTAATAAACAGCGAGATGAAGAATCACTACAACCCTCGGCACTGAGTTCCTTTGCTGCCATAGTATTTTAGTGACTGATTTTCTCTCTCATCCAGCAGTAGTACCGTAGGCACCCGTCTGTATGTTCAAATATATGGGATACACACGCACGCACACACCAGCAGCCAAGCACATGTAGACATTAGTGTGTGTGCATGTTCTCGCTCACCCGTCGCACACTCATTTGTTTCAAACAGTGTTCCACCCTCTGCTTCCCCCGGTGGCCCCTCCTCGCCCTGTTCCGAAACAGTGTCAATGCGGGCTCTCACCCAAATGAAGATGCTGAGTTAAAGCATGGAGAAGGACCCATTTCGGAGGCTAACGGCACTCCCTGACGAGGCCAGCCAGTGATCGGTCAGGGATAAAATGCCGACATGAAAAATAGTTTCTCTCTTTTCCACCTCTTCTTCTTTTCTTCCCCCCTGTGCTAGCAAACACTTCGGGCTTAAATTCAACAAGTTATGACGCGGTTTGTGTGGAAGCAAACGTAAGGCAAGACTTTCAGTCTGATCTCAAGGTTTGGGCTTATTCTAAGCTTGGGAGACGGATGGGGAGTCCAGCAAATGGAGCTGGCTTCGGAGCAAGCTGGTCCCCTTGTTTATGTATCCTGAACATCTGGACTGATGACCTTCGTTGGTTAAAATATGGTGCTGATGGTGTGGTCCTAACAGGCTCAGTCGCTTTAACGCGGATGAAATACGGGCTAAGACGTACTGACTACTGGACTGTCCAGGGGACCAGCAGAAATAGTGCATATTGATCAGGGATCGCAAGCACCACCGCTGCAGAATCAACAGAGTCCTTCTCAAATAATGAAAATGGTCTGTTTTAAAGCATCTGTGTCCGGACTACGGTGGAGTCTAGAATCCAGCCGCCGTGCCCTCTGACAGCATGGATGCATGGGATGGTCATTACCCTGCGATTTTAGTCTCCTTTCCAGACACTTCAAAGTAATACTTCCCCTTTGGAGTCTCTCTTGTAACTGCCAATAAAGTCGACTGATGAGCCCAACTCCGGCAGATAAGACTGACAGTAGGTTTTGAAGCTGGTATTTGCAAAATCCAATAAGCATGTAATTGCAGCGCTAGCTTCCTTCTTGGGATGCCGCACCTCCAGCGGGCTGTCAAACTCGAACCCCTTATTTTACCAGATGCCTAGAGCATGGAGTCATTAAACTTCTCATTGCTAAATCTTTGTTTTTCTTCTAAACTCTACTACTCCAGGGACTGATAAGCCTTCCTCGATGGTAAAAGGAAGAGAGGAGCCAATTTTCCAAATACATAAATAAAAATGTAATTTGAACTCCTGCCCTAGTATACAAACAATTTCAATTAAGCTTTGAACATCCTCCCTAGGCTTTGCCGGGAGAGGCTCCCAAGAGGCGCTGGTTGAGCGAGACAGACAAAAAGACTGGAAAGTTAATTGTTCTTTGAGCTGAAATATTTCTTTAAGTCGTTGCCGGGTTCGGGAAAAGTCAGAATTCAACAGTCTTGGTACGGAATTAAGAAAAGAGTCTTACCTTCTCGCCGATCATTTCTGAGAACCCGTACCTTCTCAATTTTCCCCAAGAGGGCCCCATCTTCAGCTAGGGAAAGAGATAAGCGGAACATGTGGTACCCCATTTACAAGGGCTTTGCACTCAAGTATCGTGAATCTCGGTCATCTGTGAGCAGAGAATCTCCTGGGGCATCAAAGAGGCACCCCTTCTTTTGCGGGCCCTGATCTCTGGCTGTCTCGGGAAATGCATCACTAGCAGCCACGCTAAGGGAAGCTGGCGTTCGGGAGTCTGGCCGGGCATGGGGGAGGAAGCCGACGCGATACTTACGGTCATTGCTGTAGTCATCTACCAAGATGATCTCTTTTATGAGGTGGGGTGGGCTTTTCTTAAGCACACTGAGGAAACAAAGATAAAGACTGGAGGTCTAAAACGAGTATCATTTGGGGTGGGGAATTCTCACATGCTGGTCCCAGACCTTGGCTGGAGAAGCCACCAGCCACTGCTTGTGCTGTGGTCAGGTGACCTGCCTGTCTCCCCCCATCCCCCAACCCCAGACAGCTGGGGCCGTGGGGCCGTGTCCAGCACCCCTCCTGGGGAACACCTCCCATACAGTGCAGCAGGCGGCAATGGTGGGGGCGGGGGGGCTCTCCGGCCCTCACCTGACCACGGTCCTCAGCAAGGCCGACCTGGCTTCATTGTGGAAGGTGATCACCACACTGGTGGCCGGCAGGTCCACACGCCACTGCTTCCGCTGACACCTGAGGGAAGAGCAAAGATCATTCCCTGAACAAGAACCCGGCCCGGCCTTGGGAAGGTTCTGGGGAGCACAGGCAGCCTGACCGGCCAAGGCGGACATATTTGGACGAGCTGGTGATCCGTAGGAGGGACCGGCCTGTTCTGAGAGGAAGTGACAAGGGACATAAGGAAACAGGAAAACACAACCGGAGTTACATTTTAAAAGATGATTTCGGCGGAAAGTAACATATTGAGAACATCTTTCTAACGCTGAAAAAAAAAAAAGAAGCGTGTTTTAAAACAGTGAAGTCCCACTTATTCTCACATACAGATACACCTCAGAGATGTGCTTTTCACAATCCACAGTGGGTATTTCTGAGGGCTGGAACCAACTGCGGGTCGATGTTCTTTTCTTGTTTCTTCAGCACCATGCGGGGCTTCTGGGGTTCTTGGCAAAGCTGTGTGTAGAACCTGCCTCTGCCCCGCTGACCGCTCTCCTCCCACGCCTCTACCAAGGCAGCAGGGACACACGTCTGTCACCCTGCCAGGCTGGGGCAGGGTGAGGGCGCGGGGGCTCCTGAGCCTGCCCGCTCTCACCCTTCATTTAAGGAGCCGAAGGAAACCCAGGACTGCAAAGCGGATCCGGGGCAGCTGGGGAGAAACTACGGGCAGAACAACGAAAGGCACCTGTCCAGTCTGTTTTCCACAAACAGACACAAGACTGTGAGGACACGGAATGGCTCTTTTGAAAAACAGGACTCTGCCAGCTGGAGGCTGAAGACGCTAGAGTATCCCACACCAGAGGCAGAATGACCCAGAAAGGGGGCTCCACCTCAGCAGAGACCTTCCTAGGGGACCCTCTGAGGCGGGCTGCGTGGACCTGGAGAACATGCCGGCGGGGAGGGGATGGTGCTGGACACGGAGCGGTAACTCTGAGGCAGGCTCACCGCCTGTCAGGACCACTGGGCAGCCATCAACTTGGGGTTTCAGTGCATTTGGAGAGTTTCCAAAATGGTGGCACCATTGGAAAAAATGGTGGCACCTGCTTGGAAAAAAGGCTAGGGAGACCGTCAAGCATCTTTGCCCCAAGGAAAACCATTCTCCGTGTTTTTGTAGTCAGGGTGGGAAGAGTGAGAGATTTTTGCTGTGAGCCTGCAGCAGGGCGGGAGCTGTCTGTGGCGCCCACAGGGAGGTCCAGCCATGGACTCCTGCCCTCACGCGGGGATGCTCGCTGCCACCAGCACCGAGGCCGCTGGAAGCCTTCCATGGCGCCAAGACTCTTTGAAAACCCTGTTTTACCTGTTAGCCCTTAACGCAGCTTACCACCGCTGTGAGGGATCCGCTTCCAGAATTAAAGGCATCTATCTTGAATGGCAAATCGGTGGGAAAAGCGCAAAGATTTCTTTAAAAAGTCACCTTTGGAGCTCAGCCACGGCTAAAAGCATTTACGCAGTTAGGGACTACAGTGGCCGCGCGAGCGGCTCACGGACAATGGCCAGCAGTTCCACACAAACGAGGACGTCTGAGAGGAAGATGAGACACTCGTTTTCCCTCCTGACTGGGAAAATGACTTCAGAGGAGCACATTCTCAAAAGAAGCAAGAAAAGCCAGGCAATTAAGAAGCAATTAGGTCAGAATCACAAGATGGACCTCTTTTGTTTATTCTGATTATCTGGATAGCCCGACTGTCATTAATCATGAGAAAACCGCATCATCTACCCGTCACTGCCGTCCGGGGGACAAAAACGCATTCTGGAATTGATATGGTACCTCATTATGGCTCCTGGCAGCCGCGTCTTTAATGACAAGGAGACAGATAGGCTAGTTTTGCTGTCACTCCTTTTCTTTCCATTTTCAGAATTAGCCAATTGTTGGATTAAGGGAGGGTGTGCAAGGTTCAGCTGTGAACACATTCCTGACGGCAGTCCTTCCCCCAACGCAATCTGTCATGCATGAGAAGAGTGATGCCCTCTGCGGGGAGGGGCCACGTAGTCCCGTGTGCAGCGCTGAGCGGGGCAGGCCAGGTGCACCCCGGCTCCGGGAGCACAGGCCGCCGGGGCATGGGGGGACTAAACGAGGGAAGCACCTTTGCTCCTCGAGGCGTCGTCCACTTCGTCGATCCAATCATGCCCTACCCTCTCGGCTTCCTCTTCTCCACGGGAAGCCTCGTGCTCTGCGAGCGCTGGGAAGTCTCAGGGGGGCCCTGGGAACGTTTTTTCCAGAACACAAAGGGCTGCTGCTTCCACATCGTTTGATGAAAGCTCCCCTGCATATTCATAAGGCTCCAAGTTCCGCCAGGACTTGGCAGCCAGGAGGCATCCCGTTCTTTAAGGCAAAAGGGATAACGAGCAGCGACGGAGAAGTATCTTACACCCCACGGCTGCGAGAGTATGTGCGCACGGACGCCTATGGATTCAGATCCCAACTCCTCACGCGGAGCCAAGAGAAGGAGGAGGGGGAGCACAGAATTTCTTTAAAAAGAAATGGAATAAATCTTGCCTTTAAAGACTCCCAGCCGTGCCAAGCCATCTTCACGACTGCAGAGCGAGTGAAACAAGGCCCCATATAGCAGCTCCTCGGAGGACTCGGCTGCCGGGGACGTTCACGCTGGAGCTCTCCCGGGGAGTGGGAGATGGACTGCAGCTCCCTGCAAGCCCGTGGTGGGACAGGTTTGCCGCCGACGGGAGCTGGAAGCCGTGGGTACCCGGGGATGCACGACGGGGCCCTGGGTCATGTGCTGGGGACGCAAGGTCGCCAGAGTGACCACGGGTCTGGAACTAGAGTGGTCATTCGGGTGACTTCCGAGCCGGTAAAATGCAGACTTTAAAGATCTCCATGCCCACGTGCTCCTGAGCCCTTCTGAAGAATGAATTTGTCTCCGGGGCAGATCGTTCTGACGTGGGGTTATATCTGGGGTTGAACACAAAGTAGATCAAAGAACCCCGGGCATTGCTTCAAATGTACACCCCAATGCACGGGGAAGCTAGGGGCTCTGTTTGGGCATGCAGGAGTTGAATCATGCGTGTTTTCTGCTCTCCTGCCCCCCAGTATGCCACTGCTCCCCACCATCCCGGCTGGTCCGGTATTTCCGCAAAGGGTCTGTGGTAGCCTTGGTTACCGACTGTGTCATCTGCAAATATGGCTCTCATAATCTTGCACGGTTGTTGGAAAAATTAAATAAAAATGTATGAAAAAGAAGGCCACTGTAATTCTAACTCAGGGGTGTAATGCACATGTGGTGGTTGTGCACCATTGGTGCCGGCCATCGGCATGTGGCGGTCAGCATGGAGTCTTCCCTGCGAACTTGCTGTTGAGGCCAGTGTGGCAGGCGTGAGACAGACTAACGCACGTGGCGATCTGGGGGAGGACAGCATGGTCACTCAGGGGAAGAAGGGTTCCTAGGGCTGCAGGAAAAGCTCAGCGGATGGAAGGGAAGGGGGCAGAGGAGGAGGCTTCAATAAGCGAGAGAGAGTTCCAGGACGTCTATATGGTACAGAGCAAGACCGCACTTAGTGAGACGGGGATGGTGGCCAAACCAAGGGGGACAGGAGAGAAGAAACGCTGGGCTAACATGCTCCATCTCCCTGATATGTCTGTCCAACTCAGATTTTGTAAGGAAAATACTGAGCAAGTTGGCTGAATAGCAATTAATTTAGTAATTAATTTAGTAATTAAGCATGACTCTATGTTAGCCTAAAGACTGATTTCTAGGATGGAAGAGACACACCTTAAAAGATAAAAAAAGCAACGTTTCCAACCATGTCAAGCCATTGTCTGGTCTCCGGGTGCTCAGAGTTGCCCAGCCCCTCTGCGAAGCCCGCGGGGCACTTCTGGCCAGTCCCAAAAGGGGGATGTATAGACCCCACGACCCTGAACATAACATGCAGCCTGTATTCTGATAACAGGCTGGAGTCCCGAGCCAGAGGAAATCTGCTGGCCACAGAAACCTTGGATGTTCATTTCTGCAGCGGACACTTCTCACTGTGCACCCACAACCCACCCCCCAGCTGTGCCTCTGCTTCCCGTGGACCGGCTCAGGGAGGAACACCACCAGGCTCAGGCAGGGCCATGGGATTTCAGAGTTCTGAGTGCTGTCCTACGTGTTCCTCTTTATAAATTATTAAGTTGGTGTTCTGGGTTCACTCAGTCTGCGAATTCAGTTGGAGTCTGCACCTGAGAGACAAATCTAGCTTTGGTTTGCTGACAATAAAACAAAGGAGAGTGAATAAACAAGCAAAAAGTGAAAGTTTCTGGGTTTGCAAAGCTAAGGGTCAAGTCTTGGACCACGATACAGTCACCACGGTGACGAGGCCCCCGCGGCCTCCTGGGAAGAGAGGCAGCCGGCCTGCTTCGGCCCAGACAGCCTCTGCACCATCACCGTCGGTGTACGTATGCGTGAGGACCATTTCACACACGCAGCCTACAGAGTGCCACACGCCCAGCCGTGCACCTTCCGCTCACCGTTCTCTGATCTTAATATTGTACGGGGTGCCGGGGTGGCTCAGTCTGAGCGTCTGACTCCCGATTTCAGCTCAGGTCATGATCTCAGGGTCGTGAGACTGAGCCGCATCAGGCTCTACACTCAGCACGGAGTCTGCTTGAGATCCTCTCCCCCCACCCCCCCACCCCGCCGCAATGAATCAATAAATCTGAGAAAAAAAAAAAAACCCAAAAACAAAAAAACCCAAAACCTATTCTACAACATTGGCATGTGACAGGTAGTAGTTCAGTCCCTTTGTGTCCTCCCCACCTCCAACCCCGTTTTCGCCAGGGGTAACCACCCTCCTGAATTGGGTCCTGCCATTATCCCTACGTTAGGTTTTCAATTGTCTATGCACGTCCATATTCATAAATAATACACAGTCTTGTTTTGTGTATATTTGAAATTTATACGGGTGACACTGCCCGGTGACTTCTTTTGTGCACCTTTTGGGAACACGCCTGGTTTCATATGCGTTGCTCTACTGACCGCACGGTCCCCGCTGGAGCCTCCCACAGCAGGCATGCAGCACGGCCCGGCCCTGCTCGGCGGCTCGCCAGCCTCTCTCCGTCGGGGATGTCGAAGTAGCGGGCACTGTCTCTTCCCGTGTGTGAGAAAGCTTCTCCACACTGTCTACCCAGGTGGGACTGCTGTCGTAGACGGCGTCCCTCGTCAACTGGGCACGAGAGAGCCGGACCGCGCTCTCACGCGGCTGTTAGTGGCTTCACTCCTTCCCTCAAGGACAAGTTTGTCTTGCTCCACAGTCCCACCGCCCCCCCACCCCCGGTCCGGATGGCGTGCTTTCATCTTGTCAGGATGATTGGTATGAAATGAGCAGCTCAGGACTCCGATTCTCATTTCTCCAGTCACTAGAGGCCTCCCATCCTTCCGTATGTGTAGAGGCCGGTGGAGGGTTTCTTCCGTTAACTGCCTGCTCATAGTTTTGGTCTAACATCTCGATTTAGGGTTTCACCTCGCTATTACTTGATGACAGCTATTTGTATATTCTGGACATCATTCTCGTCCACCGGATGCACTGTAACACTCTTTTCCAAGCCTGTGGCAGATCCTTTGGTTTTATTCGTGACGTCTTCTGTCAAACGTAAGTTTTAAGTTGGCTTTTCAAACTGTGGCCCTGGGGAAATGTTCTCACGACCTGAGGTCACCAATGTACGCACGTTGATGTTCTTCCAGATGTTTTAACTCTTACAAATACTTTCCACATTTACGTTTTCCGCCTACTCACATGTGCTCCCTTGAATGGCAGGACGAAGGCGTCTCTTCTTTCCTACACGGGTGATCTGTTGTCTCGGCACTACTTAATAGCTCATTACTTCCTCCCGGAATCGGAAAGTCTCTGCTTGTCACATGGCATTTTTTATGTGCAGGCTTCTATTTCTGGTTCCACTTCTGCTCTGCTCCTACTCGAGCAGCCCTACATTCACGCCACGCTGCCTTATCGGGAAGTAAGTCCTCACGCTGACACGGGAGGCTGCCCACAACCACGTGTTCGTTCTTCAAGACTTTTATTTGCTCTTTGGGGCCGTGGGCCTTTCCTTTTGAATTTAAAGGTCAGCTCTTGAGGTTTCCCGAGAAAAGCACCGTATGACATTGTACTCAATTCCCACGTTAATTTGAAGAGAATTCATGTCTTTGTAATAGCGAGTGGAGTATTTTGGGGACCTCCATGTATGTTTTTTTGGCTTGCTTTTTTCTTTTTTCTTTTTTTTTTTTAAGCAATGTCTACAACCCAGTGTAGGGCTTGAACTCAGGATCCCGAGATTAGGAGTCAGCCAGGCACCCCCTTCTTCGTTAGTGTTTTGTACTTTTCTAATTTTCTCCAGTAAAGTTTGCATGGCCTTTATTCCTAACTACATTCTAAAGACTGGGGTCTGCTGTCCTGTTTCCTAATTGGCCAATGTTGCTGCTTGTCTCTGTAGGCGGACGCTGGGCTCGGCAACCTCACTGGGCTCCCTTCTTTGTTCTGACAGTTTGTAGGTTCTCTTGGATTTTCCATGGATCAGTTCATCTGTATTTTGTCCTTTTCATTCCATTTCTTACCTGTATCACATTTCCTATCTTAATAAGGCGCAGGTGATGGCCTGTGGCATGATATGCGATTTCAAAAAACAGGAGTAGAGAACATCCCTGCCTCCATCCCATCTTCAATGTCCATGTGAGTAATGTTCGTCATTAAGCATAATGTCACTGAGGATGTTTTATCGATACCTTTAATCAGGTTAAGGAAATTCCCTCGTAAGTGCTAAATTTTACTGATTTTTTTTTCTCCTTCCATCTATTAAGGTGGTCATATAGCTTTTCTTCTTTGTTTTTATAAAATATTTTATTTATTTGAGAGAGAGAGAACATATGCATGTGTGCAAGTAGGGGGAGGGGCAGAGGGGAAGAGAGACAGAGAATCCCAAGCAGGTTCCACGCTGAGCAGGGAGTCCAGTGGGCGGCTGGATCATGACCTGACCTGAAACCGAGAGTCAGACACTCAGCCACCCAGGGGCCCCTAGCTTTTCTTCTTTAATCCACTGAGAAGGTAAATTGTATTAAAACAGTTTCCAGGGGCACGTGGGTGGCTCAGTGGGTTAAGCCCCTGCCTTCGGCTCAGGTCATGGTCTCAGGGTCCTCAGCCCCTGCATCAGGCTCTCTGCTCAGCAGGGAGCCTGCTTCCCTTCCTCTCTCTCTGCCTGCCTCTCTGTCTACTTGTGATCTGTCAAATAAATAAATAAAATTTAAAAAAAAAAGAAAAAAAAACCAATTTCCACTGCTTGTACTTGTAGTCCTAAAATAAATTCTAACTATGATTTTTTTTTTTTAAAAGTAGAGCTGTATTAGATTTGTGAGTATTTGGTTGACATCATTTGAATCTACAACCATAACCATGATTGGTCTCCAAGTTTCTCTTCTTATGCTTTCCTTTTCCAATTACACAGCAAGGTACTCCCGACCTCGTGAAACAAATGGGGTAGATTTCCCTCTTTTCCTGTTCTTTAAACCAGCCTGTGTTTTACACAGGGGAGGCAAACTTTTTATTGCCAAAACGTCCTTTCGTGGCTTGTATTTATTCCTACTTTTTATTTCTTGAGTGATTCTGGTAATTTTCAATTTCCACGTTCCTAAAAAAATATCCATTCCACATAATTCTGTCGCATCTATTTGCATAAAAGTGTACTTACAATTTTCTTATGGTCTTTCTGAGCTCTACTGGATCTGGAGTAATGTCTGTGGTTTTTTCCCCTAATACTATTTAATCATGGTTTTTATTTTGGTTAATCAGTGTTCTTGGAGATCTCTATTTTTTGAAGATCAAGCTTTATATAATCCTCTCTACTTTGTGTTTTTCTAGCTCATTAGATGTTTCTTTTCCCTGCATTATGTCCTTCCTTCTGCTGTTGAGGTTTTTCCCCGTTGTGTTTTCCCTCCTTTTTGAGTCGCAGAGTGGGCCTGGGTTCCCCTATGGAGCAAACGTGCGGCTTCAAATCCAACCAGCTTCTCCAGAGGCAGAAACAGAGGCGGTTCTGTCCTCAATCAAGAGGTGGGCGGGGTGAGATGGGGAGAAGTGGCCTGAGGTGTCACAACTTTCTTTTTAACCGGGAGAGAGGGACATGGTGCAGTGGCTCCATCCTCTGTCAAAGCACACACCACGGGCCCGGGGAGACCCAACCGCGGAGGGAGGAGCCCCCGGGCTGCGCAGACCGCTGTGTCCCGCACACCGAGCCCCTGACGGTGTGCCAGCCTCCACGCACACCTGCCGGCTGGGTGAGACTGACCGGGAGACCGAGGCCGGATGTTTCAAAAACCTCGAAATAGATTCAAGCGGTTTTGTCACTTCCCAGCCCCTTTGCTCGCTGCCTGTGTTGGGAGATGTGTGAGCAGGAGACGTTAACACACGGGACACTGGGACGAAGGCTCTGACCAGTAGGTGACCCCAGAGAGGTTCCGAATGCACGCTGGCCCCCTTGTGCTCACCCACAGATATGCTTGCGTGGTTTCCATTTCAGTGGGAATAAAAACGGCAGGTCTGTTGTCCGCATGTGTTCCGGAGGCCTGACACAGCGGAGCCCCAGGAGCTGCCATTTCCCACATAAGCGGTCTGGCCGGGCACCTGCCAGGCTGCACCCAAACTGGGTGCAGGCACCTGCTGGGCACATACGTGTCACTCAAGATGCCGGTGTCCTTTGGCTCCTGATCCCCACGAAGTCTGGAGAGTCAGTGTCAGACTCTCCAGAGAACAGGTGAACACGCCTTGGCCCTGCCCCCTGGAGTAGGTCCGGGTGATGCCTGAGGACCTGATTTTAGAAGCTCCCCCTTTCCCCAGGTGAAGCTGATGCGAGGTTGTTCTTAGGCCTCATTTTAAGAAACTTTGCAGAAGACCCAGGGATGTCGGTCCTCTACTAGGGAGGTATATCAGACTTATCCGAGGACCTCTGGAATTAGACACTGGATTCTGATAAGCACAGAGCGCAGAGGTTAAAAAACTACTTCTCTACAAGATCCTGGTATCCTGTTCCCTGTCACATCTCAAGCTGAGTCGAGTCCCAGTGTCTATCATGTAAGGACCCGGTCTGGGCTCTGTTGCTCACTCTCTCCCATGGTTGTGAAGCCCGACATGTCTAGACAAGTCTAAGGCCTTTAGAATAAGGTCCCAACACAGTCAGGGTCCTGTGGAAGAAGACCCAGCCTGCCTGTGAGGCCTGGACTCAAGAGGTAGTATGTGCCTGAAACAGGCTGGCCCTCTACCTTCAGGGCATGAGAAGCCTGTGCAGGCCAGCCTGGGTGGGATCCCTCCTGCACCCTGAGCACTTCCTCTCCGGGCACCCGCTGATAATCAGCCTCCCATGGCCAAGTTTTGCTGCAGAGTACTAGGAAGGCTGGACAGACCCTGGCGTAGAAGGGGTGTTGGAAATGGAAGTAAAAATTGAAAGGGAAGAAGAAAAAGAAGAAAGCTAACTCATTGTCGTATAGCCTTCATTTAATTAAAACATGCTCTGACTAATCCTCCAAACCGTGATCATGGCACCGTATTCCACCTAATCAACTAATTTCTGATCAGTCCTAATAGCTAGAGAGCTTCAAGTACAGAGGTCTCTTAAGGCGGAAGAGAACCAAATCCTAAGACATTTAAAAACCTCTACAGGACCCATCTGAAATTAAGCTTCTTAAAAATCTAGTTGGCAGGAGATGGGAATAAGCCCCATTAATCACCATGGGTTTGTCTCACTTTGAAATTATTAGTCTAAAACAGCTCTTGAAGAGGGCAGGTCCTTGTACCCCAAACTGCATAGAAACAGGAGCCTGTCCTCAAACAACATGTTTGTCCTCGCTGTGGCGTGAGACACTCAAGCAGCGCTTATTTACCAGGCTCGCTGGGAAGTCCTCTGACGGCCCTGGAAAGCCAGTGGTTCCAGAGGCGAAAGCGGACACACAGGCCCCGGGCAGCAGGCGATGCGTGAACACACATTCTTCGCTCATTGAACACCCCCTCTCGGCGCTGGCCACAGAGAGGGCCATGTGGGACCCACGGTGTCCTCCCCCAGGGATCGAAAGCGTGAGGTTTCCACGTGCTACCAGCAGCGAGCACCATGTGATGGGAGTCAAACTGTTCTTTCATTCAAAGCCCAGCATCTGCCCTTAGCCTCCAGCTTTACAGGCATGAAATTTCAACCAAGAACTTTCTCAGGAGTCAAGAGCTATTGCGAGTTGTGAAAATTACGGCCCTGGATGAAGCCGTCTGAACTTCCTGAAGCGGCCAAGGACACTTCTGCCGTCCGCCCCAGCTTGCCATTCGCCCGGAGGCCATGCAGAGACAGAGAGCGCAGGACTTCACACTTCGTTCCTCTGGAGGCCAGGGAAGAAGCTGTCCTCTCTGGAGGGAAGCCCACGCTGAGTATCAGACAAGAAGAACCACATGTTCCATTTCTCGCCCCTTGCCTGTCCCCCTCGGGAACCAGCCACCAACTGTCCCACCCAGCGACACCAACTCTGCTTCCAAGTTGCTGAGGACTGAGATTTGGTTCTCATTGCTCTGTGCAGAGACAGGCTTTTATCTGCTCCTTGCTGTCTTAAAGTGACTAAACTTGAAGAGCGTCTCTCTTAGGGATTATTCAGGCAGTGGGCTTTGTTCCCTGCCCCGGATCTTTGTCTTACAGCCGTGGCCTCAAAATAATGGAGCCTGGGTGGCCACTGAACAGCAGGTTGGATTTTCTGAACTTGGTAGAAGAAAGCTATGTGCTGTCAAGGATGACGCTTGAAAGGACCACTCTTTTGAAAGATACAGTTAATGGCTCTGTGTTGTTGACTGTTGGACACAGATCAGCTTTTCCTGTAATGATACAATGACTGATAACTGCAGGTTGAGGCAGATCCATTCCCTTACATGGCTGATGGCACACAGCCCGTGATGTCCCTGGGCAAGAGTAATAGGGACGCCTGGGTGGTTCAGTCGGTTAAATG
This sequence comes from Neogale vison, assembly GCF_020171115.1. Classification (NCBI taxonomy): domain Eukaryota; kingdom Metazoa; phylum Chordata; class Mammalia; order Carnivora; family Mustelidae; genus Neogale; species Neogale vison. The sequence goes on along the minus strand of NC_058092.1, from coordinate 149,323,908 downwards.
CCTGCCTTTGGCTCAGGTCATGATCCCAGGGTCCTGGGATCGAGCCTCATGTCATTGGACTCCCTGCTCAGAGGGGAGCCTGCTTCTCCCTCTGTGCCTCCCCCCTGCTCATGTGCGTGCATGCTCTCTCTCTCTCTCAAATAAATAAATAAAATCTTAAAAAAAAAAAAGATGTTAAGTATGTAACCTCGAAGTAAAAGATTCACTAATTTAACTGCCCCTGTGGCCTCAGCCTATCAGTATTCCAAATAGAGAACCAAACACCCCGTGTTTGTGTCAGTGTGGCATGTACACATTTTTCCAACCGATGTCAGGGTAATTTGTTTGGTTCCCGAATCCCTGCTCATGTCAAATATAACAGCAATTTCTGCAATTTTTGGAAAACACATCGACTGCTAGTTAGTGACAGAATGGCATGTTATGGTAAAGAATGATAAGGTTGTCTGATGTTTCTGGACACTGACAGTTACTATGTTTTACGCTCAGTCCTCTGGACTCTACAGTTCTGTGGGATGCCACTAGGCACACCTGAAGGAGGTACACTCTTCTCGGTATTGCAAAAAATCACCCTCTCTTACTCCTTTCTGACAGATCTATTTTTGGGTGCAGTGCCTGGTCCCTGGGGTAAGTCCTCACCGCCCCAAGATGAACTCATTTTCCCAGCCTTGGTCATCGTGGTCACAGAGAGCCACGACTCTGTTCTGGCCAAGGGATTATCAGAGAAAGTCTGCTGGGCAGAGGCCCAGAAAAGCAATAAGCCACTGAAGAAAAGAGCACTTCTGACCCCTTTAAAGTCTTTAAAGTCATTGTGATGCATGGAGCTACTGCAGCCTTTTTACAACCAGAAGGTTAAAAAAAAAAAAAAAAAGTGCTGACTACAGTGGCAAAGACATCAGTTCTCAGCCAGCTGAAGCAGCCTTGAGGGTTGCCTCCAGACTTCCTGTTAAATAATTTAATAAAATGTCTTTTTTGCTTAAAGTATCCTAACAGACAAACATAGTAAGTGAACCTGATCAGAATACTAAACAGAAAACCATGAAACAACACAGAAGAGTTTCAAAAAAAAATTGCCACAAGAATTCTGGGCATTGTGAATTTACCATTTGTGTACCCAGGGAGTGGAAGGTAATTCTCAGGCTGAGTGAGCTCACAAAGCATTTCAGTTATCTAAGCTGCCTGAAAATACATTTGAAGTTCTACTCAAAAATAAAAAAATAAAAAAAAAAATAAAAAAATAAATAAATAAAAACAAAACAAAAACCCAAAACAAAACAAGACTCAACTTACAGCATAATATGGTAGGACATGTGAAAATTACTTCAGCAGGACAGTCTAACAGGCTTGGGTAATATATGGTGATGCAAATGAAACACCGCTTAAAAAAAATCATTATATAAAATATAACTAAATGATTATATAAAATAATCTTGACAATAATCTGTGTCGAATTCCAGGTAAATCAACAAAACCAGAAAGTGAGTGGGAGAGAGTAAAACCACATTAATTTGTCACCTGGAAATACATAGGGTTTTATTCTTGCCATTAAACCAATACTCCTTTAACTTCAGTGTCTTTGTTGAACTCTTATCAATATGAAAAGGCACAACTAGTAGACTCCCATGTAGGAAACAAACTTTCTTAGCCATGGGAGGGAAAAACAACCAACAAAAGAGAAGACCCAGCAAAGTAAAACACAACATGTTTTCCAGGTGACAGAGGAAAGAAAATGTTGAGAAAACCAGGCATGAAAAAAAAAACCCAGCGTGACATGAAAAATCAGAGAACAGATCTACCATGAAAATGGCACAGTGTTTGATTACACTTCGGACAATCAAGTTGGCCTCAAAATAAAAATACAGTGCTGGCTGCATACTTACAAAAGACAAACCTTAATCAAAATGACGCCAACAACACAAAAAGAAAACCAACAGAAGACAATATATCAAGAATAAGCAGAAGTAGGAACAAGCAGGATATTAACACCATAAATAGTAAAATGCCCAGCAAAACAGAAAAACATCAGATGCAATGTCAGAGGGTAATTTTATGTTAATAAAGGTATAACCCATTGTGAATGTATCATTTCTAGGTCCCAAATCACAGCAGTCTAACACATCAAACAAATACTCTTAGAAATAAACAGAAACCCATCAAACTGTAGTAGGAGCTTCAAATTCTTCTATTGAGTAGATGGTAATAGGGATCAGGAGGTTTCCAATGCAATTAATCCAGCTGGTTTAAGAGGTGAACTTTGAACTTTGAAACAATGATAGATACTACCAGTCTTCAAAAAATAAAAATCAGATATTTACAGAAATGAGAAGGAGAGACTGTAGCCTCTGGAGTCAGACCTGATCTCCAAAGGCCGAGGTATGCAACCTGGGGATTCTGTTTCATCGAGTGTAAAACCCCATACCAGCAGAAGCACCTACTTCAGAGCTGTTACAGGAATGACATGAGCAATGCCTGCGAAGGGCTGAGCATAGTGTCAGGGACCGAAACACTCGACTGCGTGAGCTGTCGTGGCCATCCTTGATCTCAGACCACAAATAAAGCCCTCCGTGACCTCCAAGTCAAATCACCATATTGCAATGTCTGACTACACCACAATAAAGTGGAAGAAAAGAAAGAAGTTTAAGTTTAAACAGGTAAAAAGGAAAAAAAAAATTAATTTCTTATAATTTTGAAACTCTCTCTGAAATAAGCATAGTATTAAAGAATCATCCAAAAGTAGAATTCCAGATGAGTAAGAAATAAAAGGTCATTTAAAAGGAGGCATAAACAACAAAAATTATAATGCTACATTTCATAATAGGGGAGATTCAGCCAAAGCGCTGTTCGCAAACAAATGTAACAGAAATAAAGTAAACATCCAGTTCTAATGTGGGGTGGAGGGGGGCCGGGAGGGCAGAGGAAAGCAGAGGGAAGAAAATATAAAATAACAAAGGCTGACATGAATGTGCTAGAAACAGATAAATCTTAGAATGTAAGCATAATCCCAGCTCTTGGTTCCTAAGGATCAAAGCAAGAAAGGGTAAAAGACAAAGAAGAAGAGAAAGCTGGGGGAAAAAAAATACCCAGAGAGACAAATCCCTGGCATTTCTAAAGAGAAAAGAGATTTAAGTGCATATGCACACCACGCACGCCAATAAATTTGAAAACCGAGCGGAACTTATGATCTTCTGGGAAGATACAAATTATCAAAATTAATTCAAATACAACATAGACAAACCCACCATATGTCAACACCCATGAGAGAATTTTTAAAAGTTACCAAAGCGCTGCTTTGAGTAAAACAAAAATGGTTCTAGGTTCAGATGACTTTTATAGGGGAACTTCAGGAAAAAATCCCTTTGTAAATAAGTTTTTTTAAAGCATCTTTTTAAAAGATGACTGTTCTAACATTCATTTTACAAAGGTAGTAGAAACATAAAGCCAAAGCCAGATGAAGAGAAGGGAGGCAGGGAGAGAGGGAAACCACAGATCATTTCAATTAGGAATCTTAATCCAAAACCCAAAATAAAATAGTCGCCAAACTCAGCAATACAGGGAATACATTCTGGTAGATTCTCAGAACCAAGTAATACAGTGACATTTAAAACAGGACTTCCTTTCAAATGAGTGGGCACAAAAAGGTTATTCAAAAATACTCACCCCAACACTGTTTTCATTAAAACCAAAAAGAAACAATCCTTACTTCCGTCACCAGAGAACTAGCTAACTAAACATAAAATGGAATATATAAAGCCATTAAAAATGAAAGCTCTATTTAAAATGTTTCCTATGGATCAATGAGTGAAAGAAAGGGAAATGCCAAACAGCAAATATAGTAACGTATTTTTATATAATTACATGCATCTAACTATCAGAGGATAATATAAAGGACAGATCAGGGAGGGCATTCACAAGAATGCTAATGCTTATCCCTGCCTAGTGAGATTTTTAGATCAGGTGAAATTCTTTTTAACTTTCTGGTATGATTTCCTTTGGGGGGGCAGTAATATAAGCAAACGTGTATCTACTTTTTAAAAGCTAATGTCAAAGGGAAAGGAAATGGTTAAGGAAATTCAGAGTCCTTTGAGGAGGTCTGATACAAGCTGTCCTCTGCAAGAGCCTTCTGGGTGGCTCACTACTGTTTAGATGAAACAGGGGCAGATTTGCTGAAGATAGTCTGCCAGCCGTGGGAGGGGGTGTTGTCACCGCCACCCCCAGCAGCCGCCCTGTCATCTGTGTCTCACCCTGAGCTCCTCGGGGCTGGGACTGCTTATATCCCAGCAGAGACAAATCCTAGTGCCCTCTGCCCTTTGGGAGGCTGTGACAAAAGTGCTGAGATGATGACACCACTGTGCACTGCTGGACCCTCTTTACAAATGGGATTCTAGAGTCAACAGGGCCAATGGAGCCATTTTTTAACAGGAGCCACCAAATGAGATCTAGATCTGCTCCCCGGGCAAGCGGCGGAGAGGAAGGGAGTTACAAAGTGTATCAGCAGTTGCACTCAGTACTGATCTCCAGGGTAACTCCAGAAGACTTCCAGGAGATCAAGCTGCTTGAAGACTGTTCCCGGGGTCTCTATTCCCCTCTCCAACCTCTCCTCCATCATCTAATACACCTGAGGGCGAATACGTCTGCTAACCTGGGTTGTCTTCATCTCAACACTGTGTAATGCAGAAGAGGGCAGGCTCTGGTCCCTCCAGGTCTAGGTGCTGGTCATCATGTGGCAACAGAAGGACACTTACTTTGTACTCTTCTTTATTGACCTACGAGTCCATAATCCCTGATCTACACTCCCCAAATTTGAAACTCTTAAAAAAAATAACAAAAAACCCAACTCATATCCTATTTTGTGGCAAATCCTGAGCCCACCTGAATTCATCTGGCAAGTAAAGCGTGACCTGGACTGAGATATACCAGCTTTGTTCATCTCGCTCCATGTGACTGCTCATTAAGTTTTCCCACAAAAATATTAGTATTTAATTACAAGGTATTGCCCCAGAATTAAGGATATTATGTAATAAATCTATGTAATATCTATCTGGAGTGAAAAAAAATCTGAATTCCTCAGGAGTTTAAGTGAGGGACTGGGGAGCTGTCTAAGCACGGATAGTCTCTATCCCCAAGAAACTTACTAAATACCGGGGGAAGAATGTGTGAGCTCTGAAATGAGGGAGCCCCTCCAGCACACAAGGGGAATGGGCTGCAGGGGATGTCAGCTGGGGGCAGGGATTCCCTGGCATGGGCCTGGTCAGAGGTGGTCTTTTGGAAGAAGCAAGGTGAGCTGTGTCTTGAAGGATGAGCAGGGGGAGGAGGCAGAGCCAGGCCAGGGGATGGGGGTCAAAAGGGGATTATGCTTGTTGGGGTCTTCTGTGACTTCTCGTATGGGAAGGAGCAGGCAGGAGTGATGCCTGGGGAGGCGGGTCCAGGCAATGTCCCGAGTTAGCGGAGGGAGGTGCTTGCAGCAGGTCTGAGGGGAGGAGTCAGGGACTAGGCAGAGGATGGCAGGAAGAGGAAGGAGTTCATTTGAAAGGGAGGCCAGAGGAAGAGAAAGGCACTCCAAGCCATGTGGGCTGTTCACAGTCCCAGGGGCCTGTCCATGTCAGACAGCCTGAACCAGACAGGCAGGGCCCTGTTTTCCTTCTAGCTCAGAGCAACAACTGGGAACTTCTCCGGGGCTAAAACGTTGTACTTGCATGAGTACCAAGAGGAAGAACCACGTTGGCCTTTGCACTTAACAAAAGAGAATATAAAAATTATCAACCATAAAAAGGTATTGGTTTCAAGGGTCACAGTGTAAGTACTGGAAGAAATTCAATAATCACCATAAGAGAGAAAAATTCCATGAAGAACAAACCTATTAACACTGAAGCCATTTTTGTGATCAGAAGTATCTCTGGGCTTAGTGACACACATTCAGGGATGGATAGCAGAGCGGCTTTAAATACCACAGAGAACTGTTTCAAAATCCCAAATGGGTAACTTCTATCCAGGCTTGTGCCCTGAATTCCAGATTGTCACATATCTCCACTGCTCACTTGACCCTTCCACTTGGATCAAAGGGTCCCCCCCAGTCCTTGCAGTAAGGCTCCCCTAACCACAGCAGACGTTCATGTAGCGCCTACTGTGTGCTAAGGAACTTACAAAACTCATTCACCCTTCACCACGGTCCCATGAAATGCCCACCGCCATCGTCCCAATTTACACCTGACGGAAGTGGCCCAAGGGGCTCAGGGATACGCCAAGGGAATGCCAGGATTCGAACTCAGGCAGTCTGGTGGCAGCACCCCCCCCCCCGGCACTCCCTCTCCTCCTCAGAGTAAAGGGCCTTCTTCAGGCAGCTCAGACAAGGACCCTGACCTCAACTTTCGCACTCTGCAGGCTACTGTTCAGCCTCCTTCTCGTCCCTACCTTCAAAATGCATCCATTATCCAACCATTTCTCACCAGCTCCTCTGCTAACCCCCTGCTCCGAGCCACTGTCAGGGTCACTTCCATGGGTTTCCTGGATTCTGTCTTTGCATCTTCCACTCCACCCCCAAGAAGCCTGGTCTTAACATGGCCACCTATAAAGGAAGGATCCTTTACACAACTAATTCAGATGATGTAACTCTGCTCTAAAACCTGCAGTGGCTCCCATCTCTCTCAGGGGAAAACCTAGGGTCCTTATCATAAGTCTCCAGGCTTCCCAGATGCCCTGACTCCTGCCACATCGCCTACTCCCCCTGCACAGCCACGCTGGCTTCCTGGCCGCCCTGATGTGCCTGGCGCACTCCCTCTTCAAAGAACTTTCCCTTGCCATGTCCCCTGAAGGGAACCCTTTCCCCACTATCCAGATGACGCTGTCTTGTTCCTCCCTCAGATCTTTGCCTAAATGCCCTCCTGTCAGTGAGAACCTTCCCCAATAACCTATTTATATTTTGCCTATTTTACAGAGACATAACCTGTGCACGGCACAATAACTCGACTTAATATTGTGAAGTCATTACAACAGTAAGTTTAGCTGACATCCATCATCTCATATAGATATAAAGGAAGGAAAGAAGGAAGACATTTAGTTTTCCTTATGATGATGACTCTTAGGACCTACTCTCTTAGCACCTTTCAAACATAGCATACTGACTAAATTAATAAAATACTAAGTGATTTAATAAAATTTTTAAATAAATATAAAATAAAATATATAAAAATAAAATAAATGAGATAAAATATAAAAATATAATTATTTTTAATAATTAGTTATTTAATAAAATACTGACTAAATTAATAAATAAACATAGTGCTGACCAAATTCACTAGGCTGTCTATTGCATCCCTAGTAGTTATTTCTAACTGGGTGTTCTATCTTTTGATCATCTGCCTTCAATTCTCCCCCCAACCCCACCCTCTGGTAATCACAAATCTGATCTCTTTTCTTTTTCTATCTATTTGTTTTTCTTATTCCTTTCCTTTTTTCCTTTTTTTTGATTCCACCTACATGTGAGATCGGATATTTGCCTTTCTCTGTCTGACTTTTGTCACTTAGCATAATGCCCTCAAGGTCCATCCATGTTGTCACAAATGATAGGATTTCCTTCTTTTTTATGGCTGAGTAATATTCATGTGTGTATGAGAGAGATTTTATCTGTTCATCCATTAATGTACACTTAACACTGCTCCAGGTATTGGCTTTATAAATAATGTTGCTAAAACATAGGGGTGTATGGGTGTAGCTATCTCTGAGACAGTGATTTCGTTTCCTTTAGACAAATATCTAGAAAGAGAATTATTGGATCATAGGGTGGCTCTATTTTTAATTTTTTTTTTTTTTTTTTTAGCTTTATTAGCGAGAGGGAGACAGAACACGAGCAGTGGGGAGGGGGAGAAGGAGAAGCAGACTCCCCACTGAGCAGGGAGCCTGATGCAGGGCTCGATCCCAGGACTCTGGGATCATGATCCTGGGATCATGACCTGAGCCAAAGGCAGATAGATGCTTAGCCGACCAAGCCACCCAGGTGCCCCTTTATTTTTTATTTTTGAGGAACCTCCACACCATCCTCTATAGTGGCTCCATCAACTTATATTCTTACCAACAGTGCACAAGAGTTCCCTTTTCTCCACATCCTGCCCAACATTTCTTATTTCTTGTCTTTGCGTGGCAGTTCTTTTAACAGGTATGAGATGATACTTCATTATGGTTTTGATTTGTATTTCCCTGTTGATTAGAAATGCTGAGCACCTTTTCATGCACCTGTTAGCTATTCATGTATCTTCTTTGGAAAAATGTTTATTCAAGTCCTTTGCCCATTTCTAATTAAATTATATATTAAATTATATATATTAATTATTAAATATTTTGCTATTAAGTTGTATGGGCTCTTTATTTTTTTATATTAACCCCTTATCAGATATAGGATTTGCAAATATTTTCTCTCATTCTGTTGGTACGTTTTCATTTTGTTGACTGTTTCTTTTGCTGTGGCTAAGCACTCAATGGACCTTTGACCTTGACTATCACACTCTCTGACCCCACCCTTCTTTTATTTCTCTGTATTGCCTTTAACACTTAGTTACTGTCTTCTAACCTCCCCCACCCCCACGCAACGTAAGCTCTAGGAAGGCAGCCATTTAAAAAAAAAAAAATCAGTTTTGTTCAACGACGTTTCCCCAGCGACCAGAAAAATACCTGTGACACAGCAAGTCCTCAAATGCTTTGCTAAATGAATGCATGAATGCAAGCATCAAAAGAAATCAGTGCTGAATATAAAATTTCAAACCTGAGTGCAATTTTTCTATTGGGATATTTCCTTCTTTTAATAGACTCAAATTTCCAAAGATGTGGATTTTCTTTTTCTCTCATCACTGTCAGATGGAGGAAATCACAATTGATTTGGTATAGTTAAGATGCGTGTTATTTTAAAAGTCTGTACTTCTAATTTTACAGCTTGGGATGGAGATATGGGTTCTCACAGTCTCCACCGCTAACACCTAATACTCCAGGACGCATGTGAAGTGGTCAGTCACATCGCTGAGCAGGCAGGCATTGATGGGTAAGGACACAGGTGACATTGAGGGGTGATGCTGCTTCTTTCCAGCTCATCAAAAAGTCGCAGGTAATCTCTGAAATCGTATTGTTTCAGAAAAGTAAAATATACAGCCCAAGGGACTGAGAAGGCTGAAAAACAGTTTATCTTGTTTTGACTAATTCCTAAAATAAATAAAATCCTCCTATTTAAAAAGAAAAGTTTTTACCAGTTACATGGTGATGGGAAGCGACACGTTCAAGTGAGTGGCCGACAGACAAGGGTTGGCTCAGACCCAAAGATTCATCTCATTTACCAACAACTTGCTGATGACCCCCATTTTTCTTGCTCTAATTTCTTTCTAAAATAGGTGGAATCACCGTTTCAAAGTTATTTCCTCAACCATTCTTGGTCAACAGCAACGCTCTCCAATGTCGCGTTTGCACGAGAAGACCCACTTACCCCTCAGCACAACGGAGGCATTCATACAGAGAAGGCTGAAAGTCTGCCCTCAATGGCACACACATATCAAGAGTAAAGCTTAACAGAATAACAATTCAGTCCTTGCTCAAAGCTGACTTCTCATACACACAAGCTGCTGGTCACGTAAAATAACAATACAATAATAGCCTGTATCTGTGTAGCTGTTTGCAGCTTATGAAGTCTTTCACAGATGTGCGAGCCTAATAGCAAAGGGTAAGATGGAGAGGGCATGCATTATCATGGTTTTTCAGATAAGAAACCCAGAGGTTACAGAGACTATTCTGACCTTAGTCGGGGAGTTAAGTGACAGAGCCATTAACCACTCAAGTCCACAGCTATTTTTACTTGTTCTCATTTGTGATTGACAATGCTGCTCAGGACAAAATTTATGAACTGTCAAGATTCAGACTGAGTTTGGATTCCAAATAGGACACTCGGGTTTTTTTTTTTTCTTTTTTCTGTTTTCAGTGATTGTAAAGTTCTTTGGTATACACCAATCTACCTGCTAAAAGGAACTAAAAATTGTGGATGAAACACATCAGAAAATCTCTCTGAAGGCACTGGAGAGTTCACAAGGCAGCTGGGTGTTACAGGGCCAGGTTCCCAGAAAGAAGAGAGGCCCCCAGAGTAAGGCCATTGTTCTCTGATCCTCTTCCCCTCAAGCAGTGTGAAGCCATGAGACTGGGTAAGCCAAGCAGAAGTGAGGGCTTTGCAGGTGGAGATGGAAGCCAAGGTTCTGCAGGTGGCCTGGAGCTGCAGAGCTGCAGAGCCCAGAACTGGAGTTCAGATCTTGCCAAGGAAAAGGGGCTCGAATAAACATCCTGGGCTTCCAGGTGGCATCCCAAAGGGCTACTTCCTAGTAGAAAAAGAGAACTGGAAACTCAGCAGAGGTCTATGAAAGGCTGAAACCCAGCTTTATGCCAGCTCAGTTTCAGACCTGACCCAGGTGATCTGCCCTATTTTAACTGTCTTCCAGGAGCAAAACTAACTCCTCTTTGGAGATGAAAACACCAGCTCCGGCCTTTAAATATTTCTATATTTGTTCTTACCCAACAAAAAACATTAGCTAAAATTAAGAAACCAGCAGACGGACTTGAAAGCAAAACAGATAATCGAGCAGAGGAAAGAATTAGTGAACCAGAAGGAAGGCCGATAGGACTATACCTAGATTAAGGCACAGGAATAAAAAAGAATAAATAATATGGAAAAGAGCACAGGAGGGGCAAGGACATTTAGAAATCTCTAATGAAGACATAATTAAGGCCCAGAGGGAGAGAGAGAGAGAACATGGAGCAAAAACAAAACTTATCAAAGACATGAAGCTACAGATTCAGGAAATCTACAAACCCAAACAGGTTCAATACAAAGGAAACACTTGGGCACATTTCAGTGAAATTTCTGAAAATGAAAGACAGAGAAATCTCTTTAAGGCAGCTAGGGAAAAAGTTAAAATGCCTGCAAAAAAAAGCACTACAGTAAGATCAACAGTTGATATTTTACCAGAAACAATGGAAGCCCAAAGACAACAGAAAGACCACATAAAGGTGCCCCAAGTACTGTCAGCCTAGAATTCTAAATTCAGTGAAAATACTTTTCAAAACTAAAAGTGAAATAAAGGTGCTTTCAGACACATAAAAGGATAGCATTCCTTGCCAGGAAAGTGGTACTAACAGAAGTTCTCAGGCAGATGAAAAACGGTCCTGGGGGAAAAGTGAAAATTATGAGATGAGGAAAAATGGAAACTCAAATATGCGAATAAATTGAAAGGATATTTACTGCATGAAAAAACAGAAGATGTCCTGTGGAGTTACACATAAAGAGAGAACAAAACCATATGACAAAAGAGACCATCAAGCAGGAGAGAGGAAAGCTAATGGGAGAAAGAGCTATAAGGCCCATGCACTGTTTGGGAAATAATACAATTATTCACTTACATTAGATTCTCTTAAGTAAAGAATGCAACACGCTAATAGAGAGGGAAATACTTATATCAAAAGAAGCAGAAAAGAGGAAGAAAAGGAACACAAAGCAGGTGGCCAGAAGAGGACACTGACAGAGGGATGCTAGCATGAAACCCAAATGCGTCAGGACTTGTACTAAATGTAAAAGGACTAAACAGTCTAAATAAAAGACAAGATTATTGAAGTGGATAAAAATCCAAAACCCAACTAGCTGCTACTTACAGAAGATACGCTTTAAATGTAAGACCAAAAAAGGCTGGACATGAAAGCACAGGAAAAAACAGACAACAGAAACCCGTACGCCAAAGAAAGATGGGGCAGTTCTACCAATACTAAGCACGACAAAAGCATTCCTAGTGGTAAAGAGGGCAGTTCATGATGATAAAAGGGCCGGGCTGCCCAGAGGATAACGGCCTCTCATAACGGGTCTAAAACCCAAAGAAGAGAGGGCAACGGAACACAACTTTGAGCTGTTTGGTTGCCCTTCCCGGACTGTGCAACTGTGTTTCCGCCAGCCTTTCCCACTGCACCGCCAACTCCTTGAGGGCCGGGAGGGAGGACCTTCATGTTCATCACCATAGTCCCAGGATACTGGTGGAAAGGGAACCAAAGAATAAAGAAACAAAATTACATGACTCATTTAGGACCATGCCATCTCTATAATCCAGAGTCATAGCCAGGGAAACGGAGCCATGTGCGTGTACAGCCACTCGGGGATTCAGCTTTCAAGATGTTGGCGACCGATCTTTTCAGATGAGATCTCCACCAGGGCCGTCAGAGCCGCTAACAGAGGCAGACAATCTTCACTGTCTGTGCCTTTTACTGTCTCCCAGTCTAGGGCATTCTTTATTTTAGATGCCGATAAGGCCTCAAATAGACAAAAAAGGGGAATGCACAAAGGGGAAAAGAAGAGTAGCCTGTTGTTGGGCAAGTCAGGCCCTAGGATGAGGTGACGGAGAGCCTTGCCGCCGGCCGCCCCCGACTGCCCACCCAGACCTCTCCGGTGGGAACGGGCACGGGGCGCATTCTTCCATTACACTCCTGTGGGGCGCCTGAGACCGGAGGGAGAGAAACAGAAGCCTTGCTTCTCTTCAACTGAAGACGCCGGACTCCATCAGCAGGTGGCCGGAGGAGGGCCAATGTGGCTCAGGCGTTTGGCTCTGAGTCTCCAACTTTGACTGCTTTTTAGGTGCATTTAAGTTTTAGGCCAGGATTCGTGCCCGAAAACCAGGAGCAGGAGAAAGACACCCATGAAGACCGATGACAAGGTGGCCACGCTGGAGATCGAACTCTGGGTGGGCAGTCAGGTGCCCGCAACCCCGGTTCCTCCACCAACCAGCATGCGCGGACGCGGGCAAGGGGCCCAGCTTCTGAGGCTCAGCTCGCCATCCGGCCCGTGGAAACGCGGTCAATGTCACGGCCTCTGAACGGTAATGTGCCTGGTCTTCCATGGGCTCAGGGCGCTAGATAGAGGTGGTGCCTCAGTGGGGGCTGGGGTACCCCAACTGTCTGCCACACCCTAAGGGTACTCCTGCTGACAGCAGGACAAAGGGGGAACCACCCACAGCCAGCACGGGGTCAGCCACTCTGCCTGCTGGGTGAGGCCCCAGCGCTTTCAGGAGCCGGCTCTCTGGAGACTGGTGGATGACATCACCCACGGAATGATCTCCCTTCCTATCTGGCAGGAGTGCTAGCAGATTAAATACAGTCAGTGCACATAAAAGGCCGAGCACAGGCCATGACGGATAAAATGCCCAATAAATATTCTGCTATCGTGATTATCGAACAGACTTTAAAGGCTTGCTGGTGCGCTAAGCCAGCCTCCCTCAGCCCCACTGGCCACAGATGCCCCCAAGGCACTTGAACTTAGAGCACGCCAGGACGGCGGGACAGAGGTCGTGCAGCTAGATCCGCAAGGCGGGTGGCCAGACATTCAGGGGTCTGAGCCCTGCGGGGCTGTGGAGGAGGCAGCTACCACGTCGGGAGGTCAGCTGCATGTGTTTGTAAGACATCCGTTTTATAAGAAGAATGTGAAATGACAACGAAGCCCTGGGCCCGCCTAAGAATGCCCCCACCTTCAAGCACCCACTCACGAGGAGCCAGAGTCTCTGCAGAGACGCACTTCTCCTGTTTCCCTGAACCCTCTGCTCTCCTAAAAATCAAACCCGGAGTCCTGTGACCATCGCCTGCAGCCAAGCATCCCTCCAAGCAGCTGAGTTTATGCAGAAAACTTTTTCTTGGCTTCCACTCTGTTTATTCTTATGGAGCCACAATGAGAAGTTCTGATCGGATCTTTCCCCACAACCCTTAATCCCGATCGGCGGCTCTTAAAACAGCTTACATCAATGCGGACGTTCTTGCCAGGATAAACAACATAGCCCATGACTTAAAGGCCTGCCTCTTGTTGAAATTTTGCAAATAAATAAATAAATAAATAAAATAAATTAAAATAATAATAATAAATAAATAAAAGAAAGGAAGGAAGAATGCCCCCCCCCTCCAGAGTCCTGATCTTTGTGTTTGGGCATCACGGCCAAACACTTAAAACACTGGTTCAAAACACAGCCCTTCGGGGATGATCTTGAAGGAAACCAAACCAAACCTTACAACTCTTAATTTATGGACCAAGTAAAAACAGTGTTTTCTCGATTTAGAGCCTGCCAGATAAATCCATTAGGCGGGCAGCTTGGACACACTTCTCTCTGAGAGAAGGGTCCTTTGTGGGATGCAGTTGAGGCAGCCCGGTTCTCAGGAGCAGTGTTCCAGTGGTAGACTCAGAATGTTTCAAAACCCTTCATTTTTAAACTTACTGATCAAAGGAGAGGGCAGTGACACAGAGAGAAACTTTCTGATCGTTAAACTCTTGCAACCTGAGCAAAACCTGTTCTTTTTCCAAGAGCCTCTCCTTTTTCGGTAACTTGAATAAATAAATGAAAAGGAATGGTGTTTGGCTGACAGGGAAAAGAAGAAAACAGGATAATAAGGTTTCTCCCCCTGAAGGTGTATTTGATTTTACTTCTATAAATAATTTTAAAGCAAACCAGCTCCAGCTTTCCCCAGCAGACAGAACAAGATTCTATAAACTTCTTGGGTTGTGCTTGACTTCCGGACTTGACTTTGCCATCAGACGCATTGCGAGGCAAACAAAACACACACTCAAATGTAAATGAAAAACAAACACCACAAAACCCTTCTGAGTTGGGTGCTGGCAAGGCTTTTTCATACCCTTCCTCTCAAAAGGCAACAAGAGTACTTCTCCGCTTCTCATGGCCCACGGGAAACAGCGAGTGGTCTACCGTGCTGGACCGTCCTCCGAGAGTTGGCGCCGGCTTCGCATTTACAGCCAAAATGTCCGTGGTGGACCAGAGCTTGGTCTTTGGGCCTCTCCTTATTTCTGTCTGTGTTCGCTGGACATGACATCCAACTCATGGTTTTAGACACCATCTGCACACAGACCATTCCCAAATTCGCACTGCTACCAAGGCCTTTCTCCCACACACCAGACACACATCCATCTAGAACCGCGTCTGGAACGGAACACCTGTACACGTTAGCTCCGGGTGCGTCCCCCACAGCGGCTCCACTCAGCCTCCCCCATCTCACGTAAAGGCATCCCGTCTCTTCCTTCGTTCTAGCAGAAATCTTGGCACGCCACCCCTCGTCCAATCCATTAGCGGGTCCCGCTTGCTCCCCCTTCAGCGTGCGTGTACCTGGATCTTTTCCAGGCTGCTCTGGCATCATCTTTTGCCGGGCCAGTAACAACAGCTTCCCAGAGGCAGGAGAGGGAAGAAACCAACAGTCCAAAACAGCACTTTCAAAATTGCCATCGGTTTTTTAAAATTTACTTTTGGTCTTATAAGCTTATTTGAGTTTTCAAGTAACATCAAATGAGGTAGAGAAGCTTTTTTTTTTTTTTTGGATTGGAGAAACTGTATTTCAAGGACAGCATGGGCTTCTACTTTCTAATTTCTAAGGGTTTCCTGTATGTCAGATCTAGGATTTCACTCCTGGCAAGCTTTTTGAGGCTTCCTGCTTCTCTGTATTTTTTTGGCGCAGAATTTTTTTTATACACATAAAAATGTAATGAAGACATACCCAAATGTGTGGAGTTTTGTTTTGTTTTTATTTTTGCAAGGCTCTGAACCCCTGACCCCTTGTATCTGTCCCACATGACAGACAGGATGCTAACTGCAGTGCTTTCCAGTCCAGGAGGAACATAAACATGGTGGAATTATTTGGGGTTCATCTGATTTCCACAGTTTAAAACTCTCCCTTTCACCCTCCTTTATTCTTTTATGACTGTTAATATCAGTAATGACTCAGTGGGCGCTCACCATATGTCAGGCTCTGTGCTGACTAATACACTGGCTCAGCACATACACGCCGAGCTCACTGGGTGCCGAGAGTCGTCCCGTCCGGGCGTGCTCTCACTATTCTGAGGAGCAGAGACAGAGGAAGGCGTAAATAAGTCAAACGCATGGTGTGTAGGGGGTGATATGAGCTATGGAGAAAATCAAGGGTGTGGGGGATTAGGAATGCTGGCGTGGGGCCAGGAGGTTGCACTCCTAGGGGAGACTGTCAAGGTCAAGGGCCTCCTTGCTGATGTGGCCCCTGAACAAAATCTCATGGGAGGAGGAACCAGCCCCTGTGAACATTCTGTTTAATCCTCACGGAAACCAGAGGTGACCGTGTGACATCATCGTACAAATGATAAAGGCCACAAAATTAAGAACCGGAGAGTCTGGGATTGTGACCAAGATCTGTGGGACTCCAGACACCTTGGTCATAATGAGCCATGACCGTTGCTTTCAGATTTATCCCAAGTGAAGGCTGAATCCAAAGGTTTCCATAATCCCAGACCAAGGGGGATACTGCAGAGGCAGACAAACAAAAACGTGACATTTGTGTAGAAGGTCAAATGCCTTAATTGCTATTAGAGAAACAGCGGGGAGTGGGGGAGGGGAGTCACAGACGTAACTTGATCTCCTTAACTTGACATTTAATAGGAGCAGTTCTCCTCAAGCTCACACTTTGAGGACAGCGCGCTGGCTCAGTTCCAGGCATCCGCTGGACTTGGGCAGACTTTAATTTAGCCGAAGTCAAACAAACGGGGAAGGCATCCCAGCTGTTCCCTGAACACATGCAAACGAACGTCACACGGTAGCTGGAACTCAAACTGGCCCCCCCAGCCCCCCAACATATCCCACCGTGAGACGAAGTATCAAACACCTGTTCGGACGAAGTCCTATCTCAAAAACTGTAAAGGAAGGACGTCTGTCTATATATGGTCTGGGGGACTGTCAGGGTCTCGCACTGGAGGCAGAACCACTGCCCAGACTCTGACGAGCCGTCGAGAGAGACACCACTTTCTCGTGGCTCTAAAGAAAAGACTACGGAAGAAGAGCCCCAGAGAAAAACACTCGTACCCAAGCGGAGCAGTGACAGCGTACCACCTTGTGGAGACGGGGCTCCAAACAGTCGAGTCCAGCCACCAGGGGAGGTTTCCGAGCGTGAGTCCACTCGATCTCTAACCACTCTCTTGGGTGTAGGCCCAGCCCCTCTTAAAAAGCCACATTGCCCCTTTCTGGCCTTAAGTTAGCTGCTCCTAGGCACTGGGCAAGTTCTGACACAGCGGGAGCCTCCCTGTTCTCTGTGCCATGAGGACCACCTTTGTGTCCAGCGCCACGAGGCTGGTGGGTGGCACGAGGGTGTCCCAAGGAGCGTCTGACACAGGCCAGTTAGCCTGGAGATGGTTGGTCATGGGGACCCAGGCACCCAGGACCTCTCCCGACACAGGCAGGCATGTCCATGCTCCGGGGTAGCACACAGAGCTTTGGGACTTTTAGGGTCCCACAGCCTCCGTGTGGCTTCCCCAGGGTCCTTGGATCCCAGGTCAGCAAGCCCTAGTTTAGAGAGGGTGCCAACTTAAGTGCTGACTTGAACCAGGGCTGCAGGGTCAGGACTGCCCCGAGAAAGGACGGTTGGATCACAGTAGACATTAAACAGTATTTTGGAGTGAATCTAAAAAAATGGTAATATTTTAACATCACATATCACATACATTTACACATGGGTCATACGTTTCCTACATTCAATCTATCACACACACACACTGCACACTTATTACTTCCGCAGTCCACCTGGCAGTTAACTGTGCCTACACAGTTAAGTCAAGTTTCCCTGAAAGGAGGAGAGCAAAAAAAAAAAAAAAAAAAACAAACCACAAAACTTTCCACATATGCTATGGACTTAGAAAACAAGGGCAAACTCTAAGATGTGTCTGTGGGTGATGTCACTGACTTTCTTCTCTCATCAGCTTACCCTCCTCTCAATCCCCGGCGCTCACCCAGAGCGATCGGATTCCTGGCTGGCTCCCTGCAAGCCTAGGGCGGGCTGTCACAGCCTCTTCCCTGTCCTTTTTTCCAGAGGCCTCCAGCTCAGGACCTGTCCCTCCTTGGGGTCTTTCCTGGCCTTCCTACCTCCTAGGGGGCCCAAACGCACTGATTTGCAACACACTGTCCAAGCCTCAGGGGGCTGAACCCCCTTGCTTCCTGGTGCATCGGTCATCCCCCACACCCCACACCCCCTAACCAGGACAGGACAAGACTTTTCTGGCTGGAGTCCCAGGACCCAGACACAGCGTCTGAGTCACAATAGATGTACATCCGTGATGTGCCATCCCTGACAGAGGGAAGACTCCCCAAGTCACTCAGTGAGCAGGAACGCCCGCAGAGCCCCCAGGAAAACAGCTGCCCTTCAAATGCAGCTGCCTATTCTCTAATGATCTGAAACAAGGTGATTCCCCAGTGAAGCCTGTGTGAACAGCCTCCCAATCAGAGGTTCCTACCAGCAAGGCTGGGAGGTCAGAGCAAGGGCCAGGGATATCACTTTCCTGGTAAGTGGTGATGAACACACGTTAGGATGTCTGGAGACCTCGTCGGCGAAGCCTGATGAACCCTGGGGTGCCCTCCCCCTGCAGCTCCCAGATCTCCGAAGAATCAAGAGAAGGATGCAGACGAGAGCTCCTGGTGTGGTCGGAGGTCACCCTGTGCCTCCTGTCTCAGTCTCACACCGACCCTGCTGGGCTGTTTCTTTCCCTTTTCTAGTCTCTACAGCATTTCCGACTTACACTGTCTTAACAAGCAAGAATTCAGATTTTCTTCCTGCCAACAAAGTTGCTGAATGATGGAAAATGATGCTTGTGTATGCACGGATTTTAGAAAAGACAAGTGATGAGTGGACATGACACCAGGAACACAACTTCCCCTGCTGACTCCCACGCTCTGGCCAGTAACCCACAGCCTCCAGATGCTGCCTCGGGCCATCCAAAAGCCTAGAATCTGATCCCAAATGGGCCTGTCACTTCCCACGGGTGAAGTCCCATTGCCGCATGCCCCGGAACTTTTCCAGCTTCACCACCCATAGAAGGCACAACACACGGTCAGCTGCCCAGAGGAACGGGAAAATGTGAGTGGCCCAGTGAAAGCTACTTAGTGGGCTGTGGGGAGAAAGCAAGTGAGGCCCTGGCCCACTCCCAGCTCCGTACTTACTGGTCGTGTCTGGTGTCAGGTATGGCTCTGTCCATCCGCAGCTTATCACTTTCCACCTGGTTGAATTTGTTGCGGGCGTAGGGGTCCTGTCCGGAGCGGACCATCGTCCCTCCGACGTAAGCTTCCTGGTTGAAGTCCCGCCACCGCACTTTTCCTGCAAGGAGCAGAGCAGAGGGTGTGGGACCAGGGGAAATGGGCCCGGGGGGCCAGCACGCACCACAGGAACAGTGCAGCCTTGGGAATTAGTGCCTGGGGCTTCCTCTCCTGGCAACCGTCATCAGCAAACTAGCTGAAAACAGCCCAAGCGAGCGCCGTCATGTCCGTCCACTGGACAGCGTGCAACCTGCAAGTCAGAGATGTGGACCCCAGGCGTCGTCTCGCAAACAAGAGTCTGTGCCAACCAAAGCACAACGGTGTTGTGCACACTTTGTGAGAGAGGAGATTTACATCTGCTCGTCCCACCTTTCCAGGGATTACGGTAATGCCCCAACGTACCTCAGATACGGTGAAAGAGATAATGTCCACATTAATTACTTAATTTATTTGGGGAGAGAGAGACACACACAGAGTGCGTGCACAGGAGCTGCAATGGCAGGGGCAGAGGGAGACTCTCAAGCCGACTCTGTGCTCAGTGTGGAGCCCAACGCGGGGCTTGATCTCACGGCCCTGAGATCGGGACCTGAGCTGAAACCAAGACTGGATGCTTTCAACGACGGGACCACCCTGGTGCCCCAAAGAAATAAACATTTAAACCAACAATGACGCCCCCAAGCACAGGCTGTCCAAACACCCCTCAGTGAGATGCCCCGAGGGATTCTTCTCGCAGCTGTTGCCATGTCCGACGCCACCAGGAGGACACAGAGCCGCTCCTACTATATACACCACCCGGCACACGTGTCTAGAGGGAATGAGGCACGGTGGCCTGTCCGCATGTGCAGCACCAGGCTCACTGCCAGATATGCAGCCGCCGCCCCACAGGGCCAAGCACAGGCTCTCCAGGAACACAACAGCGGAGCGGGGCGCTTCGACTGGGATTTGGCATAGGGACTGTGTTGGCGGTAGCCTGGGATCTAGGAGCAGGAGCGCTGTGGGGTGGGGTGGGCCTGGGCAAGCCTGGGAGCAATGAGGGCAGAACCTGGAGAAGCAGGCGACGGCCTCCGCACTCTCAGGGAAAGAGGCGGAAGGAAAGACAGACTCAAAGCAAAGAGAAAATTCAGGACCCGACATCCCCTCTGGCTTCAGAGGGCTGCGGCTGCGGGCTGCCTTCCGGATGGCGGTCAAGGGTTTTATTCTTTGAAACACTTTCCTAAAGATAAGTAAGTTTAAAACAATAAAAAAGGTTCTTCGGGAGGACTTAATGGCCTATTATGTGCAGCAAACTCAAAAAAAAAAAAAAAAAAAAGAAATGAAATGAAAAGAAAACTATGATAACACCCTTGCCTCATGAAGCTCACGAAATTCCAGGTGGTCACAGAAGCTGTGAAGAAAAGGCATGAAGGGGCCGACTGTTCTGGGGTTGCTATTTCATATGGGGTGTCCCATGGGACTCTCTCATAGGGGGACTCTGAGTAGACACCCAGACAAAGGGAGGGACAGGGCCACATAGGCCTCTAGGAAGAACACAGTAAAAGGCTCAGGGAACCGCAGTGCAAAGGCCCAGGAGTGGCAGTGAGCTCACCTGCCCTAGACCAGCCAGGAAGCCCGTTTAACAGAGAGTGAGATGCTGGTCAGAGAGGTGACAGCAGGCCTGCTGACAGTGACCCAGGACAGACCCGTGGGTGCAGGCGATTGTCCTTCTGCCCCATGTCAAGCATTGGTGGGGCTGGTTAGGTAAGATCGACAATACCTGCACACGTGCTTTTCCAACACGATCAAAAGGACGACAGGTTCCTTTCTCTGTGTCAGTGATGAGGAAACTGAGATTCACTTACAGATCTGTTCAAGGCCACAGAATAAATTTCCCATCCAAAAGCTCATCTGCTTCTTGTTGCAACTGTCCTGCGAGGTCAAAACCCCCATCTCATCGCAGCTGGTTGCCGTGGAAATGACGGCTGGGGTCACAGAGGTCCGGTCTCTCAAATGGAAAAGCAGTTTCATGACTCACGAGCGCTCTGGCTACGGCAAGGCCACGCCCCCAATAAATGTCTGGTCACAGGAGCCAGCCAGAGCGGCAGCATTTTCTCCCACCTAAAATAAAATGTTTCCCAAACATTTTTTGGGGGAAACATGTTTTGCACACTAAGGCAACCCTAGAAATACTTAACAGTCCTCCTCTCTCCCCATCTTTCTGCCTTCTGCCTCATAGACCCTTGGGGACAGAGGAGGAAAAAACCCCCACTTGTGCCTCAGCTAGAATCCATACCTGCGACACTTACTGCGCAATCTCAGTGAGTTGGTTCCCACCAATGCTTACTGGCCTGAATACACTTTACTGCAACGACGAGTTTGCATGACGGAACCGAGAACTGTGGGGTCCCCCACCCACAGCCAGAGAGGAGACTGTCACTCAAGAGATGTTCCGTCGCTAATGGTTACGTTCCACGTGAGCCTCACTGGGAGCACTGGAGACAGTAAGCAGGAGGTCCGTTCACTCTTGGTCGGGGTGGGTGTGTGTGTGTGGAAAGAGCAGTGGCCGAGGGCCAAGGCCTCCGAGGAGCTCCTGGGGCTTCGATCCCACCTGCACATCTTGGGGCTAGGAGACCCCTGCCCCCTTTCTGGAAAAGATTCGAGTACAGCAGAGGGTTTTATGGTTTGCCAGATGTCAGTCACCAGGGGATGGGGGGGATGTGGCCTGAGGCCACTGGTTTGTACTAGGGTGTGGACTATATGCTAGGCCTGGCAGTGGCTCCTGAATGAACAAAACTAGACCTGTCCTGTGGAGGTCATGTTCTAGAAGATGGAGGGAGACAGACCAAAAAGTGACCATCCTGATCGATGTGTCGTTAAAAACTGGGCCACGTGCTCTGAAAGCCGGAAATGTAGTTTGTGGTAGCATCTAACAGAGGAAACTGATGCAGACGGGGGGCAGGGAAGGCTTCCCCAGGGAAAGACCATCTGAGCTGAGCTCTGAACAATGAGTAGGAGTGACAGACACGTATCCTCCGGAGACGGCAGGAACCACTCAGAGGCAGCCCACCGTCACTGCTGCCCACTCGGGAACATCTTCAACGGGACTCCTAGGGGCCCTGCCATGCCTTGTGACAATTTTCCCACAGCATCAGACCCTTTTACTGGAGAAAGACTAACTGGTTTCTCTTCCTTGAAAGTTTCGCAGGATGTTGGAAGCCAGCAGGGACATGTCTGACTAAAGGACACGCGTTTTCTCTCGTGTCTCAGATGTATGACATGCATGTACGCACACAACCACAAAGACGGTTTCACCCTTGCTGCATGTGAACAGATCCAGTCTATTTTTCTTACGTGGGTGTGACAGATCCTCTAATAAAGGGTCACAACCCGTAATTTGAAAAACGCAGGGCTGAAGAACCATTATAGAAAGGAGATACTCTGTGTTATATGGAATTCCCTGGGCTGGAGCCGCCCGAAGAGGGAAAGGCAAGACAGAGAGCGAGCGGAGTTTCCGGAGGGGACATATGCCCCAGGCCAGCCCCAGGCAGCAAGGGAATCCCCCGGATGCAGAGAGCACAGAACAGGAGGGGTGTAAGTTACAGGCTGGAATGAAATAACCAAAAAAAAATAGACATAACGTCTGAACATCCCGACTTTAAACAAAATGCCATCCATACGTCGTCTTGTACTTCCACCGCCTCTTTAAAATTTGTAGAAAGCACTTGGCAAATTAAGAGCTTTCGAAAACACACACACAGAAGCAGATCTAGAGACCGTGCACTTGGGCCAGCCAGAAGCAGTGGGCAGGAAATACCCCGGAGATAGAGAACTTTAGAGGACAAGCCAGAGACCGGCTTCATCCCCAGACGATATGAAGACAGCCGGCAGTTAAAGAGCACGACCGCAGAAAGTGGGCATGACCCCGAAAAGGCCCGTGGAAACTGCTCTTTTATTAAATGAGGTCATGAACATACTGAGGAAGAAACCGATTTCCAGAAGATAGACGTTTCTGAGAAGGAGGGACTGACTGGTCTTGGGAGTGCCGAAACCTAAGATTCTGAAAGACTGAGACTTTTCCCGATGGTGGCTGTACAGACAGTACGAGGCACCTGTCCACCTGTCGGGGCCCTCACGCGGACCGAAGCGGCTGGGTGAGGAGCCCCTCCCTGTTCCAGCCTGGCCCTCAGGCAGTCTCCCTGGGTCCCCTGTCCCTTCTGAGAACACACGCGGCCAGCCCAAGCCCACCTAGTCTTTCAAGGTTAAGCTTGCCCTTCAAGGTCAAGCTTCTCGGAGAAGTGGGAGGCTTCCAGTGCTGCCCCGCCTGCATCCCATCGCCCCAGGCACAGCCTTTCCCGAACTCCCAGCTTCACCGGGAAGGAGCCCCTGACCCAAGAGCCAAACCTCCTCCTAGTTTGCTGCTGCTTCTCCCCCACGAGCCCCAGCACCCTGTGCGGGTGGCATGCACCTGCTTGCTGACCCAGCTACTGCGGATGGTCTCCACCTGGTCTAAGGCACCCCAGGCCGATCCTGAAAAAACATCCCAGACCCTGCACACTGCCCCAAGCCACACAGCTCCGGACGGGCTCTGAAGAGCGGGATCGCCAAGTGCTAACACCCGCCTCTGAGCAGCGCCCTCCACCCGGGCCGGACAGCGGCCCCTTCCCTTGGTTTGCCGACGCCGCTGCCCTCGCGAGCCCGCCAGGCGGATCTGCGCTCGCTGCGCAGAGAACCTTGAGGACGCAAGGTCAAGGGCGGTCCCGCGCCAATGTCGGGCTCCCGGATGGGGCTTGGAGGTCCACAGCCGGCGATCACGGAATGCGGGCAGCGGAGCAGCCAGGGGGAGCAAGGGCCCCGGGACAGAGATCCAGGGGTGAGCTCAGCCCACCCACCCCGTCCTGACCCTCCAGAGTCTGGGCACAATCAGAACGATATTTCACTGCGGAAGTTGTTTGGAAAAAGAAATGAAATAATGATAGCAATGATAATTCCTAAGCCACGGACTATGTACAACACTGACTGACTTCAGGGGCAGAACGGGCCAAACACAAACACAATTACCCCCACTTTGCTGGTGTAACCCCTACCTAGGCTCCTCATGGAGGGTTGCTGGGAGCTGCCCAGACACCACCCCTCCAGTCCCCCACGGCCTCCCCCGGTGTCCCAGCTCTGCAGCTGACCTGAGGGCAGGAGGGGGAAGAAGTAGAGGGGAACCTCACCTCACCTGCCTTCCAAGGTCCCTGAGAGAACCTGGTCAGGCGAGAACACACAGGAGGGCAGTTCACTCCTCACTGCAGCCCCCTTCCACCTGCGAGCGGGGGGGGGGCATGGGTAAGTTAACCTGTGTCTGCGATTCCTAGGAAACACTTGGAAAAAGTAATAAGCCCAGGGTGAGTCTCTGCTTGCCTCAAGCAGGGGGACGGTGTGATACCATCACACTCCCAAGCTGGGGCAGGGGAGAGCAGAGGGGAGGTTTGCTCAGAAGCAGGGGCACCACTGCTGGCAAGAGGAAGGGTCAGGACGGAGCCCAGGCTGGAACACGGGAGTTGGAGGGGCCTGTTCTCAGATCGTGTAAGTTTCACTGTGGGTTATGATCAGCGAGGCCCCTCAGTTTCTTATTTAAATTGGTTTCGAATATCTCAGGTGAAGCAGATCCCCCAGGAGTGTGGGGGCAGGAAGCACAGCACCCAGCAGCCTGACCTGCAGGCCAGGGGGTGCCTCCCTCCACCCTTCCGCCCTATCCCTGCCCCACCCTGAGGGCCGGCGGGTGCCAGCCGCAGACACAGACGCCCTCCTTCTGCTCAGAAGGGGATGGGGACAGAGGGCTGCCATGCAGGCCGTGTGTATGTGGACAGGGTGGGAACGGGTTTCTGGCCCCATCTCTATGTTCTCACGTCCTGGTGAGCCCCGGAACCCACCCCGTCGCATCTGACAGCTGGAAGACTCTCTTTCAGGGGCCGCTCGGCATCTTGTTCCCGCTCACATGTGCAGTCCTGGGGGACTGCTCACTGCCTACGACAGCCGTTCTATTTTGGGCCAACTTACTGTAAGGAAGTTGTTAATGTTGGAGGAGACATGCTCTGCCTTCTGTCTTCCCCGAGTTGTGTGGCACGGGCCAGCAGGGAGAGGATGCCAGACCTGAGAGAGCATGCGAGAAGGAACGTGGCCTCTGGTCCAGAACTACACATGTGGAAGAGATGAGTCTGTGACCCAGGGCCAGAAAGAGCCCCGGAGAAGGGGTATTTGGGCTGTGTCCTGAGGCATGACCAGGAGCCTGCTAGGCTCTGGGAGGGCTATACTGGAAGCTGCAGTGGGATGGCGGGAAGGGGGTGTGGAGACAGGGGATGAAGGAGAAGTCCAGCCTGTGCCCAGCACCGAGTCTCAGCCTCGGCTCAAGCGCTCCCATGGCATTCTCCGCGCTCCGGGAGCACAGAAGCTTCGAGCAGGAGAGTGCTGACCAAATCTGCACTCCAGGAAGTGACTGTGGCTGTGGGGAGAAGGACGGACGCTCAGAGGGAGAGCCTCCAAAGTAAGGGGGGAGATGACCCCCCAAACACCTGCCCCCTCTGCTCCCTGCTCAGGAAGACCCTGCCCACTCCCGAGGACAAGTCCCAGGTCCCCAGAAGCACATCTTTTTTGATCTAAGCCTACTGCTCGTGGCCCTGAACCTGTGAGGAGTCTCTGCTCTCTTCCATTGTGCTTGGCCCTGCTTTGTCCCTCAAGCCTGCCCCGTCTTCTCAACAAGGAGCCACAGCAGAACCCAGGACCCCAGTGCGGCTTCACTTGTTTATGGCTGAGATCTTATTCCCGTTCTTGCCAGCCTCGTTCCTCTGCCTTCTACAGTCTACCCATGAACCCTTAGTAAACCGAGCCCTCCACCCACCTGTGCAGAGCCCAGGCTGTGCGTACGGACAAATGAGACCTCATAACACTGCAAGGCAGGGCTGCTTTTCAATGTGGCCACCTCCTCCAGGAGGCCCTCCCGGTATTCCCCGCTATGGCCTCTTGTTACAGCATTCCCCTTCCCTCTTCCTCAATCACAGCTCCTACCCTCTGATAACTGAACTCAAAATTCTGCCGAGGAAGGAGCTAAGTTCCCCCTTGAAAACAGAGACCACCGCGTGTGCCCTGCTGAAGTGCCAAGCGGGTTCAGCAGAGTTCACCAAGACCTCGCGGTGCCTGTCTCTATGTCCGTCTGCACCCGGGGACGCATTCACTAAAGCCCCTTCACCCAGTTCTGCCTGCAATTTCCCTCTTTGCCACGTCGGATGCACCCTTCTTGGTGTGGACATCAGTGCCTAGATGGAGGTGATAGAAACCAAGAAAGGGACAAGCGCTGCGTTCTCCCCCTGGCGCCCTAGCTCTAAGCACAGGGCCAGGGCTGGCCTCCCTCTGCAGGCCCTCCCCCAGGCCCTGCGCAGGCCCAGGTACACCCCCGTGCTCCTGCATTCGCATGCACAATGCCTGCCCGCAGCTCTCTTTGCTGTCTGGTCTGTTTGCTTGTTTGCTTGCTCTTCTCGCTTCTAGCCGGGGACCCAGCCTTGAACCTGCCACATGGTGTATGTTTAATAATGCAAAGAAGTAACGCACAAGTGCAGCCGTTTGCAACCGGGGCAGTGCCCACAGCCTCAGCTCGTTCTGTGACTGCTCGCACAGGTCCATGGCGGTGCTAGAGCTCTGACCCTCCTCTCCTGCCTGAGCTGGTCTCTGCTGGGAGTGGAGGCCAGTCCAGGGAAGGAAGCAAGACTGCTCTGCACCCAGCACCCTCGGATCATCACCCTGAGGCCTCCGGGGTGGGGGGGCAGTCCCCCTTCGAGCCTTGCAACCACAC
Organism: Neogale vison; assembly: GCF_020171115.1. Lineage (NCBI taxonomy): Eukaryota > Metazoa > Chordata > Mammalia > Carnivora > Mustelidae > Neogale > Neogale vison. The sequence continues at coordinate 149,297,022 of NC_058092.1, read as the reverse complement.
AAACCAATGTCCAGAGGTAAGAGAGGGTGAGGCCCAGGGCAACCACCTCAGGGGAGAAGAGCCCGGAGTAGAAGGGACAGACCAGACCCCCACCTGGGCCTCATGAGTCTCCCCTTGCAGCCCCAGCGGGAAAGGGTCCTAAGCCTGGTAGTGAGAAGACAACTTCCTGCCACTCATCCCTGCCAATCCACGCCGCAGACATCCTCCTGCCCACCCTACAGCCATTACCACCTGCTCCCCAGTCACACCGACCTCAGGCCCAACAATTTCTTCTTGTTTTCTTTTCGCGCCTTTGACTGACGTGGTTCCACGCTTCCTCTGCCGCACCTGCTTCCTTCACAGACCAAGCTCTGCAGTGTGATGCTTCTGGAAGCCAGACTGTCTCCTCTCCCCATCATCCACCCCAGCAGGCTCCCGAGCTACTTCTAACCTTTCTGAATCCTGTTCTTCCTAGTGGACATCCGCAGTCCCCGTCCCCCTGCCACCACCTGCCCAGATCTCATCCACACTGCGGAATGGCATGGCGGCCCTCGGGCGCAGAGACCAGCTGGTGATCATAAGCACACATGGTCCACGGGGCCCAGAGGTCAGGGACCCGTTCCAGCTACCGTGGGGGTCTTAAGTGCCACCCAGGATGGCATTTCCACAGCAAAGCTCATTTGAGGCTCCTAATCACCAACCCTAAAACCAGGGACCTGCTTGCATTTGGGTGACTCGTTCAGTTAAATTTGATTTAAAAGAGTGCCACATTGCCAAAGGACACCATTTCTTCCGTAAAAATTTCCTTTCACTAAGCCTCATCTTTAAGGCAACAATGACGTCAATCTATGAAAAGGAACCTTCAAAGGGTTAATATCACAAAACATATGAAAACCCGAGTGCTCAGGGACATACCCACATGGTCCCTACGTCAGTGACTCAGGTGGGAACGGTCCCTGGGCAGATCAGGACTTGGCTGCCATGCGTCCCGGAGGACAGCCTGGTTGTCCACACCCACAGGTGTACAAGGGGAAGGAAAGTGCCTGGGCCCGTGTGGGTCCCACCAGGCCGGCGGATTTGTGGGGTGGGGAGCCCAGGGGGCAGGAAGCTTCTGGATTCTGCACTCACTGCTGCTCTATCATGGCTGTGCTGTGTTGTAGTCCTTTGCTCCAATCCTCCCCGGGAAGGATGGCTTAAACAAATTGAAAGCTAGTCTGTGTAAAACAGAGCAGCCCCTTCCGGGAAAGCAGCCAAGAAGGGAAATAGAATGTATTTTAAATCAAAGGACAAAGCTCTCAGATTTATTTTAACCTCGTGGTTGATCTCAAATGGAATGTAATTTTACTATGCTTAAGAGAAAAAAAAAATCCCTAATATTTTTCCTCTAGAAGGTCATAATGCTGCAACATGAAAGGGGAGACTGGGGCAAGGCTGGGGCCACAAACAAATATATCCATTTAGTGACAAAGACATGTAAATAATACTTTGTTATTTCTTGTCACTGGATAGCTGGTAGGACAGGAAGTTTTGCTCACCCATGAGATGCTGTCTCCTGGAATAAGAAATCCTACACAACTCATTTTTAAGGACAAAGAAAGAGGAAATTCGAAGCAGAGATTAGAAGTCCTTTAATCACTTAATGAAAATAAAAGAAAAAAAATCGATGTTAGAGGGTACGTACCCTTAATTTATTTAAAATGACTGGTGCCATCAAAGTAGCTACAGAAACGCCGGGAGACAGTTCTGCTTTGTGTTAAAAGGCCTAGGCCTGGCTGCAAAACATGGAATCTTCGTCTATCTCTTTTCCAAATTTTAAACGGAAACTCTTCATTTTTCCCCTAAGTGATAGTGTCTAATTATAATGACTCTAGTTTGTTGCACGTGGTCTCTACGGATCATCTATTTTATCCCAAGTGTTAGGAGAAGTATCCAAGTGAAGAGAATTGAAAATGACACATGGAAGGTACAGGCAGAGAAAAAGGGAGCCTATTAACCAGGACCACAGGACAGACACTTCACCCAAACCCAAGCCACACTGTACAATCACCCTGGAAAATATGTATTATTATTACTGTGCCCATTTTACAGATCAGGGAATGGAAACTTAGAGGTTAACGTGAAACATGATGGTACCACAGTGCAAACCCAGCTCTCTTTCTTCCCAATGCTGTGCTCCTTCCACTGTGGCCAACAACTCACTTTAAAGGCGTTTAAGGGAAGCACCAAAGGCACCCCAGGGTCTGCCCAGCACCCTGGTGGCTGGTGGGATGGAGTCTCTGAGTTGAAGTCGTGTGCCCGTCTCTTGAACACAGACATCCCCTGTGATCAGAGGCAGAAGGAACCAGGGACGCGGTTTCTCTGCAAGTGTGGGAAGATCTCTTCAGCACAGCCCCTAGCCTCCAGCCACTGCTCGGGAGTTTCCAGTGATGGAGAAGTCATTGTTTCAAGAGGAGGCTGTTTCACCAGACAGCTGGAATTGCTGGCATGAGCTTCTTTATACAATAACAAAAACTGCCTGCCTGTGACTTCCACTCTCCCAAGTCTCCAACAGAGAGAAAAAAATGAGACTTCAGCCTCTTTTCTGTGGCCGCCTTCCAAATATTTGGACATCACGATTCCATTTCCCCCTTCTAAGACCTTCTGTAAAAACATGCCGTTATTTTAAGTCCTCCTCATCAGATGTGTTTCCGGCCCCCTCACATCTGAGTCACATCATCTGGACCTACTCTAGCTTGCGAGCATCTTGGAAAACCCTGTGCCCGGAGCTGAGGAGAGGAGCTCAGGTGCGGCATGCTGGCACGGACAGCGTGAGCCGCCGTCTGAATGGTTCCGGATGCTCAAGTTCGACTGATTCAAGTTCAAGACCGTTCTACTTTAATAGCTTTATCACACTCCTGGCTACTGACCTGATTTAGGTCCTGGGTTTTTCTTTCCTCCTTGTTGGAAGGTTTGGGGGAAGGACATTAGAAGGTTTGTTTTTTAATGTTGGCTGGGGGGCAAGGAAACAGGCCCCCTTCTTTGGAAAACAATTTAGCAATTGATATAAAAAGAAAAACCCTTAAACACATGCCTTGCCACTGACCCTGCAGTTTCACTTTTAGGGATTTTTTTTCGGGCAAGTAATTAGGGGCATATAACGATTTACCTCGATGGATGTTTGCTAGAAACCCTCTCTAGGTCCTATAATGCGGGATAAGTTCAAAGGGCTTAGGTAACCGGTTACATCACTGTCATTAAAAATGCTGTACAGGGGGACGCCTGGGTGGCGCAGTTGGTTAAACGACTGCCTCCGGCTCAGGGCGTGATCCTGGAGTCCCTGGATCGAGTCCCACATCAGGCTCCCAGCTCCATGGGGAGTCTGCTTCTCCCTCTGACCTTCTCCTCGCTCATGCTCTCTCTCACTGTCTCTCTCTCTCAAATAAATAAAATAAAATCTTTAAAAAAAAAAATTAAAAAAAAAATGCTGTACAGGAAGCATTTATGGACACGAGGAGGAGTTTATGATAAGACACTCCCAGGAAGAGGCAGGTAAAGTCCATTGTGGTGCCGCATGGAGGAAAATGTTGATGTAAGCGGCTGGCAGGGGCTGCTTGTGGCCTGTCCTGTCCTGAGCCATCCCAGGAGGCTGAGGGAGGAGAAAGGTAGGAGGAGGGAGGAGGGTGGCAACCTCTGTGACAGATTCGGGGAGAACGCTGAGGGACTATTACCGGGAGAGAGGACCACGTGTGGGTAGACGTCTCAGCGAATCCCCCAAATCCTCAGCAGTGTTACTTGCCTGGAGGACTACGGGACATTTTGTAACGTCTCACAAAAACACTGAAAAGCCCTGGAGCTGACTCAGACATGGTGTCTGGGGCCCCAGGCCTCCCGTACCTGGGCCTGGCCCTTCTGGCCCACCTTAGCCAGGTGGGGAAGCACACCTGGACACACGCCCAGCACAGGTGCGAGGAACAGGTAGTGGCGGAGTCCCAGGAGTCACTGTGGGCTGGTGGGGTGTGGGGCACCTGTGAATAATCTTATTTTTGCTTATCTGAATTTCTTAACTTTTCCACAAATAACACATTGCTTAAAAAGGTGCTTCCCCGAAGGCTACTCAGCCACTTAGTTTCCTAATGACAATGCTGTGCAGAGCCCCGGGCCTTGGGCCTGGGTCACAGCAAGGCGCACGGAGCTTGCCGTCCCACAGCCTGACGACACACAGGGACCCCTGGACAATGCAGCTCGCAGGGCACACAGCACAGAGAGATATCAGGGAGGAGTGGTCGACCCTCAGAAGCAAGGAGACCCTGACCCAGGCTACAACATGGATGACCTTGGAGGACGCTGGGAGGACGCTGCACCGAGTGAGAGACGCCAGTCACGGAAGGACAAGAACCGTATGATCCCACTTATCTGACAGGTCGGGAGGAGCAGAGCAGACAGGAAGTAGAATGGTGGCCGCCAGGGACTCGGGGAGGGGGAACGGGAGTTAGTGTTTCCCGGGCACAGAGTTTCAGTCTGGAAAATGAGAAAGTTCTAGAGGCGGATGGAGGGATGGTAGCATGACAGTCCGAGTGTGCTTCGTGCCTCTCGACCGTACATACAGAAATGGTTAAAATGGTAAATTTTTATGGTATGCGTATCTTACCACGATTAAAAAAAAAACAAAAACGTACAATGCTGGAACCCAATAAATCCCTCAGAAGGACTGAAGGTCAGGGAGCGTTTCTCCCGACTCTGCAGCCGTGCTGGATAAACACACAAGTGGTTCATCTCATCTTTCTTCCGGCAGGTGGGAAGCAGGAAAGCTAAAACATTTCCATTAGCATCTGTGGCAATTCACACGGCGAAGGAGGCTCTATGACACATTTCGCCATTCCCGTGCCATTCATCTTTGCCTGAACGTGAGCAATTTCTGTTTTGAGAAATCTACTGTCTCGGGTAATGAGGCAGCAGTGGGCAGGGCAGGGGCGGGAGAAGACAGTGCGACGGATGGGGGGGACCTCCCAGACAAGCCAAAATGTAATCGGCGCACCCCCGTCTCCACTCTCTCCCCATCCGTGTCTCTCGGAGACCTTGCCCCCTTACACAACATTATAATGGAACATGGGAATGACACCATGGTTTCAGAAAGGCAAAAAAAAAAAAACCCCAAACCTCTCAAAGGACACGTCACCATCTGGAGAACAAACGCTTCCTAGGAAGGACCCCATCCCCAGCCCACCCCAAAGACAGACCTGGGCCTTCCCACTCTGTCCCGCCTCTGTTCTTCACCGTCTGGCATCCCCAGCCATCCTGACTGCTAATCTCATCAACCAGTCCTAGAGAAGCAGCCGAGGACACAAGAGAAGAGAATGCAGGAGGGACAATTACTGGGAAAGACTAATTTTTCAAAACAGAAAGCTTCTTCTGTATGGGGTGCGGGGGGGGGGGATAAAATTCGTCCCCATCAAGTCTTCAAAAAAACAAACAAAAAAATCCACTCTCTTTGAAACAACACTTTGAATATCAGCATCAGAAACAAACTTCAGGGGCTGAACTGGAAAGAATTGGTCTGGACACCTCGGGGCCAAAGGCCTTCCACTCCAGACGTGAAATCTGCAAGGAGGGAGGCGAGAACCCAAAGACGTATTTGTACCCCCTCTCCAAGGCAGGGTGACTGGTGATCTAATCTGGGAAGAGAGACTGAAAGGCAACAGAAAGACAGAGTTAAAACAATAGAATCAAGGGCCCTCAGAGAGCAAAAGTGTCTGTTTCACATAGCAGGAAAATGGAACAGCAAAATAGTCACCATTTTTCTAAGGCCAGACACCTGGGGGTAGTGCTGAGTCCCGAGACCCAAGGCCTGGCTCGGGATGCTGTCCTGTTCTTGTGCCCACTCCCTGTGCTTCTCGAAGACCGCTCTCACATTCTAGCTGCTATGCGGTCACTACTTGAGAAATGGCAGAAACGGTGGAAACAGGACATGGGGAGAGCTGGCTCAACGCGCTCAGGAGTTCCCGAACCTTGAGGCTCCTCCTCAACTTCTAGAGAGCAGTCGTCCTGGAAGAATGTGTTCACTTGAGAATGCTGAGCTCCCTCTCTGAAGCCAGCGGACTCCTTGGCAGCATGGGGGCAGGGGTGGGGGTTAGCAGGACTCTCCCCACCTGGAGAGTGTGACCACGGCCTCCTCTGCAGGGCACCAGGAAGCCCCACTCTGGGAGCAAAGGAAACAGCACAACCTCCTTCCTTCAGCCGACCAGCGGGGAACTGTCAGACTTGTAAGCTGCCTGTGCTGCAGACCAGGTGCGGTTCCATGGAGGGACACGGAGGAGTCACGGAGGGACCAGGGGGTTTAGGGAGCTTCCACAGGAGGACTCCCGGCCAGCATGACCTGAGCGAGGTCAAGAGTGGCCTGTGTCACAGCTGCACCCGGTCTCCCTGACGACTGATCTCTTCTCCCAGTTCCTAGACCTCCTTCACGGACAGGGTTTCGACTGGAGAACTTGGTGAGGAAATCACAGGTCTCTAAAAGGCAAATGTCGGATAGGGCTGCTTATAAATTTGGCTGCTGGTGTTCACCTTGATGGTTCTGCTCCCGCATGGGGCTCACAGAGCCCTTCTCCGCTGTGCTCTGGCTCAGGGCGCAGCTTGGTCCATACACATCAAGCCCCATGAATCTACAGCTGGAGCACGTGTGACCGAGCTTCCAACAGGCCCCTGCTTCCAGGCCTCCCCCCGGCCACAGCTACTTGCCTGGCATGTGTTATTGAAATTCCAGATTCTACCCAAAAGCAGGCTGGGCTGAAACAGGAAGTCGAGCTAAAACAATGACCTGGGCTTTCGTGGTCATGGCTGACCCAAGAGCAGAGGTGTCCAAAGAGGAGCCAGGTCAGACACCTTTCTGGGGTAAAGAAACGGTAGAGATTTTCAAGTATTTTTCCTAATCCCTTTCACTACCATATTTAAAATATGCTTTGGAATGCATTAGTAGATTAGAGTGGTAATATGTATTTAATCTAGGAGTATTTTAACGTAGGCAGAGGAACAGTGATCTATACTCAAAATATTTTTTGCTAATAGGGTGTTTGGTCAAAGAAGCTGCAGCCGTTGCCTGGGATGCACCACTGCTTTCTTTACTCCAGCTCCTACATCTGTCAGTGGGTTTTGGGGCCATGCTGGAAGACACAAGACTCCTATATTGAGCTTCGTGCTGCCTCCTCCCACCCATCTGTCTACAACTGCTAGATAGCCAACACCTAGAACACAGGAAGCTACTGAGTTTCTGAGCAACCCACTTTACACGGTGGCAAGTGTGATGAACAGTGCTTCCTTCCAGACCACAAAATTCTGGCAGTGCCCATCATTCCTGTGGAAAATGGGCTTCTTAACCATAGCAAAATAACGTCTAAAGGAAAAACTCACATGTATGCTGATTCGGTGAGAAAAAAAAAAAGGTCACAATGAAAACAGATAAAGTCCTTTGACAAAATAAAAGGACATGGGGCCTTTGTCAAGAGTTATCGGTAATGCAAAAAAGAGAATCAGTACCTTCCTATCTCTGAAGAAAGTCAATGGTGTAACAGCTGAAGGCATGAAAGCCGGGGTCAATACCACCACTGAGCTGATTTTGACGAGGGTGGGGCTCTTACCAATAACGTCTAGGATACGCCCTGAAGATGGCTTCCTCCTCCCTCTCTGTATATGTCTTAAAATCCACTAGAACACATGTTTCACAGGAAATCTCTCATTAATCCACACAGCAGAAGCATATCCTATCATTATGATAAAGAAAACCTTATTAGCTAAGTATTCCATTTAGATGTTCCCCCACTGCGTGGGTAATGCCTGTTTTACATAGGAAGGAACTGTGGCTCAGGCAGCATGACTCACCTAGGACTTGGGGAAGAAGAGAGGAGACCATCCTAACAGACACAACTACTGCGAGCACATACACATTTCCATCTAGTGCACCTGGGACAATATGAAGGGTGTAGACAAAGGACAGCCTATACTCCCCCAGGATGAAGCTTATCCAATCTCAGTAAGAAACATGAATATACAAACTCTTCAGCATCACCAAAGTAAAAATTCCATGAACCAACTTCTGGTTTCTGCTCCAGTGTGTAAAGAGCTTGGAAGTCATCACTCCACCCTAATAATAAGCAAAAAGCTGAACACAAGGCTAAAAATGAACAACTCTTAGCTGGCTCAGAGAAGCGAGATCAGAGAGCACCCTGCCACCCCCAAAACTGGAGAGACCAACAGCTGAATACAGAGAATCACAATTTACTGGAGCAACAAGCTCTGGGGAAACCCCATCTGGGTAATGAAACCTGAGCTGTAGGGGATGAACAGCTGGAGGTCATTGTGGACGAGCCCAAGAGATAAAGACTCCAGGAGTATCAGCCACAGGTGGGGGGTCCCATACGTCTGTGACTTTTACCTCCAGAAGCTTCACTAGGTTTCTCATTGTGAATACTGGGAGACAGATCCCTTCCAGCTTCCAGCAGGGGGAGAAGGCAAGGAATCATTTTGAAATATGCTAGAGCATTCTGTTTTCTGTTTTTTGTTTTTAAAATTATTTATTTGACAGAGAGAGACACAGTGAGAGAGGGAACACAAGCAGGGGAAGTGGGAGAAGGAGAAGCAGGCTTCCTGTTGAGCAGGGAGCCCGATGTGAGGCTTGATCCCAGGACCTTGGGATCATGACCTGGGCCAAAGGCAGATGCCCAATGACTGAGCCACCCAGCTGCCCCCTTAACAAGGCCTGCCCTCAAGGGAAACTATTCTACCACAGCTAACCTACTGGGAGTTTATCAGATCCTAACTAACCTGGGGAAAGGGAAATAGTCAACTTCAGCCTGCCCCTAGCCTTCTACATGGAGGAAGGGAACTAATCTTTTTTTTTTTTTTAAAGATTTTATTTATTTATTTGACAGAGAGAAATCACAAGTAGATGGAGAGGCAGGCAGAGAGAGAGAGAGAGAGAGAGGGAAGCAGGCTCCCTGCTGAGCAGAGAGCCCGATGCGGGACTCGATCCCAGGACCCTGAGATCATGACCTGAGCCGAAGGCAGCGGCTTAACCCACTGAGCCACCCAGGCGCCCCTGGAACTAATCTTTTTTAATCACCTCTAGCCACCTAGTCCCACCTCTGTGGAAGAGATGCTGAGAAGCATTTGTGAAGGTGACAGCCCAGGGCACAGACCTATTATAGGAATATCGGTGTCCCCTCTCCCCTCTAGAACTTAATACCACATCACTAAAGCCCTATTTCCTGGAGTTCCTTTCACCCAGCATATCATACCCAGTGTTGAAGAAAACCTTACAAGGCATAATAAAAAGCTAAAAAAACATAGCTTGAAGAGAGACAAAAGCAAGACTCAGATATGGCAGGGATGTTGGAATTATTATACCAGGAATTTAAAACAACCATAATTAGTATGTTAAAAGCTCTAATGGAAAAAATAGACAACATGGAAGAACAAATGAATAATGTAAACAGAGAGATGAAAATTGTCTTTAAAAATCTTAAAGAATTACTGGAGATCAAAAACACTGCAACAGAAATGAAGAATGGGTCTGATGGACTCATCAGTAAACTAGACACCGCTGATGGAAGATTCTTTGAGTCTGAGGATAAGTCAGCAGAAACTTCCAAATGGAAAACCAAAGATTAAAGAAAAAAAAAACCCTGAAAAAAATCAGAACAGAGTATCCAAGAAATGGTGGGCAACCTGCACACACACAGGTAATGGGAATACCAGAATGAGAAGAATGAGAGACAGGAATAAAATAATTATTCGAAGTGATAATGACTGAGAATTTCCTCAGATTAATGTTAGACACGAAAACACAGCTCCAGGAATCTTACAGAATACCAAGCAGGATAAATAACAAAAACAAATAAACAAACAAACAAAAACACAAAAACTATACCTAGACATAGCACATTCAGACTGTAGAAAATTAATGATTTTTAAAAAACTCTTGAAAGAAGACAGGAGGGGGGGAATAGCTTTAGAGAAACAAAGATTAGAATTCTATCTAACGTCTCATAAACCATGCAAGCAAGAAGAGAGTGGAATGATATAACTAAGAGCTGAGAGAGAAAAAAAAATGCCAACCTAGAATTCTATACTCTGTGAAAATAATCTTCTAAAGTGAAGGAGAAATAAAGACTTTCCCAGACAACAAAAATTGAGGCAATATGTTGCTGGTAGACCTGTCTTGCAAGAACTATTAAAAGAAGCTCTCCAGAGAGAAAGAAAATGGTATAGGGCAGATCTCCATAATGTAAGTAAGAACATCAGAGAAGTAATAAGTGATGGTAAAATGACAACTTTAGTTTTCCTACTCTTATTTAGTAGGGAACAGTTTGTTCAAAATAATAATAGCAACAATGTATTAGATTATGTATGCTTATGTACATGTTTATGTACACACATATATGTGAAATGAAGGACAGCAATGATACAAAGAATGAGAGGGAAGAATTCTTAATATTTTGTTATAAGATACATTAACTGTGAAGAGGGCTAGTGCTATTTGAAATTAGAGTTGGATTCATTGTAAATACATACTGCAAACTCTAGAGCAACCACTAAAACAAAGTGAAAAAATAGGAGAGAAAAATGGAATTATATAAAATGCTCAATGAAAGCTACGGAAAGCAGAAGAACGTGTAGAAGACAAAAATAAGAACAAAACAAGGGCAAGTAATAGAAAAGAGTAATAAATATGGTATATATCAAGACAGCTATATTAACAACTACTTTAAATGGCAATACTCTAAATATACAATTAAAAGACAGTGACTGTCAGAACCGATCAAACAAGACCCAACTGACTATATGTTATCTACAAGAAATCTACTTCCAAAACAGAAAGTACTGAGCCCAGATGGGTTCTCTGGTGAAATCTATCAAACATTTAAGGAATAAACCATACTAATTCTCTATAATCTCCTTCAAAATATAGATGCAGAGGGAATACCTCCTAACTCATTCTATGAAGCCAGCATTATCCTAACAACAAAACCAGACAAGGCCATTACAAGAAAATAGCAAACCAATATCTCTTATGAATATAGATGCAAAATCAATAAAATATTAGCAAATTAAATCCAACAGTGTACAAAAAGAATTATACTATCAAGTAGGATCTAACATATGCAAGGCTGGCTCAACATGTGAAAATCAATCAATGTAATCCCCTTGACAAAATCCAACTCATTCATGATAAAAAAACTCTCCACAAACTAAGAACAGGAAGAAAGCTTCTTCAGCTTGATAAAGAACATCTACAAAAAACCTGGAGCTAACTTCATACTTAATGGTGAGAAACTAGAAGCTTTCCTACTGAGATCAGAAATATGGCACCACTTTCTAATACCATACTAGAAGTCCCAGTTAATGCAATAACAATAAGACAAGGAAACAAAAAAGTATAATACAAATTAAGAAGGAAGATGTTTGCAAATGATTTGACTGTTTATATAGAAAACCTGAAAGAATAAAAAACTCCTAGAACTAATAAGTAATTACAACAAGGTTGCAAGATACAGGACTATTATACAAAAGTCAATGGTTTTCTTATATATGAACAACGAACAAAGAGAATTTGAAATTAAAAACACAATACCATTTACTTTAGCGCTCCCCCAAATGTAAATACTTTGGTATATACCTAACAAAATAGGCATAAAACTTATATGAGCAGAACCCTAAATCTGATGATAAAAATAAAAAGAACTTTAAATAAATGGAGAGATTCCATGTTCACGGGTAGGAAGCCTCAATATTGTCAAGATGTCATTCTTACCACCTTGATCATAAATTTGTCACAATCTACATCCCAGAAAGTTATTCTGTGAGTGTCAACAGATTCTAAAGTATATGAAAGGCAATAAACAAACAAACTGAATAACCAACACAACATTAAAGAGGAAGAACAAGGTAGGAGGCCTGATGTTAACCGAACTCAAGAATTACCATAAAGTAATCAAGACAAAGTGGTATTGGAAAAAGAACAGGGTAATACAGAAATGGAACAGAAATTGACCCACATAAATAGAGTCACTGATCTTTGGCAAAGAAGCAAAGGCAATACAATGAGGCAAAGACAGTCTTTTCAACAAATGGTGCTGGAACAAGTACACAATCACAGGCAAGCAATAAATCAATCAGTCAATCAATCAATCAATCAAGACACAAAACTTATACATGGATCACAGACCTAAATATAAAACCAAATTATTATAAAGCAAATGAAACATAATATAGGGAAAAAAATCTAGGTGATCTCTGTATGGTGATGGCTTTTTATATAAAACATCACAGTCGTGATCCATGAAAAGAACTGATAAAGCTAACCTTCATTAAAATCAAAGTTATCTGTTTTGGGAAAGGCACTGTCAAGTAAATGAGAAGACATGCCAAAGGCTGAGAAAAAATATTTTCTAATGACATATCTGATGGAGGACTATTATCCAAAATATACAAAGAGTGCTTCAAATTCAATAAGAAAATGAGCAATTCACTTAAAAAAATGGTTGAAAGACCTGAACAGATACCTCCCCAAAGAAGATAAACAGAGCATAAATGAATATATTAAAGAACTCAGTATCATATATCACTAGGGAAATGCAAATTTAAACAATGAGATTCTACTTCCCACCTATTGTAATAGTCCAAATTGAAAACACTGAACACCAAATGCTTCCAAAGATGTGGAGCAACAGGAACTCCTTTACTGCTGGTGGGAATGCAAAATGGTACAAACACTTTGGAAGACAGTTTGGTAGTTCCTCACGACACTGCACATAGTCTTGCTGTTTGGCCCAGCAGTCTTACTCCTCGGTATTTAGCCCAATGAACTGAAAACGTACATCTACACCAACACTTGCTGCACACAGCTCTTTACTGCAGTTCTATCCACAACTCCCAGAGCTTAGAAGTAACTGGGAAGTCCTTCAGTAGGTGAATGGATCAACTTCGGTCCAGACAACAGAATACTAGTCAGGGGTAAGAACAAATACACCAACGAGCCACGAAAAGACATGGAGGAAGCTTCGTTACGTATTACTACGTGAGACAAGTTGATCTGAAAAGGCAATATACTGTATGATTCTAAACATATGGCATTCTGGAAAAGGCAAAACTATGGAGACAGGAAAAGGATCCGTGGTTGTCAGGGACTGTGGGGAGGGAGGGACTAAAGAATCAGAACACGGAGGATGTTTAGGGCAGTGAAGCCATTCCATAGGTTACTATAATGATGGAGTCACATCCCCATACGTTTGTTAAAACCCATCGAGTGTACAACACCAAGAGTGAACTGTAATGTGAACTATGGACTCCGGGTGACTATGACGTGTCAATGCTGGTACCCTGATTGTAGCAATGGACCATCTGCTGGGATATGCTGACAGTGGGGCAGGTGCACCACCTGTATAGGGCCCGAGATATATGGGAATCTCTGTCCTTTATGCACAAGTTTGCTATGAACCTAAAACTGCTCTAAAAACTAGTCTTCTAAAAAAATTAGTAAAAAATATTATCCTGTGTTTTCTATCTTATTCTTTTTTTTTTTTTTTTTAATTTCTTTCAACAAATTCTGGTCATCTCCTAGGAAACTTATTTCCCCAGCCACTAGTGGGCTGGAAGGAAGCCACTAGTGGGCTGGAAGGAAGCCCCCGCCCCCCCAGATTGCTATAGGGCAGTGTCTCCAGCGACCCTAGGAAATCCATTCTCTATCCCACAGGCTCCAGTGGCCACAGTCGGCTCATTCAGTTTCTGAGCAAGAGGACTTCCCAGCCACCAGCCCAGGGGGGGACGGGTCCCTGAGGACAGCTGCAGTACCTGGAGGGAGGGTCTCCATGCTCTGTGCTTTCTCATCCCCGTTGCTGTGATGAAGGTCTTTCTTTTTAACTGGGTCAATTTCATTCCAGTCCTCCTAAGGGGAAAAAAGACAGCGTATGAGTTGATCAGTTTCTCAAGCATATCTGCATTCACCAGTTCAATCAACAGTAAGTGGGAGGATGTCCGTGGGCCCTGGGGATGCAAATGATGAGGGAGAGAGAATTCCCGTCTCCAGGACCTGCATCCCAGGACTTTTCAGACACTGGCGACATGAAGGGACAACAGTATGGGAGTGGCCTTTTCCAAGGAAGGATTTCTACTTCCCTCTTCATTTTAATATTTGCACTGCCTAAGTGTGGGAAGGAAATACTCCGGAAATTCCCAGGGCTCTGTGGATCTGCGAAGGTAGGGAAGGGAGATGGGGAGAGTAGATTAAATAAAATAATTCAATAGTGGTTAAATTAAAGCCATTAAAATCAGGGTAGCTCTCCAGACATCTTAAGATGGTTTAAGGACACCCTAGGACGCAAATTCTCCCTCCAGGCCCCTCGGAGCCCTCCTCTGAGGTTGCTAAATGATTTAATTCCACCGAGCAACAGTGGAGGGAAGAGGAAGTACCAGCCAAGCTTTTCCTAGGGCTCACTCTAATAAGACTGCCAATAGAACAGAGCTGTAAATTAAGGGTTTAATGTGAAACCAGAATAATATATAAGCTCTGGCAGAATTTATTCAGCTCATCTGGACCAACAATTTACTCTAATCCATCAACATTAAATCAAACTAAAAAACATCACCATGACCACAGAGCTAAATATATTTCGCAACCACTTGGAATCCGATTTCGGCAAATCGAGTAAGAAAGCCTTCTGTATATAACCCAGATCAGAAATGTCCCATGGCTAGTCATTTTCCTACCCAGACTTCTGCGAGCCCAGCATTGTCAACTGGGCGTGCCCCCCAGCAGAGGCCACCCGCACCATCCGCAGCGTTAAGCCCTCCTCTGGGGGAGACCCGACCACTTCTGAACAGGTCTGTCCAGCTAGCATTCCTCTGGGCCAGCACGGGCTCCGTGTTGTGCAAAAGCTGACCACCGGAGACATTTTGGCTCTTCAAAATGTAAAGTGAGATCTTCAAGGAGGGGAATCCCTGGAGGCTGGGCCAAGTCTGACATTTTCCCCAAATGCAACTTGCTCTGCCAATCATCTGCATTTTTACTCAAACGGTACAGTAATCAAAGATAAACCATGCGTAAGCGTCTCCCTCTTGAAGCCAGCTTTCCCTTCAGCAGCTTCTTCGGGGATACAGCTGGCTCGATCTCCATGGAAATGATGGGTGGGGCACCCAGGAGGATGACCCCACTGCAGAAAGAGGGGGCTGGTGAGGAACCCTCATGCCTTGGCAGTCCTAGCCCCACCCAGCCATCACAAGGCCTTTGTCCTTCAGGTGCCCCAAGTGCTGCGACTTTTGAAGATTTTACCCTGCATTTTAACAAAGGTATTAAAATGCATCTGTGTCCCAATTCAAGTATTCTTTTGCTGTAAATTTTTTTTTCAAAGGTATTCATAAATTGGCTTTTGAGATTATTTGGTTAAAAATAAACTTTCGGTTTACTACCAGCTATGATTTTGCAGCAAGCCTGGCAAACGCATGGGAAGGAGAGAATCTAACCTACAACCTTGACAATATATGGAAACATGCGGATACAAATTCAGTAAGTAATGAAGTAACCAGAGTCACGCTGTGCAGACTTTTAATTAAGCATTATTAATTCTTACTTTGCAGCTTGCTTATAGCATTCCATGGCTAATAACTTTTGTCCCCCACGGGCATTACACTAGCTAATGGATCAAACCATTTAACCTTGTACTTGAACAAAATCGAAAGTTAAAGTTGCTCATGGGGCCAGTGCCTTACTTTTCACGTGTGAGAACCAAGGCACCGGCTATATGGTCCGCAGAATCAACACTGGGGTCAGCCATCCACACTTTTGTGGAAAGTAAGTGCTTCCTTCTTCCCACAGGCGGGACCGACGAGTCCACATGCAGCACTCCTTAACCTCCCCTCCTGCTGCCGATCCAGCACCCCCACCACAAAGCCAGAGCGGGAGCCCAGAACGCGCCGAGTGGCTACGTCCCAAGCGGGTGAAATGATGCTGAGCCCCGCTGACAGATCCCTACCGTGCATCACGTGCTCTCGTCCCTGCCACGGCCACCCGGCTGCTTACAAGTCCTGTTTCACGAGGGGCGTGTGGAGGTCAGCAAACCTACGCAGCCTGCCCACGGCGGTCACATGGAGAGCAAGAAGCTAAAGGTGGCTTCTTCCCAGTCGGGACTCCATTTAAACCAAGTGACAAGAGCCCGAGTCTCACAATATCACACGACCCCAAGGATACGTTTCTAGGAGGTCTTTCTCAAAGGACTCTTTTACCCTGGACTCCCGAGTCAAGAACTGAGAATGACCATGGTAAGCGCCTGCTCCTAGAGGAGAGTGAGGGAGAAAAGGACCCGCCAAGGCTGCTAAGACTCAGAGCACTTGGGAGGCGCCGAGCCCCACTCTAGACACTGCACACACCCTGACCTTCCACACGGTGCTCTGGATAGCCCCATTTTACAGACGAGGAGGTTGAGGCACTGAGAGCTTACGTAGCACAAAGGACACAACAAGGCTAGATTCGAACCCAGGGGATTTAGTATTAGTTCTGTGGTCTCAATCATTCTACCATACTACCTTTAGATAAAACATCTTCCCCCTCTACCAAGCAGACAGACACAAGTAAAGCAAAACAACGTATTAACCATGCATCTCACATATGTCTGAGCATTGTAAATGCCTGATCGTTCAGGATCACTGACTGGTTCACGGCCTGAGACAGCGGCTGTCGGTGTAGGACCTGCCACCTTTCAACAGCTCACCCTTCCAGACACCTGTCATGTTCCACTCTTTCCCATAACCCTGACCCATGGCCTTTGCTGGATGGAAGACAGTCTCCAGAGACACGGTGGGGACCAGGCGGCTTCACCTTGGCCAATCGTGCCTGATGGGGTGCAGACAAGCATCCAATGATGATGGCACAGGGTCACACACCCTGAAGACTGCGGGGCCAAGGCATGCTGGGGGTGTCAAGAAGGCTCTGAGAATCCTGGGTGCCAGAAGCGACACCTTGGCAGAGATCCGAGGGGGTCAAGAATTGACCTGGTGAGATGAAATAATGGGGGTGGGGGAGATGAAGGTCGTGACGGAGGGAACAACGCGGAAGATAGAAAACAGACACGGACGCGGCAAGATACCGAGACTTAAGACTTGGGTTCCAGAAACATCGCTTTGGCTGTAGTGTAGGGAGCGCATGGAGGGGACAGAAGAGAGGCCAGGGGCCAGGAGGGCAATGCAGCAAGGGACCGTGGTGAGCTGCTCGGATCTGGGTCCCAGAGACGCGGAGAGGAGGTCGGCACAGCCGTGGGGCGGGGATTGGAAAGGGAGAGCAAGAAGGAAGGAAGGAGTCAGAGCTGCAGGTTCCCTGCGTGTTTGGACAGGAGGGTCACTCCTGCTAAGGAACACGAACTAGTGGTGGGGGAGGGGTAAGGAGCAGCGCCGGGATAGAGGGACGAGTCTGCTTGGGAAATTTGGGGGTTCCTGCGAGATACCTAGAGGTGGTAGCTGGCAAACACAGGAAGACAGGTGGTTGCAGCTTTGGAAAAGCAGAAGACCACAGAAGCTGCTGGTGAGCGTGTGAGAGCATCCGGGAGGGGTGGGCCGAGTGAGAACGGGGTCCCGGACCCGGGGGCGGGGAATGACAACACCTTAGGGGCAGGCAGGACACGCGGCGTGTTGGGAAGAGCCGGGACCCGGGAGCTGGAGCCTCGGGGTCTACCCACGGGGGTCTGAGGAAGCCACCAGCCTCTGTCCACTGGGCCACCGGGCTGAAGGTCGCACAGTTCCTGCTGGCCCTAAGCATTCCTGGGGGCCAGATGGAGCCAGCACCTTCTTATACATTCTACCGATCACACATACGTTTGGTGTCCGAAAGCACTTGAGGTCCCTGGAGGGCAGGGAGGGCTCTGACCGTGGCGCTGCTCCTGTGAGTTTCCTAACAACAGAGCTGGGAAAAATCCCCCCGCTGCTCGCTCAGACGGATCGGCCCGGCCTCGTCCACTCTGCAGAGGAAGCATTTCCTTAGAGCAACTCCCCGCCATACAGCCACATACACTGGAGGGCTTATGTATACCCGCGGAGGCTCGCTTCACAAGGGAATGCGCGGGACGGACACTCGGAGAGGCCTCTCATGCCCAGGCCCGCGACAGCCAGGACGTGCCACCAACTGATCCGTCTGTCTGTTCCCCGGTAAGAGCAAATGACACGGTGGCAGACAGGTCCTCTTTCCAGTGGTGTGGGTAAACTGCTGAGATGAGAGGAGCAATGATGTGAGGGACGCCGGGTCAGGAGTTGCAGGGAATCCAGAGCCCACGATCTGGTCACCCTGCTCTGCCCAGGCCGCGGCCCATCTCCACGCCGTCCCCTCCCGCCCTCCGTGGGGGGCTGTGACACCGCATGCACAGTGACTAGCCCGCAGACAGCCCGTGCTGCTGATCAGCGTGGGCAAGGGTGGGCTCGGTGGTTCTGGCCCCACACGGGGCGCTGGCCGGGATGTCTGAGCAGAGGTTGGCCGCCCCCACCGGCCACTGCGGAGCAGAGGAAGACGCCGCCCCCACCTGACTTAGCCATTTCAAGCACACCACGGGGATGACCTGCAGGGCCTCGCCCGAGGCACGAGACTGTCTGGGCCCTCTTAGCAGGCGTGTGAGCCAGAGCGAGCGCAAACCCAATTTCCTGTCCTCCTACTTACTGACCGACCTGCGCTCGCAGCCTCCTACTACTCGTACTTGAACTCGGTGAGTTCTCGTGGAGTCTGCAGAAGCTCGAGATGAGCACTTTGCCCGCACTGTTCCTACAAACGTGCGCAACGGACGCGGTCTGTTATCACCTGAAGCACAGATGAAATTAAATCAGGCCGGGAGACGATCAGATGGAAGGGAAGGGCTGAGCGACGTCTGTTGACCTCCCGCAATTAGAGAGCACGATGGCAAAATCATCCTTTTCCCAAGAAGATAAAAGAACGAGTTTTAATAAAATGGTGTTCCTTTCAGAAACAGTAGCACCAATAGGTTGGCTGACGGAGTAGTTACGAAAATTAATTAAGTGTAAATACAGCTTTAGTTATTAAAAGACGGTTCTCCCACCATATTCCCAGTCTGATCGATCTGTGCTTCAAAACAAGAAGAGATAAATACCAAGTGGGCTCGGCTTTTGCCAGAGAGAGACGTCAGTGTGCAGAGGCGGGTGAGGAGGCAGAAGGGCCCGAGCAAGGGGAGCAGAGAGGGTCAGCCTTTCACCTGCAAACAGACTGCCATCGGCGTGTTCAGGGTGCTGTTTCATCCCTGTTTCTTGCCCTAGATGAGAAAAGCGACCCAGAAGGGCTAAGTGACTTATCGTGTTATCAACCACTGCAAAACAAGCTCCCTCCAAACCGGAAGGCTCGAAACAAGGAACATTTATTATTTCCCAGCGTGTCTGAGAGTCAGGAATCCAGGTGGGTCTGGCTCATGGTCGCTCGGGAGGCTGCTGTTAAAAGATGTCAGCCGAGGCCGCCACTGTCCTAGGGTCTGAATGGGCTGAGAGGCTGTTGCCAAGATCGTTCTCACACAGCTGCTCGTTAGTGGCCACAGTGCCTTACCACGGAGTCACGCGTGGGGCTGCTTGAGTGCCCGCACAACATGGCAGCTGGCCTCCCCCAGAGGAAGAGATCTGACAAGACAGGAAGGCTGGGGGAGACAGACAGAGGGAGAGGGGCAGAGAGCAGGACTCCTTTCATAGCTTGGTCCTAGAAACCAGATGCCATCACATTCTGCTGACCAGGAGCGCCTCACTATGTCCAGCCCACAGTCAAGGGGAGAGGAATGAGATCCCGCATTTTGAGGAAAAGACTGCCAAACAATCGGTGAGGATTGTTTGGTGGTTCTAAAACCACCACGTGTGTCAGTGTCTAAGACTGGGAGTGGCAGAGATGAGGCAAGAATATTCCACGGGGAGACAGAACACTGCTGGGACCCAGTCAGTCAGTTACCCACACATGGGAGCCGCGACGGGTCGGGGGTCCAAGAGATGAGTCAAGGCAGGGTCAGGTCAGTCCAGTAAAAAATGTTAGTTCATTTCACATTGACCTCCTGTCTATGGGCCAATATACAGATTAACACTGCTTGTAGTAACACGTTTGAATCATGAACCACGGCCGAAGCAAACACGCTTACACACGTAAAACAGATGATGAAGGTCGGGGTATACTGCGGACTCAGCAGAGGCTGTCTCCATAAATTTTAAACGGCTAACATTGTGTTTGTTAGCAGAGATAAAAATATCACGGTGGAAGGAAAAAAGAAAATAAATAGGTTGTTTTTAATCTCCCGTTACTGAAATATATTTTGTCACTGTTAAATTATTTCAGCCGACTAGACCATATGCTCAGAGGCAGATGAAGTAACCAAAAATACCATCTGAATGACTACTTGATTTTTTCTCATCAACTGTCTACTTCCCACTGTTACTTAATGACTGTTTAGCGATCATGACCGCCACAACCCAGCCGTACAGGAATATTCGAGTTCCATGAGGGGAGGGGGGAAGCCAGGTTGCCAGATCTGTTAAAAAGATGTGATCATTTATATTTCCACAGCCCACTAAATTGTTTACTTGAAAGCAAACTGTTTAAAGAGCAGACTTCGTTTCCTGCTAAAGACCAAGACCTCCCAAATCCCAGCACTCTCACGATGAACTGAGCCACAGAGACAGAAGGACTATTTACTGCTTCTAATTCTTCAGGGTGGGTAACCCACCAGATTAGCACAGAGGAATAATTCCTAGGTCTTCTTATGAGAGGACGAAAAAACCTGCTGATATAAGGTGTCAATGATGAAACTTTACGTTCCAGACAGGGTGTATGACCCATTAAGAAAATGATAAATTAATTTCAACTCACTGGGAAACAGAACACTCAGGGGAAGCCTCCTTAGCTAGGCTAGGAGTCAAGTCACTGTGAACCATGACCAAACTTGGGTTAAAACCAGAAGCCTCTACCCTACAAACACTGACATCAATGCATTTATAAAAGAGACGGTTTCTAGAACACTGTATATCAACTATGCTTAATAACTTCTTTTTAAATCAAAGCAATGAGACGTGAAAATAGATGGGGGGGACAAAAGATTTCTACTTCTAAGTAAGAGTTCCCACTGAAAACCTGAAGAGTATTCTCTTCCTTCCTAATCGTCATCAGAACAGGAAGGGGACATAATATACTGTAGAGACCAGAACAATGCTGGCTCAGTCACTCGACCATTTCTGAACAAGCATTTTGGACACAGGCACCAATGAGAATCCCTGACGCCGTATTTCATCACTTGGGGGAAAGCAAGTCAAACAAGCTGGATGAGGAGGAAAAGCTCAGGGGGACCTTCCAAAGGCAGCCTCCTGACAGTTTCCATAACCTTTATTCAGGTTAACTATCAAAAGATAGGAAGCGGGGGCCTGGGTAGCTCAGCGGTTTAAGCATCTGCCTTCGGCTCAGGTCACGATCACAGAGTCCTGGGATTGAGCCCTGTGTCAGACTCCCTCCTCAGTGGGGAGCCTGCTTTTCCCTCTCCCACTCCCCCTGCTTGTGTTCCCTCTCTCGCTGTATGTCTCCCTCTGTCAAATAATAAATAAAATCTTAAAAAAAAAAAAGAAGAAGACAGAAAGGCCAAGTCTCCCGGCTTTCTCCAAGACTGGTTCCTGCCCCAGCATGGGGATGAGAGCCAGAATGGGCACTTTCCAGAAGCTCCCCAGGCAGCTCTAATGCACAGTCAGGGTGGAGAACCATTAGCTTCACTGAGGTACTTACAAGTTTTCCCACTCATTTCTCTAGCCGAGTTCACGAAACTCAGTGCTGCTAAAATGTAAGGGGCAAATTTCTACTGCGGGTTCAAGTCACAGGCTACTTCATACATAATCACTGGCTCACAAAGAAATACATTATGATAAAGGTCACTGCTTTGTTTATGGTCCAGAGGAGTCTCAGAGAAACGTGGGCGGGTGAGAAATACCGCAGGGCTACCCGTTATTTGGGAACTATGACGATCAACTGGACTGAAGTCATGAGCTTTTCAACTGATTTTTTAGCTTCTCTAACGTGCAGAGGGCCAGGGCCCCCAGACTGAACACTCACTCCATACAACAATCAACTGCCTTAACTTAGTCAAAAATCTTTCGTTGGAAGGAAGCCCCGTGGCCACGTGCAGATGAAATGACCATTGGTGACCCCACCCACTCAATCCAGAAACTCTGGAGCCTAAGACGCGATGAGGAAAGGTTTGGGATGGGTCATGGGCAGGGCAAATGGACCCTGGTCCCTATCACCTTGAGCAGCTCAGGGCTCTCGGGTTTCTAATACGCAACACAGAAATGTAAAGACCTCTCTATCCCACCCCACAAGACCTAACAGGGCTCCAGTGGACTGTAAGGCATTAAACAAAGTTAGACACCAAGTCCCATCACTGAGAACATCACACTTGCCTTCTTTCAATCAGAGGGACCTGCCTTCGCCCCTCTTTCTCCTTCATTACTCAGGCTACTGAACGTCTTCCTTCCTCCCCGTCATTAGCTCGTTCACTGACTTGCTAACATGTAGACATGTTACTTCTGTGATTTTCCTTCCCTAAACCCCAAACCTCAGTCTCATCATGAGGAAAACACTAGATAAATAAACACTAGATAAACCCCAAATGTGGGATTTTTTTTTTTTTTTTTTTTTACCAAATCCTTGACCAGGACTCTTCAAAACCACCAAGGTCATCAAAAACAAGGAAGGCTGAGGACCGTCATGGCCCAGGGGAGCCAAAAAAAAAGATTGGACAACCCACTGTAACGTGGGATCTGGGCAGGTACTGGAAAAGAGAAAGAACATTAGGGAAAAACTCAAGAAATCTGAATAGTGTAGGGACTTCAGTTTATAATAATGGATCGGTATTGGTTCTTTAATTATAATGCATGTACCATACTAATTTGAGATAGTCCCCACAGGGGAAACTGGGTACGGGGTATATGACAATCCCTGCACTTGTGTTCCCGGTTTTTCTGCAAATCTGAAACTCTTCTAAAAAACAGTTTAAATAAAAAAAAATCTTAAACTAAATGCGTGCATAAATCTTATTTACATAAAAGGAAAATAATTACATTAAACACTGCTGGTTCAACATCTGTCAACTATGTATTTCTAGGGTGCCTGTCAATTTTTAATAGCAATTTTAACTCCACTCCCTCTCCCTGCAGGGAGCTAAGGTGTGAATCTCTTGATAAATGCTGATTTTAAAGCCAATTTTTGCAATGAGACACAGAGCCCAGGAGCAATCTATTTCACACCACAATTCTCTTTTCAAGAGCAATCAATCCACCCTAAACTCCCATGCTCATAGTAGATGACCAAAGCAGTAGGTGGCCCAGAGCAGGGGGGGGAGCACAAGGCAGGCTATTAACATGCAGCTTTTCCTCATTCCTGCTTCTAAGTAAGAGTTTATGAAGCCAGACGGCTCTCGGGCCAGGTCATAAACATTCCCAAACGCAGGAGCCGTAGGCCTCTTAATACGGAGGCATGAGCTGGCAGAATTAGAGCCCACAAGTTAGCTGAGCACCTGCTATTTTAAGGAGCTGTTTATGGCCTCATCTTTTATCATTTGATCTGATTCCACCTTTTTCTTCCTGTAAACAGAAAAACAGCTTCTCCTATTGGGTAGGGGGCAGGGGGTCTCAGGCAAAGCCCCTTCTTCATGGCTGCTCTCTTTCTTGTTCCGGAATTTTCAACATTAGCTGAAGCAGTTTCTTACTTTAAAGAAATGATGAATTGCAGCAACTTGACAAGAAAATGTCTTTTTTAACAAAACGAAAATGTATTTTAGAAAATTACTGGGATGCCTGGGTGGCTCAGTCAGTTAAGCGTCTGACTCTTGATTTTGGCTCAGGTCATGATCAGGGTCATGGGATCGAGCCCAGCCAGCATCCGGGCCTGTACTCCAGGGAGTCAGCTTGAGAGTCTCTCTCTCCCTCCGCCCCATCCCCAGTCACGCGCCCACGCCCTAAATATAATCTGAAAAATAAAGAAAATTATGTTCCCCGTGACTTTTGCAAAGACCAGTTGTATATTAAAGTTAGGAAATCCTGATTTCCAGTAGACGAGAAAAAAGTAGGAATGGAAAGGTTACGGAGGCAGGTGGCATGGCACGGTGTGCAGCAGCCGGCAGGGACAGACAGGTGGCATCCCGGTCAGCCTTGTCCGGCCGAGATCCCCCTCACCGCTACGTCCCACACCCCTGCCACTGCCCCGCCTTCTCCCACCAGGCTTCCTCCAAGCTCGGCAGCACCCTGACCTGGGTGTCAATACCCTGGCAGCTTCGGCTCCCGGGTGTATCTCATCTCGCAGAGCCGCACCCCAATGCTCCCCTGTCATCAGCAGGTGCCGCCCCCTGGCCCATTTGCTGAACCATTTACGACTGGTTCCTTCCTCGCTCAGTGCTGTAACCACCGGAGTCGGAACTCTCTTAGGGGAAATCCTCCATGGACATCAGACCCATTTTGAAGAGCAGCTCCAGGAGAAAAGTGAGTCCTAGAATGATAAGCTAAGGGCTCCAAGGGGGGCTGGGGTTAGGAAGTAAATGGAGAATTTGAAATTATGTTTCCTGCCTCCCCCTTATGGGATATCAGGTCATCGGAGTCAGATATCTCCGGTAGCCCAGGTCAGGGACAGCTGGCCAGGTATGAAAGGGAAGGATTCTCTCCTGTTAAAGCCTCGCCCACACCAAGCACGGCGGGCTGGTCTTCTCTCGCTGACTCCTGACTGCCCAGCGAGCAGGACACAGCCATTCTGCCCCCAGCCCCGGGTTCCCCTTACAGTACATTCCCCGTGCCCCTCGATGGAAGTTCTCTCCATCCAAGCACAACTGAGGTTTCCATTCCCTTTCCTTTAGGGCCAATTAAATTCAGAGAGATCTGATGTTGGAAAAAGGAAAGCAGGGGAGAAGTGAGGGGAGAGGAGGCGGTTCCCCCAAGCTGCCCTGGGAAAGGCAGCACGGGGAGCCAAGCCCTGCACATCGCCACAACCAACGCCAAGGCTGGGCAACCTGAACACTTGGAAAACACATGATTCATGTCAAGAACAGTAGGTAGATGACAGGGACCCACGTGGGTCTTTTAGAAAATCAGTGCATGTGGCTAGAGGACCAGAGACATCACGTATGAGGCACAGCTCCGAAGACGCACGTCACGGGCAGTGAAGGCAAATGAGCCCAAGAGCATCTCAGTGAGACAGTGGGAAGGAGTCTTCGGAGGTTTCTAACAAATGAGTAACAGCAAGGGGAACGATGCAGCATTTACCTAGATTAATTTAAAATTCACTGTTCTCATTAACATTCCCTTCATCTGGGGTTCGATGTCTCTCTGCCTACCCTGTGAACACCTAGAAAACCCTAGAATGGTTGCCCAAAATCTGCTTTTCTCACCAGACTCTCATTTTGTTAATCCCAAGTTTTTCTTTCACAAAGCACCGTCCATCATTAGCCTATTTTATAGACAAGCAAATATGGGGGGAAAGGTGGTTGACGCGAGACCCCTCCAGCCTGCCCTCAAACAGTGCTTCCCTGGAGCTCCAGGCTCTTTTCTTAAGACGTTATTTCCATCAGGTCACAGAAGCCATGCGGAGCATTCGCATCCATCCCCTGGTGTGAGGGGTTCCACAGCAATACTCTGCCCCCAAGGACAGGGAAAGCCCAGCCCAGCTGGGCACCATCTGCTGGCACGTTCCATGGTTGCCTCTGGAGCCTCCCTCCCTCCTGTGTTTTGTCCTGGGACAGGACGGACAGCTCTGGTCAGGGACAAGCTGTTTGAACCCTCGACCCCTGTCACATTTATTTACACATCGATTCTCTGCTTCCAACAGGTGGGACATTTTCCACACTATTCCAGTATGTGGTATTACAACACGGGCTGCAGATGTTCCACTCTCTCTCTTTTTTTTTTTTTTTAATTTTATTTATTTATTTTACAGAGAGAAAGAGATCACAAGTAGGCAGAGAGGCAGGCAGACAGAGAGAGGAGAGAAGCAGGTTCCCCGCCTAGCAGAGAGCCCGACGCGGGGCTCAATCCCAGCACCCTGAGATCATGACCTGAGCCGCAGGCAGAGGCTTAACCCACTGAGCCACGCAGGCGCCCATGTACCACTCTCTTCTTAAAGAGCAAAAGGAGAGGCTGTAAATTAGTTCAACCTGACTGGGAAGCAACTGGGCACCACATACCAAGAACCAGGAAGACACTTCAACCTTTAAGCTGAGAAACCGCATTTCTGTGAGTGTCTCCTAATGAACTCACCAGGAATAAGGAACAAATCTTAGGCACGAATGTTGCAGCACTGAGTCTAAGAAAAAAAAAGAAAAGGACGTATTCGCCAATAAGAGATTGGTTAAATTATGTTATAGCCCCTCAAAAGAATATTATGCAACCATTAAAAATTATAATTATAAGGATCACACAGCCATATGCAAATGCTTATAATATGTTAAACGAAAAAGCAGGAAACAAAATCTTATGTACACAATGAAACAACTATATGAAACGACATAAACAACTATATGAAACGACATAGCCATATGGATTAGCCTGGAATGAAACGCACTAAAATAAAAATGGTTGTGGCAGAGTGAAGAATAATGAGTTTTGTCTCTACTTCTCAAACTTTCTGTCATGTTTTTAAATTACCTTCATGAATAATAAATTTAAACACAGACACGTTGAGGTTGGAACCTCAAACCTATGCACTGTTTTACATCACAAAAGGCACTGTGGCGGCTGGCTTTTATCTGGCTAGAGGGTAAGGATGCCACCCAAAGTGCCTGGGGATACCTGTGGGGAAACAGGAGCTGTTCCTAGAAATGGGTGTGACCTGGCCTCTGCTTTCAAGGCCTGAGGTCAACACACTGTTCTAGAAGCCCAGGAGGTAGCCCCTCCCCCCAGAAAGGGGAAGAGTCTCTGCTGTTCTGGGGGAGGGGCGGTGAAGTGTGTGGGGGGGCAGGGGCAGGGGTGTTGGCACTGCCAGGCCTATGGAGGGGCCCACCTCCTCTGCATGTATCTCTTTCCCTACTTAGTGTTCCTTCCAGAAACTGGTCAACAGAAGGTTGCGTGCTTACGGCCACTACTGGCACCGACCTTCTGAATAAGGGGCACGCTGGGCCCTAACGTGCAGTTCAGAGGCAAGTTCATGCGCAGAGAGAAATCAAAGCATGGCCCTTCCCCCCGGCTGCCTGTCCATGGCCCGCCTGCCCGTTGCTCCAGTGCAGAACTCGGAGGGGATGGGAATGACAATGGCAGTGATGCCACCTCCACAGGGCAGACATTTACAGAGAGCTTCCTAGGTGCCAGGAGCGGTAGGGACGATACACGGACACTCTTCCTATCATTCTTCTTGCATTCTGGAGAGGTTGTATAAACGCCCCCATTCAAAGACAGGAAAATTGAGAACAGAGAATTGAGCGTCTGTGGCAAACAGGCAGCACATCCGGGGTCACACCAGGGTCTGACCAGCCCAGGCTCCCTGCTCCATCCACACACCAGGCCAGGTCTGGGATGGCCTGGCTGACTCGGCGCCCGCCCAGGTCGTTAGAATGGAAGGAACTCCAGCTCATCTAGGTAAAGCGTCCGGCTCTCAGTCTGTGAGACAGGAACCGGGGATGCCCATCCTCCTCTTACCTTCTCTCATTAAATTTCAGAAAACTACAATCTTACACTAACATTCCGTTTCAAAGGCTGCTTTCCCTACTCACACGCTTTATCTCATTTAATCATAATGGGAAAGCTGGGGAGGTGGTCATCTGCAGGAGGCTTGGGCTTTGCAGGCAAATTCAGATTCCTGCTCTGGAGCTCACAGCAACAGGAGTCGTGTTTTCCACCCACGGTGATGCTCAAGAATTAAATGAGATAACGTGCATGATGATGATGATATCGGCAGGGCTGGATACATAGTAGGTTCTCAATAAAAACGAGGCCCAAGAAATCACCTGAGTTACCCATGACCTCATTGTTACTGATAACCTGTCACGAGCCTTCTGTCCACTGTAGACCTGCAGGCTGTGAGAATCAGGAATGGCCACCAAGCTGTGCCGACTACTCATTCCAAGTGGTGCTTGTAGATCACCTCTACTGCATACTGAGATCTGAGATATTAACCCTCTTTTATTTTTTTTTTTAAGATTTTATTTATTTATTTATTTGACACAGAGAGAGAGATCACAAGTAGGCAGAGGCTGACAGAGATAGGGAAGAAACAGTCCCCCTGCTGAGCAGAGAGCCCGATGAAGGACGCGATCCCAGGACCCTCAGATCATGACCTGAGCTGAAGGCAGATTTAACCCACTGAACCATCCAGGAACTCTCAACACTCTCTTTTGACATGGCTTCTTTTTTTTTTTAATGCTGCATTCCAAAGAGCCTTATGACCTGCTAATTTACCCTCTGGAGGCCAAAGATTCATGTGCCCATTGTCTTTGAAACAAGAAAGAACTAGATGCAAATCCAGTTTCTAGAACTTTCTAAATGACCATCTCTCTAATTCTTGGTAGCATTATCCAGAATGCTAGCCTCCAAGAGGATCAGAGCAGCTGTACCTAAACACAGCAGATGCTTAGACACAGGAGCCTCACTGCAACACCTTGAGGATGTCGTGGACCAGATGTACCGACACCCGACGTGCCGGAAGGAATGCATTAGGAAGTTGGCTGGCTTATGTGGCTGTGACAAACGGCAAAGTCCATCTGAGTCAAAATCAAGCAGGACATGCAAACTCACTTTCATTCCTGTGCAGACAAGTTAATGCAATAGTACTAGAACCCTGAGGCTTACCAGCAAAACCGATGAACTGCGAGTGCCGGGAATTTTTAACTTTTTAAGTGATCTTGCTAGTGGGTCTGTCTTACCAAAGGTTTCTACCCCATCTTCTTCCAAAACGGATTGGGTAGCTTAAAACAAAAGACCTAACGAGCAACACAAAGGAGCTGGGACACAGAGACTGAGGAAATGGGGAAGCGAGATGCTGAGGTCGACTTGAATTTCAACTCTGAGCTTCCCAGGGACAGATGTAAAAGGAGTAACAGGAACGAACACTAGGGTGTAATAAGCATCAGTCACCAGCTAGGAAAAATGGATACAAGTAACCTGTCAAAGGCAAAACGCCAGGTGATCCAGTCAGTGTCTCCATTCAGCCCAGATCCAAAGGCTGCCCTTCAACAAACTGCATTTTCAGCTCCCAAATGAAGTCACAAGTACCTTAAGAGAGACCTAATTTCTGGGGCAAAATCCTAAATCTGTCATGAAAGTCACGGATCTGAGAAACGGCCTGCGGTGGGTTACACATCTGGGCTCCTCCTCGTGAGGAAGCTGGAGGAGACAGGCCCTCCCCTCCTAGCCGCTGGGAGTGGCCCTGTGACCCCCTCTGGCCAATCGGATGCCGCAACCACAAGGCAAGGGGTGGGGCTTGTAAGTGCAGGTGCCTATACTTGTCCTCTCAGGACACAGCCCCAGGGACCACCAGGCTGCAAGGAAGCTGACTGAGGTTCCCGGCACTTAAACCTGGCCATTTGGATACGGAGACACCCCAGGCCACAGCCAGTAGCACTGTGGGACACGTGAGTGAGGCCATCCCGGACCAGCCAGCCGAGCCCTCACTTGGCTGCAGGGACACACGTGAGCCCCGGACCCAGAGACACTGGCTGCAGCATTGTCCCACAGGGTCATCGGGAGTCATAAATCATTCCTGTTTAGGCCACTATGCCTCAGCAACAGATAACAGACAAGGATGTGGAATGAAATAATACAGGAAATCCTCAATGACAGCTGACAGAAAACAGGAAGCGATTTTCCATGGCTGCTGCCCATAAAACTGTGGAAGCACACGGAAGGGCCGTTCAGTCACAGGATTCTAGACAGAGCAAAGCCACTGCTGTCCACACAGTTGGGGCTAACAGCCCCCATTTGAAATATCATACATGCCCTTCAGTCAGTATAAAAAAGGATCCAGGAGAGCCAGTGCATCAGCAGGTCTGAGTTTCTGAGCTTCTGCAGCCACCTCAGATAGAGCCAGTGGATTCATTTAACAAGTCTGGTTTAGGGGCGCTTGGGTGGCTCAGTGGGTTAAGCCCCTGCTTTGGCTCAGGTCATGATCCCAGGGTCCTGGGATCGAGCCCCACATCGGGATCTCTGCTCGGCAGGGAGCCTGCTCCCCACCCCCCCGCCTGCCTCTCTGCCTACTTATGATCTCTGTCAAATAAATAAATGAAATCTTTAAAAAAAAAACAACAACAACCAAAAAACATAACAAGTCTGGTTTAGAATGCTTACTGCAGGCCAGGTCCTTTGCTAGCCAGGAGAGATGGAGAGAGAATGGTACATGGTCAGGGCCTGTCCTCAAGAACATCACACAGCATTCTTGCTGAGGACAAGGTGTGCCCGGTGATCGTGGGCACATCTACGCCCTCCCTCAGGCTCAGCTCTTATCTGAAGAATGGGGACAGCAGCCGATGGTCACCATACGGGATTTCTTGCATAATACCTGATGCATACTACGTATTTAATTACATTACTATTGTTATTAACACTGTTATTAATACTGCAATCCTGAAACTAATACAATAGCCCTCTGCTGTGATATGGAAGATGGGCTGGAGAAGTCTTCAGTGGGATGAAATGAGGAGGGACCTTTAGAATTTCTTTTAAAAGATTTTTATTTACTTATTTGACAGAAAGAGAGAGAGCAAGTGTGCATGTACAAGCAGGGGGAGGGAGAAGCAGCCTCCCTGCTGAGCAGTCAGCCCAATGAGGGCCTCGATCCCAGGACCCTGAGATCATGACCAGAGCCAAAGGCAGACGCTTAACCAACTGAGCCACCCAGGCAACCGAAGAGGGACTTTCAGATGCCAGCAGTTATCCTGGAGAAAAGAGACGAAGATCTGACCAGTGAGCAGAGGCTTAGGACACTGGCCCAGAAGATGGGGAAGAAGCACCTGGTTGGGCAGCTCCTATAAAAAGAACACACCCCAAGGGTTGTGACTTCAGCCTCCCCACACACCCCTCCAAACTCTCAGTAGTCACTCTGGGTCAAAAGGCAGGAATGGGAGGCATGTCGGCCAAGTCCTCCAGAGCCAGGAATAAACTGGCAAACAGGCCTTGGCCAACGGCTTCACAAAACTGGCACGCTCCCAGGATTCCAGTTCCCTCAAGGCATCTTGGCCTTCGAGGTCCCTGGTTAAAAAGGGATGAAGCGAAGGGGAGGAGCACTGTGGCCAGAGCCAAGGTGCCTGCAGGTGGTGGGGAGGCTCTGCGTTCCACTGCTGGGGCTGACCAACATTTCATCTGGCCTGCTCTGCAGGAGACACCCAATTCCCAGCCTTCACCGTGTTCACTGGCGCAGCCCACCCCGTCGGAACCAAGATGGCCCTGGGCAAGCTGGCACCCTGAGGTCACAGCTCGTCCCACGGTTCCCTGTGGACTTGGTGTGTGATCCTGCGGCTGGCCACAGCAGTGTGGAGCCCCAGGGCCACGCGCCAAGCCAAGTGACCATCCCTTTCCCACTGGATAGTCTGGCCATTTGTGGTCCCAAGTTAGACTAGAGCTCCAAATGTTTCCTTCAGACCCGGCAGAAACGCAAAATGGGGGTACAAATAAAGAAACAAAATAATCAGGTGAACTTCTCTTGCTGACCCCCTCCCCCCAGTATCACACTGAATATCTCCCCTCTTGAGACGCTCCTAGTAAACTCAAGGGAGAGGTCAACATCTCCATAGAAGGCAGTGGAATGCTTTGGCATCACGTGCAAGCACAAGTCACGCGACTGGACGTTTCTGCGGAGGCAGGAGCGAACAGTAGGAGAAGAGAAGACCGTTGCCCATGGAAATAAAGCATCACATGGACAGCAGCTGGACACGCAGGGCGGCTGGTGCTGGGCCCGGGCAGGGTGAGCGCGCACGTTTACGGTGACAGAGTGGTTCTCACGAAGCTCTAGTCCAACCCCAAATTTCTGCCCCATCGGAAGGCAGTGTCAGCGCCCGGGCAGACCCACGGGATCGGCCCCTTCGCCCACTGTAGGCACGGGATGCGAGGACACACATGGCTGCCCAGGCTCCTGGCCCGAGCGGCACAGGCTGGGGGGCCTTGCGGAAAGGCCGCCTCCGAGGCTGGTTCTCTGTGTGCCTGCTTGCCCAGCGTTCTGCGTGGACATGAACAAAGCCATCTGGCAGCGTTCTTCCGACCAACCTGGAGGCCGCCAGTACAAAATCTTTAAGTGTACAAGGACAGCAGAACCCAAGAGCTCCTGAGGAAGAGTTAACCTGACTTGATTTCCCTGGAGGGAGAGAGGGTGGGAAGCTTTCCCACAGGCCAGGCCGGCTGCTGGCCGCTTCTGCTCTCCTGTGCAGGGGTCGGGGATCTCTGGCTGAAAATATTCTCCAGCGCACGCACTGGCCCGGGAGGCAAAGTCTATGAGTGTCACTGGAGGCCTCGGCCTGCACGTCTGTACTGGGCATTTTTCTCAAACAAAAGTCTCTGGCTTCGTACCTTAGTGACCCCATTGCTAGAACAGGCAGCACATGTTAGCAATGGCCTCAAGCCCCTCTCTACAATCCCTTGGCAGATCCGCCGTGCCCTGGTCTCACCCTCATGCTGAAGAAACACACTGGCCTCTGGCCGGGCCCTTATCAGTCCCAAGAGCAACCCCCAAAATGCCACCGTCATCCTGAAGGCTCAACATTTTACATCTCCTCAGCTACAAACACCATCAACCCCCTGCAGCCAGGCTCCACTCTCCCCACACCCAGCTTCCTTCACACTGACCCCCTGGCTGCCCAATTCCAGGCCTGTTCCAGCAGGTTCCCTTAGTCCCCTGACTTGGCTCATGATTTGTTTTCAATTTAGGTGCCCTTTCCTCCAGGAAACTCCCTCTAGTGTGCAGCTCTGTGAGCTGGGGCCATCGTGCACATCCGTGGACCACCGCCACGAGCCAGACACACAGCGGCAGCGTCACCCACCAAATTCCCCCGTGAACCTTACCTTGGCTCCCCGGCTTCCCCGATCAGCCTTCTGTCTCTGAGGTTTGCCCTTCTAGAACATCACGTGAGTGACGTCAGATAGTAAGTGGCCTTCTGGGTGCCACGGCTCGCCCACCCGTCCTCCAGCTGAGGGGCGGCCAAGTTGTTTCCCGTGTGGGATGAGGGTGAATGAAGCCATCAGGAACTCTGGGAGCGCATGGATTTCCACTTCCCTTGGAGAACCACCGCCGCAGGACACCTGGGTGGCTTGGGAGCGCGTGTCGGCCTTCGTAAGAAACTGCTAACCCGTTTTCCAAACTAGTTGCGCCATTTTGCCTCCCCAGCAGCACCATGAGGGTTCCAGTTGCTCTACAGCCTCGCCAGGACTTGGTATCACCATTTCGGTATTCTACGAAGACACCCTACACAGGCGCACATGCCGCTGCGTGGCTTTCCTGTCCGATGTCACCGCGCTCACTCCAGACCAGGCACCATGCTCCGTGGCTCACGCCCACCTCAGTCCCTCAGTCAATGCTCATTCCAGCTCTGCACAGGAAGTTCTTGCATGTTCTCTGCTTCTACCCGCAGAGCTTGAGGCGGCACGGATCCAGGGTCACGTGACTACAAAGTTCATGGCCTTCGATAAGATCTCTCCCAGGATGACTTGATGAACGCCTTCACGGATTCCCTGCCAGCTTTTGGGTTCTGGCTTCAATTTCACCTCTGGTGTGACAGTGTCTCTAAATCATAATGTAACGTAGCCAGCCCAGCCTGACCCTGCTTTCTATTGTCCTTGATCAAGTCCCCAATTACTGCATTTATCTCTAATGAGAGAACCAAAGTATTCTTCAAATAACGTCTGTTTCTTGTCTCCCAAACAGGAATGTTCAGTGTCCCGAGGCCAGGGCACCAGCCTTCCCAACACCCTAGAGAACTAAATAAAGCCACCAGACTCCAATGAAGGCAGGAGAGGGACTGTTCAGGGCCACTGGCCACCCAACCCCCGCTCCCGCATGCCAGGCGGGCCGGGGGAGAAGAACAATGGCTGTAATCCATCTCGAGGGAGCCTTTTTGTCACCCGCAGAAAGCTCCGTCACCTTCACCTCCTCCCACCCCACACCCCATCCTCTGTGTCCCAAGGGTCCTACCCCAGCGTGGCTCACACCGCTGGTGATCTGCACAGCCAGGGAGCCCGAGTGTGTGGCATGAATTCCACGGTGTCTCCCGATCTGACTCTCAACGCTTCCCTCTTTTCGCCACCATAAGCACTGGGGAATGTGCCTTTTTAGAGCATCCCTTCGTCCTCTGCTCAGAGCCTGAGCGCAATCTGTGGACGCTGGGGTTTCACTTCTTAGAAGCTTCAGGCCCTCTCTTGATCTGGCCCCTGATCTAACCTCTCCTGGTCAGCACTCTGTGCCCCGGCAGACTGGGCGATTCTTGACCTTTTGTGATTTCCTCTGTCTGTGCTCTTCACTTGAAAATCCAGTCTTGGGTTTATAATCACTCTTTCTCTTGGAAACGGTCTTCAGATTACAAAAGCGTCAGACCCACAAAGCCTGGCTCTGCCCACAGGACTGCGCTGCGAGAGTCCTGCCTGATCGCCACCAGCCCGAGACAAGGTCCTGTGCAGTCATACACCCTACCCTTGTACCCCATCATAACATGTGGGGTGGGGGGGACCGTAATGACTTATCCCAACGCGTTCTGATTTCGGATCCGTTTCTGAAGTTCCTGGAATAAGCTAACATTTCTTTTTCTTAAACATCTGAGTTAATGGCCACTCCGAAAAGCTCCTGGTTGAGTTGTAGCACTTACCGGTTCAGGGATCGGTTCAGCGCCAGCCTGGCTCAAACACTGACTGGGAGTGAGAGGTGGGCTCTGAGGAGGAAGGCAGGGAGGGGCCGCTCTAAGGCAGTGAGCCCAACCGCAGAGACCAGACAGAGATCCTGGACAGAGAGCCAGAGGCAGCAGGAGAGGGAGACAGAGACAGCCAGAGTTCAGCATATGCGGCCTGAAGAATCCTTGGGCAGAAACTGGAGGACCCTCACCCCACGCAGATGTGGGGGGAAGTGACGCTCTTCGACAGGAGGAGACCCACAAATCTGGGACACTGCCTGGAAGCCAGCCACGGCCTTGACACCGAAACCCAAGCACTTGAAAGTAAAACTGAGTGGAGAGCCAGCCCTACCTGGGAGAGAGCCCTGAGGTCTGGAAAAGAAAGCCCCAGCCCCAGACCCCACCCAACCCAGTCTCTGAGTCCGAATTTCCCCATTTTATAAGGGCACGATCCATGTACAGACTTTGCCTCAAAATAAGGTCACATTCCGAGGTACTGGGGGTTCAGATTCATTGTAACACTTGTACCACTTCTCCCCCAGAGATCTCACAGCGGGGGCAGAATACACAAATGGGAAGACCCAGATACCTGTCACTCAGCTGCTGGTTTCCCCACTGACCTGCAGCTATCTCTTCAAGTTCCACCAGGCTCAAGACCGTTTCCTACAAAGGCGGCAAACATGGGCTCCGTACCAGTAGGGGAAAGCTGGAGAGCGGAGGTCAGCGAGCTAAAGGCCTGTGGTCCTCCTCAAGGAAGAGTTCATCTGCTGTGGAGAAAAACTCACCTGCCGTGTGACATCTCGATTCCAAGCACAGGCAGCGTGATTTCTAACAGGACTGAGTGGAGAAATATTTAAAATGTACAAAATATATATTCCCGTTGCACAACGGGGATAAGTTCTTGGCGTAACAGCTCAACAGACACTCTGATTATGCAAGCTCTTTTCAGAAAGCACGGAGCCTCCAAGAAGCTAATCTGACAGAGACTTATTATGCTCTCCAAATAATGGGTGAAAAAAGAAACCGTTTCTGAGTCTTTATGGGAGAGACACCCAGGCAGACAGGGCCACACAATCAACCAGCACAGAAGCTGGTAAGACGCCTGGACACCAGGAGCTTTTATGAACATATCAATTGCACCAGACTCCAGTGAAGCCAGGAGAGGGACTGTTCAGGGCCACCGGCGGGAGCCCCCCCTACCCAGGGCCCCACGGCCTCCTGCGGGCTGCTGGTGTGCCAGGCGGGCCGGGGGAGCAGAACAATGGCTGTAATCCATCTCGCAGGAGTGGGGCGCAGGGCCACGGCCAGACAGGCTGAGCTCACTGTGTCTGACAAAAGGACTTTTCACTACCGAGACCTCTGGGGTCGCAATCATGAAAAGACAGCAGGGGTGGGGGGTCGGGAGGGCACTTTGGGGGATCGGAGATTGGCGAATTGAGAAGGCGTCCTCAGACAAAACTCGACGTTCTCTGCGAAGGATTTTCCGAAAGGACAGGGTAAATCAACACCAAGGTCGCTGCAATGAACCGGTTTTGATGAAGAGGGTATCACGGGGGTGTTTGTTTCCCGAAGGCACCAAAATGCGCTGATTGTGACATTCAGAGAAGAGAAAGATGGCTGGATCTTTAAAGTGTTAGGGGCTGAGCCCTCCTAAATGGCTGTTTAGGGAGTCTGTCAAATCGGACGACAGAGAAACCCTCCCACGTAAGAAGAACAGAACTGACGACCGGCGAGGATCTGCAGCAAGTCCCCGGCTCGGTGTGGAGCTATCGGTTTTCTTTATCTGTTTTCGTGTGACCTCCTTGAAACGTACTCAGAGAGACCAAATGCGCCGAAGTCCGGTCACCAAGTATTAAATTTTGCTCACAAGAAAACTGAGGGCGCAGGGAGATGGGAGTGATCTTCTGTCCCGAACCAGAGGCAGGCACGAGGCAGTGAAGCGGGTCACGGGGTAAGAAGGCTCTTACCATCAGGGTGGTGCGCCGGGGGGCTGGGGACCGGGCACTTCAGGGACATGCGGGGGACGGGCAGGCAGAAAGAGACCCTGCCCCCCCACCCCGGAGACTACGGATTTAGGAGGAGCAGATCAAGGCTGCACGTGACAACGATGCTGGTCTTGTCACTTACCCAAAACACGAGCAGGTGCTCTAAACCAGAGAAGCGAGCTTCTCCCCTCCCCCAGTCTCTCCCATTATTCCTTCCTGTGTATGCACTAGCCCAGCAGTTTCAACTGGAAGAACTAAATTGGATGTGGAGACCCAGTACACGATTCACATATTTTTATATATAGTATAGATTCATACACACACACACATATGCATACACATCCATATATATGTAGCAAGTTTAAAAAACAATACTACCTACTTTGCTGTACGGGATGTGTTCCAGTATCTTCTATTTAATTTTTCTTTTAAATACTGATGCCATCCTCCCAAAGCAGTTTCATGATCTGCTCTATGGCTTGTGACTTAAAATCTGAAAAACCTTGCCCTGGTCCTGGCAAGAGTCCTGTTCAAGATTCCAGCCTGGTGTCAGGTACACTCACAGGCCCCAAGTTCAAGCCCAAGTCACAGAAGTAAAAGGGAAACCCACAGCCCGGACCCTCCGAGGGCCTTCTTTTCGTTCACCTATAGCTGAGGCACGGAAGCAGTCCAGGAGCTGTGCCTGTGAGCTCCTTCCTCACACCTGCGCAGCAGGAGCAGGGCCGAGGAGGAGAGGGACCCCACGGGACGGTTAATTCTGAGCAGATCAGAGAACTGGAACTCCTCCTCCCGGGGCCACACCAGGGAGGATGGGCGGTCAGGGTCTTGGGGCCTTGTCAAGGAAACACGGGCCCTGCACTACCTGTCTAGCATCTGAAGGCTCTGAGAGGAGCTTCCGTTACTGGCTGGGCCATGCCCACTGGCCTCCTGGAGGCATCTAAGGTTTTTTGTTGTTTTTTTTTTTTTTTTTAAGATTTTTATTTATTTATTTATTTGACAGAGAGAGAGAGATATCACAAGTAGGCAGAGAGGCAGGCAGAGAGAGAGAGGAAGGGAAGCAGGCTCCTTGCTGAGCAGAGAGCCCGACTCGGGGCTCGATCCCAGGACCCTGAGATCATGACCTGAGCCTAAGGCAGCGGCTTAACCCACTGAGCCACCCAGGTGCCCCTGGAGGCATCTAGATGGACAAGCCCCGCCTCTCTCATCACCCTCACCTGGACCCAAACACGCAGCCCTGTGCCTGAACCGAAACAGAGCAGGAGCTTCCAGCAGAAGGCGCTACTGGAACCCACCCTCAGGCCCCTGCCTCCCAGAGGTTGCAGGGACAGGGGTAAGGAGGAGGGAGGAGAAGGGCACAGCAACCAGCCATCAAGGGCCCTGGGATCACGATGCTGACAAAGCTACAAAATCCAATCTAGGCGGCCACACAAAACAGGTAATGGAACCGAAACCGAAAAGAGGTGAATGACGTCATGCAAAAGCACAAACACACCAGCACCCCTGCGGCATCCACTCTAGCCCTAAGAGTCGCAAACACCCACCCCCGAACTGGGGGCTCTCTGAGTTGTTGTGGGAATACAAGGCCAGATTCCTCAGGAGGAAATGCAAAGATGGGTTCCTGGGGGCTGAGAAGACAGGCAGCAGGCGTCCATCCTGAAAACTCAAATCAGAGGCGAGCAGCAGAGCCCCCATTTGGAAGGTCAAGCCCCTGCGTGGGAATATGGCCATTCTCGGGCCTCCTGCCATCTTGGAAGGCGGACGGGAAGGCTGGTGTTCCAGCACGTCCTCTTCTGGAAGGCCCAGCACCGCGGCAGCTCGACAGGGGTGCCCTAGGCAGAATTATAAGTAGAACTTCGAGTTTCAAAATGAGACAAGAAAAGAAAAAAAAAGAACTCTGAAACCATTATAAGGGGGGTGGGGGGGGAGTGTCTCTGTAAGAAAGGTTTTTGCAACAGAAGAGATCAGACTTTCCTTTCAGAATAAAGTAAGATATGCAGCCCTCCCCAATTCCCAACTCAAACTCCAATGGAGACACTCGCTTTTCTGGGGAGGCTGTTGACAAAAACAAAGCAGAAGAAAAGAGGATGCTTGAAGTTGCTGTTTTAGTCTACCTTCTGAAAGTCGCTTTCAGAAATAGGTTCAAAGTTTAAGGAAAAAAAAAGAAGAAAAAGGGGGATTTTTGTTTGTTTTATCCAAACATAAGTTTCTGGGCGCAAATATGCCACCTTGGGAGATGTAGCAAATACCGCCTTTCATTTCAAGCCTGTGAAGTCTCTTCTGGGCGTTCTATCTCAGGCCTCCTTTGGGGAAACAAAGAAGTGAGTCTTCCGTACACAAGAAACAGCAGCACATGCTGGCGGGCGGGCTGCCCAGACCGCAGATGACCCGGTGAGTCCCCGGCTCCGCGGCCCAGGAAGGGGGAGCAACCCGGCAGGTCCCCGGCCGGCTGGGTCCCCGAGCGCGGGCAGCCAGCCCCATCCCGGGAGCTGCTGGCACGCTGTGTGGCCATCGCTCTGCACGATGGCATAATTAGGAAAGCCGCAGGCACGGTGGGAAGTGGCGGTGAGGATTAAATCAGGGGCCTCCCAGTGCATCGGGGTGGATTGCTCTGACAGCCACCAGCGCGGCCTCGCTGGACTGACTCAGCGACGAGCTCCAGACACAACAACCCCATGCAGCAGGGGAGCCTGGAGGGCAGTTTCGCAGGTGTTACGTCACGCCACGCTATTCCACGGGGGAACGGCACTTGGCTACAGTTTCCGGCTCTGGATGTGAAAGTCTTCGATATACCCGTCTGTGTATAAGTACAAGGCTGAGACGTAAAACAACAAAACCTAAACAAACCCCATCGCCCGCCTCGTTCAGCCAGCCGGGGCAGCCCACGGAGCAGGGCGTGCACACACGTTTCCAGTCCTCTAAACAGACAAGCATCCTCAAACGGGGGCCGCACCCCATCGCACCAAGGACTCCAGCACGCACGTCCCACGGGGGCCTGTCCCAGAATCGCTACAAAGGAGGGGATGTGTTCAGCTCAGAAACCTCCCTCCCCACAACATAGACCCGAGGACGGCCATAATCGCAGATGGCCCAGCCGTGGCGGGGCCCAGAAGCCTACAATTAGGCAGCAGCCGGGCCGGAGCTCCCAAAGCCTCAGCAGCCCCGCACTGACTCCCTGCCAGCAGAGAGGACATCGAGGCAGCAAGACGACTTCAGGAGCCAAGGGCGGCAGCAGCAGCTCCTGCGACCCAACAACCCAGACTCAGACAAGGGAAGCCCCTGGAGGGGCTGAAGCCCAGGAACAGACTTCGAGGGAGCGAGGCACATCCTCCTGGAGAGACATGCAGGACCGAGGTGTTGGGCCGTCTCGGCAGAAGGGATGGATGGGCTCTTCCAGTCCCGCGGGCCTGGGGTACCCGACTGCACCATCACGGAGACTGGACTGAAATGGTCCAGATCTCAAGAACGCCCCTGGAGGGGATCAGGGTCCTCAATGTCAACCCAGGAGGAAAGTAGCTGGTTACCATGTGCGCTGCCTCCGTGAGCCCTCGGCCCGTGTGGGGCTCTCTCAGTTGACCTGGCTGAAGGGGGCCGGGGGTGAGCGGCCTTCACCTGCAGGCTGCTGTTTCTGCCGCCTGGGTCTGTGCCTCTGCCTTTAAGACTCAGAGCCTAAAACGGGGGCAGCAGGGGTGTCTGTCCCGTGTCCGCTGGGCTGGACACACAGAGAAGCCAAAGGCTGCACCTGCACGGTTACCACCAACAACTGTCTGAAGGGTCGGCAGCTCTAAGTTTCAGGAGCAAACTGGACGACGCACCAGGTGGCGGCCGCTATGAAGACCCGGGACATGGGCCTCCCTCCATCCAAGCGCTTTGTACAAAGGCCTCCACTGAACACACGCCCCTCGGAATACCGCTCAGCGCAAAGTCCTGGCGGCGCAGAGACAGGAGCCTCCTGTGCAAGGGAGGCAGGGCCTCTCCCAACAGTGACCCCAAAGCCTCAGCCCCTGCCAGGGTGCAGCGAGCTCATCAGCTGGCAAGGGCTCTGCTGAAAGAGAGACGGGCCTTTCAAGAGGGGACGGAGGGGGAGACGAGGGACCATGGGGCCAGGAAAGGGGAACCAGCCCTCTGTGTGTCTCTTATTTTCTGTCCCAGGGGAGAGGTGCTCACCCGCCCCCACAGCACAGGGTCCAGCCTGCCTGGCTCCCAGCCTGCCCGGCTCTCCCTGGATTTCTGCCTGGAGCTGGGGACAGGCCAAGTGAGCTCCAGGCGAAACCGCACCTTCGCCAGGAAGCAGGCTGCTGTCAGTGAGAAGTTTTCACCATAATAAAGGTGGTTTTTAAAAA
This sequence comes from Neogale vison, assembly GCF_020171115.1. NCBI lineage: Eukaryota > Metazoa > Chordata > Mammalia > Carnivora > Mustelidae > Neogale > Neogale vison. The sequence goes on along the minus strand of NC_058092.1, from coordinate 149,255,925 downwards.
ATTTTTTAAAGATTCATTGATTTATTTGAGAGAGCAAGCGACCACGAGTGTGGGGGCAGAGTGGAGGCAGAGAGAGAGGGAAAACCTCAAGCAGACCCTCTGCTGGGTACAGAGCCTGACCTGGGCCTTGATCCCATGACCCCGAGATCATGACTTGAGCTGGAACCAAGATCAGATGCTTTCTGACAGGGCCATCCAGGTGCCTCACCGTAAGAAATGTTTGTAATAAAAAACAAATCCCTGCACCCCATGATCAGTCTAAGCCCGGAAATGACAGAGGGAGAAGTTTCGGGGTGGTCATTCTCGCTGCCCCGTGTATCGGTCAGGTGTCAACATGCTGAAGGGAGCACGAAAGTAACTCCTCCAGACAGGGGATGGTGTCCTATCACAGGACAGCACCATCGGCCACCACCCTGGACTCAGTGATGCCACCACCCTCCCTGTCACTGCCCCCAGCACTGCCACGGGCCCCCAGCTCTTCGGACTCTGCCTCCCGTTTCTGATTCCAGCCCCTCCCTCCTAACAGCCCACCTGCCTCTAGCCTGGATTCCCGCCCCTCTCCCCAGTGCTGCCGGGCCAACGCTTCAGCCACATGCAGGGCCCTACACGCTTCCCACAGGCGCCTCTCCAGATATACCCTTGCCCCCCAAAGCACACAAGGCAGCATGAGCTATGGGCAGCTCCCTGACCTGCCATCACACTTCTCAGGCATGGCCCCCTCCCCTCAGCATGGACCACACTTCCGGCTCAGGCCTGGTCGCCCTGCATCATAATCAATCATTCTGGTGTCTTTCCTTCTCCTAAAAACACCAGCTCCCCAACTGCAGGGCTGGGTCCTCAGCGATAGCCTGCATGTGCCGCGTGCACAGGAAGAGTGGACCCAATGGTTGAGGCACGGTGGAACGCCAAGGCCAGCTACACCTGCTCTCACGGCAGCTGGGCCAGGAAGGGACAGAGGCAATGGCCTCCAATCAATGCTTAGATAGAAAAGGAAGCTCTTTCTCAGAGTCAGGACAGATTCCAAAACATGATTAAATTATTAACCAAAAAGTACTGGAGCAGGAGGGGTAGTTGTGCACACGGCGTGAACCAGTGTGGTCCAGTTCTCCGCTGTGGCTGGAGACCTGACTCAGGACCCCAGCCCGCCCCTGCCCTGCTCCTCTGGGGCTCCCCAACCAGTCACACGAAACACGGTGGGCAAAAATAACCAGCCTGCCTTGATCGGCTTCTCACGCCTGACTCCAAAGACCAGAAGTACAATGACTGTCTTTTTAATTCCCAGCTCAGGAGGAAGAAGGAAAAAGTGCTTATTTTTAGCCTAGCCCAAAACCATAAGCATCTGCAGATCAATAAGGAGCATCGGAGAAGAAAGAAATCTCACAAGAGATCAGAACTGGAACCGAAGCCCCGAGTAGCACCGGACACACTGGCAGTGGCTGCCTGGCGGGGCCTGCACGAGGACTGGCCCGGCTTCCCTCTTTTCTAGATAATTAATCCCAGGATAGCGAAGACGCACGCCCTAAGCTTCTTGAAAACACACACACATCCCGGAGGAGCTGGGCAAGTGGGGAAGAAAACAAGCAGTGTGAAACCCTGTTTTCTCTGTAATGAAGTTATTTAACAGAGATCTCATTTCCAGCATGATCCTTCCAGGCCCAGACAGAGCCACTGCCACCAAGACGAGAGCTGGTCCTCTGTGGCACGTCCCACCTGGGCCGGCAGACAGAACCCGATTGCCTCCGGTGCCCACTACGCGGGGGCAACCACCAGCACCCACACGCCCCACACACACCATGCCAAGGGGGGTGGCCTTCCACACGAGCTGTGAAGCAGAATTTTTGTTTGTTTGTTTTTTTAAATGTGTAAGTCCCTAAGCCCCAACCTCAGCCCCTGGATAGCTGGGTCCAGATATCCCCAAGGGATTCAGGGGGAGCTGAGAGCCATGGACTTGAGCTGCATTTTCTCACCCACCACCGAAGTGTTTTAAAAACAAAATACAAAGGGAACTGGAGCCTGGCTTTGAACACCAGACAAACAGGGAACCGATGTGCACAGACCAGAGACCTGGCTTCCACGAGAAACTACCCTGCAAGGCCTGGGCCTGACCCAGAGACCCCCAAGCCTTGGGGGCCCGGGGCAGGGGCTTAAAATGTGGATTTCAGAACCCACCCTTTAACCCCAGGGATTCTGCTTCAGAGGGTCGAGACGAGAATCAGCCCATTCTCAAGCAACACTGGGGCACTCCGAGAAATGGTGGTCCAGGACAGTCTTGGTATAAGACAGAAGGAGGGGAACCAGTGAGAAAGTCTGCAGATGTCCCAGCAGAACAGACGCCCTCACTCTGGAGGGGCTGCTGTGGAGCCGCTGGGGGTGCTCAGCCCCTTCTCTCCCTGCTTTGGGAGAGCAAAGGGAGCCCGACCTCACTCAGAGAACTTTCCCAAAGGCCTGTGGGGAGATAGATGGAGGTTGCCAGAGGTCAACAGAGCCCCCTCAGCATTTGGAAGCCATGATTTCACAAACGCTCACCATAACCTCTGCCCCGAATCAGCCAGCTCCCATGAGGGCGTCTGACACCTTCTAAATGCAGCTTTTCTCTGTCCTCCAGCCTCTAATTAATCCCTCCGCCTTCCCACCCCTCCTGAGAATAGGGACACAAGGCCAGTGATACTTCCTTTGAAGTAAGCATCACAAGGAGAAAAACAATGCCTGGGATTTGCTTGAAACTACAGGAGCAAAAAAAAAAAAAAAATTGCATATAGGATGAAACAAATCAAGCACAGTAAAATTCCAGTGACTACTGACAGGACAGACGGTACACAGTTCATTCCATCTACTTCCGGAGGTTTTTCATAATAAAAAAATTTTAAAGAAAAATTATTGAAAGTCTATATATTTATTATGATCATAATCATAACTCTCGTGGCAAGGAACAGAGACCACAGGGAGGCCACCAGATCTGTGGTCATTTGGAAATATGCAAGTGACCCCAAGCATCCTGGTCTGGAGCTATGTCCCCCTATAATTATTAACTTTCCCTCACTTTCACTCCCCAAAGCACCCTTGGACCCTAACTGCAGTCACACCAGATAAGGGAGCAATGAGCCTGGCGTAACAGGGCAATGTCTTTGAAACGTGGCCCAAAAGCAGCATAGTAACATTTACTCCCCTGACCTGCTCTAAATCATGATCTAGGTCAAAACGCTGACCCAGATCTGCTTCCACACACCTCCTCGCTGCAGGCACTGGGCTGCAAAGCATTCACGGGCAATGCTTTTGGAAGCTGAGCCTGTTTCTGCAGATTTCAGCAGCGCCGTTGTGTTTGAAAGGGTGCTATTTTAAAACTGATTAAGATTCAAAGGTTAGCAATTAAAGCCATTAAAAACAAAACTCTTGGTATCTGACAAATGCCCAAATGACAGGAGGAACATCATCTGGGAGAAACAAAATGAGCCATTTAGCACTGAACAGGGTGACAGTCCAATGCTGCCTGAAAGAAATGTCAACGAACAGCTGTCACAGCTGGGACGTCTGGCCATCTTAGGGATGACACCCACGTGGTATCACAGATAAAGACAGGCCTGACACCCTCTGAATTATCAGAGCGGCAACAGAGGCCTGGGAAAACCAGGGGCTTCAATAAGGGTGTGGGACTGACACTTTCCCACGCGAAAACCATATGCTGCATAAAGCCAGGGAAAAACAGACAGCATTCAGCGCCGACGAGATCTTTCTCCTTGGTCCCCTCTGCATCTGTCACATCTCTTTGCAGAGCAACAGCGGCATTCACAGAAAAGGCAGCTGGCCTCCGTGGCAGGTCCTGATGGAATGTCAGGGTGACCTGAAGGGTGGGAGCCGACGTGTTGTGCGAAATGTCCCCACCTGCACACACCCACACTGCGACCGCTTCCAACTTGCCTCATGATCCAGTTTCTGCGTTTCATTCCCACTGCTGCTGCTACAACAGATAGATGGACAGATGGACAGGGGGCCCCTCTGCATCTCTTACCAGAAAATAACTACCTGCCACAGAGCCAGCCACATGCTCTCTTCCCCTGAGTATTCAGATGCAGAAACTGGAAGCCAAGAGAGTGGGGGCCTGTCCAGGTCACGACGCCCACTGGAGATAAGCCAGAGAATGCCCCAGTGCCCCGATTCCTAGGGTCCGCTACTAGAAACGACTCCAGGATTCCGTCTCTGGACTCAGGCTCCAGGAATACCAGAAGCCAAACTGAGCCTGCACCATTCTCTCTGCCAGCGGCTCACACGCAGGCAGCCCTCCAGCCCCCTCCTCTAAAACTAGCTGGGCCTTGGGGCTGGCCGTCTTACACATGGGGGCTCTGAAGAGTAGCCACTGCTGGGACTCAGCTGGGGGACCCCCCCCCACCTCCTCCCAGTATGCACAGAGGCCAATCCATGCTTTGGGCTTAAAATGAACATTAAGAGGTTAATTTCTAAGTGAGTATTCGGAGAAGAACCATGTAAAACAGCCTACCTAGCCACCCAGGTGAGGCAGAGGGATGAGAAGCAGCTGACCAGTAAGTAACCAGAGAGCATCAGCAAAAAAGCAAATGTATTTTATTAAGGGACTGAATAGAACAGGCAGTGCCCAGTTTATAAAAGTTACGCTGGACACCCCCAGACTCACCAGAAGCCTGGCCTATCTTCACATGCCTGCCTTCTCCCCCTTGTCTCTTCCCCTGCCCTCCCTCTGCCCCTGCAGGGGCTCCTGATCCTGCAACAGCCCAGCCCCTTGGACTGACATGAACACCAAGTATAACGATTTTCCAAGTTCCACATAATCAGCTGACAGAAAACAAAAAATGTTTTATAGTCCTTTTGAAATCACGTGCCAAACACAAGGGGAGGACCTGTTACGACAGTGGGAAATATGAGAAGAGGAGACTTATCCCAATCTACCATCTAGACGTGGCTCCAGGGTGACCCACGGTGCTGTCTGTGCCCTTTAGCAGGTGGCCCTGAGGAACAGCATGTGTTGCTGTTGGTCTCAGGGCCTCCCCTCAGCTTCCCTGTCCATAAACTTAAACGACACAAATCACTTAGCCAGGCCTGCAGGGCATTTAGGAGGCTCGGTGGCCTTTACAAGTGTCAACTCATTCAATTCTCTTAACAACCCAAGGTCAAGAAGCAAAGTAAGTCTATCAGGAAAAACAAAACAAAACAAAACACAAATAACAAACCCATAAAACAACATGTGTGGGCAAGGAGGTAGAGAAATGAGGAGATGGAGCCCCTGTGCACTGTTGATGGGAATGCAAAATGGTGCAATCATTAAGGACAACAGGGTAGTGGTTCCTCAAAAAACGAAAAGGAGAATTACCAGATGATCCAGTAACCCCACTTCTGAGTACAGACTCAAAAGAATGGAAAGCACAGATTTGAGCAGATAATCTGAAACCCATGCTCACAGCAGCGGAGTCACAACAGCAGACCAAGTGTCCATCTACAGATGAAAGGATCTTCAAATCATGATACATACAAACGGTAAAACTCCCCTAAAAGGGAAAAAAAAACCTCTGGCACATGCTACAACATGGAAGAACCCTCAGGACATCACACAAGTGAAATAAGCCAGTTACACAAGGACCAATTCCATTACGTGGCGTTCCCAACAGTAGCCAAATTCCTGGAGACAGAACATAGAACGGTGGCAGCCCGAGGCCGGGGGTAACGGGGGAAGGGGGGGGTCAGTGTTTCATGGGACAGAATTACAGTCTGGGATGATGAAAAACTTCTGGAGCTGGATGGGTGATGAGTGTGCCCTTAACGCCACTTAACTGTACCCCGAGAAATGGCTAAGACGGCAAATTCTATGTTTTATGTATTTTACTACCATTTAAAAAAAAAAAAACGTTTTTAAGCAAAGTAAGGAGCACAGCCAAGGTCTAACCCTGAAGCCTGGGGCTGTCTTAAATGAAGTGTAAGCCCCTTCTTTCAGTGGTCATAGCAAGACCCCATGACACTGCTGAAACATCGTGAACGTCTCTGAAACAAGCCGGTTCCTGCGGTTCTCCCGTAGGGCAACCCAATTCACATATGAAAAAAAAAACACATCATCTGCTTTCACGGTTTTAAGAATCTTTATTACATAGCTACGCATTCTTATTTGTGGTTTGTTCCAAAAATTACACATCTGCAAGGAAGGCTGACATTTTCCCAGAACGACACAAAATGAGAGAAATAAGGAGAGAGCTCTTCCAAAACCACAAAGGACCCAGGAAAGTGGAGATCTTATTTTTTTTCCTTCCCCTTAACACCATCATTTGGTAATCAGAAAGAAGGTCCTCTGCAGACATTTAAATACTGTGTAAGTGGGTTGTGTAAAGGCACACGCTAGCAGAGGCACCGCATTTTGCTTTATGCTAAATGGTTTAGACAATTCATTTACCACGGAGATGCGCACAGGCCTCTCCCTGAGGAGACAGGGAAGGGGGGCTGAGGAGGAGGGTTTGTAAACACGATGATATCTAAACACCGACACAGACTGAATCAGGCGTAGGAGGGGAAGGATAGAACTGTAATGTGTTTGCAAAAAAGCCTCTCGCCGTGGAAGTGAGCCGCATGAGGAAATCCAGGACACAGACAGAGGCACCTTCCGTCGGAAGGAACAGACGCGGACAAGAAAAAGCACGTGGGCTTCCACGCGAAAACCGTGGCTCTTCCGATTTGCCACTCCGACCCTGGTTTACCGCAGTGTTCTAAACAGAACATATACCTATGCTTAAACATCACCTAACTTCCTCATTTACATATAAAATTTCCTAAGTGTTCACCTAAACTTCCTCGTTTAAATATGAAAACTCAGAAATGGGGATGAACCTTCCTGATTTCGACAGCGAGGAAAGGGACGCTCAGGGAAGCGGTGACTGCCAGCGGTCGGTGGCCAGTAGCGGCTAGAAAGAGCCAGAAGCTTCTAGCTGGTCTCAGCAGACTGTAACTCCCAGAGAGCAGATGCGGGGGGCGGTGCCCTGGGCTTCAGTCCCCAGCAGGTGCTTGGTCAATAGCTGACAAGGTGGTGGGTTGGGACCGCAGCCAGGGGACGTGGGAGAGATGCGAGCAGTGACAAGCAAGGTCACTTCTTTCTACCAGACGGTCACTGAACACAATCCAAGGAGAAAAAGGTCAAAGGGATGGGTGAGAGGGTCGGGATGAAGCCAGCAAACGTGTAAAGCAAATCAGAGCTAAAAAGCTAGGAAATAATAACACCATTTTAAAGTCCTGAAGTCTTTATTTCTAACAGCAAACGTCTAAGATTGGGTTTCAATCTTCATTAATGAAGGAATATCAAAGCTACATCACATACAATTGCAACCCTGAGCCAAATGCTACTTTCTCTTGATTCTCCTTCCTTTCAGTGTGTTTAGTAAACCGGGCTGCAGTCTAGCACAGGATGCGTCCAAAAAGCCCAGCGGACAGTGCGGTGGTGGCAGGGTGCAGGAGTCTGGCAGCAGGCTCCCACCCTGGGGCCAGGAGCATTCACGTGAGGGGCCACGACCCTTCCGCCAATGATTTCAGTAATTCACAGCCACTCCTCGGCCTCGGAAGTGCAAGGAAGTCCTCCCTCGCTGCCAGAACCGTGCTGGCACCCTCGCGGGTATGGGTGGTGAGGAGGCGTGAGACCCACTCCCAGCCTCCGCGCCTGGCCACGCACACTGCCCGCCGACAGCGCCGAGCGCGGCGTGAGTCAGACATGGACTTGGCTCCCAGCAAGATCCTCCTGCTGCGTCTGCCACGTCCACGCAGGCTTTCTGCCATGCAGCACAGACCCCGCCCACACTCCGTTCCGTGATGGAGCCACGGCAGCAAGACGGACCATGTGGTTCCTCCCCACAAAGCACTCGTGCCTCCTAGCACCCATTCATGCCAGAAGGAGCAGTACCGTCTGGCTCCACCCCGGAGACCCTGGGGGAGCCCCCTTGCTCCCCTAGGGAAGTGGGGTATAAAACAGAAGCTGCTGGGAGGGCAGCATCAGCCTTCTGTCTCCACAAAATGGTCTCAGCTTAGGGACAAGCGGCCGACTGCTAAAAGCTGCTCTCCCCACCCCGGTCCCCACCAACCTGTCTCACCGCCCCACGACACACACTGTCAAAGAAGCCCGAGGAGAAAGGAAGCCAAAAGAGGAGCCCAGAAGAGCTGGGGCTAAGGTATGGGGAAAGCAAGCCGCGCGGCTGGTGGGCTCTCGGGTTGAGGGTTACTGTATGTTCTTGCTGAATGACCTTGGAGCACATAATCAACATTGTCATTTCTTGCAAAATGACATTCCCAGGAAGCTCCTCCCACTAGCCTCCTCCAAGTCCTGTGAGGCTACGGACAAGCAGGGGCTTGAAGAGTCTAGTAATAGCCTCACAGCAGAGCACTGCCCCGTGATTTCCGAAGTGTCTCTGTCCCATGCAGCGCTCTGGAGGCGAAGCCCGATGCGCTGGCCGCCTGAAGGAAATGCCTCCCTCTCCAGGGACGCACGTATCTGGACAGGGAGGACAGTGTGTCCAGCCCCGGGGGAGGTCAGGGGGCCACACTGAGCTAGAAATCACATCTGGAAGAGAACTTGACACAGGCTTTATGGGCCCAACTGTGTTTTGAAATGCTAGGTTATACGTAAGAAGTACAGTTCGCCAACTCAGGCAAACAGAGCACGGGCCCTACTCTCCGCAGTGAGGTCTGTGGCAGGCTCCTCGAGAGAGAGCCCACGGCTGGACACAGCTGCTGATGGGGACCCTGGACAGGAAGACGAAAGCAGCGAACGTATCAGGCTCGATCCAAGAGGGCACGCAAATGGACGTGCAGGCTCAAGTGTACGCCCTTGATCCCCGACCAACAGAGCGAAACACACACCCCTGCACCCTGTCATCGCCCAACTTCTAAGAGAGGCAAGAAGGAAAGTGACGTTTACGGAGAAGCTGGAGCAATCCCGGGAAGTGCTCCTGGGGCTCCGCCCACATCGGCTCCTTTAATTCTCTCGACAAGGTTCCGGAAAAAAAATCTTCTCACCCTCATTTGCTAGAAGAAAAAAACTGAGGATCAGAAAGACAGCACTTGTCTGAGATCCCTCGAAGAATAAATGGCGGAGACAGAATTCAAATTCAAAGCCAGACGGCAAAGGCCCCCCTGCCTCCACATCTCAGCAAGGGGACAGGATGAAGGGCTGCCGGCTTCCACACGGAAGGCAGGTGCTGATGGCTTCTGTGGCTTCGGCCTGACGATTCAAAGAAAGACAAGAGGAAGGCACCTGGGCTGAATTCAGAGTTTCTCTGTCAGCACAATGGAAATGAGATGGAGAAATTTGGAGAATCGTGTCTTCTCTAAGAAAAGCACCACAAAGTGGAATTGTAAAGAGGAAAAACAGCCTTAGGAATCAGTGCAAAATGAAAATTCCGTTTTGGAGAATAAGATATGGATATCGCAGTGACCGTCTTCCCCCGTGCTCTTGCAAAATCCAGGCCTGCGGCTAGGACACCCCTCAGGAGATGCAGGTCCACACACCAAATATCATCTGCTCCGAGGTGCATGACTTTTTCTATCCTGACATCTCTGAAACGGAAGTCAGTCTTAAAACTGATGGCAGAACACCCTGGTCACAGTTTTGTTTTGTCTTCCTAGGGATAATAAGATGATGGCATCCCTTACAACCCGTAGCACCTCAGACTGAATTTAAGATGCCTGCCATGCTTTGAAGTTATGTAACGTTTCATTATTTAACTTTAAGAGGCATCAACACACTCTTAAATACTTTGTCTCATTTGAGCTTCACAAGAGGTAATAAGCAAGATGGGGTTTTTAATTCCCGCTCTTCTCACATCAATAAAAATGGAGAAACTGAGGCAGACTCCTCAGTGGTCTGTTCAAGCAAGTGGAGGCCCCAAGACCGGACTTGAGTCTTCCTGGAGCTCGGCCCACAGGGAGGAGCCTGGAACTCAAATGCAGACCATGCAGGTTAGGAGGCTCCAGGACAAGGGGAGAATTCACTTAGCTCCTCCCCCCACTCCCCTGCCCTGCGCCTCTCCCTCTCTCCCTCACATGGCCAGGAGGGTGAGGACACCAACCAGGAGATGTCCCGTGAGCTGACTCGGGGCAAGAGCTTTGTCAATACAGAGCATCACTGGCGTCGAAAGAGGCTGAGTCAAGGAAGCTAGTCCTCCCCACCCAGCCTGGGACGCCCTCCACCTGGCCCCAACCCAGAAGGAAGGGAGGATGAGGAAGGGCCAGTTAAAAACTGCTCCCCTGGAAACGAAGAAAACGTGAATGGCGGTCACGCCTGGACCACTGCTCAGCTTCTGGGAGGAGACGGCGGGGGGAAGGGGTGGGGAGCAGCTCAGACCTCCACTTTTCAAAAGTGCCGAAGAAATTCAGATAGATGAAGAGTTAAACACAGAAATCAAGCTAACAAAGCGAACACCAGAAGAATATGTAATTATTATTTATCTGATTTCTAGATGAGAAGGGCATGTCTAAGCTTCAAAGCAGTGTTAGAAACCACAGAGGAGAAGAATGAGGATTTAAATGCATTGAGTGAGGTCCTCCCTGTTTAAAAAAGACAAGAAAAAAGTTGCGAAAAATATTAGCCCCAGAAATAGACAAAAGAATATAATCTGTAACCCTTATTAAACAGCAGATACAAAGTAATGAAAAAACAGGTAACAGAAGCAGTGAATACACAGGGGAAGCCCGTGTTCAATAGAATTAAAGTATTGAAAATGACAAAGTCAACCACCCTTAGGCAAGGAACAAAGATTTTATTTGCAAATGTTAACATTTCCCAGTGGCAAAGGTACAAAAGAGGCTTTTGGTCCAAGCATAGACTGGTACAACCTTTCTGGAAAGGAGCTCACAACACCTATCAAGTCTTAGCAAGGCACAAACTCTCTGACCCTGTGGTTCCACTCCAGGAATTTATTCTAAGAAAACAGTGAAAAATGCAGCCAAGGTTTAGGCAAAAACATGTTACTGTAGGTTAAATGACCAGCAGGGAATTAGCTAAGTAGACTGGGACATATCCATACAATCTTCATAAAGAAACACTTTTCAGGTCATATAAAAATACTTAATGATGTACTGTTAAAATTTTCAAGTATGGAAAAAGAAAAAGCCTAACGTGTTATTATCTCAAATATATTAAGAAACAAAGAGATCAAAGCTTAGGAGGAACCACAGCCATGTCGCTTCTAGGCATGGATCCCTTATCATTTCTTCCTGCTTCTTGTGCTCTTCTGGAGTTCGATCATGGAAGTGTGACAGCTCTATAAAAAGAGGGGGGCAGTAAACACGAAGCTTCTCACCCTCTCACCCCAAGCTCAAGAAACACAACTCCAAAGCAAAGGGCAGCAGGCATATTCTAGAGGTATTTAGAAAGAAGAGAGAAGCATCTAGTACAGTAGGCCCTTCCCTCTACAACAAAATGCTCAGAGCGTGCTTTTAATCACTTGTTTAGTCCTTTCGACCGCTGGCTTGTCCGCGATGAAGAAAAGCATATTTGAGGATTGCCATCCCGCACTTCTTTCTGAGATGGTTTGCAGCTCCTGGTGGCTCAGGGTGGTACCTTCCTTAAGACTCCTAACTTCGCACTGACCAGCAACACCCAGCCTGGGAACAAAGGCCAGGGGCAGAGGGGCAAGGCAAGCTCAAAGGCTTGCCTTTCACCGCCACGCTGGGGGGCGGGCTGCAGGGGCCCGGGACCGAGCACTCCATGCATGGGCTTTCCCAGGGTTCCAGGAGCTTCAGTGTGTAACCAGGGAGCCACAGCATGGGTCCAGCCAGACAGATGGCCATCAAGCCCTTCGTAGGAGACGTGTCACTGTGCTCTTTCTCCATAAATCCAGTAAGCCTACAGTTCCAGGGCTGGAGGTTCGTGATGTCCCCCATCTTTGTCCCTTCTGGGGTTGTAAAAACCAGCTCAGAAAAGTTACCCCAGGGACCCCACACCTGGAGCGGCCAAGTCCCTGCGTTCCTACCTCTTGGGGGCTTGCCCTCCGGCTTTCCAGTCCCAGGAGAAAAAGAAGGCCGTTGGGTGTGGAGGGAGCGAGGGCCCGCCCCTCTGCAGCTCCTGCCTGCTTCCACCCCGAGCTCATCCTCCTGCCCCCACCGTAGGTCCATCCAGCCCCCTGGCCCCCCTCCTGACCCCGTCTGCTGCCTTGCTGGTGGCCCACAGACTCACGACTGTGATCTAGCCATCATCAGTCAAGTTTTACCCTGAACGCACGGAGCCGTCTCTCAGACGACTGAACCTGTCTAAGTGGAAGTCCCAGACTCTCCGCGGGTCACCACAGGCAGAGGCACCCTACTTGGGAGAGGAGACAGGGTCAGCCTTGGCCCCGTTGCGCTCCAGATACCATGTGGCTCGTGCTGGCTGACTCTCAGTGAGCCCCAAACAGCCCCTGCATGCAAAATGGGTGTGCCTTCAGGCAGCCCAGTCAACAATGGGGGTCGACCACGGGGGGCCGCTGGGCCCCTCCCCGCCGGGCTCTGGGCACAGTGGAGCCTCTGCACAAGTGAACACACAGCAGCATCTAGAAACGAGCATTTAATGAGTGCTTTCTAACTGCCAGACCCTGTGTTAAGTGCTTTTCCAAAGCCACTTAATTTACTTAACAAGGGAAGCAATGGCAGCCTCCACTCCGGGCTGACATCCACGAGGGTGGACGGGGAGATCGCACAGGAAGGGAACACAGCGCCAGTCGGGAAGGTCCGAGGGGCACACAATTGCCTGAGGCGGCCAGGAGGGGGTTCTGTCATTTTTGGGGGGCAGAAGAAGGTGGTAGGAGAGTAGATCTCAAATACTGGTAGACTGAGAGAGGTATTAGGACCAGACTGGTGGGTATCAGCTGACTAGAAGCTTCAGACACAGGGGCTGTGCCTTCAGGGACTGTGCACCCTAACATGGCACTGCACAGAGAAGGAAAACGAGGTCCTCCAGACCACTTCCCACGGCTCAGACAACAGCCCGAGGCTGCAGGGAATCCCGACGGGAAGGCGAGGCCTGTCCTCAGGGACGCTGGGGATGCAGCGCCTGGACTGGGACCAAGAGCGGGGTCACTTTTGTTCCAAGATGCTGATGCTAAGTGAGTCACGGAAGGAAGGAACCTTTCAGGACCAGGGCACGAGGCTGTTCCCAAAGGATACTCGGTGTGCGTACGGTCTCCTCTCTAAAGATTTAGATTTGTGGCTTTTCTCCCCAAATAGCACATGGGCTAGAGAATAGGAAAGGAAAAAAGTATTAAGAAATAGAAAAACTCACAGCATATCTGCAGTCAGAATTTGGCTTTAAATCCTGGCAACATAATCTATTTTGAGCATGAGACAAGTTTGCTAATTCCTAATGAGCCAGATTAGAAACAGACTACAAACGAACAGCAAACTCATCACAAAACTATGAGAATGCCCAAAATACACAGCATTACTGATGCACCGCGAACAGCAGCCATGCGGCTCCGGAGGGAAAACCGTGTGACGGGTGCTGCAGGAAAGGGTACAATCATCCAGAAGCTCCTTTCCTTGTGCTCACCACGATCCGGACCGTGCCCAGGTGCGCTGCCCGGAAGGATGCAGGGACACAGGGAGTCCTGGACAGGGAAAGTACAAGGTGCCCTGGACAGAGTTTAAGGGCACTGACCCAGATTTGGGTAGACAGACATTCGAGAAGGTTCTTCTAGGCTGGGCCCTTCGGGGCACACGGAAGAGTGTGCCTGTCAGAGGCCAGGGGGGATTCCAGGAGAAGGGGAGACGGGGACACAGAGGGGTCCAGAAGATGTTTCCCTGCCAATGCTCAGGTACTCTGACCATTCAGGCAAGACGTACCCAGAAAAGAGAAAAGTATCCCGTAAGCATCCTTATCAAAGTCCCTTCTCTACTCTAAGTTCCTGCTCTTCTTTCTCAGGCACTTCCCTGCCCAAGACGCGGTGAGTCGACAGAGACCAATCCAGAAACCAGTGTTTCCAACCCCAGTACAAGAACCAGCTGAGGATCTTTATTTAATAAATGAGACGGATCCTGGATGCCTGGATGGATTGAGCACTCGGGGGAAGGGGAGAGGCACGAACCATCTTCCAGGGCCAGAGAGGCCAGCGCAGAGAACCACTGCATCAGCCGTACCCGAGAACACGCGTGACCCCATCGATGCCTGGACGGAGGTTCTGCAGACACCGCTCTTCTCCATAACCCCACGTACCCGATCCACAAGTGCACCTGCATTTAGAACGAGCTGCATATGGTGAGTGGGGTGTGAGAGAGCAGCTATAACAGGAGGCCTGTTGGGAAGGCAGGACAGATGGCCTCCAATGGGCTGGAAGGGCGCTAAGTCACAGCCGTGCTGCACGGTGGCCTTTTGGGGGCCCATATGCTCCCGCCCCCATGGCAACTTGCAAGGACCCACAGAGCATTCCTGCAACCATCAGGCTTGCAGGGAGAACCTCCAGAGAAGGAAGAGAAAAACGACCCCCAAAGCAAATAGCCCAGCTCCAGCAGCCCAAAACCCATGAAGGCCACAGGGCTAGGGAACCTCAGAGACATGGAGGACCACTGCTGCCCACTTCCCGGGCAGGACCACGAGGACACTCTGTCTTGATCTGCAAAGACACTCGACATTACACGCCCTGGAAGCAATACTCCGGCAACAAGGAGTGAGTTAGAGCACAATTAATTCACATCTGGAGAGGCTCACCCGCCCAGCGGCGTGCAGGCGATGGCGCACAAACAGCAGTGCGGAACTGAGAGCGCGGGCACGTCGCTGGGGACAATTAAGGGACCCAGCAAGGTGCTCCAAAAGATTCGATTCTTTTTTGAAAAGCACTTCTCATGAATTTTAAATCAACCCATGCAGGCCGTCCTCCCAGGCAGCCGAAAGAGGAAAGGCGCAGAGGTGAACAGGGAGGGAGTCCCCCCGCTGCCCCCCCGCAAGGCCAGCGCATCGCTCACAGCGGGATGGAGGACGACCTTGTGACCCCGTCCCTCTCTCCAAACGAAGTGCCGCATGGCACCCCACAGGAGGCAGCATTTGTTTTACGGGTCTTTCTCAGGCTCTGGCACTCTGCAAAATATTAACATCCATCCCATTAACTGACCACGGGGAATGCAAAACCCCAGACTGAGCAATTAGGCTGTGAGCTTGCAACCTCAAGGCTTACGTCTATTAACAAACATCAGCTGTGGCCATCCTCCCCGCCCACTCCCAGCCCTGAGGGAAAGAGCCATCAGACTGCTCAGGCCTGGGCACTCGCCGTCCAGTGCTACACGCCCGTCAGCCCGTGGCGCTCTGGATGGCTTCAAGAAGGCGTCCCACGGAGGCCACAGAAGCCTGCAAGCCAGCTCCTGTCCAACTCAGAGACGTGACACCTTCTGGCCTGGCCAGGAGTGTGGACTTGGACTTACTGCCCTCATTCCTGCTCTTTGGCCAAGGGGTGCTGACCTATTTCTATTCGCCTCAGGGTGAGGGGCCCTCTCTTCCTCGCCCCAACCCTCCCAAAGCATCAGCACACATTCAGCAGCAACCACAGCCCCACACAAGCCGAAGTGAGGAGGCACCCGGGTCCCCCGCCAGCAGCTCCTCGTCCCATTCACACCCACCTCCTCACGGCACCCAAGAGCCCCAAGAGCCCACGCCGACCTCCCCCCAGACTATACTCCTCACCAGGCACCTCTCTGCACTCCATGTGACCGCACGATCTGGCCCTGCCCGTGCCCCTACTCCAGGCTTCAGACTGTGTGTTCCCTCAGCACGGTCCCACACCCACCCCTCCAGGAGCCCCACTCCACTGAGCTCCCCATCTTGGGGTCTCTGGTCAGGCTGTCCCTGAAGCCACCCACCCCACCAGCCAATACACTCTCGTTTGGGGAACTCACCAGTCTTCAGGGACGGCTCAGCGGTCCCTGCTCCAGGAGGCCTTCCCACGGCCTCCCTGCCCCAGTCCGTTAGGGGTCCTCCCTCTTTCCCCTTGACACGCAGCCTCACCACGTCGCAGGGCCACTCTCCATCACCACGTGGCTTCTGCCTGGACCCCACGCGTCTGGGAGGCTCCCATCCTACCCACGTCGGGCCTATTCTGGTCACTGAAACGTAGGACTGCAGGAAGGGAAGACCGACAGGAGGGGGACATCGGGAACTCTTACCGAAAATCCCTTTCGGAAGGACCGGCACACACGTTTCAGTGCTGAAGGACAGACAACACAAAGCAGGACAAGACGTTTAAAACCAACCTCACAGTTCACTTAAATGGAAGACGGGAATATCAAGGGAAGAAGCTCCCAGAATCCGGTCACCTAACACAAAGCTCCCTGAGACCCTTCACGCCGTAGTACAATCTCCCCATTGCCTGGAGGCAGCTACCAACCCCGCTCTCCAGCCTAGCACATTCTAGAAGCTCTCATGAGACATTCCCATGAGCCCTCCACACAGCTTTGGAGTTTTTAAAAATGGGACTGGCCTTTCCAAAGGTGCGATATTATAGACACAAAATTTAAGACACAGCCTTGGCTGAAGGACTCACAATCCAAACACAGAAAGTCAACCTTTCATCTCTCATCATTCAATCTTCCTTTAATTTAAACCATGTGATGCTATCAAACTCTGGCCTGGCCTGGCCTGGTGTGTCATCCTTGGGGAGGGCCACCCAGCAAACTGTAGAACTTGGAAAGCACAGAGACCTTTTCTATCTGTTCCTTTTTTTCTCTGCTGTCCCCCACCAACCTGGACAACTTCCCACCCACCCTCTTCCCGGTCTGCTGTGCGGAAAGAGATGCTGTACTCTAACCGTGTGACAGGTAAGCACATCTTTATCTGCAAATGCCCCAAACTGGTACTGACTTCAGACTCTGGCAGCCTTCTTTGGAAGTCTATTCAAACATCTTTCAGCCAACAATGCATAACCAGGCCTGGGAAGCCTTCACATTTAACAAGAAGAAAGAGTAACAGTTTGGCACGTCAAGTCATTTAAACTCCGTCAAGAAATAAAGCAAAATCGGAAGATCAGGCTGTGGTCTGTTTGGTAAGAAAAAGTACTCGAGAAAACAGACACGGTGCAAATGAACGCTGTGATCTCCCAGTATTTGTATGATCGAGGAGAGCACGGTAGCCCGGATTTAATAACCACACGGTTGCGTTCTCAGAAGGAAAGACCATATTCTCCAGTGGACCCTATATTCCCAAGACCCCCATTTTGGTTGCTGAATTTACGGCAAGGACTCAGGGCAAAAATCAGTAGAAGGTTCCGAGACCCCTCTCCAAGGACCTGAAGAAATTTGGTGTATTCTGGAACACGGGGAAAGCAGCTTCCGATCTCTCTAAGGAGAACGGCCACCCGCTTCCTTGAGGTGCCCGGAGCCATGGGATCACTCCCACTGGGCTACCCCACAGCTTCTTCCCGACAGAGTCAACCAGAGAGATTTCTCATGCAATAGGCAGATATTGATAGTACTACAAATCACATTTTCCTTGCTTTTTAATAATATTAAACATTCCCCTGGTGACAAGGTGTCACAAACAGGGACAACCACAGCTTGGTCAGAAGGGCTCTTGCGGTAGATGGACAGTCCTCCCGGCGATGTTTATCAACAAACCAACACCCCGAATTCTTAAGAATTGGTGAGTTCCCCTCGCCTAGTCCCCGTGTTTGCATCAACAATTAAAGAGAAGGAAATAATAAAAATTTACCACAAGGAAGCACCTATCCAAACTGGCCCTTAGTTTAACTTCATCTAAATCCATGCTGGATGGTATTTTTGACATTGGACAGATCTGTTTCTTTTTAAAATCTGAGCTGGGCCTGTGAGTAGTTTAAGTGCCACGAGGAGTCCCAAGGACAGGGACAAAATCTCTAGCTCACCTGTGTGTCACGCTGTGCATGTTTTAATCACACGGCGAGAGCTGTACTTTGGGGCCGGCCAAGTTCACCAGCGGAGCAGAACGACTAAGAAGGCTTTCCTAGGGCATCCTCACAGCTTCAGAGCACTTGGCCGTGTGGGTTTCGGGTTTGGTTTCCGTATCACGTCTTCTAAGGGTCCAAGTCATTTCAATACCGCCGATGCTGAGAAACGAAACTTCGGATCGTGGGGCTGACATGGACCAAAGGCAGTGATGAAAACAGTCTACTTCCCACAGTACAGGAGAAAGGCTTAAGTACACCTGCTACCTTATAAATAATCGATCCCTAAATCTTATATACGTACACACACACATTCCCCTTCTCATGCCAGCAGAAGACAAGAAGGAGGAAAGGCCTCTTAGAAATGTAGTAAAGGTCTGTTGCAACACAGATTAAGGCAGGCTGATCCCAGAGTGAAAGACAAAATTGGAAAGTGGTGAGGGACCAGCTCCCAGAAGCCTGAAACACTCAGGAGTCAAAGCTTCGCAGCGGTGGCAATGCAAACACGGCCAACTGCTGCGTGCAGGTGGGCTGTTTTCCGATGCGAGGGCTCCCACACCCGCCGTGTAGGCCACCCTTCGAGACAGTCCCCTTGGGAGACCTCTGATCTGCCCATGAAGGTGCCACTATGCAAAATATTCCTGGAGCCCCTCTCATGGATGGGCCCCCCCCCCCAGAGCAAACGGCATACTCTTCATCCTTTAAGGCATATTTGATTTTTGGAAATGGCTACTCATCACTTGGAGCCCAGAGTGACAAACAGGGCGGGACGTCAAGCTCAGTCCTTTCACTCTTGGTCAGAAACTCAGCAAGCCCAGTTTTTGCACACGGCCCCAGCCCTAACCAGCCGTTGGTGACGACACTGGAGGTGGGGCTCCAACACGGTTCCGAAAGACCACAGGATCTGTCAATCAGCACCAACCCCCTCCCAAAACAACATCTTTTAAGACCGCCCCCTCTGAACACACCCATACTGATGAGTCTGTTCAATCCAGTCTCCAGTCTCCCTGGCACGCCTGGGTGGCTCAGTCCGTTAAGCGCCCTTTGGCTCAGGTCACGATCTTGATGTCATGGGATCGAGCCCTGCGTCGAGCTCCATGCTCCATGCCGAGTCCGCTTGGAATTCTCTCCCTCCGCCTCCCCTCACCAGTACTCTCTCGCTCTCAAATAAATAAATAAATACTCCCCCCACCCCTGCAAATATCCAGTCTCCTGATTTTATAGCCATCCCTTGACACACCACTACGATGCATTCCCCGACTCAACACAAGCCCAGATAAGTCACTATTAACTAGGGACACCAGGCACTCCAACTGCTAACCAAGAAAAGCATGAGCCACAACCCTGTGGAGATGTTAGCATCCCTGGGTGTGCGCCAACACCCCGAAGTGGGCACACGCATTACACGTGTGTGCGGATGCACATGCAGATTTATAGCTCATCCCCGAGTCATCTTTAGTGGGTTCATCCTAAATACAGATAATAAATTCAACGTTAATAATAGCTGAGGCCTTCAAACTCCTCTGGAGGAAAACACACACGGCGCTGCCGTCCACATCCCCTTGCACGGATTGATCGACTGTGGTTTTCCGGTTTCTCGAGCTTGCAAGAGTAAGAGGGCATTAAGAAGGCACAACTAAGAAACGTAAGACAGAGTGCGAGCACAGACACGGACGCAGAACGTCCCCACAGAGCTCGTTTCCTGGCCAACCATGCAACCCGAGAAAGCATCAGTTTCCCAGACAGACCCAGTTGGGGGAGACGTAGAATCTAGGTGCCGTGACTGGTTGGGGGCCTCGAGGTTTGGGGTTCATACTCTTTAAATGCTGACCGAATGCAGAAGGAACCTGGCGAAGGCAGGGCTGCACCCTGTTCCTTCCCACCCGGCTATGAACGAGTTGGTGTACCCACCTCTGGTTTTCCAAATGTACCTGTGAGAGTCAACAACGGTCAACCCACGCCTGCAGGACAGAGGTCTGCGAAGAAAATGGCCTTCCGCCAAGTCCTGGCAGCTACGCTGTTTACAAGAGGGCAGACCATCCAGGAAGGAAGGGGAAACATTTAGAATCCGTGAGACCTGGGTGTAAATTCTCAGTCTCCCCTCCCTGCCTGCAGCTGTGTGACCTTGAGCAAGTTGCTATCCTCCCAGTGTCCCCTTTTGAGGAGCTACACAACGTGGCTCCCGTGATGGCGTGGATCCTCCCAGGGCGATGGGGAGGCCTGACTCTGTATGTCAAGTGCTTGGTGCGGTGGCTGGGACATTATCCGGTTGTTCTTCCTTATGGCGAAGTCAACTGATCTCCCCCCGTGTACCCTCCTCCGAGGGGCGGGGGACACACACACACACAGCGTTAGCAGGTTCTAAAGGAGACACCATCCATCTTCAAGAGAACCGCAGTGAAAAGAGGACATCTGTCCAGAACAAAAACAGATTCCGGTGTTCTCTTCCAGGAGAAACAGAGCCTGGCCAAAGGTCTCCTTGCCCAAAGCTGGAGTATTCAGAAACAGGGCTGGAGCTCTCCTTCCCAACGACGTAGCTGTCAGGAAAGAGAGGGACTAAAGGCAGGCGAGATCCAGGGAGCTGAGACAGGGACTGAGGCAGGAGCAGAGAATGCGAGGGGGCAAAATAAGGCCACGGAGAGGGAAGAACAGGTGAGCAGAGCAGAGCTGCCTGTCTGTGCGTGAACACCTTGCTGGTGCGTCTTCCAACGTCAGGAGCTGCTTCTCCGGCGCTCGGAGGGGCTCAGAGGTCCTCGCAGCCTCACAGGCCTCTGCCAGCACATGGCAGGCCCACAGAGGACCGATGCTCCCGCGGAAGAGGGAAGAGTGGGAGGCAGACAGCGGGGTCCGGAAGCAGAGCCACAGGCTCCAGCTACCTCGCCGCTCTCAGATCACCCTCCGCAGGGAGCACGGACACACACCGGGTACGTACTCGTCCTCGGGAAAGCTGTCAACAAGTCTGGAGAAAGAAGGGAGGTCCAAACCAGCAGTAACTGATTTCTAGCCTGCTGTCCACATCAAAGTCTACTCATGAGCCGTTCAGGCTATCAAAAAATTAAGTTAGTCACTGGAAATTTTATTTTCACCAACAGGTTGGAAGCTATGCCAAGATGGCCTAGCCTGAGACTCAGGCACGTCTGGCTCTGTGTGATGACCTTGGGCTATGGGCCCTGGAAACAAGTTCACTGAAGGGTGTGTGGGTGTGGGTGTGTGTGTGTGTGTGTGTGTGTGTGTGTCTGTGTCTGTGTGTGTGTGTGTCTGTGTGTCTGTGTGTCAGAGAGAAGCTGCCGAGAGGCAGGTTGGCTCCTGGGGAAGGAAGAGGAGAAAAGAAGCGAAAGGAGCATTTCCACATCATTCAGCTCAGAGCCACGAGGGTCTGGACACTGGTGTCCAGCTGGCACGGTGCCACTGAAGGGGAGAGGCGCGTGGGTCCCATCCAAACACGGAACACTGCGTTCCACAGAGTGAAACTCCAGGGGCGCGCCAAGAGGACGCAGGCACCAAGAGGGTTTGCAGCTTGGCAGCCACAGGAGGTACACCCTTGGCAGGGACAGTCCTGGCTGGGCGGACTAGGGGACAGGCAACGCCCACAAAGCAGAATGAGATGTACAACATCAAAAGGCAGCTCCTAAGCAGAGAGCCCTAGACCACTCGGAACCAAGTGGACGAAACTATGGGAAGAGACGGAGGTTACCCTGACTCATGTAATAACTTCACTATAATTCAGGCTGGGAGTGGGACCCAGAGAAACTCAGATGGAAGCATTAGAAATCCCTGGCAGGGGCGCTGGAGTGGCTCAGTTGGTGAAGCGTCTGCCTTCAGCTCAGGTCATGATCTCCAGATCCTGGGATCGAGGCCCGTGCTGGGCTCCCTGCTCAGTGGGGAGCCTGCCTCTCCCTCTCCCCGCCCCTCCCACTCATGCTCACTCTCTGTCAAATAAATAAAATCTTAAAAAAAGAGAGAGAAGGAAGGAAAGAAGGAAGGAAGGAAAGAAAGAAATAAAGAAAGGAGAAAGAGGTCAGCAGGTGTTACCCTCAGATGTACTACGTGGCAAGACGGGAGCTGGAGGCTAAATGTCCGAAGGAGGACCAGCCAGATCCTGACCCTGCGACTCCCATCCCCTGGGTAATGGAAGGCACCACGGGGAGGGGACAGATAATTGCAGCATATGGTGGCGGTACCAGCAAGAACTACGAGCCAGGCATCCGAAAGCACAGGGAAGGGGCATGAGAAGCCAGTTATACCAAGGCCCGGACAGTGGCTACAAACACCACTTCCTAATAAAAGGAACCAAGGCTCTCTGAGAAAATGGCTGATTCCAGGTCTGGGGCAAGAAATGCACACTGTGACCCGAGAAATCTTTCCATGCCAGATAGCCAGACAGTGATGAAAGGCGACCAGGATCACACCAGAAGGACCTAGAAGCCGCCCAGAGAAGGGCTCCTGGAATAAGACGGGGATAATGTGACGGTTAAACAGAACGAAAACTATTAACAAATTGAAACACATATTTAAATCCATGAGTTCATAATGATACAAGCCCAAATCAAACCCAACAAAACACTCAATTTGGTCACAACTGCCTGAAAACCAATAAATGAAAGAGAAAGAATCAAGCTGGGCGCAGTCTCTCCCACAGGGGCAGTGCCCCAAGGTAAACAGACGGGGATGAGGAAGAGGCTTCCTTTCTAGAAGTATTCTAGCAAGGAGATTAAAAATGGTTTCCAGAACGAAAATGCCACGATGTTGTCGTCCTTGCAAACTGGGGACCGGGCATGGGATAGCCACAGTGGCCAACATCACAGACAGACGGCCGGTAGGCGCTGTGGGATGCCCACTGAACAGCGTGACCCCACGAACGATGAACGTTATCTTGCTCACTCTCCCCAGAAATTAAAGATCGAACATCAAACCTGAATCTGATCATGCTTCTAGAATCAGATTCGAATCCGCAGGAAGTAAAGCACACAGAGAGCAGCTAACCCCCCCCACCGGGACGCGACCAGCAAAATGCAGACCCTGGGCAAGTACAGGGCGAACACCCAGCTCCCTGAACAAATGAACTGCAAAAACAAACCAAGAAAACCAAACTAAACCATGATAAACAAGAGAGATTTAAAAAGAGAGAGAGCGTGTGATTTAGAAAGTCTTAAAGGCAAATGAATCATCAGGGTGACTTTCTCTAAGTCTTGAATTAAGAAAAAAACCTGTAAGATAAATTTGTGACATATATGAACCAACAGAAAATCTGAACGATTGAATATTTGATGATTTAATAAATGTACTAATTTTTGAAGGTATGATTTATGGTACTATGAGTTATTTTAAGAGCCCTTATGTTTCAGAGAAATACAGTAAAATACAGACAGAGGAAAACAGTGATTTCTGGGGCCTGCCTGAGAGGGCACACGGATGGGGCAAGGCCGCGCCTAGGCTGATGGTGGCAGGGGCGCGGGGAACAGGACATGGAGTTCATAATTATCTTCCATCTGGTTCTGTGTATTTGAACTTCTCCACATGATTTTTTAAATCAGCCTGGGCTGAGGGCAAGGGCCTCTCAGAGGAGGGGAGTTCCAAATCAAGCCTCGCAGGGTGAGGACCCAGGCTGGGATGGCGTTGTCACTAAGACGGCGCCACCCAAGGCTCTGAGGTCAGGAGGGGAGGAGCCACACAGGGTCCAAACGTTCGTGTTGTCCCCACATTCATGTTTAAGCTCTAACGTCGAATATGACAGTGTTAGGAGGCGGGGCCTTCGGAGGTGACTGGGTCACGTACGGGGGTACTGCCCCCATACTCCGTGGGCTACCTGCTCTCTGGGCCAGCCCACAATAGGTCATCTGCAGTGCGGAGACCCCCAGCAGAGAGCCACGCACCCTTTCTCCCCGACCACCCCTCCCTCCTCCCTGCACCACCCTCACACCACCCACCAGAGGGAAGGCTTACACCAAATCACCTGGGAGAGGACCAACAGCGGGCCGGCGTGGGCAGAGTGGCTAGTCCTGGGCCTCCAGACAGACCACATGCTCCCCGGGCCCCTGTGGCCACCTCTCCCCCCACCCGCCCACCTGCCTCCTGGCAGCTCAGGCCGGGGAACGTCTCCAGCAGGGCTGGAAACAAAGTGCTTTCAGACTCTTCAGACTTCTGGACACCAGAAGCAGGCAGGGCCAGCGCCTCCTTTCTTCAAGCAGTGCCTCAGCCCGGGCGCACAGGCCACACTTTGCCCCCTCCACATGCACCCGGAGTGGGCGCCCACGCTCGGCCAAGCCACTGGTCCAAGAGGACCTTTTAAAACATTTGTTAAAAATGAAAGAACACCAGTGCCTGGGTGGCTCAGTCCTTAATCGTCTGCCTTTGGCTCAGGTCATGATGCCAGAGCCCTGGGATCGAGCCCGGCATCAGGCTTCCTGCTCGGCGGGAAGCCTGCTTCTCCCTCTCCCACTCCCCCTGCTTGTGTTCCCTCTCTCACTGTGTCTCTCTGTGCCAAATAAATAAACAAAATCTTTAAAAATAAATAAGTAAAAAATAAATAAAAACCAAAGAATGACAAAAACAGGTGGCTCGCACGTGAATTCGGTGGCCCCTCCCAGCAACACAGCAAAGGAGCAAGAAGCAGTCTGCGCCCAGATTTCAGGTCCTTAGCTCTAGACTCGGCATTCACGGTACTTTTTTCTCTTTCCTTGTAAGACATTCCAGAGTGAAACACTTTTCATTTTAGGGAGCTTTGGTTCCAGGCAACCTGACAATTAATTTGAGGCAACAAGCTAATCACAGTGAGAGGCGTAACAGCCAACTTGTTTCCATTCAAGGCCTGGTTCTGGGGTTTAAAAGGAAATCAGATTTCAGCCGGCTAGAGAAAGCCTACCTGGCCACCCCCACACCCCCGCCCTGCTCTCTTGGGACAGCGTGTTGAGGACTAAAGAGCATCAACGGTCAGAAAGGAGTGGGGAAGCCTCACCGCGTAACATGCAAACACGTGTACATAGAGAGGGGCTCGCACACCTACGTACAATACACACCCACCCCACGCACACATTCTCACGACACCGTCGACTCGGCCACGATCAGCTTCTGCCTGGTCGCGGAGCCTCTTGCATTAAAGAGAAGAGCGTGGATTCCCCCCCGAGGTCCTGTGGTGGCACCAGCCACCTGCCTGAAGGATACTATACAGCTCAGCCTCCCGACTCCTGCAAGGCCAGGCTCAGGTCCAAACCCCAGTGAACTCCCGCTCAATGCAGCTGCATTCCCGGTCTCAGACCAAAGGAGTCCCCAGAAAAATCCTGGAGACGGAACAAAACAAAACCAAAACAGAAAAGCATGGCTGAGAGGGACCCTCGGGGCTTAGGCACAGTCATCGAGAAACCAAATAAATAAGGAAGGGCATTAGGGTGAGTGGGTTATCGCGTTATACTGTGTCCAAGGCCCCGTCAGAGTCACTCCTTCAGTCCTCCCGCAAGCCTCTGGTCATCCCCACGGTGTAAGAGGAGAAACCGAGGGCAGAAGTCAAGCACTCTGCAGACACCAGGGCTGGGGACACACCCCAGTGAGCCATGCTGGGGTCACCCTGAGTCCTGTCCCTATGTGATGCTTGTGGGGCGTCCTGGCCCCCGTGGTTCAGGACAGCCCAGTGACTCAGACAAGAACAGCCCAGAACATTCTGTGTTCCATCCTCAAGAGTGTGCGGAGAGCAGAGACAGAGACCCTTTCTTCCCTTAAAATGTCCCTACCACACAGGAAAAACACAAAGGAGAGGGCGAAGGAGGCACGGAACTTAAAAAGTATCATTGAGGGGTACCTGGATGGCTCAGTCGAAGAAGGGTCTGCCTTTGGCTCAGGTCATGATCCCGGGGTCCTGGGATCGAGTCCCACATTGGGCTCCCTGCTCAGCAGGGCGTCTGCTTCTCTCTATCTCCCTGCATCACTCATTCTCTCTAATAAATAAATATCTTTAAAAAAAAAAAAAAAAACCCACCATAGCATCTAAAATATGAGCCATTGGCCAGACGGAGGGAACCAGAGGGACTAGAGAGGGACGACCCGGTGGGTGGTCAGGGTCCTGCGGTGGCACTCTGAGCAGGAGAGACCGTGCCCCAGTGCCTACCAGAGGGCGAGGTCACAGGTACACAGGGTACAGGCCACACGGGCGTTTCTCTCTCTCTGATCCATGAGGGAGACAGAAGCGGACCTGGAATGATGCGTGACCCATGTCCAAAGTGATGTACCCGACCAGCACACTCATGAAACGGACTTGTGTGGCCTTCTGACTTGGGGGCTCACCACTTGCTTGGCAGAAAGCTCTTCCCTAAGCGTACCCCCATCCCACCACCCTGCATGCCCTGCATGCCGGGGCTGACCCTGTGTCCCCAGTCCTCCTGCCCAGGTCCCGAGGGGCACCAGCGACCGTTGAGCGTCCTAAAATCACTCCAGTCTGTGGCCTCCCTCAGGACCCCTGGAACTTCTCCCACTGCCACCAACTGGAGGTCTCCCGCCCCAAGAACCACCCCCGACCATTGGGCCCCGCCCATCGCCTCTCCTCTCCGTCTCCCAAACCTGGGCTGCCCCCTCTTCCTCGGAAGTCCTCCTCCTGCTGAGAACCACTCCTCCCGCGCCGCTTCCACGGCTGGCCCCCAAGCCGCCCATGCTGGGCAGGGCTCAGCCTCTTCGGAGGGCCGCCCACCACACTGCAAGCAGAGGCTTCCCTCCTCACTCCAGTCCCAGGATCACTCCAGCCACACTGCTCCTGGGGGCCAAGGGGCAGCTCCAAAGTGCAGCCTCCACTGCGGTCAGAGGTCATCAAGGGACTATGGGTAAAGTAGCCTAGAGGCCCCAGGTGGGGCTTTCCACACCCTCCGGCCCCAGGGCACTCATGAGGAAGAAACCTCCGCCACCTCTCTGAAACCAGCTCCCAGTCTGAAGTCGGCATCTCCTTTTCCTTGCCTCTGGTGTTACGTGTCCACAGACCCCAACTTCGCAGCTGTGAGCACTCAACTTCTCTAGCACCGTCTGCCAGTCGAAAAATACAGCTGAGCAGATGCCGGCACTGCTGCTAGGCTCCTCCTGTCCTATGGAGTGGGGAAGGGTCATCTGGGGAAGAAAGGTCTTCCAACACAAAAACAGAAAGCCCACAGGGTATAGGCAGCCTGGGTCCTCCCGCCTCTCCCTGGGCTCTCTGTGCTCTAGGACTCTGGGGGACCGTCTGGAGGCCTGAGGCGGGGCGAGGCAGGTGGTGTCCAGAAAAACAACTGTGCAGGTCGGCACCGGCACTGAGCTAAGCATTTACGGGCCTCACAGCAGATGGATGTCTGTTATTTCCTTCCCCTCATGAGTAGGGAAACCAAGCAAAGCCGGTCAGTTCCTATCCCACTAGTGAGCAAGAGGGCTGCCGCCCCACGGAAGAAATGGGAGAAGGCAGGGGGCCCAAGGCGCTACCCAAGCCAGCACCCCTAACTGCAAGAAGGTGGTCAGACCTAGTTAAACTGGTTACCCAGCACCCTAGCTGCAGAGCTGTCAGAACATCCAGATGGGACCCAGCTGCGTTACAAGAACTTGAAGCAAGAGATGTGTGCTCAGATCTGGGCAGGAGAATTCAAGGGCAGCTCTCCGCACCGCCCACCCCCCCGCCCCCGACCCCCTCAAGGTCAGTGGCAAGGTGGCAGTGAATGGGAGTGGGCCACAAGGGGGTGTGAACTGGAAGGATCATCTGGGGCTTCCTGCCCCGGCTGCCCGTGCGCACATGCTCTTCCTCAAGGCCCAGCATATGTGCCTCACCAGTACCTGGGGAAGGCAAGGTAAGGCTGGGAAAAACCAGCCACACAACCACACCAGGGAGAAAGGAACCAAGCGTTCTAAGAGACATGGGAAAAGGGCTGTGGAGGGGTGATTTATTCGATAACAGTGGTTCTTGACCTTGGCTGCTGATGCCTGTCCCCCTACCCCAGGAGATTCTGAGCCTGAACAAGGGGGTATCAGGCCTTCCACAGAACAAGCCTGCGGCTCCGATGGAGCAGGGTCATGCCCGTTCCTTCAGGGTGAATATGGTCTTAGAGCACGTTACCCGTCTCTGGTAGCCCACAGAGCACAGGACGATCACTGCATAAACACTGGCTGGTTTCTGCTGAACCCTGATGAGTGAAACCAAGTGCACACTCTAAACAGAAAGAGCTACCTCTTTTTAAGATTAAAAAAAAAAAATTATTTTAGGGATAGAGAGAGAGACAGTGGGGAGAGGGACAACCAAACTCTGTGCTGAGCACAGCACCTGACATGGGGCTCGATCCCACGGCTCTGAGATCACGATCTGAACCGAAACCAAAAGTCAAAAGTCAGGACGCTCAACCCACTGAGCCACCCAGGTGCCCCAGGAGCTGTCTTTCAATAAGCAGGATCCGTTTATAGTTCTGCTATTAACCCTTCAGTTCCAACCTGAACAGCTTCCCCCTGACCCGTTTCACCACTGTCTCTAAATGTTGGTGGGTCTAAACTTTATAGATGCAGTAATTTCATAATGCTGCAGTGGGAGTCATGATCTAAACGGTAATCAAGCCACAGTCCGTACGTGGGAATCAGCCCCAGCTGGGCCAGAGAATCCAGGAGCAATGCCTGGTGGCCCCAAGGCCCAGGTGACTCAGACACACACACAGGTCCCAGGGAGAAGGACCATGACGCCTGTGCGCCTGGCAGGCCTGGCGGCCCTCCTCCTGCTGACCTTGGGCCTCCTGCTGACCATGGGCCACACCCCCTGGGAGCCAGTGTGACCCCATGCCCACTGCACGGCAGGTCGCCCACCTGCTCCTCCCCTGCCTGCAGCAGGAACACCTGGGTGGGCTCACCCACTACTCCCAAAGCATCTGGCCCGAATTCACTCCTCTGAGAAAACCGCCCGAAGCAACTAGAACCCCTTTACAGGACTGCGGCGGCCACTCCTCTTAGGGAGACACGGATCTTAGGGGAGTGTTTCCAACAGCCGCGGGAGGCCAGCCGTTGAGTATGGAATCAGCTCGGTGGGCTGAGTGATTCCACATGGCTCAGGGCGAGAGCTCCCAGCGGCAGCGAGCTGGTCTTCTACCGCCTTGTGTACCCCAACTCCGCAAGCCCGAGAGACGAGCCTGCCCAGACCTCAGCAGCACTCAGCAACACCTTGCACAGCACCTTACAGTTTACACCGCGAACATCCACCTGTCCGCACCTGCACAAAGAATGGTGGTCTGAGACCTGCCCAAGGCTGCCGAGTCCAGGAATCCGGGCGCACAACACGACCGACCTCAAGAGGCAGCCTCCTCCCCACCACGGCTCCCCAAGGGACTTGCTCAGGCTCTGCTCCTCCCTTCCCTGAACCTGCACTCTGATTCTTAACATCTCAAGTCTTAGGAACATCTTCTAGGAAAATATTTTGTCTTAATTATTCATATAAACCACCCTCTGAAGTTCCTGCTCTGGCAGCAATATGGAAACTACTTTCAATCATAGAAAATCTATCTGGAAGTTAGAAGATCTCTTTAATTCTCTTTTCTTTAATCAACAACTTAGAACACACACACACACACAGTCTATGAGAAGGAACTATAGTTCATTTTCTCCCAAGGACAGCCATCTCTCCGTCTGCACAAGCAGCTGATGTGTTGTCGTCCCTCCCCCCACCCTCCACCCCAACCCTGCAGAGGATGGTGGGGTGGGGAACGTGCTCACTGGCAAGTCTCACAGATGTGGGGCCATTCATCGTGGAAAATCGGGGGAGAATAATGGTGTTGTTTTAAGGACTAAATGAGATGATGCATGTGAACAGGATGAACTCCTTTCCTCTGAATGGGAGCCCCCCGTGGAAGTGAAAGGGGATGCAGCCATCGCCACACTGGGGCAGCAGAGCGAGCGTCCCAGGACTGCCTGGACACTGGCACGTGGCCAGCCCACTAAGACAGACTGTTTAAATGAGGGCTGATGAGGGGTACCCCAAACACAGTCTCACTGATGCCTGGCCTACAGCAAGCACCCGATCCTTACTCACTGTTATATCATCTGATTCCCATCTCAAGCCCCAAAGCCTTCGATGTAAAACAAAAGGAACAAGGACTAAAGCTAAACACAAAACAGCAGCATGGAGGTCACAACCTCCGCGACCAGGTCCCCAGACAGCGGCCAAATCACCAATGGCTTCAGCCACTGCAGGGACAAGGGGCCCCAGGTGTCTAGGGACATGGAGCCCAGGGGTGTCCAGGGACCCGCCTCCGGGGTCACAAGGATGCACCAGCTCCTGGCAGCAGGCACTGGGTCAGTTATCTCCCCTCTCTGCCCAGGCCACTCCTCATGCCGAAATCCATGGGCAACGGAACCCCCGCCCTGACAGGCACGGCCAAGATCACACAGAGAAACAAGCCTGCGGCACAGAGATCCCTGGCTCATCTGCGCGGAGAACACAGAACCCCGCGATCACTCCAAATCCAGGACCCAGAGCAGGCAACGTCTGGCAACTCTCAAGCGCGCAGCCCCAAGCCGAAGCAGCCTGCGTGCCCTCGACAGCAGAGTCTCCAAGTGGTTAAGGGACAACTATCACACAACACTGGCTACTCAGAAGTCAGGTTCCAAGACTGGGCTCAAAGAATGAATCATCGTTACTGTGTCCACCCAGACCGCTCTTGGGGTGCAGGAAGGGCCAAGAACAAAGGTGAGCAAGAAAGGCCGGAAAGACAGCGGGTACACGGACAGGCACACAGGGTACTGGACTTGGGTGTCAGCGCTCCTCCGTCACTTACGGACCGTCCCTCCTGACCAAGTTGTTCGGAGACTCCCGGGGGCCAGTGCCCAGGAAAATGGGGATAATCATCCTCATGAGTTAATGGGACATGAGCCCCCAGAGTAAAACACAGATATTGGTCTCCTGTAAAGCCCCGCTGTGACGACAGGGGCAGAAGTCCTCACTGCTGTATGTCACTGTTCCTGAAAGCGTCAACACCTCCTCCATGCCGACCGCCGTGAGTTCCAGGAGGCAGGCCAGAGAGAGTGTGCTTCCCCAAGAGCTCAAGCAAGAGCAACCCGGGTCACTGAATCGAGCCACCGTCCACTGCCGGGCATACCATTAATTTTACATGCCACTTAGAAAGAAAAATGGTATCAATTAAACCATGAAACACTGTCCCTCCTAAGACACATCCTGATTTCAGAGATGTTAAAACGTGAGAGAAAAAGAGGTGCATTTTGGAATCAGTGAGACCTGGTGTTGATGGAGACCCCAGGGTGGCCGGGAACTCAGGTTCTGGTCCTGCCTGGATGAGGTCTGAGGCCAGTGTGAGCCCACTGAGCAGTGGACGGCCACTGGAGAATGAGAACCCCTGGGAACTTGCCCGTATTCCAGACTCCTCATCACTCCTGCAGATTCTGACTCAGTGGGTCTGGAATGGAGCCTGGGGACACTTTTCTCAAAGCTCCCCAGGTGACACGTCACACAGTCTGAAAGGGTCGCTGCCTCCCACCGGCTGGCCTTCGCCACTCCACCCCACTGCCATGCCCCGGGCTGAGGAGGTGGGGAGAGGCCTCTGTGCCTAGGGCACCCTGTGCCAGCGAGGATTAAAGCCTGGCCAGACTAACAGAATGGACCTGCTCCACCACGGAACCCCCCTACTCCGTCCTCCTCCCCACCTCTGGCATCAGTGAGGACCAAGCAGGGCTGAAGGTGTGGGTCTCCACACGCAGCACCGTTCCGTGGCCCGCCCACACTTCCATTTCTGCTGAGTCTGTCTTGCACACTTTCCCCCCACTCTGATTCATCTTCCGAGTATGCAGTTGCAAACCTCCATTTAGAACAGGGGGGAGCTGAAGGCGTCCTGTGTGGCATTTCCCTAAGTCAGCTGTGACTCAGCCTGGCAAAGCCCCAAGTGCCGGTATAGAGGCTTCCTTCTGGCCCTTCATTAGCTCAGCAAGCAGCCAAGACCCACATAACAGGCCAATCGCCGCTCAGGGGCGCCTTTGCTGAGGGACCCAAGGCAAGAGTGGGAATGAGGGACCCTCCCAGCTCTGCAAGTTTCATTTACATTTGAAGTGACAGGGGACCTGGGTGGAACTCCAGGGCCAGTAACTGAGGCGCTCCAGGATTCCTGAAGCCCTATTAAGAGAGGGGAGCCTCAGTGGGCAGCGAGCGTGAAGCAGCTCCAGCCACCTGTTCCCTCCTCCCACCCCCGCTCGGCATATCATATTTACTCTGTGACTCAAGGCAGGGGTTTTAACAAGCTTCCGGTTTCTGATGCTAGAGCACCAGCCGGGGGCGGGGGGCTGAGAATCCAGATCCTCAGGCTAACATGTCAGCTACAGCCTCTGAGGCCCACCAGCTGGTTCTGAGGACCACGCGAGGAGAGGGGCTCCCCGGCCAGCCATGCCTAACTCCCGGGAGGACAGGACTGCAGGGGTTTGTCAGAGAGTGATTCCACGAAGCTTTGGGGAAAGGGGCCAAGGTGACACTGGGTGAGAGGGCCCTGTGCCAGACACAGTCCCAGCCCATCTGCCCTACCTCCTGTGGCAGGTCCCAGCCCCGGAGCCCACCGGCCGGCCGCAGTGGGGCCGGTATCCCCGTCCCACATCCTGGGAGAACCCGCAGAAGCCCAGGGTGCCGTGCCCCGATGCTGCCATACGCGGCATAAAGGAACACGGTACCAGTGAGTCGATTAGTTAATTAAAGCCCACACATGGCTCTCCGGGGCAAGGCCCAACACCCCAGTAGGAAATCCTGCCGAGAAGGCTGGCTCACTCCAGGACAGGCAGCTCCGCAATCAGCCCAGGTCAGGTAGGAGCAACTCTCGCCGAGTAAATGACTAGGAAGGAAGGAATAAATGACAAACCATTACCTAATCAGGGGTCTGTCTCACCAGCAAACTTGTTCCAGAATGGAGGCCAAAATCTGGGTTAACTGCAACAGTGTCTACGTGATAATTACAGGGTTTGGGGGCTTTGGTGTTTTGTTTTCTCTTTTTTTAAAGCCACCTCCTCCTCTCCTTAGAGCCACACAGAAAATCCTGCAAGAAGCTCTTTCCTGGAAGCAGCCACTTATCCGTGAGAGCCCCAGGGATAAAGACAGGCCCCGGCAACCCGCCCACATCTGCCCCAAACAACCGGGAGGCCGGCTTGCATCTCTTCTCAAGCCTGGAGGCTGAGGACAGGGCCTGCTCCTGGCTGTGGGTGTTCATGCCTGGGAGAAGGAGGCATCTGTGGGAGAGCATCTCCACACTCAACCCAATTTCCGCTACATGAAAAATAATCCCCTTTGCACAAGAGCCGCAGTCACTCATGTCCACACACAAGAACAAGATAAACCAAGATGGAGAGAGCAGAAGCCCCATGAGGTCCCAGGATGTACAAATAGAGAGTCCTTAACTCTTATTAACACCCATTAAGGGGGTCTGGGGCTCCTTGAAATCTAAGGGACAATTCCGATGACTTACAAAGGGCCACAACCCTCCTCTCCTTTGGAAACAGCTCTTTCTAGAAACTCGTTTTTTCTGGACAGCCTCGCCTGTGAGAATGTCTCCAAAACCTGACCAGGACTGTCGGATCCCCATGCCACAAGGTGCTGTATTCCCAGCACCACCTCAGGAAGACCTGGGTCTCAGCCGCGGTATGACCTACAAGAAGCAGAATGTCACTTCTGGTTCCACTGCAGGGAGTCCTGGGGTAACACCCTTCTCCCTGCCACTTCTGAGGATTCTCGGCTCTTCTCCTCCGACCCAGCCTCACCACTGCTGACCCTAGAACAGCCCCCTCAGCATTCCAAGGTCACGGCTCAACCTCTGTACCACCCTAGGGTCCCTTTGCTATTTGCCCCACGGAATCTGGGTTTCCACCAACGCCTACGTGGAAAAACTGCAAGCAACATAGCTCTCTCTTTAAAAAAAAAAAAAAAGTCACAGGCTGTCCCCCAAGTTCTCCCACCCAGTGCCTGTCCTTTCGACCAAGAAGCCCGTGCAGCCTAAGGTCAGATCGACCAGCAATGTCCACCCCGCTCTTGCAGATACTAATGTTACAATGACCCCCAAACAGGGTATACACCTTCCCCACAGAACCTCATTGGCCACGAGCTCATCGGGAAAAGAACCTGGGAACTCTAAGACAGGAATTCATCCGTTTGGGCGTACCATTTCAGAGACACCACTTCACTCTTGAGACCAAAATTACTGATTTATTTTGGAGCTGCACTTGCCTTCCCCAGCGGAAGCTCCCGGGAGCATGCTCGGGCCCTGCATTTACGGCAGGGAGGGCCCAGCTGCCAGCCGGGGGTTCCCGGGTGCCCACCCCAGGTGCTCCGTGGTAGCAAATGAGACACATCTGCCCTCAGGGGGCTTTGTCTGGGCTCTCCCTTCTGGACTTGAAAACACTCAGGCTTGGGGCGCTGGGATGGCTCAGATGGCGAAGCCTCTGCCTTCGGCTCAGGTCATGATCTTGGGGTTCTGGGATCGAGCCCCACATCGGGCTCTCTGCTCCATGAGGAGCCTGTTTTTCCCTCCCTCTCTGCCTCTCTCCCTACTTGTGTTCTCTTTCTCGCTCCCTTCTCTCAAATAAATACCCCCCCTCCCCCGCAAAAAGCACTTGGGCTTGTTTTGCAGGTGGAAGCAAGTGCTTCTGGAAAAACAAACAGGTTTGAGTCTCGTAAGCCCTTAAACTTTACTAGTGCCTATAATTAGCTGCTCTGGTGGACAATTTGTCTCTGCACTTTTACACAAGATGGACGGCTCACCCAGAAGGACAAATGGCCCCTGCGCCGGGGGGAAGCAAAGAGAACTAATTTCAGGAGGCGACTTCTCCCTCCGACCACTTCATGAGCTTCTGTTTGGCAAAGGGACGGGAAGGGAATACATAAACCATCCCCCAAGCCTCCCCCGGGAACTTCTCACCATGCATCAGCCCTCTAACCCAGGCCACCCTGCTCCGAAAGGCCAGGAAAGGAACCCGTACCACATAGCTTCTTGAGAAGAGGAAGAACAGAAATCACCGCACCTGGGAAAGCAGGAGCAGGAATCTGTCCCAGAGTCACAGAACCGTGGTTCCACATCAGACCCATGTGCTTCCCTCCATCGCCCTTACACTGCTCGGTCAACGTTCACTCCTGGCCCAGAGTCTGGCTGACCAGGCCTTGAAAACTCCTATGAACACCATGAGGATCATGTCAAGAACCTTTTATGTCCTCTGAAAACAAAGGCGTCTGTTCTGTCTTGACCAGCTGGGAGTACACCCCGCAGGCTTAGGGCGTTCGGGTCGACAGACCCACTCGGGCACCTGAGACGCTGCAGGGGAGGCAGACCATCGGAGAAGACAGGTACAGAAGCGACTGGACCCAGGAGCAGCGGTGGAAGCTGACCACAAGGGCCAGAAGGTCGCACGTAGCCCCTCAAGGAAGGCAAGCCGGGGGGGGGCGGGCAGTGCTCATGCAGCATTTACTGCTGAAGCCAAATCAGAACGAGCCCTCCCCCGCCCCCGCTGGTGTACAGCACACTCAGGAGGTGTCAGGGGAAATGTCAATGTCTGTAAGCACACAGACGGCTGTCCCTGGGACCCCGCGGCAGGTTAAGGGCACCAACCCCCTGCAGTGGTCGAAAATCTGCATCTAACTTCGGAGTCCCCCTAAAACCTCACTCCTGACAGCCTGAGGGGGACCAGAAGCCTCACAGGGAACATAAACAGCCGAAGGACACATACTCCATAGAGGTATTCTAGCTGACCATGAAGTTCAAGAAAAATGTCATTACAAGAATCATAAGGAAAACACATTTATAATACTGGGCCTTACTTTTTGGAAAAGATCTGTGTGTCAGTGGGCCTGCACAGTTAAAAGTGCGTTGTTCAAGGGTGAACAGTATGTACGTCTGTGGGTGTGTGTGTGTGTGCATATTTCCCACACACAGACCTAAGTGTGTCATACACCATGTGTGTATACACGTGTATCCCCCTACCTCCCAAGTACAAACACGGGTACAGCGTGTATATACTTCTATGTACACACACACACACACACACGGATTGTGGACTGAGGCAGCCTGCACGCTGGTTACCCTCTAACTTAACTAACTTAAAAGCGTGTCGTGACCATGAGCGGGTTATGCAGCTCTCTGTGCCCGCTCATTTGCGGGATCAGGTGAGTGACAGCTTACGGGATTTCTCAGGTTGAAAACAAGCCCTGGAGGTCACCCTGGATGTCCCCACTCCACACGGTAGCAGGCGCACGGCACGCAGGGAACCAAGGAAGTTTCTCCAGCGTCCTCTGGAGCCATTTGAGGAAGATCAGCCACACCTCAGAGTTGAGAGAACAGAGGCAGTGTGATGGGCGCGTGGCCTGGAACTGAGGCACGTGAGCACAGCTTCCAGAACTTGACCCTTCCTTTCCCATCGCTCATGGAACAAACACCACACCGAACTCCCACCCTCCGCCACAGACAGCCTGAGACACCAGGACAAACCATGGGCCTTGGTAAACGCTCTTAATGAAATGTTCACACACGCAGGGTCAGGACACGAAGCCACGGCTGAAGCAGCTCCTTAGAGCCAGACGTCTCAGAGCCCTGGAACAGCACAAAGCGGAGAGTGACGGGAGCAACTGGCCTTTCCTGCAGGCGCCGGGCCCAGAGAAAGGACAGAGCCCTCTTGCCTGGGTCTGCAAAGCCATCTGCATGGCCAGATGGAGGGAGACTCCGGGAACTCCCACCTGGCGGCCTCACAGACATGGGGGAAGAAAAAGCCTCCTTCCAGGAACAAAGGCCAAAATGCCAGTAAGCTGTCCACAGTGAACCCTGTGAGGGCAGTGGCAATTGTCAAAAGACCTGCAGCGGGCACACATCATATTGGCCACCGCCGAGCCGGGTCTCCCTGCTGGCCTGTCTCGGGCATCACAGCGCGGGACACGTGAAGCACGCTGCCAGGGGAGAAGAGTCCAGGCTGTACCGACCTGCTGCAGACTCGGCAAACGCAGTAAGACACAACTGCTTTCGAGACACTTGAAACAAAGAGGATGTCTTCCCTCTCTTGATTGTCCCAGACTCCCCAAGACGTCCAAGGTGACGTGCTCCAGATGTCCCCTGCCTGCGGCTCTGAGAACCCTGGTATCACTACTGTAGGATCGTGCAATAGCCTTGATGCATGACTGGGAATTAGCGAAAGGGACAAAACGGTGCCAGGAAGGACAACACACCTGGGCCGGGGGCGTGGGGGGGCACTCAGACGGCTCTAGGTCCGCAAGCAGGCCCAGAGCACATGGTGGGTGGGTTGCTGTCCTCTGCAGAAACGCCACCATCAAAGACGGCCAGGAGGAAACAGGACATGGAAAGCCAGTCCTGCCAAGAGGCAACTAAAAGTCTACGGTGAGACGACACTGCTGAAGCCTTGAATCTCCCTCTCTCGTGGACGTGACTGCGTGATCAGGACACTGAAACCCAATAGACGATTGGGTCTGTAACACCAGACCAGCTGGAATTTCTAGCCAATGTCCCAGGTTCACCTAGGACTGAAACCCCCCGTATCTCCAGCCCCATTTTGGGCAGTCCCCGATGCACTACCGATACACCATGGAGGGGCACAGCAAATCCGCAAGACACCTGGTTGGTGGCCTCGATGCCCATCCTCTGGGATTAATTTCTGCGGTCTGGAGAGGGTCTTTTCGGCCAGGGCCAGCCCTCAGTGATCTGAGCAGCCTCCAAGAGTCTGCAACCCACACAGGGACTAACATATGCTATGTTATGGGAACATCTCACTTTGGGTCCGGCTGGGCTGCCAACAGGGCCTGGTGGTCCAAACGGGATCAACGCTATGGGGAAAGAAACTGAGGTATAAGGTAGCTAGATACACGAGTCTGGAGAGAGGCAGGTTTAGACCAGTCCCTTAACACCCCCACCCTGAGCCGAGCTGTTAAGTGTGCGGCGGGCAGGGGCCAAGGAACCTAGGGCAAGACATAGCCCATGCCACCTCTGGGGTGTTTCTCCCTTTCCTTCTGAGGTGTTGCCCTCCTGCCCAGGAGCTTGTTCTCCAGAAGCCTCTGCTGGGCCCAAAGTAGCCACAGTCAAGTCAAGTGCCCGGGCACCACATGCCTGGTTACAGGGCCCTCGAGGGGAAGGGGAGCTGTGCCTCAAGTCCTTTTCCATCATGCTGGATTTATTACTATTTTGCACTGCCGATAAAGACGGTCTACACTGAGCTTGAAAAAAGGAAAGGAAAAAATCATGTACATGCAGTCTAGAAAGTATGCTATTGTACATTAAGACCCTCAGATCTTTTTTTTTTTTTTAAGATTTTATTTATTTATTTGACAGAGAGAAACCACAAGTAGACGGAGAGGCAGGCAGAGAGAGAGAGAGAGAGAAGCAGGCTCCCCGCTGAGCAGGGAGCCCAATGCGGGACTCGATCCCAGGACCCCGAGATCATGACCTGAGCCGAAGGCAGCGGCGCAACCCACTGAGCCACCCAGGCGCCCCAAGACCCTCAGATCTTGTAGGAACACATAGGGCCCAGCAAAGAGAGAAGAGGGGAGAAAAAAGAGAAAACACTGGCATTCTCCGGGAGGACAGGATGTCCTGCCATGCAGACTCTAGAAAACCCGCATAATATTTAGATATGCCTTCAAACCTTGTAACTCCACAGGTAACCCCTTATAGTTTAAGTCCATGCTAAAAAGAGTGAGTGTAAAGTGTTTGAAGTTTCTAGAAAAATGCGGTTATAAAATGTCTGCTTACCCTGAATGCAAACAAGGACATTCAGAATTTATTCCGGTATTAACTACTAGCATTTATATACTCTTTTTTTATGAGGGGCAGTCATACATATTAACTCATCTTTGATGTCTGAAATCAAAGCCAAATTAGCAGTATTATCGGTTTTATAGAGGCCAACTTAAAGACTCAGGTATGTGCGTTACCCTAAACTGCCAACCAGTTAAGTAGGATACAATGTGTACTTGGTACATGTTACCATAATTCTCTACTATTAAAAGACATTTCAGGGGTGCCTCGGTGGCGTAGTCGATTAAGCTTCCAACTCATAGTTTCGGCCCAGGTCATGATGTGAGGGTTGTGAGATCGAGGCCCAACTCGGACTCCACGCTCAGTGCAAAGTCTGCTTGAAACTCTCTCTCTCGCTCTCCTTTGCCCCTCCTGCTTGTGTGCACAGACAGGCATGCTATCTCTCTCTCAAAAAAAAAAAAAAAAAAAAAAAAGAAGAGAGAGAAAAGATATTTCAAAATTTATAAATATCAAAGATAGATAACTGTCTCGTTTTTTTAAAGCTAAAATGTACAAAACAATATAATTTACAACAGCCAAGAGGTAAAAACCACTCCAATGTCAATGTATTGACAGAGGAACAGATAAACAAAATGTGGTCTATAGCCATACAACGGAATATAACTCAGCCTTACAAAGGAAGAGAATTCAGACACTTGCTACCACGTGGATGGACGTGGAAGACAGGATGCTGAGTTATAAATCAATCACAAAAGGACAAACGTTCCATGGTTCCGCTCCTACGAGGCCCCTCAAGGAGTCAAACTCATTGAGACAGAAAGCGGAATGGTGCTGGCCAAGGGCTGGGGGCGGGGAAACTGGAGAGTTAGTGTTGCATGGAGACAGAGTTTCAGTTTTACAAGATGAAAGAGTTCTAGGGGTGCATGGATGATGGGGACGCATGCCCAACCACGTGAATGGACTTAATGCCACTGAACCACCACTCGTTAAAAATGGTCATGATGCAAAAGGAAATACACTGAAAAGACGCTGAAAAAAATGGTCATGTCAACATGATAAAAATCGGATCTCCTGAGCAAAGTACCTAGTGTTTCAAAGAATCTGGATTAACAGCTGATTAAATTAAGAGTCCAGCAGGTAATGTTACCAAGGTCCGGCACGATCCTGGGTCGGAACTGTGATATCTCCGGCCCCTCTTCCCAGAGACAGCTTTGGACAGTCACTCGGTATGATCCTGATGTTCTCACAACAAATTTAATAGGAAGAGGGAATCATTTTGTTTGCTTCTAAACAAACCATTCAGAGAGAAATGAAGGAATTACTCATTCTGCAGAATCCATTTACCATCTGTTGCTGAAGGCAAGTGTTCACTGACTGGGAGCCTGAGTTGGAGGACCTCAGAGTCAATGAAACCTTTCCAGGTTTCAGGTCCCATTGATTCTACACTATATATAATTCAGACCGAATGGATTCCTCCCTTGAGAAGAAATACACGAATAGAGGAGATCCAACATCGACAGCAGCTCCCCACCTGGGACGCCCGGGCTGATAAAGATTATGGGGAAGAGACTGGAAAACTGAATTAATTATGAAGAGGGGCATCTGGGTCGCTCAGTCGGTTAAGCGTCTGTCTGCAGCTCAGGTCTTGATCCCAGGGTCCTGGGATCGAGTCCCACATCGGGCTCCCTGCTCAGCGGGGAGGCTGTTTCTCCCCCCTGCCTCTGTCCCTCCATCCCACTCAAGTTCCGTCTCCCTCTTTCAAATAAATAAATAAAATCTTTTAAAAAATCTGTTTTAATTATCAATTAAAAAAGACTTTGCCTAATGGACAGAAAATATAATCTTTCAAGTAAGAGGAGAGTCAAATGCAGAAACACTCAGGAGGTCCTGAAGAGGAGTGAGGGCAGGAAGGAGCAGCTGTTATGGGGTCCTGAGGCCCTCTTGGCCCTCTCAGTAGAAAGCAGCCAGCATCTCCCCTAACCACCCTGCCGCTCTGGATCCCCTTGGACAAGGCATGCAGATTAACAACTACATTTAAATCACTTAAGCAAATGACTAAGCTGCACTGATAAGGAATTCTTCCGTCATAATTATCACAGATAAGTACATATTTAATATGTTCAGTTTCAGTAATTAAAATATGAAGAGCGAACATTTTCTATCACGGCTCAAAGCACACTGGCAGGTTCTAGAATGAGAAGATACCATGAACGCAGGCTGGTTTGTAGGTTTTCTGAAAACTGAAAGCAAACCCAAGTGAAGCCAGTCTGGCTCAGCAAGAAGAAACGTGACAACAACCCACTTCGGACCCGTGGTGGAGCCCATGACATCCACTCCCCAGGAAGCCCTCCTCAGAGGTTTAGATGGCAATGACTTATGGCATCTTGGGACATTCTGGGTTGCCTGGGCAGTTCTGGGTTGCCCACCAGGGCCCCCGGAAGGAGGCCACAGGGGCTGGGCATAAGGGCGGTGGGCCTCTGTCACCTGAGGCCCAGGCCCGTGGCTCTCCTCCATGCCATCTCCCCCATGGCGTGTCCGAGCCTCCGGGCAGCTCTCCAGGGCTGCTCTCTCTAGCAGGCCGCTGGGACATCTCAAAACACAGCAGCCCGGCTCTAGGAGAGACAGGCAGAGCCTGCCAGGCCTCTTAAGGCTGGGCCTCCAGAGCCCAGTGTCCACCCCTCCCTCCCGTTTTGGCCATTCAGTGGTCCAGTAAGCCACCAGACTGGCCGGAATAAACACAGCACCTGACGGAGACATGACACGCAGAGCAAACAGGGAGGGGGACCTGCCAGATGTCACTGGAGACACTCTCTCACAACAGGACACCGGAGTCACCATCTCTGACGCCAGAACTATTCGGTGCAGGTCTGAGAAGTACGCACTGGAACCGGTCGCGTGGGGACAGCAATGGTGTGTGACGGCAAAGGCCAGGCCCGGCCCAAGCAGATGTCAATTCCAACCTCCCCACTTCCAGATCTATCACATAAGGCAACTCGATTAACCCCTCTTTACCTGGCAGTCTGTCCACAGAGAGGCTAAAACTGCCTCGTGCAGTTTCTAGAAGATGCTCAGAAGAGTACGGGGGACAGTCACTGTTTTTATTCCCTGCGGAGGAGCCAAGCCAAAGTCCGTCCAAGCTTCAGGACAGACAGTCACAGACCCACAGGCCTGCTGCCCACAGCCACATGCTGCGCCAGTCCTCTGCAGGCTGGATGCATGAGGAAGGGCCAGGCTCTGGGTTCCCAGCTCACTCCGACTACTTTTCCTCTCTCACACTGTTCAATCAGAGACAGACAGCGGCAATCTGGGAAGCAGAACACCTCCAGCGGAGGGGCGGGCGGGCAATCACAGTGCAAACCCAGGGACCAGGAAACATGTGTGACTCAAGCCCTGTGGCGAGGGCTTTGTCCCCATCACTCTAATCCCTGCCACCCCAGCAGGAGTCACGAGTGCCCCTAACACGGGTTGGGCTCCACATCGAAATCTGCTGCACCTCTCAAAAGGGGGCATCGCCAGCCCCCTGCTGACGGTGCGGATACTTAAAAGATACCTAACGGTAATGGAGGTCACTCCCCACCCACCTGGCTCTTTATGTCCTTTCCCCAAACTGTTTGGCTCTATTTCCCTTCAGACAGCTTTGACTTCTACTACATATATTCCTTTTCACAGCAGATGGTTTGGGAAACTATGTGGATGATGATGATGATGATGACGATTAAAATATTTTATTTATTTATTTGACAGAGAGAGACATCACAAGTAGGCAGAGAGGCAGGCGGAGAGAGAGAGAAAAGCAGGCTCCCTGCTGAGCAGAGAGTCCGATGCGGGGCTCGATCCCAGGACCCTGAGATCATGACCTGAGCTAAAGGCACAGGCTTTAACCCACTGAGCCACCCAGGAGCCCTGGGAAACTGTGTAGATTTAAATCAAAGGAACAATAACACCATTATTACCCCCATCTTCAGAGGGACTGAACAGAGAGACGTCTGACGTCAGACAGAATGAGGGGCTTGCTCCAGTGTACGTGGCCAGGAAAGGGTACAGAGTGGGTTCAAACCCGCTTACCGGAAGCCTGCCCTCTTGGCAACCGCCTCACACTGCCTCTCAGAAAAGAACAGACATGCAGGATGACACAGTGGCCGACGGTCCCCCGGGTCAGAGCCGCGGAAGGCGGGCTCCACACAGAGGCCATGGTTCTCTCTCATAGAAAGCCTTTACCCAGCAAAAAGTACATGTCCTTGCTTCGGCTTCGAGCACTGACTTAAATAAACCGCCACGTGCGTGACCCTGCATTTGGCGTTTGATATTCTTTTTGTCCAACTGACACCATCCATTATGCTGTGCAGTGACCTATAAAAGTCCAGCAGATTCTCATCAAGTGTAAAGGCTACGAAATATTTGTTTCTCACAAGGAAGTGCTTCATTTTGTTAGAAAATGAGAGCTAAGCAACCCAACATACTTCCTCTGGGCACCGAGATCCAACCTCGTGTGCAGCTGCTGGTCTGGTGTCAGTGGACTTGCTGAAAGGCTCAGGGGCGCAGGAGCCCTATTTGGTCAACTCTTTGGGCTTCAGGCTCCTGCTCCATATGAGGGATAATAACACCCATCGGGCAGGATTACGTTGGGATGAAACTCAACACAGATGGGCAACAACCACCTGGGGTCTGGCCCAATGGAGACGCTTAGGGTTCCTTCTCCTTCATCCTTCAATTCCCTGAGCACTTCTGTTTTCTCCCCCTTTTTCTTCCCCACCCTATGCCGCTACCTCCACACCCCTGCAAATTACTGGGCCCTAGATTTTTCAACCCTTGTTTTAATGAGTCTCTGTTTACACACAATATATACGCTTTTTTAAAGGTGCTGCCTCAAAGCTTTCTAGAAGTGGATACGGCTTAAATACACAAGAGCCATCATCTAGAAGTTGAAGGAAATCTCAGAGTTGTCACATAAGGGGCGTAGAATTTGGCAATAAGGTTGGAAGATGCCACCCTCTGAAAATAAAGCCGAAAAAAACCAAGAGAATGAATGGCATTAAGCCATCTGGGGCGATCTTTCCAGGAAACAGCTCACTCTAGCTGATGATTTAGAAGTGTAGCTGATGAGAAGAGAGTGCGTCTCAAATCTCGGAGAGGAATCGAAAACAAAAACCTCATCAGGATGACTTGGGCAAAAAAACCTAAGGAACGTAGCATAAACCGTAATCTAATTAAGTACCAATATGTCTCAGGAAATAGTTCTGCCAGCTGAATACTAAAGAATGTTGAAAAGAAAGTCAGATGTATCAGTCAGG
Source organism: Neogale vison (assembly GCF_020171115.1). Lineage (NCBI taxonomy): Eukaryota > Metazoa > Chordata > Mammalia > Carnivora > Mustelidae > Neogale > Neogale vison. The sequence continues at coordinate 149,212,077 of NC_058092.1, read as the reverse complement.
GCCCAATTAGAATTCAGACGCCACACCAGCTTTTTGAACAGAGGGGCTCTAAAAGAAATCGTTCACTGGGTGTAAAGTTGTTAACCAGGCCACTAAGGCAGCAGGGAGGTAGCAACCGGGGAAGACGATAGAGAGAACAAAGGGGAGACGTGGAAGGACTGACCCTTATAAACTCAGAGACGGGGTCCTGATGCCCAGAGCTCTGAGTATGGGACGCTACGATGGGCGGGGGCCAGGAGGCGGTTTCCCCAGCACTGAGAGAACTGGATTCAGCTGCCGCAGGTGAGGCCAACAGGTGTCCCTGGGGGCCGTTCATGGGAAGAGGAAGCCTAGGGGAAGGACCAAAGTCCCTTCTCTGCTGCCCATCTTGCATGGGAAGAGGAAGCCTAGGGGAAGGACCAAGTCCCTTCTCTGCTGCCCATCTTGCTGATCCCTTGACTGCAGCTCTCCTGCCCCTCCCCCACCGCCCAGGGCCTGCTGGGGAGCTGCTGGCAAGAGCAGAAAGGGGCTGACATGCAGAGTCCAAGCTTGGGCATCACAGAGCTGAGTCTGGAAGGCCTGGGGGCTGAGACAATGGTTTAATAAATTGCACACTGGGTTTTTGTGAAAAATGAGTCTCCACTGCTACCCTGGGGAGAGGGTATTGATTCTATCCACAGAAATATCCCCAGAATGCTGAAGGCCAATGCATCAAGCATCATAGGCAGAGGGAAATCAGGCTACAGAAAACACCGCTGTTCACCCAGGATTGCTGTGGTTTCCTGAGCACATGAGCCCCCAAAAGCCTTCTTACAACGCCTGCTTCTCGTCATCAGCTAATGAGCTGTCAATCTGATTTACCAGCATTTTACAACTCTGATTCGTGGAAACCCCAATCTTTGATTGATAACCTCCAAGGTGAACTAATACAACTGAGTTTCCAAACCTGGGACACCCAGAGACCCTGAACCGGTGGCAATTCCTCTTGCAAAGCTCTGTCCAAGCCAGCTGAAGGGCTGCTCTGATTGACTGACTGATTTATGAAAGATTTTATTTATTTATTTATTTATTTATTTGACAGAGAGAGAGAGACAGACAGACAGACAGACAGATAGACAGACAGTAAGAGAGGGAACACAAGCAGGGGGAGTGGGAGAGAGAGAAGCAGGCTTCCCGCTGAGCCGGGAGCCCGATGCAGGGCTGGATCCCAGGATCCTGGCATCATGACTTGAGCCGAACACAGATGCTCAACGACTGAGCCACCCAGGCGCCCCAGGGCTGCTCTTATTTTAACTGTGTGTTTACTACACGTGATTTACACACTGGAAGATTTATCAGGTATTCTTTAGAAAATAATCGTGGGGGTCTCAACTGTTTCTACAAATATGTTAACACATACACAGAGAGAACTGGGCAGAATAAAGAAAATAAATAAAAAACTTCAACCTCTCAGTGGATAAAAACCTATTCATGCCATTCCTAAATTCTGGCCAGTTTATCCTACAACAGAGAAATCAGCCAAAGCCCACGGATTTCAGAAACCTCAGATGCACGGGTACCTCTAGCCGTTCCCTCCCGACTCTGATTCTCAGCGTGCACAACGTGACCCATCCCAAGAGGGGATAACAGGGAGACAAGGACAGACATGCTCCTGGCAGGTCCTCTACCTTCCATTCAAATGAGCATGTGTGAGGCTGTGTAGGGAGCTGAGCGGCACCCACCAATGCCAGGTCAGCCCGGGACAGACAGCTTTGTTTACGTCCTCCCAGCAGATAAGGGGCTCACAGGCAGGCTGAGGACAAATATCAGTGTCCTCTAATCATGAATAAGTTCTCATGAATCAGTTGGTACATGATCCAGAATAGGTTGTCTGGAATGTTTTTTTTTTTCCCAGAGATTTACAAACACACGGTCACTGACACTCAGCATTATGGGGTCAAACCTCCCTCCTCAAAAAACAAAAAACAAACAAACAAACAAAAAACCCCAACAACAACGACAACAAAACCAAACCCCAGATGAAAAAAATACAGAAGAATAAAATCCTTGATTGCTGAACTATGAGGAGCCCACTCCCTCAACTCACTCAGTCCAGAGCCTCTAAGAAAAGTTGTATTTTCTTTAAGGTCTACACTGTCTCAATATTTTCCATTGTGAACAGCAAGCTTCTTGGAGATTCCAGAATAACTACTCATGACTAAGAGTCTCATTCGGTAATCCGGTGGGCAATCCCTTATACATTCATCAATACTCAGCTCTGAATATAAAACCAAGCACCCAAACGGAAGACCCAACTCAAATGCAAAGTCCACAAAATGGACCAAACATACAGGCAAGGACTCCGTGACATTTTGCGGTTATGGCCAAAAGATGGAACCTCTCCGTAATGCCTTCCTGAACTACTGTTCCCAAACCTGACTGCGTGAGAGTCAGGAGTGGGGAGCTTTTTCTAAAACATGCTTCAGCGCTGTGGCCCAACATTCCGGTTTTATTGGTCTGGGGTAGGTCCTGGGCATCCGTACTATTACAGCTCCCCAGGCATTCCGCCCGCGTGCCCAGATTGAGAAACACTGGACCACGGTTTGGGGGTGGGGCGCGGAGGAGAGATGTAAGCTGCAAAGAAAACCAGTGAAGACGGGGGAGAGAAGAAAGACAGTAAAAGCCGGGATCCCAGGCTACCGCAGTCCTTGAAATTTCATTTCAGTGCACCAAGTCGAGTGCCATCCTTGGGCAAATTCCTTCAAGTCTGCATATCCTGCCTTTACGAAATTCACTAATTAGTATTGTCATCAGATGAGGGATCTCTTGAGATAAGGACACTACGCATGCCCTAACAGGCCACATCCCCGCCTCTCCGGAACACCGTGTTTGGGTTCAGAAGACGCGGTGCCAGAGGCTTGCTTGGGGCCCACCATGTGGAAGAAGGGGACAGAGCAAGCTCTGAACCAGATCTTCATTTCCACCTTCCCTGGCAAAAATCTGCTTCTCCCTGTGATGGACGAAAAGCGCGCTGACCTACACAGAGTAAGTCTGCATCTCTAACGGAAGGACGTACACACCTTCTCAGCCAGGAAGAAGCAAAGATGTGGGAGCGCGTGGCTGTGCATGTGCGTACAAGCATGGGCACCAGGACACGTGCCTGCAGCTGCAGACAAGACATGAACGTCCGCTGAGCTCAAGACAACACGCACATGCACATGCGCACATGCACACACACGCCCGCGCACACAGACACACGATAGTGAGCACCTTCTACCTATGTGTCCGGGCACGTTAAGTCCTGCCCAGAGAACATCTCATTTAATCCTCGTAACAAAAAAAAGGTCCTGTTATGTCCATCGTACAGAGGAGGTGACAGAGACTTAAGGAAGGCAGGCACCTGTCTAGGGACAGACAGCAGTAGGAGGGGCTGAAGCTGGACCCAGCCAAGGACGCCGAAGCCCAAAGCTGCCTCTGCCACCTCCCACACACGCTCTCAGGGTTCCCCAAAAGCACAAGCAGCACGGGCGACACACAGCTGGGCAGAAGGTGCTGGCCCTAAAACCACGTTATTAATCCTAGTTATTACTGCTCCAAGACATCCAATGCAGGAGACTCCATCAGTAACTGAATCCTCGTTTCTGCAGAAGTTATGTCCTATGCTGGAGATGGAACTGAGGAGGGACGAGGAGTAAAAAGGGAGCTCAATGCCCTCGCACACTGAGAGCACATTCTACAGCAGTTTTCCTCCCTGGCCAGGAAGATCACCCCTTAAAATATAGGAGACAGAAAGCTCCAACCTCCAAAGAGGGAGGGAGTTGTGCTGCACGGAAATTCTCCCTCCAGGCCACCCTGCTCTCCCTCCTCCCTTGACTCGGGAGGTCCTCCAGCCACCTGCGCCCCATACACCCACTAGCGGTTCAAGACTGAACTGATTCCTTCTCAGCTAATCAACACGATCCAGTCTAAATTCTTGCTCCAATGACTGCAGATGCCATCCCCTCGGGTCTCGTTACTCTGTACCTCCAAACTCTCCACATAACACAGGGCAGACTTTCCTCAGTTCCTAAGAGGGCCAAGTTCTGGGGTAAAATCCTATTGTTGGGTCTCGACATCCCACAGAGGCGCACAGGGCTTGCCTCTGCTGCTCCGCACGCTTCCGGCGGCACCTGCGCTCCTCCCAGAACTTGGGAGCTGGTTTCGAACACTCGGCAAGTCGCTGCAGGCAGCTGGGACGCTGAGTGAGGTACGCACGGCCCATGCACCCATCGCAAGGCCTCCAACAGTACTGTGTAGAGGTGCCCCCACATTTCATAATGGAAGTCTACCTCCATCCCATCCGACCGGAGTCCTACATCTCCCAGCCTCTAGGGAAGAAGGCGGTGGTGTTACCAACAGTTTTTTCTTTATGGTCATCGAAGGCACAGAGCATTAACACAGGCAGTCAGCGGGAGCTCCCGAAACTCAGCCCTGTGCTGAACCAGCGCACACCGGCTGCTTAATCCGAGTTTCTGGGCGGGTCTCCATAGCCTGACTGCCGGGACAGTACTTCAGCCGAGGTGACTGCCTCCAGTTACGGTCTGAACGCAGAGCAGTTTCATGGTGATGAACGGGTGGAGGGAGAGCTCATAATGAAACACTTCGCTACGTACACCTGGAAGGAACTAAGAGGGTTTAAAAACAACTGATATTTCTACTGCTCATTATCTCTCTCTCCTCGACTTCAGCAGCCTGGCATGGTGGCTCCCCGCACTCCTCCCACAAGTGAAGCGGCTCCCCCCGCTGATTTAATAGCACACAGATACAGCCGGGGCCTGTTCGGCCGCAACAGCAATGCAGTCTTTCTGGAGGAAAAAAACACTCTAGGATGCACTGAACTGGGGGAAAAGCCAGACTGACACCCAGAAACGAAAGGGGCTCCCTCCCTTGACCACGTCTGCCGGACCACAGCTGTAACAGACCAGAGCAGGTGCATGAACGGGCAAGTGACTCAGAACTCAAGGCCAGGTCACCCAGCAGGGAAGGGCGATGGCAGGACCAGCATGTGTCACAATAGTTCAGCCTCGTTTACCAAACAGCAGACCCTCCACCGAGTCTGGGCTCGTGGCCGTCCTCATCACGGCAACCCCACCAGTCTGACACTCATCTCACGGACCAGTGTTTACAGAGCACCAACTGGGTGCGGGGTGCTGAGCCACACTCCGGAAGCCCAATGATACAAATGGGTAAGTCCCTAAATGCTTACTGAGCCGCTGCCTCCCTTGCCCACTATGCTTCCATTCACCTGCCGTCTTTTTGGCTGTTAGTTGCCCAACCACACCAAATTTACTCTGGCCCCAGGACCTTTGCACACGATTCCTCTCCATGCCTGGGCAGTCTTCTACTACATCTTCATGGCTGGATCTTTCTTCTCCAAATGTAAGCCCCCCACTCCACCAGTCCTTTCTGCTGATTATGTGAGCCCCCCTTGGAGTTCCGCGTACGGCTATCCAGTACTGGCTGGGTGGCCTTCAACCTGCACCCTTCCTAGAATGCAGATTCCCAGGCCCATGAGGGCCTCATTCCCCAAAGTCTCCCTCAGGTTCGATACACTATGGCTGCTACAGCACCTCTGCAAGAGGGAGGAGGGCAGAAAGGGGAGCAGCTAAGCAAATGCCAGTCCTCAAGACACTCAATAGCCTTTGGGATGCAGGTGATCAGAAATCACACCACCCGGCTCCGCAGGTTGGGGGAGGTCCCAGGTGTCAACAGTGGCACATGGTGAGGGACCCTGGGACAGTGGAAGGCTGTGCCTCCCTCCCTGCTAGACCAGCAGGATTGTGGGGATGCAGACCTCCTCCCCTGTCGGCACAAAGCCCAGTGCCAGAGGATGGTGAGAAGAGCTCAGGCCAACCCCCATCTCAAGTCCCTTTCCTCCTTTGTCCCAGGCACCACTTCCCTCCCTTCAAAGGGGGAACAGAGGACCGAGCAGTAGGGTCCCCTCTGGGGGCGGGGGGAGGCTAAGAGATGCCCCGGGGGATCTTCAAGGCCGCACAGGCACACAGGTACAGCTGGTCCCAGGCAGTGCAGAGAGGCTGAGCACAAACACAGGGTCCCCCTTGTTACCACGCAGAGGAAATGAAATGCTGAGTGCTGTCCATCTCCTAAACTCTCTGGGCACCACTTAACAGTCCAGACAGCCTTTTTAAAGGAAAGAGCAATGCCTTAGAATGGGGATTCTCTATCTCGAGACATCTCAATGTGCCGCAAGTATTGGAGGGCTGCAGACAACCTTTAAAGGTCATCTCTTAGCCTGGCTCCCCGCCTCCATCACCCCAGATGCCTAATTAGCACTTAAATGGGGATGTTCTGTGCACAGGGCTTCCTGACTGTCAGGGCTGGTTTCTAGGCTTTTCCACTATTTCTCTGTGCGCAGACCTCCAAAGCCAGACTCCCCTTCTCACAATGCAACACTCCCTTCTTGGAACAAATAAATACAGCCAACCGTAGAGAAGTCTCCTCAGCCAGACTCTCCCCGAGCTCTGCACGGAGAAGGAGGCACGAGGAGAGCTGGGGAGGCATGAGGAGAGCCTGCCTCTGGGGACATGGGGCACTGGCAGATCTCCAAGGGTGGGCCAACTCCAGGGGTCTTGGGAGGAGAGGCCCAGCCTGAACATCTGCGGACGGGGAAGGCAGGACTTGAAGGCAGACACCCATGAAATTGCCCTCCCACCAGCTCACTCCCTCAGGCCATTAATCCATTAGGTCCACTCCACTCCCCTGCCCCTGGGAACCACGCTGCACTCTGATCAATTCTGGTATCTTAAACCGTAACCCCGATGTGACACTTCTGGTCTTGCTCAGCACCAAGCCTCCCCTTAAAGACAGGGACCTCCCTATGCTCAGCGACTCCATGTGGTCCAAGAAAGGGAGGGAGGCCACCAGGGCAGGAAGGGAAAGCTCCCACCACCAGGGTCTTCCTTCCCTGATTTCATGCCCAATCCCTAGTGAAGCCAGTCACACCAGGAGGTCACCACCCACTAGGGGGTCTTCCTCCAAGCAGCCCCCTTGTCCAGCAGGGAAGCCTAGAGTCAACCCCCAGAAGCCTCTGCGGGAGGCCCACATGCCAGGAAAAACAGAAGTAGGCCCTCGCGCGACCGGTCAGCACCAGCCCCCACTGCAGCTCACTGACTTCCAACAACCCATTCCACAGATGAGAAAAGGGAGGCCTGAGTACCAGTGGTGTCAGAACCCTGGCTCTTTGAGTGGTCATCACCAAACATCCGGGGCTCTGCACGGACATTCTTGTTGAAACCATCACGCAGTGTATCTATTAATCTGCAGTCTAGCTGTAAGTCGTCTTAATTAGAGGCATCAGAGAAAACCACATGAACACCGTGCTAATTGACAGAACTAGTCCTCGGCCCTCATGCGGGTGGGGGGGCTTTGTTGCCTTGCCACAATTATTAATTTGTCTTCCACTTGTCACTCACCTACAGTTTCAAAAGCAAGGCAGAAACTGAACTAATGAAACTAACAGAACGTTTACTAATTAAAACCTTGTGGAAAAGTTTTCAAATAACACGCCGCATTCGGATAATAACAGCTCAAGGTATTGAAAAAAAACCAATTGCCAATTAGAGTTTAAAAAAATTAATTATACAGTCACATAGTTAAAACCCACATCCTGGTGTAATTTGCAAAGACGAGAGATTAAGGGGTAAAATTAGGAAATCAGCTCTCAGTAACCAGGCACGGGAGAAGGTTCTAGCCTGCTGCTTCCTGCCTCGGGTCCGCAGACCCCTGCCGCCTGGGTACCCTGCGCTGCTCACCCACCAGCCCTGAGGCTCAGTTTCCTCACTGGAGAGGAGAAGGGCTACAGGAATCCCTTATGTCCTTACCCTCCCTCCAAGGTGAAGGTTCCAGGCAGGGTCCACGGAGGTGGAGGGGCTGTCTGGGAACACAGGCCAGTCTGCTTCAACAGGGGAGAGGGAGGCCAGCTCCAGGGGGCACGGGCGCCCCAGGGCTGGTGAGTGCTGGCTGGCCACAGAAGACAGCCCCGCCCAGCTCGGGGCGCCAGCCAGCACCCGTCCCTCTGATAGCCTGAGACTTTACATCAGCACCAGGGGTTGGGGCACTTATGACCTGAATACCGGCCTCGTTCTGACTACTTAGTCTTCACTCAACAACCCGATGACATACATGAATGAGGAAACCGAGGAACAGAGGAGTTAAGTAACCTGCCTGTGTGTCCACAGCTAACTGGAGAAGCCAGCCTTCAAACCCGGGCCCGTCGCCCCCCAGCCACATATCCCAGCAGCCACCCTACCCCAGCACCTCACGCCCCACCAAAGGCTTCCTTGCATGATCTCTCTGAGCTCTGCAAGACTGTCTCCCAACAGCCCAACGTGGATTTCCTGAGCTACTCCCCTGAGAATCAGTCTCCCTCTGGACACCAGCGCTCAGGGAGCCACGCAGGCTGCACTCCCAGTGCTCCGAAGTCTCCCCATGCCACACACACTCAGAGTCTGGGTCATCAAGACACCACTCTGCAAGCAGCTCAGACCCTGAGCACCCTCCAGCCGTCCATAGAGTCCTCCTGGCCACCACTGAATCCTAAAATAAGATCTTACAGTACGGAGGAGCACTTTCCTTGAAGACACGTATGGGGCAGGTAGAAAGGACACCAGTATGTTCCGATGCCTGGCGTGAAAAACTAGATGGATTAGATCATCAGAAATCCCACTCTGGGGCCAGTGCAGTGTAGACAGAGGATGAAACTAGGCAGCCCTCATGCAGGGATGTTCCCTGGGAGCCCATCAGTGCAGCCTGGACGACCACAGCTAGGCTCCTTCTGTGCTGCCCTCGGGCTCTAAAAACCCAGACCGCTCCCCATCCTGGCTCATGGGCAGCTCGAAGTGAAAAAGGTCACTGAGATGATCCCCAGGCCTGCACCTACTGTCTGTAACTCGTTCCCAGGTCCAGGGCTGCAGCTCCAAAACCAGGATGGCCGTGGTGGACCTTCTCCAAAGGTGCATTTTGGGTAGCCAGGGGACCATGACAATCCTAGCCCCAACACTGTTCCTGCATGACCTGGCAGGGGCAAGTTCATAACCTGGGGGCCCACTGGAGACCGCACGCATCAGGGCGGGAAGAAAACTAGCTCCAGAAATGAAAGATAAATGAGCAATGTCTCTGAAGTGTTACGACAAGGCTGATGTAAGTTTGAAGTACCGGGAATGACACCGTCCAGAAAACACGAATTATCATACGTTTGTCACAAGTCGCTCATTTACAAAGCCAAGGCCAAACACAAGGTGCTGGCAATAATATTCTGCTGGGGAAACAAACAAAGAAAAAAAGGAATAATACACAGTTATTTAAAGGTCTCCCATCCTAGCTTCCCAAATCATCCGCAGCTCCTAATGGATTGTTTACGACAACAAGCGAACTGCCTGGGATGAATGGACAGGCCAGCAGGAGGACTAAACACCGAGACACGTCTCCTGCCCACTCCCACCTGTCAAACGAGATGTGGTCGGTGTAACAGACTCTGCACACCAGACTCTGGCGGGCGATAGGTTCTCCGGGCTGGTGAGGTGTAGGCAAACTCCCCAAACACCCTAAAGTGACACTCTACCACCAAAACGATCACCAAAATTAGCCATCTCCTAAGAGTTCAGATAATTTTTTAAAACATTTTATTTGAGAGAGCGAGCAAACGCGTGTGCGCACACACACACACACACGAGAGCGAGCATCACGGATGGTGGGGACGGGCAGAGGCACAAGCTGACGCCTCACTGAGCAGGGAGCCCAATGTGGGGCTCCATCCCAGGCCCCTGGGACCACAGCCTGAGCCAAAGGCAAACGCTTCACCGACTGAGCCCCCCAGGCACCCCGAGATCATCTGTAGAGAAGAAGTGGAATCACATGCTGACACAGGCAACAATTCCAGGATCTTGGGCAACCTCTGAAGCATCCTTTGGAAAGAGTCACCACCGGACATTCCTCAATTACAGAGGACACGCGAGGCTGACACGGATCTTTGCTGACCGTGCTCCTATGATCTGTAAGAAACGCATACGCACTCTCCACCCACAGTTCCTGGCTCATGATTCCCCAGACCCTTGACTTTCCTGAGTGCCAACAGGAGCGTCTCTTCTCATAATATGCGGTCTGTTGTCCCCTGTTTCTGAAAACTCTTTAAAGCCAGAAAGGTGAAATGGGTATCTCCTTATTCCTAACACGCCCCCTTCCACCCCTGGGTTTATGCGAACAAGCTGACTTCTGGAAAGCACCACAGGAACCAACCATGTGACGAGGGGACTGGCATTTTCAGTTCCACCCCCTGATTTCTGGGGACCAGTGGGGAGCCAAAGACTGAATAAACTACCAGTGGCCAATGATTTGATCAATCATGCCTCTGTAATAAGAACCCCAGAGGAGGGGGCTCGGAGAGCTTCTAGGTTGGAGAACCAGAAGGTTTCCACATGCCACCGTGCCAGGCCCCAAACTCCACGAGGACAGAAGCTTCTCTGTTTGGGACTTTGCCCTGTGCCTCTCTTCGTACGGCTGTTCGTTCAGACCCTTTGATATTCTCTGTAATCAACCAGTCAGCTAGTCAGTAAATGGGTTTCTGGAAATCTGTGAGCTGCTCTAGCAAACTAACTGAACCCAAGAAAAGGGTGGTGGGGACCTCCAATGTCTAGCCTGTTAGTCAGAAGCAAGGGAACAACCTGGGCTTGTGCCTGGCATCAGAAGCAGAGAACAATCTTGTAGGTCGGAGCCTTTGACCTATGGCACCTGATGCCGTCTCCAGGTAGACTGTGTCCGAACTGGACCAGACTGGAAGACACTTGGCTGTGCGGCAGCATCGCCTGGGAGAAGGGAAACTGGGAACAGAAACCTTGCACCAACTTTATCACTCAGCCTTCAAGCTGCTTTTTCAAAAATATTAGTTTTCACCCAGTTTGCTAGTTTTAGCTAAAACATCTACAAACAACTTTTTAAAAAAAGTTAATGAAATTTTTTTTAAAGATTTTATTTATTTATTTGACAGACAGAGATCACAAGTAGGCAGAGAGGCAGGCGGTGGGGGGGGAAGGCTCCCCACTGAGCAGAAACTTTTAAAAGGACACAAAAATAAAATAGTAGGAGGAACCCCATGTATCCATCAGTCATATTCAATAACACATCTGCCCTCTCTTGTGCTTCCATAATTTTCCTTCCAGGCATGGTATCATTGCGTCCATATATACTTTAGATTAGGTCTACAGAAGATAAGGATTTTCAAAAAACAACCCTAAGACCATTACTGCCACTAATAAAATCAATGATGATGCTTTTCATTTCATCTACTCTCCAGTCCCTATTCAACTTAACCCTAATTTTCTTTCTTTTTTTTCTCTTTTCTTTTTAGGTCTTTCTCTAGTTGGTTTGGTCAGCGAGTCTGAGCTCTGTGAAGGAAAACCGAGCACCCTGCTGACTTCTGCAGATCCCAGCACTCGATGGACAGAGAATGTTCCACTGAGCTTCTGAATGGGTTTGCTCCTCACCGCTCATCTCTCAAAAGTAAAAAGAAAAGAGAAGAAAACAACTACTTACATGGATCCTGGGAATCAGGAGTGAAGAGCTGGCCACGTTCTAACGCCACGTTCTAACGTGGGTTACCATTTTCCTTTATCAGGGACAGGACCCCGGGGCCGCATTCTCCCGAAGGTGAGGAACCTCACACATGAGAAAAAGAAGACCATAACCCATTGATTCTAACGTGCACTATGTTCCACAGTTTGACGTGAAACTGGGAGGCATCTCACAATGAAGGATACCGTGTGATGCTGAGGGTCGGGCAAGGGCCACGACGCACTGGAATGACCAGCATGTGCCCAAACACACAACACACTAGCAGCAAAGCCCACATGACAAGCATCAGTGGCCTGGAAGAAAACTCCAGAAACAACACGGAAGCACTCACGATCCTTAGAAACTAAATCAAGGGGGTTAGAACCGGATGGTGAATTGGGGAATTAGGGAAAATTCCCAAATGAGTCAAAAACTGGCTAACTCTACATAATTAACAAGCTCCTTTAAGAGCCCAGAACCAAGAGCTTTTAGCAGTTTCATTGATTTTTTTTTTTTTTAAATGCTATGTCACCAAAGGTCTGGGTGGCACAGATGACTTTGAGGAAAAAACAGGCACAAATATCTCTGAGTCAAAAACTAGACACTGGGAAAGTTTTAGAAACACCTTACCCAATATAGTTCATGTGCATTTTCCTTTTTATCTATGCACAAGAGTGATATATGGAAAAATCAATGTCTAATTAAGTCTAAAAGAGCTCTTTAAATAAGTAGACAAATAAAAATGTTAACTGATAAAGAAACCATTGTGTCACAGTTCAATGACCAGCGTTCCTTTTCTTTTCCTAGTGGTACATAAAATAATGGTTTTATGAATAATGGCATCTTAGATTTGATAAAAAGGTATATATTCTACACGAAGGAGTAAGTCAGTGATTATCAAAAATGAGCGGCAAAAAAAAAAAAAAAACAAGTGGGTGAGCTGAGTGGTACAAGGGAGCCGGGAAGGGCCCCGAGTGGGCAGAGGGGGCAGGGAAAAGAGAGGAAAAGCGGGTAAGCCTCGTGAAGGTCACAGAGCAAAAGCTCAAAATCTAGGTCAACGGGCGAGCCCCTGAGGCGGAAAGCGCCAAGACAATGAGACTGAAGGCATCCCAGCTGGGCCAAGCTGCCCGTCATCCAGGACAGCCCTGGACATCCCCCTGGACAAGAGTCACCGCCATTCGCCTCTGCCTGATAACAGAGTGCTTCGATTATGGGCATCTCCCAAATGCAGACCTCTAATTTACATTACAACAGAGAGGCTGTCCTGTTCTACAAGGGTCTAATTTACATCAGCTGCTCCCGCTCTCCAGGGTGACTCAGCTAGGACGGACCCTTGCACTGAAGTGTGTCATCTTTCTGGGGCAGCAGCCCTCCACCAAGAAAGAGTCCACTGCCCACACTGGCCTCTGAAGAAGCAGAGACAGAGAAACCACAATTGCCCCTCAGTCTGTAGGTCTTTAAAATGACCTCTCCTTTGCCGCCATGCAAATGCTCCAGTTGCTCTATCCAGTCTCACACTGGCGTCATAGAATGGAACCCCGCAGAGAAACTTAAGAGGCCCTCATACATGCCAACATAGTCTCTGAAAAGCAGCCGGAGGCTCCCACCTGAGAACCAGGAGGGCCTGCAATTTCCCACCATCCCACCTCCTTCCGATGTGCGTGGGCAGTGAAGTCATACGTCCATTCTAGTTTCCAAAATGTGGGGCTTCAACGTCACCCACGTTGCCGAGAACAGCCTCTCCCAGGCCCGGGTGTCGGGCAGGCTTCTGACGTCTGGGTTCCTACAGGCTGGTTGTCCTGCAGGAATCAACAAGCCCCAACCCCCACAGCAACTCAGAGAGATCACATCACAGCGGAAATCCTGTTCCCCGAGCAGGTGCCCGGGGATCCACGAGGGTTTCTCATTGAATGATGACATGCATGGAAAGCACTCCACCAGTGTGCAATGTCAGTTAACGGCGTACTCGACAACGGACAGCGGACGACCCCCCAGTCCAACTCAGCATTTCACAGAGATCAGCTCGGACAGCAAGCACCGAGACTGCTCAGCAAGCACATTCTACCAAGTCAAGTCAACGAGCAAATTAACCTGTGGGCACCTAGGGCCGTTGGAGGTCCAGGGTGGAGGCTGGGGATGCGGGAGTACGCATACCCCTGTCACTAAGAGGAGTACACACATCATCCACGACACCCCTGGGACAAGAAGACCCCAGGCTGCCTCATCACAGAGGAAATTCCACCTGTAACAAACCAAAAGCTACAACCTTCAGGAAAGAAAACCAGCTCGTTTATGTGGCAAAAGCTACCAAAAGGACCTACAACCAAAAGACAGGGTACAGCTAAAACCAGGGGCTGCTTGGGAAGTGGAGGGAGCCCCAGGGATTCACCTGCTTCCAGCATGGGCTCAGACCTGTTCAAAACTCACTTCCGCATCAAGCCGGGGGACCACCGCAGTAACACGACGACCCCCACCCCATTCCTAAGCCCCCCACACTGCTGTGTTTCCCAAGGCACTTATTAGCACCTGTTTCCACAGTGTCATTTCTTTACCCCTCGTGTTTTGGTCTAGCTAACTCCCCCCGGGAATGAAAGTTCCATGAGCAAAGGGGTTCTGTTATATTTGCTGCCATATTCCCAAGTACCCCAATAGTGCCTGTCACATAGCAGGGATTGAAGAAATAGTCACTGAAAGAATGAATGGAAGGGACCAGAGCCTGTTGTCATTTCTGCTCCTGAAAGAGGGGCAGCCGAGGATGTTGTCTTCCGGACAGGCAGACATGGGGCAGGGGGGAGGGTAAGAACACACAAAACCTCTCAGGGCGCAAAAGGGTGAAAAGGAAGAAAAGAGCAAGACAGACCGAGGCTACCATCAGGGCATTCCTGAGCATGGTCCAAGATGCCTTCCAGGAATGCTCTGACGCGGTGTGGCAGGATGAGAGCTCTGCCAAAATGCATGGAAGGGAGCAGGGGAAGCCCAGCCCGAGAGCATGCTGTGACCTCGGAGCACTCCCAGCACACAGACGAGTCTGGGTCTGCCATCTGCCAGCTCTGCAACCTTGGGAAAGTGACTTACCCTCTCTGTGCATCAGGCTTCATCAGCAAAATGAGAGGAAACAAAGGGCTATTACGAGGAGTCGCTGAGTTCATATGGATACAGCAGCTTTAGGACCGAGCCTAGCACACAGCGGGTGCAAACAGCACAAACATTTATTAAATTATTAAAACCCTTGACCTGGGGGATCCACCCCAGACCTCACAGAGAGGCCATCCTGTTCTACAAGGGTCCAACCGCAAAGGCTGCAGGGAGAAGAAAAGAAAAACAAAAAGAAAAGAAAAGTTAACAGAGACAGAGCAGTGGCTCTAAATGAGGGGCGGGGGGGACTCTGACCTCCTGACGACACTTGGCAGTGGTCCCCTACGAGGTAGAAAAGCATCTAAACACCACCACGCACAGGGCAACACCCAAAACCAAGACGATCCGGCTCCAAATGTCAACCAGGTCAAGACTGAGTAACCCCCTCTGGGCTGACGACACCCCAGAAAGCCCCTTGACCCTGACAAACCACGTGGCCAGTTCTGGGCTCTGGAAATCCAGCAACTCTGTCCTAGCCATGCTGTCCCTGCCTCCTCCGGAAGAGTCAGTGGGCAAGAAACCGCCAGCTCGGCAGGACCAGGTGGCCGGCACTCGGGGCCTGGGAGACTAAGGAGGGCAGAAGCCCAGGCCACAGTCTGCCAAGGCAGGTAGTCCCACGAGAGCTCAGTGAGCCCCAGGGACTGGCCCGCTCCCTGGCCCCAGAGAGCCGCCCCTTGGCTGTGGCTGCACGAGAGCCCAGGAAAGCTGTTTCCATGTAGGCCCAGGAGGGAGATTAATTGTGACCATTTCTGGTTTCTTCAAACCCAGTCCCAGTGAATCACTGCCTTCCACATTCCGGCACGCTAAGAAACCCGATGTGTCTAAAATGCCACGTTTCCCAGGCCCAGAATACCGGACATGACAGAATGTCTCACCCCAGGCAGCAAGGGGCAAAAGTGAGGCCAGGAACAGAGATCTACCCACCCAGGGCAGGGGGCCAAGGGTGAGGAGGACGGGCTCCACCACGGAAGGCCTTGTTTGCTGATGGGTCTGACTTTTTATTTCTCAGAAAGGGGCACGTGGTCAGCAAGGAGAAAGGTGGAGGAGGCTCTCTTAAGTGGACAGGTAAACCAGACCACCTGGAGTCCGTCCTTCAGGTCAAGCATATGGCGGCTCACAAATCCTCCTGCCAGCTAAGAGACAAGGTCAAGTTCTACGAGGGCAAGAGTGTCCCCTGGGGTGCCCCCTCCAACACTTTCAATCTAGTTCTCGAAGGATTGTTTCTCACCAGGGCCAGCCTATCCTGAAACGCACTCTGGAGAGTCTGCTCTTGGGAGTGCCAGACAGGAGATCCGCCTTCAAAAACTTCACCAATAAGGCAGTTGGAGGCAAGGCTCCAAGATGACAGGAAGGGAACCAGGGTCCCCAGTAGCAAGGAGAATTGAACATTCCCTCAAAGGAAAGGTGACCTTTCGGGTCAGAGAAGTGAGCCCAGGCCAACGCTTCCTTGGGTCCAAGTGGCACACTTACAGGAGTGCTACTCAACACCCAGGCTCCGAAAGGGCCATGCGGTGGCAGGTTTTAATTCTTTGGTTGCTGATCATGGAGGAGGGAGCCCAAGGGAAGCGACCTGCACAGCCAGGGGCTGGGAGCCCTTTGGGGTCTTGAGAGGTACTTAATTAACAACCAGCACGGAAGCATCTCCCTGTTCTAATCTGTGCAACAGCCCTGTATGGGTGTGTTTCCATGTGGACATCCACGCGGCTTGTAGGTCTCAGCGAACCTTCCAGAACAGGATTCACAAGGAGAAAAGCAGAAGAACAAGAAGGGGGAGTGGCCAGGTCTGGCTATTTTCTCATCCCACGAATTCTGCTGGGCCAGCTAGGAGACCTCACGGATTCTTCCCCCCCGCCCCCCACAGGAATACCCTGTGCCTTTCCCAGGATCCCAGCCACAAACTCAAAGTCAACTCCTGCATGTGCCTGGGTCTCTGCCGCCGGCAGCCTCACCCTCACCACCTCCTCCTCCTCCTTCCACCAAGCCCACTGCCTCAGATTTGCTAGAAGGTAGGCAGCCCAGCACTGCCTGCTTCGAAATCGACTTCCTCCCAAACTTACTTCCTGCCCTCCGGAGATCTGGAAAACGTGAAGGGCAAAACAAGATATTATAGAATCGAAAGCCATAAACCTATCGACCACCTCTCAATGACCTCCTCACCCTGTTCCGAAGAGGAATCCCACCACGCATGAGGAGGTACAGTGCAGAGACAGACAGGGCCTGAAGCCCACGTACACCCTTTACCAGCTTGGTCCCCCCAACCCTACCTCAAGGTCTGACAGCCCAAGCAAGCTGACCCTCCCCTGTACGGGGTCCAGCAGCTTCTTCTGCATGCTTGCTGGGAGGTAAAGGGATGCACTTATCACACCGGCACTGTTTATCAGTCACAATCTGTCCCCTTACGTTTGAGCACCCGGAGGCAGCCGCAACATAACTCGGGAACAGGGAAATTTGGTTTTCCTTACAGAAAAGTCTCCATCACAGCGCCCTTTGTCAGGTTCTCCGGCTATAGTGCTTTCCCACCACGAATGCCCTCCCTACCTCGGCTTCAGGCTCTCATCTCCAATGGAACTTCCTTAAACTTCGGACTGACTCTAGGGAGCGAGGTCCACGCACAGACTCCCAGCTCTACTGACACCCATCCAAGCACGTGGCGGCTTCACGTCCCATCTCGTAGCAGTCACAGGAGAACAGTCACGGCCACCTCACCCCCCTGCCCGGAGAGGCAAGGCTACAGGAGCAGGGGAGGAGAGCCCAGATCTGAGGGGTGGAAGGGCATGGAGCAGGCTGGCTTCCTTGCCACAAGAAACCTCCACCTCGGGCCACGTTCACAGAGACACCCCCACTGCTTACCCAACCACAGAGAAAGGTGTGGCCTCCACCCAAGCTTTCCTGCTGGCTGCCCATAGGTGGGACACCGCAATGGGGTTCTGGAGAGCTGGCATGTCTGGACCCCTCCCCCAAAAGGCAGCCCTTAATGTCATTCAAGGTTCTTCAGTCTGGCCCAGATACACCAAACAAATCAATGTCAGAGGAATGGATGAAGGATAAAAGACAAAATAAAAACGTCAACGATTTTCCAGAGAGCCAGAAGACACTGCAGATTCCTGGTTCGATATATTTTCAAGGAGTATTTCTGCCTTTTATTTTTTCCTTACCCCCCCCAACCTTCTAAACCATTTATTCCGTGTCTACACCTACTGCTGGCATTTAGCTCACCGCCACAAGGTGAAAATGATGATCCCCACTGTAAAGAGGAGAAATGGAAGGTCAGAGAGGCTCGTTAAATTAGTAAAGGTCACTAAGCAAAAGGGGGTGGAGAGCTAAGGTCACTCAGTGCCAATAAGTGGATTTGTGCCATTCTTCCTGTGAATGTCCACCACCCAGCTCAAAACACACTGCTGTTTCCCATGATGGACCAAATTAAAAACCAACAAGTCAGCTTGGTGTGCTAAGCCCTCTCTCTATAGCCCAGTCCCCAACTCCTTCTCCAGTGTCAAACCCTACTGTCCCCCTATACGTGTCCCATGCCCCAGCCAAGTGGGGGCTCTCATCATTCCCTCTTCCCCCCAAATGCCTCCTGCAAGATCACCCCCAAAGTCCTCCACCCTCGCACCCCCAGAGCAAGGGCAGCCCTGTGCCCGCTCATCAGGGAGGGGAGGTGGAAAGTGAACGGCCGCCCAGCCCTTGGTCCTGTCCTTCAGCTACAGCTTTCCCTCACTTCCCGAGGGTGGGAGCAGCACAGAAAAGGGGAGGTCTCGGACTGGACACACTCTTTTTCAGGAGCAATCATGCTTCACATACTGGGAAATCCTCCCCTTTCCAGCTTCAACAGCCACACTTTATCCAGAGGCAGGTTCACTGCAACAGAAATCCCTTCTTTTCTACGGCTCCATCCGCCGTCAACTTGCCAAGGCCTGGGGGAGACTTAACATGATTAAAATTTTAGAGCATTTAAGATGCTTAAAGGAAAGGCATCCTTGGAGTGCAAAGCATCAATTGTGGGGGGGGGGGCAAACTATGGGAGGAGTGGAGAGATCTACACAAACGCAAATGCACTGATTTTTGACAATATTATGCAGAAACTGATTGACCTCACACCCCAGACCTCAGCCTTGTGTCCCAGATGGTGCGGCAATGGCCCGACTGCCTTTGAGCACCTGCTCCTGTCTTCCTTTATTAGATCTGCAACCTGAGGTGGGGTGGCTTTCTGGGTTTTGCCAAGTGAAGAATAACATCTCGAGAAGAGTTATTTAACAGGCAGGGCACATAGTGACAAGGCCGGGAGGGGGTGCTGAAGCAGCAGAAACACCACGCCTGTGCCCGTCAGACAATCCCCCAAAGCCTAATCCTGAAGGCTGGTACCCCGTGAAAAACGCCGGGGCAGAGAGAAATTGGCTCAATATGGAAGGAGAGGCTTGACTTACTAGAGCGTAGCGTGGAGCAAGAGAAGAAACATCCATTCCACTTGCATCTTAAAAAACTATCGCTAGTATTTAAATTCTTCCTTAACTTGCATACCACATGATCTTTTTTCATGTCCATACTTTGCAAGCTAAAAAAAAACAAGACAAAACAAAACAAAACAAAACTACATACTTCCTTTTATCATAAGGATGAACTAAATTTGAAGACTCTTGAGTCTTGAAATCCATGAAAACAATTCAGGGGGAAGGAAGACGACGCAGTTTTATACTCTGGATTCGGAAATTCAGGACAGTGGGGCTCTATTCAAGCCCTTCAGAACAGTCTCACGGTTTTGAGTTTTATACCAGGGTCCACAACACTAAGTTAATGAGTCTTTTACTGCGATTTCAAAAGCTATTGCATTTACACACCTCTTTCTCAACTGACAAATCACTAAACCATTCTAAGGGCTAGGATTAAATTTTATGGTTCGTTGACAGAAAGAATAGAATCCCAAATCACCACTCCATGTATAATTGTTCATTGCCCATGCATTTTTTTTCCTACCTGATCTCTGTACCTTCCCATTGCCACTAGGTCACAAAGAGTTCTTGCATTTTTTTTTTTTAAATTAAGGGTACCACTTCAGGGGTTAACACAGAGGACCCCTCAAAACCCAGCAGCTGAAGCCCACCAGGGAGAAATCAGTCTCTCTGGATGCTGAGGCCAAACTGTTGCTATGTCTAAGCACATGTACTCATGCAAGTGCCAAACCAAGGAAAGAGAAATACCAGTGTGGCTTATTTGTTTGTTTTTCTTTTGCATGAAAGGCAGAAGGCTTTGCCAGGTCCTACCAGCACACCAGGCCATGTGGACCTGCCAAGGCCCCTTTTTCTGCAAAGCAAAGTTTTGAGAATAATTCCGGTTTAACATGACCGTAGTTTTCAAAGGGCTGCACTGCTCCTACTGGATGCCCTGCTCGCTACCCTTCAAGAACAAACAAGAGACTTCAGGTACACAGACAGCAGTTCCCTGCATTAAAAAAAGGAAAGAAAAAAATGGGCAAAGAGCACACTGCTGGCTCAGGACTAAGCTAGGCCAATCCAGCACATGGAAAGACTTTTCATTTCTGCCCCCGCCAGACTGAGCAAACCCAGGACTCAAACAAGATACCTACCTCATCTAATACCTTCAGGTGAGAATGAATGAATGAATGAATGAGAGAAAGAAACAAACAAACCAGGGGGGAAATCCCTGAAGAAGCCTCGACTTCACGGGTCTGACTCTCAGGCTAGGAAGTCTGTTCATACTGTCAGTCAATCCCGTCTGCCTTGTTCCAGAATACCATTCCCTAGTCCCAGCCCAACCCGTGGTCCACCTCCATTAACTCAGAATTTCCTGGGTTTGCCGAGCCACTAAACCTCACAGTAATGAGGGTTACAGGATTTCGGAAAAGATAACGCGGCTTTCAAAGCCGATTCCCCACCAAACACCACAACCCCGCGGGCGGCATGTGCATGAGCCCTGGGCTCCCAGCGGGCGTCCGGCCGCAGAACCCCGCCGCTGGGGCGTCTCTGGCCGCTCGATTTCCTCCTGGGCGGTCCCGGGGGCTTGCACGGTCCCCACGGCCTAAACACAGCCATGGACCAGGGACCGGCCCCGCGTAACCGGGCAACGGGGCAGGGGGCCACGGCCGGGCGGCGGGGGCTGAGCTGGCCCGGCCGTAACACCCGGGCCGAGAAGGGAAGATGCTGGGGACGGGGCGGGGGGGGGGGATGTCCGCGACCCGCGACCCGCGACCCGCCTCACTCCCCGCGCAGAGGCGCGCTGGCCGTCCGCTTGCACCCGCCCTGGAGTCCGTTCAGTCCGGCCCGGGGCCGGCCGCACACCCCCCAACGCACACCCCCCAGCGCGCCCCCAGAGGTAGCGTACGGAGAGAAAGGGGCAGCGTCCCCGGGCTGCCCCGGACCACCACTCCCCGCGGCGTGACGAGGGGGAACAGGGTGAGGACTGCGGCGGCTTGTACCAAAGGGCGGCGAAGAAACTTGGACTCCTGTCTCCGGTACCTGACACTTCGCAAAGGCGGCCGCCTCTCCCTCCCCTCCTGCCCACCCCCTTCTGTGGGTCCCAACACCCCCGCGGCGAAACTTCCCGCCGCAGGGAACGGGGCTCCCGGCTGCCGGACAGGACTCAACTTCAATTACGTGGAGCAGACAGAGGGGTGGAGGGGGACGGGGGGCGACGAGAAAGGCGTCCGGGGTCCCCAGCCCCTGCGGGGCGGCGCCGGGTCGCCCTCCCCCGAGCCGGGCGAGCGCAGAGGGGCCGGGGGCACCCCTGGCCCTGGGGAATCGGTTGGGAGGCCCGGGGAGGGGAGCGGGGGCCCGAGCCTAGGTCCGGGCAGAGGCCAGCAGGAAGGGCAGCAGCGCCCCTCGGCGTCCGGCCGGCCACGTCGGAGCAGGGGTCTGCAGCCGGGCAGGGGGCGCGTCGGCGCGGGAGGGGCCGGCGGGGAAAGCGGAGTCGGGCGGGGGAGGGGGGCCGGGCCCGGGCAGGGCGCCCCACTCACCTTCCTGCCGGCGCCGCCGCCCGCGCCCGCGGCCAGCGCAGAGCCGCCCCCCGAGTACATGTAGTAGGCGATGCCCAGCACCCACAGGAAGGCGAAGCAGAGCAGCATCCGCGAGCGCCGCCGCATTCTCCCCTCTCGGCCGCCGGCCGCGGCCGCCGCTGCTCGCGAGTGCTGCCTGGGGCCGGCGCGGGCGGGGAGCGGGCCGGGGGAGGAGCGGAGGAAGGGGAAGGGCGCGGCGGCGGCTCCTCCTCCGGCGCGGGCTGCTGCTCGGCAGCGGCGAAGGCGGCGCGCGCCCAGCGCCCGAGCTCCGCCCCGGGCCGGGAGCGCGGCGCGGCGCCCGAGCAGGAAGCAGCGGCCTCGGAGGCAGCGGGCGGGTCAGGGAGCAAAGGGCGACCAATCGGCGGCGGCTGCGGGGGCCGGGGCGCGGGCCGGAGGAGGGGATTACCGCGTCTCCATGGCTGCGGCACGCGGGGGTTCCGCCGGGAGGGCCTCCACGGGCCCGGCCGCCGCCCCGCCCCCTCTGCGTCCTCCCCGCCGCGGCCCCTGAGTGACAGGTGGCTGCCCGGCGCCGGGCGGAGCGCGCGCACACGTGCGCACACACACGTGCACACGCACCCGGGACCCTGGCGGTCACGGCTGCCGCGCGCCGCCCCGCCTAGGCTGTCACCTCTTGGGTCCGGGGTCTTGGGGACCGACTCGGACTCTTAGCGGCCGGCCCACCTGAGCGTTTTGGTGCAAACCCGCCTGCCGGACTTCGCAGCTGCTCGCTGCAGTTTTCTTACTAATCTTGCAGCAAAACATCCCTGATTTCATGTGATTATTTAGTCACAGGTGGGAGCCCCCAGGTAGAATAAGAGAAGTCCAGAGAATATTTTTCCGAGAATGGACAGCCCTGAATAGCAGGATTCTTTTGTTTTATTTTGTTTTTAATCAACATGAAGGGGAAGAAGGGACGCAAAATATATATTTTTCAATCTTTCCCTTTTAATGTGTTGCTTTCTTAAAAGAAGAAAGAAGAGTTAACACAGAAGCATCTCAGGGAGACTCATCTGTCTTGTAACAGAATCTGGGTAACCTTGATGATGCCCTTGCCACACTCAAAGTTTCCCGTGCTCCTGGGAAAGAAAGTAAATGTTGCTTGGCACTTGGTATTTCAAAAGTGATTCCAGGAGCTTCCCAGTCTGGAGGATGATGGCAACTTCATGAATCTGAATCTCCACTCGCATTTTCAGCAAAATGCAAACACCAACAAGCCTTCAGCACTACTGGGAGAGGGAATGCTGTGAACTGAACTTCTAATTACTTCTTAAGTAGAAGAAAGAAAAGACATCAAATTCCAGCAGAGCTCCCTCCGCTGTTGCCAAGGACTTAAGTGAAGTCCCAGCTTAAAACCTCTACAAAGAGAAAGTCCAACACCAAGAACTAAAACTGAGCACAGGTCGGGTACTTAACAGGGAATAGGTTTGAAAGAGAATGGGACAGGAGGTGGCAGCCTTGAAGAAGCCTTGCTTCTGGGAAGAGTCAAACAAATAAAGAAAGAGTAATGCCCTTTGGAGGCCTGGCAGTGAAGGGATAGAAGGAAGTAAAAAGGGCAAATTAAAGATCCTGCAGAAATAAAAGACAGCCAGTCCCTCCCCCAGACACCGTGACCTATTGAAAACTGCACTTCACTCTATAGATAGAAGAGAACGTTCCTGAACTGGGAGCCCTGTGTCAAAATTCCCAGTAACAGAATAGCATCTGATTGGCAGCATACAAAGCTAAAACGAAAAAGGAATCACATTTGTTTTGATGAAAAAAAAAAAAAAGAATCGTAGCATTTTCAGCTGATGAAAATACACACACACACACACACACCCCTAAAACCAGGAAGCAGGAGGAATTGTAACACCACCCATCAAACCACCAAACTGACCAAAGCATTATGTGGACACGTGCACACATCCACACATACATATACGCACACATAGGGACAACTACAATGAGAAATTTAAAAACTAAGAACAAACTAGACAAACATTAGGAAGAAATGCAACAAAAGTTGATCAAATTCAGGGAAGAAGTTGAAAATAAGACAGAACTCCCTGAAAGACCGAGAATAATTACAAAATGCCCATGGGAGAATAGAGTCAAATAAAAATAGGTAAAAGGACACTAAAGAATGGCAAGAAAATAATCAAGACATTGAAAATAAAGAAAGAAGCCAAGTGTTCAAAGAGAAGTGGTTGAAATGAAAGGAAATGAGGACCAAAATGCCTATAACGGGGGTCCTCAACACAAAAGCACCAGGGAAGCAGAATTAGTATTAAAACTATAACCTCGGGGCTCCTGGGTGGCTTAGCGGGTTAAGCCTCTGCCTTTGGCTCAGGTCATGATCTCAGGATCCTGGAATCGAGCCCGGCATCGGCATCAGGCTCTCTGCGCTTCCCCTCCTCTCTCTGCCTGCCTCTGCCTGCTTGTGATCTCTGTCTGTCGAATAAGTAAATAAAAATCTTTAAAAAAAAATTTAGAAAAATAGGAGCACCTGGGTGGCTCAGTGGTTGGGCCTCTGCCTTTGGCTCAGGTCATGGTCTCAGGGTCCTAGGATCGAGCCCCTCATCAGGCTCTCTGCTAAGCGGGGAGCCTGCTTCCCTCCGTCTCTGCCTGCTACTCTGCCTGCTTGTGATCTCTCTATCAAATAAATAAATAAAAATCTTTATAAATAAATAAATAAGTAAATAAAACTATAATCTCTGATGGAATATTCAATATAACTACATAATGATGGATAATACAGCTTGGCCCATTTGAAAGTTATTAACAGAGTAGGTCCTATGAGTTCTTATTACAAGGAAAACTTTTTTTTTTCTTTTTTTATCCACAAGGTGATGAATGTTAACTTTATTGTGGTCATCATTTCACAAGATATGTTAGTCAAGTCATTATGCTGTACCACTTTTATGGTGTTTATACAGTGATGTCAACAATAAAATTAAAACGGGGGAATGCTGTAATCCTGGAAGAGAATTCGAAGATAAGAAAAAAACTAAATTGTATATCAGAAGTAACTTCCATGTACCCCGAAAAACTCCAAGACGTATCTTAGTAAAACTATTGGATTTTAAAGGTATCAAGATCAAATTACTTATAGAGATTGCAAATTTAGGCTGGTATCAGACTTCTGAAGAACATTACACAAAGCCAGGGAGCAACGGAGCACCATTTACAAGAACCAAGAAGCTCAATGCGAGAAAATATCAGCCAAGGATTTTTGTGTGCAGCTATAAACACACAGAAAGGAACTGGGTGCAAAAAATCAGAGACCAGTATATGCCTTTCCTGGGGAGTAAGATTCCCCCCATCCAAGAGAAAAACCAACAAAATGACCGAAGGAGAGCATTTATATATTTAATTGGCAGAAGAATAGTATGTACACATTATACTTTCTGGTAAAGTAAAACACCAGCAGATAAAAGTAGTTGAAGGAGAAGGGAGAGGGAAAAGAGAAAACAGAATCATATCATTGACTATTAAATAGGCAGTAAATGGAAGTCAAAGGAGACCCTATAAAATTCACAGCCAGATGTTGAAAGGTTAGGAAACAAGGAAGGAAGGAAGGGTAATATAAAAATATAAAACTTGGCCACAAAGCAAAATATATATATTCTCCAAAATCAGAAACCCTATTCTAAAACCATAAGACAAAAAATTTTAAAATAGCAAAGAATACATACCAGATAGTGAGGGGGGAGAAGAGGAGTAAGTACAGTATAATGTGGCATTTGTCAAAGAAAATAATATGACAGAGCTGAGACTAAATCATATCATAATATCATTTGAAAAAATGAAAATTGAAAAAGGAATTAAAAAAGGGTTTAATTTGCATATTAAAATATTTTCAAGGGGCGCCTGGGTGGCTCAGTCAGTTGATCATTGACTTGATTTCAGTTCAGGCCATGACCTCAGGATCCTGGGATTGAGCCCCGAGTCAAACCATGCACTCACCGGGGAGTCTGCTTGAGGATTCTCTCTCCCTTTCCCTCTGCCCCTCCCCTTGCTCATAACTAAATAAATAAAATAACTAAATAAATAAATCTTAAAAAAAAAAGGATTTAAAAATCTGTTTATAAAAGAATACCCACATCTAGAGGTGCCTGGGTCGCTCAGTCACTTGAGTGTCAGACTCCTGATTTAGACTCAGGTCGTGATCTCAGGGTCCTGAGATGGAGCCCCTGTCAGGCTTTGTGCTCAGCAGGTTGTCTGCTTGAGATTTTCTCCCTCTGCTCCTCCCCCACCAAAATAAATAAATAAATCTTTAAAAAAAAAAAAAAGGAAAGAAAACCAAAATCTAAAAAAAGCAGGAACTGTGATTGTAATATTAAAGTAGAACATTGAAGAACAATTTATAACTAAAACATCAAGTCCCAATGAAAGTATGTGTCAGTTAGGATTTGGTCAGAGGAGTAAAACCATTATTAATGTTGTAGAGTAAGGGCCATATGATAGAGTTTAAACTTTGTACAGTGTTGGGGGTACAAAAAAAAGTCAATAGAAGTCTATTTCCATTGTGTATAGCAACAAATCTGAGGTCACTGTAACTTTCAGACCTCGCAGTCCAAAAAAAAAAATAATAATAATAATAATGCTGTTAGATGTGGTGGTCTGAAGTCATTGAAGTCACTGCGGCTTGAGGATGTGAGGCCAAGGAAATAAGCCAGTCTTAGGGAGACAAATACTACAGAACCCCCTGATATGAGGTACCTAGAGCAGGACAATTCCTATGTACAAAGTTTCAGCTTGGGAAAGAAGCTGAAAGAAGCTTGGGAAGAAGAAAAAGTTCTGGAGATGGATGGTGGGGACGGTTGCACAAGCCTGTGAAAGTTCTTAATGCCACAGAGCACTTAAAAGTGGTTCAAATGGTAAATTTTATGTTATCTATATTTTACCTCACTTTGAAAAGAGACATGACTAATTGGACAGAAATATTTCCACATCCATCATAGATAAAGGGGTAGTATCCTAACATAGAAGGAACTCAGACACTGAGAAGGGCAAAACACATATAAAGACAATTCACAGCAAAGATCTTAAGAGTCTGTAAACATGTGAGAAGGTGTTCCATTTCACTCATAGTAGACTTGCAAATTAACACTACAGAGACACTATTTATCCCACCCCTCCCCCCCACAAATTGGCAAAAATTCAAAAGCTTAACAAAACACTGTTGGCTGGACTGTAAGAAAGAATAAGGAAGACTTCTGTGAACAGGTATGGAGTGACTTCCAGGGTATGTTATTAAATTAAAAAAACAAACTGGGACAGAGTATAAATTATATGCTATTTTTGTGAGAAATAAGGGAAAACACGAGAACATACAAATGCCTGCTTTTTTTGGCAACATGCACACATCCACACACATTCACACACATAAAATAATGGTATACCAGAAAACAATGAAATGAGATACCCGTAAAGGGCAAGAGGATAAGGTGGAGAGGATAGAAGGGGTGACACCTTCTTTTTCCTAGGTTTGACTTTTGGAAACATGTTAATGGCCTCCAAAAATAAAATAAAATCAACAAAGATGGGGGTCCTAAAAATGTAATCCAAAGAGAAATACCTGAACCCAATTATACTGCAAATTAATAACGTTACCACACTTGCAGCGAAGGTAAAAGATCTAACACGCCCACCTTTTGAACAAAGTACTTGGGCCATGGAACCATAGCCTAGAGAATGAAAGAACTTCAAACAATTGTTGAACTCTTCTTCATGTGTTTTTCATAGTGTTACGGTGTGGCAATTAAATTGTTTCATGCAGGGCACCTGGGTGGCTCAGTGGGTTAAGCCTCTGCCTTCGGCTCAGGTCATGGTCCTAGGGTCCTGGGATCGAGCCCCACATCAGGCTCTCTGCTCAGCAGGGAGCTTGCTTCCTCCTCTCTCTCTCTGCCTGCTTCTCTGTGATCTCCGTCTGTCAAATAAATAAATAAAATCTTTGGAAAAAAAATGTTTCATGCATATCGTGCAATGGACATGTAAGAAAATGTATTGCTTTGGGAAGCTAGGATATTCACTGTGGAAGAAAGGGAATATAATATGGAATTATGTATAATGAAAGACAAGGAAGGGGTGAGGAAGGCAAGAAAGATTCCTGTGAAGTAGATTTGGAATCAGAATTAGTAGTATGAGCTGTAAATATATACATATGTTTATACATATACACATTCATGTATGTTCCCTAGACCTGTCCACCGAAAAGATCCCAGAGCAATGATATCTCAATAGCAATGAGCACATCTTGCAACAAGATGTTAGTCTCTAACACCATTCTCAACCATAAGGAGGTTTCTTTGGAGAGATCATTGATTTAATGACCAGAGTCTCAAAGGTCTGAAGGAACCTAGAAGACCTTGTTGTCATGGTAAGTAAGAAATAGTAGTAGAGGAATGTTAAACCATCACAGGAGGCAGCTTGAAGGGCCCCCACTGGCCAAATCTAGAAATATATGTATCAAAATAAATACTAAATAAATTGGGAATCTTTGAGTATACGCTGATAATAACTAGATGACCAAATGAAGGAGATAGGAAAGATCTTTGTTTCCATGCCGACCAGTAAATGTGAAGGGAAGGGTAAAACTGAAACTCACCCCCTTGCAACCATCGCAATAGTGACTGGTTGGCGAAAAGGGGAGTTTGATGGGAAGGAAGATATTTCCAGCATCCTCAAATACCTTTCAATAGGATATTTATTCATTGCAGAGGGAACTGAGTAACCGGATAGAGGAGAAACAGGATGATACCTTGGCCAGGTGATCAAGATGACCATCGCTCAGGAGAGTCAGATGGACAGCCTGTGTCTGCAGATGCCCTGAGGAGGACATATCAGTATTTCGGTATTCTGGCCAAGAATTCATAACCTGAGTCTAATAATGAATAAATGTTGGAACAAAAACAAAATTGAGGGACAGTTTGTAAAAAATAACTGGTCTGTATTCTGCCAAAACATCACTATGATGAAGGACAAGGGAAGGGCGGAGAACTATTGCAGGTTAGTGGATGGAACAAGACATGAGAACTAAATGCAGTATGTGATCCTGAGTCGGAGACCGAAGAATGCCATGGAGGATGGGGATAGGACAAATAACGAAACTGGACTATGGCCCGTAGATTAGGAGAGAGTATCGTGTTACCTGCTATAGCAGGCCTTAGCGTATCACCCAGCGTTGCAATTTTTTTCTTTTTTTAAGATTTTATTTATTTATTTGTCAGAGAGAGCGAGCACAGGCAGACAGAGCGGCAGGCAGAGGCAGAGGGAGAAGGAGGCTCCCCGCTGAGCAAAGAGCCCAATGTAGGACTCGATCCAAGGATGCCGGGATCATAACCTGAGCCGAAGGCAGCCACTTAACCAACTGAGCTACCCAGGCGCCCCAGCGTTGCAGTTTCTGATGCTGATAACGTCACTGTAATCACACAGGGAGATTCTCGGTCTCAGGAAGCATGAACTGAAGGATCAAAGGTTCAAGGGGCAAGTTACTCTCAAAAGGTCTAACGCAACAGATATGGCAAGATATTAGGAAGGAGTGAGTCTGGGTAAAGCGCATATGGGAATTACCTTTGCGACTCTCCCGTAAGGATGATATTATTGATATTAGTATTGTTTTCTTTAAAAAGTAATTTAACTTACAGTGCATGGACCCTGATTATTAGTGTTATTCTGCAAATTAGGGAAGGTGAGAAGCCCGGAATCTCTAACATTGATTGGCTAACGCTCTTACAACCCTCGCATCTCTTCTCCCTAGGCAGCTGGCACACACGTAACTCCTTCTTTCCATTCCTTTTATGTTTGCTTCCTTTCCTACCACGCCTCCACTCACATGTTCAGCCACACGTGCATGGTTTCTGTATTTTTATAGGAAATGAGCTGAGTAGCAAAGTCTCTGGAAGCACGGACTTGCCCTTCATTCAGCCCCTGGCATGTACAGAACAGTGACTGCCATTTAGCAAGGTAATATTTTCATGCTGGAAGCCCTTAGAGCCTTTTTCTTGACTGTATAGTACAGCACAAAGAGCTATGTATTTGTAGCAACACATAAACAAAGCTTAGATATTTCTCCTGCTACTCACCGTCCCTGTTACTATCGTCAGAGAGATCAGGCGCCCTGTACAATTGAATGATATTTGTGTCTTTATACCATGGAACTGTTTTAATAAACTGATGGCTCCATTTCCCTTTGTCTCCAGTATTTGAATGAGGGCAAAATACGCAACTAAGAAATATCAGAAGAACAAAATTATAATGCCGTCAGTAGGACCAAAATACTAAATGCTAAGATTGGGTTCTCAGAAGTCTTTCTCCCCCACTCCCAAATCTGAAATGTGTTTACACAGAGGGTTTTTGTCAAAAGGCGAGATTAAAGAACACTGCTCAGGTCCCGTCAGAGTCCCAAGACCCACCACAGGATGGCTTTAATGGGAAGGGACACTTTGGAGCAGGACACTTCTGTCTGTGTGAGTCAAGGGCTACTGGCCCTCAAAGGTGTCACTCTTAGTGACAGAAGCTCAAACCCCACATACCCCGTGGAGACATGTGCTGACCACTTGCCACAGTCTTTCCAGAAATTTCTTCACTTGCCTCGAGACTGAGAAATAATTCATCACCGTGATTTAAGTTAAGGAATTCAATTGCCTAAAAATATAAACATTAATGATGTGCTTACTACATGCCAGGCACTGTTCCAAATGCTGTTCGTGTATTATTTTATGCGATTATTATTAATCTTCGCAACAGCCCGATGAAGCAAATGCCATTATTATTCTATTTTTATACGGAGGCTCAACACCGTTGACTGTTCCTCGCCCAGAGCAACTCCAAGGGGCACAGAGCCTGGGCATGTGAGTGACAAGGAAACATTTGGCCACACCGCAGGCTAAATGGGTCACCTGGATGGATAGGGATGGGCCTGAGGAAAATGGCACAGCAGGGGCTTGCGGGGATGCTGGAGACCTTCTGGCTGGTGCTGGTGCTGGTTCCCTACTGTGTTGTGTGTGGAAAAGGTCAATGGGTTGTACACCTATGATACGCTTTCTACATGAAATTATACTTCGGGGTGGGGGGGAAACATCAGGATGAAGAATCACTGACTTCCTTTCAGTCTCCATAAATGCTTGGTGAAACTCGCCCCCTCACCAGCCTCTGCCTTAAGGGACCGCCCAGCTACTTCCTGTCACCACTTCCCTCCCTCGCCTGCCCTGCAGCCCACGCTGCTGGAAGCATCCCCAGAAGCCTCCAGGCAGCCTCCTGGGCTTGTGCACACGGAGCTCTTCACCTCACAGTAGGGGAATGTCAGGCCATTGATCATGATGAACAGGCCACCGGGGCTGCTCACACACCTGATTCTCACGGTTCATCTCATGGATCATTCCTCCTGGGCCTCGTCCCAGCCTCTCGTGCTCCAGACTGGGGAAAGGAGCTCCCAACGAGAGCTGGGATGTCAGCACCATAGTCCCTCACTCCCGCATAGTTCTTTCCCCCCTCAAAATGCTTGGGGTCGTAGGCCACAGGGATCTGGGGGAAAACACAACATCCCCACAACAGCCCTATAAAAGGGAATTCTTGTTGGTGGCTTTGAAGCGACCCCCAGCCCCTCCAAGTCCTCCGTAGTCATTCCTGTTCTCTCTGGCAATGCTCTGCTACCGGCTGAGAGATGCTGTTCGTGCTCCCAGCTCCCCCTTTTGTACATCCCTTTTCCCAAGACTCCCAGAAAACTCCACCCTCTCCATGGCGGTGCCCCTGGCGCCCCCCGCAGTATGACCTCTGTTAATGCCCGCAACCTGAAGAGCCGCCCCAGGAAGCAGGGACCCAGGGTCAGGACCACTGAAGGCTGCCTGGCCCCCTGCCCTGCCCACATTCCCCAGGGATAATAAAGACCCAGTTCCTTTCATTTTGGTACACTCTGGTATGATTGCCTGTCCCTCCCTGTGCCCCAGACAGCGAGGAGAACCCTCTGGATGAAGGGCAGATGCTTCCCTAAGCTCAGATGCCTCTCCCCCTCCCCCTCTTCCTTTGTGATAGCTTCTTCCCGGGAGGCCTCTCAGTTCATTGGGTAAATGAACTCCCGGTGTGCCTGCCCCAGCAGTCCCCCAGATAGATCTGGGTTCCCGAGTGAATCTGTCTTCAGCTCAACTAGCCTCCTGCTGTGAATTTCAGTGTTTTCACGTGTACCATCCCATCGGGTTCCTCCTAAGGTCGGTAGTACTCTGCTCATCTTGGAGGATGGCCTGGGGCTCAGAGAATTCAGGTAAGTGATCCCAAACCATCCCTGGGCTAGCAGACAGCAGCACCAAGGTCAGAGCCAGGTCACCTCCCCCCAAGTCCCCAGCCTTCCCGCCACCTGCCCCCGCCGCTGGCTGCCCACGCCAGCGGCAGCGTCCCAGGATTGGCTCCGGTGCGCGTGGATGTTCTGAGGAAGTCTCTGATTTATTTATAGTTTCTACTCCACTCACTTCCAAAGATAATTGGAGTCATCTTACAAAACCCACAAACACACATACATAAGATGTACAGAGAAGTGTTGTGTAGGCAGACCATGTAATGGGGGATTTTCCGTTCCCCCCTTCCCCCTGCCAGATTTCTAATCCTGGAGAGCTTTGTAAAAATATAATTTCCTGAGATTCCCATCCCAGACCTACTGAATCAGAATTGCCAAGAGCCTTGTATATAGTGTTTTTATTCCACAATACAAGAGATAAAGGAGGCTAGAGACAGATTAAAAAGAGGGAGAGATCATACAGTGGATAGCTGTATGGGCAGAGGAGCTCTGCCCTGGGACCCAGGGCAGACCTCAGTGTCCCCCAAAAAACCCTACCCCGGCTCCTGCTTGAGGATGGACATGGTCTGTTCTGGAAACAACCCGTCTTTGGGGCCCAAACAGCTCTCTATCACTCAAGAACCAGTGAACACAACTCTGTTTTATGAACTACAGCACCTTACCATACCTGTCAAACCCAAGGAATCCATAAGGAACGAGGGCCGGAATTCAGATTTGGAAAGCAGGGTCATCGTGCAGTCCGAAAACAAACGTCTCCAGCTTGAGAAGAAAAGAAAGGACACTGGATTCCATTTCAAAATGATTATTAATTTTTAGCTGTGATAACGTTGTGGTTTTATAGAAAGTGTCCTCATTCTTAGGAAATGCAGGAAACATTGAGAAGGTGAAGGGTCAAGATGTCTGCGACTGACTTTCAGAATAGCCAACAATAAAGTTTTTATATTTATAGAGAGAGTTATAAAAATACAAGCGTAGATAGATCTATGATACATAGAGAGAACTCCATGGAGAGAGATAGAAAAAAACAAATGTAGAAAAATGTTAATTGTGGAATCCAAGAGACGAGCATAAATAAGGTTATTCTATTCTTTCAGCTTTGTCTCTATTTAACATTTTTCAAATGAAAACTTGGGAGAAAAGGAAAGGAAAAAGAACAAATGAGGGAGAACTGGTGAATAAATGCTGTGAAAATAATCACAATTTTTCCTGGGGGAAAAAAAAATCCCAGACATCGTAGCCAGACAGAAACATCCGGCATGCTTGGCTGGATGTCACTCAATCAATTATTCAGCAGGTGTTTATTACAGGTCTGTGCTGGGTCTACAACTTCCCTAAACAGTGAAAGGGAAATGGAGTCGTACGCTATGGGGTTCCTGTCCTTGAGGCCCTAATGATTAAATTCCGTGTCATGAAACTTGTTTTGCTCTGGGTCTAATTCCTTGGGAGATTCTAAAAAAACACCTAAGTTATACCTCTGTGAGCATAGATGTCTCAGTCCCAGGGAAAATGTCTTTGTCAGAAACTTCATGGGCAAGGGAAACAATACAGGATGTTCCAGGATGTCAGAAATGAGAGGTTATACTAAGAAAATTCCTGGACCAGATCCCAAATAGGGCCACATGTTCTGGAAACATCAGTGTCTGGAAACCCTAGGAAGGGAGACGAGAGCCAAGCTGGGTCAGCATTCAGGGTGAATGGAAGTAAGGTAGGGACACAGGGGGGCCAGGGCAGAAGAGAGCTCGAGGGAGGCCTAAACACCTCATAGACACAAGGAGGATGGTCCACGAGAGAGGGACACAGCCCCAGGGACCAGCAAGGAGCAGGGAAGGCAGGAGGTGAGGAAGTCACCTTGGGGCAGGCCAGACCAGCTACAGGATCCATTTAACAAGCCTAGTAGTAATTTCAGGGGTATTTTTGCTTCAAAGGGTAGAGGGAGGAAGCACATTTCTCTCCATGAAGATAATGGAGAATTCCCGAACATTTCTTTGAGTAATGGGGGGAATCAAGATTTCAAAGCATAAATTCCTCTTGAGCTCACAGTCACGTGTTCCACAAAGACATTTTCCAGTCTGTGCTTGGTGCTAGCCTCTGTTCTAGATTCCTGAACCACGCTGAGAAGGAACACAGAGGATAATCTCATAGCGTCTAGTGTCGTGTGTACAACCATTCATCAGCGCACAGGAAGGACAGGCTCCTAGACCCATCTTCTCCGGAGGGGGCAGTGGGAGCCAGGAGCTGTGGGTACGTCCTGAAAAGTCACCCAAGGAGCCTGAAGATGGCGCTGCCGAGGCCCAAGACGGAGGGAAGAGACTCCAGGCTCAGGGACAAAACCTTCCCGGCTGCTGACAGCCCCAGCCATGGGCCCTGTCGACCTCAGCACCCACAGAGACAAACAGAAACTGCGTTGAAGTATTTCTGACACGCAGCTGTAGGCAGGCGGCTCTGCTTAGAATGATTTATGAAGATGTTTTCTTTTCACTTTTGTACACAGTTGACTTTGAGTAAATGATCCTTGTTCCAGAGGAATCTCTAATCAAGGTGTCGCTGTATAAAACAGCCTTTGCCCTCAAGGAACTGTACGGCCTGACTTGAAAGACAGAGCACGCACCCATGGAAGGGATAGGAAGACTGTAAATAAACCGGCAAAATGTGGGGTGTGGACAATTAAGGGGTCAGCGGAAAATTTAAAATACAATATACATGCTTGAGAGCAAGTCAGTTTCCACCCGAGTCTCTTTTGGATTTCCAAGTGAAAAAAGGTTCACTGTGCTTAATCTCGTTACTGATCAGGAGATCCTTAAATCAAGAGCTGCCCTCGACTGCAGTTATGAGAAGTCAGAGAAGGGACACCGGTCTCTGTGTGAGCCCCACATCAAACTTGGTCCAACAGGCCGTGGCGGGGAACAAGATCGACCCAAAGCAGGGTGTTCAAAAAGATTAATTTAATAGATGATTCCAGGATGTGCTGGGGTGGAGAGGACTGGTTGCCGCCGTGGCATGGCAGATGGGACCTGGGGCGTGAGGATGTTTCCGAAGGGAAGGAGGCTCGGGGTGAAAGATGCCCCCCAAGCCTCACACTTTAGAGAATGCAGGGCAGTGGTGGATGGCCTTATGGGAGAATTCTATTTCTTCCTTCCACCAATATCTATTAGGCCTGTGCCTGGGGCCAGGCACTCGTCTAGGAACTTGGGTTATATCTGGGACAAAACAGACTTTGGTTCCCTCTGGAGTTTCTATTCCAGCAGAGCCATGAGACCAGGAAGGGGAGCGATGGGCACGAGGCATTGCACATAATCAATAAGTAAACAGTACACCGGGAGGTAGAAGGTGCCCCAGACAGAAGGCCAGCAGGGCAAGGGAAGGGAGAGTAGGTGATGTGCGTGCACTGGGGATGGTCAGGCAGGCCCCGTGCAACAGGTGAGATCCAAGCCTAGAATGGAGAATTAGCCAAACAGGTACCTGGGAGAAGGGGATCGCAAGCAGGAGCCAGAATGGCTGGTGCAAAGGCCCTGGGGCAGGAGCTAACCTGGCCTGTGAGATGAACCGGGGGGCTCAGTGTTGCTGGAACAAAATGAAAGTGAAAGAGAAGAGGTCACAGATGGGCCAAAGGTCACAGTGAGTGGAGACTGTAAGGTACCATGGGCTATCATAAGGATTTTATTTTTATTCTTGAGAGAAACAAAAAGCCTCTAGCAGGGGGGCTGGGACAAAAGAGTGACATGGTGTGTGGCACTGACGGCTGTGCTGAAATTTTTTTGTAGGGGGCAGGTAGGGGCGGGGGCAGAAGCAGGAAGATCTTTCAGGAAGGGCCCAAGAAGGGATGGTAGCTCAGACCAGGGTAGGAACAGTGGAGGAAGCAAGAGGCTCAGCCTCTACACAGTTTGAAGGTAGAACCAACAAGATTTCCTGCGAGGCGGGAGGCAGACTATGGGAGGAAAAAGCAGTTTAGGCTGATCCCAAGGACTTGGCCCTGAGTCCCTGCAAGTCAGGAGCTGCCTCGGCTGAGAAAGGAAGGTGACAGCCAGAGCTGGTTCTTGACAGACGATCATGATCACAAGTTCATGGCAGGATGTGTGGAGTCTGAGCCATCATCAGGACTCCCAGGGAAGGAAGTCAAGAGGCAATTTAGAGGCACGTGCCTGGAGTGTGGGAGAGAGGCGCAGGAAGACAGACGTCTGAGGGCCTGGGTGTGGAGAGGGCGTATAAAGCTGAGACACGGCAGACAACACCAAGAGGCAGGCCAGGGACAGAGGTCTCTCTAACGATACTTAAAAGTCAAACACAGTAAGATACCCTGTAAGTCTAACACGTGCATACAGAGAACGGGAGGAAGGGAAACAGACGGCAGGAACTGAGTGGACTCTTTGGAGTTTTGCTGCAAAGCGGAGCAAAGAAATGGGGCGACCAGAGAGATAGGGATCAAGAAACGGACACTGTTTGAGGACACGGAGTTTGTGAAGGGGACCAGATTGGACAGCGAGGTGAGTCCGAGTCTGAGGACATGGCAGGCCATCTGGTGAAAACGCCCGTCACTGTCAACCGCGTGGGGACTGCTGAGGAAAAGACATCACACAGGTGAGGCCACAGACGCCTGCTCAGCCGGTCTGAGTCTGGCTGGACCTTGGACCCCAAGGTTAAAACCACAAACAGACCAGACTGATTAACTCACACACTAACTAAACACCTCGTGCTTGCTTCTTGCCGCACCTTCTGGAAGCATCCATGAAGGTGTTTTGCAATGACTGGAACGTCCCAGCCTCTGGAGCAGATAAGCCTTGATAGCAATGAAATGCGTGGAAGACCACCACCCCCCCATGTCCGTTTCCCCGCCATGACCATGGGCTGAACTCGTCCTGCCCCACAGCCGTGATCACACCCTCTCTGCCTGCTGTCTCGCACATACCCCCTGAGCCTCTCCCAGAAAACTCTAGGTGTCCATCTGCAGACAGGGAGGTCGGTAAGGGCTTGAGCCTGCCACGTCCCCAGGCTGCTGGCACCTGAAATAAACTCCCCTGTTTCTCCTGTCCAAACCCTCATCTCTTGAATCACTGGCTTGTCTTGGGACAAGCGTATCCAAGTCTGTTTGGCCCCAGTGTTGGCCAATCCAGCCAGGACCTGGGCCTCTGATGTGTCTGGCCCCTGGGGTTCCCCGGGATGGAGCAATCGGCCTCAGCACACTCTGGGGCTCACCTGTTCCTTTCCTGAGATAGCAACGGTGGTAGGCGGGTCCCTGACATGTGGGAGGAGTGGAAGCGAGTTAGAAGTGAATGGAGAGACGCTGGAAGGGATGCCTGGCCTGTGGAAGGAAGTAGAGGGTTGAGATGGGGGCAGGAAAGCCTCAGCAAGAGATGTTCACCATGTGAGTTGAAGTTCCGGGCCAGGAAGTCCTTCAAGGGGTGGAGATTGGCCTCCTGAGGGGGATGTGAGGAAGCCCTACGCCAAGATGAACATCTATGGTGTTTGGTCAGCTGGGGCTGCCATGACAAACCACCACAGACCTGGGGCTTCAACAAGTCATTCAGCAACAGTTCTGGGGGCTGGAAGTCCAAGGTCAAGCTGTCGGCAGGCTTGGCTCCTTCTTAGGCCTCTTTTGTCAGCTCGCCCATGGCCGGCTTCTCCCTGTGTCCTCATGTGATCTTCCCTCTGCGTGTGTCTGCGTCCTAATGTCCTCTTAAAAAGACACCAGTCCCATGGATGAGGGCCCAGCCCAATGACCTGGTTTTACTTTAATTACCTCCTGAAAAGCCCTGACTCCAAACACAGTCACATTCTGAGGAACTAGGAACTGGGGCTTCAGTGTACAAATTTTAGTACATTAAGACATGATTCAGGCCATAACACATAGAGATTAGATTAGATCATATTTCCTCTCGAGATGGTAAAGCTAGTGTCAGAATAAAGCTGCCATAGAGCTAGGGGCAGAAGCTGTCAGCTAAGTGTCCCCACCACATTAAGAGTGAGGTCAAGAGCGGCAATGGTTAGGGGTGTAATCCACAGAAACCTTTCTGCTTTAAAGCACAAAAAGGAAGGTCAGGAAATGTGGCCAGACCCCAAAGGAACTGGTTCTCAGAACTAAGATTTCCATGAGAACTGACTTCCCTGCCCCTTCCCAAAGCCCCCAGTTTGGCTATTTGCTTCTCTCTTCTCTCTAAAGCCCCTGCATTCTGGACTCCCCAGGACTACAGATTGTAGAGATACTCTCTGAGGTTCCACCCCTGATCCCCAGGAACTGAATCTTCGATTTTGCTGGCTGAGTAAAGTGTATCTCCCTCGCCAAATGGCTAAGGCCTGGAGGCAGGTGGGGCACCATGGCTAACCCTTCCAGGCTGCTGGTGGAGAGGGCACGCGCAGGCCCACCCAGGTGGCTCTTGGAGAAGGTGCGGGGTGGGAGTTGAGCTGGGTGGGGAGGGAGGAGTCAGAGCTGGGGCTTGCAGAAAGCCGGAAGTAGCCCCATGGCCGATGAGATGAGAACAAGGGAAGCCCAGTCTGGGTGTGAAGAAGGTTACAGGAGTGTGAGAATCAGGAACACACAAGAAAGAAAGCGAGATTTCCACAAAGAAGGACAATTCAGCCCGGGTACTGCTCTGTTGAGTGTGATTGCGTATAATAAGGCAGAACAGTAGGGAGCTGAGTGAGGCTTAGGCACTTTCGAGGGGCTGCTACAAATCACTTATTGTGGTATTGTTCTTTTCACGGGCCTCGAATGCATCTGGCAACTTCAGACAACTTAATTTTTTCTGTGCAGAGTAAAGAGGAAAAACACCCCACAGCTTGTGTCTATCGAGTTCGGCCTAAATGCAGAAAGCAATCCAGTCTAGAATGAAATGATTCTGCCCAAAGACAGGAATATTGGAACTATTTAAACATTTTTAAAACTACTGACTTTGTTTTTGATGATCAACATTTAACAAATAAGACGTGTTCTGCTGCCGCTCTCAGCCTCTCTCATCCATCCACGGCAGAGAGCCACAGGGGACAAATCTTTTCTTCCGGGGCCTTGTCCTACTTACCGTGAGACCATGGGTGAGCCACACTCCTTGGAATTTTATCATTATACCTGTCCTCCTACCTCTCTGGGCTACCTGAGACTTGCCTGGGGCTCACCAGACACTGTGTGTGGAAGGATTTTGCAAAGAGCAGAGCTAATCTGTCCTTCCACTCTCCTGCCCCCGAGGGGAGGTACAGGACACTCTCTGGGGTCTTGCTTTACCACCGTGGCTCTCAGTTGCCATGGTGGGTGGAGGCGCGGGAAGCCCATTCTTCTACTTGGGCATTGCTGTGGGACAGGCCAGCTGGCTGGCAGCCCAGCCCCACTGGAGACTTGTCACATGGATTCCAGCATCAATTGTAAGTGACGTTGACAGAACTCCACATGCTGAAGTGGAGACAGTTTTATAAACGATTAGTGAAACCACCATCATCTACACCCTTGTTTGCTCGTTCGGGAGTTCATGGAGAAAGACATTCAGGAACTTCTAGGTTTATTACCTTCTAGCCTGGACCTTGGCGCCAGAGTCCAAAGACCATATTCACAGCAAGGCAGCGCAGCTCACTGTCATCAAGGTTAACAAGTTAAATATATTGTTTCATTCAACAAAGACAATGAATTTTGTTTCTCTCTCTTTGATCTATTCTACAGTTTTCCATTCCTTTGTCCCCCACACCTCAAGCCAAAACATGCTCGATCTGTAGTCCTGTGCAGGAAGCCCCAGACATATGGCCCCACACCTTTGTGAATAACATGAGGGCACTCACTCCCAGTTTAGCTCAAGGGCTCACGGAAGCTGCTAGAAGCCCCCTGGATCAGGCAGGATGCTCTGACTGAGAGTTAGAAGTCTCATTAGAAATGGCTAATCATGTCGGGAAGGTTGGCAATGCTGGCTTACCAGCGTGTTTGTCATCTCAGCTGCTCAAAACCCCGTCAACAATCTCCCTGAATTTTGGTCGTTGGCCACCTGGCAACCGCCACTTTGTCGATGGGGAGGCTCCACCCCCTTGCTGCTGGGTAGCGTGGGTTCTGCCAATCGGTTACGCTCTCCTGAAGCTTTGATCGGGAAGTAGGGTGACCAGCCCTCCTGGTTTGCCTGGTCCTAAAAGGGTATATGACACTTTCGATGCTAAAATTGGCCAAGTCCCAGGCAAACCCGACCAAATCGGTCCCCCATGAGATGCTGCTTACATCCAGAAATGGGCTGGGCTGAGGCATCCTCTTTGCTGGCCTGGGGAGAGGTGGCAGCACCTTCTTTTATACTGGTTCTGCAGAGGAGCTTGTGTGTGTACACATGTGTGTGAGTGTGTGTTTGTAAGTGTGTGCACACATGTGTGTTTGTGAGACGGTGTGTGCATGCACACATGTGTGTTTTGAAGCGTGTGTGTGTGTGTGTGTGTGTTTGTGTGTCTATAAAGGCAACCTAGAGCCTCCTTCCAGCTATTCTCTGGGCTTCTGAACATTCTCCTCTGTGTCACTTCTCCCGATCTAGCTAGAGGAAGCTCGGCCACGGACAGGACACAGGGGTGTCAAGCTTCGTTGATCAGAGGCTCGATGGCATCAAATACTAGTGCATTTCTCCAATCAGTTGTTCAGCCCAGGTGGCTCCCCTTGGGCCATCGGGTGAGCACCTGTGCAGGAAGGGCTGTGGATCTCGCTTACTGGTGTCTAGCGGGGGAGAGTGCTTCTGCCCTGGAACCCCAAGCAAGACTCCAGGAGATCAACCTGATTAGACTGACTCAGGCCATAGTCCCCACCAAAAGAGTGACATGGCTGGGGAACAGAAGGTGCCAATTGGCTTCCGTTGACTTAAATGTTTCCCAAAGGACAAGGACTATGCTGGCAAGAAGGAGACACCCAGAATTAAATCGATTTTCTGTTAGGAAATGGAAAGGTGGGGGGAAGTGGAGGCTGCAGAGGCCGGAGCAAGTGTCGTCCGGGAGGGCCCTTGCCTCTGCTGCCCGTGAAAGCTGAAGCTTCAGGTCACTGTGACTCTTGTACAAAGCTTTCTGCAGACCCAGCATGCAGGGCTTCTTTCTCCTCTGGGCTCTCTGCTGCCCAGCTACTGCGGGACACTCGCCTGTGTCATACATTGTTATCCTATGATGATTCTCTCCGTCCCTATGCATCGCCCCGATTGTACTGTGAGCTGAAGAGAGGTCAGGGCCCCGCTCACACGTGTCAGTGTCCTCCTCCCCCATCATGGCTTGCTGCCTTGCTCCTGACAGCAGAGAGCGGCTGCTGAATGAAGAGCTCCTCAAAGTCCCCGATTCCATCTTCTCCTAGATGGAATTGTCCTGGTCTACCAGAATCTCTGTTCCGTGGGAACTTGCCCTATGAAAACATGAACAGCTCAACTCTTTGCTTACGCATGGATTAGTTAGTTAGTTAGCTGCAAGGTGCTGGGGACTCACACCTCTGGCTTTCCCCAAGTCCTCTTTGTCCCATTGCTATGGCTTCTACCCCATCTTTTATCAGTCACCATGGACAATCTTCATCCCGACAAGCAGATGCCCTTCCCTGATCACTGAAGACTAAAAGCAGTCAGATAGGAGAGTGGTCAAGGCCTGGCTTTGCTGTGGAAAGAAGCTCTCCCCTTGGATCAACTAAGTAAGCAGTTTGAAATAGAGGTGGTGGGTCATTATTGAGAAACTTCTCCCTGTCACATTCTTCCCTCAGTCATGTCAGGATGAGAACAGAGAAGACGACTTTATTTTTAAGACACCTTTCATCAAAGAGAACTGGGTAGCAGGGCTGAAAGAGAAAGCCTGTCACTTTTAAATGAGCAGGCCAGTTGTTTCAAAGGAAATTATTAGCATATTTCAGGAACAGCGTTGGTAAGGCAGGTTTGAGAAAGCCGAGCAGGAAAACCACATGCCGAATGTTAAACAGAGATCAATCAGGTCTCAGGGCTGGAGGGGCTGGATTCAGAGACATAATCAGCAGGCATTTTCCATAATTATTTCTCAGTTTCAGATGCAGCTGGCATGACTGCAGAGGGGCCCAGGCATTTCCTCCTCACCTATGAAAGCCCACAATCCCTCTTGAAAATCCAGAGAGAGCAGCAACGGGAAAGACGGAAGACAAAATCCACACACCGACGTCCCTGTATCCTGCGATGCTCCGTAATCACGTTAAGTCTGGGAAATGCTCCTTACTCTGAATTCCTTTGCACGTATACTACAGACAGTGGCGTGATAAAAGCCCTGAGAAGTCCTGCAACAAAGGAACCCATTTAGCTGCCT
This sequence comes from Neogale vison, assembly GCF_020171115.1. NCBI lineage: Eukaryota > Metazoa > Chordata > Mammalia > Carnivora > Mustelidae > Neogale > Neogale vison. Next base: position 149,169,871 of record NC_058092.1, on the reverse strand, counting down.
CTAATCCCAGATTTCTCAAGTATATGTGACCAGACAATTTTTTTCTTTACCCATTAAATGCCCGTAGTGCTAGCATTTCATACAACATAATTTGAGAAATACTGCCTTGGCCCATTTCAAGGTCACCTTTTGGCCATCAGCTTCAGACTCTTCTACCAAACCTTTCTCAATGAACCACTTCACAGTTTGAAATTGGACTTTCATGTGTTCATGCGTCTCACACTCCAGGAGCAGCCCCGAGGAACAGCAGAGGATCCCCAAGACTGAAGTCAAGAGAGTGCCCAGACCCCACCCGCAATGAAGAGCTTCCTAAAAAGATCTCACGGGTCAGGCCCAGGGTCAGTCTGGTAGCATCCAGGTGTGGGGTCAAAACAAGACGCCAGCTTATCAGTTTAGATTGGAGAGCATTTTGTTTTTGTTTTGTTTTGTTTTGTTTTTTTTCAATTTATTTTCAGAAAAGCAGTATTCATTATTTTTTCACCACACCCAGTGCTCCATGCAAGCTGTGCCCTCTATAATACCCACCACCTGGTACCCCAACCTCCCACCCCCCCGCCACTGCAAACCCCTCAGATTGTTTTTCAGAGTCCATAGTCTCTCATGGTTCATCTCCCCTTCCAATTTACCCAAAAGCACATACCCTCCCCAATGTCCATAACCCTACCCCCCTTCTCCCAACCCCCCTCCCCCCAGCAACCCACAGTTTGTTTCGTGAGATTAAGAGTCACTTATGGTTTGTCTCCCTCCCTATTGGAGAGCATTTTGAATAGTTTGAAAAGTTTGAAGAGTGTGGCCCACGTTCTTTTGGAAACAGGAGCGACCAGCAGGAACGTGAAACGATAGAAGGCCCAGCTGCGGGGGCGCCTGCGTGGCTCAGTGAGTTAAGCCTCTGCCTTAGGCTCAGGTCATGATCTCAGGGTTGTGGGATCAAGCCCCGCATTGGGCTCTCTGCTCAGCAGGGAGCCTGCTTCCCCTACCCCTGCCTGCCTCTCTGCCTACTTGTGATCTCTGTATGTCAAATAAATAAATAAAATCTTTAAAAAAAAAAAAAAAGAAGGCCCAATGGTCCTGTACATTGACAGCCTCCTTTGTTGGGGTGGCTGGGAAACCAAACCTCTATTCCCATAAGGGGCTCCAGAAACTCCATTCACCTTAAACAACCTTGCTAACAGACCGTGGCACTAGATTCCATGACTCAACAGAAAAGTAGTTTCTCTGAATACATCCCTTGTCTTGACCTTCATTGTTTCAGGGATTAGCGGTAGGGAGCAAATAGCCAGCAGGTATAACCTGCCTGGGTGGGATTGAAGCCAACCTCGAGGGGCAACTGCACTGAGTTATAAAATCCTGCAAATTCAGAGTCCAGGACCCAGCCTGGAAGGCATTATCAATTAACAATAGTGACAGCAAAGGAGCTATTAATTGTTAATGCCAAAAGAAAAGTCAGGGAACCAAGGTAAGAAGATCAAGGGTACCATGCCAGCTGGTACACACCCTGTGTGTACCAGGGTGACTAGTCAAGGAGGTGGGGGTGTGTGTGTGCTGAAATCAGCCTACATCTACTTGCAAAGCTAGGAACCCTTATTTTGGACTATGTGTACTCATCGAAAAGAGTATTTTTTACTAATTCATCCAAAATCTAAGATATCCAGTTGAGTGTGAAGTGAAACCTTTACTTGCAAAGTGGAAGAAGAAAGGGGACCTGACTGGGGTCAATTAGCACACTTGACAGAAACCATTTGGACAAAACTCGGGTCATAAGCTGAGACTACAGGCAAATCCAAAATCTAAAGCTGGCCATGATTGACAGGCAAACAAGACACAGCAGAAGGGCCTCATCTGTGTTCATTCCAGGTGAAGCCAACTGTGGTCATTCCAGGTGAAGCCAAGGCCCTGTTCAAACACTGCCTCTTTGAAAGCTCCGAGTGCCCACCCCGTGGTACTCTTTCATGAGAGTTAAAGGCGTGGTTCTGACCTCAGCGTCTGACCACGTATGAACTCTTCTCTATTTTTAATGGAGTAATAAGAGCCAAGGATTTCAGGAAGGCTTTCCAGCCAGGCTGAGGAATGGGACTGGAAAGACAGCAGTGATGGTGTTTGAGCTCTGGGGTGTCAATCTTGCTTGGATTTCTAGTGGCCGACAGAGCCTAGAGGAGTGACCTTCGATAAGGCTCGATGAACATGGGACCTTTTGTGGTGAGCAGTGGTCTCGTGGTCAAGGGTCTCTGATGGGGTTGACTCCTGCCCTACAGGCTACCTCTCTTCCCTATCAGCATTGTTACAAATGTATGGGTCTTCTAATCTGGTCACTTGTCTTTTTTTCTCCCCCTAATTAACTCTACTTTATTCCCTTGCCTCTACCAGCTACTCATTATTTTATTTTTTTTAAGATTTTATTTATTCATTTGAGGGAGAGAGAGAGAGAGTGCACACACTAGTGCGGGAGGCAGAGGGAGAGGGAGACGCAGCCTTCCCACTGAGCAGAGAGCTGGACACTAGGCTCAACCCCAGGACCCTTGGATCATGACCCGAGCCGAAGGCAGACACTTAACTAACTGGGCCACCTAGCTGCTCCTACCAGCTATTCTTTAAATCTTCCCATTTTCCAAGGCGTACATCGTTTTTACTGGATTACTGCACTTCCCACATTTCAGAGAAAATAATTGTCTCCAGAAATGAGCTCCTTGAAACTTTCTACCCAGTGTTGCTGTGACACTGTGATATAATAAGAAATACATATTTTTGTCTGTGGTTCCTGACCAGAGATCCTAAAACCGTTGTAATTTCCTAAGTGATAAGAGTCATCGGAGCCTCTTTCGTGATAATATTTGGTTTTTATCTCAGCTCAAGAGTGGGGTGACAAAGATGAAAATAGTGTCTTCTGTTGTTCATGACAAGCTCCTGTAATCCACACGAAAATGAGGTGGTTTTCTGAATGCTTCTGAGGGTGAGAGACCATGTACCAGGACAACCAAACCTATGACAAGAGGGTTGGAACTTTTGGTCCCACTCCCTACTTCCATGAAAGGGAGAGAGATACTGAAGGGTGAGTTAATTATTAACAGCTAATGCTTTAATCTATCCTGTCATGTAATAAAGCCTCTGCAAAACAAAACAAAACAAAACAAAACAAGCTTAACCAAAAGGTTAAGAGAGCTGCCAAGTTCATGGCCACACTGAGGTGTTAGGAGGATGGTGCACCTGGAGAAGGTGTGGAAGTTCTGAGCAGCCCCACTCCCAGACCTTGACCTATACATCTCTTCCAGTCGGCTGTTCCTGATTTGTATCTTACATAAAATATAAGTAAGCATTTCTCTGAGTTCTGTACACCATTCTAGCAAGTTGTTAAACCCAAGGAAGGAGTCCTGGGGACCATGATTTATAGTTGGTCAGTCAGAAGTACAGGTTACAGACTGTGACTGGAGGTTAATGTCTAGTATAGGTGACAGTCTTATGGGACTGAGCCCTTATCTCGTGGGGTCTGTGCTAACTCGAGGTAGTTATTGTAAGATTTGTCTGATGTAGGGAGAAAGCCCACCACACATTTGGTATCAGAAATATTGTGAAAGTATAGAAAAACAGTTGTTTTTTTTCTTTTTAATTGCAAACTTTAGTTCTAATGGTCTTTAACCTTTGTTCATTTTCTCTTGTGTGTGAGAGGAAGTATCTTTTCCAACCTAAAGAAAAAGATTCCCTGGATTCTGTGTAACCTTTGAATTACTGTTTTACTCCCTTTTTTTCCCTCCCTCACCACAAAACTTGAAAGAATATCATACAAATCTGCTTTTCCCATGATCAACTACAGGAACTGAATTTTCCCTCCTCCCTTAAGCAAAAGGTCATAGAAAACTGGACAGAATTACAAGAAACAATTTTTCAGACACTAGACACAGGCAGTACATGACTGAACTGCTGAGAGAAGAGAAACAGACATGATAAGTCCAGTAAGTGCTCCACGTTAGTGTCTGGAGACAATTTCCTGGCTGTATGGCTGGGATGGTGTTCCTAAATAGTCTGGTGATCACACTGAGTTGAGGAGAAAGAGATTAGACTTGGGGGCCAAGGTGGCTAGAATTTGTGGGATACAATACTGGGGAAAAAAGGAATTTCACAAGGAATTCTGGATATTTCTAGAAGGAACAACTCAAGTCTCTCCGTGAATACTGACCTGCCCATGTGTGAAAGGAAGTTACTTGAAATTTGGAGGAAAAACACTCTGAAAAACAGAAGGCCAAACATTCCTAGAGCTCACTCATGGATAGGATTAACATGTGTTCCCTCTAGCCAGAGTGAAGAGACGTTGTAGTGCTGCACCAGACATCAGGTAGAACCCTCAGGAAAATCCTGTCTTAGTAGTGGGATAGATTTGTTTAAACTAAAGCCTTCACAGGCTTGTCCTAAAAACAAAACAAAACAAAACAAAAAAAACGGCAAGTCTTGAAAGGAGCAAGGAGATTCCAAGTAACTTAACAGCCTACTAAAACTAAGCCCAACACTTTTTAAAAGAATACAAGAGGATCCAGCATCCCCAAAATTAATTAATTAATTAATTAATTGAATTAAATAAGTAAATTTAATTAATTAAAATTAATTAAGTAATTAAAATTACTAGACATACAAAAAGCAAGAAAATATGAACGAATATTAGGGGGAAATCAATAGAAACAGACACAGAAATGATAGAAATAGCAGACAAAGATATTAATAGTTGTTATAAATAAGCTTCTTTGTTCAAGGAAGACAGAAAAAGCACACATGATGAGGCAAGAAATGGAAAATATAAAAATACCTGAATAGGGGGAGTCTGGGTGGCTCAGTGGGTTAAAGCCTCTGTCTTTGGCTCAGGTCATGATCCCAGGGTCCTGGGATTGAGCCCTGCATTGGGCTCTCTGCTCAACAGGGAGCCTGCTTCCCCATCTCTCTCTGCCTACTGCTCTGCCTACTTGTGATCTGTGTCTGTCAGATAAGTAAATAAGATCTTTTAAAAAAAATACCTGAATAGAACCTCTAAAGATGGAGAATACAATATCTGAAATAAAAGTATATACTATAATAAATAGTAGATTAAAAACAGCAAGAGAAAATATCAGTAAAAGTAAAGACATAGCAGTAGAAACTCCTCAAAATTCATTACAGAGAGAAAAAATGCTGAGGAAAAGAAGTAAGAGTATCAGTGATGTGTGAGAAAATATGTAGCAGTCTGATAAACATGTAACTGGGAAAAGAGAGAGGAAAAGAAACAATCGAAGAAATAATGGTCAAAACTTTTCCAAATTTGATGAAATCTATAAACCAAAGCTTTAAGAATTTTAACAAAACCTAAGCAGAAGAAACATAGAGAAAATGACACTGAGGAACATCATAATCAAATTGCTGAAAACCAAAGATACTGGGAAAATTTTGCAACCAACCAGAAGAAAACAACACAAAGAAACTAAAACAAAAATATCAGAAAAAATTCCTGCCAGAAACTATATAACCCAGATGACAATGGGATGGCATTGTCAAAAAAACCCTGTCAATCTAGAATTCCACTCCCAGCAAAAATAACTTCCAAAGTAAAATGGAAATAAAAACTTTTCAGGTTAAAAAAAAAAGCTGAGCCCCATTTATCACCAGCAAACCTGCACTACAAGAAATATTATAGGAAGTTAGTTCTTCAAGGAGAAGAAAATGATACTAGATGGAAATTTGGGTCAATTTCCAATAAAATATTTGGAAATATTTGGAAATGAGATGACATACTTATAAATAAACCATGAGCCAAAGAAGAAGTCACAGGAAAATTAGAAAATATTTGAACCAAAAAAAGGAAATATATCACAATTGTTCAGTGTCTGCTAAAGGAAGAAACAAACCAATGAGAAAACACAAATTACTAATATTAGGAATGAGAGAGGAGCACTATTCCAGATTCTACAAACATTAAGATGATGTAAGGGAAGGGTATGAACAATTTATATCAATAAAGTCAACCAATTAAATAAAATGGGCACAAGCCTTGTTGAAAAAACAAACTTCACTTAGGAAGATAACCTAGAGAACCTAGATAACCCCATATCTATTAATGGATTTAAATTTATAGTTTAAAACTTCCAGGGGAACCTGGGGTGGCTCAGTCTGTTAAGCATCTACCTTCATCTCGGGTCATGATTCTGGGGTCCTGGGATTGAACCCCACATTGGGCTCCCTGCTTAGGGGGAAGCCTGCTTCTCCCTCTCCCTCTGTCTGTGGCTCTCCCTGTATGTGTGTGCTCTCCCTCTCTGTCAAATAAATAAATAAAATCTTTAAAAAAACATATAGTTTCAAACTTCCTAAGAATTAAAAAAAAAGAAAATTTAGGGTAGAAAAACCTAAAAAACACTATCTCAGCTAGATAGTCATAGTATCCATAGCATGTTATGTTAGTAGCATGTACCCTTGGAATAATGTGATGAGAATGATACTTTACCTCTCTGGTCTTCTTCCCCAAAACTCATCACCCCAGCGTAATCATGAAAAAACATCAAACAAACCCAAATTGAGAGACATTCTATGAACTATCTGACCAGTATTGATGAAAATCATCAAGGTTACCAAAAACAAGGGAAGTCTGAAAACTGTCACAACCCAAAGAATCCTATGGTGACATGATGACTAGGGCTAATGTGGTACTTTAGATGGGATTCTAGAACCAAAACCAAAACAAAACAAAACAAAAACAAAAACAAAGAACAACAACAACAACAAAAAACCAGTATTAGCTTTGGTTGTAACAAAAGTCAGTGCAAAATACTACTGGAGTATATGTATTAAACACACATACACACACACACACACACACACACACTCAGGGACATCTGGGTGGGTCAGTTGGTCAAGTGTCTGCCTTCAGCTCTGGTCATGATCCCAGGGTCCTGGGATTGAGCCCCACATCCAGCTCTCTGATCGGTGGGGAGCCTGCTTCTCCCTCTCCCTCTGCCTGCTGCTCTGCCTGCTTGTGCGTGCTCTCTCTCTCTCTCTCTCTCTGTCAAATAAATAAATAAAACCTTAAAAAATAAATAAATTCTTAAAACACACACATACACATACACATACCCCTTCTTACAAAAAGAACCCCAGGCCCAGGAGGCTTCAATGGTGATTTCAATGAAACATTTAAAAAGAATAATACCAACTTTATACTAACTCTTCAAGAAAATAAGGGGAGAGAACATTTTCCTACTTTTTCTGTGAGACCACGTTGTTCTGATAGCAAAAGCATACAAAGATATTACAAGAAAAGAAAATGGCAGACTAAGATACTTCAGGAATATAGAAAAAAATTCTTAGCGTAAGTTTAGTAAATAAAATCTAGTAACATACTCTAGAATATATCATTATCAAATAGAGTTTGTACCAAGAATGCAAGTTTGCTTTAACAAGTGAAAAATCAATGTAATTCACCATGTCAACAGATTTCAAAAAGGAAAACCATATGATGATCTCAGCAATTGCAAAAATAAGTATTTGACAAAATTTAATACCTATTTATGATTTTTAAAAACTCAACAAACTAGAAATGGAAGGGAATTTTCTCAGTCTGTTACAACATCATACTTCGTGATGAAAGACAAATGCTTTACCCCTTAGATCTAGAGCAAGACAAGAATGTTTGCTTTTGCTTTTTCCATTTCAATTTGTACTGGAGGCATTCACTGATTCTATGAATTAGGAAAAAAAAGCCAAATGCACAGAATTCAAAAGCAAAAAATAAAACTAATGATATTCACAGATGTGACATGTACATGTATAAAATATTAATGAATTTACAAAAATGGTAGCTAGACTATTAGGTGGGTTTAGCAATATCAATAAACAAAAGTCAATTGTACTTCTTCATAGTAACAATGAACAATTAAATTAAAAAATGTAATACTATTTGTAATTACATAAAAAAATATTCAGTGATATATTTTACAAAATATGCACAAGACCTGTGCACTAAAAAACTAATGCTGAGAAAAATTAGAGAAGACCTATATAAATGGGGTGATATATTCATTAATTGGAAGACTTAATATTTTTAGTGTCACTTTTCCCCAAATTGATTTATAGATTTAGAGAATTCTAATCAAAAATCCCAGCAGGTTCACTGGGTAAACATTGGTAAGCCAAATCTAAAATTATATGTAAATGCAAATGACCTAGAAAAGCCAAAATAAATAAAAAAATAAGATCCAAGTTGGAAGGGGCGCCTGGGTGGCTCAGTTGGTTAAGCAACTGCCTTCGGCTCAGGTCATGATCCTCGAGTCCCGGGATTGAGTCCCACATCAGGCTTATCATTGTTGGCCATCAGGGAGATTAAGATCAAAACCACATTGAGTTACAACCTTACACCAGTTACAATGGCCAAAATTAACAAGACAGTAGACAATGTGTGTTGGAGAGGATGTGGAGAAAGGGGAACCCTCTTACACTGTTGGTGGGAATGCAAGTTGGTGCAGCCTCTTTGGAAAACAGTGTGGAGATTCCTTAAGAAATTAAAAATAGAGCTTCCCTATGACCCTGCAATTGCACTATTGGGTATTTACCCCAAAGATACAGATGTAGTGAAAAAAAGGACCATCTGTACCTCAATGTTCATAGCAGTAATGGCCACAGTCGCCAAACTGTGGAAAGAACCAAGATGCCCTTCAGCGGGTGAATGGATAAAGAAGATGTGGTCCATATACACTATGGAGTATCATGCCTCCATCAGAAATGATGAATACACAGCTTTTGTATCAACATGGACGGGACTGGAGGAGTTTATGCTGAGTGAAATAATTCAAGCAGAGAGAGTCAATGATCATATTGTTTCACTTACTTCTGGAGCATGGAGAACATGGGGAGATGAAGAGGAGAAGGGAGTTGGGGGAAATTGGAGGGGGAGACGAACCATGAGAGACTGAGGACTCTGAGAAACCCGTTGAGAGTTTGGGAGGGGAAAAGGCTTGGGGGTTGGGTGAGCCTGGTGGTGGGTATTATGAAGGGCACCTATTGCATGGAACACTGGGTGTGGTATATAAACAGTGAACTCTGGAACACTGAAAAGAATTAAAAAAAAAAAATCCAAGTTGGAATACTCAGACTACCTGATTTTAAGATTTACTATAAAGACACAGTATTAAAGAGAGTGTGGTATTTGTATTTAGACAGAAGATCAAAGGGACAGGGTTTCAGCAAGAATGGCAGAGTACGGACCTCTGAAAATGCCCTCTTCCATTAGGGCAATGAGACCACTGGGGGAAAAAAAATCAGTGAAGTTCAACATTTTCTGATCTCTGGAAGTTACCCAAAACCTTGGAACAAACTGGGGAGTCTTTATTCAAGCAAAACAGCTAAATCTCAGTAAGAACGTTGAGTTCTGTGGTGTTTTAACTTGTCCTATTTCCATGCCCATTTCCCCAACTCTGCAGTAGTTTTGAAAACAAACAGCTCACCAGTCACATGAAAATCAGCAGCCTGTTAACCAGTAGAGGGGGCAGAACCAGATTAGAACTCCCTGAAGCCCTTTTCCCAGAGAACTGACATTATTTGACCCATTTGGTGGTTCGTTAAAAGAGACCACTCTCAAGAGTTCTCTTTTTTTATTTGACTTAACTAGGAGCTTGCCAAACGTGAAAAGTCTTTTCTCAAGGGGTGTTTGTTGGTAACAGTCAGAGGCAATTGCTTAACCTTGCAACTGTCTGAAGCAATGGATTAGCATTTTGGGAAAACAAAAGTTACCCAAAAGCTTAAAAATAAGCATTGGGGAATGAGATGTCTATAGGAAGATTTGAAAGCTCTGAGATATGCTTGGGAATTTAGAAGTTCATATGTATAGCTATGGCTATGTTCATGCCCAGGGCCATGAGAATCCTCAGGAAGGACCTGAGAAGGCTTTAGACCCTCACCTCTGGCTGACCTTGAAGCTGTGTGCAAGCAATAAGTGAAGGCCAGGGTAGAAATATAGACTGACTAGGGTCGTATGTGTACCTCCTTATATACACAGAGCCCCACAACAAAGACTGGGAAACTCATTGGTTCCAAGCATTTCAGGAAATTTCCAATAAGCTGAGCACTAAGTTATTCATGCAAAGATTTCAGAGACCACACATGGAGTATAGACATTAGACTTACTAGACAAGACTTCAAGCCGGATAGTTTGAATAATTCAAAGAACTAAAAGTAATCATATCTAAAGAAATAAAGGGAAGTATGAAAATAATGTCTCAACAAAGAGAATACTTTATTAGAATACTAATAAAGAGAAAACATTTATAAATTATGTATTTATATATCTAATACAAATTATATATGCATATATGCTCAATTAGAAATTAGAAATTCTGGAGTCAAAGAGTACAGTGCCTAACATGAAGGGTAAGAGGAACTCAACAGCAAATTCAGCAAATTTGAGTTGGTAAAAGAATCAGCAAACTTGACAGTAAGCCCATTGAGGTTATCAGGTTGAGAAAGAGAAAAGAAAAAAAGAGAGAAAGAGAAAAGAAAATTAAGAAAAGTAAACAGCATCAGAAAACTGTGGGATACTGTCAAACATATGAATATAAGCATAATGGGAATTTTAGAAAGGCAAGAAAAAAGAAACAGGCAGAAAATCATTGACATGAAAGAATCAATACATTGGGCATCATGAACATTAGAGATTTTGCTATTCAAAATATGCTATAAGAAAATGAAAAGACAAGCCAGAGCCAGAGAAACAATATTTGTAAAAAAAGTATCTGATAAAGACTTTGAATCTAGAACAACATATAAAGAACTTTCACAACTCAATAACAAGAAGACAACCCAACTAAAATGTAGATAATATTTTAAACAGACATGTCACTAAATTAGGTATATGAATAAACCTATAAAAGGATGTTTAACATTATTTGTCATTAGGGAAATAAACATCACTATCCCAATGACATTCTACCAGATACTCATTAGGACAGCTAAATTTAAAGAACTTGTCAATATCAAGTTTTGGCAAAGATGCATGGCAACTTTGCTAAAACTTGCCATTTTTTGGTGGAACTCTCACCCATTGCTGGTGGGAATGCAAAATGATATAGCCACTTTGATGAACAGTTTAGAAATTTCTTACAAAGTTGTGTAAACTTACCTTATGCCTAGAAATCTTTTGCTTTTATTTATTTATTTATTTATTTAAAAGATTTTATTTATTTGATAGACAGAGATCACAAGTAGTCAGAAAGGTAGGCAGAGAGAGAGGAGGAAGCAGGCTCCCTGCTGAGCAGAAAGCCTGATGTGGGGCTCGATCCCAGGACCCTGGGATCATGACCTGAGCTGAAGGCAGAGGCTTTAACCCACTGAGCCACCCAGGCGCCCCAATCTTTTGCTTTTACTTGGTGTTTGCCGAAGGGGAATGAAAATGTATGTCCACGTGTTCTCTTTTGTTTCTAGCAGTTTTATTCATAATAGTCCCAAACTGTTAACAACAAAATAGCCACCGGCTGGTGAATGGGTCAGCACCTTTTGGTATATTAGAAATACAATATATTATTTGGTATACTAGGGAAGAGTATTGAGCAGGAAAAATGAGCAAACAGCTGAGACACAATACCAAGGGTGTATCTCAACAGCCTTATGCTAAGTGGAGAAAACCGGAAGCAGAACTACATAGTGTATACTTCCATTTACACGAAATTCTTTAAAAAGGCAAAACTATAGTGACAGAAAATCATAGTAGATCAGTGTTTGCTGGGGGACCTCGGTAGAAACAGGATGGACTGAAGGGAATACAAGGGAATTTTTTGGTATAATGGAATTGTCCCATAGCATGGCAGTTCTACGACTGTATACATTAGCCAAAATTCATCAAAAAGCACGCTTTGAAATGGTACGTGTTACTATTTATAAAATGGTATCTCAATAAAGCTGATTAGAAAACACGTACACAGAATGCATGACACATGTTTCATGTCCCCCCCCGTCACAGCTCAGCGCACGCGGTCATTTGTTTTGCCCTCACCTTTCTGCTGAGAATTTCTCCAGGTTCATGAGCTGCCTCTACCTTCAGCCTCCAGCTGCTCTGTCTGTCATATTACGTTTTCAATCACCCCTTCTTCTTGAGGCTTCCTCTGCTGGCTTTCTTAATCTCCTTGTATCCTGGGTTGCTCTCACCTCTTGCTTCATTTCGGTTTTCTCCCCAGGCTCCTTTGCCTGAGATTGGTCTTCACTGAGATGCTTCTGTTTTCAGTCCTCTGCGCTCCTCAGGATGCTGGGTGTGACTGATGCCATCCCCACATGACCTCACTCACTGCTCCAAATATAACAGCCCAGACCAACCCAGTCTTGGCATCCAAAGTGCCTTAAATTATGTCAAGGGATGTAAAGAACACCTTAAAAGAAATGAACCCAAATTTGCTTTAATGAAACCCAGTATATACCTACAACTGGAAGAGATACCTAAGAAAGAGCAAATGAACGTTAGCATTTCAAACTCCAGCGGAAGTTTATAATCACTGCCCTCGGTCTCATTTGGAATTTGACACACAGCCACGTATAGTATCGTGCTAACTTCCCTTGGAACTTGCCTCCCCACAACTCTTTTGCACGCCCCCCACCCTCTGCCACACACACTGTCATTCATTGGACAATTCTACTCCTTCTTAGGCTGAGACCTCAGCACATGGGCATACCTAACTGTGAGATGGCCCGTCTGCTGGGACTGTTTTCCAGAAAGGCGAACTTCCCTTCGCTGATTATTCTCCTTTTGGTTCCAGGGCGCTTTTAAAATTTTTTTAAATTTATTTTTTAAAGATTTTATTTAGTTATTTGACAGAGAAAGATCACAAGCAGGAAGAGAGGCAGGTAGAGAGAGCGGGAAGCAGGCTCCCTGCTGAGCAGATAGCCTGATGCAGGGCTCGATCCCAGTACCCTGAGATCATGACCTGAGCCGAAGGCAGAGGCTTTAACCTACTGAGCCACCCAGGCGCCCTCCAGGGCACTTTTTAAACCAGGAAACCACCTCATAAAGCAATGTGCCTGCCCCGCTACATGAGTCAAAGGAGCATGTCACCGTGAATTTAAGAAAATAAAATCATAGTCCACAGTAAAATGGATTTAATAGTCACGGCAGTGTTCATAAAACACCTCTCCTCAGCTTCTTACGCACAGACTTTAATGATTTAATGTTCTTTTTGCTGTGACACAGAGATTTTTCCGAAACAGAGAGAAAGTCAGCAGTAAGATGAAGCCCGCATCTTCCCCTTAGCTCTTCATGGCAGCGGAACTAATGCCTTTTCTGCAACCTTTCACCGTGCCCATGTGGAAAGTCTCTTCACACCAATGCACTGATTTGGGATGCCCGTCGCCTCCCTGATTCACTGGGATGTGAACCTCCGTTCTCGAAAAAGTGTAGCAAAGAAAAAAGATCTCGGCATTTGCATGTGGTCGGGCTTATTTTAAATTATTTCAGATTCTGAATCATTACCCTAAAAACAAAAAAGCTAGCTTTTAACAACAGTATGAAAACAAAACAAAGCCCTTGGTAACCTGCCATGTTGACCAGTCGGGTACTTCAGAATCACTCTCTCTCACATGGGTTTATTACTGTAATTAAAAATTTCCTAATCAAAGCTATTTACCCAAGGTTTTAAACATATATATATAAAAATATATAATTCCTTTTTAAAATATAAAAAGAAATAAATGTTCCCTTGGAAAATTCGGAAAATACAGAGTATACAAAGAAGAAAACAAAAATGCCTCATTCCAGTGGTGAAGGAATACTGTTAGCATTGTTTTATAGCTTTTCAGGTTTTTTATGGACATGTACGACTGATATATGAGAGATTATGTGGTCATACTATATACATATTTATATTTATGTTTATATATTTATACATTATATATTAAGATTTTATTTATTTATTTGACAGGCAGAGATTACAAGTAGGCTGAGAGGCAGGCAGAGAGAGAGAGGAGGAAGCAGCCTCCCCGCTGAACAGAGAGCCCGATGCGGGGCTCGATCCCAGGACCCTGGGATCATGACGTGAGCCGAAGGCAGAGGCTTTAACCCACTGAGCCACCCAGGCGCCCCTATAGATATATTTTTTACAACCTGCTTCTTTTTTTAGTGGACTACACTGCAGCATTTAGTCTTCATATACTCCTCCAAAATAGTATTTTTAATGTCTTTGATAACATTCTATTATATACCTTGTATCGTTTATATAACCTGGATCTTCTATTTAAGTACAAAATGTTTCAGTTGTTTTTGTTTGTTTATAAATATCACGCCCTTGCATAGTTATCTTCAGTGCACATGTATTTCCATAGGATGAATTTCTCGATGATATGCCCATAATTTCTGATGAGCTAAACCAGTAGTCTGAAATTCCCTTCAAGGTCCAGAACATTCCAATTAAGAGCCTGTGCTTCTAATAAACTCTTTTAAATGATTCTTCCTAGAGCTCAGCAGCAATCCTGCCACTTGCAGAAGGCCTTTAAGAGCATGTACTGAATTAGATATTAATTCCTTAACCTGGCATTCCCAGACCCTCTTTCTAGTCATGTGCCAGGCACTTTACACACATTATCTCTGACCCTCACAGTGGCCCAAGGCAGGTAGTGTTGCCTCATTTGATGGTATAGAAATCGATATGGAGAGAAGTTTGATAACTTGCCAAGGTCACATCACTAGTTAATGGGTGTTTGAATCCAGGTTGCTAAGCCTGTGTTCTTTTCCTTGGTGACTCTGACTAATGCTCTACCCAACCTCCACAGGAGAGAGGCAACCTACCACCCATACAGGGGCCAGTCTGTGGGGACTTGAGCCCCAGGTTTCATCTAGCCTTGTGATCTCATGGGAGTTACTGTCCTTGTCTCCTCCTCTCTGAGATGTGGATAATAACAGCAGGCATCTCATAGTGGTGTGGTTCAAAGTAAATGAATTACAGTACATAAAGTACTTAGACTTGTGTCTGGTACGTTGGAATATTAATGTCTTTTCTTATCATTACCATCACCATGATCATGTTCTTACTGTTTTGTTTTAAATATGTGAAAAATGTTTACTCTCACTAGTAAGCTAGAGAGGCACAAATTAAACCATATATTAGTAATTTTTTTTTTCTTTACAAGTTAGCACAACAGGTCATTCAAAATGACTCTAATAGTCAGTGCCCATGAAGGGTGGCTGGACAGGCATATTTTATTCTATTGCTGAAGGTGTAAATGGGCGTAAAGTTCTTAAAGGTATTTTTTCAACATAGGTGAGAAGGTTCTTTAAATCATTATTTAAAAAATTCTTTCTTATTTGAGTGTAGTTGACACACAATGTTACATTAGTCTCAGGTGTACAACACAGTGATTTGACAAGTTTTTATGTGATGCTATGCCCGCCACAAATGTAGCTCCCATCTGTCACTATGCAACACAATTACAATATTGTGGACTATATTCCTTATGCTATGCCTTTTATCCCCGTAGCTTATTCCTTCCATAACTGGAAGCCTGCATCTCTCATGCTCCCCCAAACCCATTTTGCTCACCCCCCACACTCTTTCCCTTTGGCAACCGTCATTTTATTCTCTGTATTTACAGGTTTGATTCTGCTTTTTGTTTGTCCATTTATTTATGTTTTTTAATTCTATGGATGAGTGAAATCATATGGTGTTTGTATTTCTCAGTTAGACTGATGGTTGCCAGGGGTTGTACAAAGTGGGTGAAGGGGAGTGGGAGATACAGACTTCCAGCTAGGAAGCACTTGTGTTGCTTCCATATCTTGGTTATTATAAATCGTGGTGCAATAAACTTAGGGGTGCACACATCTTTTTGAATTAGTGTTTTCATTTTCTTTGGGTAAATACCAAATACTGGAATTATTGCACCCTATGGTGTTTCTATTTTTAATTTTTGAGTAACCTCCGTACTGTTTT
Source organism: Neogale vison (assembly GCF_020171115.1). Lineage (NCBI taxonomy): Eukaryota > Metazoa > Chordata > Mammalia > Carnivora > Mustelidae > Neogale > Neogale vison. The sequence continues at coordinate 149,153,975 of NC_058092.1, read as the reverse complement.
CCAAAATGGCTATACCGGTTTGCACTCCCACCAGCAGTACATGAGAGCTCCTTTTCCTCCACATCCTCACAACACTTGTTATTCTCTGTATTTTGATTTTAGCTATTCTAAGAGGTGTAAGGTGATATCTCATTATGGTTTTGTTGTTGTCGTTTGGGTATTTTTTTTTTTTTAAGTAGTCTCCATGCCCAGCAGAGCCCAACATGGGGCTTGAACTCACAACCCTGAGATCAAGACCTGAGCTGAGATCAAGATGCTTAACTAACTTGACTGAACCACCCAGGCACACCTCTCATTGTGGTTTTGATTTGCATTGCCCTGATGATTAGCGATGTTGAGTATCTTTTCATGTATCTGTTGGCCATCTGTATGTCTTTGGAAAAATACCTATTTAGGTCCCCTGTCCATTTTTTAACTGGATTGCTTGGGTTTTTTGGTGTTGAGTTGTATTTCTTCTTTATATACTTTGTATATTAACCCCTTATTGGATATATTATTTGCAGATATATTCTCCCATTTAGTTGGTTGCCTTTTTGTTTTGTTGATAGTTTCCTTCACTGTGAAAAATGGTGTTCTTACTATTACATTCCAGGCAAACCAGGCTTGCTGGCCATTTCCCAAACATAATCATTGCTTGATCTATGCCTTTGCTCACACTGTTATCTGCTGTTGGCATGCTTGTCTGGTCTCTTCCTAATACTCGCTTTATGGCTCATATTTACTGATGAGGCTGGTAGAAGTAAATCCTCCTTATCTTTTCAAAACCACTCTCTTCTTGCTGCACGATCTCTCCCTTTTTCTTACACCACCTACAACTCTTTTTTATTTTTCATCCTGTCTGTCTGCTTTTAGGGTTTTGCAGGTACCTGTTTATTTCTTACTACACAAAAAGCTTGCTGAGGGCAGAGACCATTCTGGAAACTGTCATATACACAGTGTGGAGAACAGCATGAGGTAGAGTCAGACACTCCATATTTCATTTCCAAGTCTGCCCCTCTACAATCTTGGCATTATTTAACTTCTCTGTGCCCTAGTTTTGTATCTGTGAAATGCACATGATTATAAGACCTACTTTGTGGAGTTGTGGGGAGGATTAAATGCATAAATGTAAGTAATATGCTCGGAATCACGTCTGAGGCATAGCAAACGCTCAAGAAATGCCAGTTTTAATAATTTTACATAGTAAGCACTGGAGAAGTGTCAGTTTAATGAATGGAGGCACTCATAAATCATGATTAGTCAGCAGGCATTTGTCCGAGCTGTGCGGACTCTCTCTGGTTCTTATTTGTTACCGTCAGGAATTATGTTCTAGAATTATTTTTTTTTTAAAGATTTTATTTATTTATTTGAGAGAGAGAGACAGTGAGAGAGAGCATGAGCGAGGAGAAGGTCAGAGAGCGAAGCAGACTCCCCATGGAGCTGGGAGCCTGATGTGGGACTCGATCCCGGGACTCCAGGATCACGCCCCGAGCCGAAGGCAGTCGTCCAACCAACTGAGCCACCCAGGCGTCCCAGAATTAGTCTTGTCTCTGGGCGCTAATGGGATTGTGAGTATAGTAATGGTAATTGCTGAACTCTAATCTCTGGGTCAAAAAGTGAAGGTATAGGTAAAGCTTAGAGAAATAAGAAAGAAAATAACCTTTGGCAGACGACTTTTCAAGATTTTCCCAGAAGCCAAACTATTTCTGAGAGCACAGTCCCCCTCTGATGCCAACTGCAAACACCTGCCCAGCTGAGGGCATTTTGGGGCCAGAGCAACAGCACTGTTTGGCCCATAGGGCTTTCTACAAACAGGTGATCAAATATAAGTAGTTATGGGAGAAGTTGCAGTTGACCTGTCCATTTTGTGTTTCCCTAGAAGTTTTTGCTCCCACCTGAAAGAACAACATGGCTGTCATCATCCCATAGGTGTTCTGACCTCTCTCTTTTGATTTCCTATCCAATTTGAGCTCAGTCTCCAGCTCTCAGGTTTTGCAAGTTCCCTCTCTTGGCTAGGGCATTATGCTGAATGTTTCTGTACTTTTAGTGGTTACCCTAGGAATGACAACATATGTTCTTAATTTATCATAAAGTAATGTTAATCTATACCTTTACCCTCCTTCTGAGTAATACACTGCCTCTTTGCCAAAATTATTGTATTTCATCACATGGTACTAAAATCCATTTCTCTGGTCTAATGAAAGCCCTTGCGTCCTTAAAGAGGCTATGTCGAGGAAGAAGAATAGGTTTCAGTTTTCATGCTAACAGCAGTCAGTAAGGGCCAGAGTTCTGAAGCAATCTTCAAGGTCAGAGGGGAAGCCGATCCCTGAAGTTTTAGGAGCCTAGGACAAGCCCAGGAGAAATCAGAGATTAGATAAGAGAGCAATCAGAGATAAGATCTTGCTAGAAAAAGACAACCTACTAAGATTGAATCACGCAAACTGCAAATCTGAGCAGACCAATTACTTCTAAGAGGACTGAACTGGTAACTTAAAAAAAAAAATCCCAATAAACAAAAGTCCAGGGCCAGATGGTTTCAGTGATGAATTCTACCAATCATTTAAAGAAAAATTAATTCCAATCCTTCCCAAACTTTTCCAAAAAAACAAAAGAAGAGGGAACACTTATAAACTAATTTTATAAGCCCAAACCAGACTCGTTCTTTTTTTTATAAGCCAAAATCAACCTTCGTCTGATACCAAAACCAGATAAGAATGCCACAAGAAAATAAAATTACAGGCCAATATCCTTAGTGAACATAGATGCAAAAATCCACAATAAAATATTGGCACACCAAATTCCACAACACATTAAAAAGGTTCCTGTGATCAAGTGAGATTTATTCCACGAATACAAGGACGGCTCCATATTTGCAAATCGGTCATTGTGATACACCACGGAAACAAACGAAGGACAGAAATTATATGATCGTCTCAACAGACACAGAAAAAGCATTTGACAAAATTTGACATCCATTCATTACAAAAACTTTCAATAAACTGCATATAGAGAGAACATACTTCGGTGTAATAAAGGTCATATATGATAAGCCCACAGTTAACATCATTCTCGAGTGTGAAAAGCTGAGAGCAATTCCTCTAGGTCAGGAACAAGACAAGGAGGTCCACTCTCACCACTTCTGTTCAACATAGTATGGGACATTGTAGTAGAGTAATTATACAAGAAAAAGAAAAGGCATCCAAATCAGAAAGGAAGAAGTGAAACTGTCCCTATTTGCAGATTATATGGTATTATATGTAGAAAGCCCTATGACTGCACAAAACAGCTGTTAGAACTAACAAAAGCATCCAGCAAAGTTGCAGGAATTAAAATCAATGTCAGAAGTTAGTTGCATTTCTATATGCTAACAACAAACTATCAGAAAGAATTTGTTTTAAAATCCCATTTATAACTGCATCAAAAAGGATAAAAATCTCTAGAGCTAAATTTAATCTGGGAGGTGAAAGATAGGTACACTGAAAACTGTAAGATGTGGTTGAAAGGAACTGAAAAAGATACAAATAAATGGAAAGACACTCTGTATTCATGGATAGGAAGAATTCATATTGTTAAAATGTGCATACTGCCCATAGCCTCCTGCTGTTTAAATGCAATCCCTATCAAAATTCCAAAGGCGTATTTCACAGAAATAGAAAAAAAATTCTAAAATTTGAATGGAATCACCAAAGACTCTGAATAGCCAAAACAGCTGGAAAAAGAACAAAAATGGAGGTACCACATTTCTTAATTTCAAACTATATTACCAAGCTATAGTAATCAAAACAATATGTATTGTCATAAAAGCAGACACTTAGATGAATAGAACAGAACAGGGAGTGCAGAAATAAACCTACACATATGTGGTCTATTAATTTATGACAAAGAGCCAAGAATACACAATGGGAAAAAGATAGTCTCTTCAATAAATGGTGTTTTAGGAGAATTTGACAGCCACACATAAAAGAATGAAATCCGACCACTGTCTTACACCATACACAAAAATCAGCTCCAAATGGATTAAAGACTTTAACCTAAGACCTAAAACCATAAAACTCCTCAAGGAAAATGTAGAGGGTAAGCTGCTTGACATAGGCCTTAGCAATGATTATTTTTATATTATAGCAAAAGCAGTCAACAAAAGAAAAAATAAACAAATGGGACTACACTAAACTAAAAAACTTACTGTACAGCAAAGGAAATCATAAACAAACTGAAAAGACGATGTACAGAAGGGAGAATATTTCTGCTAATCATGTATCTGGTAAGGGGTTAATAACTCCCCACCTGTAAAGAACTCATACAAATCAATAGCAAAAGAAACAATCTGATTTAAAAAATGGGCAGAGGAACGAAGTGGACATTTTTTCAAAGAACACAGAGACATAATAAGGTGCTCTACATCACTAATCATTAGGGAAATGCAAATCAAAACCACAATGAGATATCACCTCTCAGTTATTAAAACAGTTGCCATCAAAAAGGTAGGACAATTAGTGCTGGCCAGAATGTGGTGAGAGGGAACCCTTGTGCACTGTTGATGGGAATGCAAACTGGTACAACCACTGTGGAAAACAGTATGGAAGCTCCTCCAAACACTGAGAATAGAATTACCCTATGATCTGGTAATTACACTTCTGGGTATTTGTTTTTTTTTTCCTTTTTAAAATTTTATTTTAAACTTTTACTTTTTCAGTGTTCCATGATTCATTGTTTATGCACCACACCCAATGCTCCCTGCAATCTATGCCCTCCATAATACCCACTACCAGGCTCACCCAACCCTCCAACCCCCTCCCCTCCAAAACCATCAGATTGTTTCTCAGAGTCCACAGTCTCTCATGGTTTGTGTATCCCTCCGATTTCCCCCAATTCCCTTCTCCTCTTCATCTCCCCATGTCCTCCGTGTTATTCCTTATGCTCCACAAATAAGCAAAACCATATGATAATTGACTCTCTCCACTTGACTTATTTCACTCAACATAATCTCCTCCAGTCCCATCCATGTTGGCACAAAAGTTGGGTATTCATCCTTTCTTTTTTTTTTCTTTTTTTTTTTTAAAGATTTTACTTATTTATTTGAGAGAGAGACAGTGAGAGAGAGCATGAGTGAGGAGAAGGTCAGAGAGCGAAGCAGACTCCCCATGGAGCTGGGAGCCTGATGCGGAACTCGATCCCGGGACTCCGGAATCATGACCTGAGCCGAAGGCAGTCGTCCAACCAACTGAGCCACCCAGGCGTCCTGGGTATTCATCCTTTCTGATAGCTGTGTAATATCCCACTATATATACGGACCATTTAAATGAAGGAAATGAAATCACTATCTTGAACAGGTATCTACACCAGTGCACTCATTGAAGCATTATTTACATTAGCCAAAACTTGGAAACAGCCTGTGTGGGTGGGTGGGTGGGTGTGGGGGTGAATGGGCGTATGTATATATAAGTCAGAGAAAGGCAAGCACTGGATGATATTCCACTTACATGTGGAACCTTAAAAAAAAAAACAAAAACAAATTTGTCCATACACACAATACATTGATGGTTGCAGGAGGCAGAGTGGGAACATGTGACAGTGGGGTAAATGTACAAACTTCCAGTGTAAGACAAATAAGTCACAGAGATGTCATGTACAAGTGGAGAGTATAGTTCACAATGCTGTATGGTACGCTGTATGGTATATTTGAAAGTTACTAAGAGAGTAGATATTAAAAGTTCTCATCTCAAGAAAAAAGTTATAACTTAGTGATAGATGTTAACTAAACTTATTGTGGTCATCATGTCACAATAAATACATTTATCAAATCATTATGCTCCACACCTTGGACTAATCCAATGTTCCATGTCAATTACATCTCAGTAAAATGGGGGAAAGATCTGCCTAATGAAAGACCTTTGCAGCCCAAAGTCTCTCCTGCGGGTTGTTTTAGGATTTCCTGGATTACTGGTGACTCGGGGTAGTCTAAACGCATTGCTCTCTAGGGAGGGGGCAGGTCACAGTCAGAGGGGAACAACATACAATTGGAGGCTTGCCAGTGACGTCATCAGGATGGTTGCCATCACACGGGGGAATGAACATGAAGAACAGGGAGTGAACAAACAGAAAAATGACTGAAAATACCTTCCGGACAAGAAGGAGGGCTGTTTGTCCTATGCAGTGCTTGCTTCTACAAACACAATGTGGAGCACTGTTTAAGCCGACAGGGGTGGGAGGGGGGCTCAGTCTTGAGGTGGCCTTTGGAGGACTGTTCTGTTCTTCCATTGGTTGTTATGTCACTGATTTCATTAAGTCACGGAGGCATAAGGTTGACTGAGAGATAACAGTGTTAGCCATGTGTGTTAACTGACCATGTGGGGAAAAAGGTAAATCCTCTGCTGGACAGGAGCCTGTAAAACCCGAGACCCCAGCTTTCCAGACCCTTTTAGGGAGCACCCGGTAGTTCCTAAGGAATCCGTCCTCCATTCAGTTCATTTGCTCACAGGAGCATCAGCCCTCAGGGGCACCCGGGAACAGGGAAGAACCAGACTTTCTTTCCTGTTTCATATCTCAGAGTCAGGGGGCAGTGGTGGCTGGGGGGTGGGGGGGGGAAGGGAGGAGGGACTTTAAAACTACAAAAAGTGGACCGTTAAGTAGAATGGGGCAAATCCACATGAAATTCAAAGTAGGCTTTCTCCAGAGACAGATCCTGCACGCTGAGACTTGCAAATAAAGCTCTGGGAAGCCACGAGGGTAAACACAAACCAAGAAAACCAAGTCCTTGTTTAAATTGCTTTTGGAAGAGAAGCAACCACAAGATGACATTGCCCCCTGCCTCCCTATGCATAAAAGGGACACAATGAAGGAGAAGCTTGACCTGAAACAAGAGTAAACTTAATTGGTGTCTAGTTCTTAATCTTTCTAGGTGCAAGCTGGGAACCGCTGGGAATTGGTGTCTAACTGGACAGATAATGCAAATGAACATTTTCTCTGGGGCTCCACCCCACCTCCTACCTGGTACTCTGAAAAGAAAAACAAAGATTGCTGATAGATCTACCCTAAGGTGTGAGTCATTCCCACAGATATTTGCATTTAAATGAACCAAAGCTTCAAACTGAAGGACTTGTCTGAGACAAAGATCTCTGTGCATCCAGACTCTGGGGCTTTACCGGGCTTTCCAGCGGCCCAGGACGATCCTAGATAAAAATGATTGGGTGCCCCCGTTTTGAGGGGCTCAACTGAAGCCAGTGTAGATGAACATCATTTTTTACATCCTTTTATACCTCCTGCCTTCCACCCAGCTGTTCTCAAGCCTGGACATCCTGAGCATTCATGCATCAGCCAATTTATTTCTGCATTCCTTCTGACTGGTGCAAAATTTAATCTAATTAAAAACTTAATCAGGTGAAGCAATCAACACGCTATGGAAATCCAGGGTTTCTACCCTTTGCATAATGTACAAATAAGAAAAAAATATATTTACCTGAATAATTAGTAGTTTCAAAGTGTCTAATAATTACTACCTGCTGTGAGCAAACTCTTGGAGAGGAGGGAAGGTAGAATTAACTTAGGGGGCTGATCAAAAATGTGTTGTGGATTACCCATTTTAAAAAAACAAAATCAACTGCATAAATTCAAAGATCTAGTTGTTTATTAACTGATTCATGAATCAGGCAGCAGCCCACTTAGCAAATAGAGAGGAGCTCTGGTCTGTGGAGTTGTACAAAGGGGAAGGAGGGTGGTCAAGAAATTATCAGCAGAAGAAAAGAAAGGATTATTTATCAACAAAAGAAAAAAACTGAGGATTGTTTCAGGCAATGTCACTTTCCCTTAGGGGGAAGAGTAGAGAGTCTTTGGGGGAGACGATGGAGAAAGCCAGGTGACGGACCACCTCCTTATTCTGGACAGAAAATTCCTCAATGACCGGCTAAAATTACATTTCTGGGGGAAGTTGAAACTTGCCTTCAGTGACGTCATTTGGGGCCTGAGGTTTTCTTTTTAACATCTGGTTGTTGGAGAATGATGAGGTGTTCACCAGACCAGAACTCCTGGTCCAGGTAGACCGGCAAAGCCAGTGCATAAAGGACAAAACAAAGGACATAAAGGACCACACGGACATCAGGAATGGGCCAGGCTGACCATCTGTTCCTAACAGGCTTCATCTGACAGTCGGTCCAGGAGGAGGGGGAGTGAATTTTGCCTCTCGAAGGTCTCTCTCGATCTCTACAACTCTGGGTAGGAGCCTCAGTTTTCTTATCTGGCCAATAGGGCCCAATCCTTGTTGCTATAGGCACCGCCTGGAGTAACGTATGTCCAAGCACATGGTAAGTTCTAGAGTGCTCCAGAGATGTTAGATATTTTTATTAAATGACTGGTTTTGTAGCAAACAGGCACAGAAAGAGGAAAGAGGTCAAAGCGTAAGTTTGGACAGTGGGTATTGGATTAGTTCTGAAAAGTAGGTAAAGTCTGAGGAACATAAGGATTTTAAAATCTATGAGAGCCAGGAAGGAGTTCTCTCAGGCTGACGAAAATCACAGTATCCATCCACTCATTTAAAAAATTATTTGCTCAACAAATGTCTATCGTGTGTTTGATCTGAATCAGGCAGAGGAGCACATGCCTCGAGGCAAGAATGTGCAGTGCGTGCTGGCAGCGTGGGAAAGGAGGTGGAAGAGCATTCAAAGAGAGAGACGGAGACGGAGAGGCAGAGAGAGGAGGGGAGAGAGCAGAAGAGGGAGCTGGCCAGATCAAGGAGTCCGAATGAGTGGGCGGCTTTGATTCCGTAGGTACAGAGCCGCTGCCCTTGAAGACAGACCCAAGGAGAATGAATAAGCCTTTCGAGTCTGCGGCGGACACTCACCTCCCCAACAGCGCATGTGGAGAGCGGAGCGCCCAGCTCGGAGGCACTGCTTGGAGTTCCTGGAGGGAACCCGGGAGAGGTTCCCGGAGCTGTGCCAGCCCAGGTGCCCAGATTATGAAAGCACCTGGCAGGCTCAAGCCTGATGTGATTCTGTGACCCCCCCAGTGCCTTTTCATGGTTCAAGTCCTGATCTCTTCTTCCAGAAGCCTCTGACTTTTCCAAGCCTCTTAAGATGGAGAGGATTCTAGAGAACAAAATGCATGTTTGTGGGGAGAGGGCTCTCCTAGGGCAAAGCCTAAGGCCCTTTTGAATAGCCCCTGACAGCCCAGAGGGGCACGTGAGCAGCACCCGCCGCCAGGGGTGACAGAGCAGCTTAGGCAGGCTCACCCTCAGCATGCTCTCCGTTTGGAAATAAGACGGGTACACTTTGTCCTCATGGCTTCTTCATCCCACACATATACTACTGGGCAGAAGCAAAAGAAGGTGGAATTGGTGCAGTTGTAGAGAAGGCTAGAGACTGGCCGGGGTGGGGAAGGGGGGGTCAGGAGGCCTGGATTCTGTTCCTGCTCCTTTGTAGGTGGGTGGTCTTATGACCTTGGGAAGTGACCTTGTCTTTCTGGGTATCTGTTCACTCACTTTTCAACTGCAGGTGTTGGGATTAGAGCTGTGGTCCTGACCCAGAAGGTGGCTGAGAGGAGGATGGGGAAATCAGCCTCTTCCAGGAGGGGAGCGCAGGTGCATGCAAATTAAGAACCCCATTCAGGAATCTTAGTGACACTGGCTTCGCTCTTCTCACCAGGCCCGCAGGCACAATTTCTAACTGCCCGCCCAAGGCTGGGCGTGAACGCCGCTGTGGGTGGCTGTGGGCTAGATGAAGGTGAGGAGGTTGGGGTTCCCCAGGAAACTGTCCCTTCACCCCGATGCCCCCAAATTCCATGTTGATATTTTCAACTCCAGGATCGTGTCGCATCTGTGAAGCAGAATCCGATCTGCCTAGTGCCAAAGAGGAAATCAACAAGAGTGACACTTTATAGGAAACAGCTGAATCTTCAGTCTTCGAGGACGCAGAAATGCTAACCATTAATCCCCAAATTTCAGGGCATTGCAACCAAGTTGTAATTAAAACAATGAGGTCGATTGCCTGGGTACTGAACTGAAAATTCCTCCAGGGAGTTACACCGCCCAATCCTTGTGCAGAAATGAACGCGAGAGGGGATATTTTCAACTCTGGTCTGACCTCTTTGGCTTTGATTCCGGTTTTCTCTTTCTTTCTATCCTCTCGGTGATACATGGTTCACCCTCGGCGGCCTCCCTCCTCCTCCGTCCGCACGCAGTCCCTCGTGGGGGGCTACCCTGTCCTTCTGGCCCTGGGCCCCGGGAACCTGGGCTCCCAGGTTCTGAGGTCCTTGCTCTTGTCACAACCATTTCGCTCACACCTTCCTGTCAGTGAGTCTGTCTGACCTCTGTCACTCTCCTCAAACCTCCTCTGCCTTCTTCATAGAACGACCTCGCCTCTTACTCCACAGAGAAAATGCAGTCCATCTGGAAGCAGCTATTCTCTTGTCCCTCTGCTCCCCAAGCCAGCTGGACCCCCTCCTGTGGCCTCAGGGGTCTCTGCCCTGGACCCGGTCTGGTAGCCACTGCTACCTGGGAGCCCCCACTTCTCCTTCTCCTGCCAGTTCATAAGCACCCCATCCACACGTAGCGTTAAGAGGAAAGGCTACGGTTCCTCAACAGGAACTGTTGGCTGTCAGGCGATCCTTGACCAGAGGATGGGGCTAATGGTCTTCTCTTTCCACCCATTCCATAGTCACTTTGACCATATGGAGTCCAGCTCAAGGGACGCTGCTCCCTGGCCTTGGCACCCTGCCCAGTCCTTGGGTTGTGCGGCTCCTCTCTCTCACCCATGGTTCCATGGGTGCCATCTGGCTTTCTGCTGGGATGAAGGAGGCTTCAGGGGCTCTGAGTCTTGAGGGTAGAAGAAGGGGACAGAAAAAAAAGGCCCATCATGGTCCAGCCACCTACGGAAACAACTACAAGACAGACCAAGCTTTCTTTCCTTAGTATTCACGGTGGGATTTTATTCATCAAGACCATCTTTCTCTGTTTTGTCCTTTTCATTACCCTTCCTGGGAGTGTGGATGGGACACATACATCACTAGGACATGGCAGAAGGGAATAAAATGCTGTCCTGTGCAGTGATGCTCTCCAGTATTGTCGAAAAATAATCCTTCTGCTGCCCTCAACCCACTCGCTCGCCTTCTACCCCCAACAGCACCTCCTGCTTGAAGAAGTGGACAGCCCCTTGCCCACCACCAGCTGCTCACCAGCCCCAAACACCTTGCCTTTCAACGTTCCTTGAAAACTGCCCTGTGCAAGCTTCCCAGTGCCCTCCAGTTGCTCGATTCGAGGCAGGGTTTTCAATTTTTCTGTTTGTTTCTTTGACTTTTCCAGAAACATCCCCTCTTCCAGGGCCCAGGCCATCATGATCCTTGTTTCTTTTTATCTAGAAGCTGATCCTTCCCAGAACTCTCTGGCTCTTCGATGCAAATATTTCCTGTCCGTTCTCATGACTCTAACCTGCCATTTCTTCCTTACAATTTTCAAACCTTAGCATGTGACTTGGCGCCTCCCCACGGAGCTCTACACCCCCAAATCTCCGTATTTGTTAAGTGTCCCGTCAAATGTCCCTCAGCCACTTCAAGCTCAATTGTCCCCACGCCCAATCAGGCCCAAATCAAACTTGCTGCCCTCTTCCCTAAATACTCTTCTCATGTTTTTTTTTTTTGGTCTTTGAAGACAGCCTCGGTCATTCACGATGTCACCCAAACTCACCCGCCATTCATCTGGTCGCTTTCTCTTCCCCCACGCCTGCCTTCTGTGAGGCCTTATCATCTCTCCTGTAATCAGCGCTCCTCCAGACACTCCCCATGGTGCTGCCAAGATAATCTTTTTAAAACCACTCCAGGGATTTAGACCTACCTATGGCTCTCTGTTGACTTATGTCAGCACGAAATCCAAATCTCTTGTCAAGACCAAGAGACTATTCTCGATCTCAACAGGATGAAAAGTCAGGAGACCCAATGATATGTAAGGTAAATAGTCATCCTCTGATCTAAGCTGAGTACAAAATCAAAAGTCTACAGAACTTGGTTTGTTTCTTAAATAAAGGAGGCTGTAGAGATACGGAATGTTCATAAACACCAGGGGATGAACCTGGTCTGGTAGGAAGGCTAGAGTGAGCGGAACACAGCTGCAGAGCTACCTGGGTGCACTCCCATCTTCCTCCCAAGTGTCTCCTCCAACGGCTTCTGTAGTATGGTTACTATTCTCCCCTCGGCTTGCTCCTTTGAATTCATCGCTTTTTTTTTTTTCCTTGGGAAGTCCTCTGTTGCCTTGTAACTGTGTAATGCAGCTCTCCCCTAACACATGTTCGATAAGAACGTTACCTGCTCTTTGAATAAATGGATGCATGTGTCTCCTAGACCACGGAGATTAGAGTAACCCACTCACACCCAACAGTAAATTAGCCTGGATGAATTTACGCTTGAATTCAGTGATCAAGTGGTAGGAAAAAGAAGATAGAACTTGTGTGGGGAGAGAGAGGAGCAGTAAGTTCAGGGCAAGAGGAGGAAGAAGCATAACAGGGTGATTCCAGAAAACGTGTTGGGACAGGCTCGGTGAGGTTCCATACTGAAGGCCTTCTGGAAAGTGCAAAGTTGCAAGGTGTCTGGGGAGTAGTGGTGTGTGGTTCAGTGGATGCAGAAATAGAATAAAAGGGCACCAGGCCCTCCGCGGTCTCATCTCACCCTGACTCTTGGCAGTGCACCAGGGACAGGCCCACAAGACCTTCTCTTTCTGTTCCAGCCACACTGGCCCTGGTAGTTTCTGGAGCCCCCAGGTTCTTTGACCTTAGCACTCCTGAAATCAGGAGCGCCCTTCTCTCTTTGTTTTAAAAAACAGATTTTATTATTATTCAAGTATGGTGAGGTCACCAGGTCAAGAAATGATGCCATGGAAAAGAGGGTTTGTCCTCACTATGGAAGGGGTGTTGGGGGTGTTCCCAGTCCTCCATTTCTGAATTGGAAACCTGATGCCTGATGGGATGGTATTTGGAGATGGGGCCTCTGGGATTCAGAGCCCTCATGAATGGAACCAATGCCCCTAGAGTTACAGGTGGGACATTCTGTGTTGTGCGAATGGAGGTCTTGGTTCTTGGATTCCCCATGGAAGATTTACATGAGGATCTGTGCTCAGATAAAGACGGCAAGGAAAGAAGCAAGCAGGGTCTTAAGGCTAGCATTATCTCGAGGTAGGAGAGTGCATAGGCCCAGATGTGGCAATGGCCCTGATGCTACAGGGGATTTTTCTTTTTCTATAAGCAGGGTCTTGGGTCACAGACAGGATGGTCTCTACTGGAGGCTGCTTCCTGTTGTCTGGGGGACTCCTCCCACAGATCAGGAGGGGGAGTTTTTGACCTTACAAGGTTTGTACCAAATCTCATGGCAGGCTTCCCCCATCAGGGGGCCCCAAACCTCAATGCAAGTGAATTATAATGAATCTGGGGGTCACCCTGGGGCAGAGGTAGAAGAAGAGAGGGCCTGGGCTCCTGGGTGGCACAGTGGGTTAAAGCCTCTGCCTTCGGCTCAGGTCATGATCTCAGGATCCTGGGATCGAGTCCCACCTCAGGCTCTCTGCTCAGCAGGCAGCTGCTTCCTCCTCTCTCTCTGCCTGCCTCCCTGCCTACTTGTGATCTGTCTGTCAAATCAATAAATAAAATCTTAAAAAGAAGAAGAAGAAGAAGAGAGAAGAAGAAGAGAGGGCATGTTCTGCACCTGTGGCTTTGGTCTCTTAGACCTTGGGGTCTTGGAAGCCACAAGGTCAGAATGTTCTACCCTGGGCTTTGAATGTGTCCCCTTTACTGCCCTTGCCTCCAGCTCCTGTCTAATTATTGCCTAGTCTATCAAGAGCTCCCTAGCCTCTTCTGCTCTGTGAGGACACAGTGAAGAGGCTCTCTATGAGCCAGGAAGCAGGATCTTACCAGTTGTGAATCTGCTGGCACCATGACATTGGACTTCCATCCTCCAGAACCGTGAGAAATAAATGTTTATTGTTTATGAGCATCCGGGTCTCTGGGATTTTGTGCCAGTGGCTCAAGGCAGGTACCCTAGGAGTTATACTCATAGCTTTCAAGAGGAGGGGGATACCACTTTAGGAGAGACACATGGGGAAGCACCAGGGCTGGTCAAGGAGGCAAGTAGAAGAGAGGGGGGAATGTGAGCCTGAACCTTTATTGTATTTCCCAGGGGAAAGAGCAGGTAGGGAAAGCAGGCTCAGGGTTGGCTATTCGAGGGGCTCCAGTACCCCAACTGGGGTGATTAGGGCACAGGGGTGGTGGCCCAGAGTGTGACAAGAAATCCCAAGCAAGATCAAGAAAAGTAAACCCATACGTTTATTCATCAGAGAGAACCTACAGAATACCAGACACGAAGATTTTAGAAACAGAGGATACCTAGATGGCTCAGTTTGTTAAGCAACTGCCTTTGGCTCAGGACATGATCCCAGGGACTTGGGATCAAGTCCCACATTGGGCTCTCTGCTCAGTGGGGAGTCTGCTTCTTCCTCTGTCTTTCTCCTGCTTGTGGTCTCTCTCTCTCTTACACACACACACACACACAAATAAATAAATAAAATCTTAAATAAACAAACAAAAAAGGTCTTAAAAACAAACCCAGGGAAAAAAAAAGACAGTAGAAAAAGCAAATATGGTTAGATTGATAGTACAATTCTCCGAAGCAACAGCGGAATGTGGACTACACTGGGATTTCATTTTAAAGTACTAAGAGAAAAATAACTGATATCCAAGAAATCTATGTCAATATAAACATTATTTAAGAGTCAGGGGAACACAGGTATTTTCAGACAAACAAGGATTAAAATAATTTTCTGCTAAGATAGGCTCCCTAGAAGAATTATGAAGTACGTGTTTCGAGGGTGAGTAAAGTGAACCCAGAAGGAAAGAGCAGGCTGCCAGGAGGAGGAAGGTAAGGGAGGAAATTAATAAACAAAGGAATAAATCTAGATAAACGCTTGATGTGAAACAGGTAGACCTTGAGCAACATTCTCAACATTCACTCCTTCAGCAAATATTTATCGAGCATCTACAATGTAACGGCCATTGTTTTAGGGTAGGTGAGATAAGGCTGGATGAACCAGACCAAATGCCCACCCTTATGAAGCTTATAAATAAATAAGTAAAATATTTAGTATGCTACCGGAGGAGATATGTAAAGGGGAAAAATCGAGCAGGGGCAGGGGATAAGACTGTAGGAAAGAGGGGCAGGGATACATAAAACTCCAACCTCACCGCCGGAGGCCAGTGCCCATGTGGAAAACCCCACGAGCTCAAAATGGCGTCACGGAGGCCAAGTCGCCAAACCCGGGTTTTAACACCGAACCTCGCTGCAGTTTCTGCCTCCCCCAGAATGGAAGTCTTCACCGCTCTGTCAGGAATTTCCTGATCAAAACCTATAAGGCCCTCTTCAGCCACCAGAGGAAGATAATGTCATCCATGTAATAAGACCCGGTATCCGTCCCCCTGAGGGAAGGTGACCTTGCCTGAAAACAATCCTTTCTTTTGCTGATAACTCTTTGCCCCACCCTCTTTCCTATTAAAAACTTTCTATTTTGTACAGCTCCTCGGAGCAGCCCTCTAGGGATTCTTGAATCTTTTAGTAAAGCCGATTAGATCTTGCAATGTACTTGGTTGAATTTTTTAACAGGTGTTAAGAACCGTCGGGTCTATCTCTGCCTTCACCATGTTAGAGGCAGCCCTGCCTCCTCCACCCCCCACCCAAAATGACAAAGAAGAAAAGAAGAAAAAAGAAAAGGACGTTATGACAGGCCATCCCTGACCTTTCAAAGGGATGATCTGTGAAGATGAGTGGAAAGTCATGGGCAGTGAGGGGACTTGCCGTGGGCCACTTTGGGCGTGGAGGATGGTTGGTAGCCAATGCTGCATTTTGAAGTTTTAGAGACAAAGTAACCACCTAACTGGGCGGGGGCCCTTGGAACTGAGCGGGTCTTGATAAGTTGGAGTGTTATTAGAATTCAGCATTTGGAAGGGTTTGGGTAGAAGAATGCTTAAATCAAACCCTTTTTGAGGGAAAGTAAGAAACAGACTTTGTGGGTTGTGGCCAGTCATAAATTTGTTTTAGTGCCAGAGTTTTTAAAAAGTGGATTTTACAATCTATAAATCAGTTTTATTTATGAACTTAAACTTGATCTATTTTCTAAGCATTTCTACGCATAAAATAGGCTGAGCTAGCCTGGTGTTACTTGGACCGTGAAGCTGCACAGCTGTGAAATATCAGAGGTTCCCAACTTAGAACACTTGGATGTGTCTAATTTATAGACAACATTAATGAATAGAAGGATGGGAGCTTCTCTTCCTCTGACTTGCTGGCCACTTCTGGGAATGCCCCCCCAACCCCAGGTTCTGACATGTTGAGCTAGGTGGGGAGCACCTCTGGTGGTCCTAACTGATGCAAGAGCCATGGTCATGAGAGGGGACACTGTTGCCCTGCTCACCTGGCCCCTTGGGACTGACATCCATCGACCCCATGGGTGAAATTGTTAGCTAGATGCTAGGCCTGCGTAGTGGAAGGAATGTCCGGAGGCAGAGTCCAAGTCCTTGATGGGGATAATGTAGAGACAAGAGCTAGAGGCAAGGACGGTGACAAAGAGGTTATATATTAAAAGCCCAGGCAATGGGGGACTGGGAGCATCATATTCTACCCTTGTGTCTTCCAAGACCTTGGGCCCGATAGATCAAGAGCTATAGGTGCAGACCCAGTGCTCTCCTCTTCCTCCTGTGCCCCAGAGTAACCCCTGGACTCATAATGCATTTGCTTTGCATGTACAGCTCCCTCCCAACCTAGTCCCATGAAGAAAGGCTGCCTTGATGCTTGGGGACCAACCTCGAAGGGCCAAAAACTGTGTGAGGAGTTTCCCAAAGGACTGGAAACAGCCTCCATTAGAGACCATCCCACTGTGCGTCCCAGCTCCTCCCAGCCCAGAGAGACACAGTAATATCCAATTCCAGAACAACGTAGGGGCCACATCCCCCTAGAGAAACCTGTTCCCTCTCTCACCTTGAAAGTGTACTTCGGCTTTAATTAACTGCTTTATGCTGGCTGCTTTCCTTCTGGCTGTCTTTTATTAGAGCACAGATCCCACGTAAATCTCGTGAGGAGTCCAAGGACCGAGACCTCCATTCACACAACACAGACTCTCCCACCGCTGACAAAATGGGCTTTATTAAATATACACTCTGCTGGGAGTTCACTTTCATCCAAGTAGGGTCTCCATGGGAAAATGAATTCTGAGTTTCAAACAGCTGAATTTCATCAATTTCTGCAATGCATACTCACACGGGAGGGTTGCAAAGCCAGATGACGATGACCTAAGAGCAGGAAGAAAGATTCCTTGCCTCATTGAGGGGAACGCGCTTCCCTGTCAACGGTCAGAGCTTGGTCTAATCATGGAGAGTTGAACTTGGCTCTGGGTAGGGGCGTGGGAAAAAGCTCCTGTCAGTCAAGCTCAGGAGAATGAGTCAGCCTTCTAAGACCAGGGTGGAGGGCCAGCAAGAGGCACCTTAAGGAAACAGCTAACCAGATCAAGAAGGTGTGCCACACCCTAGTTCTACCCTGAACAAGCAGTGGGTTCATTCTCCTTTGAGAGGGAGTGGGTGTGGGGCCGGCAGGGGTCAGCCCCTGATCTGCCAGGCCAGGAGCTGGGAGGTGGGAGCTGGGATGCCCATGGCCTCTCTTGGCCTCAGGCAATGCTGTCCTAGAGGGATTCAGGTCAACTGTGAGTCAAGGTCAGCTGTGCTGAGCCTCTGTTCTCTTGTCCTCTGAGCCTTTGTGAGAACACACCTGGGAAGGACCACCACTGACGGGCTCAGGGACCCAAAACCTAAAGTCTCTTACTTTAGGTTTGTAAAGATGGGAACCCATCTTACAGTCTTACAAAAACAGAAACCTGAGGGTAATAAACTCTGCAGTCTTTATGCCAATTGCTGAGTAATCTCATCATCAGCATCACCTGGGGAGCTTAAAAAAAAGCATGCCACTATCTGGACCGCACCCTGGACACGCTGGATCCAGAATTCTGGGGAGGAGTCCAGGAATGTGTAATTTATCAACCTTCCCAGGTGATTCAGATCATAAACTAGGTCTGGGGAAACTCTGACATAAAGGATCCAAATAGAATTCTCACACTGGTGATTCAATCACTGAAACCCTCTTGACATAAAAAAAGCTCGTCTAAATCAATAGGAAAAATATGAACAGTGCCGTGGAAAGAAGACAAAGGCAGTTTTATTTAAAAAAAAAAATAGAAGTCATCAATGGTTACATGGAAAGATGTTCATCCTTCCTACTACACTGTTGAAGCAACCAGATGTGATTGTTTTTACCCGACAAATTGGCGATGCTGAAAACACTGGATAATTCTCAGCATGGCAAGTTGTGAGGAAGCCGGCACGGCCGCACACTGTTGGTGGGAATGTGACTTGATACAATGTGTTTACAGAACCATTTAGCTATCTCCGTAGAAATTGTAAATACATGTGAAAGTTTTAAAGACATATGGCTTTCATGAAACGATATTCAAACATCTTACATTATGGGTATATTTGGAGAAGCAAGCAAAACGTGTAAGAATGGTCCTGGCAGCATTGTTTATGGTAGCACATTCTGGATACAACCTGAACATCCGTTAGTAGGAGACAGTATGTCCTCTAAGGGGCAACCACACAATGGATTCCTATTCAACTCTTAAGAATACGTTAGATCTATAGCGTTGATCTGGAACAATGTCTGGGAGTTGCTATTTCATGAAAAAGCAGAATGTATGACTGGGATGCATTTGCAGGAAAGCGAAAATGGGTAGATATGGGTATTGGTGTTTATATGTGCACAGAGTACTGAGAGGGGAACGTGAGAAACCATAAAAATGAAATAACTTCTAGAGAATGAGGTGTGGGTAAGAGAGGTGCTTTTGTTTACTTTCATTTGACAACTTTGTAAATTATTGTTTTCCCATGAGCATTTATTACTTGTGTAAAGACAACACAAGGCAAAGAAACTGAAATGAAGAAGTGAGGACTTATACATACACAGCCTCTGTGAGTACGGGGACCCCATTTTCTGGTCTTGTTCCCCGTAGCAGATGCCCCTAGAAGGTCCACCACCTCCCACACCCCCCACATTGTTGCAGCCGTGCATTCAGACTTAGTTCCAGTGATTTGCACTTGCCGTGAGCCTGTGTCCTTCCACTTTCTACCTCAGGACCTTTACCTACACCCTGAGTCTGATGCTAGGGAGGTTCAGGGGAATTGAAGCCCCAGGGAGTGAGCCTGGAGAGGGAAGTGACTTGGGGGGGAAAGTTCCCGTCCTAGCCTGGGCTCCAGGAGGCGCTCTTCTCCCAGGGCCTGACAGGGTCAAGTCCTGACAGCCCAGCCTTCCTCTCCACTTCCCTCTCTCCTGTTCTGGGGTCAACACCCCAATCAGCCACCTCCCCCACGTACTAGTCTCAGCATCTGCCTTGCAGGGAACCCCGATGAAGTCACTCCCGCAAGAACTGTGTGTTCTTGGAAGCCACTGTTCTCTCAGGCTATGACACCGACTATGGTGGTCCCATTAGCAATGACCAAGATTCAGCAACACGACAGGCTCTCTGCTGTGTGGACCACCCCATTTGATCATCCCAGGGATATAGAGTGGAAATTATTCTGATCCCCATGTACAGGGCGGGAGAGTGGGGACTGGGGTCACCGAGTCCGAGCCTTGGGGAGCTGGGGGTGGACAGGTGGGCAGTGCCCCAGCTCTGGATGGATGAGCTCATGCTCCTGGGCCCTTGCTTGTAGGCTACGGTGCCCGCAGGCCTGATCTGTGGGTTTCCCGGTCGCCGGAAGTAAGAGACCAGTTACAAGTCTAAACTGGACAAAAGCAGACCAAGAGATTAGGGTACAAGTGTCCAGCACTTTGGAAACTGAGCGGTGAAGATGTAGAAGGCATTTCTTCTTGGAAGGGAGGAGCCCCCTCAGCCAGGATCCGGGGAACCATCCCTCTCTGCTGTGTCCATCGCCAGGGGCATAGGCTGGGTGGGGCACGTAGATTGGTGGGGGGCTGGGGGTGCTCAGGTCACCAGCCTCACTGTGGGAAACAGGTGCAACTCCTTCAGGGAAGAGCGGGAGCGGAGAATGGAGCCCTCACTTGAGGATGGGTCGGAAGCTCCCCCAGAGCTCCGTGAGCAAGGAGTCCTGGTCACCCGTCCTCCCGGCGAGAACGTTCTTCAAGAAGAAACCACTGGGTTTGCGTGCAAATGCAGCTTCAAGATGAATTCCCAGCTCTTCCCTTCAGCCCCGATCTCATCCCGAAATCCTCCCTCCCCGTCGATAATTCAGAGCTCCCTTTGGAGAAGGCGAGCAAGGGGGAAGGCGGCACCGGCAAACTAGACTAACCCTGTTTAGAAATTTCCAACAAGGCCCAGGTGGCAAGCCCTCTGGGGCTGGGGCCCACCTGGGGGTGGCCCTTGGGGGTGGTCTCATGGCAACATATCACACACACCTGGTCATGGCTCCTCCTGGGGGCCGCCTCCGTCCAGGCCCACACGTGGCACGTCTCTACTGACCGTCTTCCCGGACTGTCGGAGCCAAGAGGACAGCGGCTGCCAGAGACAAGCTCCTTTCCCTGAACCACAGGGTGTCCTTCCAAGATCTCACGGATAAGGGGTCTGAGGAGGGCGCCGAGCAAGAAGCAATTCAGAAGGACAAAGGAAAACAACTTTATTAGCAGAGAGCGCCAAGACAGAATTATTTGTTCTTTTACATGGACCAAAGCTCCAAGTGTTCTTTGAGTAATATTTAATCAAAGGGGTGTTTCAGGTGGTAGAGAAACAAACATCTGAACCTGGGATTGACTAAAATTCTCTCCAGGGAAAACATCCTGGATGTGAAAACCATTGATTCTCTATGGGGTCCTGACTCTAGGGTCTTCAGACAAGAGAAGAGAGCCCTCAGAAAAGAGCCTGAGGGCCTTTGGCCCGGCAAGGTCAGCAGGCAGTGATCTGGTGGGCGCCTTAAGATTTCTGGTGCTCCAGAAAGCCCAGAGCTCAGAGAATCCCTGGTGGGTGCCTCAGTTTCCCCCGTGGAGCTTCCTGTAGATGCTGAGGGTCCCAATCCTCTTTTGTGAGGCTAATACTTGGTTGGAGGTATGGGGGGGCGGGAGCGCTGTGACTGTTAGCCCATTTATTCCTCTGGGCTTTGGGAAAGGGTTTTGAAAGAGAGAAGGGAAGGATGTTATGGGTTAAACCCAAATTCATATGTTGAAGGCATAGCCCTCAGAGTGTGACCTGACCTGAAAATAGGGTCAGCACAGGGGGATTTCCTTAGAAGGAGGAGCTCACACTGGAGGAAGCTGGGCCCGAAACCAGTAGGACTGCTGTCCTTATTAAAGGGAAATTTGGACACAGGGAGCACCATGCAAAGACGGAGGTGGGGACCCCAGGCGATGCTTCCATGAGCCAAGGAGCGCTGAGATTTTCAGCAAGCCGCCCGAGGCTGGCAGAGGGCCCCGCAGGAGAAACAGCCCTGCCCACTCCTGGGGCTCGCGCTTCTCTCCCCTAGAACCGGGAGACTATACGCTGCTGTGGTTTAAGTCACCCAGACTGTGGGGTTTTTTCCCCCGCAGTGTGAACGGACTGTGTGGGCACTGCAGTGGGGGGACACAGGGGTGGACACAGGACACAGGACACAGGGAGGAAGTTGCCCAGGGGCTTGTGACCCACGAAAGGAGCCATCTTGAGGGCTGGTTGCAAGACACCAGCACCAGCGTCTCTGATGGAGCCGCGACCTTCCCTTCTCCGTACTTGGGCTCATGCTGGAAGGAAGAGCGAAGCTCCTGCCATCTCCCTCTCGCAATCTGCTTGCCCCATGGAAGAGGAAGAGAAGATGATTCATACTTTTATCTGAGGCCGGATGGAGACCAACACTCGGGGTGATAAGCAGCCACTGGAAAGAAACAGGAGGTCCCATGATGCCTCGCCCCCTTCTGGCAAAACTCAGTATTCTGTCTGCCTCCTGCCTGCCTTCTTTTAGGATTCGCTGATGGATCTTGGTTTCCTGCAACATGGAAAAACCCTTATTCATTATTCTTCCAAAGAGTCTCCCTGAACGAGGTTTCATGATCTAGAGGCCCAGTTCCATGCTGGAGTTAGGAAGAAAATGCCAGAAGCCTGAGCATGAGTATCTGAGGGCAAATGTCTATGAGGAGCAGAAACGCTTTTAGTCTGAGACTACGGCACATTGGAGCACCCCTTATGGACACCAGGACTGCCCTGAGGTTTTCTCTCAGGGGTGGTGAGCAGAGGGACGGGCCTCCCAGGGCTGAGCTGTAGAACATTCCACTGCCATTCTGAGGCCCAGTGACATGGGCCATCCCTATTTCTCTTTCCCCTGCCTGTGGCTTGACCTTGTGCCAAGTGCTGTGGCCTCTTGTCCACAGTCTGTCTCTGCTACAGCAGAGAACTGTCCTAACTCAATGTCCGTGTTTAAATGTTTCTGCCTCCTCAGCTGCCCCCCAACACACACACACACACACACACACAAATGAGTTCCTCCTCTTTCCTTCCTTCCTCCGCTAATAGCCCGCCCCTCCTCCCAGTCACCCAGCCTCAAAACTTTAGCACCAACTGTCATCTTGCCTCCCCTAAATCTGCTAAGAGCAGGCCCCCGGCAGACCCTGGTGGGTCACCTCCCACATGCCTTCATGTCTTTTCATTCCATTTGGCTTTTCCAGAGTTCAGGTGTTCACCGTGTCTCCCTTAAACAATGCAGCGGCCACCAGATTTCACTGTTGTCTGCCCCTGGCCTCCCCCACCCTGATCCATCTGCACTGAGTCCCCAGAGTCCCCCTCAGAAAGTACAGCTGCTCAGCCCAGGCCCTCACTGGCGCCTCACTGTTGTATTTGGTTGTTCTGCATTCCTGGGGGAGAAGGGGGGAATTCAGCATGGCCTGTGGGGTGAGCAGAGTTTTCCCCCAATTGGCCCTTGTTGGAGGCTGGTGGGGGAGCAGTTAGCAAAAGAGAAGAAGGAACCTGCTAGGCCATTAGCATAAGAAAGCCCTGGAATTATGTTCTAAGGAAAACACCAAGGGTCTAGCGCCTGTTGCACTCAGGGACACCTGAAGGAACAGGGCAGAGGGAGAGGCAAAGTGGGCTCAGGCAGGCCAGGGTGGGAGTGAGGAGAGAGCTAGGGGCACCCACGTGGCCCTCTATTTTCAGGGGTATTGATGCAAAACGAGGGCGGAGCCTATAATGGAGGCCGGTGAAAGGGGCACGGTGTCCCAAGTCTAACCCGGGCCCAGGGGTGATGAAGGGCAGGGGCCAGTGGTAACAGTTGAGGCTAATAATTCCCTTCCTCACTTCCTGCTTGTGGTGGAACCAGGCCAGAGCTGAATTTGGGAAAGAGAGATGGAGGGTCAAGAGGTGGGGAGATTGGGGCGCCTGGGTGGCTCAGTGGCTTAAAGCCTCTGCCTTCAGCTCAGGTCATGATCTCAGGGTCCTGGGATTGAGCCCCGCATCGGGCTCTCTGCTCAGCAGGGAGCCTGCTTCCCCCTCTCTCTCTGCCTGCCTCTCTGCCTACTTGTGATCTCTGTCTGTCAAATAAATAAATAAAATCTTAAAAAAAAAAAAAAAAGAGGTGGGGAGGTGGTTTGAGGACCTGGGACCAAGTGACAACTTTGAGGGGAGTCCAGCTCTTGTCTTAGCACCTCCTACACCAAGATCGGCACCTGCCACCCCGGGAGCCACCAGAGACACTCCTGACCCACAGCTGTGTTCACACTTTGTCTGTAAGGCTCGTCTCCATCTCTAAGTGCTGAAAGTCCAGCCGTTGCTAGAGATCAGCTCAAGTGCTGCCTCCTCCAGGAAGTTTTCTTTGATTTCCTAGGTCCAGATTAACTTCCCCTCCTCTTCACTCCCTTGGTACTTTGTTCATCTACCAAACCACTTACCACGTTCATGTGTTTTTGTACTAAAGCGTGCAAACCCTCGGAAGCTGGCACAGTGTTCGACCACAGGTGCTAAATAGATGCTTATTGAACTGAATAAAGGAAAGAACGAACCAACGGACGTGGTGAAAGTTGCCTTTATCTGGATTCTTCTGCAGTAAGCAGCATGCTCTCATATCTCATTGCTTCTCAACCAACGACTAACTTGTTCATTTCATGGAGCTTGTGATTATAATCATCTTATCTCGTGTCATGACTTTTCCCCACCTCCTACTGGGGGAGAATAAATGGAAATGCCCAGAACTCACTGCTAATACATTTTCTGAATATTCCAGGCAGTGTCAATCACCTGGGGCTCTGTCACCTGCACTGGGGTGCGTGGGGAGGCCCAGCTGGTGGGGCTGCTTTCTTGGGGGGAAGGTGACACCTGGTCACATGAGCATTTTGGATTCTGTGGGGGTAACTTTTAGTTATTTTCAAAACTATTCACCTTCTTCATCTAGTCCTCCAGACATTGGAGGTGTAGACAACATTGACCATGGTAGACTGGCTTCCTAGATGAGGAGGAGCACTTTTTTTTTTTTTAAAAGGATTGTATTTATTTATTAGAGAGACAGAGAGTGTGCCCAAGCAAGGCTGGGGAGGGGGAGGAGCAAAGGGAGAAGCAGACTCCCCACTGAGCAGGGAGCCGGATGCAGGACTGGATCCCAGGACCCTGAGATCAGGACCTGAGCTGAAGGCAGTTGCTTAACCAGTTGAGCCACCCAGGGGCCCCAAGGAAAGGCACTTCTTCTAAGGAGATAAAGGGCTCTCCCTGGGCCACAGATGCCCTGGCTAAAGATCTGGCCATGCCCAGAGCCCGGGATGCTTCTTGTCCCATCTGGGGCAGAGCAAGTTCCCGTCACATGTCCCAGTCTTCAGTAACAGGATTCCTGGGCTTGCCTCCTTCTCTCCCATGGAAGAGAGGTTTGTTCTTGCCCCTGGGATTCTGAGGCAAGAAACCAGGATGAGTTTGGCTCCAGGCCAAGGCAATCTTGCTGTGTCCTCAGAGCAGCAGCAAAGCCTGGACACAGCCTGTGCTGCCTGGGGCTTTGTCTAGAAACTTGCACGGACCCTCCTCCCCCCTCCCCTACTCCCTGGCCCATGACCCTCATCTCAGGCTCAAAGTTTGACTTTCTTCTCAAACTCACAGCTTTCGCAAAACACTAGAGAGGAGAAATCAGTCTGGAATTTTAAGCCTCTCAGCATAGTTGGCTCTGCCTGCAAACGGGGTTGGGGGGGGTGGGGGGAGGCAAAAAGCAGGGATAGAATCTCCCTCCAGTCTCCTCGCTCCAGCTCCCAGGGTAGAGGGGCGGGGACAGGGGTTTCAGATCAAGGCCCAGGGCTGCCGCCTGATGTCACTCCCTTGCAGACGGCGGGGGGTGGGGGGGTGGGGGGTGGGGGGGGTGGGGTGCGGGACCCCCTCCCACCCTCCCAGCTCCTCCTGCCTCATGGCTGCGGGGCAGGCTCACACTCAGGACAGTGCCCGTTGTTAACAGCCCACTGCGGTCTGACTCCAGGCCTGAGCTCTTTGTGGGACCAGATTTTAAGAGGTCTGGATACATGGCCCCCTTTGGAGGAATGTGTCTCAGGAGAGCTGGCTTCCTGGAAACCATTTTTCCTCCTGCAGATTTATTCTAAGATCAGATACTTCTCCTGAGGTAGCTTTTTGTCCTTGCCTCAGATACAGGGTCTGATGTTAGCTTCCACCAGCTCTTGTAAGCCCAGCCCCCTCATTTTCTAACATCCAGGGTCATGGCCTCAAGACATAAAGGGATGGAGTGACCCAGCAGGAGAGGCTGGCAAATAGGGTGGGGGTAGAGTTTGACAATGGGACTTGGTAACCGGTCTGCCCAGATCCCAGTGCTGGTCCCACTCGCTGTACGATTTAACCACTCGGTGCCTCAGTCTCCTCGTCTGAGACATGGGGGTGCTGGGGGCTGAGTAGTATCTTCCCAGGTTCATATGTTGAGGTCCTAACCCCCCAGTGCCTGGGAATGTGACTCTATTCAGAGACAGGGTCTTAAAGAGGTAATTAATGTAAAGGAGGCCCTTAGTGTGGGTCCTGATCCAGTCTGACTGGCGTCCTTACGAGGAGGGGAAACTGGGACATGCAGAGAGACACCAGGGCTGTGTGGGTACAGAGGAAAGGCCACGTGAGGACACAGCAAGAGAGAGGCCTGTATGCCAGGGGGATTGGCCTCCTGAGAAGCCAACCTGGTGTACATACCAACACCTTGATCTTGGACTAACAGCCTCCAGAACTGGGAGAAAAGAAATGTTTGTTTAAGCCGCCCCCTCTGTGTACTTTGTTACAACCGCCCTGGCAGAGGAGGGCAGGGGTATGCATCACTGTAACTCCTCGGGACCCATTCTGGTTACGTTCGTGGGATCAAATCCCTGCTCAGACACATCCTGCGTGTGTGATCCTGAGCAGTCACCTCCCGGAGCCCGCTGCTCAGCCTCTAGGCTCAGGGTCCTTGAAGCCCTTGCCTTTCAGGGCTGCTATGAAGTCCAAGGAGTCAGTGGGGAAGACAGAGTTAATGAGCGTGGGAGCAGGAATTTGAACAGGCAACTGTAACCAGGACCGTTGCATGGCAAGTCTGTATTTTTTTCATCCACTGCATCTCCCTAGTCAATCAAAAGTGACCAGTTGTGTACTGCAGACAAGAGTACAGCAGCTCTCTGAGTGTTAACTCCCAGGTAGCACTTTTATCTGCTCTACCCCCACGCCTCGGGCACCCCCATCCCCTGCTACCGTGGGGTCTCTGCAGCCACCTGCCCGCCCTCCTCAGCTTTCTGCCTCCTCCCCCAACGCAGCTCCTTCCACCTTCCAGCGCACACACAGCACAGGGCTTCCAGAGAAAATAACTGAAAAACCCCAAGATAAACAGTAGTGATTTACTTCGTGTTAGGCAAACCCTGAAAATGGGACCAAAAATAGCACTGGCCGTTGCTCATTCGCTCAACGGAAGCAGCCGTTGCTCTCATGCTTGGGAAGTTGCCTTAACTCTTTGAGACGGTGCCCAGGGGCGCCTGGCCTGGTAGGGGTGGGCACGCGGGACCAGCGCTGTCCCCTGTGGCAGGTGCTGGCACAGGGAAGTCGACTTCCCCAGAAATGAACTGGGGTCCTTTAGCATGGGCTCCTGGGTTTCCCATCTCGTCCCCAAGAAGCCAGAGCCAGCCCTCGGTCAGAGTTCCCCACCTCCATCTGGTGAGCAGCCCAGAAACCAGGGAACCCACCTTCTGGGGCGGGTTTCACCAGGAGGTATGACCGTCTAGACCCGGAGACAGAGCATCTGCTCTCCACAGGCCAAAATCTAAAATGTAGCCGAGAGAGAGAGAGAGAGGGAGAGAGAAACAAGGGAACAGCCATCCTGTATGCTGTATAGGCTGTATGACCCTGTCTGCTTCTGCAAGGACTGTCACAGAGCCTCTGTGGGATGGGTGTCCTCACCAGCCTGGTCCCCGGGGATTCCCGCAGCCCAAGGTCTTTCCACTTTTACTCCATTGCAACAAAGACCTTTCAGCTTCTGAGAGGAAAGCGGGGATTTCTGGAGGCGCTCTACCAATAAGCTGCGTGTTGAGCAGAAAAAAGAAAGAAATCAGGGAAAAGAGAGAGAAGAAGGGGATTTTCACTGCTTCTTTCCTTCCTTCCCTTTGGCAGGACAAGTGCTGAGAATGAATCTCCAGGATTCCAGCGTCCAAGTGAGGTCATTTAGTACAAATTCCCTATTTCCTTTCTCCCTTTCCTTCCCTTTTGGTTCATCATGGGAATAACTGAATTTCCCCCTAAGGCATCACAGCTCAGGCCTTCCTTCAGCAGGCGGAGATGGCTCCTTCTGAAAACGTTTTGGCATTTTTCTGAGACCACTTCCTAGAGCTTCAGAAAACTGCACATGGCCCCAGCGACTCCGGTTCTTCCAGTGAAAGTGCTCCGTCTTAATCTACCCATTTCACAGCTCAAAACAAGACCCACAGAGGGGTTGCAGGCCACCTGACGTATGGTTGGCCTGCATATCCGGGGATCTGGAGCTGTGCAAGGGGAGCACAGAGGGAAAGGCAGAAGAGACGCTGGGCTGACATGTTCTCCTCCAAAAATTGTTCTTAAGCCACGAAAGCTCTAGGAAAGCCCTCAGAGATGAGGAGCGATGGAGTGGAGGCTCACTGCCTCCTTGGATGTCAGGGCACGGGTTGGACCACCAGGTCCAGAGGCCAGAGATCCTGCTGGTCGCCCACCACCGCCTCCACTCCACTGTCCCAGAGTGCCTGGACCAAGGCACTGCCGTCTCTAGACCCTTGCTCTGAGCCGGCACACTGGCGTGGACACCCAGGAGATCCTCGTGGGAGTCGCCGGGTCAGCAATGTGGTGCCATATCCCCCCTCCCCGTCCTCTCCAGTCTATTTATTTATTTTTGACCAGTCGTGTTAGCAAATACTTACATGGACTTTACCCTGCGCTGGAAACTTTACATATCTTAATTCATTTAATGCTTACGACAACTCAAGAGAGAGATGCTACTATTGCCATTCCCGTTTACAGAGCAGGATGGGAGGCATAGAGAGATGAAGGTTAAAAAAAAAATGAACAGATGAAGAGACGAAGCCAGAAGAGATTATTTTCTCTAACTCAGCTGGGTGGCAGAGGCAGAGTGTGGCTGGGAATGTGGGCAGCCTCTGCCCAGTGCGGTGCCCTCACCTTGCTATCCTGCCTCTACCCTCCAGACTCCTGACTCTTCTCTCTGGAGGCCACCACTGCCAAGAGATTGATGTATTTATTAAAATAATATACCGAAGGGCGCTTATACATTTATATACACACAAGCACATAGAGCGTATATTATACATATATAAAACATAGTATATATTCTTTCTTTCTTCAAATAGTCACATTTATATATTCTCCTTTTTTGCACCAAATACAAGAATGGGATCTTTCCCTATCAGTTCATTCTTTTAAACAACTTCCAAGTATATTTCATTGTATCAGCAGTAATTTATAACCGACTGCCTACTGATTCCCGTTTGGGCCGTTTCCGTTACTTTACT
Source organism: Neogale vison (assembly GCF_020171115.1). Taxonomy (NCBI): domain Eukaryota; kingdom Metazoa; phylum Chordata; class Mammalia; order Carnivora; family Mustelidae; genus Neogale; species Neogale vison. The sequence goes on along the minus strand of NC_058092.1, from coordinate 149,125,001 downwards.
GTTATGACAACGCTGCAATGAACGTTCTTGGAGCCGCATTGTTTTGTGCAGGTGAGGCTGTGGCAAGCAGACTGGCTCTCCTTTCAAGATGTTCTTATCCCTTGTTGTAACAATGCTACAATCCCTGGTGAAAGGGACTTTGCAGATATGATTACAATCATGATTAGAAAGAAAGATTATCCTAGCTTCTTTGGACCTACAGATTAATCACATGGACCATTAAAAGTGCAGCATTTTTTCCAGTTAGAGACAGGAGAGATGTGGGGTTACCAGAGAGATCTGAATCTTGAGAAGGACTCAGTCCACCACTGGTGGCATTAAAGATGGAGGGGATCATGAGCCAGGGAATGTGGACAGCTTCTAGAAGCCAAGAATGAACCCTGGCCAACAGCCAGCAAAGAGAGGGGAACCTCAGCGCTGCAATCACATGGAGCTGAATTTTGACAATAACCAGAATGAGCCTGGAGCTAAATTTTTCCCCAGGACTCTACATAAGAGTCAGGCCACCCTTTGGTTTCAGCCTCGTGAGATCTGGAGGAAGCGAGAAACCGGCAGAGCCTTCTAACTCTCTGAGCTACAGAACCACAAGATAATAAATCTGTGTTATTTTACACACTAAATTTGTGGTGATCTATTACAGAAGCAATAGAAAAACACTGCTGAGGTCGTAGGACAGCTGGGTATATGAAGAGTATATGCATTCAACATTCGGCATTTTGATAGATGCTGTCAAAGTGCTCTCCTTTGAAGTATAGTCAATTTTCAATTTCAACAGGTATATGAGAGAGGCGGTCTCCCCACATCTGCACCCACATAGTATGTCATCAAACTTTCAGAACTTGGCCAGCTGGATATGGGAGATTGCCCTGAACTTGCACTCAGACAGCAAGATCGCTGCTTCAATGGAGAGTCCACGTCCACTTGGAGTTGTCTTGGGTGCAGAGAGATTCCTGATAGAAATGCCAGGGCTCGGGACGCCTGGGTGGCTCAGTTGGTTAAGCAGCTGCCTTCGGCTCGGGTCATGATCCCAGCGTCCTGGGATCGAGTCCCACATCGGGCTCCTTGCTCGTCAGGGAGCCTGATTCTCCCTCTCCCTCTGCCTCTGCCTGCCTCTCTGTCTGCCTGTGCTCTCTCTCTCTCCCTCTCTCTCTGAAAAATAAATAAATAAAATCTAAAAAAAAAAAAAAGAAAGAAAAAAGAAATGCCAGGGCTCTCTTGGGGTGCACCACAGTCAAACTGGCTTAGACAGATAGCTCAGCTCCCCGTCCTGTGCCACGAGAGGCAAGTAGGGAAGGTCCTGGGATTGGCCCTAGGTTGGGTAGGGGAGCTTGGGGCCCTAGAGCGTCAAGTCAAGGAAGACTAAAGTCAGTGACAAGTGTGGCTGGGCACAAAGGAGGAGTCCATGTGTTGTCTCCCTGGGAGGAAGGGGAGGACAAAGACAGCCTAAAGGCAACTGCAAAAGCTGGGGTGCCTCGTGTCTGTGAAGTGCATGGGGCCGTGGTATGCAGAGTACGGAGCTTTCGGAAGAGCCCGAAGGCTCTGCTGGGTTTGGACTCGGCAGTGAAAGGATTTTGAGCTCCGCAAGAGAGCTGGGAGGGAGGGGAGTCCGGCTGACTTAGAAATAGGAGCTCAGCCCCAGATGCTGCGGGGTCTGTTCAAGGCGGGAATCAGAGGCCTCAATCCCTCCTTGTCTGGCCAAGCCTGGAGCAGAAAGCAGTTGGGAAGGATGGGAGGGTGAGAAACCGTATGAGGGTCCACAGGGAGGGAAACAAGGAGACACAAGAGACTGTTGGGGCAACTGTTGGGAAGCCAGCCAGGAAGCTCCGACACATAGAGCGCCCCCTACGGGCGATGCTCGGGGAGCCTTTGAGAAAAACCAGAGAGAGTTCCTGGCTCTGACACGTTCCAGCCTGATCTTTCCAGCGAATCCATTGTGGGGTTTACAAGACCACACAGGAGGGAGAGTCTGGATTGCGGAGCCAGAGAGAACAGAGTTCACATCCCGGGTCAGTCACTCACCAGCTGTGAGACTTGCCTGAAGATGCCTACAGTCCTGGGACTTCACCATCTGTACCAGAAAACGGAAGTCAGAAAACCTTTGGGGTATTGTTAAGGATGGGAAATAAACATACGTATAAGCGCAATATATATATGCATAGGGACATGTATGTGACACGTATGTATTTATATACACATACACAGTGCCTTTGCAAGAATACATGTATGAGGCTCGTGTGTGCATATATACACGAAGAAGATATGCACACGTACAGATGTGCATGTGTATACACACACATATATACACACATGTGTACACATACGTGTATGACGGAGAAAGGGAGCACTCGGTAAATACTAGAATTAATTAAAATGTATCTGAGAGGTGCCTGGCTCGCTCAGTCGGTGGAGCACAGGATTCTTGAGCTCAGGGTGTGAGTTCAAGCCCCACATTAAGGGTAGAGAGGACTTAAAAATAAAGTCTTTAAAAAAATAATAAAACTATTTGAAAAACCACCTAGTGTATTTACAGATGGAAAACCAAGGCTCCAGAAAGTCTGATGATAGGCTCAGGGTCCGGCCACAAAAGACACGAACCCTGATCCCCCACAACTCCAGCATGGTGCATTTTTGTCCTGCCTCTCCCTTGTCCAGATGGCCTGGGGACCATGACAAGCACCCTTGAAGAGGCCAGGCCTCCTTTCCAGGGAGAGCACTACTCTACTGGGACCCATTAGTCCTGTTTACAAGACTATGCTGGGTGGTTATGACATCCCCCCCGCAGCCCCGTGTTCTCCTAGGGAGTTAGGATTTGGGCAATGAAATACAGAACTCTCAGGGAAATGTCACCATGGCAAAGGTTGGCAAACCAAGTCATTTTCTTTCTTGAGAAGAAATTGAAAGGATTACTATAATTGACCTCTCCTCAGGGCAGAGTGAACTCTAGAGAAAATGGAACTTTGAAATGAGTCATTTCTAGATGATTTATCTAAGTGCCTCTCAAATGTCAGTTCACCCACTACCTACCAGAGGCTCCTGGGTGCCTGTTGGGACTGCAAATTCTGGGGTCCCCGTTTGACCTGCTAAACTGAGTCTCGAGGGATGAGGTTTGAGATGCTGATTTGCGATAGGCTTCTCTGGGTGATTTGGATCCGTCTCTGGGGGTATACCCGGCTGTCTGTCTGGTATTCGTGAAAGAAGGCAGTCCTGCAGGCTGCTTGCCTGAGTGGTGAGGGCCCCCTACACCAGAGCCAGCCTGCTCTGGGGGCGCACAGCCCTCCCAGAAAGCTCCTTCCTCGGAGCCACACCCCTCCTTCTGACTGCCACCGGTTCGGCATGCTTTCCAGAAAAGTCAACCTCCACGCTTTCATCAACATGACAGCTTTAAGCGTTCAGTGCCAAGCAGGCAGGTCTAGTCTTTGCGGTTTCCAAACTCCTCCTGGGGTCCAGGGGTCTCTTTCCACGTCTCATCTGCCCTCACCACGATGCCCTCCTAGGCCTCCTTCCACATCTCTGTGCTGTTTCCATTTGGAGCCCTGTTTGCTTCCCTGTTGGAGCTAACCAAGGGCTCTGTCTGCACTATACTCATGCCCTTGACAGTGCCAGCAGCTCATGTGTCACTCTGGTTTGATGTAGGTTCAGAGGAGGCTTCTGCAGACGAGGGCTTGATCTAGTGTTGCTATGGTGTGGGAATGCCTCTCATTTCCATTTCTACTCATCTCATCTGTAGGACGAGACACGGCCCTCGCTCTTGCCACCGATATCCCTCTGTACCCTGCAGTTACGTGGTGGGAGCGTTCCACGGAGATGTGGGTTACGGATCAAGTTCTCCAGAAGCTTCTGTGCTCTCAGAAACCAGACCTGTAATTGAGGTGACAGATGGAGTGTGGCTGTGGGGCAAGCCTAGGTAGCTGAGGAAACACCTCCAGTGACTGCCAGGGGTCGAAGACCAATGAATCCACTCAACAGACGGCAAATCAGAAACTCAGAGAAGTGGCATTACTTAGACTGCGACTGCAGAGTTAGTTAATAATTGAGTCAGAACTTCTGAAAGTTACATGGCATTTATTATTTTATTGTATTTTTCGTTAGGTGCCACACACCAGTGGCTCGAAAATCAGAGTGGTGTGACATGATACACACAGAGATACATTTGTGGACCCCATCCCTGTCTCCCTCCTTCCTCTCCCACCTGTTCCGTCTTTACTTTCTTTTGTCTCCTAGTATTCCTTCATGCAGATAGAAGCAAATATAAGTGCATAGTATGATTTTCTCTCTCTCTCTCTCTCTTTTTTTTGCCCCAGATGTATCATATGGAATATACTAGTCTGTTTTTGTTTTCTCTCTTAGGAAATCCAGGACAGCCTATAATCACCATAATTTTTTATAGCAGCATTGCATGCTCTCCTTTCAATGGATGTACCTTTTAACAGTTTGGCTGTGGGGCGCCTGGGTGGCTCAGTGGGTTAAGCCTCTGCCTTTGGTTTGGGTCATGATCTCAGGGTCCTCGGATCAAGCCCCGCACCAGGCTCTCTGCTCAGCGGGGAGCCTGCTTCCCTCTCTCTCTCTCTGCCTGCCTCTCTGCCTACTTGTGATCTCTCTGTCAAATAAATAAATAAAATCTTTAAAAAACAAACAAACAGAAAACCAGTTCGTACTATAACATTTGTGTATTTAGAGTCTCTAATTCAGTTTTTGGGAAATTCAGAGATGTACAACCTTTACACCAGTCACCTATGAAGAAACAACTCGGGTTATTTCTAATCTGTTACTATTGAAAAAAAAAAGATGCAGGGAGCATTCTAGTTTATTCTAGTCTATGGTGCTTTGTGCAATTCGCGAGTACTTCTCTAGGATCAATGGCCAGGGGTAGAAGCGCAGCAGGACTGCAGGTGGGCACACCTGAGATGCCAGTGTCTTCTTGTCCTCCAGGTGGTCTTACCATCTTTACCGACCAGGAGGGAGAGGGCCCTTCCTCCCTGACGCCTGCGTGGGACACTATTAGTCTATAAAATGCTTCCTTCAGTGAGTAGGAAACCATGTCATCTCATTGTAGCTTTAATTAGTCATCAATTATAACTTTATTCTTTTTTTTTTTGCACCTTTTTCTTTTTCCAATTTATTTATTTTCAGAAAAACAGTATTCATTATTTTTTCACCACACCCAGTGCTCCATGCAAGCCGTGCCCTCTATGATACCCACCACCTGGTACCCCAACCTCCCACCCCTCCGCCACTTCAAACCCCTCAGATTGTTTTTCAGAGTCCATAGTCTCTCATGGTTCACCACCCCTTCCAATTTACCCAAAAGCACATACCCTCCCCAATGTCCATAACTCTACCCCCCTTCTCCCAACCCCCCTCCCCCCAGCAACCCACAGTTTGTTTCATGAGATTAAGAGTCACTTATGGTTTGTCTCCCTCCCTATCCCATCTTGTTTCATGGATTCTTCTCCTACCCACTTAAGCCCCCATGTTGCATCACTACTTCCTCATATCAGGGAGATCATATGATAGTTGTCTTTCTCCACTTGACTTATTTCGCTAAGCATGATACGCTCTAGTTCCATCCATGTTGTCGCAAATGGCAAGATTTTGTTTCTTTTGATGGCTGCATAGTATTCCATTGTGTATATATACCACATCTTCTTGATCCATTCATCTGTTGATGGACATCTAGGTTCTTTCCATAGTTTGGCTATTGTGGACATTGCTGCTATAAACATTCGGGTGCACGTGCCCCTTTGGATTACTACGTTTGTATCTTTAGGGTAAATACCCAGTAGTGCAATTGCTGGGTCATAGGGCAGTTCTATTTTCAACATTTTGAGGAACCTCCATGCTGTTTTCCAGAGTGGTTGCACCAGCTTGCATTCCCACCAACAGTGTAGGAGGGTTCCCCTTTCTCCGCATCCTCGCCAGCATCTGTCATTTTCTGACTTGTTGATTTTAGCCATTCTGACTGGTGTGAGGTGATATCTCATTGTGGTTTTGATTTGTATTTCCCTGATGCCAAGTGATATGGAGCACTTTTTCATGTGTCTGTTGGCCATCTGGATGTCTTCTTTGCAGAAACGTCTGTTCATGTCCTCTGCCCATTTCTTGATTGGATTATTTGTTCTTTGGGTGTTGAGTTTGTTAAGTTCTTTATAGATTTTGGACACCAGTCCTTTACCTGATATGTCGTTTGCAAATATCTTCTCCCATTCTGTCAGTTGTCTTTTGATTTTGTTAACTGTTTCCTTTGCTGTGCAAAAGCTTTTGATCTTGATGAAATCCCAACAGTTCATTTTTGCCTTTGCTTCCCTTGCCTTTGGCGATGTTCCTAGGAAGATGTTGCTGTGGCTGAGGTCGAAGAGGTTGCTGCCTGTGTTCTCCTCAAGGATTTTGATGGATTCCTTTCTCACATTGAGGTCCTTAATCCATTTTGAGTTTATTTTTGTATGTGGTGTAAGGAAATGGTCCAATTTCATTTTTCTGCACGTGGCTGTCCAATTTTCCCAACACCATTTATTAAAGAGGCTGTCTTTTTTCCATTGGACATTCTTTCCTGCTTTGTCAAAGATTAGTTGACCATAGAGTTGAGGGTCTATTTCTGGACTCTCTATTCTGTTCCATTGATCTATGTGTCTGTTTTTGTGCCAGTAACATGCTGTCTTGATGATGACAGCTTTGTAATAAAGCTTGAAGTCCGGAATTGTGATGCCACCGACTTTGGCTTTGTTTTTCAATATCCCTTTGGCTATTCGAGGTCTTTTCTGGTTCCATATAAATTTTAAAATTATTTGTTCCATTTCTTTGAAAAAGATGAATGGTACTTTGATAGGAATTGCATTAAATGTGTAGATTACTTTAGGTAGCATAGACATTTTCACAATATTTATTCTTCCAATCCAGGAGCATGGAACATTTTTCCATTTCTTTGTGTCTTCCTCAATTTCTTTCATGAGTACTTTATAGTTTCCTGAGTATAGATTCTTAGCCTCTTTGGTTAGGTTTATTCCTAGGTATCTTATGGTTTGGGGTGCAATTGTAAATGGGATTGACTCCTTAATTTCTCTTTCTTCTGTCTTGTTGTTGGTGTAGAGAAGTGCAACTGATTTCTGTGCATTGATCTTATATCCTGACACTTTACTGAATTCCTGTACAAGTTCTAGCAGTTTTGGAGTGGAGTCTTTTGGGTTTTCCACATAGAGTATCATATCATCTGCGAAGAGTGATAATTTGACTTCTTCTTTGCCAATTTGGATGCCTTTAATTTCCTTTTGTTGTCTGATTGCTGAGGCTAGGACTTCTAGTACTATGTTGAATAGCAGTGGTGATAATGGACATCCCTGCCGTGTTCCTGACCTTAGTGGAAAAGCTTTCAGTTTTTCTCCATTGAGAATGATATTTGCGGTGGGTTTTTCATAGATGGCTTTGATGATATTGAGGTATGTGCCCTCTATCCCTACACTTTGAAGAGTTTTGATCAGGAAGGGATGCTGTACTTTGTCAAATGCTTTTTCAGCATCTATTGAGAGTATCATATGGTTCTTGTTCTTTCTTTTATTGATGTGTTGTATCACATTGACTGATTTGCGGATGTTGAACCAACCTTGCAGCCCTGGGATAAATCCCACTTGGTCGTGGTGAATAATCCTTTTAATGTACTGTTGAATCCTACTGGCTAATATTTTGGTGAGAACTTTCGCATCTGTGTTCATCAAGGATATTGGTCTATAGCTCTCTTTTTTGATGGGATCCTTGTCTGGTTTTGGGATCAAGGTGATGTTGGCCTCATAAAATGAGTTTGGAAGTTTTCCTTCCATTTCTATTTTTTGGAACAGTTTCAGGAGAATAGGAATTAGTTCTTCTTTAAATGTTTGGTAGAATTCCCCCGGGAAGCCATCTGGCCCTGGGCTTTTGTTTGTTTGGAGATTTTTAATGACTGTTTCAATCTCCTTACTGGTTATGGGTCTGTTCAGGCTTTCTATTTCTTCCTGGTTCAATTTTGGTAGTTTATATGTTTCTAGGAATGCATCCATTTCTTCCAGATTGTCAAATTTGTTGGCGTAGAGTTGCTCATAGTATGTTCTTATAATAGTTTGTATTTCTTTGGTGTTAGTTGTGATCTCTCCTCTTTCATTCATGATTTTATTTATTTGGGTCCTTTCTCTTTTCTTTTTGATAAGTCTGGCCAGGGGTTTATCAATTTTATTAATTCTTTCAAAGGACCAGCTCCTAGTTTCGTTGATTTGTTCTATTGTTTTTTTGGTTTCTATTTCATTGATTTCTGCTCTGATCTTTATGATTTCTCTTCTCCTTCTGGGCTTAGGGTTTCTTTCTTGTTCTTTCTCCAGCTCCTTTAGGTGTAGGGTTAGGTTGTGTACCTGAGACCTTTCTTGTTTCTTGAGAAAAGCTTGTACCGCTATATATTTTCCTCTCAGGACTGCCTTTGTTGTGTCCCACAGATTTTGAACTGTTGTATTTTCATTATCATTTGTTTCCATGATTTTTTTCAATTCTTCTTTAATTTCCCGGTTGACCCATTCATTCTTTAGAAGCATGCTGTTTAGTCTCCATGTATTTGGGTTCTTTCCAAACTTCCTCTTGTGGTTGAGTTCTAGCTTCAGAGCATTGTGGTCTGAAAATATGCAGGGAATGATCCCAATCTTTTGATACCGGTTGAGTTCTGATTTAGGACCAAGGATGTGATCTATTCTGGAGAATGTTCCATGTGCACTAGAGAAGAATGTGTATTCTGTTGCTTTGGGATGAAATGTTCTGAATATATCTGTGATGTCCATCTCATCCAGTGTATCATATAAGGCCTTTATTTCCCTGTTGATCTTTTGCTTGGATGATCTGTCCGTTTCAGTGAGGGGAGTGTTAAAGTCCCCTACTATTATTGTACTATTGTTGATGTGTTTCTTTGATTTTGTTATTAATTGGTTTATATAGTTGGCTGCTCCCACGTTGGGGGCATAGATATTTAAAATTGTTAGATCTTCTTGTTGGACAGACCCTTTGAGTATGATATAGTGTCCTTCTTCATCTCTTATTATAGTCTTTGGCTTAAAATCTAATTGATCTGATATAAGAATTGCCACTCCTGCTTTTTTCTGATGTCCATTAGCATGGTAAATTCTTTTCCACCCTCTCACTTTAAATCTGGAGGTGTCTTCGGGCTTAAAATGAGTTTCTTGGAGGCAACATATAGATGGGTTTTGTTTTTTTATCCATTCTGATACCCTGTGTCTTTCGATTGGGGCATTTAGCCCATTAACATCCAGGGTAACTATTGAGAGATATGATTTTAGTGCCATTTTATTGCCTGTAAGGTGACTGTTACTGTATATTGTCTCTGTTCCTTTCTGATCTACCACTTGTAGGCTCTCTCTTTCCTTAGAGGCCCCCTATCAGTATTTCCTGTAGAGCTGGCTTGGTGTTTGCAAATTCTTTCAGTTTTTGTTTGTCCTGGAAGTTTTTAATCTCTCCTTCTATTTTCAATGATAGCCTAGCTGGATATAGTATTCTTGGCTGCATGTTTTTCTCGTTTAGTGCTCTGAAAATATCATGCCAGCTCTTTCTGGCCTGCCAGGTCTCTGTGGATAAGTCAGCTGCCAATCTAATACTTTTACCATTGTATGTTACAGACTTCTTTTCCCGGGCTGCTTTCAGGATTTGCTCTTTGTCACTAAGGCTTGTAAATTTTACTATTAAGTGACGGGGTGTGGGCCTATTCTTATTGATTATGAGGGGCTTTCTCTGAACCTCCTGAATTTTGATGCTCGTTCCCTTTGCCATATTGGGGAAATTCTCCCCAATAATTCTCTCCAGTATACCTTCTGCTCCCCTTTCTCTTTCTTCTTCTTCTGGAATCCCAATTATTCTAATGTTGTTTCGTCTTATGGTGTCACTATCTCTCGAATTCTCCCCTCATGGTCCAGTAGCTGTTTGTCCCTCTTTTGCTCAGCTTCTTTATTCTCTGTCATTTGGTCTTCTATATCACTAATTCTTTCTTCTGCCTCATTTATCCTAGCAGTGAGAGCCTTCATTTTTGATTGAACCTCATTAATAGCTTTTTTGATTTCAACTTGGTTAGATTTTAGTTCTTTTATTTCTCCAGAAAGGGCTTTTATATCTCTGGAGAGGGTTTCTCTAATATCTTCCATGCTTTTTTCAAGCCCGGCTAGAACCTTGAGAATTGTCATTTTGAACTCTAGATCTGACATATTACCAATGTCTGCATTGATTAGGTCCCTAGCCTTCGGTACTGCCTCTTGTTCTTTTTTTTGTTGTGAATTTTTCCGCCTTGTCTTTTTGTCCAGCTAAGAGTATATGAAGGAGCAAGTAAAATACTAAAAGGGTGGCAACAATCCCAGGAAAATATGCTTTAACCTGATCAGAAGAGATCCCAAATCGTGAGGGGGTATTTCTCCCCCATCACAATTGGGTGAGGGATCTCCTCTGATTGGGATCTCTTCTGATCGGGATCTCCCAATCTCTTCTGATTGGGGTCTCTTCTGATTTGGGGATAAAAAGAGCTTCAAAAAGAAAGAAAGAAAGAAAAAGAATTTAAAAAAGAGATTGAATTAAAAATTCAATCAAGAATTAAAAAAAGAGATTGAAGAGATTGGGATCTCTTCTGATTTGGGGATAAAAAGAGGTTCAAAAATAAAGAAAGGAAGAAAAAAAAAAGAATTAAAAAAAACGAATAAAAAAAGTATAAAAAAGAAAAAAATATATGTATATATATTATATAAACTAGTTAAAAAACGTTAAAAAAGAAAAGGGTAAAAGTTTTAAAAAAATTTTAGCAAAGGAAGAGAAAAAAAATGAAAAAAAAATTAAATTAACTGCAAGACTAAAAAATCACAGGGAGAAAGCCATGAGTTCCGTAGTTTATTTTCTCCTCCTCTGGAATTCTGCTGCTCTCCTTGGTATTGAAACTGCACTCCTTGGTAGGTGAACTTAGTCTTGCCTGGATTTCTTGTTGATCTTCTGTGGGAGGGGCCTGTTGTAGTGATTCTCAAGTGTCTTTGCCCCAGGCGGAATTGCACCGCCCTTACCAGGGGCCGGGCTGAGTGATCTGCTCGGCTTTGCTTTCAGGAGCTTTTGTTCCCTGAGCGCTTTCCGTAGAGTTCCGGAGGACAGGAACACAAATGGCGGCCTCCTGGTCTCTGGCCCGGAGGAGCCGAAAGCCCGGGGCCCCGCTCCCCAGTGTGCCCTCAGCGAACAGCTCCTAGTAACTCCCGTCTGCCCAACCTCCGGCCGCGCTCCGAGCTCACCGAACTCGCGACTGGCTCAAGGCAACACCGAGCTGCGAGCTTACTGTCGGCTCTGTCTCTGCAGCCGGCTTTCCCGTTCCAATATCCGCAAGCTCTGCAACACTCAGACACCCCCGATCCTTCTGTGACCCTGCGAGACCCGAGGCCACGCCGATCCCGTGTGGGCTTCGCCCCGGTTTAGCCTCTGGAGCGATGTCCCTCAGTGGCACAGACTTTTAAAAGTCCCGATTTTGTGCTCCGTTGCTCCGCCGCTTGCCGGGAGCCGGCCCCTCCCCCCGGGGTCTATCTTCCCATCGCTTTGGATTCACTTCTCCGCCAGTCCTACCTTTCAGAAAGTGGTTGTTTTTCTGTTTCTAGAATTGCTGTTCTTCTTCTCTTCGATCTGCCGATGGATTTGCAGGTGTTTGCACTCTTTAGATAAGCTCTCTAGCTGATCTCCTGCTAGCTGAAGTAGTCTCAGCCTGCTACTTCTCCGCCATCTTGACTCCTCCTCAATTATACCTTTATTCTTAAAGGTATGTTTTCTGTTGTGGGAGCCAGCCTCCAAGATGGCTCCGAATGAGCTTAGCCAGTCTTGTCCATTCCCCTCTCACAGTGCATCAGGGCTGGTCTGTATACCTCATAGAATGCGGCAGGAGTGGGGGCAGGGGGCAGGGGGCATGACTTCTCTGGCCAGGTCATAAAATGTCCCCTCACCGGGTCTCTCAGACTGCATCTGCAGGGGAAGTCAGCTGCAGTCAGCGAAGGCACACTCTCAAGACGCCACACACAGTGTGCAGAAAACCCCAGTCAGCACCAGCTTGCCGGCCGTGTGAGTCAGCCTCCTTCCGCGCAGATCTCCAGCCCCAGTCGAACCTCCAGATGATGGTGACCCCGCTGCCATCTCACTGAAACCTCAGAAAAGCCTTGAGCCAGAGCCATCCAACAGAGCCACTCTGGAACCTCCGCCTTCAGAAGCAGGCGAGATAATAAATGGTGTTTGTTGCCTTAAGCCCCTGGAGTGACTTCTTAACCGTGATAGAAAACCCCTATATTCAATGAGTAGAACTGCTAACTCTAAGCGTGTTTTAAAAGATGGCTTAACACATGGGCGCCTGGGTGGCTCAGTGGGTTAAGCCTCTGCCTCCCACTCAGGTCATGATCTCAAGGTCTTGGGATTGAGCCCCACATCAGGCTCTCTGCTCAGCAGGGAGCCTGCTTCCCCCTCTCTCTCTGCCTGCCTCTCTGACTACTTGTGATCTCTGTCAAATAAATAAATAAAATCTTAAAAAAAAAAGAATGCTTAACACAGAACGAGTTACAAATTCACATACCTTGATATAAATCAGTACTTTCCTTGATATAAATCAGTACTTTCCTTGGTATAAATCACTACTTTCCATCTGAGCTTGATTGTTATTGATAACTGCTTGCCCTTGTGTTCTGCTTTAAAGAGAAAATATTAGGGGCCCCTGAATGGCTCAGTCAGTTAAGCATTTGACTCTTGATTTTGGCTCAGGTTATGATCTCAGGGTCGTGGGATGGACCCGAGTCCTTGCAGAGGGTGGAGCCTGTGTAAGGTTCTCTCTCTTCCTCTCCTTCCACCCCTTCCCACCTCTCTAAAAACAAATTTAAAGAGAAAATAATAGCCTGTATATTCATAGTCTTCAAGTGACACAGGGTGTCACATTTCATGCCTGGCTCCTGAACTGTCCATTCCAGCCCCACCCAACTTTGCAAGGCTTTCCAGGAGTTTTGGGTCAGAACTAACTCCTATCAAAAAAAATTTTTTTTAACTTCCTGAGGAGGGGCACCTGGTGGCTCAGTGGATTAAGCCTCTGCCTTCGGCTCAGCTCATGATCTTAGGGTCCTGGGATCGAGCCCTGCGTCGGGCTCTCTGCTCAGCAGGGAGCCTGCTTCCCCCCACCCCCTCTCTGCCTGCTTCTCTGCCTACTTGTGATCTCTGACTGTCAAATAAGTAAATAAAATCTTAAAAATAAACAAAATAACTTCCTGAGGATTCCTACCATCTAGTCCACGGTACTTGCCTTTCTAGCACAAGCATTTCTGGACTTCTGGCAGTGATTCAAATTGCTTGATTGTTTCCTCTTCAAATGGCACCATGATCTTGTTTTGCTTTGTTTTGTTCCTACCTGACCCACTTCTCCAGCCCAAGACCTGCCCTTCCTGGACGCCTTTTCACTGAGGCATCATCTGTATTTTGCACTTACACAAATTGCTCAATAGCAAATTGGTAACAACCAGAAAATCAGTAGTTGCCACTGGCAGGCACTTTTGTCAGAAAAACTATTAATTTCCAGTTCCCTTCTACACTTAAAAAAGCAACTCTGTTCTAGAAGAGCCTGGTGGAGAAAGGGAACATTCACAAAGGGTTTCCTCATGAACCTGAGACAGCCTGCTTGTCAATAAATACACTCCTTTCACTTGGACGTAACCTTGATGCAGAGGTTGCTCTGCGCAGAGCATTAAAGATCGATTACACATCAAGAGCCCTGCTAGGGTTCCAGTGGTTCCAAGCCTGACTTTTCCAGAGACTATTCAGAATGGCCAGATCTGTCTATTTTAAAGATCTAAGAGCTCACTTTAAAGGACAGGTTTTAAAAATAGGGATGTACAAATACTTTCCTTGTGGCTATGATACCTCTTCAGGGTAGAGATGACCTCTTCCAGAGGTGTCAAGGCTGCACTGACCAGTATGGTGGCTGTGGCTACGTGTGGCAATGTCAGTCTAAATTCAAAGTAGTTCATATTGAACTAAGTTAAAAATTCAGTCCCTCGATCATGATGGCCACATTTCAAGCCCTCAGGAGCCACATGTGGCTGGCAGATGCCGGCCTCAAGATTGTAGATCACAGGGGCGCCTGGGTGGCTCCGTCATTAAGCACCTGCTTTCTGCTCAGGTCATGATCCCAGGGTTTTGGGATCGAGCCCCTCATCGGGCTCCCTGCTCAGTGGGGAGGCTGCTTCTCCCTCTCATTCCCTCTGCTTATATTCTCTCTCTTGATGACTCTCTCTCTCTCTCTCTCTCTGTCAAATAAATAAATAAAATCTTTAAAAAAGAAAGAAAAAGAAAAAGACTGTAGATCATATAGAACCATTCCAGGTTTTGGGAATTTCTATTGGTTAGCTCTGGTTCCGAGGTTTGCCTAGTCCCTTTTGTGTGAAAATAAACAGAACAAACTGTGTCCCCCCACCAAGGGGACAAGACTGTTCGAGTCAGAATTTTCTGACTCAGATTTAGCTAGTATTTCCTGAGTAAGGAGACTCAATGGTTAAAAATAGTCAAATCTTGAAAACTGAGTACATGCAAAGCCAAGATGTAATTCTCTCTCTTCCCTGTTAAAAACAAATAATAAAAGAAAAGGACATTAAGAAAACATGGGGTTCATTTACTGGGTGTTTGTGATATTTTGGCAAACGGAGGAGAGGTAATACTTTCCTACTTTATAGACGCAATGCTTACGAGGACTAATGTTTGCAAATCCTTCTGAAGATGGAAAGCACAGTTACGTAAGTTCCGAGGGTTAGTTCATTATTTATTAACATTCTTATTAATAACAGGAGAGCGAATGCCTTGTTATAAAGGATTTTCTTCAGATATGTGAGCTTCAAAAATATATTTTGCACATCCAACTCTTCTAGAATTTAAAAGGGGGAAATAAAACAAACTCAAAAAAGGAAAAAAAAAAGGATGCATGGAAATTCTGCCAGGAAAGTAGACACGATCCATTTATGAAGTACAAATAGTGCTATGTTTCCTAAGTTACAGTCAAGAATATTCTTCAGGGAATATGGGTCACCTTAGGAACTTTTCTTAGCTTTCCTTGCTTAACAGAAACAAATCTACATGAGCGGCAATGCCCCTAGACAACCGCAATTACGAGCAAACAGCAACAATAGAAGTAGTAGTGAACATTTATGAAAACCTAAGTCAGGCTCTGTCTAAGAGATTCACATGCATT
This sequence comes from Neogale vison, assembly GCF_020171115.1. Lineage (NCBI taxonomy): Eukaryota > Metazoa > Chordata > Mammalia > Carnivora > Mustelidae > Neogale > Neogale vison. The sequence continues at coordinate 149,109,769 of NC_058092.1, read as the reverse complement.
ATCTCAACTCATCCTCTCAAGATCCACAAGTCAGAAGTATGGCAAGTTGAGTAGCCCCACTCTACAGAGATGCCAACTGAGGCAGCAGAGGGTTTGCTGGGAGTAGTAGGTAGCAAGGGACCGCACAGTCCTGACAGTGAGTTCAGCCTTCTGTGGAGGGATTTGACTCTGGTAGTTTCTGGAGGGAGCCTCAAGGGGAAGACAGTGCACATGTTAGGCAGTCCAAGAGGGGAAACCAGCCATCCGAGGCCCCCAAACTCAATGACAGTCGAGACTGGGTTGGGTGATCTAGACAAGAGTAAATACTTTACAAATGAAAACATATATCATAGAGTCCTGGGCCTTGGGGTTTCCGTTTGTGAAAAAGGAGGACATTTGGAAAACCAGAATCCCTACTGAGGATCCTAATGTCTTCAGGAACTGTTGCTCAGAGTTCATAGGACATGGAAGACAGTATGGAGAAAGTCAGAAGGTTGAGCAACTCTTAATTACTATCCCCCTAGGTGATCGCAAGGTAGACTATTTATGAAACCCTTTTATAAAGGTGATAGAATTCTTAAACTGACTTAGCAGCTTCCTCATACAACCTTCGTGATTCTCAAGGATGCTAACCTTTCCATTAAAACTTCACAAAAGAGGAAGTCCCCCTCCCACCCCGTCCCCATACATAAGTTAGTGAATATCTGGGAAGTCAGGTTCTGATGACTTCACTGCCAGCAGTTTGCCTGGGGTTTGGGTGGGTGGGGACATGCAGAAAATCTCTGAGAGGTTTTTGAACAATGTATGCCAAGGATGGTCTGGAAGGTTCTCAGTGATGGTGAGTGCTCTATGATTCCCGGGGGGGCTAGCAGAATCCTAAAGCGAATGCTGCCTGGTTTAGGCAGGAGGGTTCTAAGAAGACAGGCCTCACAGGGTCTCTGTTTGCTCCTGAGGGGCCCCAGTGCTTTGCCAGCAGAAATTGCTTGAAGTCCTTCCTTCTCTGGAGAACAGAAGTTTGGGGCTGAAAGGACCCCCCACAAAGTGTAAAAGGGCAAATATGTAGGAAGCCAAGCCTGATCCTGCCCCTGCATTTGGCTCCCCTTCTTAATCATGGGGCTGTGAGTCATCATCTGTCTGGGGGTCACTCTCCCAGACTTGCACCAAGCTGACGGGGACCAGTTCCATTGCTGGTGGATAACTTGGAGAGTGGAAATTGACCAGGATGGGAGGGCCCGTCTTACTCTAGGTGCCTAAGAGAGGAGGTAACCAGCCTTTGGCACATTTAAGCTCATGGATATTCACCTCAGGCCTTAATTATTTTCATAGAAATCACAGGAAGATTTTTAAATAAGAATAGATCAAGGAGCCAAATTACTTTTACATTCCAGAACTCCTTTCTCTCTGACCCCTTATCTCAGTCTTTGATGTTCCCCTCTTAGAGCAAGGGGAGAGCTTAAGTGCTGGGAGAAGTCTGGCTGCCTGGTCCCTGTGGAGTCTGAGTCCTGGGCTGAGTACTGTCTTGTGGGCCCAAGATCTCTTTACCAGTTGGAACTTGGAAATTTCACCAGGAAAGCAATCTGTATAGTAGAAGCCCACCGTTCAAAGACTTTTCTATTATTTTGTTCTTTTTGACTTCTTCAAAAGTGGTTCCTGGGGTGCCTGGTGGCTCAGTGGGTTATGGCCTCTGCCTTCAGCTCAGGGCTGAGCTGAAGGGTCAGCCCTTCATGAAGGTCATGATCCCAGGGTCCTGGGATCGAGCCCCACATTGGGCTCTCTGCTCAGCAGGGAGCCTGCTTCCCTATCTCTTCCCCAGATAAATAAATAAAATCTCAAAAAAAAAAAAAAAAAGTGGTTCCCACCCTCAAGGAGCTTGCAGTCCCCTGGGGCAGAAGAAACAGATGCTTGGGTCTGTCTCCTTGTGTGCCTCCCTTGCTGGAATCATTTAAGTTCCAAGAGAGTAGGAATCACCTGACCCATTCCCTGGGGGTGTGGCCAGCACCCAGGACAGCGTCAAGGAAGACACCTAGTGTTATGGAACTTATCAGGAGGACATCTTAACTACCACTGGGGGGACAAAGCAAATATTTCTAAAGAAGGAGGTATGTATGTAGTGTTCTAATTGTTACCAAGTGAGCTGAAGCCAACAGTTCACTGAACAGTAGTTCATCAACCTGCCCGATGTGAAATTTCCAATTAACAATGGAACCCACACCGAAACTCATCCTCGTATTTTATCCTAACTTAAAAGCATAACCTCCCTGAAAGCACATTTTACAAAACGCGTGTACTTGTCCTTTAATATTCAGTCCAGGTATCTAATTTTTCCCTTGTAGTTCGTGGATGGAATGGTTGAAGAATTGTGTGTGTTTATGAGAATCAAGGGTCACCTGTGCCCTCGACCCCAGCGCGCTGGAACCCCAGGCCCGATGCTTGATTTAGAAACAGAAGGTTGCAGCACGCTGGGCTGCATTGATCATTCTGGAAGGGCTGTGGGGGACTCCCGTGTGGGGAGACAGAGCTCTGATGAATGACGGGGCGTCTTTGTCGAAGGCCGAAGTGAATCATCTTTGTGTGGCTGCTTGAAGGTGAGTAGAGGGTGAGATGAATTCTCGATATGAGACTGCCCACTTTTGAATCGGGACAACTGACATGCCACGGGATAATTATTTACTGACCCGGCGCACAAGGCCGGTGCTGTTTAGTAAAGAGTGTATATGAGCTGTGAGAAAGGGTCCCCGCCTGGAAGGGAGTTCATGCTCCATAGGCACACGTCACCCGAAGGACAGATCGTAGGAAGCAGTGAGAAGTGCCAAGAGTATGTGGGTTTCCACCCACCGCCCGGCCCTGCCTGGCCCTTGCTCCCAGCCCAGCCCTGGCCCATTTCCAATGGGCAGGAGGGGTATACAGAGCCCTGGATTAATTCAGTTCCAGTATGTGTGGGATGTTGTACAAAGCCCCAGAAAGGTCTGACATAGTAAATGTTCAACAAGGGACTTTTTTTTTTTTTTTAAAGATTTTTTGTATTTGAGAGAGAGAGAGGAAACGTGAGTGAGGGGAGGGACAGAGGGAGAAGCAGACTCCCCGCTGAGCAGGGAGCCTGCCGGGGGCTGGATCCCAGGACCCCAAGATCATGCCCTGAGCTGAAGGCAGATACTTAACCATCTGAGCTACCCAGGCATCCCTCAACAAGGGACTTTTGGGTGCATCCAGGAGGCAGGAAAATGGGCACACACAGAACACGAAGAAGTCAGGGCGGGAACTGCTTAGGCAGGTCAAGGGAAGCCTTCTAGAAGCAGCATGCCTCGACCCCCGTCTTGGAGGAGTTTGCCAGTGGGTGTGGAGGAGTTTGCCGGTGGGGGAGTGTGCCAGGCTGGGGGATGGCCGCCCGCGTCCGTGAGGAGGGGTGCAGGTACCGCTGAACTTGCCTGTGCTTGGGGCTGGGTTGTGGCAGAAACACGGGCCAGGCTTCAGGAGCCCCTCGTGCCAACTGCCCCCAGGGCACACCCTGGGGTCTACTTCGGTGCGGACCCTGCACGCACAGGACGCCTGGCACAAAGCGACAGTACAGGAGAGAGACACAGCCTGGCTTCGGCGGGTGTGAGGGAGCAAAAGAAGGAGTGAGTGAACAGGCCCTGGGAGCAGTGAGAAGACCGACTCTGCCTGCTCCGTGGCCTGGATGCCCACCCCCGCCTCCGCACTGTCCGAGGAGCCCAGTGCGGCCAGGACAGGAGACTAGGCTGTGCTGAGCCCCAGGCCCCTGGCTGGCTAGGGAGGGAACCTAGCACTGTGTGCATGCCGTCCTATGGGCTTGTGAGCTTTTTGAATTCTTCTGCTTGAAGTAGACTCTCAAATTGCACTAGTTTAGGTCTTCCAACCCCCTGGCTCTGCCCCTGCGTGTGAACAGGGTATGGACGGTTATCAACCTGGGGGCATTCAAGGAGTCTGAGTCCACCTCCGTCCTACCCTCCGGCTGGCCAGTATGAGAGAGCTGTGCCTCCACGCCGGTGCCTCCCTAGGTCCAGCCCGCTGTGCTAGTGATCAGGCTCCAGGCAGGTCCCTGTAAAGGACAGACTTGGGCTCTATCCCTGGGTTGGAGGAGAGCAGGACTGAGGTCCTGAAAAATGGGCCAGGGAGGAGGCAGGAAGAAGAGGCAAAGGCAGGAGGCGGAAAGCATAGAGCGGGTTCTGGGGCTGGTGGCTGGCTCTCAGCTGGACTGAGGGGCTGCAGAGAGGGGTGTGGGGAAGGGGGCTTCTGTCCACATTAGCTCTCCAAATCGCAGGCTAGGGGTGGGAGCAACTGAGGTGCGACTCTGAACGCATTGACAGGAACAGGCAGCCCTCCCGGGACGGTTCACAGAGCAGCTTGGCACTGTGCTTTCCAGCTACAGAAAAGATGATCGGAGGCCGTTCAGGAAATGCTGCCATGCAGGGTGGACGTGATGGGTTTGCTCTGGGAAGAGGTGTGGGTGGCAGTGGCCCTTCTGGGCTGAGGCAGAGCCACGTGGCCACAGGCTTTCTGTATGGAGTCCCTCAGCGGGAGGCTTGTGTCATCACAGAGGTGTTAGACAGTAGACAGTCCTCCTGGGGCAGAGATACAAACAGAGGCCGGCAGAAGGAGAGGCTTGTCTAGACTTCAGAGCTGGCTTTGTGGCTTTGTATTGATCTCTTCTGCTACTGATAATTCTGCTTAGAAAACTCACCTGTTTGTCTTCTTGTTGATCTTTTGTCCTCATTCTGTCAGAGGGCGCGCTCACTCCTGCGGCCCATGGGGTTTGTTGCCAAAAGCTCCCTGGGCAATCGGCCATTTGTGGATTGCATGACAAAGGGGCACACTCTTTATTCAGGTCGTCTATCTGGCATGCATGTGCTACCACTTCCAGAATGTTCCAGCATGGCATTTAAAACCCTCCTTCTGGGGTGCCTGGGTGGCTCAGTCCATGAAGTGTCTGCTTTCGGCTCAGGTCATGATCCCAGGGTCCTGGGTTCAAGTCCCACATAGGGCTCTCTGCTCAGCGGGGAGCCTGCTTCTCCATCTCCCCCTGCCTGCTGCTCCCCCTGCTTCTGCTCTCTGTCAAACAAATAAAATCTTTTAAAATTTCTCTTTTTAGGGTGCCTCGGTGGCTCAGTGGGTTAAGCCGCTGCCTTCGGCTCAGGTCATGATCTCAGGGTCCTGGGATCGAGGCCCGCGTCCGGCTCTCTGCTCAGCAGGGAGCCTGCTTCCTCCTCTCTCTCTCTGCCTCCCTCTCTGCCTGCTTGTGATCTCTCTTTGTCAAATAAATAAATAAAATCTTTAAAAAAAAATTCTCTTTTTAGAAACATTCCCCCCCTACATATGTCTTGACCAAACTGAATTCCTGGCATCCTCTAACTTATATTTTCTGTTCTCCCAACTCTGCCTCATGCTCCGCCTCTCCTCGGAATGCCCCAGCCCCATCACTGGGCCTAAAAATGCAAGACCCCTTCAAAAGCTGCTTTATCCATGCAAACATTCAGAATCTTCCAAAGCATTTTCCTGATCCCCTACAGTCCTGAATCGCTGGCCAGGAGAGGCTTGGAGGTGCAGAGGTCTGGAGACCAACAGTTGCTGACTGCAGTTGCTGGTTCACAGCCCCTCCTCTTTTAGAACCCCCTTCTGCCTCTCGAGAACCCAGAGGATGAATTGACAGTGGTTTCAGCTTGGAGATCAAGCAGGTATGACCTAGAGATCAGGGGAGCTTGGGTGGCTCAGTCAGTTAAGTGTCCAGCTTGAGCTCAGGTCATGATCTCAGGGTCCATGGATCCCCCCTCCCCACTTGGGGCTCTGGCTCAGTGGGGAGTCTGCTTGCCCCTCCCCCTCTGTCCTTCTCCCTCTGCCCTTCCACCTACTCGGGCACACACACTCTCAAATAAATAAATAAATAAATAAAATCAATAAATTAAAAAAAAGAGAGAGAGAGAGAGAGAGAGACCTATCGATCAAGTAGATGATGCTAGATGACCACTGGGGAAGAGTTTTCATGGTCAATAAGTCAAACACAGAGAGAATGTTTAATTTTGGCAGCAAGTTGCGTGACCCAGTGGATGAAACAGGTCGGCTCGCTGGTCTCTAGGTCAAAAGCACACAAAGAGAGAAGTAGAGATCTAGTTGGGAGATTTTCTAAACCCTGATTGCCCCTCCTCCTAAGGAAGGCTAGAGAACTCTTGGGGTCTAGGAAAGGACTTCTGTTGTAGATAGGAGACCCACATTTTTGCAGTACTCTGGACAGTGGACGTTCGGGTTAAAATAAAAGGATTTTCAAGGTATTCCTCCTTCCTTCAGCATATAATGACTGAGTGCCTGTGTGGCAGGCTCTAAGGTGACAGGACTGTCTCTCAGATGCTGGGGATGCCTCAGAAGCCACCTTCACCTGTCGGCCTCAGCGGCAGAGGGTCAGCTCCCCCCAAATCATGCTCCTTCCCGGGGCAGCCCATGTACAGCAACCAGTGAGTTTGGCGGGCGGAGAGGATGGGTTGGATCTGAAGGGTCACTTTAGCTTCAGGGTTCCCTGTGTGGTGGTCTGAGTCCGTTGTTGGGCTCCAATCCCAGTCTGACGCTCCCTCTGCCCACTCCCGCTTCCTCCCCTGTCAGCCACAGCTCCGATGCGAGGGGCGCCCCTTCAGACACATCCCACACGCCCAACTCCCACTCAGCGTCTGCTCCCCGAGGAGGCCAGCCTTCACAGCCTGCTTTTGGACAAGAGGATCACCAAGTATTTTTGATGTAGATTAAACATGTCTGGGAACTGTTTAGAATTTCCCATGGATTCAGAATGTATAGTCCCAGATCTCTAGAAATATTTGGCCAACGGAAGAATGGATACTTGAATGATTCTTCAAACTGAGTTAGCAGGCAACGTGCCCAGGTCTCACTTTTCCTACAGATCCCTCTCTGCTTCGTGTCCAGGTGCATTGGGAGCTCCTTGAACATACCAGGAGTTACTTCTGATTCTCTGGTTCACAAATCTCGTTTCACGTAGCCTCGCAAATCAGCAGAGACCCTGGCTTTGGCCCACAGTGGCAGACCCAGACTGCGGCGTGTTTGGTAAATGTTGCCATACTTGACCCAGGGAGGGCTGAGGGGTCCAGACTGGGGCTCCCAGTGTGCGGACAGCATGCAGTGGCTGTTGAAGTGGAGAGGAATGAGGGAGGCTGAGGCGGTGGAGTCAGTAGCTCTCTCTTGCCACTTGGAACCCCAAGTGCAAGTGCAGATCTTTAAAAAACTATGCAAACATTAAAATGTGCAATTTCCAATGTTTCAGGAAGAAAAATAATTGGGCTAAGAGCCAGAAACCTTGGATTCTGGTTCTAGCTGTGCCTCTAACCAACTGTGAAATACAGGGTAAGACAATGCACTTATTCATAAGAATATCTGTCTTTTCACAGGTGAAACGAGGGTAATGAATTAGATGCTATTTGAGGTCTTTATAGCTAAACAAAGCTAGGGAGTGGTTTCTCTCCCCTTTTAAAAAGGGTTTATTTATTCATTTGAGAGAGAGACAAAGAGAGAGTGAGAGAGTGAGAGACAGAGAGCATGAGCAGAGGAAAGAGGCAGAGGGAGAAGCAGGCTCCCCACTGAGCCGGAGTCCAACATGGGGCTCGGTCCCAGGACCCGGAGATCATGACCTGAACTAAATAAAGGCAGACGCTTAACCATCTGAGCCACCCAGGTACCCCCCTCCCTTTTTAAGTTCTTATTTATTTAAGTCATCTCTATGCCCAGTGTGGGGCTCAAACGCACAATACCAAGACCAGGAGTTGCATGTTCCAACTGAGCCAGCCAGCGCCCCGTGAGGGGTTTCTCTTTTAAGAGTATTTGCTTAAATAGGTTATTCTATATATTTTAAAAAAATAATAGACTATTTTTCAGAGCAGTTTTGGTTTTGGGTGCCCACGTGCCTACTATTACAGAGTCGTACACAAGAGTTCTGCTCCCCAGTCATGGTCTGTGTTCAGGTTACTGGTCTCTCGCTCTTCGGAACCCCTGACAGACACTGACCTTGCCTGTTCCAGAATGTCTGATACCTGGAACCACGCAACATGCAGGGTTTTAATACTGGTTCTTTTCATTTAGCAATATGCGCTTAAGATCCCTCCCGTCCTTTCTGGAGGAATAGCTCTTTCTTTTTTTATTGCCGAATAATAATTCATTGTATGGACATAACACAATTTGTTTATCCATTCACTTGCTGAAGGACAGTTTGGTTGCTTCCAAGTTTTGGTGATTATGAATAAAGCTGATAGGAACATGGTTGTGCAGGTTTTGTGTGGACATAAGTTTTCAACTCCTTTGGATAAACACTAAGGAGCATGACCTCTGGATTGTGCAGTAAGGGCATGTATAGTTTTGTAAGAAACCCCCAGACTGTGTTCCAAAGCAGCTGTACCCAACAGCAATGAATGAGAGTTCCTATTGCTCCATATCCTTAAAATGTTCCGTGTTGTTAGGGTTTTGGGTTTTAGCTGTTCTGATAGGTATGGAGTGGTATCTCATTTTAATTTGCATTTCCATAATGACATATGATGTTGAGCATTTTCTCACAAGATTATTTGCCATCTGTGTGTCTTCTTGTTGAAGTGTTTATTTAGGTATTTGGCATATCTTTAAATTGGGTTGTTGGGGCATCTGAGTGGCTCAGTGGGTTAAGTGTCTGACCCTTGATTTTGACTCAGGTCATGATCTCAGGATGGTGAGATCGAGCCCCAAGTTGGGCTCCGTGCTCAGTGGGGAGTCTGCTTTAGGTCCTCTCTCTTCCTTTCCTTGTCCCTTCCTTTCCCTCCTCTGCTTGTGCTCTCTCTCTAAATAAATAAAGTAAAAAAAATAATAAATTGGGTTATTTTCTTATTGCGGACTTTTAAGAATTCTTTCTATATTTTAGGTACCAATACTTTATCAGATGTGTGTTTTGGAAAGATTTTCTTTTTAAATATTTTATTTATTTATTTGACAGAGATCACAAGTAGGCAGAGAGGCAGGCAGAGAGAGGAGAAAGCAGGCTCCCTGCTGAGCAGAGAGCCCGATTCGGGGCTCGATCCCAGGACCCTAGGATCATGACCTGAGCCGAAGGCAGAGGCTTTAACCTACTGAGCCACCCAGGCATCCGGGAAAGATTTTCTTAATCTGTGGTTTGCATGTTCATTTTTTAGACAGCGTTATTGGCAGAGCAGTATTTTTTTTTTTAATATTAATGAAGTCTACCCTATCAAGTCTTTCTTTCATGAATCATGCTTTCAGTGTTGTATCTAAAAAGTCATCACCAAACCCATGGTCACCTAGATTTTCTCCTATTTTATCTTCTAGAAGTTTTATACTTTTGCATTTCACATATAGATTATGATTCATTTTAGAGTTAATTTTTGTAAAAGGTGTTGGTTTTGCGTCTGTATTTATTTTTTTCTATATATGTGTCTAGTTAGTTCAGCTATTCAGCTCTTCAGTTATTTGAAGAAAAGACTATCATTTCTCCATCAGAATGCCTTTGCTCCTGCCAAGATCCGTTGACTACATTCATGTGGGTCTATTTCCGGGTTCTCTATTCGATCCCACTGATGTGTTTATTTACCCTTTCACTAATACCACACTGTCATGGTTACAGGAGCTTTATAGTAAGTCTTAAAGCCAGGTAGGGTCAGTCCCCCAATTTTGGGCTTTAATATTGCATTGGGTATTCTGGGTCTTTTGCCTTTCTATATCACCTTTAGAATCAGTTTGTTGATACACACAACATAATTTGCTTGGATTTTGATTGGGGCTGTTTTGAATCCATAGATTAATTTGGGAAGCACTGACATCTTGATAGTATTGAGTCTTCTTATCTATGAACATGGACTATTTCCCCATTTATTTAGTTCTTTGATTTCATTCTTCAGAGTTTTCTAGTTTTCCTCACATCTGTATTATAATATCTTGTTAGATTTATGCTTAAGTATTTCTTTTTTCTTTGGTGTTAATTAAATACTATTGTGTTTTAAGTTTCAAATTGTCATTGTTCTTTGCTGGTATATAAGAAGCCACTTGATTTGTAAATTAATCTGATAATGTTGAGACTTACTGTAGTTCTAGTTTCGTTGTTGTTTTTTCTAGTTTTTTGTTTGTTTTTGATTTTTGGGTTTTTCTACATGGACAACCATTTACTCCATAAAGAAAGACAAGTTTTTTTCTTTCTTCCTAATCTATGTACTTCTTATTTCCCTTTTTTTGTCTTATTGCATTAGCTAGAACTTTCAGTCTGATGTTTAATAGCGGGGGTGAGAGTGAACATCTTGACTTATTCTAGATCTTAGTTAGAAAGCATTTAGTTTCTCACCATATGATGTTAATTGTAGATTATTTCTGGTAGACATTCTTTATCAAGTTCTGCTCTATTCCTAGTTGGCAGAGTTCTTTGTTTTTGTTTTTGTCTTGCATTTAATCATGAGCAAGTGTTAAATATTGTTAAATGATTTTTCTGCATCTATTGATATGATCCATGATTTTTCTTTTTCAGGCTCTTGTTCTGATGGATTGCATTGTATTGGATGGGTTACCTTAATTTTTGAATGTTAAACCAGTCTCACACACCTGGAATAAATCCCATTTGGTTGTGATATTTTAAAATTTTTAAAAAGCAGGAAAAAAATCAATAAAACTTAGAGAAGAAGTCAATAAATTTAAAACAGGTAATTAATAAATAAAATCAACTACCCCAAAGTCTGTTTCTTTGAAAAGATCAATAAAATTGATGGCTCTAGCTAGGTTAACAAACAACAAAAAAAAAGTGTAAAGACACAAATTACTATCCAAAGTGAAAAGTGAGCTTTCACTACTTTCCTTTTATACATTGTTGGATTTGATTTGAAAACTTCTTGTTGAAAATTTTTGTATGTTTATAACAGATATTGGTCTTCAGTTTTCCTTTCTTTGTATATAACATTTTTGTCTAGTTTTGGCCTTAGAATAATGTTAATCTCATGGAATGAGTTAGGAAGTATTCCCTCTGCTTCTATTTTCTTGAAGAAATTGTGGACAATTGATATAATTATTTCCTTAAAGATTTGGTAGAATTCACTCATTAATTCATTTGTGTTTGGTACTTTCTGGTTTTGAAGGTTATTAATTATTAATTCCATTTTTTATGCAGATATAGGCCTATCCAGATGATCTGCTACTCCTTGTGTGAGTTTTGGCAGATTGTGTCTTTCAAGAAATTGGGCTATTTCATCTGGATTATCGAATTTGTGGGTATAGAGTTGTTCATCATATTCCTTTGTAATTATTTTAATATCAGTGGGATCAGTAGTGAAGCTCACTTTTTACTTCGGATCATAATTTGTGTCTTTACACTTTTTGTTTGTTGTTTGTTAACCTAGCTAGAGCCATCAATTTTATTAATCTTTTCAAAGAAACAGACTTTGGGGTAGTTGATTTTATTTATTAATTTCCTGTTTTAAATTTACTGACTTCTTCTCTAAGTTTTATTGATTTTTTTCCTGCTTTTTTAAAATTTAATTTGCTCTCTCATTTCTTTTTAGCTTCCTATGGTGGAAGCTTAGATTATTGATTTTAAATCTATCGTTTTTTCCTAATATATATATTCAATGCTATAAATTTACCTCTAAAGACTGCTTTTGCTGCATCCCACAAATATTGATACATGTTATTTTCATTTTCATCTAGTTTGAAATATTTTGAAATTTCTCCTGTGACTTCATCTTCGACCCATATATATTTAGAAGTATGTTGTAACCTGTAACTTTGGGGGTTTTCCAGTTATCCTTCTGTTATTGATTTCTAGTTTAATTTGATTGTGGTCTGAAAGACTACGTTGTATGAATTATGTCCTTTTAAATTCCTTAAGATGTGTGTTTTGGTCCAGAATATGGTCTATTTTGGTAGATGTTCCCTGTGAGTTTGAGAGGTATGTATTCTGCTGTTGCTGGATGAAATACTCTGTAGGTATCAGTTAAATAAATTGCTTGTTAGTGTTGTTCAGTTATATTATACTGATTTTCCTCCTGCCAAATAATCTGTTACCAATAAAAGGGTGTCAAATATAATAATTGGTTCATATATTTCCCTGTGTATGTCTATCAGTTTTTGCCCCAGGTATTTTGATGCTCTGTTTTTAGGCATGTATACGTTAAGGATGATTTTGTTTTCTTGGATAACTGACCCCTTTATGTAATGACTCTCTTTATCCCTGATAACTTTCCTTATTTTGAAATCTGCTTAGTTTGAAATTAATAAAGCAACTCTCACTTTCTTTTGATTTGTGTTAGCATGGTATATTTTTTCCATACCTTTACATTTATTCTATGTTTTTTTTATACTTACAGTGGGTTTCTATAGACAAAATGTATTTGGGTATTTTGAAAATGTACTCAGAGTCTCTGATTTTAATTGGTATATTTTGACCAGGGTGTTTTAAATAATTTATATAGTTAGATTAATACCCACCATATTTGTTACTATTTTCTAGTCATTGCCCTTGTTCATTGTTTCTTCTCCTCTTCCTCTTTCATTCCTCCTCCTACTCCTTTTCCTTGTTCTACTTTCTACTTTTTTCCAACTCTCTGGTTTTAATTGAACATTGTATAGGATTTTGTGTTTTTCTTCTTTTAGACAGTGTATATAGAGGGATACATATATCAGCAATTAAAGAAATAAAAACAGAAGAATGATTAAGGAAAATTCAGGATGGTGGTTCCCTAAGTTGATAACAGGTATTTCCTTGTGCTTGGGAGTCAAAGAGGAGACCAAGAAGCTCCCAAGATAACCAGGCAGAAGAAACTCTAATCCTTATGGACATAAGAGCCTCAGAAGCTCCAGAAAACTTTGCCCTTGAAGGGTGGGGCTATGAAAGTCATGATTATTTCAAAGTACAACTGATTTGAGGGCAAGACTTGATATTATCCTAGAACATCCACAGGGAGGAGGGTCGTCTACCTTGCTGTAGCTGAGAGCTCATTCTGAAGAACTGGGACTAGGGGCTAGGCCACAGATTGTTGAGTTCTCCTTTTCAGTTTTTTAAACAGAAATACTGAAGGAAAAGACAAACCACAGACTTAGCCAAAACAATTAAAAATTCTGTATCTGATACAGGTATAGTACCTAGAACATATAGAGAATTCTCAAAATTCAGCAACAAGAAAGAGAGCAATCCCCAGCCCCCAATGGGGAAAAGATTTGAATAGACAGTTCACCAAAGAAGATACACAGATGAGATATGCAAAGAAGCACATAAAAAGATGCCCAACCTCATTAAACATTAAAAAAATACACATTAAAATTGAATAAGATACCATGACACAGTTTTAGGAATGGCTGTAACAACAGCAAGAAGAACAACAACAACAATGAGACAATACTAAGTGTTAGTAAGAATCTGGAGCCCCTGGGACTCTCATCCATTGCTTGTGACCATGCAAAATGGCACGGCCTCTTTGAAAAACAGTCTAGTGGGTTTTTTTTTTTTTAATAGTTAAACATGCACTTACCAAATACAAAGCTCGCATATCAACATTTATTGTTTATTTATTGCCAAAACTGGAAACTCAAGTGTTTCAACTAGTGAATGGATAAAAAACTGTAGTCCCTCCACGCAATGGGATGCTGCACAGGAACAAAAGACTCAAACATACAGTAACATGGTGAATATCAGTGCGTTATGGTAAGTAAGAAGAGCCAGATTCAAAAGGCTGCCTCCCGTATACTCCATTTACGTGATGTTCTGTAGAAAGCAAAACTATAGAGACAGAAAGCAGAATAGCCTGTGGCTGGGACTAGAGCAGAAGGACAGAATTGGCTACAAGAGTGTATGAAAAAAAAAAAAAAGAGTATATGAAGGGACTCTCTGGGGTGAGGAAACAGTGGTGTATCTTGTTTGTGGTGGTGGTTACGTGATTGTATGCATTTGTCAAAAAATTCATACAATGGTACACTAAAACAAGTGAATTCTCCTTAATGTAAATTAAAGCTTAATAAAAAACATTGTTAAAGTCTCCAAAGGTTAAAAAAAAATCTATCTCTGCATAGTTTTAATCAGAATGTATATTATACACATTGGCTTGCCTTTTCATGGAGTCATTCTCACAGAGTTCTAACCAGTGCTTCTGCATCATTGAAGAGTATCCCTATTCTGTGGAAGATACCATTTCCCAGCATCTCCTCACGACACAGCTCTCCTTAACAATCTCACACCGGAAACTAAAATTAGAACTGATTATTCACTTTCCCCTAAAAGATCAGCAGGACTAATTTCATTTCTTATTACATGCTATTTTCCTATTTTCCTCTGTCACCACCAGAAGTCCCTGACTTCCAGATTAACCTAAGTAGCCAGACTCCCCTGCCGTGGGGTTAGTGAGGAATTGGTCCAGATGCTAGTAATGGAGACTGAGCCACAGTGGTTAAACAATTAATGCCTTATTCTCCTGCAATGTTATTAGGGACCCAGGCTATTTCAATATTTGAACAGATGGTTTTGAGAATATTTGGAACTGTTTCATTAGGATAGAAATTCAGAATAGGTTAAAATATGCATTTTTGTGGACTCTTGACTCATACTGATACATTGAATTTCTGGCTGGGTGTGTCTATTCACAATAGCACTAGCAATATGTCAGAGTCCCCACCTTCTTGCAGAATCAGTATTTGAAATATTGCTTGTTGGGTTGTAAAAAGAGACTCACATTGTGTAAGTGATGAGCCTATGGCTGGTACATGTCCAGGTCCTGTGCTCTTTTGCCAAGAAAATCTACAAAAATTATAAATCCTTGTCTAGATCCTCTTTCCCTGCTTCCCTACCTCATTCTCTCCTTCTTTCTTTCTTTCTTTCTTTCTTCTTTTCTTGCCTCCTCAGCTGTTCACTGGGGTCGCACAATGGGCCAGGCTCTGAATATAGTCTGTCATAGTGCCTTATCTTTGGAAATATTTGATAGTCTTCTTGAAATGTTTTCTTCTTTGCCTTTTGGGACACCAGTATCTCCTGCCACAGCATAGCAGCTGTACTTGGACCGGGGACAGGTGGACAAATGGATCGGAACAGGAGCATCAGAGTCCCACTGGTGAGAGGAAGGGACTGTTAATTTCCTCTACATTAGACATTCTCCTCCTCTTCCTTCTTGATCATTTGGAGCAGCACTGTGCTTAACCAAGTGCAGACCCACAGGAGATGAGAGTGTAAGTTGTTGAGCTGTTGGATGGCACTTTCAGGAAATCTTAAAAGGGAACTGACAGCTTGCTGAATTGTCCTGCCCTTTATTTCCTGTGCTTGTTGGGCATGTCTAAAGGCCAGTCCTTAAACCTCTTCTCATCTCTAATACTCTCAGTTCCTAGGACTTGAAATGTCATCTATAAATTGGCCACCTCCAAATGTCTATCTCCAGCCCCGACCTCTCTTCGGAGCCTCAGACTGGTGCACACAATGGCCACCTCAACCTCTCCACGTGGATGACTAATACCCAGCTCTAACCGAACTCATCGAAAACGGAGCTTAATTTCACGCCTGAAACTCATCCTCCCCCGTTGTTTCCTCCTCAGCAAATGGCACCATCATTCACCCAAATGTTCGGTCCCGGATCCGGGAATCACACCGACCCTTCTCTTTTCCTCACGCAGCACGAGCCCGCCGGCAGCAACTACCCCAGACTCTCTATCTCGCCTCAGCTCCCGAGGTAGCACCTCTGCAATCCATCCTGCTCCATCACCTCCAGCTCTCACCCAGACTACGGAAGAAGCAGCCTCTGAACACTTTTCTATTTATCCACTCTTGTCCCTGATAATCAATTCCCCTAACCGCGTCTAGAAGGCTCTTCTGAAAACTGTTCGTTCTCAAAACCTTCTAAGGGCACCTCTGGCACTTAGAGGGAATCAGATCCCTCTCAAGGCGCTCTGGTAGCTGCCTGTCATGGAGCTTCCTGAGGGTCAACAGCTGTATGTAATTCATCTTTTCACACCAAGCCTAGTGACTCGCAGGTTGCGGATGATTAATAAACATCTGTAGAAATGTTGATGGAATTCTGTCCCCTCAGATGTCTAGATGAAACCTTGCCCACCACCACCCTTGCCCCTCGAAAGAAAACATGGCAGCAAATGACAACATTGTTGGGTCTTGGAGAAAGGTCTTCTGTGAAACTCTTCTGATTACAACCTATACTTGCCTACACTACCTCGATAGCTTCATGGCAGCATTTGGTTGTTTTTCCATCTTCTCCACTTGGCAAGATTTCTTTTGAGTCCACTTGCCTCTCTGGGGACACGCTGTTGCAGGATATGAATAATTGAACACAACAAATTTGGATGATAAATTATGGATTACAGATGCTGAGTTATTTTGGAACTGTTGCTCCGTGTTGTAGCAAGGCACTGGAATATTAAAATGTGTGTTTTAAATGGTCTTAGGTTTCTTCTTGAAAAAAGAAGATAAGAAAAGAGAAAAAGCAGAATAGCCCAGAGCACCAGGGGAGATCGCCAGCTGCCCCAGCTCTCTGGCCGGCGTCTCTCCGGGGCCACAGTTGCGGAGATCACGGGAGCTTAACGCACCCTGGACACCGGCAGCATTTACCTTGACATAACCAACCGCGGGCTCGCCCTGATTACACGTGCATCCTGTGTCCTCGGTGAGGGGACAGGCGGATGGAGGTGGGTGGTGAAGAGGAATCTGTGGTTGCACACACATCCCAGGAGCCTGGGGGAGGCAGAGCTCAGTAAACAAGGCTGTGTCTACGCCTGTATCCTGCTGCCGCGCGCAAGAAAGGAGTGCTAACGGGGTAGTCTGGGTGGGGCCTGTGTGGTGGGATGTCAGAATTTCTTCCCTTTTATAGACTGACAAGAAAGGGTCAGCATCTACTAGGGATACAGCAGAGACATGGAAGTGTGGGCACGGCTTCAGCACGGGTGACAGGGACTGCACATTCAGGGGGTCGCAGCAGGGCTAGAAGATACAGGAGAGGCCCTGCCAGTAGCTGCCATCATTAGCACCCAGAGGACCTGCCAGGCCTGGGGAGCCAACCGCGGCAGGAAGTGGCTGCTTAGGGCCTCTCAGAGGAGAGAGCCACAGCTACAACCGCGGGAAGCTTCTAGTAACCGGTGCTGCCCGAGGAGCTGGAGCAGGTCTGGGAGACTTCATGGCTTGCACACACCCGCTTTGCAACTCCAAAGTTTGGCAATTTTGATGTCCCAGGGAAGAAAGGGTAGCAAACACTAACCTTTGCTATATTTTCAGAAGAACAATCTCCCTTCAGAAGATGCAGTAGATCAGCAGGCCTGGAACCTCTGGGTGGGGAACCCAGTTATTTCAAAGAACCTAACTCTGTCATCTCCTAGTCCTTGAATTCTGAGTGGAGGGTGTAGCTCAGGAAAAGCAGTGCCCCTTGGGCAAATCCCCATCTGTGCAATAGTGTTTGGCTGGGTATTGGCTGTAAGTTATTTAAAGTCCCCATCAAATATGTGCTATGGTCATAAAAATGTCCCATTTATTCTCTCTCCTGATGGAGACTGGTGTGTTTTTGAAATACGAGCTAATTGTTTAAGCCCAACCCCTAACACCAGCCCATCACTGTAGGGTTGGATCCAGGGGAGAGAAGTCTGTGGTGTGCATGTCTGTTGGCACTTTGAGGTCGTGGCAAGTTCCCCAAACTAGCACATGATGAAGTGAGAGGAGGACCTGTGTGTGTCTTGGAGTGACATGGAGCAGGGAGTGGCATCTTGTCGCTGTCACTGAACACACAGGAAGGGAGTTGCTGAGCTCTGGAGAAAATGCATCAACACTCCATGAGAAGCCGGGCGGGGTGGGGGTGTGTTCTTGTCATTTTTCAGGATCCTTGGGCTGGGGACTGTTGGCAGGAGAACCCAAGAGAGGAGTCGGGGACAGCCCTGGGAAGAAAGAGCCAGGCTCTGGTCCCTGGGAATGCCATCCAGGAGCCCAGGGATGCCTTCCTCCATCCTAGGCAAGAGGGCCCCATTGGCCTGCTAGACTTAGTCTGTGTGGGTGAGGGGGAGGGAATGGAGCATCCGTCACTGGCCTCAGTTCACTGTGGTGGCTGCCCAACAGAATCGGAAACTTCCAGAATGAAGCCGGGCCCTGAACCAAGCAGGTGCTAGAACAGTCACAGGGACCTCTCAGGGGGTGGCCAGCCAGGACTGTGGAAGGCAGGGGCTCAACATGCGATTTAGACACAGATACAGGATAAGGAGCTCTGAATTGGCACCAGAAAACAACCTGTAACAACAACAACAAAAAGTGCCCCTAAGGCTTTTTAGTAAGGTTCCTGTAGGAGGGAGACATCAAGTCTCCCAGCCCAGAACAGAGTCCCCCGTACAATCCCACAGTCTGGAGATTCCCCCTTCTCTCGCTGAGCAGTCCGCTGGTTCCGTCCCATCTCCCAGCTTGGGGACCCTCATCCAGACCCCGTGGCCATATGGTCTGGGGTCCTATGGGAGCACAGTTTAAAGCTGGGGAAGGGTACTCTCTGCACTCACTGCTGTCCAAGGGAGGGCTGCCCAGCCGGTGGGCTCAGGGCCATTTTGAAGAGCATGGAAGGAGGAATGTGAAAGTAAAATCCAGACATTCACCTGCCTGGGAAACATTTAGGACAACATGTTCTCCTCTACAATTAGTTGAGCATAGTTTTAAAAATCCGGCTTCAACAGGAAGTGGAAAAGAACAGAGTCCATGGTCAGATCCGGGTTCTGATTCAGGCCCTGCTACCAGTTTGGCCTGAAGACTCTCGCACGTTGTTTAACCTCTCTGAGCCACCGTTTCTCATTTGAACAATGGTGCTGGAAATCTACTTTCCAAGGTATTTTTAATTTTTTTTATATTTTTATAAGTGGGCTCCACACTCAACATGGGACTTGAATTTACAATCCTGAGATCAAAAGTCTCATGCTCTACTGACTGAGCCAGCTAGGTGCCTCTCAAAGTTGTTTTTGTTTGTTTTGTTTTGTTTTTGTTTAAGATTTTGCTATTTATTTGAGAAAGAGAGGGAGAGAGAGCATGTGCACAAGCAAGGATTGGGGCAGAGAGAGAGAATCTCAAGCAGACTCCATGCTGAGGGCAAAGCCTGAAATGGGGCTCGATCTCCCGACTCTGAGATCATGACCTGAGCCAAAACCAAGAGTCAGACTCTCAGCTGACTGAGCCACTCAGGTGCCCCAACTCAGGGTATGTTTTTTTTTTTTTAATTATACTAAAATACACACAACATAAAATTTGCCATCGTAACTATTTTTGAGTATACAGTTCAGAGACAGTAAACACATTCTCATTTTTTGTGACTGTCACCAAGTCCACCTCCAGAACTCTTTCCGTCTTACAAAACTGACCCCCCATCCCCATTAAACACTAACTTCCCATCCCCCCACCCCGACCCTGGAAACCACCATTCTACTTTCTGTACCTATGATTTTGACTACTCTAGTCTACTCATACAGGTGGATTCATGCAGTGTATGTCTTCGTACTGGCCTATTTCCTTCAGCAGGCAAGGTTCATCCATGCTGTAGCATATATCAGAATTCCCTTCCATTTTAAGGCAGGGTAATATTCCATTGTGGGAATATATACACATATATCTCACATTTTGTCTATCCATCCATCCGCTGGTGTACACTAGGATTGCTTCTCTACCTCTAGGCTATTATAAATAATGCTACTATAAACTTGGCTATACAAATACCTTTTAGAGTCCCTGCTTTCAATTTCTTTTTTGGGGGAGTGCATATCCGAAGGTGGAATTGCTGGGTCATAGGTGATTCTACTTCTAATTTTTGCTGAACTGCTGTACTGTTTTCCACAGTGACTGTACCATTTCCTATTTTCACCAGTGGTGCATAAGAACTCTGATTTCTCCACATCAAAACCAACATTTACTTTCCAGCAGCCATCCTAATGGATATGAAGTGATATCTCATTGTAGTTTTTTTTTCCCCCAATTTATTTATTTTCAGAAAAACAGTATTCATTATTTTTTCATCACACCCAGTGCTCCATGCAAGCTGTGCCCTCTATAATACCCACCACCTGGTACCCCAACCTCTCACCCCCCCGCCACTTCAAACCCCTCAGACTGTTTTTCAGAGTCCATAGTCTCTCATGGTTCACCTCCCCTTCCAATTTACCCAAATTCCCTACTCCTCTCTAACGCCCCTTGTCCTCCATGCTATTGGTTATGCTCCACAAATGAGTGAAACAATATGATAGTTGACTCTCTCTGCTTGACTGATTTCACTCAGCATAATCTCTTCCAGTCCCGTCCATGTTGCTACAAAAGTTGGATATTCGTCCTTTCCAATGGAGGCATAATACTCCATAGTGTATATGGACCACATCTTCCTTATCCATTCATCCGTTGAAGGGCATCTTGGTTCTTTCCATAGTTTGGCGACCGTGGCCATTGCTGCTATAAACATTGGGGTACAGATGGCCCTCCTTTTCACGACATCTGTATCTTTGGGGTAAATACCCAGGAGTGCAATTGCAGGGTCGTAGGGAAGCTCTATTTTTAATTTCTTGAGGAATCTCCACACTGTTCTCCAAAGAGGCTGCACCAACTTGCATTCCCACCAACAGTGGAAGAGGGTTCCCCTTTCTCCACATCCTCTCCAACACATGTTGTTTCCTGTTTTGTTAATTTTGGCCATTCTAACTGGTGTAAGGTGATATCTCAATGTGGTTTTAATTTGAATCTCCCTGAGGGCTAGTGATGATGAGCATTTTTTCATGTGTCTGATAGCCATTTGTATGTCTTGATTGGAGAAGTGTCTGTTCATATCTTCTGCCCATTTTTTGATGTGTTTGTCTGTTTCGTGTGGGTTGAGTTTGAGGAGTTCATTATAGATCCTGGATATCAACCTTTTGTCTGTACTGTCATTTGCAAATATCTTCTCCCATTCCGTGGGTTGCCTCTTTGTTTTTTTGACTGTTTCCTTTGCTGTGCAGAAGCTTTTGATTTTGATGAAGTCCCAGAAGTTTATTTTCGCTTTTGTTTCCTTTGCCTTTGGAGACGTATCTTGAAAGAAGGTGCTGTGGCTGATATCAAAGAGATTACTGCCTATGTTCTCCTCTAAGATTCTGATAGATTCCTGTCTCACGTTGAGGTCTTTTATCCTTTTTGAGTTGATCTTTGTGTACGGTGTAAGAGAATGGTCGAGTTTCATTCTTCTACATATAGCTGTCCAGTTTTCCCAGCACCATTTATTGAAGAGACTGTCTTTTTTCCACTGTATATTTTTCCTGTTTTGTCGAAGATTAATTGACCATAGAGTTGAGGGTCCATATCTGGGCTCTCTACTCTGTTCCACTGGTCTATGTGTCTGTTTTTATGCCAGTACCATGCTGTCTTGGTGATCACAGCTTTGTAATAAAGCTTGAAATCAGGTAAGGTGATGCCGCCAGCTTTATTTTTGTTTTTCAACATTTCCTTAGCGATTCGGGGTCTCTTCTGATTCCATACAAATTTTAGGATTATTTGCTCCAGCTCTTTGAAGAATGCCGGTGGAATTTTGATCGGAATGGCATTAAAAGTATAGATTGCTCTAGGCAGTATAGACATTTTAACAATGTTTATTCTTCCGATCCAAGAGCATGGAATGGTCTTCCATCTTTTTGTGTCTTCTTCAATTTCTTTCATGAGTGTTCTGTAGTTCCTCAAGTACAGATCCTTTACCTCTTTAGTTAGGTTTATTCCCAGATATCTTATGGTTCTTGGTGCTATAGTAAATGGAATCGATTCTCTAATTTCCCTTTCTGTATTTTCATTGTTAGTGTATAAGAAAGCCACTGATTTCTGCACATTGACTTTGTATCCTGCCACACTGCTGAATTGCTGTATGAGTTCTAGTAGTTTGGGGGTGGAGTCTTTTGGGTTTTCCATATAAAGAATCATGTCATCTGCGAAGAGAGAGAGTTTGACTTCTTCATTACCAATTTGGATACCTTTTATTTCTCTCTGTTGTCTGATTGCTGTTGCTAGGACTTCTAATACTATGTTGAACAAGAGTGGTGAAAGTGGGCATCCTTGTCTTGTTCCTGATCTCAATGGGAAGGCTGCAAGCTTTTTCCCATTGAGGATGATATTTGCTGTGGGTCTTTCATAGATAGATTTGATGAGGTTCAGGAATGTTCCCTCTATCCCTATACTTTGAAGCGTTTTAATCAGGAACGGATGTTGGATTTTGTCAAATGCTTTTTCTGCATCAATTGAGAGGACCATGTGGTTCTTCTCTCTTCTCATATTGATTTGTTGTATCACATTGATTGATTTACGAATGTTGAACCATCCTTGTAGCCCAGGGATGAATCCCACCTGATCATGGTGGATAATCTTTTTAATGTGTTGTTGGATCCTGTTGGCTAGGATCTTGTTGAGAATCTTAGCATCCATATTCATCAGTGATATTGGTCTGAAATTCTCCTTTTTGGTAGGGTCCTTGCCTGGTTTGGGGATCAGGGTAATGCTGGCTTCATAGAAAGTGTCTGGACGTTTTCCTTCTGCTTCAATTTTTTGAAACAGCTTCAGGAGAATAGGTGTTATTTCTTCTTGGAAGGTTTGGTAGAATTCCCCAGGGAATCCGTCAGGTCCTGGGCTCTTGTTTTTTGGGAGATTTTTGATCACTGCTTCAATCTCATTATTAGATATCGGTCTATTCAGGTTGTCGATTTCTTCCTGGTTCAATTTTGGTAGTTTATATTTTTCCAGGAATGCATCCATTTCATCTAGGTTGCTAAGCTTATTGGCATATAACTGTTCGTAATAACTTCTGATGATTGTTTCTACTTCCTTGGCGTTAGTTGTGATCTGTCCCTTTTCATTCATAATTTTATGAATTTGGGATTTCTCTCTTTTCTTTCGGATTAGTGTAGCCAGTGGCTTATCGATCTTATTGATTCTTTCAAAAAACCAGCTTCTAGTTTCATTGATACGTTCTACTGTATCTCTGGTTTCTCCCTCATTGATCTCAGCTCTAATCTTGATGATTTCCCTTCTTATGTGTGGAGTTGGTTTGATTTGTTGTTGATCCTCCAGTTCTTTAAGGTGTAGAGACAGCTGGTGTGTTCTGGATTTTTCAATTTTTTTGAGCAAGGCTTGGATGGCTATATATTTTCCCCTTAGGACTGCCTTTGCTGTATCCCATAGGTTTTGGACCGAAGTGTCTTCATTCTCATTGGTTTCCATGAATTGTTTCAGTTCTTCTTTGATCTCCTGGTTGATCCAAGCATTCTTAAGCAAGGTGGTCTTTAGCTTCCAGGTGTTTGAGTTCCTTCGGAACTTTTCCTTGTGATTGAGCTCCAGTTTCAAAGCATTGTGATCTGAGAATATGCAGGGAATAATCTCAGTCTTTTGGTATCGGCTGAGTCCTGATTTGTGACCCAGTATGTGGTCTATTCTGGAGAAGGTTCTGTGTGCACTTGAGAAGAATGAGTATTCTGCTGTTTTAGGGTGGAATGTTCTGATATATCTATGAGGTCCATCTGGTCCAATGTGTCATTCAATGCTCTTGTTTCTTTATTGATTTTCTGCTTCGATGATCTGTCTAGTTCTGAAAGAGGCGTGTTAAGATCTCCTACGATTAGTGTATTCATATCAATATGACTCTTTATCTTGATTAACAGTTTTCTTAAGTAATTGGCTGCTCCCATATTGGGAGCATAGATATTTACAATTGTTAGATCATCTTGGTGGATAGTCCCTTTAAGGATTATGAAGTGTCCTTCTGTATCTCTGACTACAGTCTTTAGTTTGAAGTATAATTTATCTGATAT
This sequence comes from Neogale vison, assembly GCF_020171115.1. Classification (NCBI taxonomy): domain Eukaryota; kingdom Metazoa; phylum Chordata; class Mammalia; order Carnivora; family Mustelidae; genus Neogale; species Neogale vison. Next base: position 149,086,033 of record NC_058092.1, on the reverse strand, counting down.
GAGAATCGCTACCCCAGCCTTCTTTTGAGTCCCATTGGCATGAAAGATGCTTCTCCACCCCTTCACTTTCAGTCTGCGTGTATCTTTAGGTTCAAAATGGGTCTCTTGTAGACAGCATATGGATGGGTCCTGTCGTTTTATCCAATCTGCAACCCTGTGCCATTTTATGGGTGCATTTAGGCCATTCACATTGAGAGTGATTATTGATAGATACGTTTTTATTGACATCGAGTTACCTTTGAAGTCTTTCTTTCTGTAGAATGTCTCTATATTTCTGTTCAATGCTATTCTTGGGATTTTTCCTCTTTTATAGAACCCCCCTCAATATTTCCTGCAGTGTCGGCTTGGTGGTTGCATAGTCTTTTAAGCCTTGCCGGTCTTGGAAACTCTTTCTCTCTCCATCCATTTTGAATGTCAGTCTTGCTGGATAAAGTATTCTTGGCTGCATGTTCTTCTCATTTAGTGCCCTGAATATATCTTGCCAGCCTCTTCTGGCTTGCCAGGTCTCTGTGGACAGGTCTGACGTTATTCTGATGGGCTTCCCTCTGTAAGTAAGGAGCCTCTTTGCCCTGGCAGCTTTCAAGAGATTATACCTACAATTATAATTTCTCAATTTGACTATCAGGTGTCGTGATGTTTTTTTGGAGTGTATAATCTTGGGTGGAGACCGTTCAGCCTCTAGTACATGAACGCTGGTTTCATTCGCGAGATTCGGAAAATTTTCATGAAGGACTTGTTCCACGATATCTTCTAGACTTCTTTCTTTCTCCTCCCCTTCAGGAATTCCAATAATTCTGATGTTGGAACGCTTCATGGTATCATTTATTTCCCTGATTCTGCTTTCGTGGGATCTAAGCTGTTTGTTCCAGGCTTCCTCCTGATCCTTTCTCTCCATCTGTTTGTCTTCCAGATCACTAATTCTATCTTCTGTCTCAGTTACCCTAGCTTTGAGAGAGTTTAGATTGGATTGGAACTCATTGAGAGCATTGTGGACCTCCTCCCTGGTAGCTTTGAGCTCCGCCCTAACATTGTGAACATCCTGTCTGGTCGCTTTCAGTTCGGCCCTAATCAATTCTGTTTGGTCATCCATGGCTTTCTCCAACCTAGCTATTGCCTGGATAATTGTTAGCCTGAATTCTCTTTCCGACATATTGTCTATGTTGATAGCCATTAGCTCTATTGCAGAAGGTCCATCCTCTGTATTTTTCTTCTGTTGGGCATTCCTCCTCCTAGTCATTTTGGTGGGAGAAGACTGAACAGATGTAGCTGGATGTATCAACTCTGGTGCAGTCAAGGTGCACCCTGGAACACTTCCTGATCTCTGTCTCAGAGAGAAGCCTCAGTCTGGGTGCAGAAGCTGAATAAATTCCCCCTTGGACGCTGGCAGTGCAGGTTCCAAGTTAAAGACCCTGGGGGCGCAGGATCTTTTGCTCGTCCCCAAAGCCAAGGCAGTGGCAGCTGTCTGGGAGCTCCTGACCGCCAGAGAGGTTCCAAGCAGCGATCGCACACTGAGATTTTGCCTCCGGCCCGGGCTGGGAGTGCCCGGCTTGCGCGCACCTCTTTTCAGAGGCGGCTGTGGGTCGGGCGCGCATCTGGGGCACTGAGAACGGGGCGCTGGTCCGTAAGCCGCAGGCTGGGCTTTTGCGCGCCTCTGTCCGGGGAAGAGTTTCGTGCGCGCGCGCGGCTTAGACTTTGAAACAATGGCGCGGGTCAAGAAGCGCCCCCGCGCCTTAGAAACCCAGGAGAGCTGCAGGGACGTGTGCGCGCATCTCAAGCTTTGTGGTAGGGCTAGTGCGCGTTCTGCAGACCGGTGCAGCTCCCATCCCCTCGCAGGAGCCGGAACCCCGCGCTCTGGGGCACGCTGGCGGCTTAGGGACCAGGAGCCGGTTTCTCCACTGCACTCTCTCTGCCTCCGCGCCGGGGAGGCCGTCTGGGACCTGGGACTTAAGCCCCTGTCCCTAGCCACCCCGATTCCCACAATTTGCCCCGGCGATCCTTTGCTCTTTTGGAGTACTTTCAACCAGTCTCCAAGTTAATGCTGGTCCCCAGACTATCGGGGTATTACTTTTGCACCGGTCGCCTCTGGTGGCTCCCTCCCCCTTTTGTTTATCTTCCGATATCAGTCCGCTGTTCCCATTCCGCTTTACCTGCTCACTGGCGTCTTCTGCCCCTGTAGAGATCCAGACGTGTATAATTCTGATCTCAGGCTGATTTCATGGGTGATCAGAGTTCTTTGGTAGGTAATCAGCTCACTTTGGGGTACCAGCTGAAAAGACGCCTCTTCCTAGTACCCCGCCATCTTGTCCTTCCGCTCTCTCATTGTAGTTTTGATGTGCACTTCCTTAAGGATTATTGATGTTGAGTATCTTTTTATATGCCTTTTGTCCATTTGTATATCTTCTTTGGAGAAATGTCTTTACACATTTAATTTATTTTTTTAAGATTTTATTTATTTATTTGACAGAAAGAGAGATTACAAGCAGACAGAAAGGCAGGCAGAGAGAGAAGAGAAGCAGGCTCCCTGCTGAGCAGAGAGCCTGATGTGGGACTCAATCCCAGGACCCTGAGATCATGACCTGAGCCGAAGGCAGAGGCTTAACCCACTGAGCCACCCAGGTGCCCCTCCTTCACCCATTTAAAAAATCAGTTTGTCTCTTTGTTGTTGAGTTGTAGGAATTCTTTATATGTTCTGAATATTAACCTCTTATCAGAGATATGATTTGTAATATTCTGAATATTAATGCTTTATTGGATATATGATTTGTAAGTATTTTCTCTTTTTCTATAAGTTGTCTTTTCACTCTGTTGATTATGTCCTTTGATGCACAGAAGTTGTTAATTTTGATGTAGTCCAATTTACTATTTTTACTTTTGTTTCTTGTGTTTTTGGTGTCATATCCAAAAAATCAATGCCAAATCTCTCGAGGTATTTTTGAAGATAAAATGAGATATGTGTGAAAGTCCTTGTAACTTATGAAGTAGTATAAAAATATTAAGAGTTATATAAGTATTCGAGTACTCAACATGAAGCCAAGCCCTATAGGGATGCTTCAAAAATTACCAAAAAATTATTAGTCAAGATAGTAGATTCGAAGTGCACGTATTATTTCTTTCCCTCCCTAAGCCTTACTAAAGGGACAATAAAAGGATTTAAAAAAAAAAAACCACACATGTGCTTGATGGGGTGCCTGGGTGGCTCAGTGGATTAAAGCCTCTGCCTTAGGCTCAGGTCATGATCCCAGGGTCCTGGGATCAAGCCCCGCATTGAGCTCTCTGCTCAGCACGAGCCTGCTTCCTCCTCTCTCTGCCTGCCTCTCGGCCTACTTGTGATCTCTGTCTGTCAAATAAATAAATAAAATCTTTAACAAAATACATGTGCTTGAGTTATAATTTAAATACAATGAAAGCTACCCATTTTATGAAGTTTGATGAGCTTTCATAAATTAGTACATTGCTATCAGCACCATCACAATAAAAATATTTGGTGTAATATTTGGTATAATATTTCTATCACCAGAAAGTTCCCTTCTGCCTCTTGACAGGCAACCCACTAATAACTCTGTTCCCAGGAAACCATTTATCTGCCTTCTGTCACTATGGTAAGTTAGTTCGGTCTTTTTGAGGCTTTCATACAATATGAAGTCTTTTGAGTTTGGCTTTTTTTGCTCAGCTTGGTTTTGAGATGCATGCAAGTTGTAGCATATATCAGTCATTCCTTCTGTTTTATTGCTGAATAAGATATCAGAGTGTGGAAAAACTAAATTTGTTCACCTGGTGTTGGAGATTTTGGCTCTTGTGAATAAGATATCTAAGTCCATGTGTTTGTGTGGATATATATTTTCATTCTCTTAAGTAAGTTGAAATCATAAGGTAAGCTGGATCAGCTGCTAAGTGTATTTTAACTTTCAAAAAAATCAGCAAAGTGTTTGTACCAGCACTATACAGGAATTCTAGTTCTATTCTATCACTAACACTTGGGGAGGCCAGTGTCTTAAATTTCAGCCATTTTCATGAGAGTGTAGTGATAACTCCTTGTGGTTCTAATGATCATTTTCCTGATGATTAATGATGTTGAACCTTTTTCCAGTGCTTTGCCACCTCTCCAGCTTCTTGTGTGAGATGTCTGTCTGACCTTAGCCCATTTGCAAAGGGTTGGTTTATCTCCTTTGGTTCAGTTGTGAGGAATAATTGCACATCATCATTTTTCGAATTTGTGTGTTGCAGATATTTTCTCCAAATCTATGACTTTTTAATATCTTTATTGAGACACAATTGGTATGCACCAAACTTCACATATTTAAAATTACAACTGATGGATTTTGACATAGGTATACACTTACGTAATAATTACTACACTCAAAGAAATGGGTATATCTGTTACTCTCCAAAGTTTATTTTAGATCACTTTTAAATGTCTTTCTCCTGCCTTTTCTTTTATTGATCCAATTTTACCTTGAAATAGCATTTTATTCCTACTTGAAGAATTTTCTTTCACATTTTTTTGTACTACTGGCCTACTGGCAAAGAATTCTTTAAAATTTTGGTTATCTGAAAAAGTATTTCACCTGCAGTTTTTAAAGATGTTTTTCTTTTTTTTTTCTTTCAGCACTTTACCGCATATTATTTCATTTTCTTCTGATTTGTGTAATTTCTAACAAGAAATCTGCAGTAATTGTTATCTTTCCTCCTTTTTAAAAAATCTCTTTTCAGCATAACAGAATTCATTGTTTATGTACCACACACAGTGCTCCATGCAATACGTGCCCTCCATAATACCCACCACCTTAATGTGTAAAGTGTTCTTTTTCTCTGAATGCTTTTAATATTTTCTTTTTATCACTGATTTTCAGTCATTTGATTATGATGTGACTTGGTGTGATTTTCTTTATGTTTATCTTCCTTGGGTTTTCTTGTTCTTCTTGGATCTGTGGGTTTATAAATTTCACTAGATTTGGAAAAATCTTGGCATTTTTTAAAAATATCCCTTCCTTCTCCTCTCTGAATGGGACCCCAGTCATTTGTATGTTGTTTTAATTTGCCAACAGTTCACACTGTTCATTGTTTTCAGTTTTTTTCTCTAACTGTATTTCACTGGGTGGTCTTCTGTTGTTCTGACTTCAAGTTCAATGATCTTTTTTTCTGCCAGGTCTCATCTGCCATTAATTTTTACCAGTGAAATTTCCATTTCAGACACTATTTTTTTAGCTTTAAAAGTTCAATCCATTTTTTTATGTCTTCAAACTCACTCCTCATTGTGTTTGTACTTTTTAAATCCTGTATGTATTTGTAATATGCAAGTAAGTAATTAAAATCTTTGACACTTCCATCCTCTGTCATTTCTGTTGACCATTTTTATTGACCTATCTTTTTTCTTGGCTTTAGATCGTGTATTCTTGCCTCTTTAAATGTCCACCCATTTGTGATTGAATGCTTTAGTTTGTGAACTTTATGCTTTGGACTTAGATCTCCTCCAAAGATAAGGAACTTGAGTTTTTTAAAAGATTTTTTAAAAATTTATTTGAGAGACAGAGAGAGAGAAAGTGAGAGCATAAGAGCATGGGGAGGGAGAAGCAGACTCCCTGTTGATCAGGGAGCCCAGGTGGACATGGAGCTCGAGCCCAGAACACTGGGATCATGACCTGAACAGAAGGCATCTTCTCAACTGACTGAGCCATCCAGGTGCCTCAGGAACTTGATTTTTTTGGGGAACTGCTTTCCAGCTTTATTTTTTTAATGAGTCTAGAGTATCTTTTGCTCCAAGCCTGGTTTAGTCTCACCCTCAAAAGCATTTTATTTTAAGGCCCATTTATTCTTTTAGGTTTCTCCATTTACAGGGACTCAATGATTTCCTGCCTGTGTGATTCCTGTATGAATTTTGGGAATTGCTCAATTTTTAGCTTCCCAGGAATTTTTCTTCCCCCAAAAGTTGGTTTTGTATAGCCTAATGGAATTTAACATTATTTGTGTGCAGATTGGCATTCTTACACTCCAAGAAGATCCCTGTGCAGATTCCTAGATGTTCTCCATATGGCTTCTGGCCTTGCCAGTACTCTATCCCACAGATTCTTGGCTCCTTATTCTCTTCAAACACTGATTTTAGACTCTTCAACTTTGTGACACTACTGGGATCTGTTGGATTTCCCTCTGTGCCCTGCAGGCTGCAAATGGTCTTCAGGCAGAAAGCTAGAACAATCACAGGTCTCATTTTGTGTACCAGGTCTTAGGGATCACAGTCCTGCACTACTATTTCCAATGTCTAAAAACAGTAGTTTTATTTATTTTGTCCAGTTACCTTTTTCTCTTATAGCTAGAAGGCAACACAAATGAAGTTAATTTTTCATGGTTTATGTGGTAGTGTCCTATTGCTGTAACAAGTCACCCTGAATGTAGTGGCTTAAACACACAACACAAATGTTTTATCTTAATAGTTCTGTGAGTTAGAAGTCCTATGCGGGTCTCATTGGGCTAAAATCAAGGTGTTGACTGGCTTTATGACATCTCAGGAGCTCTGAAAACAACCTATTTTCTTGCCTTTTCTGTCTTTTAGAGGTCCCCTGAATTCCTGATGAGCTCCCTTTTCCAACCCCAAAACCAGAGATGGTGGATCGATTCCTTCTCATGTTGCATTGCTCTGACCTCCTCTTCCACTTTTAGGACCCTTCTTGATTACACTGGACCTATCTGGATAATCTAGAACAATCTCTCTATTTCAAGGTCAACTGATTAACTTAATTCTACCTGCAACTATAATTCCTCTTTGCCATTTAAATTGCATATTCCCAGGCTCTGGGGATAAGAATGTGGACATTTTGGAGGGGAGGGCAATAGATTGAAATAGATTGACTGATTGATTGATTGCTAACTACAGTTGGAAAAGCAGAGTCTGAAAATTATAACATAAGCATAATTCCCCAGAAGGCGGGGGAGAACTGTAAAGAAGGCAACGTCAACGAAATTTTGGAAGCAGGAAGGAATAGAAGATTTAAAGGACTAGCAAAGGATAATTTCTAAACCAACAACAAAGCAAGCTGGGAAAATAACTGGCTTAGACTGAAGAATCCTCAGAACGCTCAGGAATTAGAGGTACCAGGTACACCTGGTAGTATCAGCAGACACAGATTGCTAAAATAAGGTAGAACAATGGAGCGCCTATTCAAAAAGCAGATCGAGTCCTAAATTACACTTTCCAACTCTGTTCAGGTAAGTGTCCTCTTCAATGCTAGCACAAAGCACAGGGGTTCGTATTCCCTAACAAGGTACCTTTCTTATTGAAATGATTCAGCCAAAGATTAAGCCCACCATAGCTGAGCCCACCCACATGCTCAGAGCTGCCAGCTAGACTTATAGTCCTTGCTCTTAATGCCACCAAGTAGCCAAGGAGTACTAGACATCAGGAAACTTGCATCACAAAAGACAAATAAGCATACAAATAAGCAAATAAATACAACACAGCTTGAAGGATGCAGGTTTTAAGAAAAGGAAATATTCAAAAAATTCTCTTTAATAGTGTCAGAGATATTGGAGAAGATACTGAAACTGTGAAATAGAAACAAGGGGTTCCCCCTACCCCCACACGGAAAAAAAATCAGGAAATAAAAATTGAAAACAAACAACCAAATGGTAGCTGAACATTAAAACTCAGTAGAAAGGTTTGAAGATAGACTTAGAGAACTGTCGCAGAAGGTAGAGAAAAAGAAGCAGAAAACACGACTTCTGGGTTAAAAGGACCCCTCTGGGACTCCTCACAATGAATGAAAATGAATACTCATCCCAGCGTATTAGTGAGAACTGGGGACAAATAGATTCTACACCCTTTCAGGTAGGGTGAGGAGAACCTGGGCACATTCAAAAGACGGGGCATCGAAATGACTCAGCTGTCTGAGTAGCAGCACCAGAAGCTATGAGAAACTAAAGGGATGCTTTCAAAATTTGGAGGAAATAATTTCCACCTAAAATTCCATATTAACAAACAATCAGCCTAGCATGAAGATTTACAGCCATGTATTATATTTTGTATATTACATAACAAGTATAAGACAGCTGTGGTCTGGGGGGTCCGAACATTGCTGCATAGCGGTTCTCTCAGAAATTACCAACATTTTTATTGGCTGGAGTTTCCAATTCTGCAGACTCCATTCGTGATGCTTGGTCAGAGGGAATTACTATTCCCACGGAATTCTTCTCCCTGTTGTGACCAGAGAAATGAGCAAGTCAGAGGGAAATCTGCTGCCTTGTGGCGGTCCAGAGATGAGATGTTTTGAATTTTGTGGCCGCCTCAAATCACAGCACAGAGCTGTCCCCTCTGTCTAGGGCAGGTCCCCAAGTTTACATGATTCTGGGCATGGAGCTAGAGGGGAGAGGTTGACTACTTCTCAACCACCATGACTTCCTCCAAAACAAAACCTCTCCTATCCTGCCCACACTGTCGGTCTGGAGGCAGAGGTGTTCAGCTCTCCTCTCTCAAAACCCCTACTGTCTTAAGATACTAGTCTGCGCCATAATGATTTGTTTACCTGTGTGTCTCCAAAGCTTGCCACCTACCCCCAACGGCAGAAGGTGGCATTCTTGAGGGTAAGGACTGCATCGTGCTTTTCTCTGAATCCCTAACCCCTAACACATGGTCCCATCTGAAAAAACCCGCCCGTTATTTGTCCCTTCTTTCAACCCTGGCATGTACTGTTCTGGAATAACAGTAAACAAATGAGACAATGTTCTTGGACATTCTAGGGAAGGAAAGAAAAACTGACATGGGCATGTGAGCAAATGCCCCACATGGTCCTCGAATAGTCTGACCTTGGGGTGGAACAGAACTCTGTGTTCTTGTGACTTATTCCGGGAAGTTCTGCCATAAACAGGGGTCCTCACTGTGTCATCTGTCACTCAGTTCAGAACCTTCCAGCAAGGAACTTGCATAGGTGTATTTTAGTGCAACTAATATTTATTAGTTCCCATGAGAAAACCATTGACTATACAAGGAAGACTATGATTTATCCCTTAAGGGACTTGTTTCCCAGGAAAGAGACATAAAATAAAACATTTTAATAGAATGTAGAAAGTGCTGTCGGTGCTGGAAACTAGGCAGCTGAGGGGTGTAGAGGACGCAGAGAGAGGACTTCCACTGTCTGGCCTCATCAGGATACCTGTCAGCTCTGCGGTCACACGCAGGAAGACCAGACCCTGAGCGCCCAGGGGTCCTCAGACGGGACTGACAGAGACTGGGAAGCGGTTGGGCAAATCTCGGGGCTCCTGGCTTTCGGGCTCTCTGCAGTTCCACAAATACTGACAGGTCTGGCACCGAGGAACATCGGGAAGCAGTTTCAACATGCCTGCTGGAGGGCTCGGCACTTCCCACACTTACCCCCACACCTCCTCCTTCTCTTTTATGCCCCCTTGCTCCCTCCTCGCCTTGCCTTGGCCCTCTTGTCTCCCCACATCCTGGCTTATATCTCCCTGCACTCCCTCCTTCGTATGACACGTGCACGTATCTTTAGGGAACTGTACAAGGCAGAGTGTTGTTTGTGTAACTGGGATGTTGTACAAGCGGGGCCTGTGGGATACGGTCCAAGCATGTTCGTCTTTCATCCTCCGCTGTCCCTTTAAAATGCATTCAGTGGAGGCGTTTTATCGCCTTTTAATGGATAGAGACTCCCGCAGGCCCGTCCGTGACTGGGCTTGGTTCATGGAGAAACAGGAAGTCAGTCATTTTACATGGCAAAACTCAGCGTCTGATAAAAAATTGGAATATCCTGTTTAATGCATTATTAATTCAAAGTGCAGATTTCTTCTGATCCTCCCCCAGCTCATATCCTTCTGGGGCGGGGGACAGGAAGGCAAAGACGGGTGGAGGAAATTCACGCTTGGCTGGTGCTCTCGGCTACCGTCCACTTGTTCTGGTGGGTGTGTAAAGAGGCCCCTTGCTCTCTAGACCATTCCTATTGGTTCCTGGGAGGCCTCCCTGTTCACTCCCGTGCCTGCAACCCCACAGCCCAGGTGAGGGGGTTCCTCCCTCAGCGGCTGACCCCACTACCTCTCAGCATCCATTTCTAGCCAGCCATCCACAGAGACCATCCGCAACAAGGGACCACTCGCTTCGGGAACAATCTTGTGGACGGGATCCTTTATCAAAAATTCCAAGAGATACTCCTCTTCTTGTAGGTTCCACATCTGGTCCCTGGGCTTTTTATACCTTGGTCCCTGTCCTAGAGAAATTGCATGTTCTTCCCAGCTACGTCTCTTTCTTCTCTCTCCCTGTGCCATGTCCCCTCCAGGCCAACGGCCAAGGCCTCAAGTGGCTTTGGCACTACCTACAATATGCAATGACAATGGCGTTGTCTGCGGCAGTGCCAAGCGCTGAGGCCGTGTGGGCGTGTGCTGGGACCAGTGTGTGTGCTTCTCAGCTTCTGGAAGCAGATAATCGGGCCCCAAGAGGGTCTGTTGAAGCTGGCTCTCCCTAGATGTGCAGCAAGCAAGGTGACCTCCATGCCCTCTCCTTGAAATGGGGGAATGGGACTCACACAGAGGCTACCATGTTCTAAGAAATCACTTTACAAATCCTCCCCTTCTTCCTGAGTCTTCCCCAGTTTTGCAACTTCTGAATACCTTCCTTGCGGGGTTGTTATTTAACTGACTCTTGACCTCTGATATTTACCAACTGACCGTATATGACAGGGCTCCCTATTTAACATTTTGTTGCACGTATGTGTTTGTTCTCAGTGAAATCCAATTATTACACTGTAACTTGCCCTTTTCATTTGTCAGTATCATGTATCTCCCTACAGGTCCACAAATAGGGATCACTTTCTCTCTTTTGCACTGGTGTATATATATAAAGGAATTCATGCAAATGGCAGGGCTGGGGCCAAGGTGGGACAAACAAGGTGGCTAGGTGGCCGAACTTAAGGAAGTCCTCATGTCAAGGTCGTGCCCATCACTTTTTGTCTTTCACGCAGCCCTTTTATTTTTAGGAGGCAGTGTGTTACAAAGAGCACAGACTCTGGAACCAGGTTGCCTAGGCTTGAATCCTGACTCTACCCCCTTGTTAGCTGTGTGAACTCCGGCAACGTCACTCAGAAAGCGAAGTACTTCACTTTCTGAGAAAGTACTTCAGTCTCAGCATCTGTTAAGTGGGTCAGTAATAGAATTTAATAGTATTTATCCCATTGATACACACACACACACACATATAAAATAATGTTCATATATTTAATTTATATATGTATATAAAATTTAGAGAGAGAATATAGAGAGTATATACATAAGTATGTGGATATGTGTGCATATATAGAATATGTGTGTGGAGAGAGAATACATATACACGTATATGTCTATCAGGGTCCAATACCTCAAAGACCTATATGAGCACTAGCTATTTTGATTATTTTTATTGTTAAATATACTTGCTTAATCCTCCTCTCTGCCCCCCCCCCACTTCAACTGCATGAAATTCCCCAACCCCAACCCTCAAATGATAACTCATGTCAACAACTTGAGAATGTTCTTTTAAAAAAAAAACTCTGTGCTCTGGGCACCTGCGTGGCTCCATCATCTGAGCACCTCACTCCTGATTTCGGCTCCGGTCATGATCTCAGCGTTGGGAGATTGAGCCTCCTGCTGGGTTCCACACTGCAGGTCGAGACTGCTGGAGGAGTCTCTCTCGCGCCCACTGTGCCGCCTCCTGCTTTTACTCTCTCTCTCACTCGCTCTCTAAATAAATAAATAAATAAAATCTTTAAACAAACCCGAAAAATCCTCCTTGTTTGTTGACACACGATCTTTGTCATATATTAAATTCTCATTTGAAACAAAAATCTACCTCTGGACCATTTTTTTCTGTCTAACATCTATTTGCTTATTCCTAGGTCAATATAATATTGATTTGAGTACAGTAACTTTTAACTACATGTGGATGTTTGAACAAACAAGTCTTCGTGTTTTTCTTCCAAATCTCTCTTGGTTTTTCTCAGCCAGTCATTCTTCCAAGTGAACTTTAAGATAATTTTATCCAAGTTCAGAGCGAAGAAAATTCTGTCAACATTCTAACTGAAATTATATAATTACATAATAATGATACATGAATTAATTCTTATGATATTAAATCTTCCCATCCATAAAAAGCCATATCTGTTCCCTTATTTAGAACTCATTTTATATATTTTAATTGCATTTTAAGGTTTTCTTTATATATATACATCACTTTCACCATTATATTTATTTGTGTGACTTTTGTACTGTTTTTGTCACTATTATGAACAAAGTATTTTTTACTGTTTCTCTGTATGAAAAGCAGCACATTAATTTTTGTATATTTATCTTACATATAGCTACTTTGTTAAATTCCTCACCTAGATTAAAAAAAAATTATGTGGGGAGATGGAGAGAAGGGAGTTGAGGGAGATTGGAAGGGGAGGTGAACCATGAGAGACTATGGACTCTGAAAAACAACCTGAGGGTTTTGAAGGGGCGGGGGGGTGGGAGGTTGGGGGAACAGGTGGTGGGTATTGGGGAGGGCACGGATTGCATGGAGCACTGAGTGTGGTGCAAGAGCAGTGAATGCTGTTAACGCTGAAAGGAAATTTTAAAAAAAAGAAAAAATTATGGCATCAGCAAGAGACAATTGTACTTTTCCTCACTTAATATGTATTCCAATTATTTCATTTTCTTGTCTGATTGCATTTGCTAAAACCTCCAAGGCTCTGTTCAAGGAAAATGGCAGAGCTGTTATCCTGGTCTGGTTTCTGATGGTGACTGAAATGGTTTTAGAATTGCTATTTAGGATGATAGCGAATGAGACTAGAAACAGGCTGTAACATATTTAAGTTGACTCTTAATCTTATCTTGTTTAGAATTATTTTGAAAAATGGTGGCTGAACTTTAATAAACTTTATTAACCTTTTCAGAGTCTATTGATAGGACCACACGGATTTTCTCTTTTAATCTGTTGTTGCAATCGGTTTCATATATTCATTTCTTGATATTTGGGTCACCCCTATGTTTCTAGACTAAAACTTATTTAGTCATAGTTTACTTCCTTTGATACATTGCTGTATTTTATTTGCTAGTATTATAATTTCCGTTTTTATATTCATAATGAGACCGGGCTATAGTTTTTCTTTCTGTACTCTATCAGATTTTTGTGTCAACTGTATAAAATAAATTAGAAAACTTTTCATCTTTTTCTATATGTGGAATAATATAACTATTACTGGAATTAATCTGTTTTTCTTTTTTTTTTAATTATTTTTTTCCAATTTATTTATTTTCAGAAAAACAGTATTCATTATTTTTTCACCACACCCAGTGCTCCATGCAATCCATGCCCTTTATAATACCCACCACCTGGTACCCCAACCTCACCCCCCCTGCCACTTCAAACCCCTCAGATTGTTTTTCAGAGTCCATAGTCTCTCGTGGTTCACCTCCCCTTCCAATGTACCCCAACTCCCTTCTCCTCTCTAACACCCCTTGTCCTCCATGATATTTGTTATGCTCCACAAATAAGTGAAACCATATGATAATTGACTCTCTCTGCTTGACTTATTTCACTCAGCATAATCTCTTCCAGTCCCGTCCATGTTGCTACAAAAGTTGGGTATTCATCCTTTCTGATGGAGGCATAATACTCCATCGTGTATATGGACCACATCTTCCTTATCCATTCATCCGTTGAAGGGCATCTTGGTTCTTTCCATAGTTTGGCGACCGTGGCCATTGCTGCTATAAACATTGGGGTACAGATGGCCCTTCTTTTCACGACATCTGTATCCTTGGGGTAAATACCCAGGAGTGCAATTGCAGGGTCATAGGGAAGCTCTATTTTTAATTTCTTGAGGAATCTCCACACTGTTCTCCAAAGAGGCTGCACCAACTTGCATTCCCACCAACAGTGGAAGAGGGTTCCCCTTTCTCCACAACCTCTCCAACACATGTTGTTTCCTGTTTTGTTAATTTTGGCCATTCTAACTGGTGTAAGGTGATATCTCAATGTGGTTTTAATTTGAATCTCCCTGAGGGCTAATGATGATGAGCATTTTTTCATGTGTCTGATAGCCATTTGTATGTCTTGATTGGAGAAGTGTCTGTTCATATCTTCTGCCCATTTTTTGATATGTTTGCCTGTTTCGTGTGTGTTGAGTTTGAGGAGTTCATTATAGATCCTGGATATCAACCTTTTGTCTGTACTGTCATTTGCAAATATCTTCTCCCATTCCGTGGGTTGCCTCTTTGTTTTTTTGACTGTTTCCTTTGCTGTGCAGAAGCTTTTGATTTTGATGAAGTCCCAAAAGTTTATTTTTGCTTTTGTTTCCTTTGCCTTTGGAGACATATCTTGAAAGAAGTTGCTGTGGCTGATATCAAAGAGATTACTGCCTATGTTCTCCTCTAGGATTCTGATGGATTCCTGTCTCACGTTGAGGTCTTTTATTCATTTTGAGTTGATCTTTGTGTACGGTGTAAGAGAATGGTCGAGTTTCATTTTTCTACATATAGCTGTCCAGTTTTCCCAGCACCATTTATTGAAGAGACTGTCTTTTTTCCACTGTATATTTTTCCTGTTTTGTCGAAGATTAATTGACCATAGAGTTGAGGGTCTATATCTGGGCTCTTTACTCTGTTCCACTGGTCTATGTGTCTGTTTTTATGCCAGTCCCATGCTGTCTTGGTGATTACAGCTTTGTAATAAAGCTTGAAATCAGGTAACGTGATGCCGCCAGCTTTATTTTTGTTTTTCAACATTTCCTTAGCGATTCGGGGTCTCTTCTAATTCCATACAAATTTTAGGATTATTTGCTCCAGCTCTTTGAAGAATGCCGGTGGAATTTTGATCGGAATGGCATTAAAAGTATAGATTGCTCTAGGCAGTATAGACATTTTAACAATATTTATTCTTCAGATCCAAGAGCATGGAATGGTCTTCCATCTATTTGTGTCTTCTTCAATTTCTTTCATGAGTGTTCTGTAATTCCTCGAGTACAGATCCTTTACCACTTTGGTTAGGTTTATTCCCAGGTATCTTATGGTTCTTGGTGCTATAGTAAATGGAATCGATTCTCTAATTTCCCTTTCTGTATTTTCATTGTTAGTGTATAAGAAAGCCACTGATTTCTGCACATTGACTTTGTAACCTTAGCATCTTAGCATCTGTTTTTCTAAAGGCTGGATAGAACCCAACTCTAAAGCTATCTGTTTTCAGTATCTGTTTTAGTGATAAATCTTTATTCACCTTTCCTGTCTCTACTGTGGAAATTGTGTATGTAAGTTTCCCATTTCTTCTTAATTTTGTTATTATGTACTTCATTGAAAAGCAGCCATTTCCCCTAGAGATTCCCTTCCATTCTTTCTAACCTTTTCCCTTCCTTCCTTCCTTCCTTTCTTCCTTCCTCCTTCCCTTCCTTCCTTGTCTCCTTCTTTTTCTTCATAAATAAGGTTCAAGAAAATTAGCCATTTATCAGTCTCTTCCAAGACCAGCTTTGGGAATTATTTATCTTTTCAAATTTTTGTTGTTTTTTTCTATTTAATTCCTAATTTCAATTTTGGATTATTTTTCTGTACCTTTCCCTCATTTTTATGGGTAAATACAATCTCAATTTTTAGATTTCTTTTTTTTAAAGGCATTTACAGTCATAAAAAGTTTTTGCTCTGCACAGAGGTATTGACAGAAAATGTACTCCTTTACATTGCTTTCTAGGGAATTTATATATTTTTTTCTAACTTTATTGACTTATGACTAGATAAAATGGCTGTGAAAGTTCTACATTTTCTTTGTCATTTAAGGATTCTATTGTGGCCAAGTGAGAAAAGACACACCTTGGTATATCTTGTTTATTTTTGCCTTTATATTTCCAAAATTGAGGTCTCTGCTTTGGTCCTTTTTCATTTGGTTAGTGAATTGTCAGGTAGTTCTTGTTGGATGGAATATATATGGGTTTGCCCATTGGACTTGTCCATTGGGACAGCCCTAGGTGTGTGGGCAATGTATGCAACAGTGTCTTGCAAATTCTGTGAATTCTTACACACTGACCAGAGAATAATAGCTGAGAAGAGGATTCTTGGACTGCAGGTTTGTTTCTTCCTAGTCTATAGGCGTAAATTACCATAATCTTGTCTCTAGACAAAGAAAGAAATCTGCTACCAATGTGAAACTCTTTATAAATAGCTTGTCTTTACTGTCTGGAATCTTCTAAGATTGCTTCTCTAGCCTCCAACTTATTTTGCTTCGGTTGTTCCTTTTCCAGACTCTCTCCATTACCCGAGAGTGCATTTCAAGGTAGGAGGCCAAGATGAGAAAAATCCCTGAAGGGCTATCAGGGAGAGGCTTAGAATTTCTTGCCTGGCTTAAGCAACTAAAAGCTCTTTCCGCTCCTGCTTGGGTAGATTGTTGTCTGAACTCTGGCTCTGCAGTTCATGAGAATAATGGGGTGTACGGTAGTATTTAATAAACATTTGTTGACAGACTGACTCACTCGAAGGCTATAGGATCTGTAGCAACCACCAATAGACGTTACTTTGGTTTAACAAATTCCAAATGTTACAGTTTTCTTTGCTGGCTGTGCGGAACGCTGCCAGTTCCTGACTTCAGGTAAATCAGGCTGTGCGTTTAAGGAGAGATGCTGAGGAAAGGTCTAAGTATGAATTCTTTCCCATAAACACTCATTTAGGAAAATGCACAAGTCACGAATATACAGCTCAGCAAATTATCGCGATGAGAACACACCCAAGGTAACCACTGCTCACAACAAGAAACAGGCAGACCAGTTCCCCACGTGATCCCACATTCTCCTCCTAATCCCTGTTCCCTCCTTTCTTCCTGGAAGTCATCCCTGTCCCTTCCTCTCACACACTGTGTTTCAAGCTTTGTATAGAAGAAATTGTTTTGTGTGTAGTTTTTTGTGTCTAACTCCTTTTGCTCAACATTGTGCTGGGGAGATTTCTCTGGGCTTTTGCTTGAGCTAGACATTGTCTGTTCTCACTGCTGAGTATCCGACCGCTGACTCATCCACGCTGCTGTTCATGGACTTTGGGTTATCTCCAATTTTCACTATTACAAATAATGCTGCAATGGATACCCTAAGAAATTTTCTCACTTTGTCTTTCTACCTGAGGTCCCAATTAGATAAACAGAAGGAAAGACATCACTCTCATTTCCCACTCGCACACTTTGAATTCCACAGATCTTAATTATGGAATGACTATTTCTATCACCCACAAATCGCCCAGTGTGATGGCATCTGGAGGCCAGGCATTTGAGAGGGGGGATTAGGTTCAGATGTGGCCATGGTAGTGGCGTCCACATCATGGGGACCGGCAGGGCTTGGGAACCACCTGGACTTGGATAACAAGATGGGAAAGAGTCAAAGATCGACAATCAGGTCAGCACCGAGGGGAGTCATAATGTCATTGGTGGAAATACAGGTGTTAGGAAATGGGGAGTCAGGGGAGCAAGGGTGACCAAGAGTTGGATTTTAATGTCCTTCAGAAGAAAGAAGACTGGGAACTACACTATTTTATCTATTTTATAAATGGGAAAATTGAGTCAAACTCAAAATGCGTCGACCTGTCCAAAATAAAAACACTCATTTCCAACAGAGCTGATGCCAGGACTAAGAGCTACTGACTCGCCATCATGGCGTGAAAGGAACTGCCATCTTAAAGGACTTCCATTTGTTCTCTTTCAAAGAATGAGGACACTGAAAATGTATTTCACTGTCCCCTCTTTTCAAAAGTGCCTCTGTTACGGCATAGCCTTGCCCGTGGGGAAGGGAAGATGGTCTTTCAAGAAAGCAATAAACACATGAGTTATGGAGGCATCTGGAAATCATTTACCAATTAGAGGAAGAGCAGCTCCAGGGAGCTGACACGGAGCATGGGAAGGACTCACAGGCCCAGCAGAAGGTGTGCCGTATGGGGCCCTGAGTGGGTGATTTGGTCAGAGCTGGGTCAGTGGCCCCAACGTGGAGACCCTCCAGGATGCCCTCTGGGAAGCTGCTGGAAGGCAGGGAGAGGGAAGGGAGAGGACCACCAAACTGCAGCAGGGAGAGGGTTGGGTGCATGGAGGGAAAGCAGCCCGGGGCGTGTGGGCAGCCACAGGCCGTCAGAGTCAGTGCGTGGCTGGCCACATGGACCTGCCACGGATGGAGAAACAGCAGGCGCACCGAGAGCTTTGCCTCTTTACTGCTCAGCTTCTTACCAGAGCTGCACCTTTGGCACTGATCAGAGGGTTCAAGCTGCATCTCCGGGGCCCGTCCGCTGGGAAAGTGTCACTGCAAACCGTGGAGTCAGGGATCGAAGGAGAAGGCTGAGCACAGGACCTGGGAAATTAAAAAAAACTGTCAAGTTGAACCTTACATGCCGACCTTTCCCCTCCCTCCTTCTGCTGCCTTTGTTCCTCATGCTGTCCCCTTAGCCACCCTCCCCTGCCAGGACATTGCCTCTTCCAGGAAGCCCTCTCCAGGTGCAGTGTTCTCCTTGCTCCACGTGCTCTGCAGCCCGCCTAGCGCGCTGTGCTCTGCTGATCTGTCTGCAGATCTGTCCCTCTGCCTGGATTCTAATCTCCCGAGGTCAGGGACTCCACCATTTTCATTATTGTTTAGTCCACACGTCCCAAGTTCTCCATGCTCCTGGTTCAACGACCATGAACCGAGCCCCCACTGTGTGTGCCTGGAAGGAGCCTGGGCCCCCCAAATGCTCTGCGCCTCCCCCAACATCCCTTTGCCTCTTGCTTCAGCTGCTGCTCTGCATGAGTCTGGGCTAGAGGACCTCCTGTCCTGTCTCTTGTCCCCCACACCCTCTACCCACCAAGCCTTTGATTCCACACAGCCATTGAACATGGACGGTAATGTTGGGTTAACACCAACTTAGGAGCAGAAAGCTTCAGAAAACCAGCCTCTCAAGATCCAATGTGGACGATCCTAAAGTCCTCCCACCTTGTTTTGCCTGTGGACCTCTTCCTCCGGCCATCCGTCTTCTTGATTCTGGCTCGCAGCCATGCTTCCCGGGATCCACTCCAGCCCAAACAAGAACCTTCCATTTAAACCACCCCTCCCTGATGCTCCAGACACTGGAATATCTTCCCATTGCTGTGTTATCCTCCCACAGGAATGATGGTCTCTTTGTAGAAATGGGCTGCGCCTCTCCCAGTTCTGTGCCTACGCCCCCTCTCATACCTTTGCAGAAGCAACCAGTGCATTTAAGGGATACAGCAATCCCCCCTTCTCCATAGAGGGCAGCTTCCAAGATGCCTACCACTGTGCATGGTACCAAACCCGTATTTTTCCCGTATACCGTATACCGTATTTTTTCCTCTACACACATACTTATGGTAAGATTAATCTATCAATTAGGCACCATAAGAGATTAACAACAATAGTAAAATAGAATAATTATAATAATATACCATAATAAAAATTACATGAATGTGATCTGTCTCTCTCTTAAAATATCTTAGCATACTGTGCTCACCCTTCTAGTGATGATGTGAGATGATGAAATGCCCACATGATGAGATGAAGGGAGGTGCGTGATGTAGGCACAGGACGGAGCATTAGGCTACTACTGACTGTCGATGACACGTCCAGAGGAGATCAACAGTTGACGGTGGGTAACTGAATCTATGGGAGGCAAAACCTTGGATAAGGGAGGGACACTGCATTCCAAGGATGTGCCATCTTTACAGCAGAGGGGCTGGCTGCAGTTTATAAACTACACTTCCCCATCTCATGTCTTCTGTCCATCATATTATTCAATTCAGAGCACTTAACAAGGTTGTCTGGGACACACGAGGTACACAATGATGTTGGCTAATTGAATTGATGAGCCTAATTTCCTTCATTATTCAATTTTGGTGGTAGATAAAACAATATTTGTTCCTTGTTTAATGAAATAATTAAGAGATCGTGGCTGCACAAAATAGTAGGAAAGTTTTACGTTTACATCTTCTGACTTCGGCATTTATTGAAGCTGGCCAATAGATAGTTTTTCAGTTGGCTATAAAAATGCAGTTTATGTCCTCAAACCCAAAAAGCTTGTTGGAGCCAATTCAAAGAGCCCAGGCAGAGCGTGCGGGGTTCAGAAAAAGGACTGTGACAGACATGGGGTTAGAATTCCCTGTCTAAATTATGGGAGGCCAGGGCTCGCCCCAGTTGGGGGGCTGGGTTGGGGGAGGATGGCATTAGCCCATGCACCAGAAAACAGAGCAGAGGTGAAATTGAGACGTAGGAAAATAGAGTAAAACTTCAGTTAGAGCTAACAGAGTGTATGAGCCAGTGAGACAGCTCTAGGTAGGTCACGGGGCAGTTGCTGGCACCCAGAACACAAAGATGGAGGAGATGGGCTGGGAGTTAGAACCCCAGGCTGCTGGGCTGAAACTGAGGGTCTTCACCATGGACCAGCCATGACCTGGAGGCCAAGAGAGCTGGAGCAAGTGTCAACAAGAAATGAGGGCTCAGACTTGGCTTGAAAAGCCCCAGCAGGCTGCCAAAGATTGGAATAAAACCCAGGAGTCCATGCACAGGAGGATGAACACATGAAGTGTTCTATGAATGGTACAGCAATGGAATGACCAAAGTCCAGCTGTGAAAACATGGCCGTTCCTCCCCAACTGGACCCAACCGAAGAACGAGGACACAAAGGAACATGCTAGTGAAATTCTATTTACTCAAAAACAGGCGAACGGAACCATATTTTCTAGATTTTAAACACATAGGTGGTAAAACTATAAAGAAAAAGGAGGACCCTATTAGACGAAAGAAGATAGTGAAGGTGGTGGAGAAATAGGGTACTACTTCTTCACCAGGCTGGTGGCTACCAGAGTGTTTGCTTTGTATTTCCGAATTAAATGGTCCACATATGTTTTGTGCACTTTTCTTTTTTGAGGCTCTATTTCATAGCTTTTAAGAAAGTGAGTCAAGGAAATCAAACAATTTAAAAATCCTGCAACCAATCCTTTCAAGGGAGGGTTCCTGTCATTGCTTCACTCGCCAGCCCTACATGACCATTTTGGCAGGTTCCCCATAGGCAAAACCTGCAGGCATCTTGGCCCATTTATTCAATCAACAAACAGGCCAGGAGCTTGCTATGTGCTGGGTACCATGCTAGCCCCTGGGATTCAGGTCTGCTCCTTGCTCCTGTGGCATCCGAGTGAACTGAGAAAATTATGTGATGCATAATGCTTCCCTTTCCCCCTGGAATTTCTGGAAGCCCAGAGCTGAAGTTTGGTCTTATTTTGGGTAGGTGTCCCTATCATAGATTTTTGGCTAAAATTATCTCCCCACCCCCTCCCATCTGCACCCCTTGCTTCATCATACAAGCTAAGTTTTTACTCATTAGTTTTGCAGGATCTGCCACACTTTACCGGAAGCCACTTCAAATCCTTTTGGTAGGAACTAGGAGAAAATTAGTGAATAGCGGGAAGTCCCTTGCTCTCGTCTTAGCCTCTTAGTCCCCGCTCAGGCCGGGACCCTCCCTCCCCCCTCTGCCCTTCCTGGAGCCTGGGCTTGCCCTTTCTGCCCCCTCCACAGACCTCCCCCAGGAGACAGTCCGCCATACCCGAGACGTTGGATGGGGGTGGGGGGGGGCACTCTTACTTTTTACACCTGTCATATTTTCCAGTCCCTTAGCTTCAGAAGAAACACATGAGCAGACCTTGTTTCTCTCATCGGTCCCCACCCAGCGGAGCAAAGACTTTGTGAAGGTGAGCGGTGAGCTAGAGTAGGAGCAGAGTTAATCCTGGACTTGGAAGTTGAAGGCTTCCGTTACACCAGCAGTAACAGGCTGGAGAGGGCCCTTCAAGCAGAAATACGCTTTAATTTACCATTTTGAAACACCCTTAATCAGCTCTCAGAATACACTTCACTTGCTACAAGATACGCTGGCAGGAAGCTGTATTTGGACGGACCAGGAATGCCGGCTGACTTTCGCTGCGGGGGAAGGGGTCTTTGAAAACGGCGCCCCCCCGATGAAGGTGCAGACTGCACCCCGGGCTTGCCTGGGGAGAGGGCACTGGGGCCACTGTGGTGAGTCCAGGACTGCTTCCGGCTTCTCTGGCATCTTCCCCCAAGGGCTTGGGAAGGGAGGGGGCTGCAGACCCCAGGCTTTCTTTGATTCTGTTGGTGTGATAAACCCTAAGAAGGCATCTTTGGAATGTGACCATGCCAAGGATCCTGTTCCCTTTATGACTCCACCAAGCTTCTGGGCCACTTCCAAGACATTATCTGGAGAAAGAAAAATGTTCACGGAGCTGGACAAAAAAAAAAAAAAAAAAAGGGAAAAAAGTAAAAGGGACAAAAGTGCCTTAATTATGTTTAGAGCCATTTTCAGCATGACTGAAATAAGTTTAGGCTGTTCTGGGGAAATGGGCTGAGAGCTTTGTGCTGTATGGCTAGACTCTATTGAGTTGGAAGAAAATGCATTCAGAACAACAGTGTGAAGTCCTGAAAATGTGTGCAACTTCCCCCAAACCGCACACCCTCTTGTGTTCCTGCACAAACACACAATGCACACACACACACACACACATGCACATGCACTCGCATACGGAAATGCCCACACCCAGGCTCATATTCAAACACACAACCGTCTGCCTACGTGGATATGTGGACACAAAGGTCAGAAAGGGAAAGAGAAAGGAGGGAAAGGTGTAATAGGAAAGATACTTTTTAAAAAATTAACATATAATGTATTATTTGTTTCAGGGGTACAGGTCTGTGAATCATCAGGCTCACACAATTCACAGCACTCACCATAGCACATGCCCTCCCCAATGTCCATCATCCAGCCACCTACCCCTCCCATCCCTCTCCCCTCCAGCAGTCCTCAGTCTGTTTCATGAGATTATGAGTGTCTTATGGTTTGTCTCCCTCCTGATTCCATCCTGTTTCATTTTTTGCCTCCCTGCCCCGATGACCTCCTGCCCTGCCTCTCAATTTCCTCATATCTGGGAGATCATATGATAATTATCTTTCTCTGATTGACTTATTTCACTCAGCATAATACCCTCTAGTTCCATCCACATCATGGCAAAGGGCAAAATTTCGGGGGGGAGGGTTTGATGGCTGCGTAGTATCCCATTGTGTATATATACCGCATCTTCTTTATCCATTCATCTGGTGATGGACATCTAGGTTCAGGAAAGACATTTAAGAAAACAAGGCCTTTCGTACAAATATCTGGCAAAGAGTAGATACAGAGTTTATGGGCTCTCTGTAAGAAAAAGAAAGCCATTAGAGAGGATGATAAGATCACATCCAGAGGTTGGGGCAAGTGTGGCTGTGAAGCTTTAGTGTCCCTAGGTTAACAGTAAGTGCACATCTAACCAGAATTTGTCTTCGGCCCCATCACAAGTTAAGTGTCTATGCCAAACTGATCTTCATAAACACACGTATTTCCCACATATGTGGGTGGGATGGGAGACACCTTGGGACCATAATGGCCAGACAAGCCCCCTACTCCAGTAAGGGCAATAGTGAATATAATAATACACCCCTTAATATTCTTTTAATAGCTATAGAATCTGTCACCTTTCTCATCCTTGATATTGGTCATTTCTGCTAAGATGTATTCATTCAATCGATCTAAAAGAACCAGCTTTGGATTTCACCGCTGTTTCTCTATGTTTGTCTGTTTTCTATTTCATGGAGTTCTGCTCTAACGCCCATTAATTCTTCTGTTCTACTACTGTGGGCTTAACGGACTCTTCTTTTTGCTGGTATCTTAATGTAAAATCAGAGTTCACTGATTTGAGACCATTCTTCTCTTCTAATGTCTCAGATTAGTGCAATAAAATTCCTTCTCAGCGCCATTTAGCAACATCCCATACATTTTGATATGCTATGTTTTCAATTTTATTCAGTTCAAATGCTTCCTAATTTCCCTTATGATTTCTTCTTTGACCCCTGAGTTATTTAGAAGTGTGTTATTTAGTTTCCAGGTATCTGGAGATTTGCTAGTGATCTTTCAGGAATTGATTTATGTTTTAATTCCACCATGGTCAGAGAACACACTCTGTATGAACATACTTTTACAGTTATTGAGAATTGTTTTACAGCCCAGAATATGACCAATCTTGGTAAATGTTCTGTGTACATTTGAAAAGAATGTGTCTTCTGCTGTGCGTGGCTGCGGTATCACATAAATGGCAATTAGGTCAAGCCGGTTGATAGTATTGTTCAAATCTTCTCTATCCATACTAATTTTCTCTAGACTTGTTCTATCAGTTATCAAGAATGTGATACTGAAATCCCTATCGTGGACTTCTCTAGTTCTCCTTGTATTTTTAAATGAAGATTTTATTTATTCATTTTGAGAGAGACAGAAAGAGGGGAGAAGGGCAGAGAGAGGGAGACAGAATCTTAAGCAGGCTGTATGTGCAGCATGGAGCCCCATGTGGGGCTCAATCTCACAACCTTGAGACCATGACCTGAGCTAAAATCAAGAGTCAGACGCTTAACCCGCTGAGCCACCGAGGTGCCCCCTCCTTGTACTTCTTTTATTCACATATTTTAAAGCTCTTACTAGATGCACGCGTATTAGTATTGTCATGTCCTCTTGAGGAACTGATTCTTTGAGCATTATGAAATAATCTTTTTATTCATGATAACATGATTTCCTCTGAAATCTATGTTTAATATAGCGAACCTAGCTTTCTTTTGATCTGTGTTAGCAGCATTTATCTTTTTCCACCTTTTGAGACTAATTGTGTATTAATATTTGAAGTGAGTTTCTCGTAGGCAGCCTGTACTCGGGTCAGTCTGACAGCCTCTACCTTTTTTTTTTTTTTTTTTAAGGTTGGAATCTTTAATATCATCGTTGATACTGAAGAACTGAAATTGACTGATTATTATCTTGAGATTAATATATTTTCCCTAAGCCATAGCCTCTACCTTTTAATAGGATGTTTAGAACACTTACATGACAGTTAATTATTTGTATGGTTAGCTTTAAAGTTATGATAGTCCTGTTTATTTTCTATTTGACCCATATGTTCTTTGTTCCTCTTTTTCTCTTTTCTTGCCTTCTTTTGAATTAACTGAATAATTTTATTGTCCCATTTTAGCTCCTTTTGGCTTGTTGACCATTACTCTTTGTGGTGAATTTAGAGTTCAAAGTGTACGTCCCTAACTTACTACAACTTAACTCAGGATGGTATTAGTCACTTTGCCCATAAGTATCTTATCACAACATGCTTCCATGTCTCTGCTCTCCATCTTTGTGCTCTTGTTGCCACACAATTTACTACTTTAAACCCCATGCTGTTTTGTCATATTGTTTCTAAACAATCAATTCTCTCTTAAGGACATTTTGGTAATTTTTAAGTCCTATAATTACCCATACACATACCATTTCCTTTGCTCTCCACACCTTTGTGCAAGTCCAGATTTCCATCTGGTGCTATTTCTTTTGGCCTGAATGACTCCTTTAATATTTTTTATAGTACAGGTCTGCTGGTGATAAATTCTTCAGCTTTTGTGTTTTCGAAAGTCTTTATTCTGCTTTCATTTTTTTGAGAGATACTTTCACTGGGTATAGAATTATTCTAGTTTAATAATATTTTTTTCTTTCAGCACTTTAAAGACATTGTTCTATTGTCTTTTTTTTTAAGATTTTATTTATTTATTTGACAGAGAGAGAGAGAGAGATCACAAGTAGGCAGAGAGAGAGAGGGGGAAGCAGGCTCCCTGCACCCTGGGATCATGACCTGAGCCAAAGGCAGAGGCTTAACCTGCTGAGCCACCCCAGTGTCCCTATTGTCTTCTTGCTTACATTTTTCTGATGAGAAAACTGCTAGCATCCTTATCTTGTTTCTTTGTACATTTCTTTTCTCTGATTGCTGTTAAGATTTTCTCTTTATTGCTGTTTTTGGCCATTGATTATGATATGCCTTGGTGTCATTTTCCTTATTTTTTTGTGCTTGGGATTCGCTTGTTGAAAAATGCAATAAAATTTGATTTGATTTTTAAAATATCTCTCATGCCTTTACTTAACACTTTGAACATATGAAATAAAATTATTATAAATATTTTAATGCCCTTGTCTCTTATTTCTAGTATCTGTGTCAGTTCTAGATCAGTTTTGATTGATTTTTCCCTTTATTATATTTTCCTGCTTATTTGTATATTTGTAGTCTTTTACTGGATGCTATATATTGTGAGTTTTACTTTCTTGGATGTTGGTTAATTTTGTATATTTAGAAATATTTTTGAGCTGTGTTCTGGCATGCAGGTAAGTTATTTGGAGATAATTTGATCCTTTCAAGTCTTCCAATATTTGTTAGATTAAATTGGAGTAGTACTCAATCTGGGCCTGATTTCCCCCACTTCTAGGGAAAGACTGTGCACTCTATCTGGTACCTTATGAATCAGAGGCTTTCCAGTTTGGTAGGGGCAGCATATTCCTAGCCCCATGTGGAGCATATGCACTCTTACCTGCATCAGCGAGCTTCCCCACTACGTCGATACTCCTTTGACTACTCAGGGAGACCCCCACTGCAGGATTCCAGAGTCCTCCTCTATGCAGCTCTCTCTCCTTTCTGAGACTCTGTCTTGTGACTATGGCCACCCTGCTTCCTTAATCTCAACTCCACCTCCTCAATTCAGAAGGTTCCCCTGGGCTCTGTTTGGGTCCCATCTCCATGTGCTACAGCCTAGAAACTTCCACAGCTATAAGCTGGAACAACTGTAGGGCTCCCCTCTTTTGTTTCCCATCTCCAGGGACCACTGCCTGTATCGCCTGATAGCCACCATTGTTTCATATATTTCATCCTCTTTGGGGTTAGTAAGTCTAATTTCTGTCATCTACCTTAGCTAGAACCAGAAGTCCTTCATTGACCTTTTTTTTAAACATTTATTTTTTATTTTTTCAGTGTAACAGTATTCATTATTTTTGCACCACACCCAGTGCTCCATGCAATCTGTGCCCTCTATAATACCCACCACCTGGCTCCCCCATCCTCCCACCCCTCACCCCTTCAAAACCCTCAGATTGTTTTTCAGAGTCCATAGTCTTCTTTGACTTTTTAAAAAATTTATTTATTTTCAGCATAACAGTATCATTATTTTTTCACCACACCCAGTGCTCCATGCAATCTGTGCCCTCTCTAATACCCACCACCTGGTACCCCGACCTCCCACCCCCACCCCCGCCACTTCAAGCCCCTCAGATTGTTTTTCAGAGTCCATAGTCTCTCATGATTCACCTCCCCTTCCAATTTACCCCAACCCCCTTCTCTCTAACTCCCCATGTCCTCCATGCTTTCTGTTATGCTCCACAAATAAGTGAAACCATATGATAATTGACTCTCTCTGCTTGACTTATTTCACTCAGCATAATCTCTTTGACTTTTTAATCTCATTTTATAGATGAGGCATCTAAGACTTTGAAGGATTAAGGAATTTGCTCAGGCAGATTCAGCCTGTAGCTGGGAAGTTCATGTTCACATCTAGACAGTCCAGAGCCAGAACCATGCTTTTAAGAGTTACTACCCCTGCTGCTTGTACGGTCCACATAGTCTATGTAGATGACTTTATTCCGTATTTGTGATAACATTCTAAAGTAAGCATTGTTATTCACTTGTTTGCTTTAAAAATATTTGTTGAGGGTTTTCTATGTGCCAGACTAATTCTAGGTGCTAGGAATGCAGCTGTGAGCAAAGTTTACTCAAGTCTTCTGACCTGTCAGAGCTAACATTCTAGCAGAAGGAAGAGACAAACACACAAGGCAAAAAAGTAAATAATAGAGCAAGTGAGGCAGCAATATTCTAGGAACCATTTCAAACAGGGAAGAGGTGTTACTGACATGCTGTTTGTCACCTCTCCCTCCCCCACTGAGGAGGCCATGGGGTCCGGGCCGTGTTGATCAGAGTCTCTGAGGTTCACTCCCTTTGGAGTCACAAAGAGTAAGAATGAATATAGAGCTCTCAGAGGACAGCATTCTCAACACCTGAAGAGAGCTTACCTGTGATGCAGAGTTGAGAGGGTGGTTAGGGGAAGACAGAGAAAGAGTGAAAGAATGTCAGTGAGAAGGAGACAGAGAGAGCTACCATTCCCCTCTGGGTTACACCATTTTCAGCCAGACACCTCTGGATTTGTCAGTTTCTTGAGCTAGTTTGGGTGGAGTTTCTGAATGTGTCCTCAACTGAGTCCTGACTCTTGTAGTCACTGAGGTTTGAGAGACAGAGGAGACCATCACGAACTCTGGAGTTCTGGGTGAGTGGCACTCACAACTTTCCAGAACATTCCAGAAAAGAAAAAGGCTGCATAAGGGTCTCATCTTCAGGGAAAAGTCAAGGCAAATGGAAACAGAAGAGCAGTAAATTAAGAAATGAAAGACCAGAACCAAAACCAAATGCTGACTTTGATGCTTTGGGATCTTATGGCAAGACCCCCCACTTCCTGACGCCCTGAGGTGTCATTATGGTAAAGCACTCCTCCACTCAGGATTTCCTCTCCATGTTTTATCTCAGAATACTTTTTATTTTCCATAAGTTCAGATGTAAACTGTGTCTCATGATCCCAATTCTGGTGACATTATTGAAAAACCTGACAGGGGCTGGTGTGTATACACAGAGCTATGCCTGACATAGCTGTGGACTTTCTGAGGGCCAACTCCTGGGTTGTTCACCCAGTACCCTGGCCCTCTCACAGTGCACGGCACAGAGTAGGGGCCCAGAAGAATGTTATCTTACGTTCTTTTTTTTTTTTTTTTGGAGATTATTTATTTATTTGACAGAGAGATAGAGAGTGAGCACAAGCAGGGAGAGTGAGAGAGGGAGAAGCAGGCTCCCCACTGAGCAAGGAGCCTTCATGACCTGAGCTGAAGGCAGCCTCCTAACCAACTGAGCCACCCAGGCATCCCCGCTTTCTTACATTCTTCCTGAAAATCTGGCTTTCTTGATACTTCTGCATAACCCCCTCCTTTAGGTTTGGCACGTCCTATGGAGAAGCCAGTGGCTGTCTTGTTGTGGGTTCTTTATTGGGGGGGAGGAGGGTTCTAGATTTGCAGGGGTGGGGGTTTGGGGATCTTGGTGGCAGTCACAGCAGTTTTATGATAATAAGGGTATCTGGTGAAGACCTATGTTCTGCCTGCATAGGCCTGTTTGCCTTCCTGCTTTCCAACACAACAAAGGTTTCAGACATCTTCCTCATGCCACTTTTCAGTGCTGAACTAACATAGAGTCACAGAGCATTAGATAAAGCTATGAAGGTGTCGTCTCTGTTTCTCTCTCTCTCTCTCTCTCTCTCTGGCCTCTTCTCCTGGGGATTTGGCACCCGAGTAGCGGTGACCTTATAACCTAACCTGCCGATAGAATTGTGGAGACTTTTCTGGCAATCCGAGATGCTAACCATCATAATCCAGCCTTGTGTCTGTCACCCGTAAAGGCTTTTAGGATTCAGAAATTCAGGAGCACTGCCTACTCCAAGAGTTTGCTTTGTGTCTCCGAGAAATGAAAAGGAAATTTCTAGGAACTACAAATACTGGAGGTATTTGGATACACCTGCTTGCTCGAGAGCTGAAGATGGTAACTTATTTAATCTGTTAAACAAGATCATTAATTTATCGAATGCCATGAATCCCACTCGAGAGAAGTTATTAGCGGAGAACCCCGTGGATGTTATCCTTTACAGTCGAATATGTGTAGCTTATCAGGCTCTAGTAGTAAATCATATTTTTCTCTTTTGCCAAGAGAAAAATCTATTTTTTGAAATTGTTTAGAGGAGAAAACCACATATTGATTTAAGAATGTATGTGAATAACGTAAGTCCCCAAACTCAGCTATAATATGACAAAGAATAACAAGGAATTAATGAAAGTTGGCAGGAACAAAGGAGGGAAAAACTCCAGGAGAAAACTGCGACCTGTTCCCAAGAAAAAAATGAACCTGAGTTGAAGGGATTACAGAAGGAGGCAGATGCCCTCATTCGACGCTTCCGGAATAACGTAGCACTTCCTCCTGGGAGTGGAATGAAGAAATGCTCATTACTGTAATTTCCTTCTGGCAAACAATTAGTGGCTCCTGGACTGTAGTGGCTAGAGCCCCGGGATAAAAGATGCTCGCTGGAAGCAACAGGGAAAGAAATGTGTTCTCGTGAATGTTCCCGGCACCCCGTTCATCTCCCAGCAGGGTCCCAGGTGACCTGCACCCAGATAACTGTGTCCCCGGGGGAGCTCATGCGGGACACGGCCTCATGCCCCGTCGCTCCGAGCCGAGGACTGACAGAGACGCAAGCATTTTCTAGATCGCTACAAGGGCTCCGCAGCTGCGAACGCCGGGATTCTTCCAGTGTCTAATGATAACCGTCCTCAGAAGATGTATGTGATTATAAACCGCTCCCAGATAAAAGAAAATATTTTTAGAGAGGTTGCATCTATTTCTCATACACACTGATGCTGAATCATTCTTTCCCCTTTATTCCCTATCTCTTCTCCAGCCTACGTTTTCTCCCCTCCCCTCTCCTCCACCCCAGGTCTTTACCCAGCCCGCGCACACCTGTTCCCAGGCCTTCCTCTGATGGGATCCGTTCATCCTTGCCCTTTTCTTGGATAACTGCAGTTTGCTTTGCTTGTTCTCTTCCCTTTTCCACTATTTTTGCCAACTGGCTCCGGGGTGTTTTGTATTGGACCCCAAGAGCCTGTGCTTCCGGGGTCTTCTCTGACCACGGCAGCTGGAGGGTGATGCCCTGTGGCATCCCGGGGTCCTCTTCACCAGCACCCGGGGATAGAAAATGTGTTAAGTGCTGGTTCTACTTTGGCTTTAATTTGCTCGTTGATTACAATCTCTCGAAAGTCTTTCTAACTCATTTACTTTTTATCCAGTGATAACAATATTTTCATCTATAAGGCAGCATGACTTAGGATTTAGAAGCAAAGACTCTGCAACCAGACCACCTCATTCACATTCTGGCTCTGCCACTGATTAGCTGTGTGACCTCGGGCAAATCACTTAACCTCTCTGGATCTTATTGTCCTCAACTGGAAAATGGGGGTAATAATCATTATAGCTTCTTCTTCTTCTTTTTTTTTTTTTTAAAGATTTTGTTTATTTATTTGACAGACAGAGATCACAAGTTGGCAGAGAGGCAGGCAGAGAGAGAGAGGAAGGGAAGCAGGCTCCCTGCTGAGCAGAGACCCCCCGATGCGGGGCTCCATCCCAGGACCCTGGGATCATGACCTGAGCTGAAAGCAGAGGCTTTAACCCACGGAGCCATAATTACAGCTTCTTAATAGTGCTATCCTGAAAACTGGATGTGAAACCCTCTGGGAACAGAGCGGAGACTATAGTTAGTCATATTTAAGTGTGTGATAAATAAAATTTTTTAATACTTCGCCTTCAAAAATAACTTTAAAAAATTTCAGCTAAGACATATACATAGCACAGAAGTCAGGAAAAAAATGTATGAGCAAGAAAGAAATAAAAACAAGACACATTTCCTGAGGCTCCGAGGACCCTCGGGGCCAACCTGGGTTGGATGCTGGTGTTGAGCGGAGTTTGGTGGGCTCTGCAGAGCTCCTCGTGAACTGCACGGTGGGAGAAATAATTCATGAGAACAGGGGTTCCAGTCACAGGGTCAAGGTTCCTTTGGTGCCCAGAGTTACAGCAAGGAAGCTGCAGGTTCGCGTGCACTCCCAGCCCTCTTGAAGAATGGGCAAACATAGGTTCCAAATGTGTTTGCAAGCACCACTTTCACTCTTAGAGGTGGAGACCATCACAGGTGCCGTGGACCCCATCTCCCCAAGATGGGCACGGACCGGTGCGCTCTCCCCCTCTGCAGAGTCATGCCCCTACCTGTCCATCACACACCTTCATGCAAGACTTTCCTGACTCCCGGTGTTAGGTCTGTTTGGCCTGTGCTCTCTATTCTACCATTTCCTTTTTTTCTCTTTCTTTTCAAACTCTTAACACAGACTTCTATGCATTTCATTATTTTAATGGCTAGTCCTGTGGGTTTTTGGTTTTAGTTTATATGTTTTCCCAATTATGATATTGACTAGCATCCCTATTAAACAAAACAGAACAACAGCTTTAAAAACAAAGAACAAACAAACAAACAAACAAAAACACGAGGCACAGGAACCAAAGATGGCTTGCAAACCAGCAACCCAGACTGTTGGTGAGTTGAGAAAAGAGTCCTCCATTCTGGGTTCTTAGGCAGGAGCTGTGTCCAGTCCAGCCAGGGAGTGGGAGGAGTACCAGCCTGATGGGGAATCTGGTTAAGGCAGAGAAGGGTGAGGACGTGCATTATCTAGGGTATGGTTAAAGCAGAACATTCCTGCACCTTGGAGGGAAAGAAGGTATGTATTCCTGTGTCTGCCACACAACCCTGGGGTTCTGGGAGTTCTAACCCCAGGTTTGCAAGAGAAAATCCCAGCCCAGGGCAGAGGTGGACAGAGTGAACTAATGGCCGAGACTTTGGCTTCTCAGCATCCAGAAATGACAGTGTGCCGCTCCCTGAGAGAGTGAGCAGAGAGTTGAGGCAGTGAGGGACAAAGGACCTTGCTGGGGGATGGGACCATCTGGGGGATGGGTAGGGAGATTGACAGAGGAGGAAGTGCTCACCCGTGGGGCAACCTGCCTCAGCCTGCGGGGAGTGGGCCAGAAAGATCTGCAACTCCCCACTCAAAGTGTGGGTGAGGGGCCTATCTGTCATTTTTTTCTTCTTTTTTTCTCTGTAGGTAAGGGATCTGGGGGAATGCATGCAGTGCTCAAGCTTTGCTTGTCCTACAGCCGGCTGGACTAACTTACCTGTAGGCAGAGGGCTGTATATTTCAGGGCAATGGGAAAATCCCCTTATTTCCCCACAGGCGTGCACAGAGCGAGTTTCTCAAGAGTAGGGGCCATGTCTCATTTTCCTAAGTGCCCTCAGCACCCGGGACATGGGAAAGTGATTTGTTGAAGGAAAGACCTGGAGGAAGGGAAGGGAAGGGAAGGGAAGGGAAGGGAGGGGAAAGGAAGGGAAGGAAAGGAAAGGAAAGGAAGCGTGATGAATCCATCCACTTCCTGCCCCTCAGAGTAAAGGGGCAAAAAAGGTATAAAGCTGTATAGTCTGAGACAAGCATGCATGAAAGAGCTTAATTCTGAAACATGCATAAAGCAGGTTGTTAGCATGCAGGTGAGTATGAGGGGAGGGGAGCTCAGAACACCAGAGCCTGAGGATAGAAAATGCAGAAGGAGCCTCAGAATGGTCCCAGGGACCCTCTTCCACTGTTGGTGGGAATGCAAGTTGGTGCAGCCTCTTTGGAGAACAGTGTGGAGATTCCTCAAGAAATTAAAAATAGAACTTCCCTATGACCCTGCAATTGCACTCCTGGGTATTTACCCCAAAGATACAGATGTCGTGAAAAGAAGGGCCATCTGTACCCCCATGTTTATAGCAGCAATGGCCACGGTCGCCAAACTATGGAAAGAACCAAGATGCCCTTCAACGGATGAATGGATAAGGAAGATGTGGTCCATATACACTATGGAGTATTATGCCTCCATCAGAAAGAACGAATACCCAACTTTTGTAGCAACATGGACGGGACTGGAAGAGATTATGCTGAGTGAAATAAGCCAAGCAGAGAGAGTCAATTATCATATGGTTTTACTTATTTGTGGAGCATAACAAATATCATGGAGGACAAGGGGTGTTAGAGAGGAGAAGGGAGTTGGGGTCAATTGGAAGGGGAGGTGAATCATGAGAGACTATGGACTCTGAAAAACAATCTGAGGGTTTTGAAGGGGTGGGGGGGTGGGAGGTTGGGGTACCAGGTGGTGGGTATTATAGAGGGCACAGCTTGCATGGAGCACTGGGTGTGGTGAAAAAATAATGAATACTGTTTTTTCTGAAAATAAAAAAAAAAAAAAAAGAATGGTCCCAGGGTCCTGGGTCCCAGCCCCACCCCGCACTGGCAACAGTGGGGCTTTCTGCTCAGTTGGG
The DNA here is from genome assembly GCF_020171115.1 of Neogale vison. Taxonomy (NCBI): domain Eukaryota; kingdom Metazoa; phylum Chordata; class Mammalia; order Carnivora; family Mustelidae; genus Neogale; species Neogale vison. The sequence continues at coordinate 149,052,131 of NC_058092.1, read as the reverse complement.
AGCCTGCTTCCCCTTCTCCCACTGCCTGCCTTTCCCTGACTTGTGCTCTCTTTCTGTCAAATAAATAAATAAAAATCTTAAAAAAAAGAAGAAGAAGGAGCACCAGAGACATGTAGATATGTGACTGTATGATTTACCTGCCCACTCAATACAATTTTGAGAGTAAGTTATAATGGTAGAAATTATTGACTGAAAAATGGTTTTTTATATTGATGGATCTACAATATAGTTCTATTTTAAAAACTCTTTTACAAGAAAATTCTTCCTAAAAAGTAAAAATAACATATATTCATGTACATTGAAGCAAAATTTATGAAGAACTTCTTTCTACTGATCTGAACATTAAAAATAGTATAAGCAGACTTGCGGTTCTTGGCACACATAGTCACATACTTTAATCAGTTTCTTGACCATATGTATCTCTAATTCTGTGTCTTTTCTGAAGAATGGTTTTTTGGTGGTTTTTTTTTTTTTTTGCTTTTGTTTTAGTGTGGTTTATTATTTCAATTTTTTTTCACAGAATCGTTTACAATCTTCAAACTGGTATTTGAAGGTAAGTTAATTTAAAATTGTTAGCATCTTTGATCCCTTCCTGTAGACTGTAACATTTTTATTTAAGAAAATACCCTCTCTACAGGTACAGAGGTACATAGGAACCTCAGATCACATTCTGCTAAACGAAGGATATTCTCACTTCCAATCACTTATGCCTTGAATATGTAAATGTGTCACCCAAATATTCACATAGGTGTTCTTCTGCCATTTTTCCAGAGTACTTTTCTTTGAAAACATTCTTATATGACCAAATTTGTCAATTTCTTTTATGTTTTGCCAAATGCAGATGCTCCAAAAATCACAGCCTTTCTCAATCTCATTCCATTCCAGTAAAATAAAATTTTGTCTAGTTAAAAATAAGAGCTCTGTCAAAGGCTCCAAGTACTCCACAGCTGAAATATGCAATTTCAAAAACGAAATCTTGTACACTGTTTGAGCTCTTATCTTTTAATTTATTTAGGGCCTCTTTTCTGGAGAGACAAATTTGTCTTCCTATTTGCAAGTCTTGTTTTGAATAAATGCAATTCTCTGAAAGTATCAAAAACTTTAAAAGAAGCTTCTGGTGCTCTATGCATTGATCTCTGGGAATAAAGATTTCCAAAAGATTTTGAAATAAGAAAAGTTACCTCAAATTTAGAAGACTTACAAAAGACTTTAATATCATCACTGAACTTAGATTGATTTACAAGTGAATTCTTCAAAGGGGCAAGTATTTCTCACATGATTAGTTACGACCAGTAAAGAAAGTTCATACTGCACCACAGAGGAATGTTTCATCCATGTCAGCTTTGTACAGTTAGATGTTGTGGTTTTGTTACTGTATATAGTATTATTCTCAAGTTTTGATGACTGTCACTTCTGTTTGATTGGTAGAACATCACAGCCTTTACAAATGTAATTATGAAATATGTGCGAACCACAGTGAGGGCCAAACGTGGTTTCTTTGGTTTTTCTAATTAGTAGAAGGATAGTTTCTAAGCCAATACTATGCTTCATCAAAATATGTGTCTGTGTATAACCTCACAAATAAACAATTTTCATTTTAACATTGAACTTTTTAACTGACTTTACAGAGGCATTTATGATAATGTCAACTGTTCCGTCACTGACAGAGTGAACTTCTAAAAGCTTAGCTTTGATGCTCTGAAGTCTATGAAAAAAATCACATCATTATTGAGATTTGCTTAAATTGTTCTGTTTGAAGAATTTGATGACACTGTTATAATACTGGTATCGTTTATCTGTTTTCAATATTTCTTTTCAAGCAAAGCAACAGAAACCATATCATTTCCCTTTTCGGACCCAAATGAAAAGACTTTGAATTGTAAATAAGTAAAGTTAATTTACCTCCAAATTTGATCATTTGATCTTGGTGGAAGTCTTGCTTCGTAGAGTGATACGTAAAAAACGTTCTGCTCCTGGGTGCCTGGGGTACTCAGTGGGTTAAAGCCTCTGCCTTCGGTTTGGGTCATGATCTCAGGGTCCTGGGATTGAGCCCCACATCGGGTGCTCTACTTAGTGGGGAGCCTGCTTCCCGCCCCCCTCTGCCTGCTTGTGATCTCTGTCTGTCAAATAAATAAATAAAATCTTCTAAAAAAAAAAAAAAAGGAGTTCTGCTCCCTGGCGTATAAAATTGTCGTGTTGGAACACAGTCTTCCCAGAGTCATGATTAACTTCCCAAGTAGATGCTGATGCCTTCTCCGCTGGTTTAGTCTCCTGACTGCCATGTAGCTGGTAATACAGCTGCTCTGGTGGATGTTAAATACTGGAAAACATTTCGTGTGAGTTACATCAACTGTCTTGAGAAATGGAAAGTTGCTCCCTAACTTTTTTTTTTATTAAATATATACTTTGTATTGCTTTAGCTCATTCCTGACAAAAAAGGTTTATTGTAAAACTTTTAAAAAGCACTGTCAAACAATAAGATAAGCAGGTCTAAACTTAGACCATGCAATAAGACAAAACCATCAGAAGTAGCAAGAGCATTTGGAGTATCCTCTTCTGCTTGAAGGCAGGGCTGCTTCGTCTCTGTTTCCCTCACATCTGTCACATATCTCTAGTGTATGATTTCTTCACTCCCACCAAGCACACTGGCAGGGCCCTGCAGTATTATGCATTGACAGGTCATAGCATGGGAAATGGTCCAACTGGTCGATGCATCGAGAACAGAGACATTGACTACTTTTGTCACCTCTAGACACTAAGAGGTGTTAGGTGTCCTTAGCTCCTTGGTACTGAGCACGCACATTCGTTTTTTTGCCACCCAAGCCCTGCCCCCCATAATTGTACTTAAAGGAAGGAGTTTATTGAATCTCATTTGAAAAATGACCAAGGAAATAAGTTGTTATTCTTTCAGATTTAATCCCTAGTAGTGAGAATTCTCTTAATTTCATGTGAACCTCTCACATTATTAAAGCCCATAGAAGAAACCGAAGCATAAGGACTTGTGAAATATATCCTGCCTCATTTTAATATAATAAGAATGCTTTGTTAAATATGGGGAAAGGCCGGGGCGCCTGGGTGGCTCAGTGGTTTAAGCCTCTGCCTTCAGCTCAGGTCATGATCTCAGGGTCCTGGGATCGAGCCCCATGTCGGGCTCTCTGCTCAGCAGGGAGCCTGCTTCCCCCTTCTCTCTCTCTGCCTGCCTCTCTGCCTACTTGTGATCTCTCTCTATCAAATAAATAATCTATAAAAAAATCATTTAAAAAATATGGGGAAAGGCCAAATGGAATGACACATAGTATCAATAGGCATAAACTGGGAAGCCAGGACATAAGGGCCACACAAACAGAAAACAGGGAGAAAATCAGACTGGATTTCCAAAAGTCAAACAGAAAGTTACAAAAACAATGCTCAGAGTTCATGGCTAAAAATATTTCCAAACAGGTCAAGGACCTGAAGCCACTGGATTAATGGGGATGCTATCAAAATGGCAAACTAGTTTTTTATTGTCTTCACCTGAAAGGATGCCATTTTGATAGTCGTCCATAGACAAAATTGTGTTTGTGGAAGTCTGAGAGTCCAGCAGAGAAGTTCCGGCATGCTGTTGGAGAAACAAACAAACACAAAACACTGGCTGCTTTGAAGAGGCCATTCTAAGGACTGGACGAGATGACTCCTTCTTTAAATATACCAACAAAATGAGAAGTTTAACAGAGAGATAGAAATCATAAAAAAGAACCAAACAGGAATTCTTGGGCTGAAGATATAATGAATGAAGTGAGCAATTTAATAGAAAACATCAACAGCAGACTTGAGCAAGCACGAAAAGGATGTGTGAGGACAGATCATTTGAAATTAGCCATGTATCCCCTACATGGATAATGGGATATAAATAAAAGAAATAATCTATACATCATTGAAGTTACAGAAGAGAGAGAAGAGGGCAGGAAACTTATTTAAAGAAATAATGGCTGAGCACTTCCCAAATCTGAAAAGAGATTTGGACACCCAAGTTCATGAAGCTTATAGGTCTCCCCAACTTTTCAGCTCAAAGATCTTCTCCAGGACACTATATATAATATAATATAATATTATATAATAATATGATAAAACTGTCTAAAATCAAAAACAAAGAGAATTTAAGAGCGGGGGGGGGGGGGGGAAAAGAAAGCAAAGAACCTCACCTGTAAGGGAACTCCCATAAGCTATCAGTTGATTTCATAGCAGAAACCTTATGGGCCAGGAGTGATATAGGCAACTGCAAATCAAGAATATTTTACCCAACAAAGTTTTCTTTCAGAAATAAAAGAGATAAAGATGTTCCCAGATAAACGAAAGCTGAGGGATTTCACTGGCACTAGACATGCCTTACAAGAAATGTTGAAAGGATTCCTTGAGCTGAAATGAAGGGATGCTAATCCTTAACATAAAAATATATGAAAACATATAACTCAGTGGCACAACTAAGTATATAGTCAAATTAGAATACTCTAATACTATAATATGGTGGAGTGGTAGACACTTAGTTTTAATTCAAAGGTTAAAGAACAAAAGTGTTAAAATAGCTAATGGACATACAACATAAAAACATGACAATTATAGCACCAACAACACAAAATATTGGTAGGAAGAGTAAGAGTAGAGTTTTTGTATGTGATGAAGGTAAAAATGTCATCAGATTAAAATGGACTGATTATATATATATATATATATATATATATATATATATCATATATATATGCACACACAAGATATTTTATGTAAGCCTCATGGTAACTACAAAGCAGTAATCTACAGTAGATACACAAAAGATAAAGAGAAGGAAATAAAAGTATACCATTCCAGAAAACCATGAATTCACAAAGGAAGACAGCAAAAGAGAAAGAAAGAAACAGAGGAACTACAAAGCAGTCAGAAAACAATAAGATGGCATAAGTAAGTTCTTACCTATGAATAATACTGTAAATGTAAATAGATTAAATTCTTCAATCAAAAGGAATAGAATGGCTGGCTGAATGAATGGGGAAAAAACTAAACCCAGATCCTAGTATATGTTGCCTACAAGAGACTCATTTCAGCCTTAAAGAAACAAATAGACTCAAAAGGAAGGAATGGAAAAAGATATTCTATGCAAATAGAAACAAAAGAGAGCAGAGGTAGCTATCCTTAGATCATACAAAAAAAAAAAAAAAAAAAGACTTTAAATCCAAAACTAAAACAAGACACAGAGAAGGTCATTATCTAATGATTAAGTGGTTAATTCATGAAGGGGATATAACGGTTGTAAATACGCATGCACTAATTATTGGAGCACCTAAATATATTTAGCAAATACTAATGAGTCAGAAGGCAGAAATGGATGACACTACGATAACAGTAAGAAACTTCAATATTGCACTGTCAACAATGCGTAGATCATCCAGACAGAAAATCAATGAGGAACATTGGACTTGAACTATACTTTAGACCAAATGGACCTAACAGACATATAAATAACATTCTATCCAACAACAGCAGAATACATATTCTTCTCAAGCACACACAAAACATTCTCCAGGGTAGATCCTATGTTAGGTTACGAAACAAGTGTGACAAATTTAAGAAGATTGAAATCATACCATGTACCTTTTCTAACCACAATGGCATGAAACTAGAAATCAATAATAGAAGGGAAATTGGAAAATTTACTAATATGGGGAAATTAACATACTCCTGAACAAACAATGGGTCAAAGAAGAAAATGAATAGGAATTAAAAATATCTCGAAGTAGATGAAAATGTAAACATAATATACCAAAATTTAAGGGATGCACCAAAAGCAGGTTTTTAAAAGGTTTTATTTATTTATTTGACAGAGAGAGAGAGAGAAAGCATGAGCTGGGAGAGGGAGAGGGAGAAGCAGGCTCCCTGAGCAGCGGGCCCAGTGTGGGACTCAATCCCAGGACCCTGGGATCATGACCTGAGCTGAATATTACTCAGTCATCAAAAAGAATGAAATCTTGCCATTTGCAGTGATGTGGATGGAGCTGTAGTGTATTATGCTGAGCAAAGTAAGTCAGTCAGAGAAAGACAAATACCATATGATTTCACTTGTCGGTGGAATTTAAGAAACATAACAGAGGAGCATAGAGGAGAAAAAAAGAGGGAGGGGAAACAAAGAAACAGACAGACTCTAAACTCCTGAGAAAAAACTGATGGTCACTAGAGAGAAGGGGGTGGGGAATGGAATAGGTGATAGGGACTAAGGAGGGCACTTGTGACTATGAGTGTTGTATGTAAGTGTTGAGTCACTAAATTATACAATTGAAACTAATATTACACTGTAAGTTAACTAACTGGAATTTAAAGAAAAACTTTTTTAAAACCCTAAAAAATAAAATAAGTAAATGAGACCAAGACAATTCAATATCTGTTTGGGAAAATGATGCTTCTATGAAACATAAATAAAAATTAATTCCATTTTGATGGTAGCTTTAAATGTGAAAGACAAAAAGTGAAAGCTTCTAGAAAAATCTATGAAGATGTTTTCACGAGTTCAGTAGGAAAAGTTAACTTAAAGAAGACACTAGAAGCACTAGTTATAAAGGAGGAAATTGATAAGTTGGATTCCATTACATTTAAGAACTTCTTTTCATTAGAAGACACCATAAAAAGACCCAAAAAAAAAAAAAAAAGCAAGCTATAGAGTGTGAAAAGATATTTCAACAGTTACATATCCACTAAGGGGCTCATACCTAAGGACATGAAAGATCTCTTTATGTTAATAAGAAAAGGACATACAATCCAATTTAAAAAATAACTGGGTTAGTGACTTGAATGGGAAAATCACAAGAGAGGATATCCAAATGGCTGATAAACATATCTTCAACCTCATTGGTAAGCAAGGAAGCACAACTGAAATGTACAATAATATAATTCTAATCACTCTCCAGAATTTCTAAAATTAAAGAGAAAACACTAAATGTTGATGAGGATGTAGACCATCAGGCATCCTTATCTACTGCTAGTGAGAGTGTAAATTAGTACAATCTTGGAAAACAAATCATCGTTATCTGTAAAAGTTGAATATATGCATAACCTTGAACTTGGAGTTTTCATTCCTAGTTACAGACCAACAGAAATGCATGCATAGGTATAACAAGCAATTGCACAAAAATGATCACAGCAACATTGTATTTATTTATTTACGAAAGCCAAAACATGGAAACAGCCAAATGGACATCAGTAGATGAATAGACAATGGAATGGATGAATATTGCTACCGTGAAATATATTCATACTAGAGCAGGAAAACTGAGCAAAGCAGAGCCATATGCAAAACAAAACAAAACAAACAAACAAACAAACAAAAAAACCCCAGTGCTCAGCAAAAGAAGTCGTATGCAAGAGAGTAAAAATGTGTGATTCTGTGTATCCAGTTCAATAAATAGAAAACATAAAAAGTGTTATAAGTCAGGATAAAAAAAATAAGGAAGGAAGAAAAAGAAGTTGGCATAACGGTTATATTTGGAAGGAGAATACAGTAATTGGGAGAAGGCAGGGGTGATTTTCGAGTGTTGTAATATTCTTTTCCTTGACCTGGAGTAGGTTACACTGCTGCTTGCTTCGTGATGATTTATTGAGATGTCCAATTTTTGTTGTGTGCACTTTCCAGGTGTTTTTTAAGGCTTTGGAGATAAGAGACTGAACAGAAAATTGCTATCTCCCCATCACTGGGAGAGTTCCAATCCTAACGGCATAGCTCTTGTATGTCTGCATGGAGGCAAAAGGAGCTGTCTTTGAGAGCAAGCTGACCAGGAATACTTAGCCCATTTTACTTTTATTTTTGTCAGATTACAAAATAACCCAAGCTCATTGTAGTAAATTAGGCATGTATGGTAAGGTTTAAAAAAACAAATTTTAGCATCTCATCAGTCAGAGACCATCCCTGCTCGCATTTTGGCTATTTCCTTTCAGATTTTTTTCATTGCGTTTTTCTGTACTTATCATCCTATAATGGTTTTAAAAATGATCCTTCTTAAACTGTCTCATTAAAAATTTCACATTTTTAAAGGTTCTTTATCAGTCTCCTTTTTGGGGACCCACAATGTTTCCTACAGTGGTTGTACTCTATTCTTATTGGAAATTTAGGTTGCTCATAATTTTTCTATGTAATAAATGATTTTCTGGTCAAAATCTTAAATAGAAATATTGGCTTATGTTTTGCATCATTGTCCTAGGTTGGATTACCTGGGAGGGACATGACTAGAATAAATATAAACATTTTTAAGGCTCTTGACAAATATTTTCATGTTGCTCTTCGGAAAATAACCACAATTTAGAGTCCCATGGACACCCTCTAGTCAAGTCAGGAATGGCGGTCATCAGGAAAGGACAGTGAGAGTCTTCTGTGGGTATCATGTCTCCACAGCAACCAGCCTCCATCAGGAGCGGGGCATCCTTCCCTGGGGCGCTGTGGTGCTCTCCCCCCACCCAGTTCCTCCATTATCACATTTGAAAGATCTGAACATCTGAGCACTCACACTCACAAGACCCTCCTCACGTTGTGGGGTCTCCCCATCATACACATATCCACACTCACGTGTGTTCACGCGCGTACACTTATACACTCACACACACGGGAGGGGAAACATCAGCTACAATCATGGTTACCCATGTTTGTAAATGATCCTGTCCACTCCTGCAGCACTCCTTCTATCTTTGTGCCTTTTTTTTTTAAAGATTTTATTTATTTATTTGACAGAGAGAGATCACAAGTAGGTAGAGAGGCAGGCAGAGAGAGGGTGGGAAGCAGGTTCCCTGCTGAGCAGAGAGCCCTATGTGGGGCTCTATCCCAGGATCTTGGGATCATGACCTGAGCTGAAGGCAGAGGTTTAACCCACTGAGCCACCCAGGCCCCCTACATCTTGGCGCTTTTATTAGGATGGCCTTATTAAATCGCTTTTTGGTATTTGTAGCGTGTATTTTTACAGCTGTGCTCTAACACTCATAACACCTGGGTGGGGGAGGGGCACAGCCCTATAAATAAAATCCTCATTCACCACGGCAGCTAATAAAGTTCTTCTTCTCTACTTCTCTCTCGATTTTTCTTTTTATCAGAGCCAAATCATGCGGCAAATGAAGGCTGACATCTATGAGATTTCCCATACACATAATTTAGAGTATGAGCTGTAAAATTCCACTAAAGCAAAATAAAGCATAAGACAAAGGAGCGCTTAACATCCTCAGGACTCACCACATGAGTCTGGTGGGTATTCCCTTCTGTCGCCTTTCCATTTGCTGGTGTTTTGCCCTTCTGCTCCCCCCTTTACTCTTGCACCTTGAAAGGGCTCCAGAAAATTCCTTCTGTCTGGGCAGCTTTCCCATTTGCTTTCTTTCAACTCAGCGGTCCATGTACGGTGCCTCAGCTGAGTGCCGAGGCATGTGGTGAGTCCATAAAGGTAAATAACGCATGGCCCCCTCCTTTAAGGGTCTCAGAATCTGGGGGGGACCATGCAGGGCCATATGACCCATGACCCAGACAGGCCAAAGCGCTAGTGAAATATTAATGCAACAGAGGCAGAGGGGGGCGGACGGAGCACACGGCACAAAGCTGGGGCAAGAACTTAGCCTACCCACCCTGTCTGCTTTTTTTTCTAGTTGATTACCTATTCTAGCAAGTGCTAATGACCCTGAAATGGAGACCTCTAGGAACTCTGGAAGAAATAGGCATCACCTTAGAGCTGAGGTAACAAAGAACAGTCTTTCTCTGTCACTACTCATATGATCTCATAGTATATTTTAAAATATTTCTTGTGTCCTTATGGGCAACCTACTATAAAATGGGGGAAATCCCTATTTATATGACCTTATAATACATTTAAAATATTTTTTTGTTTCTTTATGGACTCCCTGTTTTTCTTAAAGAGAAATTTCCAGTTATATTATATTACCCCTTAATAAGTTCTAAAATATTTCTTATACTCTCATGGACAGTCTCCTATGTTTTTCTTTAAAGAGGGTTGCTTTCTGAACGAATGCTGTTCATCGGCCGTCACGAGACAACTAAGGTGGCCTGGGGACACTCCCATGGGGAGGATGACGTGAAGCTGACACGCTTGGGCACACTGCAGACTCATGTGGGTCATTCTTAGAAGGAGACAAATTACAATAAGTTCAGAACACACCAATGTCTGGAGGGAAGACTTGTTTTGTGGAGAGGACAGCTCTTGTGTTCAGAAACATTCCACAAAACACTGGGTGACAGACATTTCACTTTCAGGAACCAGAAAGTGACTTACTAATAGAAGCCAGATCCTCCAAACCTTCTCTGAGAGGTAGGATCCTGTTTTACGTTAATTTCTCTGAATACTGTGTAGAGATTCATTCATTAGTTAATTAACTATTTGTCCCCTTGTTGGGTAAAATTAAAGTAGCTCTGGAAATACCAACAAGGTTCCCCTTCATGGAGCCTGTGTGCTACCGGGCAAATCTGTTAGTCAAGAAGAGGGCAGGGAGAGCTGCTCTGCACGTGGTATGAGAAAAGTCTTCTCCACAGGCATCTACCACAGAAGTAAAAACCAAAAAGATGTTGAGGGAATGGGGTGACTGCTCAGTTCTGTTTTTCTAGGTGTCTTCATTTGCTCAGGCTGACAAAGGATCACAGATTGGGGAGGGGGGCTTCAACGCAGCCACTTATCTCTCCCACTTCTGGGGACTAAAAATCCAAGATTAAGGTGTATGGCAAGTGTGGGTCCTTCTGAGGCCTTTGCACGGCATGTAGACAGTGGTCTTCTCCCTGTGTCCTCCTGTGGTCTTCCTTCTGTGTGTGTCTATGTCTTCACCTCCTTTCATGAGAGCGTAAGTCAGATTGGGTATGGGTCTATCTTAAGGACCTCATTTTAACTTAATTGTTGCTTTCAAAACCCTATCTCCAAATACCATCACACTCTGGGTACTGGGTGTTAGGACTTCAAAGTAAGAATTTTGGGAGGCACAACTCAGCCCATACAGGTTATAATAAAATGAGCCCTTGGTTGAGAGGCTCATTTTAGACACTTGGTCTACCCATTTCTTCATTATTACCACAGTCTGCAAGCTACCTTCAAGGAAACCGAAGTTTGGGGAATTTGAGTGACAAAGCCAGAGAGATAGAACTTTCTAGAAGCAGAATTTAAATGTAGTTTTACCTGCATCGAAATTCTGCACCATGTTAAGCCTCTGGGAAGTCAGTAAGCTGGTACTTGTAGACTTTGATGTAGGTGAGGTTTTCTCTCCATTGGCTTCTGCCCTGCATTTCCAGGAATGCAAGGAGGGCTGTGGGGTGGTGGTAAGCAGATTTTCTCAGTCAGGTTATTGTCCCACTCTGTGACCCTAGGCAAGTTCTTCAACAACTGCCAAGTTATTCCATTTTCCCATTTGTAAAACCCTTCAAAGTTGGAGGGGTAGTAATTAAAAGAGGTAAGATACACGGAAGTACCTGACATGAGATACATGCTCTCTTAACGACTGGGAACACAAGTTTCCTCTTCTGTAGACAGGGAATACTGATACTCTTTGAGACTTCTGAGATCTATGATTGAGAGGTCATCTGGAAAATGACAAGGACATAGTATTCATAAAAATGGCAGCCATTGTTGTTATTAATCTTTCCTTCTTCCTTTCCTTATGCTGCCTCTTCTCTATCCCACCATTTCCACTCTGTGGACCTTGCCTATCTACCTATTTACCTAAGCCTTACACCTTCCTGGTGATACCTAGCTATTCTCACGGATTACTCTGCCCTAAAATGAATGCATTCCATGCCCATTTTTAGGAACTCCTTGTTCTAATGGGCAGGTGGATCCCTGGGCAAGGCGGTGCGTACTGTTTGACTCTCAGAGCAAGCTGTCAGCAATTTCACAAACACAGCAATCATCCCAGCCAGAGCTGGCAGCTCAAACAGTTAACTCCTGATTAATTAATTTAATCAAGACTTGGCCAACTCATAAATCGTTCAGGCATGCCATTAGCTCAAAAGTTCTCTTGTTGGCTAATTGCTTAAGTGATTTTTAAAAATGTTTTAATGAATGACATTGCAGTTGGATTCTGTGCTATTTATTTTTCTATCAACAAGAGAAAGCTGCATGAATGTTTGAAATGAAAAATAAAGCAAAGCAATTCAGGTTAGGATCTGGAACTTATGGGGTGGGAAACTAGATCCACACAGTTGTAAGCTTGCCCCGGCCAGGGTTGTAAAGCCACATCAAAAGCTTTCATTCTTTTCCTCTTGCCTCCTGTCACACATTCTGCTTGGAGCATGTGTCATAGAGATGCAGTGGTTCCAAAGTCATTAAACTTGTATGAGCTCATCACTCTTACACAAAAAAATTTACCAGCCACAAAATACCAATGGTGGTTTGCAGGCTGACGGTAAAAGCTCTCTTGATTGCTGGATGAAGCTAGTTCTCTGGGACATTGATGTCACCCTGCCCACCCATCTCCATACCCTCCCCTTATGTCTGTTGCCATGTGTCTTCCAGAAAGGATCCAGAGGGGATTTGGAGAGGTTTTATAGGCTCATGTGTCTGCAGAGGTGAACAGAGTGAGAACAGAGTGGCCAGCAGTTCTGATGGAACTCCCCATTACCCCGACTGTGATGAAACAGAACATGGGAGAAGGAGAGTGGGAGAAAAGGAGAGAGCCACAGAGAAGGGGCTAGTAAAAGAAAAGAGAAGACAACGTAGACAAAGTAAGAGAGAAAGAATAAAAAAAATAGAAAACGATTACTCAAGAGAAAGAGCTAGAAACACAGAACTAGGAATCAAGAGAGAAAAAGAAAGGTAGGAAGGAAATGAGAGATTGGATGTAAAAGAGAGAGAAGAGGAAAATAGGAAAATAGAAATTGTGAGAAAAAAGAAGAAAAATAAAAAAATTTGCATATGGGGGGGGATAAAATCCTCTGGCAACTTTATTTGTCAAGGTAACATCAATATTCTATTTATGCTCTCCGAAGTTAGCTCTTCGAGAAAGTCCCAGGCATTCACTCTTGCCGTCCCTGCGTCCTCCCTTATGTTCCAAGTGTTGCTTACATAATGACCTCATTGATCTAACTCCTGGCTCAACTCAGCATGTCCCTTGTACTACAACAGCAGTGACTTGGCCCTTGAGCTCCGTGGAGTGTGACAGAAGTGTGGTGCCAAGTGCTTGCCCGGGTTTTTTCGCTTGTACCCAGTGACTTTGTACCCAGCATCAGACTTGTTCAGGCCACCATCTAAAACATTTGCCAGCTCAGGAGACCCGTGGCTTACTACCATGGGACACAGAACTTGGGCAAGTCTGGCGAGGAGCAGTCTATAGAAAGGCAAGCAGTTCAGTGGGGTCCCAGAAGGCCATAGAAAGGAGAATTATCCATATGACAGTCACGTCCTAAAATCCTTACTGCCTGTCATTTCTTTGTTTGTCCTTAAAGTCTGGGCAATTTTTCTAACTTAACTTTGAGTTTCCTTGTGGGGTCTGAAACACAGACACTGCAAAAAAAAATTAATAATAATAATAATAATAATAATAAAGCAATGGCCTTCATCTTTACACTGATTATGTAAGAGTGGCATGGGTGGTATTCACAATTCCTCACACTACACTCACACTTCAATTGATGACTGCCTCCGCTTAATTTTAGTGTAGTGTCATTTATCAACCTTTTTTTCTGGTTAGCGGCTTCTGTGTCTTGTTTTTTTAAAAAATCCTTACTGGGGCACCTGGGCGACTCAGTTGGTTAAGCTTCTGTCTTTGGCTCAGGTCATCATTGCAGGATCCTGGGATCGAGTCCCACATGGGCTCCCTGCTCAGCTTCACCTGCTTCTCCCTCTCCCTCTGCTGCAAATATCTAAAACTGATGCTGATTTGTTAAAAATATGTTATTTCCTATTGCTCTGCAGTGCTACTTCTAAACACATACCTTCATGGGTCTGTCTCTGGACTCTCTTCAGCTCCATTGGTTTATTTTTCTATTCTTGCACTAATACCATTCATTCTAACTTTCCAAAATATCTTGGTACCTTGCAGAGTAAGTCTTCATGTTGGACTTTTTAAGAATGCCTTGGTGGGACGCCTGGGTGGCTCAGTTGGTTCAGCAGCTGCCTTCGGCTCGGGTCATGATCGCAGTGTCCTGGGATCGAGTCCCACATTGGGCTCCTTGCTCGGCAGGGAGCCTGCTTCTTCCTCTGCCTCTGCCTGCCATTCTGTCTGCCTGTGCTCGCTCTCTCCCCCTCTCTCTCTGATAAATAAATAAAATCTTAAAAAAAAAAGAATGCCTTGTAATTGCATTTCCCTATGAATTTTAGAATCAGCCTGTCGATTCCCACACAAATAAATAGCCACACAAATCGGTGGGGATTTTTGTTGGGATTTCACTGAATCTATCAATCAATTTGAGGGTAGTATTTTTTACCAGGTTTTCTTCATTCCCTCTGTCTCTTTCTTTCTCTGGGTATATTTCAATCCAGAGTTATTACACATTCCTCCATTTATTTACATCTTCTTTAGTTTCTCTCTCTCTCTCTCTCTCTCTCGAGAGAGAGCATACAAGCAGGGACTGGCAGAGGGAGAGGGGGAGAGAGAATTTTTTTTTAAAAAAAGATTTATTTATTTATTTATTTGACAGAGAGAGATCACAAGTAGGCAGAGAGGCAGGCACAGAAAGAGGAGGAAGCAGGCTCCCTGCTGAGCAGAGAGCCCAATGCGGGACTCAATCCCAGGACCCTGAGATCATGACCTGAGCCGAAGGCAGCGGCTTAACCCACTGAGCCACCCAGGTGCCCCGGGAGAGAGAATCTTAAGCAGGCTCCACACCCAGAGTGGAGCCTGATGTGGGATGGATCTCAGGACATTGAGATCATGAAATAAACCAAAGTCAGGAGTTGGGAATTTAACCAACAGAGCCTCCCAGGTGCCCAACTCCTAATATTGTTTTATTTCTTGAATTATCTTTTATTACAATTATCTTTTTTGGGGGGGCACTTAAATACCTTTATTTTTTTCCCCAATTTATTTATTTTCAGAAAAACAGTATTCATTATTTTTTTCACCACACCCAGTGCTCCATGCAAGCCATGCCCCCTATAATACCCACCACCTGGTACCCCAACCTCCCACCCCCCCGCCACTTCAAACCCCTCAGATTTTTTTTCAGAGTCCATAGTCTCTCATGGTTCACCACCCCTTCCAATTTACCCAAAAGCACATACCCTCCCCAATTTCCATAACCCTACCCCCTTCTCCCAACACCCCCTCCCCCCAGCAACCCACAGTTTGTTTCATGAGATTAAGAGTCACTTATGGTTTGTCTCCCTCCCTATCCCATCTTGTTTCATGGATTCTTCTCCTACCCACTTAAGACCCCATGTTACATCACCACTTCCTCATATCAGGGAGATCATATGATAGTTGTCTTTCTCCGCTTGACTTATTTCGCTAAGCATGATACGCTCTAGTTCCATCCATGTTGTCGCAAATGGCAAGATTTCATTTCTTTTGATGGGTGCATAGTATTCCATTGTGTATATAGAAGATGTGGTATATATATATTAGAATTATCTTTATCTTGAATTATCTTTTATTAGATTTGGTTTTGTTTGATTTAATATGTTATTATATACAAGTGTCTGTTTTAAAGTATATATTATATTTATTGTTGCTTTATACGAATGCAATTATTTTTGTATTTTCTGTAGTGATCTTGTATTTAACAATTCATTATAATAATTTGTAAGTTTAAATTTTTCTGTATATACAATTATGTTATTTTTAAAAAGCTGTTTATAATTTCTGCCTTCCAATACTTAATACCTTATGTTTATTTTTATTGCTTTATTGGATTAGTTTGAACCACAAATAAAATGTTAAGTAGCAATAGTGGTCTCAGACATCCTTATCCTGACCTCAGAAGGAAAGCTTTTAATATTTCACTGGTAAGTATAATGTTTCCTGTAGGTTTGAAAAAATAATCAACAAAATCATGAAATTTGTCTTCTTTTATTGGTTTGATAAGAATTTTTTAAAATTATAAAAGGACATAGAATGTTCTCAAGTGTGTTTTGTACCTATATTGATGTAACTGTATGATTGTTCTTTTTTATTCTGTGTGAATTACCTTGATTGATTTTCACATGTAAAGCTTATCTTTTATTCTTGGAATAACCCACTTTGGTGATGCCATGTTATCTTTTTTAATATATTGCTGGACTTGATTTGCTAATATTTTATTTAGGATTGTTGCCCAATTTATTATTGAGATTGGTCTGTAAGTTTCCTTTTTTATACTGTTTTTATGAGCTTCAGGATAAGAATGTTCCAGTCAAGGTTGGACCAGCCTTATGAAACAAGAGAAATTCCCTTGTTTCCTATTTTTTACAAGAATTTCTGTTCTTTTGAGATAGGCATTATTTCTACTTCAATATTTGGTATGACTAGGCAATGAAGCCTTCTGGGACTATAATATTCTTTCTGAGAAAGATATCCTTCTTGGAACACTGCATCAAAAACTAATGATGTATTTTATGGTAACTAACATAACACAATAAAAAAATAAAATAAATAAAATAAGGAAATAGAAAAAAGAAAGATATCTTAAAGTTTTTTTTTAAATAATGTTCTTTTGAGGTTATAATTTACAAAGAGCAAAATTCATTCTTTTGAAGTGTACAGTCAGGGAGTTTCCACAAATGTGTATAGTTGTGAAACCACCATCAGAATCAGTATATGGAACGCTCCCACCAAACCAGACCCTTCCCAAAACCTTCAACCCCAGTCCCAGGCAACCAGTCCCAGTCTTCCGTGCCTATCATTTTGGCATTTCTGGAATGCTGCGGAGTGAGATCATATGCACACAGTCTTCTGAGTCTGGTTTCTTCCACTGAGCATAATGCCTGGGAGGGTCATCTGGTTGCGGTATGTGTTGGGTTTGATCCCTTTTGTTGCTGAGTGTTGCTAGTCAAATAAATGAAGTACCACAATTTGTGTAGCCATTCAGCAATATGTGGACACTTGGGTTACTTCCAGTTTGGGCTACTGGACTAAAAACAGTCACCTACAGCTCTTTATGTTGGACATACAGAGGAGTAAAGAGCAAGGAGGGATGACTACTTGACTACACGGCATTAGTGTAGTGGCATTGCTGGGCCATAGGGCAAGGATAGGTTTCACTAGAAAAAAAAAAATAACCAAACTTTTCCAAAGTGGCTATTTTACATTATCACCAGCATCTTCGCCAATATTTGATATTTTAAGTTTCCCCCCAAAACAGCCATTTTAATTTGGGAGGTTTTAATATGCACTTTCCTAATGAAGAAAAACACTGAACATTTCAGTGTTTATTTGTCACATGTATAACTTCTGTAGTAAAGTATCTGTTACAGTCTTGCTCTGTTTTTATAGGGTTGCCTTCTTAGAATTTAATTGGAAGAGTCACTTATGTATTTTGGATACAGATCCTTTACCAGATATGTGTTATACAAATATTTCCTTCTAGTCAATGACTTCTTTTGTAAAGAGCAGAGATTTTTAATTTTGATGAAGTCAAATTTTGTTCTTTTATTGCTCGTACTCGTAGTGTTGTAACTAAAAATATGTTGCCTTACCCAAGTGACAAAGGTTTTTCTATATTTTCTTCTAGAAATTTTAGATTTGGGTTGTTCCTTTAGTATGATCTTGAGTTAATTTTTATGTGTTGTAAGTGTTCAGTTGCTTCTTAAAGTATGTACAAAAGACTGTCATTTCTCCATTGAATTAGCTTGTCACCTCTGTCAGAATTCAAAGCAATATATATGTGCGGGTCTATTTTCACACTCTCTATTTCTGTATGTCTATCCTTATGCCAAAATCACATTCTTGATTACTGCAGCTTATAGTAAAACTTAAGATCAGATATTAGGATTCCTTTAACTTTTTTGTTCTCTTTCAAAACTTCTGTATTCCAAATATTTTTTACAAACATCTTATCAATTTCTATGGAAGGAAAAAAAAAAAGTCCAGCTGGGATTTTTATTGGCTTTGCATTGAGTCTGTAGATCAATTTGGGGAAAACTGACATCCTAATAACTGTTTTCCTATCCATAAACATGATACCCATTTACTTAGATCTTTAATTTCTATCAGCAATGTTTTATAACTTCCTGCATCCAAGTTGTGCACATACCTTGTTGGATTTATCCCTAAATATTATATATGTTATATATGTTAATGTTATAATATAATATATATATAATATAATATAATGTTATAAATAGTGTTCTAAAATATCAATTTTCAATGACTCATTGCTAGTATATACACAAACAAAACTGATTTTTGTGCTGATTGTCTTTCTCTTATTGCAAAATCCACGTACTAATTCTAACTTTTTTGAAGATTCTTTGAGATTTTCTTCAGAGAGGAGCATGTCATCCGTAATTAAAGTTGGGTTTATTTCTTCCTCTCTGATGCCTTTTATTTCATATCCCTGGCCTATTCCACTGGCAAAGGCCACTAGTACAATGTTGTAACAATCAGTGACAGCAGACATCCTTTTCTTGTTGGATTGTAGGTCTAAAGTCTTTTACATTAAATATGAGGTTAGCTGTAGGTTTCTTATAGGAAGTTCTGTTCTACTTTAAGTTTTCTATGAGTTTTTATCAGGAATGTAAGTTATATTTTGTCAGATGCTTTTTCTTCACTTATTGAACTGGTCATGTGGGTTTTTTTCTGTCTACAATCTGTATATAGGGTGAATTACATACTTGATTTTTTAAATGTTGAACCAACCAAGCATTCCCAGAATAAAATTAATTTTGTCTTTTTAAGTACACTGTAGAATTCAGTTTGGTAATATTTCACTAGATATTTTTGCATTAATTTTGATTATGGTTATTACTCTATAACTTTTTCTTTTCTCATAATATCTTTTTCTGGTTTTGGGATCAGGGTAACACTAGCCTCATAGAGTAAGTTGGGAAGTATTCCCTGTTCTTTTTTTTTTTTTTTCTAGAAGGTTTTATGTGGAATTGGTATTATTTCTGCCTTAATTAGTAGAATATACCAGTGCAGCAACTTGGATGTGGAGATTTCCTAATGGAAAGATTTTAAATATGAATGCATTTTCTTTACTAGATATAGGGCTATTCAGACTATCTATCCTGGCTGAGTTCTGGTCATCTGGTGTTTACAAAGGAATTTGTTCTCCTTTGTTCTAAGTTGTTGAATTTATGTTATGTTCAGCAGTTTTACATAATATTTCCTTGTATTTTATCATGTTAAGAATGCTTAACATGTGGGCGCCTGGGTGGCTCAGTGGGTTAAGCCTCTGCCTTCGGCTCAGGTCATGATCCCCGGGTCCTGGGATTGAGTCCTGCATCGGGCTCTCTGCTCAGCAGAGAGTGTGCTTCCCCGTCTCTCTCTGCCTGCCTCTCTGCCTACTTGTGATTTCTCTCTGTGTGTGTGTGTCAAATAAATAAATAAAATCTTTTAAAAAAAAAGAATGCTTAACATGAGATTTACCCTCTTAACAAATTTGTAAGTATATAATACAGTATTGTTAACTACAGGTACAATCTTGTACAGCACACCTCTGGAACTTACTCTTCTTGCATAACCAAAATTACAGACCCATTGACCAGCAACTCCCCATTTTCCTCTAGATAACGATGTGTTCTCTGTTGGATCTGTAGTTATGGCCTCTTTCCTCCCTGATATTGGTAATTTGTGTCTTCACTATATATGTATCTTTTTTCCCCAGATCAGTCTACCTAGAAATTTAACAATATTATTCTTTTCAAAGACTCAAGTTTCAGTTTCATTGATTTTCACTATTTTTTTTTGTTTTCAAATTCACTTATTTCTGTTATTATCTTTGTTCTTTCCTTTCTTCTGCATACTTGGGTCATTTGCTCTTCTTTTTCCAATTTCTTAAGGTAGACACTTGGGTCATTGATTTGAAACCCTTTTTCTTTTCTAATGTAAGCATTTAATACTATAGATTTCCCTCTTTGCAAGACTTTGGTTGTGTCCCACAGTTTTGATCTGGTTTTCTTTTTTAATTTTGAATTGATTCAAAATTTTCTTATTCCCCCTCTGAGTTCTCCTTTGACTGCTTATTTAGGAGTACTATATTGTTTAATTTCAAAATATTTAGAGACTTTTCAGATACATCACTGTTACTGATTTCTTGTTTAATTCTAATGTCAAAGAAGATACTTACTAAATTTTAATTTTTTAAAGTATAGATATATATTTTTAAGATTTTATTAATTTATTTGTCAGAGAGACACAGAGAGGGTGAGCAGGGAGCCCAATGCCAGACTCAATCCCAGGACCCTGGGATCATGACCTGAGCTGAAGGCAGATGTTTAACCAACTGAGCCATCCAGGCATCCCTAAATTTTAATTCTTTAAAATTTTTGAGATTTTTTTTAGGAAGACATATATTTTATTTTTTATTTTTAAAATTAAATTTAATTTTTTTCACTGTTCCAAGATTCATTGTTTATGCACCACACCCAGTGCTCCATGCAATACGTACCCTCCATAATACCCACCACCAAGCTCACCCAACCCCTCACTCCCCTCCCCTCCAAAACCTTCAGTTTGTTTCTCAGAGTCCACAGTCTCTCATGGTTCATCTCCCCCTTCAATTTCCCCCAACTTACTTCTCCTCTCCAACTTCCAATGTCCTCCATGTTATTCCTTATGCTCCGCAAGGAAGTGAAACCATATAATAATTGACTTTCTCTGCTTGACTTATTTCACTCAACATATTTCACTCACCAGTCCTGTCCATGTAGATACAAAAGCTGGGTATTCAACCTTTCTGATGGAGGCATAATATTCCATTGTATATATGGACCATATCTTCTTTATTCATTCATCTGTTTGGCTCTTTCCAGATTTGTTTCATGGCACAGAACATAATCCATTGCGGTGAATATTTCATACATACATTTGGAAAGAATTCACATGCTTGAAAATAATTCATCCATACAGTTGAAGAGAATGTGTGCTCTACTGTCATCGGATGGAACATTCTGTAACTGTCACTTAGCTCAAGTTGGTTGATAACTTTGTTCAGCGCTTCTACATTCTTATTAATGTTATGTTTACTTGTTCTCTTAATTATGTAGAGAGGAGTGTTAAAGTCTCCAAATAACATTTTTGCTTCTATCAGGTTTTCCTTCGTGTATTCAGAATCTGTTATTTGGTGCATATACAGTTAGGATTAGGTCTTTTTGATCAACTCTCCCCTTTTTCATTATGTAATATCTTTATCCATGGTAACATTCATTGTTTTGAAATCTAATTTTTCTAAAATTAATGTATCCACTTCCAATTTTTTGATTAGTGTTTGCATAGCCTGTCTTTTTCCATCCTTTAACCTACAAATTTATTTATATTTAATTGGTTTCTTGTAAGGAGTGTATCATTGGGTCTTGCTTTTTCATCCAGGTAGACAATATCTGCCCTTAATTTTGTGTATTTAGCCTATATTTAATATAATTATTGAGATGGTTGGATTTAAGTCAATTATATTATTCATATTGTCTCACCTGTCTTTTGTCCCATTTTTTCTTGCTTTCCTGGTTTTTTGCATTAAAATTGCATTGTATGATTCCACTTTATAACCACTACTGGCTTATGAGTATACTTCTTTGAAAATTTATTTCATTCTTACTCTATGGATTACCATATACTCATTTACTTGTCAAAGTCTACTTTCAAACAATATTAGACCACTTTGGGATAGAGTGTAATAACTTTGCGACACTAGTTTGCTATTTTCTGCCTCCCAACCTTTGAGCTATTTTTGTCAGGCACTTTACTTCTGCATACATTATAAGCTCCAAAATTCATTCCTACTCTTTTGTTTAGACAAAAACATAAAATTTTCTTATAAAACAATACAAAATAAGAATAATTGCTTTATATTTGCCTTTAGCTTTACTATTTTTTAGAGCTCTGCTATCTCTTTGTATAATAAAGCTCTCATTGTCCCCTAGTATTATTCTGCTGTCTCAAACTTCCCTTAACAACTCTTGTTGTGCAGGTCTCCTGGCAATGAATTCTCTTAGCTTTTGTTGTCTGAAAAAAACCTCATTTTGCCTTCATGTTTGAAAGACATTTTCACTAGATATAGAGTTCTAAGTTGACTTTTCTTCTTTCAGTACTTTAAGGATGTGGCCCCATTATCTTCTGGTTTGCCTACATTCTGACAAAAAGCATGCATGATATTCCTATCTTTGTTCCACTGCATTTAATGTTACTTTTTCCTCTGGCTTCTAAGATTTCCCTTTATCTTTGGTTTTCAGAAATTTGACACGTGTGTGTGTGTGTGTTTTATTCTACTTAGGATTCTTTGAATTTCTTGTATCTGTGCTTTGTTTTTTTATTACTATTTTTAAGTAAAAATCTAAAATTTTCAGTCATTGTCACTTCTCCTATTTATGTTTCTTTCTCTTTCTTCTCTTCTAAAACTCCAATAATACATTTTTATTCCATTCCCTATTGTCTCATAGCTCTTGATGTTCTGGGCTTGCTCTGTGGTTGTTGTTTTTTTTCTCCATATTTTCCTCGTTGTCATCTATTAATCATTTCTATTGATCTATCTTCAAGTTCACTAATTCTTTCCTCGACAATGTCCAGCTCCCTTTTAAAACCTA
Organism: Neogale vison; assembly: GCF_020171115.1. Classification (NCBI taxonomy): domain Eukaryota; kingdom Metazoa; phylum Chordata; class Mammalia; order Carnivora; family Mustelidae; genus Neogale; species Neogale vison. Next base: position 149,029,491 of record NC_058092.1, on the reverse strand, counting down.
TGAAAGGAATTCATTTTTGGTGTCAAGTTCTTTTTTTCATTCATAATATTTCCATTTGACTATTTTTAAAAAAATGATTTCAACTTTTTCTTAAAATTCTCCATCTGGTCATCCATGTTGTCTACTTTTTCCAATAGATTACTTATCAATCACAGTTATAAAGTCCTATTTGATATTAATATCTGGGTCATTTCTTAATCTAATTCTATTGATTGATTTACCTCTTCACAATGAGGTTTTGTTTCTTTGGCTTTTATATATTTTCTAATTTTTCATGGAATGATGACTATTATATTTGGGAAAACAATGGAAACCAATATAAATACTATTTATGCCCAGAAATGGGCACATCTCTTTTCCTGTCAGTTCATCAGTGTGTGTGTGTGTGTGTGTGTGTGTGTGTGTGTATCATTCTAGTCTGTTGTTTAGCTCTGTTGTTGTTACGGTCACTTTAGGGGCACCACAGACTTTAATTTCTTCCAGGGGTAGCTGGGTTTCTTTTTTTATTTTGCAGTGTCTGTGATGCTGATGGATTGTTTCTCAATGTTTCTGCTATTTTCTTCACTTTCAGCGGTGCCAGTGTGCTGCACCACAAATGGGGTATTTCTCTTGCTTCTCCCCTAGCAGTAGACTTTCATCTCTTGTAAGTTTGTATGAGACTCATGGTGAAGGCAAGAGGGATTCTTAGGTCTCCTCATCCATCTCCTGCCTTTGGCAGTCCCTGTGCACCTTTCTCGGGAGGCTTCTCATTTTTACTGTTCTATCCACTCCCTCCCAAGGCAGCCAAACTGTGCCTTGCATGTGTAGTGTGTCTTTGGGACTCAGTGGTGTGTGAGTTTGCTGCTCTTCCTCCAGCAATAGATAGGTTGTGTTTCTATTCCCTGCTTACAATTAATGAGTGTCTGTCTGTACTCTAAGGCTGGGAGGCTTTCCTTCCCCAATGAATTAAGGCTTTTACTTCTTACAAGAAAAGGGTCTAGGAAAATGATAATGTTCTGTGGCAAGTCTGGCGAAGTCTCTCCGTGGCCACTTATTACTTCTGGCAAGACTGTAGCACTAAGTGTAGCTGTCTCTGGTCTTCTGCCCTGCCCCAGTATTCCTTGTATGTACTTAATGGACGACCATGGATAAGAGCTTGTCATTGACCGCAGACTCCTCTTGTCTGTGGAGCTCCAAGTGGTTTTATTTATTTTTTTTTAAAAGATTTTATTTATTTATTTGTCAGAGAGAGAGGGAGAGAGAGCGAGCACAGGCAGACAGAGAGGCAGGCAGAGGCAGGCAGAGGCAGAGGGAGTAGCAGGCTCCCTGCCAAGCAAGGAGCCTGATGTGGGACAGGATGCTGGGATCATGACCGGAGCCGAAGGCAGCTGCTTAACCAACTGAGCCACCCAGGCGTCCCTCCAAGTGATTTTAAATCAACATGTTCATCTATACTTGGCCTGTATGAATTTGTTAACATTCAATCTCCTTTCTCCTGATTCACTTTAATGGTGACCGCTGGCAAAACTAAAGCAGCTTGTTTGAACAGTCTCTCCTTAAAGAGGCTCATCATTTCAAATTCATTCTACCTGATTGCCTGGAAAGCTCAGCTCTCTGAAGGGCTCAGAAAAGTTGTAGTTTTGCGGAGTATCTGGCTTTTTCTCATTGTTCTAATGGGAATGACATTCTCTTGTGGCTTTCTACATGCTAAACTGAAAATAGGTCTCCAACAGTAAAGTTTTCATTTAAAAAAACAATTTCTTTAGCAGATACAGGACCATTCAAATTTTCTACTTCATCTCTGGTAACTTTTATTTTTCTATTAATTTTCTCATTTCCTCTAAATTTTCAAAATTTGGCCTAAAGACTTTTTTAAAGATTTGTTTATTTGAGAGAGAGGGAGCAAGTTGAGGAGAGGTGCAGAAGGAAAGAAACTTCAAGTAGACTCCCCACTGAGTAGGGAGACCAACTCAGGACTCAGAACTCAGTCTCATGACCCATGAGATCATGAGATCATGACCTGAGCCAAAAACAAGAGTCAGATGCTCAACCAACTGAGCCTCCGGAACCCGTGGCATGAAACTTTTATTATTATTCTGTTATCTTTTAACTTTAATAATTTAGGTTTAGTATTACTGTAACTTTTTACATTCCTGACATTAAGTTTTCTCTGTTTTTAACTTGTTCAGTTTTAGTAGACCTTTGAAAGAACCAACTGTCAGCTTTGGTGAGCTCTATTTTACATACTTTCTCTATTTTATTAATTTCTGTTTTCATCTAATTATTTCATTCCTTCTAGTTCCCTTGAATTTAATTTGCTGTGTTAGTTCTAACTTCTTGTGATATATGCTCATTAATTTTCTTATTCTTTTAAAACATACATTTATAATTATCATTTCCTCCCACACATGGTTTAAGTTTTATATGAAATTTTATCAATATCACTCAATTGACACTGCAATTTCTTCTTTGACCCATGGGTTATTTAGAAGTATACTTATATTTTTCCAAACTAATGGAAATTCTCTATTTATCTTTTTGTTATTTATTTTTAGCTTAATTAAGTTGTAAAGTTGATTGCAACTTAATCTAGTATATGGTATATTTTGTATTTTGACTATTGTATTATACAGTTATTAGTGAGTGAATTGTTTTATATATGTACACATATACAAATAATATTTACGTTATTTCTTATTTTGGCCAATTCTTCTATATCTTTACTAATCTCTTCACTTGTTCTACCAATCACTGAGTGAGTTGAATGAAACATCTTCCACTATGATTGTGAATTTGTCTATCCCCTTGTAGTTCAATGAAATTATGCTTTATTTATCTTGAAGCTATTTATCACATTCAATTTTAAATTATAGTATCTTCCTAGTGAATTCTGTGAATTTCATTATTGTGAAGTGCTACCCTTTATATTTTATAATGTATTGTGCCTTAAAATATAATTTGTCTGGGATCCCTAGTTGGCTCAGTCAGTTAGGTGTCTGACTTCAACTCAGGTCATGATCCCAGGTCCTGGAATTGAGCCTCACATTGAGCCCCACTGAGTGGGGAACCTGCTTGTCCCTTTCCCTCTGTCCCTCCCCTTGCTCATTCTCTCTCTTTCTCTCAAATAAGTAAATAAAATCTTTAAAATATATATATATTTAATTTGTCCAATATTAATATAGCGACACCAGGATTTATATTACATATAAATATATTTAATATAAATATATTTAATATAAATATATATTTATATAAAAATACATATATTTTGTTAGGATTTATACTATATATAAATATATAATATAATATATATATTATATATTACTTATATATTAAATATATTATATTTAATATACTTAATCAATATATTAAAAAAACTTGCAATTTTTCTGTATATGTATATTTAAATTTTCTTTTATAAGTAACATGTTTGGTTTGGTTTTTTTAATCCAGCCCTCAATGTCCTTGTCTTTTAAGTAGAATATTAAAACTATTTACATCTAATACAAATCTATCATCAAACTGTTTTCTATTTGTCATTTCTATACTTGTTCCATTTTTCTTTCCTTTGGATAGATCTTTTAAAAATTACGTTTCTATATTTTATTAGTTTACTTAAAAAGGTTTTATCTTAGAAATTATAACATGCAACCATCCTTTATATTAGTAATATTATTATTAATTATATAATCAAGTGCTATAATTAAATATATTAAATATCATTATGTAATTAATAATTACTATTATATTAGTAAGAAAGGAATATAAGTACTTTTCTCTCTTCCCAAATACTTTAAATACTTAAAATACTTTAATTTACCTACTCCCTAAATCTACCTCCTAAGTGAAGTATCTATCTACCCCCAAGTCAATTCTCTACCTCTTTTTTTCCCTTCAGTCAGCTATTGGTATTATATATTTTAATTTTCGATATTTTTAATACTCACAAAGGCATTATAATTTTTAAGGTCAATATTTATTTAGATTTACCCACAGAGTTGTCCTTTATGTTGTTCTGCTTTCGCTCCTGTCTCTGGGTTTCCATGTGGTTGGTTTCATTATTTTTATCCCTGACAACACCTTTTTGAGTGATTTTTTTAGTTCAGGTCTGCTGATGACTAGTTTTTATTTATCTGAAATAAAAGCCCTGGTTTTTATTTATCTGAAAATGTGTTTATTTTCATTCATGAAGATTTTTGCTGGATATAGGGATCTAGGCCAGGAATTATTTTCTTCAGCACTTTGACAGACAATGATAATGCCTCACTGTCTTCTGGATTCCATGTTTCCTTTGAGAAAATAATCTGTTAGTTTCATTATTGTTTCTGCCTCATTCTCTCTCTCTCTCCTCTTCTAGAACCCCAGTTACATGTTTGTTAGTCATTTTCACTGTATCCACTATGTTCCCTATACTTTTTGAGTTGTCCATTTTTCTGTGTTTCCAGGAAATATTCTGAATATTTTCTTCTAACTTTTCCTCAAGTTCACTAATTCTCTCTTAAGCTCTAATGTATTTTTTAAAATATTTATTTACTTACTTAAGAGAGAGAGAGAATGCCCAATGACCAGGGGGAGGGATAGAGGGAGAGGGAGGGAGAGAATCCTTGAACAGACTCCCTGCTGAGTGTGGAGCATAAAGGAGGACTTAACCCCAGCACCCTGAGATCATGACCCAAGTCAAAACCGAGAGCTGGATGCCCAACTGACTAAGCCACCCAGGCACCCCAAGCTCTAATGTATTTCTAAATCCATCCTTTCAGCACTTAGTTTCAGCTATTATATTTTTCTATTCTGGAATGTTCCATATAGTTACTTTTTAAATTGCTTCCAGATCTCTGCCAAAATTCCCAATCTTGTCTTTTCTTGAACATATTAAAAACAGTAAGTTTAAAATTCATGTTAGATAACTTCATTATATGGAACACCTGTGGGTCTGCTGCTATTGTCTGTAGTTTCTTTTGGTTTTTAAAAAAATTGTGTTGGCCCCTGTCTTTGATTCATGTCACTTTTTAACTTATATGCCTGGCATTCATGTGAAAAACTTTACAGGCAATTTGAGGCTCTGGATGTTATCTTTTTCTAAAGAGGGTCATACCTCCATCTGACAGGTAGGTAAGGGTACTCTGAATCCCAGATGAGTTTAATTCAAACATAGGTTGAGATCATTCAAAGTTGGACTTCAGAGCCTACAAGAACTGATTTATTTCCAGTTCACTCCTACTTGTAGGGATGTAACAAAACTCAAAACCTAAGGTATTTACTATGGCTACTCCTTTTCGTGAGCCAAAGCTTGATTTTGTCCTCCTAGCCCCTGGATAACTCAACCTCCTCTTCTGGAACTACAGATGTATCCTGGGCAAAAGTGGTCCTAAATGCCTTACTCACTTCTCTGGATTCCTTTCTTTTAGCTGTTAACCAAGTGATTTTTCTCTGTTCTAGTAACTCTCCATTGCCTGCAAATTGTACATACACATTTTTCCAACTTTTGTAATTGCTCCCAGTGGAAAGGTTTCTCCAAATTTCCCTCTGTCACCACTGGAGATAAAAGTGTATCCTTGCTCTCAAAGAAACAGGCCAAACACCTTAACCCCATCCCCCGGGCCTGGGTAGAATAGATTATTCTTAGTCCCACTCTTTGGAATTATTATTAGTTTGTCTGATGACCCCAACTACTGAACTCTCTTGGACTCTGAACTCAACTGCCTGGTTCAAATCCAGACTCTTATTAGCTGTGTGTTCATGGCCATTAATTAGCTCATTTATTCCTCTCTTTCATCATTTGTAAAACATATATAACAGGGTTGCTACAAGGACTAAATGAGTATGATAATTAACATCATGATCTTAGATTAGTGTCTGTCAGATAGTAAAAGCTCAAAAAGTTGGCTATTAATATTCCTTACTCGATTAACCTGAAGCTACCACTTAAAATATGACCTTCTTTTATTTCCAAACCAGATGAAAAGTGAAGGAGTTTATATAGTGAAAAACTTTCTGACTTTGAAGATTAAGTAACTAAACCACAGATAGCCAAAGAAGATGAAACTGCTCAAAGTATATGACTTAGATTGCAGAAGAAGAGTTCTGGAATAGTGTGTGCTGTTTTTTACTAGCATGGTAATGATAAATTATATTCAAGGATCTCAATCTGCAGAATAGGATTATTACAATGCAGGCTGGGCCTGCGTCACAACGCCATTACAAGTCATAACTGGGAAAGTACTTAAAAAATTGCCAAGTGCATTACGTATATGGGTATGATTTCTGTGATCATTTATTAATGCCACCTCTCAGAAAATTCCTGAACCTTCTTATTTAAAACAGGAAGATCAGGGGCACTCCAGTGGCTCAGTCAGTCAGGCATCTGACTCTTGGTCTCAGCTTGAGTCATGATCTCAGGGTCATGAGGTCGAGCTCCACACCTGCCTCCGCACTGAGTGTTGAGTCTGCTTAAGATTCTCTCTTTCTGGGGCACCTGGGTGGCTCAGTGGGTTAAGCCTCTGCCTTCGGCTCGGGTCCTGATTTCAGGGTCCTGGGATTGAGCCCCGCATCAGGCCCTCTTCTTGGCAGGGAACCTGCTTCCTCCTCTCTCTCTGCCTGCCTCTCTGCCTACTTGTGATCTCTGTCTGATAAATAAATAAAATCTTAAAAAAAAAAAAGATTCTCTCTTTCTCCCTGCCTCTGGCCCTCACTCTCCCCTCTCCTTCTCTAAAATAAATAAATAAAAATAATAAAGTGTGTCAAATAAGAAAAATAAATATGTGAACGAGGAAGACCCGAAGTCAAGCTTCTGCAGTAGAAGTGCTTACTTGAGTGTATGCTGTGCACATGCACGCAGGACTTGCTCGCTGAAAAGAGAAAGAAATGTCTGACAGCTGATTCCAGTCTTTCAGATGAATCGTTCTGCCCCCCAGTCCCCGTTGCCAAGAGCTCATCCTTTGGTGGCTGAAAGTCAGCCAGACAGAGCCACTGGCTTATTGGATGCTGATGGGCCCGAAGCAGGGAAACTGAATTGTTTTAACATCCTTCCTCCTCCCCACGGGCCTGAGGCTGTCAGTGGAGTCATGAGAAAGAGGAACGAAGATGGGAAAAGACCAGCCCCTATTCACGAAGCTGTGGCCCTCCCTGCCCCCACCCACAAGCCACCTGCTAAAGGGAGGGATGTTACAAGAACCACATTTTCCATTCCTCAAAGCCAAACAAGCGCAGAGAATCGGCCAAGCCTCCCTAAATCGGTGCCTGATGGGGAAATAAAAAGCTGAACCTACTGAAAGGCCACATCTGTTAAATGAATCCACAGACTGAGGACCAAATCGAAACAGATGTGCTTAAACAGCAGGGACCCCCTCCCACAGGGCGACACCGCTACCTCCATGTCCTAGCCACGTCTTGTCCCTGCCACAAGATGTGGCCAGATTATCAGAACCACGCACCTCCATTAGGGACTCTGAGGGTGTCCAGAGTCCAGCCCTCCTCACATCCCAGGGAGCCCAGGACAGCCCTGGCCTGAAGCTGTCAGCAAAGGGGCCGATACAAGCATGGAGGCCGGTGAGACTCAGCGGCTCTCAATCCACAGGTCTCCTTCATTCCAGTTCCTGTCCCCGGGCCCAGGCCCCCAGCTGGCTCAAGAACATAAGTCCTGCCATTCTCCAAGGCCTGGCTCTGCTGATCCTTCTAGAAGCTTCCTCAGTCTCTGGGACCAGCCTATCACTTCTTCGTCTTTTCCCACAACACGTCTGTGAAAACTACCACGGAGAACGCCGGGGCCCACCAGCTGGCTCCTGGGAATTTCTGGCACTTGGACGCAGATTTTCCCGTAGGGGCATCTGGACATTTTTTTTCTGAGGAGAAAAAAGAGTCAGTCACTTTCATCAGGTTTCAGAGACGTCGCTGCCCTCAAAATGTTTCAGAGAAATATGAATAAAACCTTTCTTCAGTGTAACCTGGATGGTAAGAAATGTGTTGTGAAGGACCGCGTTAAGCCTGTCTCTCTTGCCAACCTAGAACAACCCGCCAAGTTTTTGTCACTGAGGGGCAGCCTAGAATACAGTGTTCCCTAAATATTTGCTAGATCCATGCTGGGTCTCTCAACCCTTGGACAGGCTGGGCCGGCAGAATTTGAAAGGCATCAAATGCAGCTCTTTCTGTGGGAGAGGTACTGGAAACTACCCACAGGCACTCACCCCACCCCTCACCCCCACCTGAATGCAGACACAGAGCCTGACCCCCCTCAGCCACCTCTGAGTCCCGCATCCCCAAGTCCTCCAGCAGACTGGAATGCCTGCAGGCATCCAGGAAGCTCCGCGAGGCAGGCGATTCAGTCATGATTAATAAAAGGAACCACGACACCACAGAATCCCTCCCTTACCACCTCAATTTGCCAGCCTCCTTTCCCACTTTTTCCCATCCTGCTCCAAGGCCGGAAAATGTTGCTAGAGAACCACAGATCTACTGATGGAGCTGTCCCACACCTGTGACTTCCCCGGGCCCTGGTGCCATCACTCGCGTCTCTGAGGTGACGGTCTGTAGCAGCCTACCTGGCCGAGTTCCACTAAACTCCACTCCCGTCATGGCAACCCCCCTGCATCTTCTCTCTACTTCCGCCTCTCTGCCTAAGGGAGAGTTGGGCTACCCACCTTGAGTTTCCTCAAATGTCCTCCACCTGAAAATCTCTATCCTCTCTCTCTTCCAGTCCGTCTCTGAGGAAGAATGGCCTCTCCAGCTTGCCATGGCTAATCTCCCACCTGTCTCTTTAACACTTGATCATGAACATTTTCAGTTATATATAAAAGCAACCGCAATACGTATGTCCCCGTATGTCCACGACCTACATCTGTCTGTTAGCATTTTTCATGTTCGTTTGCTCACTCTTTCCTTGCTGAAATATTATGAAGATGCACATGGCACATTTGCTGCAAACAGTTTGGTGCGTGACTAAAGTACGAAGACAGACGCTGACATGTGGTGGTGATAATGTCATACCACAGCAAACAAAACCAACAGTGTTCTTTAGTGACATCTAATGCTACCCTACATTCAAGTGTCTCTCACAAAGGGGAAACCTCCTACACTGCTGGTGGGAATGCAAGCTGGTGCAACCACTCTGGAAAACAGCATGAGGTTCTGGGAAAAATTGAAAATAGAGCTACCCTGTGACCCAGCAATCGCACTACTGGGAATTTACCCTAAGGATACAGATATAGTGACCCGAAGCGGCACGTGCACCTGAATGTTTACAGCAGCAATGTCCACAATAGCCAAACTATGGAAAGAACCTAGATGTCCATCAACAGATAAATGGATAAAGAAGATGTGGTATATATATATACAATGGAATACTACGCAGCCATCAAAAGAAATGGAATCTGGCCATTTGCAATGACGTGGATGGAACTAGAGGGTATTACGCTGAGCGAGATAAGTCAATCAGAGAAAGATAATTATCATATAATCTCCCTGATATGGGAATTTGAGAGGCAGTGCATGTGGTTATGGGGGGAAAGGAGGCAAAAAAATGAAACAAGATGGGATTGGGAGGGAGACAAACCATAAGAGACTCTTAACCTCACAAAACAAACTGAGCGTTTCTGGGGGGTGGGGGAGAGGGCTATGGACATTGGGGAGGGTATGAGCTCCCCACTAGCTCTTCAGGGCCCTCTGGCACTGTAGCGACAGGGGATGACTCATGGATCATTCTCGTGCACCCACTTTAGTGATGCTGATACTGACAAGGGGTGCGGGTGGTGAAAAGCTGACCCCCAAGGTCAAGCCTTATCTGCTCCTTTGACTTCCTTTTTCATCTAGTCCAGATTCCTTGGGACATTTTTCCATGAATTCTTTTCATATTCTTTTATTTCTTCAACTTCTCCTCTATGGACTAGCTCTTTCAAAAAAGAAAAAAAAAAAGGAATGAAGAGGAAAGGAAAGGGAAAAAACCTCATGCTTATTGCAGTATGGCTTATAATAGTAAAGAAATGGATAAAACTTAAATGTCCAAAGAGGGAAGTGGCTATACACTTTATTGAATAAAATCATTTGCAGCCACTAAAAATTACATCATACCAAAAATATATGTGAAGGCACGGAGGAGCATTCCTGCTCCAGCTTGGAAACAAAGCTACAAAACAGACATGTAAATAACGTAGCTGTATCAGGTGTAGCTACATTTTTTTTTTGAGGAAACAGTCACAGAAGCAACTGGTCTACTGCACACAGCTGCTAGAGAACAACATGAGGTCCAGTCAGCTGGGAGTATATCTGGGGGGTGGCCCTGGGCAAGCTTTTCTACAATTTCCAAATCCTTCTCAAATGGGCACACATTAATTTGGGAACCAGAAGATGTTAATCAAAACAACAGAAAACATTTCTGGATTTGGTGTTCCCCTCTGCATTTCTTTTCTTTCTCTTTTTTCCTTTTTAAGATCTTATTTATTTATTTGACAGAGCAATAGAGAGAGAGCACAAGTAGGCGGGTTAGAGGGAGAAGGAGAAGCAGGCTCTCTTCCCAGGACCCTGGAGTCATGACCTGAGCTGAAGGCAGACACTTAACCTATTGAGCCACCCAGCCATCCCATCCCCATCCCTGCTCCCACCTTGTTTCTTGAATGAGTTGTTGGTACTTAGTTTCCATGCTCTTAAGTCCTGTTCATTCATCTTGTACTGAAACTCTGTTTCCAGTGGGACTGGACTCTGAACTCTCTTGGACTCTGAACTCAACTGCCTGGTTCAAATCCAGACTCTTATTAGCTGTGTGTTCATGGCCATTAATTAGCTTATTTATTCCTCTCTTTCATCATTTGAAAGAGTGGGACTCTGTCCAGTCTACGGACAGCGCTCTCTTCAGTGCATATTTGCCCCAAATCCTTGCTCTCACCTTGACCTCTCTGAAGCATTTGGAAGTGTTGTCATTATTAAATTCTTCCTCTTTCTTGAGACTGTCTCCTCCCTTTCTTCCCACAGAATTACTCATTTTCCTGCAAATATTTATTGAACACTTGACATGTGCCAGAGAATGTTCTAGGCCCCTGGGATAATCAGTGAAAAGAGGCAGACAAAAATCTCTGTAACCTTGGGGTTTACATTTCTGGTGGGAGGAGGCAAAATAAATAGTAAGTGTAAGAAATAAGTTCCACGGTGTTGAAGGTGATGAGGATTGTGTGGAAACAGAAACCATAGTAAGAGGTATAGGAGGTAAGGGTGGTCTGTGGTGTTTCTAATAGGGTGGGGGATGAGCCTCGTGTGGAAAGGATATTTGGGCAAAGACTCAAGTGAGATGAGAGGAATCACCGGGAATCACTAGGGGAACTGGGGAAAAAGGGGTCCAGGCAGAGCAGTGGGTGGTGGCGGCTGGAAGCACATTTGGGAATGGAGGCTGGAGAGCAGCAGGAGGGGGTTCGGAGAAGGGGGGAGTGCCCCAAAGACTGGGCTCTCTGAGTGGATGCCAGAGCTGCTGAGGGCTTGGAGATGTGCAGCAGAATCCCACTTCTGTGTTGAAGCAGGGAGACCTGGGAGGAGCCCTTGCAGGCGTGAGATGCTCAAGGCAACAGGTGGGAAGAAGGGCTGGGATTCTGGATCTGACTTGAGGACAGAGCCCACCCCATATTGCTCAGTCTTTTGCTGCCCTGTCTTTTTCCTGCTCCCTAAGACCTGGCTCCTTTCTCTTCTTTATCTCTGCAGTCTATCCTTGGCAAACCCAACCACTTGGGTGGCTCTCCTAAGTTCCCATAGTCTGGCAGGGCTGGTACTCCAAGCCCTCTTCAGGCTCAGTGCCCCATCCTGAGACCCCTCTGTTGGACACCAGAGCTGATCTTTCTATCTCTTGGGGATAGGTTCCATCCAGGACCTAAGCAGCTTGCTCTTAAGTCTCTGAGTGAATCAGGACAGTTCTGTCCTGTCTTAAGAACGGAAGTGGATCCTTTGGACTCTCACTTAGAATCAGGAAGAGAGCCCTTCACAGAGCGCATTCATATCTAGTATCCCATTATTTATTCTGATTAAATGACAATAACCAGCAATAATCCTGGGCTGTGCCTGGCAGGTGCAATTACACTCGTTATCATTTTGTAAACAAATCAACAAATCAAGTGACTTACTCAGTGATGGTGGCAGTGAGTGGTGGAGACGGGGCTAGAACTTGGGTCTCCTGGCTCCTCATCTATGATACCAGTCTTTGGGAATCCTGGGGCCCTTGTCGCAGAAAGGACCATCCTAAAGCACAAGGGAGAGCCTCGGGTTGGCTGTGCATTCTGGCAAAGAAAAGCTGTGAAAGCAAGCAAGCTTTTCAGGGCTGGTTGACATGCTCTGATGCCCAGAGCAGATAGGAGTCCCTCCACGAAGACCCCCGCTCAGGCTGCCCCCTTTCCTGCTGCTCCCCAGGAGATGCAAGACCCTGCCAGCCCCCTCTATCCAAAATAGATGCCAGGATGCTATCCTGCCACCAGCAGAGGCCCCTGCTCTTTGCACTTTACTTTGTATTAGGAGAGGGAAATGAGAAACCAGCTCAAGTTTAACTCTGCGAGTGCAGGGTAGAGACAGACTGCCGCGCTTGTGGGGAGCCGGGAGGCTCTGCGGCTGGAAATGGCCTTCAAACTGAATGGAGGATGAAGGCTGAAGGCGAGACTACACTTAGGCTATAATTAATTTAAAATTTGAAATGGGGAGAAACCTTACTTATTTCAAGCTGGGCAAACCAGAGGCTGCCTTAGGGCTGCAATTCCTTCTCACGTTCCTATTGGAACTATGTACCTAGAAAAACTCCATTCCACCGCAGAGCCCCTTCTCTCTGACCCACTTCCCATTATTCAAGCAATTAGTACACAGCTTGTGTTCCAGGAGATTAATGATCTGTTGGTGGGAGGAAGGCAGGATTTATGGGCTAGTTCCCAGGTGTCGTGGGAGCTCTCCTGCCCCTGGGTGCTCACATGCCATGCAGGTGAGCACTCAGGTGCTGGGAGGGTCCTTGCCTTGTTGGACTCAGCCCCTCCCGGGCAAGTGGTCCTCCTGAGGAGGGGGCGGGGCTTTCACCGACCAGCCCCACAGTTGGAGGCAGAGCTCCAGTGGGGGGCCTGGAGCTCCTCTGGGAAGCATGGAACTCTAGACCACAGCAAGGGTCTGCTGCCTTAAGTCGTTGAGGGACCTCTGCAGGAAGGATTTCCTCCTTCTTTCTGCACAAATGGCCCACTTGGGTACCTTCTGGAACAAGTTAGAGAGAATCAGGTGAGATTCCCTCTCTTTGCCTACCAAAGAACTCAACAGAATGCTCTTCTGATTTCATTTTTTTTTAAATTTTTGATTTATTTATTTGACAGGCAGAGATCACAAGTAGGTAGAGAGGCAGGCAGAGAGAGAGAGAGAGAGAGAGAGGAGGAAGCAGGCTCCCCTCTGAGCAGAGAGCCCGGTGCGGGGTTCGATCCCAGGACTCTGGGATCATGACCTGGGCAGAAGGCAGAGGCTTTAACCCACTGAGCCACCCAGGCACCCCCAGAATGCTCTTCTTAAACACTGAGACCATGAAGTCAGACCTATCTCTGAGGTCTGTGTTCTAAAAGACAGGAAGAGTAGGAAAAGAATAAAGATGTCAATAGAAGCACTAAATCCAGTCAGGGGGGCAGTGGCCTGCAGGAGGGCTGAGGGGCCTGTGACATGTCAGCAGAATGAGGTCATGTGTAATACAAGTGTAGATGAGGCACATGGGGAGACTACCCTCTTTGGAGAATATTGGTGCAATGACCATAGAGCCAGGATTCACCTGACAGTCAAGGTCACCAACAAGAACCCAGGCCATACTGCAGCCAGAGATCTCCTGGGCATTAAAAACTCCTCCTTTAACTGAGAGGCAACCACAAAAATTGTAGGAGAAAAATGACCCAAAAGTTGTTTGGAATTGATCCCCTAGAAGGGAAACATCTTTCGATCACAGAAAAACCTAGATTTAAATTTAGAAATGTTTAAGAGAATCAACCCATAATGAGATTATTTTGTGATTAAGGTGTTGAGTGATCATCTTCCATGGGTTCCTCATATTTCTGCACATCCTGTGAGCAGATACCTGATGGTCTTTCTTCTATACTATCTTTTCAAGGATAGTGGTGAACAGCTATGGAAAATGGAGACAGTATTCCCACAGAACAAAGGTCAAGTCTGTTTGTTGTCCAGTACAACAAAGATAATGCCATCCTCCACAGCAAATGTGATGCAGACTTACTGTCCATTAAAAAAGATTTGGGTACTCTAAGACCAGGTCTCCCCTCCTATATCCCACTGTGTGTGCAGGTGTCACTTAGCCCTTTTCACACCACTCCAGGGGACTGGGGCTTGAGGACTGTCATAAATGCTGATAATCTGGATACTACAACTATGAGAAACCAAGTCCTTTGTCTCTGACTCAGGAGTCTCATGTCTCTTGCCAGCATTTACCAATCCAGTTATTCTGAAAGTAGGCTAAAATTTCAGACTCTTCCCAATTCTTGACATAAGTATTCAATCCATATTTAGTATTTAAGTTCTTCTAGTACTTAGGAAATTTTGGCATATGCAAGTAATAGGCTAGCTTTGTGATTTCATATTGAAATTAAGTGATTTAAGTTTGTGATTTTTAATTTCAAATTTGCTAAATTTACTTAAGAAGACTTATATTCATCTTTTTTTAATTGTAATTCACTAAACTTGAAAAAATCATCTACAGATCCTGGAATGCTTTGGTTTATCCATCAGACAAGTGAAGTATCTTACAAAGAAAAAAATATATATTTTAAATTTATAAATCCAATTTTAAACATTTGAATGAGTTCAACAACTCAGTTTGTAATTAGGACCACATTTTTTGGAAGATTTTATTTATTTATCCAACAGAGAGAAGGACACAGCAAGAGAAAGAACACAAGTAGGGGGAGAAGCAGGCTTCCCACCAAGCAGGGAGCCCAACGTGGGACTTGATCCCACGACCCTGGGATCATGACTTGAGCCAAAGGCAGACACTTAATGACTGAGCTACCCAAGCACCCCTGGAACACATTTTTAAGATGCTTTAAATTTTCTATTAAAAATTTTAGATTGATTTCTTCTTCTACCTAGGATGTAGAGAGCTGGAAAGCTCTCTTCTGTAACAGTGATAATGAGCTAAGTAATAGCACTCTGTGGTGAGAGATGGGAGCTACACTTGTGACGATCATAACATAATGTATCGAGATGTTGAATTACTGTGTTGTACACCTGAAACTAATGTAACAATGTGTGGCAACTATATTCACATTTTTAAAAATGCCAAATAAAATACAAACGACAACTTCTCTTGAATTCACCAGAGAAATGACTTCACAGGGCAGCTTAGTAGCCTTCTGCCTTCAGGTGACATTCTAACCCAAAATGAGACGTTATTTTTTATTTTCTATCTTAGCCAGAATGAGAAAGTTTCAAGAGTCTCCACTTGGCTTTTCTTAGCACTTTGGTTCTTACTCCCTCCGTAAGAGTGCTCCACCATCACATACGTCCATTCCGAGTATAAACTCAGGGACGGGGGAAATGAACATGTGGGGGGGTAGGGGTCTGGATCCATTGAACTCACCGTGAGATGGATTTGGAGCCAGAAGTTGCCCCACATCAGCAAGGGTTTGTGATGACATTTGGGGTCTTGTGGTATTGATTTTAGGTTGGATCTTGTATCCACAGCTCTTCAAAGATCTAAGTCCTTCCTTTTCCTCAGGAGAAATAGCCATAGGTCCTTTTGGAGATGGATGAAGGAAGTAATCACTACTGTGTGTGCTTGCTGCGATGTTGCAAGGTCATTCCTCAAGGACACCCAGGCTCCCCTCCAGTGATTAGCTCTGCGTCTGACAACTGGTTCAGGTCTGGAAACTGGGCAAAGGACCATGGTTTTCTTTCTTTCTTTCTTTCTTTCTTTTTTTTTTAAGATTTTATTTATTTATTTGACAGAGAGAGAAAGAGCTCACAAGTAAGCAGAGAGGCAGGCAGAGAGAGGGAAGCAGGTTCCCTGCTGAGCAGAGAGCCAGACGTGGGGCTCGATCCCAGAACCCTGGGATCATGACCTGAGCCGAAGGCAGAGGCTTAACCCACTGAGCCACCTGGGCACCCAGGACCACGGTGCTCCATGGCAGCAGCAGACATCGGTCTTTGGCTCACCTGCTGCTCCTCTTCAGTTGCCCAGTCCAAATACTGCAGTCTGACCGTGAGGAGCATCACGGTCTCTTAGTCACCGCTCCCAGATTCCTGCAAATAAGGGTCTAGGCTGCCATTGTACCTTTCTGCTCCGACAGTCATTTGTCTGCTTTTCCTCTGATGGCTCAGCTCTATCACCTGTGCTGTGCTCTTCTTGAAGGCTGTCATTCCCAGGGACCCGGGGGAGCCCAAGAAGGGATGGTCACCAGGAGCTTTTCAGCAATGCTGGTGAGCCCCTCACTGACATAGTCCTTATCTGACTAGTGAAGAGCTTGGGCTTTCCCAATGGTTAATTGGGAGACTCTGATCTTACATATTAAATCTAATTTTGTATGCCTGCCTCCCTGCGCCTTATACCCCTGCTGCTGCCCAGGGAGTTCTGGCATTAATATCTCATTTGGTTGAGGCCATCTTTATTATCAAGCTGCAGGGCATGGTCTCAACAGCAGACCAGGGGTGGTCTAGGTCCTCTTGAGGATGGTAAACCCTGAACCATGGGAGAGTGTCCACACTCTCCACATGTCAATGACATCTCACTTCTCTAGACTTATATTTTCCTCCCACGCCAGGAATTTCAAGATTCGCTCCCAGAAGGGACGTCCTAGATCATGTGTGTCCATGTCAGCTGGGTTCTGTGGCCCTTTCTGAAGAAAGAAAGCACTTCTCTCACCTGTCAGGCTGAGAAATACTAGGTCTAATTACTGGCCTACAATTGGGACTGGCAAATGATGGCCAGTAGGTCAAATACAGCCTGTTTTTGTAACTAAAGTATTGTTAGGAATCCAGTCCTACCCCTTCATGTACATGTTTTTGAGGCTGCTTTTGTGATGCAGTGTGGGAGTTAGGCTGGAGGTTGTGTGGCCTGCAAAACCCAAGATATTTGCTGTCTGTCCCTTGGCAGAAAAAGCTGGCTGCTCCCTGGTCCCACAGCGGTGAGGCCTAGGGGAGGAAGTCTGGAGAAGGGTGAGTCACCTGCATCGGGTGAGACCTCCAATGACCTTGGGGTGAGGGGGGGATGCTGCCCTCTAGAAAGAGGGCAAGGCCAGAGATGGAAATCGGAAGATAGAAGGTTCTTGAGCACATCTACCCAGATGTCCCATTCCAGGTCCTCCAGTCCCATTCTTCACTGAGCCCTAGACGTTGGCATGAGATACTTTCTGTGGTCATTAATTCAGACATTGCTGCACTTTGTCAGGTCCAAGGCCACGTTTGCAGCAGTACTGTGACTTGGCTCCAGCAGGCGGCAGATTTTCCATGCTACCACAGAGCCCCGTTCCCATTCTGCACCCCCTCCAATGGCTGGCTGACTTGGGTCTGCTGTGGTCCTACCTTTGGTGCACTCATGTGCCTAACATTCCCCAGTGATGCCCACCATCGCCCCCATCCCGGCCCAGTGCTAGTGACCCTGGGGAAGCCGGAGCACTTTCTGGCAAGGGCACCGCATCGGGGACTAGTCAGGTTTTGGTCAGATGTTATAAACCACACTAATTATTTTTAACATAGAAAATTTAACATAGAGAACTTAAAAACAGATATTGGGGTAATGGGCGGGTAGGAAGGGAACATGGAGACCAAGCGTCTCAGTTTGCCCAGAACTACGCTAATGTCAGTACCGAACGTCCTGCATTTTTGGAAACCTTTTAGTCGCAGGCAAACCGAAACAGCCACTGAGACCACAAGACTAAGGTAGAGTTTGTCTGAGTAGGGGGCACCCACTACTGGTACTGATGTGTCCGAGGGGAAACTGACGATGGGAAAAATCATGAACTGGGACTAACTATTATTGGGATCAAGTTCACCTCCAGAATGAAGAATCCTGCAGAGTCCCCCTGGCAGTGATGGGAAGCAAGCAGGGAGGAGCAGGTCCCTTCTTCCCCGCCCCGCCCCCCAGTTCCCTCCAGTATCCCTCGGCCTCCTGGAGCTAGCTAGTGGCAGCTGGCAGCTTGGGGAGGTGATGTCGAGAGTCCCAGGTACAGCATCACAGGGCAGGGTCTGGAAGGTCCGTCTACACCTGGCACATGGCAGGTTCCTATGCTGGGCTGCCATTGCCTGACGACGAGCAATGAGCTGGGATTAGCTGTACACAGGAGAAGGGGATCTTCCTGATTGTGCTGCTACAGGGTGCCTGGGGTGGGGGATCACTCCCCACTCCCCACCAAGAAACAGGCTCTTGTTGCCAACTCACAAGTGACCCAAGACCTAGGATCTACTGCCAGCCCCTTCCAATACCAACTGTCTTAATGTGGACTCCCCAGTCTGACCCCCAAGGCAAAGGCCTGAGTTCAAGTGGCTTATCTGGGAGGCAGAGGGACAGATGAGGGGATTGTTACCTGCCAGCTCCCACCATGGGTGGCTGCAGGCCAGGACCATGGCAGGTACTGTAGAGGCTCGAATGTGGGGAGGGCCTCCTAGTGCCTGTCATAGCACCGGCCACAGCTGGGCAAAGCAGCTGTTGATGGCACACAGTGGAGGAGGAGGAAGATATGAGGTCTGTGGTCCACATGAGTGAGGCACCTGAGAGACCCAGGAAATAAGAAGACTGTGGCAGGTGGGGGAGGGGCTGCAGACTTCCAGGACTGTCCCAGCCCTGCCTTACCTGGGGGCAGCCCTGGAAAGTGAACTAGGGGAGCAACAGGAAGAAGCAGGCTCCCCGCTGAGCAAGGACCCAGATGTTGGACTTGATCCCAGGACCCTGGGTTCATGGCCTGAGCAGAAGGCAGACACTTAGCCATTGAGCCACCCAGGTGACCCACCTTCTCTGGTTATTGAGCAAGCCTAGGAAAAGAGCATGTCCTACTCCAAACTGACTACTCTCTTGTGGGGGTGGTTTATGGTGATGATGTCAGGACCCTGGGAGAATTGAGAGAGTCTTCTGGCTCTTGGATTCTCACATTCCATGTTTGGTGGTGACGGCTCTGCCAGCTGGAAAGCAGGTTAAGACTTAAGTCCCTTCCAGATGAGACACTTGACTTCAGTCCTCAAAACCTGTTCACAAACTGGCAAGGCCACCCAGTGTGTAATAGAGGATGAGGGAGTGTCCAGTCTGGTTGATCTAGAGATTTCTTGATGATCCTTTTTGTTTTTTTCCTTCATAGCTTATTGTGGAATAATACAGAAGCAGAGAGAATAGTAAAGGCCCCATGAGCTCCTCACTCAGCTTTGGCCATTGTCAACTCATGACCACTCTCATCTCTCCAACATGATGCTACCCGATCCCCGGATTATTTACAGGCCATGCCCACCCCCTATCACTGTGGCCCTCTTTTAAAAATATTGATTTCTAAGCTACTCTCTCTGAATTTTCTGATTCAGTAAGTCAGGGATGGGAGCTGAGAATCTACGTTTTTTCAGTTCCCCAGGTTTGGGAACTTCTAGTATGAAGAAATGAGCACAGGTTTTACTGCCAACAGACCCTAGTCTGAGTCCTGGTTTTGCCCAAGCAATGCAACTTCGGGTGAAAATTCAAAACATTTAGCCTTTTTGTCTTGAAGAATGACCACTCTGTGAAGTTGTGGCCCACTAAGACCCTCTGTTATTTTTCATATTAAATAAGTGCTATCAAATCTAGTGTCCCTTGACCTTCCCTTGTCTTGGTAGTAGGGTGGGGATGGGAGCTGGGTTACTTGGGAGCTATCCTGTTTTGGGGTGATTGTGTCTACAAAATCTCCCTAATTTGCATTTCCTGTTTGTTTCCCCACACCATGTCCCTACTGTTCTGCATCCCCTTCTGTCCTTTCTAACCTCCCTCACTCTGTTTGTTCAGACTCTCCTTGCCCAGCTCCCTGGGAGACTTAAAAAAGTGAAACTGCCCCTAGGTGGTCTTCAGTCATAAAACTCCTTGACCCAACGTCCAAGACCAGCTTGCATTTGGTCCAGGTTGCTCACCATCTCTTTAACCAAAACCCATACTTAATTTCCGTGGCTGGCACTCAGCCACCTGATGCTCATAAAAAAGCAAGCAAGCTTCGCCAAGCTGCAGTAACAAGGGGCCTGCTGGCTTTCCTTGTGCTCAGCATTTTTTGCAGGAAAACTGCAGCTCTATGCCATGAAGAAAGCTTCCTTTGGTTGTTTGTTATTTAATTAAATGGACTTTGGAGAGAAGGAAAATAAATAAACAAGAGGAGCAAGTTGGGACCCACGTTTGCACTATAATGAGGAAGGAGAGCTCCCCTGAAGCAGAACACCTTTTACAACAGAGTACAACTTCATTTAGTGCAACATTGCCCCTACAAATTGTGTTCTCTGTTGTTTTGGGTAGTTAAATGCAAGCTTTTGTAGCAAAAACTAGCAGCAGAGAAAGACCCCGAGAAGCGCAGGTCTAAGAGAGACCTTCAGCGGGGATTCAGAAACTAGCACGGTAGAATGGAAAGGAACAGCCGCAGACTCATTTTATGCCTGGACAACGGGAGGCAGAGAGACACCATTATCTGCTCAGAGCTGCAGAGCTGGTCAGTGGGAGAGCACAGACCTGCGTTCTGAGTTCCTGACCAGCGCTTTTTCCAGTGAGAGGTTTTAACGCGAAGGTTTAAAGTGTGGGCTTGGAGCCAGACTGCCTAGGTTCGAACCCCAGCTCTGCCCCTTCCTAGCTGTACTGTGATCTTGGGCAAATTAACAAATGTCATGGGGCCTTTGTCGGTGAGGGTTCCAGCAGGGGCAGATGGCACACCCAAATTAGGATAACTGGAGGGGGCTACTCACAAGGGAATTCATTCCTGTGGGCAGAGCGTAGGGAACCCTGGGGACTCGTGCAAGAGCCCAGGGCCACCAACCACCCTGGTTTGGAAAGAATGAGAAGAGGGAGCCTAGAAGGAGAGAGAGCCCAGCGAGCAACAGTGTCCTCAGGCTATGAGACACGTGCCCAGCCCAGGCCACCTTGCAGGGAGGGGAGCCAGGGGAGCAGATACACACCCCACTCTCTCCATCCCTCCAAAAGCCATACAATATGGAAGCCAGTTGATGTCCTCCATAGAGATCTGGATCCTTTATGGCCAAAGTAAGATGGGGAAGTGGTTTTGTAGGAACTAACAATAATGATCCTCAGTAGGTGGGAATCACAATGGAACTAACTCACAAGTCACTGTGAAAAGTGAGAATGGAATAGAGGCAAAGAGCTCTGCTAGTATACTCTCTCCTAGACAGCACTATAGGACTTGATACACGTAGTAAACGCTATGCTGATGCTGGCTGTGGTTACCAACTCAGAGGAAGCCACGAGCACTCTAATCAGGAGACACAGAGAAGGACTGCACCCCCCACCAAGTGCTGGCATTAGTTCTAGGGGCTGAGGAGGGGTGGTTCCCTCCTCCCTAGCTCACCCTGCCTTCCTGGAGAGAGCCCAGGTCTACACGGAAGGCACACAAAGACTGAAGAGAAGCCTGAGCCCATCACTGAGCCTGAAGTTGGGAAATGGATTATGCTAAAAGGAGTGGCTGAGAATTTTGTTCTCAGTCGAGAGAATAGATGAGGTCAATCCTAAACTTCAATGTGGGCTTGTCAACAGCTAGGAGGGTGAGGACAGACATGTCCCCATACTCTGCTACCAAAGTCCAGGGCCATTCCACATCTGGGACCACCTACCTATGCAAGGAAAGGAGGCAAATCCCATTGTCCACGAGATTAAAGGTAAGTGATTCCAGGTCATTGTGGGGGTGTTCTGAGCCACTGGAGAGAAAGTAATGGCCTACTTGTCTGCCTGAGAATGGGACAGGACCCACCACAGTCTGAACTGAAGGGCTGGGTGGCTATGTTCACCCCTCTTGGCAGCACAGTGGTGGAGGAGAACCCGGAGACCAGAATTGGCCTAATGTGGATTGTGGCTTCCCTTGGCTCAGAGGGTGTGGGGCTTCCCTATTCCTATTCCGGGGAAGGTGGGTTGTGGGTGGACAGAGCATAGACACAGAGAGACCATCTGCTGATTATCCTCTGTGTGATCCCAGGGGGCAAACTCTGCTTGAACCTCTGCTGGTTGGGGAGTAAAGAGCTGGACCAGGCAATACTCAGTCCCATTCCCTTTCAGCTCTGGCACTGTACTTTACATTCCTTTTGTGAGCTTAAACAGGCAATGGTTCCTAGGTCCTAGACAGACAGAAGAACGTCTTGGAAATAACAGCTCTGAGAATCGAGAGCAGTACCATCTGGGATGATGGGCATCCATCCGTTTACCCTGCTCTCGACCCTTCCCAGCTAAGGACCTGCTCCATAGTCAACAAGCAGCTACAATGCAGGGCACGAGATGGAAAGTAAACTCTTTTCCTCACAGCCAGAAGTAGCCACTCATGCTTATACTTCTGGCCCCATGCAGGAGAAAAGCAAGACACAAAAATGTATGTTGACGGTGACTGAAATTTTGGAAAAAAAAAATATATATCAAGGGTTATCTCTGGGTGGTGAAATAGCAGAGGAATTTACATCTTTTTCTTTGTACTTCATGTACTTATATTTTTTTCATGGTGATTCTGAGTTATGTTAGTTATTTCAAGACTGTGAGTCTCCGTCTGCCATTTTCAACCAAGGTCCTCTCTTGAACCTTCTCCATGAGCCAAATAGCTCATGGAAAACGAGCCACCTCCCTGCCACCACTCTGAGTAATGGAAGAATACCTTCTGGCACTATCAGAAGCCTGGTTGTCATTTCACCCAGCAAAACCAGAGCTCTGTCCTGTCAGGGTCCTCTTGTCACCTCAAGCCCGAACACTGTGCTGTGTCTCACAGCGCCTCTCATGGACTTGTCATTCATCCATAAAGCCAGAAGCAACAGCATGGGGCCAAAATTTCAAAAGCTTTCAAAGTCTTTTTCCTTAAATTCTGGAGCCCCCTTTGTTTTATCTGGGCACATGAGCACCAGCCTAGATCTCCTGGCCTGCCTATCAGACCTTAATCAGAAATCATAACCAAGTCTAGGCAAATCATTGTGAGCAAGAGCAATCTTATTACAGATCGCCTTATTCATGAAAAGGCCACTTTTCTCAGACAGTGCTATACCCTGCAAAGACACAAATACTGTAAGGACCCAACTTCAACCGTGCAGTTGAGGACAGCACCCTTAGACATCACTGGGCTGCATGCCAGAAGCAGCCTGGGTCTCTAAGTGACATTGTGGAGCAGAGCCAACCCACTTTCCTGGGCCTCTGAATTCCAGTCTGTTATGTGAGAAAGAAAGAAGCTTCCATCTTATGTAACTCACTGTTCTTTAGGTGTCTTTGTTACAGCAACTTAGCCTCTGCCCTAACTATTGCAGCAAGCTCATCTTGACTTCAGATTCCTACTCTGTAATTTCCTGTGTGTCCTTGGGGAGGTTGCTTACACATTCTGGGCAGTAATTCCCTCCACTGGTAAAGCAGAAGTTTCAGCATCTATCTTAAATGGTTTTGAGAATTAGAATAGTGCACGTGACACACATTACACAGGCACATGGTGAGGTACGGGACAATTAACTGTGGGAGTGACCGCTCATGCACTGACAGTCTAACTTCCGCATGCTCAGCTTCTATGAACATCTGATTCTTCTCTTTGAAGAAAATGTACCTTTCCAGGGAGGTGTGTGCCTGTCAGTCAACCCTACCCCCTCCTCATTCCCCCTCCCTCCTCAGGTTGGTCTTCGTCCCCTCACACCTCATCTGCACCCCATTCCTGCGGCTGGACAAGTTGTGGCCTCAATCCCATCCACGTGTCAAAGCCTTTCCCCACTTGATCTCCCAGACTCTGTCCAGTTAGAATCCTTGTCTTTTTCCCGTAGAAATGGCTGCTTGGCTACTACCTGACCCACCCTTTGTACCCTTCTGGCCTAACTTAATGAATTTAACTCACTTTGACTTAATTAACTTAACAACGTAAGGTCTGAGCCCACTTGTTTCTGCCAGCTACTTCTCTCCCTGCTTTTCTCATCATGCATACCCCTTCTAGCTCATCCTCATTTCTCAACTTTTAGATTCTCTTGGCTGGAAGACACACACAGGCCTGCCTAGGACAGCTGCCAGCCACAAAGCTGCCTTTGCTCTAGCTGTACAGGCATCGGATAGCCACAATCCGAGACCCAAATCCTGGCCCTCTACCCTGGGTTCAAATTCTGGCCTTGCCAGGATTTTTGAAGAACGTGGCCATGTCCAAATTCCCTAATCGCTATGTCTTGGTTCCCTCATTATAACATGAGGGAAGACAGCTGTGCCTTCTTCATAGGGTTGCTGAGGCTTAAAAGATGCTAGGCATTAAATTACTTAAAATAAGAAAGGAAAGAGATTTACAATTGATACAATAGAAATACAAAAAAAAATCATAGGAAACTGCTATGTGTAGCTTTGTGCCAACAATTCGGACAAACCTAGAGAAATTGATAAATTCCTACAAACATACAAGCTACAAAGACTGAATCATGATGAAAGAGAAAATCTGAACAGACCAATTACTAGTACGGAGATTAAATCAGTAATCAAAAACCTCCCAACAAACAAAAGTCCCAGGCCAGATGGTTTCACTGATGAATTCTACCAAACGTTGGAAGAAAATTAATACTAATCCTTCTCAAACTCTTCCAAAAAATAGAAGAGGAGGGAATCCTTCCAAATTCATTTTATGGGGCCAGCAATATGCTGATATCAAAACCAGACAAGGATACCACCAGAGAACAAAATTACAGGCCAATGTCCCTAGTGAACATAGGTACAAAAATCCTCAACAAAATATTAGCAAATTTAAATTCAAATTTAATGCACTGAAGGATCATCATACAGTATGATCAGCTGGGATCTATTCCAGGGATGGGAAGATAGTTCAGCATCCCCCAAATCAGTCAATGTGATATACCACATAAGCAAAATGAAGGATGAAATTCGTGTGATCATCTCAAGAGATAAAGAAAAAGCATCTGATAAAATTCAATGATCATTCATGATAAAAATTCTTAACAAACTAGGCATAGAAGAAACATATCTCAATGCAATAAAGGCTGTATTTGACAAACCCACAGTTAATATCATACTCAGTGGTGAAAAGCTGCAAGCATTTCCTTTTAAATCAGGAACAAGAAAAGGATACCCACTCTCACCATTTTTATTTAACATAGTGTTGGAAGTCCTAGCCAGAGTAGTTAGGCAAGAAAAACATATAGAAGGCATCCAAATTGGGTAGGAAGAAGTAAAACTGTCAACCTTTGGATGTGATATGATACAATACAGAAAGCACTAAAGAATCCATCAGAAAACTGTTAGGACTCATAAACAAATTCAGTAAAGTTGCAGGATAGAAAACCAATACTCTGAAATCTGTTGCATTTCTATACACTTGTTTAGGGTGTCAGAAAGAGAAATGAAGAAAACAATCCCATTTACATTTGCACCGAAAAGAACAAAATGCCTAGGAATTAATTTAACTAAGAAGGTGAAAGACCTCTATATTAAAAAGTGCATGACATTAATGAAAGAAATCGAAACAACACAAATAAGTGGAAAGATACTCTGTGCTCATGGATTGGAAGAATCAATAGTGTTAAAATGTCCATGCTACCTAACATAATGGACAGATTCAGTGCAATCCCTGTCAAAGTTCCAATGGCCTTTTTCACAAAAATAGAACAAACAATCCTAACATCTGTATGGAAGCACAGAAGACTCTCATAGCCAAAGCAATCTTGGAAAAGAAAAACAAAGCTAGAGGCACCATGCTCCTTAACTTCAAAGTATATTATGAAGATGTAGTCTTTAAAACAGTGTGGAATTGACATAAAAACAGACACATAGAACAATGGAACAGAATTAGAGAGCTCAGAAATAAACCCACACATATATGGTCGATTAATTTATGACAAAGGAGATAAGAATATGTAATGGGGAAAGGACAGTCTCTTCAATAAATGGTCTTAAGAAAGTTGGACAGCATACACACACACAAAAAAAGTAACTCAAGCACTATTTTACAACATACATGCTCAGCAGGGAGCCTGCTTCTCCCTCTCTCTGCCTACTTGTGATCTCTGTCTGACAATAAATAAAAAAATCTTTAAAAAAAAAAAAGTCTGCCCACTGAAGGACCTCACTCCAGAGGCTAAGCAGGGGTGGAGTCCTCGTGAGGACAGTGAGATCTCAGGTCCCACAGGGTCACAGAAGGATGGGGTGTCTGAGTGTATAGAGCTCCCAGGTGTCAGGATACCTGTAAGATATTGGAAGAATCAATAGTGTTAAAATGACATAAGGGGCACCTGGGTGGCTCAGTGGTTTGAGCCTCTGCCTTCAGCTCAGGTCATGATCTCAGGGTCCTGGGATCGAGCCCCACGTCGGCTCTCTTCTCAGCAGGGAGCCTGCTTCCCCCTCTCTCTCTGCCTGCCTCTCTGCCTACTTGTGATCTCTCTCTGTCTATCAAATAAATAAAAAATTTTTAAAAAATGACATAAAATGTCATTTTATGAGGGAAGCCGGCTACAGACACGGTGACAAGGAGTGAGCTCTCAGCTCAGGGTTACCTTGAACCATGATCTGCAGCACAACTGGGGGACTGCTCTTCGAGCGGGGACCCCAGAAGTGGCAGATCTGGGGAGACTCACCTTCCTTCTCTGGAGGCAGTAATCTGGGTGTGGAGACTCCAAATGGGGCCGTGCGCTAGAGACAGAAACACTTGGTCACAGGCTGGAGACCAGGGCGGCGGGAGGGACTGGTGGCTTTTCTCTGAGGGCGCACTCAGGAGCTGGACCCTGAGCTCTTGCTCCTACGGGCTGGACAATGGGCAGCCGCCGTTTTCATTGCGATCTCCAAAACTCTACGGAAAGCGGAAAGCGTTCAGGGAACAAAACTCCTGAGCACGAACCGGAGCAGATTACTTAGTCCGACCCCTGGCAAGGGTGGTGCAATTCCGCCTCAGGCAAAGACATTTGACAATCACGGCAACAGGCCCCTCCCACAGAAGATCAGCAAGAACTCCCAGTCAAGAGCAAGCTCAGTGATCAAGGAGAGCAGCGGAATTCTAGAGATAGGGAAAGCAATGCATGGAATTCATGGCTTTCTCCCCATGATCATTTAGACTTGCAAAGTTAAATTAACTTTTTAAAATTATTTTCTTATTCTAATTTTTTTTACTTTTCCTCTTTTAAAGTTTTTAAACTAGTTTATCTTAACAATATCTTCCTTAAAAAACCTTTTTAGGGGCGCCTGGGTGGCTCAGTGGGTTAAAGCCTCTGCCTTCTGCTCAGGTCATGATCCTGGGGTCCTGGGATCGAGCCCCGCATCGGGCTTTCTGCTTGGCGAGGAGCCTGCTTCCTCCTCCTCTCTCTCTCTCTCTCTGCCTGCCTCTCTGCCTATTTCTGATCTCTGTCTGTCAAATAAATAAATAAAATCTTTAAAAACAACAACAACAAAAAAAAAACCTTTTTAAACCTTCATTATTATACTCATATTTTATCCTTCATTGTATCTAACTTTATTTTTTGTATACATATAGGGTTTTTTTCTTCTAAAAATTTTGGGATACAATTTCTTATAATAGATCAAAAATATACTCTAAATCTAGCACAAGGTGCTTTGTTCGAGTCTCCAGCCTGAGCAAATTCTCTCCACTTTCTTTGTCTTTCTTTTTCCAACCAACTTAAATGATCAATTCCTTTTTTAGAACTTTTTAAAATTTTCATCTTTACTGTCATATTCCATCACTTCATCGTGTTTACCCTTATTTTTGTATATATGTAAGTTTTTCCTTCTTTAAGATTTTGGGAGGTGGTTTCTTCTAAGAGACCAAAATACACCCAAAATCAAGTGGGTGGCTCTGTGCTATTCACCAGCCTAATACACACACACACACACATACACACACACATATATATATATATAGAATTTTTTTGAGCTTCTTTTTACTCCCTTTCTCCTCTCCCCTATTTGGGGTCTCTTCTGATTTGGTTAGTGTACATTTTTCTGCGGTCTTTGCCAATGAAAGAGTATTTCATTCTCTTGTTCATATATTCTTATCGGGATAAAATGACAAGGTGGAAAACAAAACAAAACAAAAAAAAGAACAAGAGGCAGTACCAAGGGCTAGGGATTTAATCAATACGGACATTGGTAATATGTCAGATCTAGAGTTCAGAATGATGATTCTCAAGGTGTTAGCTGGGCTCAAAAAAGGCATGGATGATATTAGAGAAACCTGTGTGGAGCAATAAAAGCCCTATCTGGAGAAATAAAAGAACTAAAATCTAACCAAGCTGAAATCAAAAAATCTATTAATGAAAAGCAATAAAAAATGGAGGCTCTTACTACTAGGATTAATGAGGCAGAAGAGAGAATTAGTGATATAGAAGAACAAATGACAGAGAATAAAGAAGCTAAGCAAAAGAGAGACAAACGACTACTGGACCATGAGGGGAGAATTCGAGAGATAAGTGATACTGTAGATGAAACAATATTAGAGGGGTGCCTGGGTGGCTCAGTGGGTTAAAGCCTTTGCCTTTGGCTCAGATCATGATCCTAGAGTCCTGGGATTGAGCCCTGCAACATGCTCTCTGCTCAGCAGGGAACCTGCTTCCCCTCTCTCTCTCTGCCTGCCTCTCTGCCTACTTGTGATCTCTGTCTGTCAAATAAATAAATAAAATCTTTAAAAAATTAGAATAATTGGGATTCCAGAAGAAGAAGAAGAAGGGAGGGGGGCATAAGGTATATTGGAGTCAATTATTGTAAAGAATTTCCCTAATATGGCAAAGGGAACAAGCATCAAATCCAGGAGGCACAGACAACCCACCTCAAAATCAATAAAAACAGGTCTGCACCCCATCATCTAATAATAAAACTTACAAGTCTTAGTGACAAAGAGAAAATCCTGAAAGCAGCTTGGGACTAGAAGTCTGTAACATACAATGATAGAAATATTAGCTTGGCAGCAGACTTATTCACAGAGACCTGGCAGGCCAGAAAGAACTAGCATGATATATCCAGAGCACTAAAAAGAAAAACATGCAGCCAAGAATACAATATCCAGCTAGGCTATCATTGAAAATAGAAGGAGAGATAAAAAGCTTCCAGGACAAACAAAAACTAACAGAATTTGTAAACACCAAACCAGCACTACAGGAAATATTGAAAGATATCCTCTAAGCAAAGAGAGAGCCTACAAGTGGTAGATCAGAAAGGAACAGAGGCAATATACAGTAACAGTCACCTTACAGGCAATACAATGGCACTAAATTCATATCTTTCAATAGTTACCCTGAATGTAAATGGGCTAAATGCCCCAATCAAAAGACACAGGGTATCAGAATGGATAAAAAAACAAAACCCATCAATATGCTGTCTACAAGAAACTCATTTTAGACCTAAAGACACCTCCAGATTTAAAGTGAGGGGGTGGAAAACAATTTACCAAATAAAATCTTAAAAAAAAGAAAGCAATTTACCATGCTAACAGGCATCAAAAGAAATCTGGAGTGGCAATTCTTACATCAGATAAATTAGGTTTTAGGCCAAAGACTATAATAAGTGATAAGAAAGGACAGTATATCATACTCAAAGTATCTCTCCAACAAGAAGATCTAACAATTTTAAATATCTATGCCCCTAACATAGGAGCAGCCAACTATACAAACCAATTAATAACAAAATCAAAGAAATACATCAACAATAACACAATAATAGTAGGGGACTTTAACAACCCCCCTCACTGAAAAGGACAAATCATCCAAAGAAAAGATCAACAAGGAAATAAAGGCCTTAAAGGACACACTGGACCAGATGGACATCACAGATATATTCAGAACATTCCATCCCAAAGCAACAGAATACATATTATTCTTTAGTGCACATGGAACATTCTCCAGAATAGATCACATCCTAGGTCACAAATTAGGTCTCAACTAGTACCAAAAGATTGGGATCATTCCCTGCATGTTTTCAGACCACAATGCTCTGAAGCTAGAACTCACTCTCAAGCAGAAATTTGGAAAGAACCCAAATACTTGGAGGCTAAAGAGCATCCTACTAAAGAATGAATGGGTCAACCAGGAAATTAAAGAAGAATTGAAAAAATTCATGGAAACAGTGATAATGAAAACACAACTGTTCAAAATCTGTGGGACACAGCAAAGGCAGTCCTGAGAGGAAAATATATAGCAATACAAGCCTTTCTCAAGAAACAAGACAGGTCTCAAATACACAACCTAACCCTACACCTAAAGAAGCTGGAGAAAGAACAGCAAAGAAAACCTAAAACCAGCAGGAGAAGAGAAATAATAAAAATCAGAGCAGAAATCAATGAAATAGAGCCCCCAAAAACATTAGAACAAATCAATGAAACTAGGAGCTTGTTCTTTGAAAGAATTAATAAGATTGGTAAACCCCTGGCCAGACTTATCAAAAAGAAAAAAGAAAGGACCCAAATAAATAAAATCATAAATGACAGAGGAGAGAGCACAACCAACACCAAAGAAATACAAACAATTATAAGAACATATTATGAGCAATCATATGCTAGCAAATTTGACAATCTGAAAGAAATGGATGCATTCTGAGAGACGTATAAACTACCAAAACTGAACCAAGAAGAAGTAGAAAACCTGAATAGACCCATAATCAGTACAGAGATTGAAGCAGTAATCAAAAATCTCCCAACAAACAAGAGCCCAGGGTCAGGCAGCTTCCCAGGGGAATTACCAAACATTTAAAGAAGAATTAATACCTATTCTTCTGAAACTATTCCAAAAAGTAGAAATGGAAGGAAAACTTCCAAACTCATTTTATGAGGCCAGCATTACCTTGATCCCAAAACCAGACAAAGACCCCATCAAATAAGAGAATTACAGACCAATATCCTTGATGAACACATATGCAAAAATTCTCACCAAAATACTAGCTAATAGGATCCAACAGTACATTAAAAAGATTATTCACCACAACCAAGAGGGATTTATTCCAGGGCTGCAAGGTTGGTTCAACATCCCCAAATCAATCAATGTGATACAATACATTAATAAAAAAAGGAACAAGAAAAGAGTATATGATACTCTCAGTAGATGCTGAAAAAGCATTTGACAAAGTACAGCATCCTTTCTTGATCAAAACTCTTCATAGTGTAGGGATAGAGGGTACATACCTCAATATCATCAAAGCCATCTATGAAAAACCCACAGCGAATATCATTCTCAATGGAGAAAAACTGTGCTAAGGTCAGGAACATGGCAGGAATGTCCACTGTCATCACTGGTATTCGACATAGTACTAAAAGTCCTAGCCTCAGCAATCAGACAACAACAACAACAAAAATTAAAAGCATCCAAATCAGCAAAGATGAAGTCAAACTATCACTCTTTGCAGATGATATGATACTTTATGTGGAAAACCCAAAAGACTCCATTCTAAATCTGGTAGAACTTGTAGAGGAATTCAGTAAAGTGTCAGGATATAAAATCAATGCACAGAAATCAGTTGCATTTCTCTACACCAACAAAAGACAGAAGAAAGAGAATTTAAGGTGTCGATCCCATTTACAACTACACCCCAAACCATAAGATATCTAGGAATAAACCTAACCAAAGAGGCAAAGAATCTGTACTCAGAAAATTATGAGGTAGTCATGAAAGAAATTGAGGAAAACACAAAGAAATGGAAAAATATTTCATGTTCATGGATTGGAAGAACAAATATTGTGAAAATGTCTATGCTACCTAAAGCAATCTACACATTTAATGCAATCCCTAACAAAATACCATCAATTTTTTTTCAAAGAAATGGAACAAGTGTTCCTAAAATTTATATGGAACCAGAAAAGACCTCGAATAGTCAGAGGAATGTTGAAAAAGAAAGCCAAAGTTGGTGGCATCACAATTCCAGACTTGAAGCTCTACTACTAAGCTGTCATCATCAAGACAGTATGGTGCTGGCACAAAAACAGACACATAGATCAATGGAACAGAATAGAGAGCCCAGAAGTAGACCCTAATCTATGGTCAACTACTCTTTGACAAAGCAGGAAAGAATGTCCAATGGGAAAAAAACAGTCTCTTCAACAAACAGTGTTGGAAAAATTGGACAACCACATGCAGAAAAATGAAACTGGACCATTTCCTTACACCACACACAAAAATAGACTCAAAATGGATGGAAGACCTCAATGTGAGAAAGGAATCCATCAGAATCCTTGAGGAGAACACAGGCAGCAACCTCTTCTACCTCAGCCGCAGCAACTTCTCCCTAGAAACATTGTCAAAGGCAAGAGAAGCAAGGACAAAAATGAGCTATTGGGACTTCATCAAGGTCAAAAGGTTTTGAACAGCAAAGGAAACAGTTAACAAAACCAAAAGACAACTGACAGAATGGAAGAAGATATTTGCAAACGACATATCAGATAAAGGGCTAGTATCCAAAATCTATAAAGAACTTATCAAACTGAACACCCAAAGGACAAATAATCCAATCAAGAAATGGGCAGAGGGCATGAACAGACATTCCTGCAAAGAAGACATCCAGACAACCAACAGACACAAGAAAGTACTCCACATCACTCGGCATCAGGGAAATACAAATCAAAACTACAATGAGATACTACCTCACACCAGTCAGAATGGCTAAAATTAACAAGTCAGGAAATGACAGATGCTGGTGAGAATGCAGAGAAAGGGGAACCCTCCTACACTGTTGGTGGGAATGCAAGCTGGTGCAACCACTTTGGAAAACAGCATGGAGGTTTTCTCAAAAAGTAGAAAATAGAGCTACCCTACAACCCAGCAGTTGCACTACTGGGTATTTACCCTAAAGACACAAATGTAGTGATCCAAAGTGGCACGTGCACCAGAATGTTTATAGCAGCAATGTCCATGACAGCCAAAATATGGAAAGAACCTAGATGTCCATCCACAGATGAATGGATAAAGAAGAGGTAGTGTATGTATATAATGGAATACTATGCAGCCATGAAAAGAAATGAAATCTTGCCATTTGCAATGACGTAGATGGAACTAGAGGGTATTATGGTGAGCGAAATAAGTCAATCAGAGAAAGACAATTATCATATGATTTCTCTGATATGAGGAATTTGAGAGGCAAAGCAGGGGGTTTGGGGA
Organism: Neogale vison; assembly: GCF_020171115.1. Taxonomy (NCBI): domain Eukaryota; kingdom Metazoa; phylum Chordata; class Mammalia; order Carnivora; family Mustelidae; genus Neogale; species Neogale vison. The sequence goes on along the minus strand of NC_058092.1, from coordinate 148,996,320 downwards.
TTAGGGAAGGAAAAAATGAAACAAGGTGGGATTGGGAGGGAGACAAACCATAAGAGACTCTTAATCTCACAAAACAAACTGAGGGTTGCTGGGGGGAGGGGGGTAGGGAGAGGATGGTGGGGCATGGACATTGGGGAGGGTATGTGCTATGGGAGTGTTGTGAAGTCTGTAAGCCTCACGATTCACAGACCTGTGCCCCTGGGGCCAATAATACATTATATGTTAATTTAAAAAATAAAAAATAAATAAAATAAAATAATGTCTATTCTGGAAAAAAGAAGATTTTTTTATTTGTGTGAGCACAGTGTGGAGGTGCAGAGGCTTAAGCAGACTCCGTCCTGAGTGTAGAGCCTGTGGCGGGACTTGATCCCACAACCCTGAGATCATGAACTGAACTGAAAGCTAGACTTGGATGCTCAACCAACTGAGCCATCCAGGAGCCCCTGTGAGAAGCATTCTTATAAATAAATAATAAAAATTGGAAAGAACCCATGTGGCAACAACAGGGATGATGAAATAAATTACGGGCATCCATAAAACAAAATAAAAATATCTAGTCATAAAAAAGGAAGCGCTTGAATAAAAATCTAACCAGTGGGCAACCTGAGGTCTTTGGTAATGTAAAAAAAAAAAAATTCAGTATATATGTAAAATACTTAGGACTGTGTCTGGCACCCAGGGGTACCAAGGCAGCACTCGGATTTTAGGTGGTTACTATTCTTACGCCCCTGCCCCCGCCCACCTGCCTTTTTCGATCTAGTCTAGTCGCTATGGGAGCAGTGGGATATGCAGTGAAAATTCCCAGCTTTTCAGAAACCTGTGGCTTGGAATTGGAGGAAGGGACGGTGGGCAAGCATCTTCCACTCAGAGGGGCAGAGCTAAGGACAGACTCTTGGACCGGTCAACCCTCCTTTGCTTAAAAACCTTCATCATCTCCCCTCTCCACACCCGCCACTCCACTGCCATCACTTTTTAGCATGGCCTGGAACCCACCTGTCAGAGATTTCTCAGGGCTAACAAGCATCCTGTCGGAATGCAAACCCCTGCTGGAAGGGTTTCTTTCGTGGTTGAATTCCTTCCTTCCACCAGCGCGGTAATCTCCTGTGCACTGACAGCCTGGAGGTGCAGCTCGCAGGGAAGGAAGCGAGGAGCGAGTAGTTGAAGTACGAGGCTGGGTGTGAGTAGAGTGAGACGTGAGTAAGATGCTGCAGGAGGGAGCCGAGGGTGGTTCACACAAGGGTCCCATCACCCAGGGTCTATGGAGAGGAGCACAGAAAGCGAAGGACAAATGTCTTTGATTTCCAAATGCTGCTTAAAACGTGGTTCCCTTCAAGAGCAGGAAAGGGAAAGAATTCACATGGAAGGAGAGGTTGTAACTAAACCATCTTGATTCCTGTCCCCGCTCCTCCCACCCTGTGCCCTCTACCCACTGTCCCCCCAACCCCATCCTCAGCCCTGGCTGACCCTCAATGTGGAACCCGTGGTGGGGTTTTTGATTCTCTTTTATTTATTAGACTTAGCTTCAGAATTTTCCCTGGTCCCCAAGTCGGTTCTTAGATGCTAACTCAACTACCAGTCCCATGCCTGGATTTCACGTCAGCCACTTTGTGCACTCCTCTTCTGTGAGCCCTTCTCAACCACTGGCAACCATGGGAGTCCGCTGAGCTAGGCCACCTGTCCGGTGTTGATGGCCATTGTTTCTGCCTCTGACCAACCTGTCCAGGTGAGCATCTGTGCTGGGCATCACTGTGGATGCCTCTCTTCACACTGACTGGGTGGTCCCTGACCCAGGATGTGGAATGAGGGGCATCCTTCTCTTTTCTTCCTTTCTCCTCAACTAGATGATATCTGACCCCCAGGAACAATGACTCTGGCTGGTTCTCTAAACACTTTTATTTTGGCTGCATTAGACTTAGATGAATTTCGCTATTATTATTACTATGACCAGTGAAGTTAAACATGAAGCATATTATTTCTTTAGGGAAATAATGCAAGTTCCAAACAACCAGTTTGAAATGAACTTTGAGAGACCATTCCTGTTAAATGAACTTTTGAAAAATTCTCTGTGCACCTATTTACAAGATTAGGGAGCAAGTAGATGACACTGGATGGGCCTTCATGTTATTTCTGTCCCCACGTAGTATACAATTAGCATTCAAGCCACATACCGACTTCACCCAGACCAGAAGCTGAAATATAAATACCACTCAAGCGAGGTTATTTAGATCCTCAATCAGATCGACCCGATCTCAGCCAATTATTTTTCTGGCAGAGTTAATTAGAATGTGTCTAAAATGAGTGAGATGTGAAAGGCAACTTTCCATTACTTATTCCTCTAACTGTCGCCTTCAAGCTGGAGTCTTGTCCTTAATTTCACATTACAAGTACCTTCTAGAAAGGATCAGGTCTACATGTAGCCTTTCAAAATTAAAACCAAATTACGTTCCTGATGATTTCAGCTGAAATATTAAATCGGGTAGAAAGTTAATCACATGCAGGCAGGAAGAATTACAAGAGAAAAACAGAAGTGCCGGAGAAGAAGCAAGGCTCTAAAAAGAGCAAGGATAGAACCACAGATCTTTACCTCCACACTTCAGAGCCTAAAGCTTTTGAATGGAAGCAGCAGAAATCCGAGAATCTTCTGTTCTGTCAGTTTCCATCCCACATCCGGCTTTTTGTCTGACACCAGGGTACATCACCGAACATCACCCAGGAAGAGCGCGTGACCCTCCACAGTCCTCGGGCTTGCCACCTGTGAGATGGGAATATGCCCCCTTTTGTAGACTGGAGTATATGGTTCATGTTGTTCTGACCTTGGAACACTTTTGACAAATAAAACCATGAGAAATCGCTGTCAGGGCAAACAGCTCATTATTTATTACTCAAAAAAGAAAAATAGCGAGAGAGAAAAAAGCCAAAAGCAAGATCAATGATTCATCTGATCTTGAACTAGAAAGGACACAAAGCATACCCTAGCAAAGGGCTTCCTCACGGGCTCCTGACTCTGTGTTACAAGAATCCAAGGAGAAGCCCCAGACGACCAAGTACCCACCCTACCCAGCCCAAGCATGGGTCTCTTTCTTGGCCTTTTCTCATTGGAAGGAGAGGTTCGGAAATCTGATTTCTGTCTTAAAGCACAAGACACACTTAAAACATCTGTGTTTAGTGTGTGAAGAAGTCAGGGGTGTGTGTGTATGTGTGTGCATGTGTGTAGGAGGGGAGGGGAGGGGAGGGAAGGAGACCGTGGTATGTATCTCTAGGAGATGCAAAGGAAACAGCCAAGTAGCAGGCATATTTTCTGCCTTCCAGGTGCTCCTGTGCAGGCTTGGTTGTGAAGACAATGACTCAGGTGAACTCGGACGCACACACGTGGGCTGGGACCCGTGGCAGCTCCGTAGGGCTTGGTGAATGGGAGCACCTGGCACCAAACTGCGCTGGTCTGGAGGGACTTCCAGGGGTGGAAACCATGCAGACAGGTGTAGAAGAGAGGGGCCTTTTGGGGCACATCAATTACATTAAAAATCCTATAGACAATACACAAATCATTACTGTGCATCTGAATGCATTTTTATAAGTTGAATACCCGGGTAACCGCTATTAAGATAAAGAAATAGAACATTTCAAGGGCCCCATCCCCGCCCCCCATTCTTTCGTGGTCACCGCCGTCACCCCGAAGGAGACCGCCTTCTTGCTTCTATCACCAGTGGCCTGTTGGGGCTATTTCTCAATTTACGTAAACTGAATAATAAGGTATTTCCTGTTTTTTTTTTTTACTTTGATTGTTTATTGTGTTTTTTTGGTTTTTTTTCCAATTTATTTATTTTCAGAAAAACAGTATTCATTATTTTTTCACCACACCCAGTGTTCCATGCAAGCTGTGCCCTCTATAATACCCACCACCTGGTACCCCAACCTCCCACCCCCCTGCGGTATTTCCTGTTTTGTATAGGCTTCTTTCGCGCAACATTATAATCTGTGGGCTGTAACTCACGATGCCGCGGGCAGCAACCATTTCGCCCATTCTCAATATCAAAGTGTATCACCATCTCTTTATCCATTTTACTACTGATGGAAACTTGGGTTGTTTCCAGTTCAGGGCTCTCTCTCATGAATCCTGTTACAGAGAACACTCTTTGAAATCTTTCTTGGTGCGCTTAAATGTACATTTCTCGTGACTGTGTGCCTAGGAGTGGAATTTGGGGCCGTAGGGTTACAGGAAGATTTCTAAAGAAATCCAGCAAGATACCTGGGACAGAACAAAGCTGAGCTGCACAAACCTGGATTGGGGTCCCACGTCTTCTCTTGCTGGCCTGAGACCTTCTACGAGATCTGGTGCACTGACCAGAGGCAGGCCCTGCAAAGTCACTGATTTCTCCCATCCCAAGGAACCCACCCCAGGCCCCATTTTTCCCTCCAGCTCCTGCTCTGTTTTGCTTTCTCGCACCGCATAGAAAAGGTGCCAACAGCACTCACCGTCTCCCACGCTCCTGAACTCACCCCAACTAGGCCCTTGCCCTCACCACTCCAAGGTCACAATGACCCACATCGCCAGAGTTCTAGGCCAGTGCTTCAACCATATTCGGCAGCATGTGGGGTGGTCACCGCTCCGTTTTGTAATGTGCCCCCTTCATGTGGCTTCAGTGATGTCACAGACTTGCCCGTCCTTTGATTTCCCTGGCCACTCTTTCTCAGATGGTTTTGCTGATTCAATCCCTTCCCCAAACCCAAGGTGTCACAGAGCCCCTGACTCAGACCTTGGCCTTTTTCCTTTCGGTCAAGGCTCCCTCAGTTGATGACCTCTTAGGGGATCACGCTTTCTAGTACTACCAAATTCTCTGCCCAGACCACTTCCCCGACCTCCAGACCCATCCATCAAACTGCCTGCTCCACCCCTCCCCTTGGATAAGCTACTGGTCCTCTCAAACTTCACACAACCCAAACGAAAATCCCGACATTCCCTCCGCAAATGAGCACGTTGGACGGGCTTTCCTTTCTCAGTTGGCGACAACTGAACCCTTCCAGTTGCCCAAGCAAACATCTACGGACTCACTCTCCACATCTCTGTCCTTCTGTTACTCCCCACATCGGGTCCAACCACAAATGCGATTGGCACCTTTAACATCTATCCAGAATTCGACTGCCTTTCTCCAGCACCATCATTCTGACACAAGTCACTGCCATCTCTCACCTGGGTCATTTCGAAAGCCTGCCAAGCAGTGTCCCGGCTCTGCCCTTGCCCACCCAGCCTCCTCGCAGCACCCAGTCATCCGAACACAGCAGGAGAGCAACCTGCTGGGATGGGATGTTCTCCAGTGACTCCCATCTCACTCCAGTAAAAACCTATGTTCTTGCAGAGAACTTAGGAGAGAGCTTGTGCCTCCCAGATGCCCCCTGTCCCTTGTCTTTTTGACTTGGTCTCACTCCACTCCAGGCACACTGGCTCCTTGAAGAGCATACCAGGGGCTCTCCTGTCTGCGGTCCTGGGCACTCCTGCTAGCTCTACCAGGATTGCTCTCCCACTGGAGAGCCCATAGCTCTCTCCCTCATTGCTTTCACACACACACTAACAATTCATGCCATCTTTCTTTGCTTTATTTTTCTCCTTATACTTACTGCTACTGACATACCGTAAATTTTTCTCATTTATTATTTATTGTCTGGCTCTCTCCTCTAGGATGTAAGCTCAGTGAGAGAGGGACGTTTTGTTTGTTTATTCAACACGATCTGTGGGTGGTTACCACCCGGAGGAAGTGGGCCGCGGAGGCCACGTGGGCATGTGCAGGCGTAGAAGGGGGAAGGGGAGGGGGAGCTCTCATAACCAAGGAACCGTCCCCACCCCCAAATTTATTTAGTGAATGAGTGAACAGATCGAGGAATTAATGGCGATGAAGAGATCAGGTTTATGGAAGAGCCCGGAACACAGTGGGTGCTCAGAACAGTGTCAGTTTCCTCAGCATTTCCCTTGGCCATTTGGGAGCGACCCCGAGCTCTCCCTGCCTGGGCTGTGACTGTTCTTTGCATGTGGGCAGCTCCCAGGGAACCCCGCCTGGCACCCGCATGGTGTGCAGCGAGTGTCCTACAGTTTCAGCCCCGCTTCCTGAGTGTCTCTCTCTCACCCTCTGGATCTCTCTAGGAGCAAACCATCCAGAAGTGGTCATTTAAGGAGCCACTGCTCCCCCACATCTCAGCTCCACAGTCAGAATGGATTCTGAAGGTGGGGAGAGCAGAGACAGAGACACACGGAGGCTCTGGGCACCCGAGGTGGGGGAGTCCCTGCCACCGAGGAGAACGCACCTGGCAGGTTCCTAGGAGTCACTCTGCATATGGGTCTCTTCTTGCCTGGGCTTGTCCTGCTCTACTCCCCCAGGAGGCAGAGTCTCTGTGTGACCCAAGGTGAGACATGGCCATGTTCCACCTCCCGCTGAGGTTCCCGCCTGCAGTGTCTTCCCCTCTATGCCACCTCCGGGAGTCCCTGCCTCCAGATGGTCGCACCCGGGGCCACTGTCTCTTGCTCTCATGGTGCATCACCTACATCCCGTGCCTCCGTCACTGGACAGAGCTCCACAAGCAGACCGTGCTGATTCACGCCCTCTAACGTTGCATGGTGTGCTTAAAGAGTGACAGAAAGAATAAATGAAATCGGTTCTTCTAGAGCAACGGGAGAGCACACGTTACCTATCCGCTGAGGTGGTGAGAACAAGAGAGGAGGAAGGCAAAACTACCTCGTCGGCCCATATACCATTCCATCCTTTGTGTAAAATGATAAATGGATTTGCTTGGGCAACACTTGCCTCCTGTGTTTTCCCATAAAGTCCTCTTCTCTAAAAGCATGTGGCGTTCAGACATCTCTCCTCTGAGAAGACATTCTAACCATGGCATTCTGTATGCATGAGGCCCGCATGGAGAACAGTTGTTGCCATAATGAGGGAAATCTGCGGCAGGGACAGCTCGTCGGCAGCACTGGTAAATATTTATAGAAGTGAGCAGCTAGCAGAACACGTTTGATGGCTGAATTAATATGGCAGATTTGGAATCTCTAGGTGAGAAGGTGTCCTGCTTTCCAGCCAGAGCTCAGCCTCCAGCTACCCACGAATCAGTGTCCTAAGTGGTGTCAACACAAGAACATCGCCTCATCTCATTTTTGGGTGCCCAGGGAGGGTGACCCCCTTGTGACACTGGAAAGCCTTCCCACTCTGTCACTATCTCTTGCTGTCAAGAAGTTACCTGTGGTATTATAGAGGGCACGGCTTGCATGGAGCACTGGGTGTGGTGAAAAAATAATGAATAATGTTTTTCTGAAAATAAATAAATTGAAAAAAAAAAAAGAAGTTACCTGTGGCTTTCCATTAGATCTGTGGTCCAAGCCAAGAAATAAGCCTTAGGGATAACCTGCCCTTCAAAGAAATCACATGCCTTCCAGGAAATCTTTGCCTTGTGCCCCTGCCCATTGCAACACTGGAAATTGGCTCTGGGGAAGGGTCTGGAAGGGTCTGGAAGTGTCTGGAAGGGTCTGGAACACAGATGTGTGTCTCCTTCAGGCAAAGCCTTTTCAGACTGACTGTCCATGCGTGTGTTTCACTCTCTGCCGCACAGACTCAGAAACCCAGAGCTGCGAGGGCCGCGCCATCTCTCTAGTCCACTGGGCTGAGCTTCGTCCTCTTCTCCCAGGAGGAAATGGAGGCCCAAGGCTGTCCAGGGTGTCGCTGAAGGACACAGGCAGTGTCAGAACTGAGATGGGAAACCCACTGTTACCTCAGTTGGTCAGTCTCTGTCCTCTACAAACTCCACGTGCGACCCAACGGGGGGAGATTGGGTGGGTACATGCGTATATGAGCGTGTGTGTGTGTGTGTGTTGTGCGTGTGTGAGTGTGTGTGTGTGATGTCCAGTACCCACACAAGCCAAGTCTCTGCTCTCAACTGAGGAATGAGAGCAGAGCAGGAGACTTCAGAAACTTCGGGTGCTCCGCCATTCCCGCAGACATCCCAATTTTTTAAGTTTTTTTTTTTTTTATTAACATATAATGTGTTACGTGTTTCAGGGATACAGGTCTGTGAGTCATCACTCTTACACAATTCACAGCACTCACCATAGCACGTGCCCTCCCCAGTGTCCATCACCCAGCCTCCCCATCCCTCCCACCCCCCTCCCCCCAGCAACCCTCAGTTTGTTTCCTGAGATTAAGATGAGACCAGGAGGGATACATTCTGATTTAATTGGCTTGGCGTGGACCCTGGGCCTCGACATTTAAACTATCTCCTAAGGTGATTCTAATGCATAGCCAGGCCTGAGGACTCCTAACCCAAATGACCACCTAGCTCCCATGGACCCCACTGTGTGATTTTACAGGGACAAGTTCCAGTGTGTCCTGCCTGGAGCTCGGCTGGGAGAAGACCGGTCTCCCAGGCTGATGGCAGCATCTCCATTCTCCCCTCCTCTTACCCAGTTCCCCTTCCTCCAGAGATCCTCTGCTGTCCCCTGCCTCCTCCGAGCCACCTGCACTCCACAGTGTTTACTGGGGTCCACCCTTTGCATGGAACTTTCCTTTGTCCCTCCAGGAATGATTCACCCCAACCTCCAGGGAGTTTCATGTCATAATGAAGTAGTGGCCCTCCTCACCTCCTCAGCTCCTCACATCCCAGGTGGGGGCCATGACTACTCTGCTAGACACTGGCTCTTCCCAGGGGTCTTTCTGTCCCTGCTTTCAACATGTGAACTCACCCATGACCCTGAGTTACCCCATCCCTTATCCCTACCTCATTGCCTCACTACTATCTAGATTCTTTACCTTGTTGAGTTATCGCTGTTTCATGAACGCGGTCCACCACCTGGACCATGCAAGAAGGGGGGAAAGAACTGAAGTTGGCTCGTTCACAAGCACAGATGCTGGGGCGACTGTGAGGGTGGCCGGTGACGTTGGCCCGAGGAATTGCACCAAGACTGGAGCAACAAGCAGGACAAGGTTGAGTCACCCTCCAAGTGAGGAGAGGGGCCAGACCTCTAGAGAAGCACCAGCCCCAAATTCCTGCCTTCTAAGGGGTTTTGAAGGACGTGAGAGGGTTGCAGTTGTGCCCATAGGGTCAGGGTTGGGGGAGGTGGGCAAATCTTGGCCAGGTAGAGCAGGAGGAGGCGGGTTTCTCAAGGGGCTCTATCCGGAGCTTGTCCAGGATGCGGGTTGTGGTCAGGCTAGAATCTGCTTTGTAGCTGGGGTCTACTTTCTGAGAATGTAGGGCACCATGACTGAGAAAAACAGAGTCAGGGCCAAATGCAGATGCCTATGAGTTTTGTCAGTGTGGCTGGGGGCTGGGGGTAGGGGAGGGCGTCTTTGAATAGATTCCTTTCAGTTATGAAGGTGAGAGGCAAGACCCTCGCCCTCTCAGAGATCACCAGAGGACCAAGAGGGGACGAGATGGGGTCTCCATACACCGGGGAGGTTCTAGGACAGTTCACAGGCCATGAAGGGCAACGAAGCAGGCTTTATGCAAAGCTGGGGTTTACTGGGAAGCCTGGAAGGTTCACAAGCATTAGCCGGACGACAAGATCTGGGGTCATCGAATTTAACCTCCTGAACAGGAAGTGTCAGAGCCCAGGCCAGAATCCAGGGCTAGTGGCTCCCACTCCCAAGCCTTGTGTGCTCTCTGGGAACCCGTGTTTGGTGGTGGAGCCCAGAGTCACCTCCAGTCCTTGGGCTGGCGGTATATGGGGTTAGGAAACCCGGGTGAGGTGGGGGATTTCACGTGGGCACAGGGAGCTCCAGCCTCTCCTCTGCTCTCACATTGCTATCCTATGGCTGGGGCATCACAAACCCATTCTCCCTGTGGGCAAAACAAGGCATAAAACCTGGGCCTGGGGAGGCTCTTAGTCAGCACCACAAGGGTGGCCCTGAGTCACCACCACCCTGCAGCTGAGCGCCTTAAAGATTTGTACAATCCACTCTGGCTCTCCTTGGGGTAAAATGATTACAACTTCTCCAGTAGCAGATAATTGAAACATAATTCCCACTTGGATTTAGCAGGCAGTCAAAAAACACCTCCCTCCCCCGCTATTCTATTCCTATCCCGGGCTCTGGATCTGGGACCCCCCCCAAAGCCGTGGCGTCTGATGATCAGAAGACACTGGTAGGAGAGACAGGTGCCAGCGCCTTCGTGTACCCTTCTCGCTGAAGTTCCCATGCGGAGATGCCTTCTCATTCCCTGTGCGTGGGAATGAAAGAGGACAGATGTTATTATTCCCTGAGAGTCTGAGTAACATAGTCAAGGTCATGTTGCAACAGTGAAAAAAAAATCCACCCCAGTTGCTCCTCTTTGTCCTTGAAACAAACCCTGGACAGCCCAGACTTTAATATCCGTAAACCACAAGCCATTCTTCTGTTTTCCTAAATGCCTGGAAAAGTAATTAAATGGGGCGTGATCAATAAGAAAGAAAGAGGCCCGGCAGGTCAGCTTGACTTTCTTTCCACACTCGGTAATTTCCCCCTGGGCTGAAGCGGCTCCGTGGATGGTCTCTCAGCCGTTTCTCCCCGTCCCCGAGCCTCTGCGGACACAGCCAGATAGGGGACTTTGCTGGGAGAATGCCCAGCAGCTTCTTCTTCGAGGCTGACATTCCAATGGTTCTGTCAAGCCTGGATAAAGACCCATCAGCCCCTGAGAAAAGATCCCGGGCCACTGATGCCTTGTTTTCAAGTGCTTTAAATTGCAAGAGGATAAACGGAAAGGTATGGCGTGAGAGCTCTGCCAATCCATGTCCAGTAGGGAAACTGGAGACCACTAACAGGGAGCTGGGTTCACTTTTAACATCTTGTGGCCAGTTTTTACTATTTTCAGAATGCAGCTTTGGGCATGTCCCTCCTTTGCTCAGAAACCCCTGGTGGGCCCAGCCTCTGGCTTACAAGTTACAAGGGTATAGTGCTTTCTCTTTGGAAACTCGAGGGCAAGGAATTTTGCCCTGCCTGGGAGGTCACCCCAGGCCAGCGTAGGGTCAACAGCTCTGTTTTCTACCCTGGTCTTTCACATTCCTCCGCATATAAATGGGTGTCTTCCACCACTGGACCTTGGGCTCGATGTGGGAAGAGATGGACCTATTTGTATTTCTGTCCCCAACACCCAGCCCTGCACCAGCCCGTAGTGGGCACTCACCAAGTCCTGCAAAGGTGAATGCAATGCTCCTCCTCTGGTCGTCAAAGCCTGTCACAAGTTAGCGAGCTCACTCCCAGCCTCATCCCCACTTTCACTGTCCTGCACAAAGCTTCTGGCCTGGCCAGCTGAGCTAGTTTATATTCCTCTAATAAAGCTACCCTAATTCCCACCTCTGCCCTAATTTACTCCCCTTTATGCTCCTGGAATTCCTTCCCAGTCTGAAAACCAAGCTTGTGTGCCCCTCCCCTGCACATCCCCTGGGTGCCATGTCCACACACCCCCTCGACCCTTGCCAAAGGCACCCACTGTCCCCCCAGTGGTAGCACTTGGAGTAAATCACGCCATCTCTGAGAAGCCCTCCCCAACATTCCTAGCACATGGGCTGGTTTATTCTCTTTCTCTGCCGGACACTTTTTCCAGTTTGGGACACTTTCCAAATTTCCCAAGGGGGACACCCTTCCGTCCCCATGGCCAATGCCCTGAGTCCCAAAATTTAGGTTGCCTAAGAATCACCAAGGAACATGCGGGAAACACGGGTTCCATGGCCAGAGTTCTAGATGGAGGCCTAGAATCTGAATTCCCTCTGGTGTTTTATTTTCATGCAAACAGTCCAGGGTGTTGCTTTGAAAAAGAGCATTGCAAGTCTCCAATAAGTGTTTGCTGAGGGACAGACTTAGCCGGACCACACCCTGCACCTCCATTCCCACTGGGTTTGCTCATAAGCCCTGTTTCCGTTTCCTAGTCCTGTTGGTGAGGGTTTGTTTCAAGGCCGAGGGGGTGACAGCAGAAGCAGGTAAGGGAGCGTGAAGCAGGAGCCTGGCCTCCCGGCAGTAGTCCCCAGGCTCTCTGGGCCACGGAGGGCCCCCAGCTGGAAGCGGCCAGTCCTCCCCAGAAGATGTCCTTCTCTTTGGCTCTCTTGTTCTCTTATTGGCCTTTCCCAGGCTCCTGCTGTTCAGCCTCTAAGGATGCTTATACTTCTCTCCAAATGCCAGCCAGGGTCTGATTGCATGGTCTGCATTCACCCCTCCTTCCCTCACCCCCAAAACCACTCTCTCACAAGTGGTCTGCAGTGGGCCCCCCAACTGGGCAGGGGGGCTCTACCCAGGTGTGCAGGAGCACCGAGGCCAAGGGGCACTACCTGACAGATGGTACCGCTCCCCCACCCACCATCCCGAAGCTCTCCTCTACAGTGTCATCTTCTCCCCAGTCTAGGAGTCACTGGAACAACATCTTGATTCCTGCTCCCTCTCTCCGGGTGCAACCACGCCCCCCGCCGGCCCCCTCCTGGCACAGGCTTTCCCCGGGTCGGGTGGTTCTCTCCCATGCTGTGGCTTCCCCTAGGCACATGTGAGTAAAACATGACCCTGGACTCAGGGAGTCAAATTGTCTCACGGCATTTCTCAAAGGTGAGAGCTACTGGGAAAATCTCCGGAAAGACTTTTGGAAACCTGAAACCTGAGTTGAAAGCACTTAGCGATTATCTGGTGAGAGCTACTTGTATCAAAGATAGCACCAAAAGAAAACAATAATAAAGTTGGGATGATAGTGTGTGCTATGTTCTAAGCACTGTCCTAACCCCCGAAGGTGTATAAACTCATCCAATCTTCAAATCAACCGTCTGAAGAGGAGCACTGTTACCCCATTTTACAGATGAGGACACTGAGGCCCAGACAGGGTAAAAGGACATGCCCCAATTCTCTTAAATACTGTATAATAGAGCCAGGGTTTGAGCCCAGGTAGCCTTGCTTCAGATTATAAGAGACCTGAGGCCAGACTCTAACTAGCCAGTTAACCTAATTAAACCTTGTGACCTTGGCTTATAAGTCCCTACTCAGTCCAGTCCCACTCACCACCTCTACAGACTGTTCATGCACCATAGAGCATTCATCTCTGCTCTTTACCTCTGTCACACTGGCTTTCTGTAAGTTTCTCATGTGTCCATATCCCCTCTGGCCACAGGACCTTTGCACATGTTGTTTTTTGCCTAAAGCACTCTTTTCAACCTCTTTCCCTCCGGTAACAAGGTTCCTCCTTTTGGACTCTGCTGAGTGTCTTGTCCATAGGGAAGACTTCCCTGCCCTTCTAGGCTAGGGCAAAACTCCCTCACACAGCCCAGAGCAGAATTAGTTTCCTATCAGTTGTGGTAATTAATACCAGCTTCCCCAACTAGACTGAGCTGCAGAAAGAGGGAGTACAGTTGGCTTACCCTTGACCTCCAAGGACTGCACAAGGCTTGGCTCCATAACTATTGAATAAATAATTCAATGGTGGAATGGGTGGATCTCCCAAATCCCAAACCATATTTTCCTCGAATTCTGTTTCCTCGAATTCTGCCTTTTTTCCCTCCATTATCGCTGAGGAAAATAGCTCTAGTCATGGCAAACTGACTTGGGATTCCATCTACAGAGTATGGAAAAAACACATCTAATGCCTTTCTTCCTGGTTTATATCTCTCTCTATTCTCTCTGTAAATCTAGAAAGGTATTCACATTTCATTAAATTGGTTCAGATTGAATCTAAATGAGGGTTAAATATAATTTTCTGAATGCTCTCAAGCTGTAATTCCTGTGTCTAAATAAAAAATAACAAACACTTGAATTTGAGGCGATGGGTGAGATTTCATTTAGTAGTTTCAAATCCTCCACATTTGTTACACATAATCAGATCTGCCTCAGAAAGTGTCTGTGTGGGGCGCCTGGGTGGCTCAGTGGGTTAAGCAGCTGCCTTCGGCTCAGGTCATGATCTCGGGGTCTTGGGATCGAGTCCCGCATCGGGTTCTCTGCTCAGCAGTGAGCCTGCTTCTTCCTCTCTCTCTCTCTCTCTCTCTCTGCCTGCCTCTCTGCCTACTTGTGATTTCTCTCTGTCAAATAAATAAATAAAATCTTTAAAAAAAAAAAAAAAGAAAGAAAGCGTCCGTGTGCTTCCTGTGTTTGGGCTTCCTGTGCTTGACCTGCTTTCTCTGCGGGTCCATGTAGACACTTAGGACCCATGCGCCTTGGGTGGAAAAGGGAGAAAAGGGTGGGGAGGTGTTCCAGGGACCTGAACTCCTAGGAATATCTTCCTAAAATCCCCGGTGGGGAGGGAGTCGGGGCACGGGGCCTTTGGGATTCTGCACAGAGAAGCTGTTCATCACTCAAGTCCTTGCTGTGACAGTCACCCAAGCCCACTTGTTTTTTGTTTGGTGAAAATCACTCTGTGGACACGGTTCGGTGCACTCAGATGCCAGCTCTTGGGATGATATTAAATCTCCCTCCTGGATACAAAGTCTCCTGTTAAAAAGCGATCAAAATAATCCTCGGGAACAGGTGGACGATAAATTAATGAACACAATCTTTTCCTTCAAATTGCACTGGGGAAGAAATTAATTACTGGGCAAATGAGTAACAAAGAGGGATCCCCGCCTCCCACAGCCTCTGAGCCCTCTGCTGTTTTGTTCTCCCGAAATCTAATTTCCATGAAACACTTCGGGGAAGTGCACATCGCCAGCATAAGAATTTCTGAGCAGGCATGCTAATATGAACCCCATAATTCCATGGTCAAGAGATCTCACTCGGCTTTAAAGGCCTGGGACTGACAAGGGTGATATTTCAGAGGGGCCCATGGTTGGTTCCCAGACACCGTTAATAACCCCCAACCAGAATGGATGCCGACCAAGCTGGGGGATGGGACCCCCCGAAAGGTAGGTATGAGTTTTATTTATAGGCACATACCCGGCTAGATATGTACAAATACATAAAATCTTTATTTTCAATAATATAAATTCTATGCCTGCCTGGAATATAATAAATAAATGTCTCTCGGCCAGCCGGTGTCCTCTGCAGAGTTTGCAAAGTCTAGAACCCTCTGCGGTGTCACTCCTGCTGCTATTTATAGGGTCCTCACACCTCCTTGAAGCTAAGTAATGATGGCATGCCCTGTAACAGTCAAGAGCTCTGCTGCCCGCCTCCTAAATCACCCCTCTTGGGAGTCCGCGCGCTGGCTTTCCTGCTTCTCCTCTCTCAGCCTGGATTGCAGGAGACAGGACAGCCACCGCTCCCTGGCTCAGGGCAGATGTGGCCAGGGGCTGCTCACCCACTGGGGCAAGGGGGTTAGGCGGGAATGTTTACTGGGCCCTCGCCACAGCCACCCTGTGCTGGGCAACCTACAGTGAATTCTCCAAGCATCCTGGGAGGTTAGCAATTGCCATCCCTGTCTTGAAGATGGGGGAGATGAGGCCCAGAGGTTCTAGCTCTTCTCTCCAAGACAAGACTACAGGTCCCTGGCTAACAGAGGCCAGCTACACCCGGCCCAGTGTCCCTGCTTTGCTCTCAGCATTTGTTATCCCTGTCCACTTAAAGCCACTTGATTTTCTTCATCCCCCTTCATTTCCAGCAGTCAGCCAGTGACTGATCTGCATTCAGGAAGGAAGCAGGTGTGCATCAGGGGGCGGGGGCCTGAACAGAGCAGGTGGGCTCCACCCTCCTGGGCTGCGTGGCCTAGGGGGACATGTGGAACCCCTCTTGAAGGAAGTCATTGAGAGGACATGACTGCCCCTTGACCCCAGAGCTGGACCTAGGCAGTCAGAGCCCCCTCACCCCCTCCCTGATACTTGGTGTGCCCACTCTGCCTACCACCCCCACAATGGGAGCTGTTCCAAGGACACAGCCTTGGGAGAGCAAGGTGTTGTTGAGACCATCTGGACGGTGTACGTCACCGAACCCCATTAGACCTCTATATAAGCCTTTACGATTCTGGCAGGCAGGTGTGGAGACCTACTTGTCTGGTGGCTTCATAAGTAAGTTTCCTCATGTATTAAGCCTGCCACATACCCATCTGGGGCGGCTGCCTCTTTCTTTGATATTCCCTTGGCTTTCACGTGCAGGGACCTATATGCAAACCAGCATCTCTCAAGCACCCATCCTGTTTCCTTATTGGTAAAGGGAAGATGCTACTCCCAGTGCCTGGGACGGAGCCCTGCCCCGCCCAGGGGCGGCTGGAGCCCGGGGTGCTCCTCACACCTTTGCCAAGCCTCCCTGTGTCCGACGGATCATTCTATCTCTCTGAGCTGGCTTCCTCATCAGTGAGGTGGTTATCCGTGTCTTCCCCACAGCTTCCTATCTAATGTAGCGAACACTGGAGGCAAATGACTTAAAATCTGAAACTATTAAGTGGCCATACAAACGTAAACCGTGTACTGTGTTGCAGGGACTCGAGAACTCTGAGACGCAAACGTACACCCATTAGGAGGTTACGATGGAAGAGGAAAGGACACAGTCAACAGCAAGCATTGGTAGGGATGCGGAGACACGAATCTTGTGCGCTGTTGGCAGGAATGTAAAATGGCACAGACACTGTGGGAAATAGTAGGGAGTTTCCTCAAAAAATTAAACATACAATTACCCTGAGATCCGGCAATTCTACTTCTGGGCCTACACCCAAAAGAATTGAAAGCAGGGACGCAGGGATGTGTACACCTGTCTTCCTAGCAGCATGACTCACTAGGGCTAAGAGGTAGAAGCCACCTGCGTGTCCATCGATGGATGTACGGCCAAACAAAATGTCTGATATCCATACAATGGGATATTGTCCAGCCTTAAAAAAGGAAGGAAATTCTGACCCAGGCTACAGCCTGGAAGGACCTCGAAGACGTGATGCTGAGGGAAATAAGAAGTCACGAAAGGATGAATACCGTATGATACCACATTCACGAGGTACTAGCTCGTAGTCGGAAGGCAGAGTTAATGAAGGGGGGCTGCGGGGCTGGGGGAGGGGAAGGAGGAGCCCTAGGATGCGGACGGAGCTTCGGTTTTGTGCGGTGAGGAGAGTTCTGGAGTTTTCTGGAGTTGGATGGTGTTGATGGTTGCGTGACACCGTGAATGTGCTTAATGCCCTTGAACTTCAAAATGGGCTCAAAGGTGGCTTTTAGGTTATGTGTGTGTTATCACAATTAAAAATAAAAATTGAAAAGCCAGTGATGAAAAGCCCCTGCCCTCCAGGTGCTCGCATCTCTCCCTGTCTCCTCTTTGGGGTCCCACTCACACCTCCTGGTTCCCCCTTCTCCACCTCTCCTTCTGCCAACTTAGCCCTGAGAGGCTGATCCCCTCAATAGTACAGTCCTGTCTTAGACCAAATCGTTTAGGGAACAAGAAGGCTTTCTGAGGACCACTCATGATGGTGGGAGGGAGATGGCCTTGGGGCCAGCCTCTGCCCGGGGTTCCAGCTCCCGCTCTGCCCCTTCCAGGCTGGTGCCAACAGCCAAGTCCTCCAGCCTGCCCAAGCTTCAGGTGTCTCCCGCTTCTGTTGGAGGTGATGACAAGCTCAACGCCTGGAATCTCAGAACTGAGCCGGCACGCCTGAGCTCTCAGTCAGTGTTGGCGATTACCACCAAACACGGGAAAAGACCCCTTCCAGGGAGAGGAGATGGGCCCTGCTGGGGAAGTTCTGCTCACATTTTCCACATCAGCCCAGCGACCCTGCTCTGCCTGCACCCAGTGTGGGACCGGCAGGATCATTCCCTGAGCGGGTCATCTGTCTCACCCCACGTGTCCCTCTTGCCAGGGGCACCTCTGCAGTGGAGATGGCTGGAAGCAGACATTTTAGAAGGAGAAGCTGGGCCCTGGGTCTGGTGAAGCGGGCGCGAAGGGACACGGCGGGGGGGGGGCGGGGGGGCGGGGCGGTCGCTCCACAGTCCTTCCTGCTGTTAGTGCAAAGGAATGAGCTGAGTTTGGGTGGAGATGAGTATGTTCTTACATAAATCAGGGCTGCTCCCATAACTCAGGAACCAAGGCTTGGGGCCTGGAGTGACCCCACCTGCATATCTTCCCTAGACCGCCCTCAATGTCCCACACGTGGACTTGAAGGCCAGACAACCTGGCTTTGGGCATTGGAGGAGTGACCAGCCTGCTGAGGACAGAGAGTGAGACCCTGTTCCTGGGAGTAGAACGATGGTTTTCTCCAGCAAGGACACATCCCGGAAAAGAGATTCGACAGCCAGGCCTGGCATCTAGACCGCCAGGCTCTGCCCACCAGCTCTCGACACCACTTAGAATCTTCTGGGCCCTGCCACTTCTGTAGCCGCCTGTCCTCAGGTCCCCATGGCTCTTCCTAGCAGCCTGACTGGGCCTGCTTTAGGTCGAGGGATGCAACGTTCCCAGGAAGCCCCCCCAACAACATGCACAGACTCATCGGGCATGACAATCCCCAGTGGACAGTCCTGAGGCATTTCCTGAGCTTGCCTGGAGCATCCCACGTGCCACCCAGAGCTATGGCCAGGTGCACAGCATGTCCCTCGGTGGCATTCCTTTTTCCCCGTCCACATGCATTCCTCGCCCTTGGATCTCAAAAGACCTCATAGCAGGATCTGCTTTTCAGGAGCCCAGGCAGGAGACACAGGGACGAGTGGGGTGAGGGAACACTCTTTCTCCTCTGGATCTTTGAGACTGTTGCTAAACTCAGAAGGGCTCCATTGTGTTGGGGAGGGGGGTTCCTGGTGGTGAAGGTGACTGTCCTCCGACCCTTGGAAGCAGCCCCACAGACGGCTAGGGGAGGATAGGATGGTCCCTGCGGATAAGCCTCACAAGCGGCACGTGGGTGCTGCAGTCATCCTGAAGGTTCTGGTTAAATGCGGAGGAGGCAGGAGCATGGCGGGGGGCGGGGCGCTGTTAGGAGTGGATAACCAGGGTAAAGTCACGCTCTGCCACTGCTAATCTATAACTTGGGGCAAATGACTGAACCTCAGCTTACCTGGAAAATGATGTGGTTCGTTCATTACCTGATATATCAAGTAATTTTATGAAGCTTTTAGCCAGACACTCAGTAACTGCTTAAGTAGTGGATATTATTACTGTCTTTGCTTTGACTCTGGCTCCTCTGTGACAGAGACCCGAGTTTTAGATGTTGATGGTTCCTTTGTTCTAGAAAACAATCCTCATGAAGAAGTCTCCAACCATTGCTCTTGGAGAAAGTCGTAAAGGAACCATCGATCCCAACCTAGACACTCCAGACTTAAGTGGGCTGTTTTGTTTGTGCAATGCACATGGTCGGGCCTGGTGAGGGCAGAGTTCCCTCTCTGCGGATTTCTGCCTTGGGTCTGAGTGGTGAGGGGAGGGCAGCCCAGGGGAGATCAGTGGACTAGAAGGAAATATCTGGAAAAACAATTATGCCTTAGTGGAGGCAGAGATGGGAATGGACAGGGAGCTCGGGGAAAGCACTCTCTGGGGGCACCGATGAGACACGGGACAGAAGGAAGCTGAAAGGAGGGCATCAGGCCTCATTTTCCTTCTGGAAATGGAGCGTCCACATACGACTGATGTCATTGCTTGCACTGGCCACACTTACAGAGTCTGGGGGTTTAATTCACCGTCCGAGGCCAGCGCAGCCTGACGGAGGGTTGGTTGCTGGACATGGCCAGGCTGGCCTTGTAAGAATTCTATCAACTAGTCTGGCTTCCACCAGCCTCAGGCGGACCGAGCAGCCGCCTGACGCGGAGGGAGGGCCTGCTGCAGGTGAAGTTCCAAAAACAAGTGTTCGTGGGTTAGTCAAGACTTTACAACAAAGACCTTCGATCGAGACCCCGGCAGGACACGAGAAAGCAAAGGTCACCTGCCTCCCCGCCTCCAGGTCCAGCTTCCGAAAACTCTTCCTCTATTCCTTTTCTTCCTGCTCATTTGAACTCTTTTTAGGAGATTCGGGTCATCTCACAGACATAGATTTTTCTGATGGGTTTTTTATGAGACTATTTCTTTTTTTATTAAATTTTTTAAAAATGTTAATAGTCCATGTCATTCCACGTTCATGGCTCTCTACCCTTTATTTAACTAGTTCCCTATTGTTGATTATTTAAGCTTTTCCCAATTTTTGTGATAATGAGCACTCTAGTGGCTGTCTTGATACAAAATTCTTTGCCTCCCTGCTACTCCCTGGTAGCGGTACCATAGCTACTCAAGAGTAGAATTACCAGGACTAGGGACCTGAATGCAGGAAAGCTTCTTGCCCCATGCTATCCAACTCACCTTCAGCAAGTCTGACTCCCGCCATCTCTGCTATTGCTTTTGTTAACCTTGGTGCGACATTGATGTGTAAGTCAGTCAGTGGGGGTGAGCTGTTCTTACTGCACTCTCCTGGGCTTTGGACTTCCGGTTAAGACTCCAGAGCTAAGTTAAAGGAACTCAAAATGCCCACGCTGGTCCCTTTCAGGATGCACCTTCCAACCTCCCGGGAACCAGGTTGGACAAAAATGGGCATTCCTGCCTCCTGGTGACAAGCCCTGAGAGTTTTCTGGTGTGTGAAGGGGTTGCTGCTCAGGTTAGGGAACAAGCGAATAGCCCAGCTTTTCCCCGACAGCCTGATGAATCTGGGTCTTCCAGGTCTCTGCCCCTGCTTGATTTTTGGTGCTAAACCACATTTCTGAGAGAGGCCAGGCGTGCTGAAACTGAGTCACCTCCCCGCTCTGGGTTTCCTGCACAGACAGGGCCTGTTGAGCCCTGGAGCTGGAATCATGGGGGGTTCTGGTGAATGGTGAGACCCTCGACTGCGGAGCCCTCTGTGGGCTCAGCCCGGACAAACCAGAGCAGTTTGGGGGGCCCCTTCCCACCCCTCAGCTGGGATCTTCTCGCCTCAGCAGGGGACGGGTGGGGAGAAGGGCTGGATCTGTGTTCTCCAAGAGAACCCTGGCAAGAGGCTGAAAATCTGGCTCTCAAGCAAAGTCCAATGAACAGGCCCCCACAATTTTATTCAGCTCATCAATGAAGGAGGGAGCCAGAAAGTCGGAAATGTTGATTCAAATGGCATTTGAAGTACTGGGATTTATGTAGTCCATTGGGAAAGACTCACTAAAATAGATTTTTATTGTTTGAGACAAATCCAGTTAATGTCCTATAGAGCAATCAATCCCGGCTCTCTCCTTTCACTGGGCAGGAACCATTTGCGTCTCCACCGCACAGGCATCCGCAGTGGAACATAGAACCTCACAGACTCTGAGCCCTTGGTTAACAGTAAATGTCCAAGTCCAACAACAGCCAGTCCTCCGAGAAATAGGGAAGATCTTTGGGTCGACATCTGAAACAAAACTTTCTGGTGATGTTGGAAATAACACCCCATCATCCCCTTGGCCTTATTTCCAGACTTTGGAGAGTTTTTATTAACCTCGCAAGCTTATAACCACCCCCGCAAAAACAACTCAAATCACATACGCTGCGGTACCAGCTCGGCACGATCAGGGACCCTGCAGTGTGAAAGCGCCCCTAGACTTTGGAGGGGAGCAGCCGCCAAGCCAGCAGGAACTCTGCGACATCTTCATCTTACACGAGGTGTGGTTCTTAACTTTCTAGGTGGTCCTTAACTTTCTAGATGTTCATATATTTATGTGTCTTGTATCTCCAAGTGCACTGCAAACTTCATGATGGCAGAGTACGTGACTTATAAACCCACAGACTTTTAGAAATAAGAGCCTTTGAGATTTTTAGCCCAATGCTCTCATTTATTAGATAGCTTGTACCCCAGCTTTATTAAAGGACTTGCTAAAGCCAACTGGCTAGAAGGTGCAGAACCAGGAGAAACACGCGACCCTTAGACTCCTGCCCCAGGTTCTGCCCAGGCTTCTTCTTCCGCCCCAGGCATACGTCTGAATGCGATGTATATGGGTGAGATGGAAGGAAGGAAGGAAGGAAAGGGGATGGAGGAGTGAAGGAAGATGTTTGGGTGCGTGGATGGGTGAGTGGGTAGGTAGGTGGAGAGGTGGTAGATGGCGACTGGGTGGATGGGTGGATGGATGGTGGGTAGGTGAGTAAAGGAACGGATAGAAAGTAAATACAGTATCTAAATTTAAAGTACACAAGAAAAGAACTTGTGACCAAAATTCAGTTATTCTCTTTTCTAGGAAAAACAGACAAAATTAGTTCTAACTTTACAAAATTTCTTCCCTGCTCTCCTGCCCGTGAATGAATGGACAGGCAGCCTCCAGGGGTGGTGGAGGGTTCCCGACCCCGGCTGTACATTGGGATTTCCTCGCTCTGGTCTCCTCCTCAGACCAACTAAATCAAAACCCCTGGCATCGCTTTTTATTAGACCTCCTCAGGATAACAATCACTGACGGTGGTGGTGAGAGGTTGACAGGCCAGTCCGGGGGCTGAAGGCCCTGACTGGGCAGAGCCGCTCTGACGGGGGGTTAGCATGACTTGACGGCTATGCTCTGCTCTCCAGCCTCTGGACCAACCAGCCCAATAGAAGGACCTTCCTCCAGGCCACCACGGATGGGCCGGAGACAGCAGAGCTTGCTGGGGCTGATGAGGAAACCCCCGTTTTAGGGAGGGATGAGGGACAGGCTGTGCCATGACTCTTGCTAGGAGTCAGCCTCCAAGAGGTAAGAGTTGGCCTTGCTGCCTAAGAAAAATCTGGTTTCAGGAAAAAACTGCAGCCGGACCCATGGGCCTCCTGGTGACGTTGGGAAGAGAACCTCGGTGTTGGAGGGGAGTGGAGCCCACAGTCTACACAGAGGGTTTTGTTTTTGTATTTATAACTTATTTATTTATTTGACACAGAGAGAAAGAGAGAGAGAAAGAGAAGGAACACAAGCAGGGGGACTGGGAGAGGGAAAGCAGGCTTCCCGCTGAGCGGGGAGCTGGACGCGGGGCTTGATCCCAGGACCCCGGGATCATGACCTGAGCTGAAAGCAGCCGCGTAATGACTGAGCCACCCAGATGCCTCCTGAATGGTCATCTTTTAATTCGCGCTTATGTCCTTCTAGAACTCCCTGTGGAGCTTAACTTTTCTCTTTTTTTTAAAGATTTATTTATTTATTTGACAGACAGAGATCTCAAATAGGCAGAGAGGCAGGCAGAGAGAGAAGGGGAAGCAGGCTCACCGCAGAGCAGAAAGCCCGATGCGGGGCTCGATCCCAGGACCCTGAGATCATGACCTGAGCCGAAGGCAGCGGCTTAACCCGCTGAGCCACCCAGGCACCCCGGAGCTTAACGTTTTTTTTTTTGTTTTTTTTTTTTTCCCAATTTATTTATTTTCAGAAAAACAGTATTCATTATTTTTTCACCACACCCAGTGCTCCATGCAAGCTGTGCCCTCTATAATACCCACCACCTGGTACCCCAACCTCCCACCCCCCCCGCCACTTCAAACCCCTCAGACTGTTTCTCAGAGTCCATAGTCTCTCATGGTTCACCTCCCCTTCCAATTTACCCAAATTCCCTACTCCTCTCTAACGCCCCTTGTCCTCCATGCTATTGGTTATGCTCCACAAATGAGTGAAACCATATGATAATTGACTCTCTCTGCTTGACTGATTTCACTCAGCATAATCTCTTCCAGTCCCGTCCATGTTGCTACAAAAGTTGGGTATTCATCCTTTCTGATGGAGGCATAATACTCCATAGTGTATATGGACCACATCTTCCTTATCCATTCATCCGTTGAAGGGCATCTTGGTTCTTTCCATAGTTTGGTGACTGTGGCCATTGCTGCTATAAACATTGGGGTACAGATGGCCCTTCTTTTCACGACATCTGTATCTTTGGGGTAAATACCCAGGAGTGCAATGGCAGGGTCGTAGGGAAGCTCTATTTTTAATTTCTTGAGGAATCTCCACACTGTTCTCCAAAGAGGCTGCACCAACTTGCATTCCCACCAACAGTGGAAGAGGGTTCCCCTTTCTCCACATCCTCTCCAACACATGTTGTTTCCTGTTTTGTTAATTTTGGCCATTCTAACTGGTGTAAGGTGATATCTCAATGTGGTTTTCATTTGAATCTCCCTGAGGGCTAATGATGATGAGCATTTTTTCATGTGTCTGATAGCCATTTGTATTTCTTGATTGGAGATTAACTTTTCATCCAGGTTTGCTACAAGAAGGGGACATTGGCCGTTTCTGAATCCTTTGTGACATTGCTCTGTAGACACCGTCCTTATGTGATTTCGTAACATAATCGGGATCTTAACATGACCCTACAAGAGGTAATGGTAGGAGAATATTTTTTTCTTTGAACTCACGGGGCAATCCTTGAATCAGACAGCTGGAACTTTTCTGCCATCGGGTGGAGACAAACAGCCCCTCTTCTACTCCATCAGCTCTGTTCCCGCTCGCCCCGGCCTCTCGGAGAAGCAGCTACCGTCCTCCCGCACTCTGCCTCGAACCCTCAGCTGCATGATTCTTCATCTGCCCTTTCCGTTCTTTTCTGCCTAAGTGTGTAGTAGGTGCCTGTGGGAGACCAGGCCCCTGACATATATAGTTTCATCTACTCTGGGCCGGAGAGCACCCCCTTGGTGTGATCTGCCGCGGGAACGCTCTCTGCCACATTCGTCACTGGCCCAGTTTTGACAGGCTTCAGAACCACTCCAGCAGAGGCAGCTGCCGGCTCAGAGAAGGAAGCTCGGGAACCCCTGCTGCCTCCTCATGGGGGCCCTCTGGGGCCTGGCACTTCTCCTCTCCCCATCTGCTCACGCCCTCCCTTCTCTGTGTTCCAGCTTATGTAAGCCTCAGTTTACCAGCAGATCCCGGCCTAGCCAGCCTGCCCCGAAGCCCACAGTGGGCCCTAGGCTCTACAACACATGGAACAAAATCACACGGAGGAGGAACCAGCTGGCCCGTCTGGGTTCCACTGGCCCCAGGCTGGGCATGACCTGCAAACAGGGATGTCAGGGCCTCAAGAGGACGAGGACTGTCACAGACACACGGAAACCATGGGAGGTGCTCAGAGCAACGCATGGCACCAAGTCGAGCTTCCGTGTCCCGCGGCTGTTGTGGGACCAGAGTAGCTCAGTGTCTAATTGTGCCAAAGACCGTGAGCGTATCATTGGCCATAATTAGGAGATTTGGTAACATTTTCAATCGAAAAACCAATCGACTTTATTAGGTATAATGTGTACATGATATACTGCGTTCATTTGAAGTATAGGATTTGATGAGCTTGGCTGAGTGAAGATAGTCTGAACTGCATCATTCCAGAATGTTCCCTCCTGCCCTGGCCTGTCCACTCTCTCGTTACCCCCTACCTCAGACAGCCACTGATCTGCTTCTGTTCCTAGAGCTTCATCTGAGGTTTCTAGAATTTTATTTACATGAAATCATATCGTGCGTACCCTTGGGTCTGGCTTCTCTCCCTCAGGCTCATCGTTCTGAAATCCATCCATGGTATGGTGTGTGTCGGAAGTACGTTCCTTTTCCTGCGTTGGCCCATTGATTTGGCCCAGCAAGGGCTCAGCAGGGAAGGGCAGGGGTCGGCCCTGGGGTGGAGTCGTGAATGGCTGGGGCAGTCTGCCTTCGTCGGGCTGACCCACAGCCTCATGGGAAGTCAGACATCAAGCAACCAGCTTGTTATCTGACGACCGCCATCTTAAAGGCTACAAGGCCTTGAGCTATGGGGCCTTGTGAGGGCCAAAGAGGTAGGTTTGTGGGAGAAACAGCTGAGCCAAGATATGAAGGAGGTGTCCCCAGGACAAAGAGGTCAGAGCAGCACCTGGTGGTTGGACAGGCCTGGAACAAGTTCTGAGGGGAGGAGAGGAAGCTGGTGGGTAAGTAGCGTAGAACGGTGCGTGTCTTGGCAGAGTGTTTGGAATTATCTGAGTGACAGAAGGGTTTTTAAGCATAGATAAGGGGAAGACCTAAGGGGCAGTAATGGCCATGGGAGACCTACCAGTGAGAGGCTATTGCCATAAAATGGGGCAGAGCCAGTGGCAGTGTAAATTAGAGTTAGGTCACGAGGGCAAAGACAGAGGGATTTGCAGACCATTTAGGACATAGAATGCACTGAGGTTTAGGATCCCATAGCCAGGTGTTGGGGGGACCCCGATGCCTGGAGGAGAGCTGGCTGGCAGTGTTCCCTGGGCTTCTTTCCTATTCTGGTCAGCCCAGGTGGCCAGAGCACATACCACAGACAGTGGGTATCCACTTCCATTTCTCACTACTCCGGAGGCTGGGAAGTCCAAGATCAAGGTGCCAGCTGATCCAGCGTCTGGTGAGGCCCCACTCCCTGGTTTGCAGATGACCACCTTCTCCCTATATCCCCACATAGCAGAGAGCAGAGAGAAAGGAAAGCGAGCTCTCTCTTGTCTTCTTATAAAGACATAAACCCCATCATGGGGGCTCTACCCTCATGACCTAACCACTCCCAAAGGCCCACCTCCTAATGCCACTGCCTTGGGGATTTGGGCTTCAGTATAGGCATTCGTGGTGGAGGTGGGGGAGGGGGACAGACACATAAATATTCAATCCATAAAACTCCTTCACCTCCTGTCTCGGATTTCTCTGTTGCTCTGTCTGGAAGCCCAACCTCTCTGTGACAGCAGCCGTCCATCCTTCCTAATCACCATTCCTGGTTGGGCTGTGGCTAGAGCCCAGCCCAGCTCTTCACCTCCTCCTACTGGAGGCCAGCTCCTGCATGCAGGTTCCAAGGCTCGAGAATGAGACTTTCTGGAAACTCCAGGGCTCTGGATTCACTCTGTAATGACACACGATCTCCCCCCCACCGGAAGTATCAAAAATAGCTCAATGGCCCCAATGGCTTCCTCTCCACCCAGCTCCAAGGCTAAAGCTCTCATGGAAGCTTCAGTCCAGTGGTTTCACTCCAGGCCTCAGGGGACCCTAACCTTTGGTCTACTCTCCTGGGTTCCCTCACTCCTATCCTGTTGCTTCAGCTCTGGCCCTTGCCACTAACCCCAGACATTTCCCTCTGTTGACTTTATCCATTAACCCATCTTCCAGAGTTGCCACTGGACACTGCCCTTGAGATGTTTGGTCTCATGCCCTGTACCCCACAGGGCCATACTTGTTCCATGTTGGCACTTCCCTGAGCCACAGACCTTGAAGCCTGAGGCAGCCAGGAGGGAAGGAAGAGAGTGGCCTCTCAGTGCAGGGTGCCCTGGCACCAAGCTTACCCGGACCGCTGTTGATGGCTTGGCCTCTGACGCCCAGCCCTGCTCTGCTCCATTGTCCTGGCCAAGGGCACCTCTGTGGTCCAGCTGTGCCTCCAGCTCCTTGACCTCTGCCTCCCGGCCTGCTGCTGAGTCCTACTGCTCCTTTACCCTGAGGACCCCGGACTCCTCTTATAACCAAGAGGGCACGTAACCCGGCTGACCCAGTCAGAGATCCATACCTGGGAAGACCATGTGAGCCCAGGCTCACATACACACGGAACACTCAGGGTTTGGCAGACAAGGATTGAGCAGGAGTCAGAGACACACAGTCTCATTTTGTCTGCAATTCTGCATAATAGCCAGCTTCATGATATCCTTTATATGGAATTTCACTTCACGGCTCAAAATTATCTACTTAATTACCTGCAGCTTCATTCGCCACGATGAATGGCTTTGTGCCACTAAGGTGACACCTGGCAACAGTTGTTTATTTATGGGAAGCTGATGGTGGCTACACGAGGAAGCCAAATGTTCCCACGTGTTTATAAATCTGATCAAAGATGTAAAACATGGATTTTTAACTAAATGCCTTAGACAGGCCAAAGCCGCAGGCCAAGGAAGCCACTTTTCACTGGATGCTCCCAAGCCAGGTGATGGTCCAGGTTCCTGGAAGCTGTCCATCTCGTGACCCCTCTTCAGCCCCGAAAGCAGACCTCACATCCAACCAGGTGCCCTGCTATTTTGTTTTCCTGCTAGCACAACATGAATGCAAGTCTACTTCAGGATATTTAATGCTTATAGTTAAACTGATTTCTTTGAAGAGGAAAGACTTATTTGCATGCGAATGCAAATAGAACAAATGTTACAGGGCGCTGGAAGAAGGAAGGAAGGAGTTTACCATTTGTCAAGACAGCGATGGCGACACCTCGTTTTCCACATAAAAGCCCTGGATTGGTTCTTCCGTGTTGATGTAGCACTTAACAATTTGCTGGGGCTGCCACAGACGTGACTGCTTTATACCCAGAGTGTTTCGATGATGTGGCGTTGCTTCCTGGGCTAAGTGACAAGGACTCCGCCAGGGAGTCAAGGGACATGCTCCTGACTAGCTGGGCTCCAAAGCCAGTCCCCATTCAAGCCCAGGCGAGCCTTTTCCACCAGAAACAAATCCTTGATTCTCACTCCCGCCTCCCAAGGGACAAGAGGCTAGAGAAGCACTTTCTAAGTAATTCACTCACTACATGTTGGAGGAAGGGGATCAGGACCCAGGTGGTGGACTCATGACTTTTGATCCTAAAGAGGCTGGTGCTCGATCCTAATGGGAAGCCGGGGTTGTATTACTCGACACACCGGGCTTGCCAGAACCCGAGACTTTTTAAAAATAGGAAGGAAATATTATTTTTCCTGGTCACCATTTAGAAAGAACTCAACTTGTTTTCCACTGACATCACTAAAAATGCCATTACTGAGCTAAAAACAAACAGAAAATGTTTGATTCTAATGGGAGCTCGTTCCCAGTCGAGGGTGAAAGCAAATAGTGCACACACAGTGGTAGGTCTGGGATGCTCAAGCCAGAGGGGACCAGCGAGACCACCTTGCCACATGTTCCCATTTGATAGATGGGCACACTGAGGCCCAGATGCCAGAATGGCTGCCTGAGACTAGGTGCTCTGGCAGGTGGAGAGCTCCTGGGGGCTCCCATCCCAGAGTGGAGGGAGCACTTGCTCACTCTGTTGGAAGAAATGTGTAAGGAAAGCTAGCATGTTGTGGGTGAGGGAGCAAGGCTGTGTTTCTCGGTCAAGGACCTTACAAAACTCTGCACATTCCTCATCCATCTGTGAAGGGCCAGGTTTGCTTCCGTATCATATTCATGATGGATTTGCTTATTTAAACGAACACCATGAGGCTCGGGCGAACACGGTGGAAAAACTTGTGTGTAAGGAAAGGCGATCTGTACGTGAGGAGGAGGGAAACGAGGGGGCAGGAAAAGGAAGAGGGGAGACTGGGGAGCTCAGGGACCCAGGATGCCGAAAGCCTCTCTGAGGGGACCTCCTGGGGCAGAGACAAGCTGCGGCACTTACAAGGACTGCCCTGTATTTTCACAATATGTAGGACATCCTTGCCTGGAAAAGTCTTCCTCCTTCCTCAAGGAGCTGCACACGCTAATGAGTTTAGTGTTACCAACCAGACTTTTTACAGAAGAGTTTGTGTGCCCGACGCCCCCCCAACCACCTGGTATCCTCTTCACCACCCTTGAAACCCAGCCCTCCCTCCTCAGGTATTTGCATCCCCAATGTTCTCAGCAAGGCCTCCTATAACTGACCTCTTGCAAACCAATCCCCATTCCTTTATTTTTTTTTAAGATTTTATTTACTTATTCGAGATAGAGAAAGCATGAACCAAGTTGGGGGGAGCAGCAAGCAGAGGGAGAAACAGACTCTGCGCTGAGCAGGGAGCCTGATGCGGGACTCAATCCCAGGACCCTGAGATCATGACCGGAGCCGAAGGCAGACCCTGAACGGACTGAGCCACCCAGGCTCCAATCCCCATTCCTGACATTCTTCTATCTCCTATATGTGCTTTATTTTTTAATTAAGCAGTAATCACTGTTTATTTCTATTTATTTATTTATTTTATTTTATTTCTTGCCTTTCTGCGTTAGCATGAGAGCCCTGGGAAAGCAGGGGTTGTACGCTCATTTTCTCTATTGGATCCTTGTAGAACTGAACCCACCACATGGGCTGCATTTAGAAACTTCCATTTTCTAAAGTACCGTCCTATATAGATGATGGCAGAAATATTTAAAACATCCTTTTAAACACATGGCTGAGATTATAGCAATAAGTACAGATCTGGGAGCCTTGGAATCTGTGTTTTTTGATCCCTGGTGGCTGAGAGCAGGATCGGTAGAGAGATGGGTGGAGAGAAGAAGACACAGCCAGGTGTCTGGTCAGGCTGGGAGGTCAAGTCAGGAACCCTCATTTCTGAAGGGTGACAGCTCTCATAGGTAACTATGAGAAAAAGCCCACCCTGCAGAGGAATGTGGAAGAGATGGTGTCTCCTTTTGCCTTGGTTCAGAGATAAGCAGAAAAATGTAAAAGACATGCCTCCTGAAAATTCATAGCTACTAGCCAGCACTCACAGATTTCGAGTCCAAGTTCCCATTGTATGAATGGCCTTAAAACTGCCAAAAAATATCTAAAGTGATCCCAGATTGGTCCTTCCTCCAGATCCTGGCAGAAGGAAGTATACAGTCTTCCCAGGGAACACAGCTCTAAGAAATCCAAGGGACTTGAGCTCACAGTCAAAGGTCACTAAATGAAAATAAACAAAGAAACAAACAAAAAAGACTCTTAAGTACAGAGAACAAACTGGTGGTTGTCAGGGTAGGGGGGAGATGGGCAAAACAAATAAAGGAGATTAAGAGTATACGTCTGGGTGGCTCAGTTGGTTAAGCAGCTGCCTTCGGCTCAGGTCATGATCCCAGGGTCCTGGGATCGAGTCCCACATCGGGCTCCTTGCTTGGCAGGGAGCCTGCTTCTCCCTCTGCCTTTGCCCGCCTCTTTGTCTGCCTGTGCTCGCTTGCTCTCTCTCCCTGTCTCTGACAAATAAATAAATAAAAAATCTTAAAAAAAAAAAAAGTATACATCTTCCGAAGAGCTCTGAGTAATGTAAAAAATTGCTGAATCATTATATTGTGCATCTGAAACTACATAATACTGTATGTTTTTTAATTAACTTTTTAATTTTAATTCCAGTAGAGTTAATAATATAGAGTATTACATTAGTTTTGGGTGTACAATATAATGATTAATCGATTCTATATGTTAATCAGTATTCATCAGGATAAGTGTACTCTTTTTTTTTCCAATTTATTTATTTTCAGAAAAACAGTATTCATTATTTTTTCACTACACCCTGTACTCTTAATCCCCATCACCCCTCCCCGCCGCCACCTCCCTCTGGAAACCATCAGTTTGTTCTCTATGGTTCCCTCTGGTTAAGAGTGTGATTCTTGATCTCTCTCTCTCTCTTTTTTACTTTGTTCATTTGTTTTGTTTCTTAAATTGCACATATGAGTGAAAACATGAGTGAATCTCTGGCTGACTTACTTCACTTAGCTTTATACTCCCTAGGATCTAGGGATCCATGTTGCAAATGGCAAGGTTTCGCCATTTTTTTATGGCTTTCTTTTATGGCTACATAATATGTGTGAATTAATTCCATATATGATTATTATGTAGCCATATATATATCCATTAGATATGAATGTAACATAGCCATATCAGATATATACACATATATATGGAATGCTAATTCAAAAGGATACATGCACCCCTGTACATATCTCCATTCATCTGTCAATGGACATTTGGACTGTTTCCACAATTTGGCTATTATAAAATAAAACTGCTAAAAACATAGGGGTGCATGTATCCTTTTGAATTAGCATTTTTGTATTTTGGGGGTAATTACCCAATAGTGCTATTACTAGATCATTGGGTAGTTCTTTTACCTTTTTGAGGAAACTTCACACTGTTTTCCAGAGTGACTGCACCAGTTTGCATTCCCACCAACAGTGTAAGAGGGTTCCTTTTTCTCCACATCTTCGTTAACACTTGTTGTTTCTTGTGTTTTTTATTTTAGCAATTCTGACAGTTGAGAGGAAATATTTCATTGTGGTTTTTATTTGTATTTCCCTGATGATGAATGATGTTGAGCAACTTTTTATGTGTCTCTTAGCCATCTGGATGTCTTTGCAGAAATGCCTGTTCATGTCTTCTGCACATTTTTAAATTGGGTTATTTGTTCTCTGGGTATTGGGTTGTATCAGTTCTTTATAAATTTTGGATACTGACCCTTCACTGGATATGTCATTTGCAAATATCTTCTCCCATTTTGTAGGCTACCTTTTAGTTTAGAAGATAATGCTGTATGTTAATTATGCTTCAATAACAAAATAATTCAATAAGGTTCTATTTACTAGGAGTGACTAATCAAAAAGCAAAATAGAAAAAAATCATACTCATAAAAAAGAAAAAAAGGAAAAATAAATAAATAAAACCAAAGACCTAGAGACTGAAGAAGATGAATAAAGTTTTCATTTCAGTGAATTGCATGAAAATCTGCAGTTCAAGTTTCTACCCTGATACATTTCCTTTTTTTTTTTAAGGTTTTTTAAAGAAGATTTTATTTATTTATTTGAGAGAGAGGGAGAGAATGAGCAGGGGGAGGGACAGAGGGAGAAGGACAAGCAGACTCTCAGCTGAGCAGGGAGCCCAATACAGGGCTCCACCCCAGGACCCTGGGATCATGACCTGAGCTGAAGACAGATGCTTAATGACTGAGCCACCCAGGTGCTCCCACTCTACTCCATTTGTAATAAAAACTGAATTGCTTTGGATTTTTTAAAAATAATACTTTTAAGGTTCAGGAGATCTAATATAAGTATACCTTGCATTAATATAGTATTTTACACTTTACAGAGAACTTTCACATATATTATCTCATTTAACTCATAAAACAATGCTAATGCTTCATGCTATCATTTAAATTTAGGATTTAAACAAAATTGGGAAGAAAAAAATGTTTAAGTCACTAAATATATGAGTAAACAAGCCACTGCGAGGGAATCAGTGGACGCTACAAACTACAAAATAAGCATTGGAAAAACAACAAGTAGGATCATCATCAGGTACAGAAAACAAACTAAGGAAATTATGTTTAAAGAAATAAAAGGGAATATCAGAAAAATATAGAACCACAGAACAAGAGGCCATAAGATCACTAGGCAGATCCTAAAAGGACCAAATATAACTTTTAGAAAGGAAAAATAAAACTGATATTACTAACTCATAGCATGAGTTAAATAGCAAATAAGACACAGCCAAGGAGAGAATTAGTGAAGTGGTAGATGGATACCAGAAATAGCACAATAAAGGAGAGAATAAGAGAGAGATGGAAATCTGAAAAGGAAGTTATCAAGAGAAATAAAGGATAAAGAAAGAAGATCCAAAATACATGTGTTTAAAATATCAGAAGGATATCACAGAAACAGTGGAGAAAAACCACTATTTATGGAAATAATGGCCAAGAATTTTCCAGGACTGAAGAAAGATACCAATATTCAGATTCTTCAGACTCAGCAATACCAAGGAATCCCATGCATAACAAATAAAAAGAAATGCACTACCCAGACAGATTGCAAAGTCCTACCTAAAACATACCCTCCCTCTGCTCCAAAGATACTAAAAGTTCCTGGACAGGATAACATACTACTGACAAGGGAGTAACAATTCAATGGCATCAACAATAATAGTATCCAGAAAACAACAGAATGATACTTTCAGTCTCCTAAGAGAAAGTGTCTGTCATACAGGACTAAATAGGCTAGTAACAAATGAGGCCAAATATTCGTGTCTTACTATCCAAAGATTTATTTCATGCGTACCACCAGTATCCCACAAACTAGGTGACCCTATAAGGCAACGTCCCACTAACTCCGGACTCATGAATCCAGGTTTCCTACATCTCATGTCTCCACCATCTCAGCACATGTCTTGCAGAACCAACAAAGAAGGGGAGGAGAAAACTAGAGTCATGCTGGATATTCTCACTGTCTCAGCCCAGAAATGACACGGGACTTCTGTTCACAATGCATTGGCCATAACTAGTCACATAGCCCCTATCCAGCTGCAAAGGAGGATGCAGGGGTCTGTGTGTGTGGTGGGGGAGGAAACATGAATATTCCGGGAGCATTACCTCCTGCCACTCTTTCAAGAAGAAAAGCAAAGTAAAAACATTGTCAGATAAACCAAAGCTGATACAGTCTATTACCAACAGATTTTCTTTAAAGGAACTTCCTACAAAGGATATAATTTAGGGATTGGGGAAATAATCCTCTGAAAAGTTCCCAGGGACAAAAAGGAACGTAGACAAATGAATGGCAGACGTCGGGGGAAAGTCCACATAATTATCAACTGTATGAAACAATAGCAATGGCGCTTACTCTGTGAGGTTAAAAAAAGGCTCAAGCTGGACTCCAAACCCTGGAGTTTGGAGCATGATCCTGGAGGGGCATGATTGACATTGCAGGGCTTTATGCATCTTATAGTTTCCTCTGAGTGTTCTAGAGAAGTCTATTAAGTTGAATATAGACACTGACGTATCTAGGGTAACTACTAAAATCATGGAACTAAAAATGCATAACTTCCAGGGCATAGAGTGTGCAACTCTTGATCTCAAGGTTGTAAGTTTGAGTCCCACACTGAGTGTAGAGATTATTTGAAAATAAAATCTTTACAAAAATAAAATAAAATAACGTGCATAACTTCCAAACTGTTGGGGGTAGGGATACAATTAACCCAACAGAGATCAAGAAAGAATGGGGATGGGGAGATGGGCTGACAGGAAAGATAAAACAAGTAGTACAAAATAAGATAGTATAAGTGAATAAAAATACATCAGTAATCAAAACACATGGCCAAATTCAAACTAATAGACAAAGATGATCGGATCATGTTTATTTAGACCCAGGAATATCCTATCTGAGAGCTCTATCTGATCATAATAATGAATACACACTTGTCCTATGTGCCAACCACTATTCTGAGTGCCCTAGAGATGTTAATTCATTTACTCCTCGTAGAAGCCCAATGGGACAGGCGCAGTTTTGATAAGAAAACCAAGTTCCAAAGAAATTAAATACTATAACTTGAGCAGCAAAGTGGTGACTTGAACCCAGGTAGACTCCTCCTAGAGTCTGTACTTTTTACCCCTGTATCATACCACCTCTTTCTTACTGAAGGCCCCAGAAAGGAGGAAAGCAAAATAACAGAGAAAGATATATCAGGTAAAGATTAGCCAAAAGAAAGCCAGCATAATGACATTTATATTAGACTTCCAGGGGAAAAAAAAAGTATTATTGAAGATAAAGGGATAAAAAGTACAATTCACTAGAAGCTTTAATAGTTTCAGACTTGTATGTCCTTCATAACATCATTTTAAAATACCCAGAGTAAAAATTGACAGAATTACAAAAAAGGTTGACGAGTACACTGTCAGAGTGGGACACTGTGTCATACCTCTCTCAATAGACAGAAAATCAGTAAGGATGCAGAAAATTTGAACAAGTTTGATCTGCGGGAGACATATGGAACATACTCCCCAACAACTCAAGAATACACATGCTTCTCCATGTGTACATGGAACATTCATAAAAACTGATCACAGAGTAGATCATAAAACATCGCTGAAGAAAGTTCAAAGAGTCGTCATCTGTACCGCGGTTCCTGACCACAATGCAATTACCTTAAGATCAATAATAGTTTGCAGCTAAAAATAGTGCCTTGATCAGAGGACAACAGCTTAGAGGAAGGATGTGTGAGGTGAGACCCAGGAAGCAGGGCCGAGCATGAGAAAGGGGGATGGATTCTAGAGATGTTTCTAATATCAGCAAAGGAGTTGAAGACATCACTGAAGTTTATAGCTCAGGCAACCCGAGGTTGGCACAGCCATTAATCAGGAACTAGGGAGAGCTGAAGGAGAAGAGGTTTGAAGGGAGAAGATAAAGTGATGTCAGCTACTGCAAGGAGACGAGGCAGGATGAAGGTTTGAAAACAGAGCATCAACGCTGACTTCAGCGAGAGCAGTTTCATTAGTGAACGGAGTGGCGGGGGCTCAATCCAGGCTGCTCCAGCCTGAGGAATGAATGAGAGGGGAGGCAAGCAAGTCAGTCAGCGTGGGACTGTCTCCTAAAAAATGTAAGAAGGAAAGAAAAGAGGATCCCAAGGACGGAACGATTTATTATCTGTGTTTGTCTACAGTTTTGAATGGGAAGGACAAATGGGAAGACAGAAGGAAAATGGCTAGCCCCAAAGGGGGTCCGGGATCACCTCTAAGGCTTTCCTGCCATCCCTGCGGCTCATGGTCTACTTGGCCCTTAAACTCGTGAGTGGCTGTGGGGCTGGAGGGGTGTAGCCAACCCCACTCATTTGTCCTCCACCATCACCATATTCCATTGCCGGCCCCTCCCCCTCAACAGACCTCTGCCATTTCTAGGTCCCAGCTCTTGGAGTCACGCCTGACACTCGCGACAACACCCCCATGTCTCAGGTGCCACTGGGCTTCGCTGTGAGGGAAAGGAAAACTCCAGAGTGACATGGGGTGAGGTGAGACACTGTCCGGAAGGACAGCGGCTCTGTTGTGTCCTTGGGAACACACACTACTCTTTCTGGTCCTCACTGGTCCTTTTTAAAACTACAATATTGAATGGATTGCAGATGGGGGGGGGCAGGAAAATTCTTGCGTTAACGTATGCAGGCAATTTAAAAACGGCATTGTGTCAGAGCCAAGTCTAACATACAGCTAAAATTAAGGCTGCATCTATTCGATTTCCTCTTTTGTAGTAGCAGGATGTTAGGGATATTATGTTGGAGGATAATGAAACTACAGTGTGCCACAGAAGAGCCCAAAATTGTTATAATTACCACTGTAATTGTTAGTCAACCCCTTAATGCAGGAACACAATGGAGCCAAATTATGTTACCTTAAAGTGGTGATCGGATTCTTCTCCCATTTCTTTGTGCCATTGTCTCCCTTCCCATGCTCCTGTTCTGTGTTCCCCCTCCTTTCTCTCCTCTTAGTCTCCAGAGCTTGCCCGGGGATCTATCTGCACCCCCTGCCAGACACACAGCTTCCCTCTCGGAGCCCCTCCTGTCTTTGCCTTTGTCAAGGCTTGCTCACAGCCTGTTTAAATAATTTTATTCTTATTAAAATTTAATATATGTACATTGTATACATTTTATGACGTACATTCATCGTAGAAAAGCAAAAGGAAGAAAATAAGAAATCGCTACTAATCCTCACCCCCCAGAGATAGCCACTGTAGGTTAACACTGCTGGGCACCTAATTTTCTTCTTTCTCCGTGCATTTTATATGTGCGTATGTATAAAATGTAATCGATCCTAACTGGCCTTGCTAAGAAAGACCCTTGGATGTATATTTGAAGTAGATAAAACTTGGGAGGGTCCCATCCTGCCACCCCACCCGTGGGAGTCCATGGGGAAGCTGCCGTACGTGTCCCGAGCAGGGAAGACGCTGCTCTCAGAGGGAGGAGGGAGAAACAGAGAGAAGGAAGAGTGAATGGCCCACGGCTGCACGCTGTGTGACCTGCTCATGACCCCTCCAAATCCTGCCCCAAGTCTGCTGAATTCCAAAAAGCCGGGTGTGAGTAACTTCTGGGTTGTGGAAATGGAAGAAGGGCCCAGGTCCACATCAGTAAACAGGGGCTGAGGCAGCCCTTGAGAAAGACAGAGCCCCAGGGCAAAGATCTGAAGGATGCTAAGCCCCTGCCCCCTTCTGCATCCCCGGAATGGGCAGCCGTCTCAGAGGGAGGATGAAAGGATCCCTGGTTCTTCCATCCAGCACCCAGCAGATGGGGAAGCCACCTGCCGTCTTCCCGTATGCACACGTGCACATGCGTACACACACACACACACACACACATTTTTTTCCTGCAGAAACCAGGATCCTATTACTTATAATTTACAAATGATTACAATTGTGATGATTAGCCTTGCCTCACCTATGCATACGTACGCTGTGATCCAAGTCTACACAGGCAGTCCCCCCTCTGCGAGCAGAAATGCAGGGCTGGAAAAACGACCGTTTTGCCAGCCAAAACTGTGCAAACGATCTCAATAACCAATGAGAAAAGTGTGATTGTTGAGTGACTTTTAAAAAATTTCGTGAAAACGTCGAAAGCTCTCTTGCTGTTGGCTTTAAATGTATAGGGAAATGAAAAACCGGTAAAAACTTGTATTGATTTAGCACACGGTAACTTAAAACATTAGAACCACTGGCCGGGTGTTTTATTTCTTTGTAACAAACTTCGGAAGAGGAGGCTGAAGAGCCCCTTATTATCACACTGCTTCTATGTGACACCGTGAGTCTTATAACTTACCAAACTGAGTACATCTTTTTGATGCTTTGGCCCAGTGTCATCTTCCCTTCTAAGTCTGGATCAAGCCCCAGTGGTTTGTCTTTTGTGCTTTCAAGGTCATGGAATATCTCTGAGAGCTCCTTTAACGGGAAGTCTCTGCCAGTGTCGCTTCCTTGTGGACATCATTTGGACCTCTCCCATATGGTTGTGCACCACAGACCTAGGCCTGCTCCTCTAACGTCACTCTGCTGGTGGCATTCACAGATCTTCTAATCTTCCATCGCAATCTTCCATTCCAGTTTCGCTTCCTTGCTGCACTTTCGTCTTTGTTGGTCAAGTCCTTCTTTCAACTACCCATTTTGGTAAAATGGCACAAGGGGTCATGGCTGGGCGACGAGAAGGCAGCACTGCTGGACCTCTGCTGTCTGTGTGTAAATGGAGTTGCTGAGTAACAGATATGTGGTGATCAGCTGCCCACAGACTTTGAAGGCCATGGCATGGCTGGTCACTGGTCATGATGGGCTTCTGTCATTTACTTAGTAACCAGCTGTGAAGAGCTACTGTATACAATTACTCATAATTGATGCAGGTGGTAACTGGAAGGTTACCACTAAATTGTGTGAGTGAAAGTCGAGCATATCAGAACCATGCAAAGCAAGGACTGTATGTACAATGTATTGTCTATGCTTAGGGTAGAAGAAGTCAAGCTTAACTTAGAATTCTTCGTTCATTTACCACATGGGAGTCTCCTCTTGTCTCTTGTTTCTATTTTTTCCCTCCCCAGTTTTGTCTTTTCTCTCTTGTTTTGAGTCATCTGCTCTCTCCCCCTACCCCATCTCCCTTTCTTAGGTTTCTTGTCTTCCTGCCTTTGTTTGGGACACCTGAGAAATCACGTTCCAGGGAGTGAGTGGACTGGCAGGTGGAACCCTACCATCCTCATGAGTTGAACACACTGGACTTGTCCCCTGAAGAATGAAACATGGGCGCCTAACTCCCTAAATTAAAGGCACAAAATAGTGTCCAATCCAATGAAATCAAGAGCTAGACACCACTGTCAATGGACTCTTTCCACATATCATCACTGTGATTCTATTTGTAGAAGAACACACTGGAAGGATGCCATTCATCATTCTGCTGAGAAGTGAGTACAAAAATGGCAGAGGAGAGACACAGAGGACTAGAGGGGTCTTACGGTGTGTACTACATAGCAGGAAATGGGAGGGACGGCAAATGCAAACTCTTAGTTCCTCTCTGGGGAGTGAGAAATCAGCAGAGTGAGGTATTCTTGAGGACAAGCCCCCTCTTTGTTCCACAAACTCATTCTGTAGTTATTCTGAGCATCTCGTCCTTAGTACAGAGGGGACGTTTCTCCAGGGTTGATTCTACAGAGAAAGCACTCCTGGTTCGACTGCACTTGGTGATAGAAGCCGGGGTTGTTCTCATTTCTTCAGGGCAGGCATTCTGTAGGTCATCTTTTATAAAATAAAGAAAATTACCCCAAGGGACCCCCCATAAGGGTAGTCAGTTAGCAACCTTAAAACCTCTTGGGAGAAAACAAGCCATTTGATTTATAGAGTACAGGCTAAGTAGGTGAGGAGTGGAGCCAAATGTCTCTCTGAAGCCCGATCGATCTCATAAACTCCTGATATGCACTGAAACAACCAGGCTAGACACAGAAGGTGTTTGTTTTGCTCTGATAATAGGCTACCCCAGCAAACCATTTGGCGCCTGCTTCGGGGAGCTGGTGGATCAGAGGCAGAAGCTCAAAGTATCTGGGAGGAATTCAAGAAGATTTGAAGAGGAAAACAAAAGCTCCTCATGCGTTAAATCCCAGCAGCAATCTGACTTGGGCTCGTTATAATTCTGCCTTCACCTGCTTCCAGTGATCTCCTTCCTGGGGGAAAAAAGGAATCAGAGACAGCTGATGCCCTGTGAAGTTATTCTAAATGCAAAACCGACAGACAGAAGGCTTTCTACAATGCACAAGAGATATGCATCACCCCCCACAAGCACTCTGCATTTTGCTTAATAGCTACTCTCCTGACCCCTCCTTTAGATGGCCCAAGCCGGGAGAGAGAGGCCTGCGAAGGTGATCCCAGTAATGTGATACTCCTTCCTTGATATTTGGGGCATTGGGCAGGAAACACCTTTGGCAACATAGCCTTCTCCTCCTATGAGTTCAGAAGTCATTTTCTCCAATTCAGAAAGAAAGAACGAAAGGAAGGAAGGAAGGAAGGAGGGAGGGAAGGAGAAAGGAAGGAAGCAAGCAAGCTGGAGGTAGGGGGATGGAGGACAAACAGTCTGACAGAAAATGTTTTCTGCTTTATAAATTTCTTTATATGAAAAAATTGCAAAGGAAGAGCCATTAAGTCATAAGCAAAACTTTAATGGCTCTATCTTTGTTTAAATTAAACAAAATTGATTAGATTATAGATGACCATAAAGATGGAGACTGCAAGTGTCTGGAAACATCTGATTTTCTTACTCACTTAAAGGTCGTGGTTCTTAGTGGTCCATGGATCAACACCATTAGCGGTGGATCTCATTAAGAATGCAAAATCCTTAACTTTACCTCTGGAAGTACTAAATCAGTACTCAGGGAAATAGCATCCAGGAATCCGCATTTATTTATTTGACAGAGAGAGATCACAAGTAGGCAGAGAGACAGGCAGAGAGGAGGAAGCAGGCTCTCTGCTGAGCAGAGAGCCCGACGTGGGACTCGATCCCAGGACCCTGGGATCATGACCTGAGCCAAAGGCAGAGGTTTTAACCCACTGAGCCACCCAGGCGCCCCCAGGAATCTGCAATTTTAATGCTGTTATGCTCACTCAACATTGACACCTGCTGGGGCGCCTGGGTGGCTCAGTGGGTTAAGCCTCCTACTTTGGCTCAGGTCATAGTCTCAGGGTCCTGGTGATGAAGTTCTAGAACCTGGGCGAGGTTCGGTGGGCTGAGGTCCGGAGCCGCTGACCAAGACAGAATTCTTGAGACATCTTTGGTGCAAAATGGTGGTTTATTAAAGCATGGGGACAGGGCCCGTGGGCAGAAAGAGTTGCTGCCCCGGGTTGTGATATATGGCAGGTTATGTACCTTGCCTTTGGGGGAAGGTGAGGGGAAGGGAAGTTTCAACGGAGCTTTCATATGCTAAAGAGGGCCTACAAGTTGCCGGGGATACTGGAGGTCTTGCTATCAGTGTTGTCTTTTGGCAAGCCATTCACATTTCTGCGATCAAGCGTGTTTGTTAGTGAGATTTGGGTTTAGAAGAAATTTAACTTTATTTAGGGCTTGAGGAACTGAGTTATTTGCCTCTGGAAATTGTGCTATTGATAAGGTAACTTCTTTGTTTGTAGATCTCTAGGACATTTGGAAACCAAGGAGACTCTGTCCTGCAGGATTGTGATTTCTGCAAGTTAACTCTTTGTTCCTTATGGCGGTCAGGGGTGCCTGAGGAATGTCACACACATTGCTGAGGGGAGCGGGTGGAGGGCGGGTGCAAGGTGCCAGCTTTTGCTTTGTCTTCAGCCAGCCTCCTGCTCCCTCCTCACTGGGACCAAGCCCCGCATAGGGCTCTCTGCCCAGTGGGGAGCCTTCTTCCTTCCCTCTCTCTCTGCCTGCCTCTCTGCCTACTTGTGATCTCTCTGTCAAATAAATAAATACCACTGACACCTGCTGCTTCAGTTGCTCAGGCCATGGCGATGGCCAGTGCTTGGGACACTATCAGGAAACCCACTACTTATATCAGGACCAGTTCCATTACTCGACCTCTCTGCTTTTAGCAAGACCTTCTTTGTATACAGAGTTGTAGTAACAGCCTTAATAATAGCCTTTGGGCCTTAGATCTGCTTTCTAGATATTCGTAGATCAAATACACTTCACTTAGGATGATGAGACTCTCACCCACGTGCCCAGCAGGCTGTGGCTTCTCATGCTGAAGGAATAAATGTGTGTGAGTGGGACTGGACAATTGTCCCCAGGAACCAGACTCATGTTCAACTCTGTCGAGAGGTTCTTGTCCTGGTGCCAGGGTGACCAACAGTCCCAGCTTCCCTGGGGCTGAGGGGTGTCCCAAGGCAGAGAACTTTCAGTTTTACAAACCAGGAAAGTTGAGGTAAACTGGGAGTTGGTCACCCTATATGCTGGAACTATCACACTCTACCAATTTCACCAGAGACTGAGAAACCCCTGTCCCAATTTATTTATTCTACACTAAGAAATGTAATTGCCAAGTGTGTGATTAGTCAACTCAAAGTTTCAATGGAAAAGCCCACTTCAGATTTCGGTTATAAATCTCAGGGGGGATCCACCCATCTGAGCAATGGGCTCTAGATTAGGAGGGTCCCACAAACCCCCTTTGTAAGGACCTATTTAGAAACTGTCCCTGCTCCCCTTCCCCCAAGGGATTTACAGGTAACAAAGCCCAGATACAAAGGTGGGTCAGGCCAGGTGGAGACATCTGACCAGTGGGGAGCATGCATACTGTCTCCCTGGTTACCACGGAGTATAGGCCCCGCCCTTTGGGAGCCCTTTTGGCGCCAATCCCAATCAAGGTGTAATAGGCTGATTCAAATGTCTACTAGGGTAAATTGTAACTCAACTGGTCACCTAGCATCACTGTGGAGTTTCCAGTGTGTGTTACAATCTCATTGGCCACCTGTGCGTGGCCAGGCCCGACCGCATGGCCTTTGCCCTTAAAAGCTAGCCTGTGAAACAGAGATGGGTCGCCCTCTCTTGTAAGAGGTACGGCCCCGAACGTTCGGTTAGATTCCTAATGCTTGGCGCGAAATAAAGCTTTGCTTGCCCTTCGCTTTGTATCAGTCTCGTTCCTTTAATCACGGACCCATTATTGGGGCATAACACCTTAAAAGTCCTGATAATTCACTTGATTGACTTGCAGAACCCGGGAAAGCTTAATGAGAAAAGCTTCAACACAGAAATAGCCAAATGGAAGCGATACACGGGGTAAGCTTTAGGGGTGGCAGACACAGAGTTTCCCAGAGTTTCTGTGCCCTCTCACAGAATTCAGGGTGCCACCCTCCCCTGTATTCGCCATCCAGGAAGGTTTGCTTCAGTGTTTTTTTTTTTTTAATTTAAGATTTTATTTATTTATTTGACAGACAGAGATCACAAATATACAGAGAGGCTGGCAGAGAGAGAGGAGGAAGCAGGCTCCCTGCTGAGCAGAGAGCCCGATGCGGGGCTCGATCCCAGAACCCTGAGATCATGACCTGAGTTAAAGGCAGAGGCTTAACCCACTGAGCCACCCAGGTGCCCCTGCTTCAGTGTTTCTATTAAAGTTTCATTACGTATGGTTGGTTAAGTCATTGGCGGAGTGACTAAACTCCATCTCCAGCCCTTCTCCCAGGACTCGGGCTGGGGCTGCTAGTTCTAACTTCTAAGCACACAATGGTTCTTCTGGGACCAGCCCCCATCTGAAAACTCCGTAGAGCCTCCTCCCACCCCACCCCCACACACTTTGGGCCAAGACTCACCTCATTAGCATAAACTGCAGGGTGACTGAAAGTAACAAAAGACACTCCTCCCTGTCAGAAAATTCCAAGGGTTTTAGGAGCTGGGTGGGGGGGCAGGAACCAGGGACAAAGACCAAATGTGCTTTTTATTATATCACATTCCCATAACCACACAAGGAGAGACCAGCTCCGAGGGGACAGGAACACCTCGTCAGACGATTAGGCTATCCTGTTCCAACACAGGCTGGAAGGGCATTCAACATTTATCACACTTGCCTGCTTCTCTGACTCGGGTGCCATATTGCGCCTCCCAATGCGGTAAGAGTCAACACATCTCCACCATGGCAGCTTAGAAGCAAAGCCTCCCACTAGGAGATGCGTCAGGCTCAGCAGCAAAGCTCTTAGGACATCTTTGAGGGTAGAAGGATTTTCTGCAGCTGAATGATGTCATTCCTTTCTCCCCTGTCCTCCAATCCCCAGAGTTCATCGTGTCTAGCGTTAGCGTCTCCCTGACCTCCCACTGGCCTTTCTCAAGACAGGGTTTCAAATGGTTATATTGTCAGTGAGGAAAAAATTGGAAAATAAGCATAAGGTTAAAAAAGTTGTGAGGAAATACCAGATACAACGTCCTGCAGCCGCAGGAACTGATGTTTGACTTGGAATGACCTGGAAGGTGTTCACAGTACTATGTGAAGTCACGTGCTTCCAGAAAAGTCTGCGAAGAAA
The DNA here is from genome assembly GCF_020171115.1 of Neogale vison. NCBI lineage: Eukaryota > Metazoa > Chordata > Mammalia > Carnivora > Mustelidae > Neogale > Neogale vison. The sequence continues at coordinate 148,952,216 of NC_058092.1, read as the reverse complement.
TGTGTGTGGATGGTAATAGCTGTTATCCCCGGGATGATGGAATCAGAGTTGTTTCTCATTCTCTTCTCTACGCTTTCCTTTCTCTTCTATTTGTTTTTCCTACAATGATCGTGCATAAGTTTTATAACCGGGGGGAAATATATTAGTATATCAGGCAATACAGGCCATACAACTAGATGTGTTCTGACTTGTCCCTCACCTAGCCCTGCTGCCATGACTTTACTTCTGCTCTTTGGATGGCTGGCTTCCTTCTGGAGCCTCTTTCAGTGTGGTCTCACATGAGCACCCATTCCTGAGGTCACACTCTGCCCCTGTCCTCCTCTCCAGACCTCAGAGAAAGCCTGACTTCATACTGTACTTGCTCCCACCCTGCCCCCACTCCTGCAACAATTTGGCAAACGTTCCTCAGAGTCTGTTTCCACTAAATTCTGCCACACGAGGAAGCACTGTCAGGAGGAAATTAGACATGTAGGGAGGTAAATCAGTGAGTCAACAAAAATCCACTGAGTTTTCATGATAGATCCATCAGTGCAAGTATGAGTAGATCTTCTCACACCACCAGAGAGCTGGCCACAGTGATAATAGCGTTTCTGCAGGCCTGAAGGCCATAAGAAAACTGTTTCCAAAAAGACCTTATTTTCACAGGCAGTTTTCCCCCTTAATCAATTCAAGATCACGTTCAACAAGCACTTACTGAGCATGTATTGTGTACCAGTCCCTGGGGATGAAAAAAATTCATCCCATTCAATTCCATGACAGACACAGAATGGGCCAAATAAATGTGTGTTGAATTAAAAAAACAAATAAGAAAACAGGCTTACCTAAATCTACCCAGATAGCCAGAGACAAAAGAAAACTGGAAACCAAATCTCCTTGTAATCTGATAACCCAAACTTACACAACGGTTCAACTAATGACATCTCACCGATCTCGCTGCCACAGTGAGGACTCCTCTGGCATTCCCCACTTCCCTTCCGGGCAGTCCTGACAGGCCTCCATCTTTCTTCTGGCTAATGCCATGCACCCAAGTTCAGAAGACCTCGCTCTTCTGAGCCCGAGTGACTTCTTAGGGTCCTTGTCCAGATCCCATACCTGAAGATAGCTTTCCAAAGGTCAGGGACAGGATGATCTCCCTAGCCTTCCGTCCTTGAAGTCAGTGGTTCTCAGCGCCCCCCAGAGGACACTTGGTGTGTCTGCGGATCTTTTTTTGTCATCACAGCCCAGGATCCAGCGCAGCTGGCCTGTAGCGGTTAGAGTCCCGGAAGACAGCAAACGTCCAACCATGCACAGGACATACCCCGTAACAAAGACAAGTCCAACCCCACGTGTTAAAAATGCCGCTGTTGAGAAACCTGATCTGACACAAGCATCCCAAGATAGCTCTACAGATACTGCCTGACTTCGGTTTTCCCGCACCGCTCCTATAAATTCACTCTACTGGTCAAAACTCCCCCAACATATGTAGCCTAGAACCCAGTGCCATGCCCCAGGGACACTGTGATGTGGGCCGAGCACAGCCCTCTGCCACAGCGGTGGCAACAGGTCAATCCTTCAGGCTCTGTGGCCTGGCCCAAGTCCGTCACGGGCTCTGTCACTCACAAACCCTGGGACTCTGGGTGTGGCGATGAGCTTTAGTTTTACCCATCTTTGAAATTTTTCCAAGTAGCAAAAAATAGTGAAAAGGTATGAAATAGCCACCACCCCTTTTGAAGTATAAGAGACTTCTCAGAGGCCTCCTGATGGGCTTCCAGTGAGGGCTGGTCGCAACCCTGAGCCCAGTAAACACCAGCTGATGATAGCAATGCCGGAAGCCACCTAAGGGTCTCAACTCTCCTTTGAGGACTTGTTCATTTCTAAAACCAATGGTCTTTATGAGATTTTGGAGAGCTAAGCTGAAATCTTTTAACTGAAAAATGTAGTGCCCATAAGCCCGGCGTAGGTTGGTGGGGGTGGGAGGGGCACGACAGAACTACTAAGTAGGGGTACTAGTTCAAACCAACAAGCAACAGAAACTGGGAATTTTCTCTCTTGTTCTGTTTTTAAATTTAAATTAGAATTTCAAACACATTTCTGTACTGATTAATGTACTCGTGGTTTGCTCTTTGCCACATCAGCCGGGGCCCACGATCCGCAGCCCATCTGGGCGCTGTGAGGATGCCTGGCGTCCAGACCAGCGAACAGCATCTTCTGCTTAGCCGGGGGGCATCTGCCTGGCAAGGGCTGGGGCGGTAAGGCTTTCGAGCCTGTGCCTGTGCCTCTCGAGAAGCACCTGTTTTGCTCCGTGTAATCCTCCAACAAACAATATTACTAAGCTCCTGCAATAAAACCACATCTTGTCTTCACTTCCTACCCTGCCGACCACCTGGTCTTGTATCTGAAAAACTTCTAGATCCTTCATACAATAAAAACCCATTTTTCCCAAGCCAGGAGAGAAAAGGTAAACACAAAAAGATGAAGGCTACCCTTTGCTACAATAACCCTTGATGAAATGTAGATAATGCAAGAGGCAGAAAACTAAAAAACAAAAACAAAAACAAAAACAAAAAACCCAAAACCTCTTAATATCTTCAGGAAATATGAAAGCTCTTGGAAACTAAAACCAAGATATGAAAAATAGAAAATAAATGTAAAACCTTCATTAGCAAGATTGGAGGGTGAACTTGAGAATAAGATCCTAAGGAATTGAAATGGGACAACAAAACAAAACTGTGGCAAGTAGAAAAAGAGAGATTAGAAAGGAACAATCTAGGAGTCTCTATGTCTGAAGAAGAGAAACTAGAGAGAGAGAGAGATCTGCACAGAGAATCTGGTGAAGAGGAAATTTTCAAAGCCATGATATTTGGGACTGAGGGAGAGAAGCTTTAATTTGGAAGGGGAGACAGGGCACCCGTAATAATGAACCTCTAAGAAAGTGGGTGGGTCCGTCAGTTAAGCATCAGACTCTTGGTTTCAGCTCAGGTCGTGATCTCAGGGTCGTGGTATCGAGCCCCACGTTGGGCTCCGTGCTCCATGGGAAGTCTGCTTCAGATTCTCTCTCTTCCTCTCCTACTGCCCCTCCCCCCCAAAAAATAAATAAATCTTAAGGAAAAAAGTGTCATATCATCATTTAGAACTACCAGGCATAAGGAGGAAACTTCTAAAAGATTCCAGGTATGATGTGTATGTGTGTGTTGACATATAAAGGGTTTTTTTTTTTTTTTACATCAGAACAGCATTGAACTTCTTAACAGCACAACTGAAAGATAGAAGATAATGATACAACACCTTTAATATTCTGAGGAACAATGACTTTGAGCCACAATTCTACCCTCAGGCGAACTATTAATCAAGAGCAAGGGTAAGAGAAAAACATTTTCCGAAAACCAAAAACTCAAGTGTTTTACCACCAATGTACTTTCCTTAGGAAGATGTGCTTCAGCAAAAGAAGGAAATTAATCAAGAAGGAGGAAGATGGCACCTAGATAACAGATGATTCAACAAAGGGAATGGCCAAGGGATATCTCAGGGTAATATTCAGCTTTCAGACTGTGGGGGGGGGGGGGTTGGAACTCTCTGGGAGGAATTCTCCAGCAGGAGCCCCAAATGGAATCTCTGTATTTGAGTACACATAAGTAATGTTATTGATTTTGAATTCTTTTGGGGTGGAGGGAAGTAATAATTAAAACACAGAAAAATGGACAAACCAAACAAGAAAGCAAGGATTAACTCCAGGAAGAAAGAGAGGATGGTAGAAGAAAGAAGGTGGCATCACCATAGACTTTTTGGCTTAATAAGGCATCGTTTTCGGAGTCGTAGTATTGTAAACACCACTTATTGACTTAGGAATTGTGACATAACTCTTGGGAGATGGGTCAAGATTGGGGTGGGATGTGGAGAAGGAACACTAAATCCTTCTCTCCCTCAGCAGGAAGTCAGCTGTGTCTACATTGGGCGAATTAGGATTTAGCACTATATGCATATTAGAAATGAAGAGGTTAAAAGCAAGGGGAAAAGCTAGGTGATTTGAGAGGGCTTGCCTCTGAGGAGGGTCGGGGGAGATGATGAAGGGCAGGGCAGTGACACTTTGTGTAGTTTTGGGTACCATTTGACTTTGAAAACTACGCACATGTGTTTACACAGAGAGAGACAGAGGGGGTGGGGTAAACTTTGGGTCCATGTCTTTCCACCATATCACAAGACTGAACCAGTTCCCTTTTCGATGTGCACCTTTCTGAGTTTCCTTTCTCAGCGTTTCTAGAGAACGGTGTGCTCTCCTCCATCCACCACCCCTGCAGCAGGCCGTATAGGACCCTTGAAACCACTACTTCCTTCCCTTGGATCCTTGCAGGGGGCCCAGTTCTGGGTCTTGTGGTTCCTGGAGGCAAAATGCCTTAGAGCATGAAGTCTGATCTGGCTTTCTGCTTTCCCTAGAAGGCATGTGGTTCCTGATTAGGAGGTTTTTCTGGCTCCCCCTTTGGCTACACTTGGAAAACAGAGTTGTGGCTACAAAGTCTAACATGAACAACTTCAACTCTCTGTGAGCTTCAGTGTTTCTGCTTAGGTAGCTGTGGAGAGACGCACTGTGGGAAGTTGCTAGAAGCCCAGGACTCAGGACCCCTGTGCACATGAGCTGGCCTTACCCTGGTGGGTGCTTGGACTGCCAACGAGGGACGCAGGCTGGGTGGAGGAACTAGAGGAGGTCTTAGCGGCCAATGACATGCCTGGTTTGTTGGGCTTTGAGAAAGCCAGCTGGCCTCAGAGTCAGCCTGGTGGGTGTGTCTGGATTGTTCTTTCCCAGGGCAAGAGGACTGAGCCGACCCTCAGTGGTCACAGAGCAAAGCTGATCTGCATCAGGCAAACCAGCCTGTCCCCTCACCGCCCGCCGGCCCAGCCACCCTGTTGGTGCTCACATTGGAGAACTGACATCTGGGCACAGCCAGAGTTGTTTTATTTCCTGTCTTAGAGGTGGCTTCCTTGACATGGACGGACCTCTTCAAGGTCGCCCGTGCTGTCTGGGCTTCTCTCCATTGAATGGGACTAATTTAGCTCCTACATCTTGGAGATTCCAGATAAAGCCTACACTGCTCCTCAGAGGTGGCTTTCTCAACGTGTTTTCTTTTTAAATGAAGCACAGCTAGACATTTTTTCAAGATCTAAGAAACAAAATGGAACCTCCCTATGACCTCGAAGAGCCAACCCTGCTCCTTCAAAATGTATCAGCCCACATAGTACGAAAAGAAACTCTCTTATAGCTCCAGCAAAGGCCAACTGCACAGTCATAAACAGACACTGAGTAAGACATTCTTTTATGATATAATCAGGAAGCATCGCGTATTTGGATTCTACTGTCCTTCTAGCACATATTCACTGGTGGAACGGGGTGTCCCCTGACTTTTCTGCCAATACTCGAACAACAGGTACCGTTGTTACATGAAGTCCCAAACAAGGTTTCGGTTCAGAACTTGGAATACTCAATCCCACATAAGAACAAAAAATTCCAATTTCAGTCTGTTAGCTCCTGATAATAAGGACCTAACAAGGTCCTGCCCTAGGTGGTAGATGGGAGGTGGTAGATGGGAGAAGCCCCTTCCTCCACCCCCAGCCCCCTCTCTCTCTGGACTTACTCCATTTGTCTCTGCTCTTCCCAGGTCCCAGTCCCACAGACTGAGAATAACATATGTCCCCCGCACCACTTCCCATCCACTTCCAGGAGGGCTCAGCCTTGGATGCTTCTCTAGACCAGGCATTGGGCACATCCTGCCCCAGGCCTAAGTGTCCACTGCCAGGACGAGATGGGAAGACTCCGTACAAGGGCTTCTGGTTCTCTGGCGCTGAGGAGGCCCCTCCACAAAGCCCCGACAGGCTGTTCTGTTTGCAGGTGCCGGTCCTCAGCAACCTCCCTCCTCTGCCCCCTGGGCTCCCGCCAGCTGAGAAAGAGGCCCAGGGAGAGCAGCTTCATGGCACACTCCCGCTAAGCCGGCTCTGAGGGCTCAGCCCAGGCCCGAGGCCAACAAAGGGTTTCCAGCCATCTCTGGTCTCCTGTGGAAAAAACCAAGTGGATGCTTTTGCCCAGACAGTTGCTCAACCCACCAAGGCTGCTCCCCACATAGCGAAGCAGAGAGCACGCAGAGAAAGGGTGGTGGGCTTTTGGGCTCTGCCTGCTTACATGGACGTGGGATTCCTACCTGTCACCAGACAAACCACTCTTCCTGCCATGGGAGGGAGCCCATAAGACAGAGGCCCTGAGAGGGGAGGGAAACGTTAGTCTCCAGGGAGCGGCCTTCTCAGCTCCTCCCTGGGAAGGTGCTGGTTCCTCTCCTGTGCAACAAGGCTGCCCTTGGTCTTACATCCAGGACCCCCTTTCCAAGCACCCTGCTCCTAGAGTTCTCCCTGGACTCCAGCCCATGTGATGAGATCCAGGCTTTCCTCTGGGGCTTCCCCTTCTGGACGGATCCTTGGACGGAAGTCACTCTGCCTACTTGTGCTCTCTCTCTTTATGTCAAATAAATAAAAATTTTTTAAAAATACCAACTGGATTTTTGTGGAAAATAACAAGCCGATCCTAAAACGTGTATGGAAATGCAAGGGATGCAGAAGACCCAAAAACAACAGAGAAAAAGAACAAAGCACAAGGGCTCACACTTTCTGACTTCAGATTTTACTACAAAGCTATAACAACCAAGACCGTGGTACTAGCAATCATATCCATCAATGGAACAGAAGTGAGACTCTAAAAAACAGACCTTTACATTTATGGTCAATTGATTTTTGGCAAGGGTGCCAAGACCATTCAATGGGAAAGAATAAACTTTTCAGCTACACAGGGACAGCTATATATCCACATGCAAAAGAATGAATTTGTACCTCTTTCTCACAATAATACGCATAAACTAACTCAAAATGGATTATCGACCTAAATGTAAGAGCTAAAACCGTAAAACTCTTGGATGAAAACAAAGGAGTCAATCTTTGTAACTTGGGTTAGGCAATATTTTCTTAGATACGGCACCAAAAGTACAAGCCAAAAAAGGAAACAATAGAAAAATTGGACTTTATGAAGATTAAAAAAATGCTGTATTGCAGAGAACAATCATCGAGGAAATGAAAAGACCACCCGGAGCCTGAGAGAAACTATTTGCAAGTCTATATATCCAGAATATATAAAGAACTATTATAACTCAATAATCAAAAGACCAATAACCCAATAAAAAATGGGCGAAGATTCTGAATAGCTCTCCATAAAGAGATCAGCAATTGACCAATAAGCATTTGAAAAGATACTCCACATCATTAGTCATTAGAGAACCACAAATCAAAAGCACAGCAGATAACAATTTATACCCAGCAGAATGGCTGGGGTAAAATTAAAAATATACACTTGTTCTTTTCCCCAGTTCTTGGCACAGGGTTCCTAAAATCTTTGTAATTTCCCAAGTCACAGGAGTTTCTTGTCTTATTCATAATGATCTCCTTATGACCACACCTGAGTTTTTGTTGTGGTGGTGACTCTCTGTGGACCCCCAGATAGCCTCAGGATAGAGGCTTGTTCCTAGAGGAACCAACCATACGATTAGAGGATTAGGGCTATTGAGGTCCATTCTCTCCTTTCCCTGGGAGGAGAGATTGAATGCAGCCACCAATGGCCAATGATTTAATCCATTGTGGGTATTCAATGGAAATTTGACTTGAAAACACTCAAACAAAGAAGCTAAAAGAATTTCCGGGTTGGTGAACCCATTGACAGGCTGGGGGTATGACATGCCTGGAGAAAGCATGAAGGCACAGTGCCCTTATTCCCATACTTTGTCTATGTATCTCTTCCATGTGGCTGCCCTGAAGCTGTATTTTTTTAAATAAAGATGTGATCATAAATACAGAGCTTTCCTGAGTCTTGTGAATCATTCTAGCCCATTATTGAACCTAAGGTGTGGTCACAGGAAACCCTAAATGTGTAATCAGTTGGGCAGAAGTTCAGGTAGCCTGGGGGCCCTATTTTCATCTGGTGTCTGAGCCACTGGTAGTCTGTTGGGACTGAGCCCTTAAACCTGTGGGGTCTACACTAACTCTAGATAGATAGTGTCAGAATTGAGTTGAATTATAGGACACCCCATTAAAGTCGGAAAACTAGAGCATTGGTTGTCATTTGGAAAACCAAACAATGGCTATGATTTTTTTTAAGGCAATCATAAGTACTGATGAGGATGTAGAGAAATTGGAACACTTGTTCACTGCTGGAGAGAATGTAAAATGGAGCAGCCTCTATTGGAAAACGTGTTGGTGGTTCCTCGAAAAGGACACTGTACAGCGACTATATGATCCAGCAGCTCCACTCTTAGGGATACATCCAAGAGACATGAAAACATCTACCTACAAAACACTTGTATCTGAATGTTCACCGTGGCCTTATTTATAATAGCCATAAAAGAGCATGGACAAGTCCAATGTGGTATATTCATTCAATGGAGTATTTTTCAGCAATAAAAGGGAGTGAAGAGCTGATACACGTTGTAACATGGAGAACCTTGAAAATATTTTGTGCTTAGGTGGAAGAAGCTGGTCACAAAAGACGCTGGCTGAATGATACCCTTCATATGTGGGTCCATAATAGGCAAATCTATAGAGACAGCAAGTAGACTACTGGTGACCTAACCCAGGGATAAAGGTCAGGGGTGGGTAATGGCAAGTGACTGCTGACAGCTTTGGAGTTTCTTTTAGGGGTGAAAAAAATGTTCTAAAATTAGATTGTGGTGACAATTGCACAGCCTTGAGACTTCATGAAAACTACTGAACTGTACACTTCAAATGGGTGCATTGTATGGTCATAGGAATTCTGTATCGGCAGAATGGTGTTTACAGTTTTTACAGAGGAGTTTGTAAAACCACGAAATTAAATACGAAAGATACGCTTTTGCTTAACATTATTATTGGCAAAACAGAGTCACAGAATAGAAACATTAGAAATCCTTAGAAATCGTTTCAATCACTGTTCTTGGGTATTTTTTGACCATTCTTTCTCAGCTACTCTACAGGCTGCTGTTCAGAAATACAATTGCACAGATGAAGTGGGGGGCACCTGGCATTTACATCACCTGTGGAGGTGGTCCGCACAGACACTCCTGTTAGAGCTAAATTTGACGACGATAATGGTCCAAGAACGCTCCCTACTCAGTGGAACAGTGTGCTTCACATCTCCGAAATCAAAGGCTCAAGTTCCAATAAAAATGCCGTTCACAGAGACACTTATTATTAAACTTCCAGCTCAATTTCCTGAGGAACCATCAGAGCCCCAAGATGGAGAAAGTAATAATTCTTCTAGCATCACCGCGATAACTGGCTGGAAGCCCGTGCTGTTTCTAAATTCACTGGTGTGAGCCCTGCAATAGCGCACCACTCAAGGATGAAAATCTGATTGTAAGCTCGAAGCAGGAGTGTGCTCGGGAAAGGAGGGGGCCTGGGTGTGCCTGGGGCACCTGCTGGGCAGTGGTCTTGTAGGAAATGCAGGAAAGCGATACAAGAAAATGGACCCCTCTTCACCATCCTGAGATCTCCACGGGTAGCGTTTGTAAGACAACGGATCTGCTTCTCTGTGTGGGGAAAGTATGTTATTTCATTTTGCAAAAACGAAGTCCCACTGTAAATACAGTTCCATGGTCTGTATTAGTCACTTAGCGAGGTGCTATGGAAATCTGTTGATGTCATCTAAAATGAGTTTAGCGTCTTCTGCTGAATCATAATACTTCCATTTTACCAATCCCCTCTAGGTGGATATTTAAAATTTAAGCTGGGTTGGGTTGTTTACTGTGATAGACAAGTCTACTGTGATAGACAACTCTACTGTGATAGACAAGACAATGTCATCCATGGCGCATCCCAGCATTCATGCTTCTCATGGTTCCTGGTCTCTTCTGGTAGCTGTTTTCCCCCCTCAGGGGGAAGGATTCTTCTTATAAATCTTAGCTATAATTTTGTGCTGGAATCAGACATAGAATTCAGAGCTACTGAGTGGTCAGGAATTCGGGCAAGAGGTCTGAGAAGTAGGCACAGAATAACGAAGATTTATTGAGAGCAGAGAATGTTCCAGACACTTTCTGAAGATAACATCCTAAGCCCTCAATAGAAGAACAAAGTAAGGCCAGGAGGACATAGCAGAGCCTCTCTTTGTGTCTGACACTAAAGCCTGGAGAAGGAATGAAGGTGGGGAAGGAAGCTGGGGAAGGAAGAAGACCCCAGCCCAAGGGGTAACGGTGGTTCTGGGATTTGCCTGGGAACGCATGGCCACCAGCACTCCTGAGAGCCCAGGAGCCTCAGCCCCCTTCCAACATCAGAGGGTGGGCCCCCACCAAGTGTTCACATGCCCCTATGTTTTGGGAATATTTGTCAAACTAAGATAATTTTGTCTCTTTTTCTTAAAGAGGGTCCCCATAATTTTTTCCTGCTCCAAGCCCCAGAAACTTCATAGAGTTGCTGGTGTTGACTCCCCAGCAGTGAGAGGGACCATGGAGCCCATGAGAGCTGGGGGGCTGTAGGAGAGGTCCGTTTGGGGAGGCACTGTCCTCAAACCTGCTTATCCACACCACAGACTGAGCTCTGTTATCCCGTACACCTCAACGAAGGGGAGATGCTAAGATTTCGGTTTGGCTTGTATAGATTTTCCTCACAGTTCACACCGGGATACAAGACCAACTGGACCCACTTCTGAACAGAGCCCAAAGTACCACCACACCACATTTCCCAAAGGGAATTAGTCTCCTTCTCCTAAATCAATAGTAAATCACAGCAGACAGAGAGGCTGAGAAGGACTATTTTTTAAATGTCCCATGACCGACACTTCGGTTCTTGGTTGGCTGATGCTCTTGGGTAAAGTCAGTGCAGGCGGCCAACCCTGGGGGCTGTTCTGTCTCGATACCGGCCATCCTGATGATCCTCCTTAATTGGCCATGAAAAAGTTGCCCTTTTAACGTCCTGTAGCAAGGGACTGCCACAGACTGTTCGAGAAAAAATTTAGCTGTGCTTGGGAAGGATTTCTGAATTCAAATAAAAGGAATTATAATCAACCCCTTTGAAAACTCATAGGGTTTGTTTATTTATTTATTTATTTATTTATTACCAATATGCTTTCCCTTTATCTTTAGTCTGGTGGCTTTCGTTACCTCTGACATAATTATACCCCTCCCCAATTTCAGCTCACGCACCTGTTTGGTGCTCAGCAGTCTCTACAGATGAGGTTTTTGGCCCTTGCTCTACAGTTTGAAGCTAAATCTTGGCTGTTGGTGCTTTCTGAGAGTCCTAGAGGCGGAGCTGTTCTGCTTTAACCCATAGAAATGGTGTCTGAGGAAAAAAGGAAGTTGGCATATTCGGCTGTACGTGTGGCAGTCACGAGGACAGTACCTCTGGGTATGCAGAAGTAAGACAAATGCCTCATTGTCCCTGGCCTCTTGTGCGAGCCGGCCAGGTAACAGCACCATGTGAAGGCAAAGCCTCCATGGGTCGGAGTCCTGAACTAGCCCACAAATGGCAGTGGGCTGGACACCTACCACAGAGGACAAAAGGGAGTTCAGGCTGGCAGACGTGGGACCCCAGGACCAGGGAGCCCACTTGGGGTTCCAGTGGTGGCACTGGATGGTACAACATGGAATCATGACCTCTCCCACCGTGGGCCAAGAAAGGAACCATGGATTTCAGGCTGGGGTTGATCTGGTTGGCCAATGGGCCAATGGGCCATAGGGTCTGCTAAGTAAGGATGCCTTCCCTATAGCAACACAGGTAAGGAAACCAGAGCTCTAGGCAGTACAGCCAGGAAGTTGGAGCTAAGACTCAAATAGCTCTGCATGTGACAACATAGAGAATAAGAGACAGTGAGCGTTGCCAAGAGGGTTATTTGAGATGAAGCTCGGAGGGCATTGAGGAGGTGAGTGTGCCTTCTATCTCAAATTCTTTGAATTTTTGCTGAACTCAGCTAAAAACCAACAACACATCTACTCTATGACAAAATGAGCCTAAATGGACTTTCTGCCTAACACTGGCTCTAGCAACCAATCACACAGAGATTAGTGTAACTATAGCTACAGCAGCACCAACCACATTTTATTCAAAACAAATTCCCTCTTTCCTCTCGAGAAACTCCAGCCTTCTTTGTCTCTCCAGAGCATGCTTCTGAGTGTGTGCCTCTTGGATGGTGATCCCGAAGACCCCAGCAAACAGACATCTTTCATGTTGCGGTTTGCTCTCTGGTCTTTGGTTAGTCAACAGGTGAGTCCAACGCTGAATCAGGCTGCCATCTCCCCGGCCACGGAACGGCTGTCCTCTCACTGAGGCCACAAGTTCACCATGCAGGAAGCAAGGAGAAAGCATTAAGGCTCCCAGATGACAGGGGTTCGGGGAAGGGAGAGCTGTTGGGGTTGAAGCGGTCGTGGAAGGGGCCATTCGTGGTGAGGGTGTGAGCGCACGAGAACAATTCCTTTCCCGCAGAAGAACACTGGCCACCCGTGGCTGACAGGTGCAGGGACCTGGGACACAGCATGGACACAAGAGCCCCGGCAAAGTGTGTTGGGTTTGGTCTTTGTCGACAAGAACAGTGGAAAGGGGGCATGAAGACGTGCAGATGGTGTATTTGCCACCTGGGAGTGCCTTAACAGAGTACCACCTGTGGGGAGGGGGCTTCAGCAACGAACATTTATTGTTGCCCATTCTTGAGACTGGAAGTCTGAGACCAAGGTTTTGGTGGGGTTGGCCTTGGCGTGTGGGTGGCCGTCTTCTGCCTGTGTCCTCACATGGCCCTCCCCCTGTGTGCCTCTGTGTCCTAATCTCCTCTTCTTGGAAGAACTCCAGGTCTATTAAATTAGGGCCCATGCTAATGACCTCATTTTAACTTAAATACCTCTTTAAAGACCCTAGTTCCAAATGCAGTTATAATCTGAGGGGCTGGGGTCAGGTCTGTGGCACGTGAATTAGGCCGGGGGACACAATTCCGCGAGGATTCCGAGGGTTCTGTTGGTGGTTGACGAGGGCACCCTGCAGCGGTCACTATCCAGGGGGATGTCAAGGGCTGGAGCTTATCTGGTGAGACCTTCTGCCAGGTTTCATTTGGAGCTGCCCCCGATGTCCTGAGCTCACAGGACTGTGTGGGCTGCTTTGCCGGAAGGGCCTCTCCCAGAACACAAACACGGGGTTGGTATTGTTCCAAACTCCACACCCCTCCCGGGCCGGACTGGACTCTGCTGTCACACACTCCAGGCTGGTAGCAGAGAAGTGACACCGTGTGGCCCTCAGAAGATGGAGTGTGGAGCCTCCAGGTGGGCACGTGGCATGCTGTGTCTCCTGGGAGAGTCAGGCTTTCAGGCAGGGTAGGACAAAGCCATGGCTTCCCCGGGCCCCTGGCATAGAAGTGCTCTCACGCTGGTCTCCTCCCTTGGTCCTTAGCACAGCCTGAAGACTCAGGTCTGACCCCTTTGTGTATAGGCGGGCAAGGAAGGCTCAGCGAGGGAAGCCTGCCTGCGATCAGCCTGTTTGCACAGACCAGAGCGAACAGTTAAGTCTTAACTGGCCTGACTACAAAGCCCATGTCAGCCCATTCTGGGACAGCTAATTAGAGCAAAATCTGAAAGGACTCTATCAACTCTGACTTTTGGAACTTCCTGCTTCTCTTCCCCAAATGCTCCTCCCAGAGCTGCTCACCCGCCCATCGACCCTTGTTTGGCCATGCCTCCCGCCTGTGCACGCTGTCCCCTCTGTCTGCCAACCCCTATTCAATTGAGGCGTCACCCTCTGGGCGAGGCTCCCTGCATGCTTCCTGCCCTGCCCCCGTCCTCCTGCAGCACCTGGTTCCAACTTCTCTGATGGAGCTGATGTCATTTTGATGAAGGCTTCACCCCCACCGTCCTTGCCCCTGGACTGTTGGTTTTGGGGGGACTGGTGTGGAGCTTTGGTCATCTCTACCACCAGAGTGTGACCAGTGGCTGGCGCATAGGAGGAGATCAAAGAGAGAGGAAAAATGATTGCAGACCCCCTGCCTACTTTGACCCATGCCCCTGGCCTCCCACTCTACTTGGCTGGAGAATTCTAAGCAGCCCTGTCAGAGGCCCGTAGCCCCAGATCTGCCTTCTGCCTTCTATCCTGGGCTTGCCTTGCCTTTGCTGTCCCACCTTCCTGCTGCCATGACCCAGTGCCCTCCACTACTACTCATCCTAGGCTCACTAAGAGCCAGGAAAAATGATTTCAGGTCCATAGATGCCATGACTTCAGGCCTCCGAAGGAAATCTCCTCTCACAAACTAACTGCAAACAGTGATCACTCTGGTCGGGAAGCAGTGAGACCATCCCCATCTCTGAGATGTCCAGCACAAAAATAGCCCTGTTTTTTGCCTTCAGTTCATACTTAGTTAGCTTTTTGGAAAAACTTACCTATTTTAAAATACCCCCATATAAAAAAATGCACAGAAGATCCGAATAGATATTTTTTTCCAAAGGAGACATACAGATAGATGGCCAACAGATCAGAAAAGTTCTAAGCATCGTTAAGAAAAGCTGCTTAACATCATTAATTATTAGAGAAATGCAAAGCAAAACACCAGTGAGCTATCACTTTACACCTGTTAGAATGGCTATTATCAAAAAGTCAAGAAATAACAAGTGTTGGTGAGGATGTGCGGAAAAAGGGGCCCTCATGCCTTCTTGGTGGAAATGTAAATTGGTGCAGCCACTGTGGGAAACTGTATGGAGATTCCTCAAACAATTCAGAAGAGAATTACCGTATGATCTAACTGCTCTGCTTCTGGGTATTTATCTGAAGAAAACAAAAACACTAAACCAAGAAGATATATGCACTTCTATGTTTGTAGCATTGGTCACAAAAGCCAAGATATGGAAGCAACCAAAGTGTCCATTCAGGGGATAAAGATATTCAGATAAAGATATAGTGTACACACACATACTCACACACACACACACACACATGCAACACATCACACACAACACACATCACACACAACACATCACACACAACACACACACACACACACAATGTAGTATTACTCAGCCATAGAAAAAGAATGAAATCTTGCCATTTGTGACAACATGGATGGAACTTGAAGGCATTATGCTAAGTGAAATAAGACAGAGAAAGACATACCATATGGTTTCACTCATATGTAGAATCCAAAAAAAATAAAACAAAGAAAACAATACAACAAACTTGTTGGTGCAGAAAACAGATTAAAGGTTACCAAAGGGGAAGGGGGTGGAGGTAGGGTAAAATGGGTGAAGGGGGTCAATTTTCTGGTGCTGGATGGTAACTAGAATTTTGATGGGCGATCACTGTGTAGATGTCAAATTGCAATATTATATACCTGAAACTTACACAGTGTTATATACCAATATTTTCTCGAAAAAATAGATGAGAACTGCCCTAGGGAAGCCCAGCCCCAAATCACCAACCCACAGAATTGTGAGCTGAATAAATGGTTGCTCTTTTACTCTGTTAACAAACAAAAACTTGCTTATTGAAGAGGATAGATCTGTTAAGTGTTTAATGTTTAATGTTACTGCAGTAACATTAAACACACACACAGAGACAGACACAAATTTGTCCTTGTTTTCTAAATTTCCTATGGAAAATATGTATTGTTTTGCAATGAGACAAAAATAATATAAAATTACTTTTAAAATAGGATTATTTTGATATGTACATCATACAGATGTTAAAATTTACAGATGTTAAATGAAACTCAATCTCCCATTAGACTCTAAACAAGCCAACCACAATTTATACTCCTGTGTCTGAAATTCAGATCTAGAAGTAGCAGGGTTAAGGAAGTTAAAAGGTTATATGATTCACATGCCTTTTTCCTCCATTTTCCAACATTCCACTGGCTGCCCAGTGAAGGATGAAGGAAAGGTAAATGTCTCCATTTAACCGCCTTTCTGGGGTAGCCCTGCTCCCGGGGTTTACACTGTCTGGCTTTGGGAGCCTCTGAGAGGAAATGTCCCCTGCTGTGACCTTCTGGAAGAACACCGTTTGGCCTCCCTTGGCTTTTTTCTATCCCCTCAAGAGCCCACTCTCCATCCTCTATCTCCTAGCCTTTGGGAGTGGGATCGCTGAGCCAAGCAACAGCTCCCAGGAATAGAGTATAGCAAGCTAGCTCAGCCCTACCATGTTGTATGACTTCCACTCCATCCAGGGGAGACCTTTCCTGGCTGTCCCAAACTCTGAGCTGGTGCTGCCGCCTGGCCTGCCCCCACTCCACCATCTTTCTCCCCAACTCGGAATCTGTGCCTGAGAAGGCTGCCTTCAGCCCTGCACTGGGGTCAGGGGACGCTGCAAAGCATTGCACCTTAGGACACGTTATATTTTTCTTTATCAGGGTGCCCCCACAGACTCAGTTGGCCTTGGCTTGTACACTTTGAGAAGGCACCCCACCATCTCCCCTTCTGACAGGAAGCTCCAACCTTGAGAAGTGATTCTCTCTGAGGCCACCCCAGTTGGCTCAGTGGAAGGAAGGGACTCACTTCTTAACCCAAACACCACACTTGGTACAGGGACACAAGTACAGGGACCCTTTCCCTGTGTCTCCTGCCTCAGCCTTGCCTACAGCTCAGAGAGAGAGGGTCGGGGTGAGGGATGGCCAGTTCTGTGCTGTCAGTCCCTGAAAGCTGTCTCGGGATACGGGGAACCAAGCACGGCTGGTCTTTAGCTCTAGAAATTTGGTCCCAGTTCCAGGACAAGCAAAAAGGGCCGCGGCAACTGTCTGCAGGAGAAGGAAGTGCTGCTGCCTAGGGGTGGGGGTGGGGAGTGGGGGGGATACCCAGTGAGGGATTCTGAGAAAACATGGGGGATCTTGAAGCCCCTGAGTGTCCTGGTCAGCGTGAGCATGAGAAGTGGTCTCAACAGGAAAAAGGCTGGTGCCAAAGGGAGTAAAATTCAATCTCCTATTTCGTCTAGAGCCACATCATGAGTATCTTCGGGTGTCCCCCGTCTTCTTTTTGTATCCTTGTACAAGGAGTGGCCTGTCTTGCAGAAGATTAAGAGAGCTGTCCTTCCCGGATGAGGACGGCGCTGCTGGGGAAGCTGATTTCTGAGCCAAGGGACCATCCTCGGCAGGAAGAGAAAATGGTCCTAAAGGAGGAGGCTCAACCAACCCCCCACCCCTGACCCTACGGATAAGGGACTGTCCAGAAAGAGTGTAAATTGCTTTGAAAGTACAAGATGTCTATTAATAACCCTGTACAGCTCTCTGGTGCTATCTAAATGCTAAGTAGAACAGAAATGACTCTGGAGTATCCTCTCACCCGAACGATCTCGCAGACGATCTCGCAGATAGAAATGTTTCTGATAAGTCATCAACGCGACTTTTAAAGCAAAGCGGCCTCAGCCTTTGCAGTTCTGACCACAAGACACAATGTATCGAACCAAAGGTTAAACTCCAATTGATTAAGGTCTTTCTTTGCCTTTATCCTCCTCTGGATCCTTCCTATCGCAGCCGATCTGAGATTAGCCCCTGGATGCCTTTCACTGTAGCGGTGGCTTCTGTTGTTGGCGCTTGCAAGACGCTCCCCCCAGGCGGAGAGACCCGAACTGGAACTTTATGTACGTTCCTTGCAACACCGACTAAGGTGATGAAAATAAAGCTGTCACCCAGACACATTGTTGCTCAGAATAAATTTGGAGTCATGAAAGGTTTCAGTTTGGTTTCCGGTGATTTCATTTTGGCTAAATGCAAGGGTCTCGCTTCCCCAGATTTGTCAGGTTGTAGTAAGCATATATATTGTTATCCTCTGCATCTAAGATGGCTGGATGCTTTGGGCTTGGAGGGACTGACATTTTTATCTTTTAAAGATTTAATTTATTTGAGAGAGAGAGAAAACAAGAGAAAGCACAAGAGAGAGCACAAGAGAGAGAAAACAAGGTGGGGTGGGGTGGGGAGAGGGGGAAGCAGACTTCCTGCTGAGCAGGGAGCCCAATGTGGGGCTCGATCCCTGGACCCCAGGATCATGACCTGAGTCAAAGGCAGACGTTTAACTGACTGAGCCACCCAGGTGCCCCTGGGATTGACATTTTGCTTATGGTCTTGCAGTGTGCCACACCCCCACACACCCCCCCCCCCATCTTACTCTGGCAGCACACAGGCAGGTGGGAATCTGCACGGCATCCTTTGTGTACTTCCCAGTGCTCTCCAGCCAGCACTGACCTGACCCATGTCTGCCTCTTTCCTTCCGCCATCACTAATGCTCGTCTTCCACCTCATTCCACCCACATTCGCTGGGTCCTCGGTCGTGCTCACGTGCTGGAAGTGTCACTGTTACCATCATCTCCAGAGATTTCCCTCTCCCTCTCATCCTGAGCTGACATCTTGAGCTTCTCTGCAGTCTTACAATCCTGCCATATGCTTCATGGTCAAAAAGGAGTTTCCTTCTTATCTCCTTTTTTCCATTCTGCTCCCTCTCCTTAAGTTCCGTCTCGAATGCTAATACATTTGAAGTTCATAAGCTTAGAAGGGAATTTGAAATCCCTTGGCTAGTCTTGCTGGTGATCTTCTGTCTCAAAATTGAAGATGTGGTTAAAAGAAATCTTATCCAAGGTTCATATTTGACCAACAAGAAAAACTGGCTGGATGATGCAGCCCTCTAATTTTTGGCCAAAATAATGCTTTTACTGTTTTTATAAAATAAACATTGGCTCATTATTAAAAATTCAAACAGTAAAGAAAAGCAGGAAGAAGAAACTAAAGTAATCCCTAGTAATAATCAGTGTTAAAATTTGGTGACCTTGACCCCAAACATCTCTCTTTGCCTCTACACTGGACCTTTGAAGAACACAAAGGTTGGGGCGCCAACCCCCTGTGCGGGCAAAAATCTGTGCTATATGCCATGTTCTTTTTTTTTTTTCTAAAGATTTTATTTATTTATTTGACAGACAGAGATCACAAGTAGGCAGAGAGAGAGGAGGAAGCAGGCTTCCCGCTGAGCAGAGAGCCCAATGCAGGGCTCGATCCCAGGACCCTGAGACCATGTCCTGAGCTGAAGGCAAAGGCTTAACCCACTGAGCCACCCAGGCACCCCTATATGGCATGTTCTTACAGTAAAGTAACCCCCAGAAAAGGAAATGTTATAAAGAAAATCAGAAGGAAAACACATTCACAGTTCTGTATTGTATTTATTGAAAAAAAAAAATCTGTGTCTAAGGAGAACCATGTAGTTCACACCCGCGTTGTTCAAGGGCCCACTGCACATAATAAGACAGTTTGATGAATGGATAAAAGGATATGTGGTTAGGTGGTTAGAAAATGCTGCTCTCAAGATGTTAGTTCCTTAAATATCTCATCACATTTAAGAAAAAAGACTACAAAAACCATTTAAAAAGCTGGACTCATTTCTTTAAAGTACATGTTTCAGCTTCAGAAAATATTGATTACTCGCTATAAGAGACAAGATATCCAGTGTTCTTAAGCCTCCCTCCAGTGTCCGCTTGTCCCTACCTCCCACTATGTGACCCGAGCATTATCCTTACCTTCAGAGGGCTCCTGGCACTCCTGTTCCGCAGTGCAACTGCGACTCTCCAAGTGGCTTCGACTTAGTCCTGCAGTTAAACAAATTCTGCATTCGTGTCTGTTTGGTGGCCACAGTTTTTCTATTTTTAAATCCATGTTGATTCAGCTCTTGAGCAGTTACATTGTATCACTGGACAGTTTTTATCAAGAAGCTTATGAGAGTCACATATGCCACATTTCTTGCTTGTGAATGTCCACCTGTTGTCTTTATATTTAAATGACCATTGGGGCCAATTTTCTTCAGGAGCTTTTTCCTGCAGAATTCTATGAATATTGCTCCATTTCCTCTCTGTGCTTGTCTTTTAAAAATGAGTGCATATTCTTTTTGATTTATCCAAAGGATACAAACACAGTGATCCAAAGGGGCACATGTGCCCCAATGTTTATAACAGCAATGGCCACAATAGCCAAACTGTGGAAAGAGCCCAGATGTCCATCAACAGATGAATGCATAAAGAAGATATGGTTCATCTATATAATGGACTATCACTCAGTCATCAGAAAGAATGAAATCTTGCCATGTGCAATGATGTGGATGGAACTAAAGGGTATTCTGCTCAGTGAAATAAGTCAATCAGAGAAAGACAATTATCATATGCTTTGGCTGACACATGGAATTTAAGAAACAAAACAGATGAACATAGGGGAAGGATGGAAAATTAAAATAAGATGAAAACAAAGAGGGAGACAAACCATAAGAGACTCTTAACTATAGGGAATAACCTGAGGGTTGCTGGAGGGAAAGTGGGTGGGGGATGGGCTGACTGGGGGATGGGCGTGAAGGAGGGCACGTGATGCCATGAGCACTGGGTGTTATATGCAACTGATGAATCTCTAAATTCTACCCTTGAAACTATTATTAAATAAATAAATAAAGAGTGTATATTCTTACTAAGCTCACCTATAGTTTGAAACACTCATGGGGAATAGGCTGATTTAAGGGTTATAATTTTTTCCAGACTGGATCCTTCTTCTGTGTTTTGAATGCATGGGATGTTCCTCTTTTTCATGGGTAGGGGGAGAGGAGGGGATGGGAGCCTGGGGAGAGGGGGCAAGTGTGCCGAGTTACCGGGCCATTTTCTTTCCATCTTGTTCATACTTAGCATAGTTCTAGCTAAACATTCTATTCTTTGGACAGATTAAGTGACTTCTCTGACACATCCCTCCTTATGTTAACCCAGTTTGTTCCATCTTCCCCCAGAGTTACCCAGTGGTAACACCGTCCCCCAGTGGTGTGAGTACCGCTTTCTATCACCTTTTCTGAACCTGAGGGCATGGAAGTGGCAGAGAAGGGAGGTTGCTACTGGGGAATCAGGACTCAACTCTCTTCTGAGAACTCAAAGACTGCTCTGTATTGAATGTCTGATTCCTTAAGCTAGCGATATGTCCCCTTTTGGTAAGCTCTGCTCTTTCTTCTGACTCAGCCCAGATTCCTGGGAAGTTTTGAGCTCTTGCTTTTGGACCGTATTTTACACTTGTCCAATGAGGAGAATGTTTGGTGTTTCAGACAGGGACCCTAGACTTTCAGCCATATCTTCATACATTCAACAAACACTTACTGGCATTTACTCTCTAAAAAGACTTCAACTGGCATGACAGATTGCTCTCGCTTCACCACTGCCTTCAACCCTAACCTGCTATCCCCTTTGTTTCCCTAAACTTCCCCTCCCTGTGGCCCCCAACTAATCAACAAACAGCAAAGTTTGTAAACACAGTTCTCGAGGGCGCTGTTCTGAACAGGAACTAGGATGGGGCCGCGTCCACAACCTCTTCGTGAAAACTGGGACACATTTCACACCAATAAAAGACCAAAACCTCTTCCTGACCCAAACCACCAGGACACAGCACCTGTCTTTCCTTCACCCCGAAGAACTCCAACCCTGCTCTGACAGGGAAGTGATCACCTGGTTTCAGGTGTTGCCTGCCATGCATCAGCTGAATGGAGCCTTCAGTCTCCACTCGAGCCCTGTGTGTTGTCTTCCTCGGACCACCCACCGGGAGTCCTAAGGCTAGACCCCAGGCATGAAAAGGCAGATAAGACACACCATGTAAGGAAGACAAACATCAATGAATAAATACAATCTAGAAATACAGAGATGGTTCTTTTTGTTTCTTTAAGAGTGGCCATACAAATAAGTCAAATATTCAGGAAAAGGGGACATCTTCACAGAAGAATTTCCACCAACTCACAAACTCCAAAGGTAAAGCATCAGAAACAAGATACGGGATGTAGCTGGGATGTGCGCCAGATGCTGGGTTGTCTGTATTCTTCTAGAGCAACCATGTTTCCAAGTAAGGTCCCCATAAGTGCTCTTGAGTTTCGTAAGAGAGCATTTTCTTATCACCGGGACAGAAAATATGGTGCCTATTTCTGTCACACACTGAGCATGCTGAGAGATTGCCTCTCTGTGAAATGTCACTTCTCTCCAAGCTGTCTCTACCCAAGTGTCCTCAGAAAGGCGGTGTGGGATACGGAAAGTGTGCCAGTCACCACACGGACAGTGGGTCTGCCAGGACAATATATGCTACCCAACCCCTTGTGGAAATTATGTATTTAAGCAAAAGAATGAGACAATGAGAACTTCTTCTAAGTCCCTTGAGGTACCCCAGCAGTTTATTTATGGGTTGACTGGTTTGTTTTGATGGATGGCTCAGCCCAGTTGTTGCTTCCCTAATCTGACACTGCTGAGATCTGCGAAAGGGAGAGATTGGCTCTTGAGAAAAACACGGCGCAATTGTGTCTGTGTTGCCATTGATCTCAAAAGCCAGATGCCCTGAACAGGTTTAGAGGCACAGTTGCTTTGGGCAAGGGAACAGAATGTGCTTTTTCCTGTGGAGCAAGAAAATAAGCAGAATTTTACCCAAACCAACTCTCAACAAGCTCATAATAGAAGGTGCTGTAATTGCCGAAAGAGAGGCTTAGAATTCAATGGCGCGACTAATTGCTGCTCCAGCAGAGAGGACATGGCAGCCAGTGCTGAGGGCCCGATTCCTTTCCATGCAAGGAAATGGCAGCCATCCTAGAAATAGTGAGAATAGCAGCTCACTAATCTGCTACTGCTGGTTATCAGATTGGCCGAGAGAAGACTTAAACATAGCAGTAGAATTAGGACCAGTTGGTGGTTAGAGGTCACTTGGCTTCCTTTCAAAGCTAATCAAGAGCCCACTCCAATGCCTCTCCAAGGCCATACAACTCCACTAATGGGAAGTCCCTTCGAGGACAACATGAGCCCGCACCCAGGAGAGCCCACGAGCTTCCTGCAAGTGGCTTCCTACTGCATTTCCCTGAGTAATAGCTTGCAAGATATTTATGGTGACAAATGGCATGGGACAGAGGGAAAGAGTGTGGACTTCTCCAAATGCGCATGCATAGTGGAGGCTCCTACATAGATTTTCAACCCCATGACAGGCCCTCCAGCTCCTCAAGTCACCTTCTGAGAAGTTCCAGGCATGGAGTGGAAAACCACTGACTAAATAAAGGGGGAGGGCTGGACTTGTGAAGATAGAGAGGGCTTTCCAGAATCCTGTTAACACTGAGACCAGATGAGGGTCTGCATTCCCCTTAGCCCTATGACTACAAACAGCAATATGTGGGGCATTAACAACATTTTTTTAGTCTGGGGCCTCCAATCTATTTGTGAAGAAGTACTGCATTCTGTTTTATGACTCCTTGAGATCAGAGTCTATGGCAGAAAGGGGAGGAGAAATGTGATATGCTTGGTGTGGAAGGATGACCATCACATCTTTGGATGGAGAGATTTGTTGCTCTGCTTATGAGTTTTAGGGTGGGAATGATTTCCAAGCTGGAAATTTGTCTGGTAAGCTCAGAGATGCACCAGTGTTTGCTTATGCCTTGGTGGAAGACCCCTTTTATAGGTACCATTCAAAAGTGCATTCTCCTAGACCTCTCTTGGTTTTCTTACCTTCTTGGCTTCTCTACTTCTCTGCTGTCAAAAATTACTATATGCTTAATTTTGTAGGAGACAAAAGAAAAATATAATGTATCATCCTTGTTCTTGATCTCCTTATAGTCTGGTTTGGGACTCAAGAGGATAACACAAGTTAACATGTGACTGAACAATCAATTTCAGGCTTCAGATTTAAGTGCTACCAAATATTAGAGAAAGAAGAGTTCGCCAGAAATCTGGCTGGTGAGATCTGATCATCATACTAGTGCTAAGACTTGAGATGAGCCACCATTTATTGAACAATTTCCAGGTGCCAAAGACTCTGCTAAACGGGATGTGATTTTTTAAATTTAAATCCTCACGATGGCATTTGGAAAGAACTAATATTATCCTTATTTTAAAGATAAGAATATTGAGGGACGCCTGGGTGGCTCAGTTGGTTCAGCAGCTGCCTTCAGCTCAGGTCATGATCCCAGCCTCCTGGGATCGAGTCCCACATCGGGCTCCTTGCTCGGCAGGGAGCCTGCTTCTCCCTCCGCCTCTGCCTGCCGTTCTGTCTGCCTGTGCTCGCTCTCCCTCTCTCTCTCTGACAAATAAATAAAATCTTAAAAAAAAAAAAAAAGATAAGAATATTGAGGCTCTTAGAGGTTTCCCAACTTACCTAAGATATGTCTTGGTCCGATAAGAGAGAAGGTGATCATTTCTAATGGTCTAACTTCTGAGCACTGCACCTTCACACAAAGACATGCATGCGTGTGCGCACACACCACACACACTCTTGGGGATCAAAGGCACTGGCCTAGCAGGTCAGTGCATGGTTTGGAGCTCAATAGCATTGGGTTAGGACTGGTGCCCTGTTAAAGAGAATCAGAGCTGGAGAGCTGGTGTCCAGCTGAAGCCACCTGGGAAATGTCCAGGGCTGAACTGGAAATTGAAGATCAGTTAAGAAGCATCTTCACGCCCGATGTGTAAAAAACAAGAGGGGAGACAGAAACCAGACATCAGCCAAAATGAAACCAGAAAAAAAGCAGAATGAAGCAGAGATGAGATCATGAGTAAAAGATTCTACCGTGAAACTCTTCAAATAGAATTGGAAGGGCAGATGCTGACCCTGTTGGGTCAACAGATGTCGTCTGTCCGTCTTGGACTTGAAAACAGAGAGCTGGAGTGGACCCGACAAAGATACGGAAGCAAAACCAGACCTGGCGGGATGCAGAATGGCCTCACTGGGGCAAAATGCAGGCCTGAGGAGCACAGGGGACGTAAAGTTGAAGGCAAGACCAGATTAGGAACTTGGATTCAAAGCACAACATAGGAAGCCAGTGGAAAGAAATGTGTTTTTGGCTTTTCAGCTTCTAACAATTGATCCTGGACCTTTTTTTTTTTTTTTTTTTTTTTTGACAAAGTAACCCCTAAATGTGAAAACCCGGCTAATACTTTCGAATTAAGTTTGTTTTGCAATTTGATCAGAGAACATGGGAGAGGCCATTTATTGGCGCCAAAACACAATTTCCCTGTTACTTACCTCTTGAAGTATTAGAGATAGATAAGACTTTATATTCAGATGAGACTTCCACAACTAATCTTCTGTCACTCTCAAAGTAATTTGCCCTCAAGTGGATAAAACTACATATGTTTTTGGACAGGAATTTAAATTGTCAAATTCTCTTCTTGCGCCGTCACTCAAAAACTGCTCATTTCTACTTGCAAGATGTGTTCTTTACTTTAATGACCATATGCCACAGATTTCCCCCAACATCCTGATCCATTGTCCAATAAGTGTACTCAACACAAGAATATAGAAAATGTTTAAATCATATTCTATCCTTGTCTTGGTTGACAAATCCCTGGAAAACAGGACCAAGTCTCTTGCCTGATTAGCTGGCATTGTTAAAAGTTCAAAGCTATCTTTTCTTTATGATGACTCAAAAATCTGTCTCAGGCCCCCCTGTAGACTACTCAAGGATATTGACATTTGCACCTTCAATCAGGACACTTTGGAAGGGCATGTAGTCTTGTGAGAGATGTCAGCGCAGGCTTACTGAAGGAAGAAATGCTGCTTTACTGCCTTCTCCCCCAAGAGGAGCATGGAAATTTAGGCTTCATGATTGGTATTCAACAGATCCCTAAAAAAAGGCTTTGCAGCCCTATGCTTCTATAGTATCTTCCTTCCTCGATAAAGTTCTTTCTTCTCACCCTCAAAGCATTTCTTAAAATGTAGGCTTTTTGTAAACACCCTATTTTCTCGCCACTTCCTCATGTCTTCATTCTGTCCTGTAAGACTTTTGGCCATGATTCAGCTTAGTGGAATCCCACAAAATTCACTAGTGACCTGTGGTCACCATGTCAATGTGCTGTTTTCCTCTTGCTTGTCCCTCTCGTCCTCTTGTCCTCCTCCTCTTTCGTGATCTCTCCACAGCACTTGTCACTCTTCACTGCCTTCTTCGTGAAGCTGCCTCTTCTCCAAGCCTCCTGTACCCTCTGCTCCCCTTGGTTCTCCTTGGATCTTCTCGATCCTACCATCTAGAGATGCTTTACTGACCTCCTTCCCTCTTTCATCCCTGTAGTAGAGATATTGTCTCCAAGGTTATCTCCTTGTCTTTCTCCTCTTCTTACCCCAGTGTCAGTCTTTGGGTGATGAAATTCTTGCCCATGCCCACAGTTAATTCCTTCCATGAGGATATCTCCTAAATCAATACCACTCACTGTCTCTAATCTCAGCAGCTTCATATTTCCTGTCTGGCATACATCTCTCTACCTGGATTGCCTATGGAACCTCAAACTCATGACATTCAGTTTGGTCCTGGCTGCCAGATATACCGGGAGATCCCCTTTGGAAGAAGACAGCAAAAGGGGGCTCTTCTGCAGCAACTATGGAGTGAGGGCTGGGAATACTGGCCAGACTAGCTTGGGCAGGTGCCCCCCTCTCCAGGAGGAGCAGGCAGTCCTAAACCAAATCCAAGCCAGCATAGAAAACATGGTGGGTGAGTTTAAAGAGAGTGAAGGTCCCTATTCACGTAAGAATCCACACCCAGACTCTGGGAAGACAGCAGATAAATTCTGGACACCATTCACTAGGAAGGAGCAGCTTCAAATGGACACCAACCCATTATGGACTTTCATTGTTCCTTAGCCAGCAGATAAATTCTGGACACCATTCACTAGGAAGGAGCAGCTTCAATTGGACACCAACCCATTATGGACTTTCATTGTTCCTTAGCCCAGGGAGGGATAAACTTGCAGGGAGCAGACATCATTGGCCTCTGCGATTAGCAAGGTCTGGTGGAACCCGCCCCTTCTAAAATGAAACTCATTTTCCAAGTTACCCCCACACCAAGCCACCTCCTTCATTAGACCTTCTCTAATGAAGGCCTGCAAACACTTTTGACCCCAAAGTCACACCCTTGGCTCCATCATTTGTCCAGTCCAGTTGGTTGTTAATACTCTGCTTCATTCCAAAGAGGATTTGAAATAACTTGCAAAGGTGCATACATTACAATAAGACTTAACAAGTAAGTGAGGGGGCACCTGGGTGGCTCAGTCAGTTAAGCCTCTGCCATTGGCTCAGGTTGTGATCTTGGGGTCCTGGGATCAAGTCCAACATCCGGCTCCCTGCTCAACAGGCGCTGCTTGGGGACTCTCTCTCTCTCTCCCTCTCCCTCACAACCCTCAAATAAATAAAATATTTTTTTTAAAAAAGTAAGTTAGGTAAGGGGGTGCCCCTCACTGAAGCCAATCTGTAAGTTTGGTTTGGAGATCTTGGCACCTAACGCAAAGAAGCAGCCATGCTCAGGGTCACTAATCATGATGACCCAAAGATGAAAACAAAGACTTGCTCAAGAGAAGCACGGCGATGCCTGGAGCCAAGACTTCAGAAAATAAGGGCACAAGGAGTTTCAGACGGAGAGCCTGGATGATGTAGGACAGAACGGAAGGATCACAAGCTACTTCTCATGTCCCTCAGCAGAGGGGCATGGCCTGAGAGCAAAGCTCTGGTAAGAGTTTATCCTACCGCAGATTCTTTCTTTAAATTGTCGCTTGACTCCACCTTCCCTTTTCATGCCTTTCTTCCTTAAACCACCTCTACAGCCTCTCCTGAGACTGTCCTGCACCAGCACGAATAATCCCCTAATCCGCGACTCACTGCCCGTCCCGACTTCCTCACAAACCTGGCCCCGTGAGGCATGCCCTGCACCTCACCCCTCCACAGTCCCCGTCCCCATCTCACCCCCACCACCCTGTTCCAGACTCCACTCCTGCCACATAAACGATTCATTTCTCCCAAAATGCCCATACTTTCTGACTTCATGAATTTATTCTCTGTAGTGGTTGATTCTGTGTGTCATCTTGGCTGGGCCATGGTGCCCAGAGAGTTGGTCAAGCATTCTTCTGGATATTCCTGTTAAAGTATTTTCTGGATAAGTTTTATATTTAAATCAGTGCACTTTGACTGAAGCAAACTGCTTTCCATAGCGTAGGTGGGCCTCGTATAATCAGATGAAGGTTTTAAGACCCCTGCCCCAACTTACTGAAAAGAGACCCAAACTGCAATTCTTCCTTGGGCCTCCAGCCTCTGTTGGCACCATGCAGACTTCAGACGTGCCAGCCCCCTAGCTGCATAAGTCAATTCCTTAAAATCAATTTTCTCTCTGTCTCTCCCTTCATATCCATGCACAGATCCTACTGGTCCTGTTTCTCTGGAGAAGCCAGACCAACGCATTCCCAGTACCTTCCTTCTCCACTAGCCACTTCTACCGTCCCTGTCAGTCAGTGAGCTTGAGCTTGAGCCAAGCTTCAAGAGCTCTTCTATGGGGCACCTTCTAATTCCGTGTGACACATGTGTGACCAGACCCTCCTCTCTGAGCTGAACTGCAGTCGTGCTCTGCCTGTCTGAAAGTTATCGATTTCTGGCTCCTGACTTTGATGGAACATCAGCCCCATGAAGGAAGAGATTCTTGGTCCAGAGTTAGGAACCCAATAAATATGTAAGATACTCGGAGAATTTTCCTGGCAAGAGCCACTTCAAAATGAAACTTCCTAGAGCAGACATGAAGTCTGTCAGCCCCAAATCTACATTTTGTGAAGGAAATTTAAAGCCAGAAAGGTTCTGTCCATGTAGTGATTCAATCATAAAAATGAATAAAGGACCCAGAAGTTTCGGATGTCTTTTTCTGTAGCACTGGGTCATTATAGATGGGGGCAAACCAGGAGTTCGTCTCTCATTAACAAATAAAAATCCATATGGTGAGACAAAGAAAATCTGGGACAACCAGCAGTTAACTGCTCCCACCAGGAGCCCAAAGTCCTAGTGTGAGCAGCCACCCAGCAGCCTGTGACACACACACACATCCCAGGACGGACCTCAGGAGTCATATGGCAGCTTGCGGCTCTGCCAACCACATGCCAATCTTCCGGCTGGAAAGAGGGGAGCCAAGGCGACGCGTAGCCATGCAAATCCCTGCCCGGCAGCCAAGTTGCAGCCTGGGGGACAGGCAGATGGAGCCTGGTGGATTCCTCACAGCTGCAAGCCCAGCTCAAAAGCTCCTTTTGAAGAAAAGACTCTGGCACCTCACGGGGTGCACGGACTGCCACTGAGGGCATAAATTAATAATGCATACTTAGCATTTGGGTGCCACAGTCAGGTTGGCCAAATCGGTAGTACTTGAGTTTTCTACTTCTTCCAGGGGTTGCTTCCCAGGAAGATTGATCAGTGAGCCGCTGATAACGAAGCCAGTACTAAAGAGAACTGGCAAGGCATCAGTCACCCTCCTGCCAGGGGCTGAGAACAAAACCCAAACACACACCCGCTTGCAACTATCAACCGACAGGGCCAGGGTGGGAAGCGGGCAGTTCTGGTTCCTGTGCCTCTAACCCAGCCTGTTTCTTGTCCGAAGGTGAAGGAAGTGGACCACAGGATCCTCCCGTCCCTTTCAGGTCAAACTGGCTGCACCGTGGCCACTTCTTGAGGAATGGGAGATTCAGGCAAACTCCATCACATCCAGGGGACTGTTTCTCACTCCTGCCTCACTGACCAACCTCAACAGTGAGGTCACGGCTTCCTCCGTGGCTCTGAGTGCCCACGACCAGGCAGGCGGGGCCCTCGAGCAGACGCCCGTAGCGTTCTAGGAGCAGAAAGGCGGGTCCCTACCCTTTACCCTGCTGGTAACAAACAGAAGTGAGCCAGTGGCTTCTGGATGTTGGGGCCGTGGGTGGATCCTGGTGATTCTTCCTCCAGATCACTGGGCACCGCTATGGGGCGTGGTCCCCGCAGCCAGGCATGGACAGCTTTCTGCCAGAGACAATGGCATCCAGGTTCTTGACAAGGGAGACTGTCTGCAATGCCCGCCTTCCCCGCCCATCTCCTGGGGGGACAGTCCCAGCTAGCGCTCTGCACCAGAGGCCTTGTGACTTCCAGGACCTCCCAGATTTCATGGGGAAACATCCAACGGCCCATCCCTGGGAGGATGAGCCCAGCAAGACATGTGAGCACAGCAACTAGAAGGTCTGGGGGAGCGACCCCCCACCCCTTCCCCAGGTGACAGAGAGGGATGATGACCACGCAACCCGCATTGTCCCCTCCAACTCCCAGCCCCAAAGTCCTCAGGGCGGCCAGGGAGCCCAGCTAGCGAAGGACACTCCCGGACTCCCTCAGACCACAGGACCACGTGTGCTGGAGTCTAGGGACAAAGCTCTCTGAGAAGAGACTTCCGTGGAAGTGTGTCGACAAGGATGTGGGGGAGCTTCCTGGAAAGAGATACAGACCAGCAACAGGCCAGCCGCTTTGCTCGCCCTCCATCCCCTTCTGCCTGGAATACTGATGGCGCACCAGCAGCCCGGCAAGCAGCCCATGGGGACCACAAGGCACCCCAAAGAGTGGACGCTGGCTGTTGGGGAGGGGAGGGCTGAGGGTGGCAGGTGCCCACAGCAGCCCCCCTCCTCCTGCCTCTGAGCTTCTGTGGGAGAAACATCAACTCTGCCTGGAGAAGATCCACAAATCATTGGAGGCTTTTCTTAAATATTATCAAATGCGATCCTCCCCGCTGGGCCACCCCAGGCCACCACCGCACGTTGGGGACGGGAGCCCGCCACCTCGCTGTGAGCTGGAGCTGGCTTGGGGGTGATCAGAGGGCCCCACGACCCAGCAGCTCGGGGCCGGTGCTCACTTCCAGGCCCTGCTGAACAGGCCGGACCCTGCTCTGTGTGGCCCCTTCCTCCCCTCCAACCTCTCCTTCCCCTCCTTCCCAGGCTTGTGGGAGCTAGATCAGTGCCTGGCTTTTGTGCTGTTTTTGGTTTTCCCCAGGAGGGACGACGAAAGCTCTGCGGGCCCCCACATCCAGGCAACAAGGAGGCCCCAGAGTCTTGGGCCCACAGTAAGGGGCGGTACACAATAGATGAAACAGATAAACAAAGAACAGAGGCCCTTGCAAACAAAACAAAACAAAACAAAACAAAAAACCTGCTCTGCAAATGCCAGAAGGTAAAGATTGTTACCATGGCGATGCGGGCTTGGGGCAGGGACCTCAGACGCGGGCGGGGACACTCACAGGAAATGAAAGGCGAAGCGAGGGGGTGACTGGCAGAGGTTGCCAGTAAGCCGTGGGGACCCCAGTTCCCCTCTCTCCCACCTCTTCCTTCCCAAGACTGATGAAGACCCTTGAGGCCCAGCAGGGGGCCCTGACCTTCCCCCCAAGGCCATTCAGCGAGTGCAGCGCTGTCTTCCGTTTGCTGGGAAAGAGGTGGCGACGGTGGGACATTCAGCCAAGCTCCTGCACCATGCCGGCCTCTGGGACTGCTCTCTTCTGAGTCCACCGTTTGGAATCAGCCCCCCCCCCACCCCGCCCCCCCACACCCCTGCTGTAGTGCTGGGCAAAGGAATCGCACTCTTCCTGCCTTCCTTCTTGTCTTTCTATTTTATTTGCTGCTGGAGTCCCTCGTTATGGAAGGCTGTGTGACAAGAGTGAGAACTTGGCACACCCAAAAATGTGGCGCTCCATTTTCTAGAACACCTCTGAGTTGGCTCTGTTGCCCCCGAGGCTTCACAGGTGGGAGCCGGGAAAGGCCGGGCGCTGGGGAGAGGACTCAAGTTCATCAGATGAAGGAAGTTCAGTCCGGTCAGTTTCAAACTGTCTCTCTCAGGGTCATTGTTTCTTTGGGTAAAGGCCCCATCTTTAGGGTTTGTCACCCACCCTCTCCCTAGCCCCTGTGGGAGTGTGTTGGGGAAAAGGACCAGGCCAGTGATCTGGAGGTTGGTGAGGACAAGCCCTGGGCCCACAAGTGTGACCTGTGTGTTCCCAGGACCGGAGGCCTCCTGGGGAACATTCCTTGGGTTCCATCACTAGGCAGCCCGCTGCACTTGCGATCGGTCTGCCCTGGACAGGCTGTGGCCAGTCGCTCAAAGAGTTTGCACCTGGAGGGCCCCATTCACTGACCTACCCCATTTCTGCCACCTCTCAGCATCAGCTATGTGCCCGAGCTAGCCCCAGCTTAGGCCATCACCCTACAACCTCTGCCACGGGGTAACCTCGCACCTTGCCACCACAGCTCTCCCCGGTTCTTCACACTCAGTTTCCTTCCAACCACAAACGAGCAGCTCTCCCTGCCCTAACACATCATCCTGTCATTTCTTGTTTGACGTCATCTCCCCCACCTGGCAGGAGGGTGCAGGGAGGTTGCAGAGTCCCATAGAGAGAACGGGGCAAGGCCCTCTTCTCTTCACTCTCTTTGGGCTCTCTGAGATGTCTACTGTTCACCACAATCTCCCCTGGCTATTTGTTTCGGGGGAAAGAGTCAGGACCCTCACATTGGACCATTACTACCTTTCCACTCCAAACTTGTCCTTCGTATCTGCAGGGGGCGGTAGGGATTTACTTTCCATCACCGCTGCCTGCTTTCCTACCTTAGGGACCTCAGTGGTGTGAATGGTACCAAGTTTCATTCTCTCTTGGATTTCTTGTGGCTTACTCTAGATAGTAGCATGGGTACAGTGAAGGAAACCACATATACATCAAAAAGCATTTCAAACTTGTTAATACCTTTCTTTGAAGTAATATGGAATCACAGTTATAACACCTATGAATTAAAGGATATGTCCATTAGAAATCAATACTGTTATTGATCAATACTACTAAACCTTTGAATATTTTACAAACTAGAAATGTTAATAAATAAATTCCTGTGTAAGTGTTATTTCCATACTTAGATACCTTTTAGAAGACACGAAAATACTACTGGTCTAAACAAGCTGGCTGGGCATATCAGTCGGAAATTCACTTGCCTCTAATGGAAACCTCATTAAAGGGACTTCAAAAACAAGTGCTAGTGGTATTCACGTATCACAGAGTCTGAGTCTGGGCAGTCCAGGGTGGGAGCAGCTGCTCAAAAAATATGTTGTCATTCTAACTTCCTCTTTCATCATCCCCAGAATGCAGGCACTCATGCTTAAGCTTGTTGACTCTCAGTACAAAATGGCTGCTGCACCTCCAGCCCTCACACCCACATTTTGGCCAGAAATATGAAGGAAGGACAAAAGAGGAAGGGAAGACATCAGAATCAGGAAAAGCAAATCTTTCTAGAAACCCTCAAAAAATTTTTTTTCTAAACAAAACATTTGTATTTGGTCCATCAGAACCTGAGTCTGAGTCACCTACAGAGAATCATCCCACAGGGATGGAGACAACAAACAGCTCTGACACCGTCTCTGTGTCAGAAGAGGGGCCCTATTTACAGGGTTAAAAATATTCACAGCTCAGAGTAATAGGAGGAAATAAAAAAGGGAAGAGAGAAGAGATTCCCAGTGTTTCTTTAGGTATAAAAACCCTACAAGCCCCACAGGAAGTGAGGTACCCTAGCCTGGGCCATTGGACAGAGCTGTGTTGAATAACTATTCCTAACTACAAAGAATTCTGAGAAAGCAGGTATTTTTAGCTACCACGCTGAACATAACAAGAGTTTATATAGTTAAAAGGGGAACGGGGATGGAGGAACAGAAATGAATATTGGGTAGGCAGCTGACATTGTCTACCAGGCGCGGCATTAGGATGAGATATCCAATCTTTCTGGGCCTCCGTTTCTTGAGTTATCAAATGACTATTGGAAATTCCAAAATTCTTCATCCAAGACCTCCTAATAGTAGATGACAGCCAATGCCTTACCCCATCCCCATTTCAGAGAGAACGCCCACAAAGGACCACGAAATTCCACTGAGGCTTCATGTTTCATCTTGAAAACCCACGAGATTGTTCATTCAAGGACTTATGTTAATGTAATTATAAAACATAAAATTTGTTTTGAATCTACATGCAAAGTTGTTAGAGGTTTTTCCCATGACCACACGCATCACCTCCTCAGGGCACGCGCACCCAAGTTTGAGAAACTCTTGCAATCAGCATGAAGTAGGACAGGATTTTCCGGTTTCCGCCGTGGAAGGACTTGTGAGCTAGGCATTTGGACCATAGTGTGAAACCGGGGAGAGCAGTTGGCTGGTCCTGCTGGGGTCTGAACTAGGGCTTCCTTTTAGAAAACACACCAGTTGGTCTCTGTGGATGCGCGCCAATAAACGCAGCTGTTGTCCATGTCCTAGAACTTGGATCTCTGGCTCGTACACATTCCTCACTTCGGCTGCTGCTCTATTGGTCAGAACTTCTTGATTTAACATTGGGGATGGTGATGGCCCTATTCACCAGGGAAGTAGGAGGGTCTGTGGCTTCTTTCTCAAGCTCCATGAGCAAAACCTAAGAAACAGACCTGCT
Source organism: Neogale vison (assembly GCF_020171115.1). Taxonomy (NCBI): domain Eukaryota; kingdom Metazoa; phylum Chordata; class Mammalia; order Carnivora; family Mustelidae; genus Neogale; species Neogale vison. The sequence continues at coordinate 148,918,041 of NC_058092.1, read as the reverse complement.
CAGGTGTCCTCAAGACCAGTGTCAGAGAGGAGACCTGAACAGCAATTTATTTACCTGGCCCGCCCTTCTTAGTTCCATCCTTTCTATCCACATCCAGGAAAAAGAGCTGGAGGGGAAGCTCTCAGGGCAGGAGGGAGAGGAAGGTGTCCCGCCTTCCCCGCCTCCTTTCCTTCTTACCTGATGGAATCAAGTAAAGCTCTTTGTAGATGGCTACATCAAACTTGGTCCTCTCTCCCCAAGGTTAAGAAGTTTTTTAAATACCCATTTTACATACTAGTGATGATAAGAAATCATTGATTTTGAGAAGAGAAGAGTCAATAAATATTCCTCTAAGCTGTGAGACAGAGAGCATCCTGGAGATGCTAAGCGAACTGTGCGGTGGGACGGAAGCCTCCCTGTGGAGACGCAGCATTCTGCTGCAAACTGGTCAGGCAGATTTCCAACGCATACCTCCATATTACAGACTTGGGGAAGGGTTTGGGCGTTTGCCTTCAGCTGGGGTAATGATCCCAGAGTCCTGGGATAGAGGCCCGCATCAGGCTCCCTCCTCAGCAGGAAGTCTGCTTCTCCCTCGCCCACTCCCCCTGCTTGTGACCCCTCTCTTGCTGTCTCTCTTTCTGTCAAATAAATAAATAAAATATTTAAAAAAAAGAAGAAGAAGAAGAAGACCCAGAGAATTTCTGTAGAAAGGAGATCTGTTTAATTTCAGGAAGCCCAGGATTTCCTAAACTCGTGTGAATGGGGAACTCCTTTTCATTGCTTACCTGTTAACCATGGAAGGGATGTGTTTCGTGGAAGAGAGCTTCAGGAGACACGGCTCTGTCCTGCGGACATCAGTGGACCCTGGTCCACAGTCATGCATGTTGTACAGGCTCCCATGAAACTGCCTCACCTGTCTAAGGTATGAAAGCAGGAGTCACTGGGTTGTATCATTTATTCTCAGCTGATGTTCTGCTCCACAGTGCCTCGGGTCAGCGATCTCTCCTTTGGTCCCATCTGCAAAGCAGGGATGGCAAGCCGGACGGTGGGAGGTACTTGTGAAATGGTTTAAGAAGGAAATGCTGATCATTTATCCAAGGACATGTGGCATCTTGGTACGCACAGGTATTATTTCACGTAGCTGTGCTCTGGCTTGGATTTGGACTGAAATGTAGCATATCACAATGTACAGATGACTTGATTTTCAATTAGATGACTCTAAAGATTAATTCAGTTTGTGATTAGCAGCAAAAAAAAAAAAAAAGTGGGGGGGGTAGAGAAGAAAAAGGAACAAGAAGAGAATGGATGGAAAAAAGGAGCAACTGAGTGGCAGCTGAAAGGAAAGGAGGGCTGGGGAGGGGCTTCTCGAAGACTAGGTCCCCGACACACTCGGAATGTTCGCGATGTACCCGCTGGGCTGCCCGCCCCCCTTCTCTGCAACAGCCCATTAAATACCTGTGGGTTTTTTGTTTTTGTTTTTTCAGAAAAACATTATTCATTATTTTTTCACCACACCCAGTGCTCCATTTTGATGCCTTTTACAAATAAAAAACGAAGAAGGAGCTGAAGATAGTATCAGATGCTGCTGCCCCCGTTATAGCACGCAGATTTCCCCACGTAATCCGAGCTAATCCGACTTTGAGGAAGGATGCCGCGGAAGCTTCCACGGTGGTGTGCTGGGCCCAGGGCATCCCGCATCCCAGTGCGGGGTGGGGCAGCAGGAGGCCTGCGGGAGGTCAAGGAGAGCAAAGGAAGGATGCGTAGAGGAAGGGATGAGGCCGGCGGGGTGGCTGCCCGTAGGAACTCCCTCTTTTTTTTTTTCTGATTCGGGGAGGGGGGGAGAAAATAAGCACTATTTCGTGAAATCTAAGACTGCCATTAATCTCTGAGCCCTTTCAAATCGTCTTAAAGGGAAAAGGTCAGGGATAAATAAGTAATAAACACAAAGAACACCAGGAAAAACGGCATGCAAGGACACGGGACGGCAGGTCAGAAGATCCGGGTTCCGCCTCGAATCCCGGCAGCGAAGACTTTCTGTGCTGGGGACCCCCGCGCCTCCCAGAGCCGCGATTTCCACATCGACCAGGTGAGAGTAATGGCCTGTTTCCCACAGGGTCGTGAGAAGCAGTTGCGATCCCACGGGCTCGCATTTACTGTCCCCCCACAAGCTGATGGCAAGTGGGGTCAGATCTCTGTCCCCTCCTCACCTGTTCCAGCTCACACACTGTGTGGGGGAATGAGGTCGGAGCCTATCGGGAGTCATTCACATCATTTCAAATCGCTCAGGGCGTCTCCATTGTGCTGCTAAAGACTATAATCATCTCAATGCTTTTTCTGCTTTTAAACATAAATATTTTAGAATAGGGAACATTACCAGCAGCCAGTTCTTTAAAACCTCCCACATGAGGAACACAGCTAGTAAAAGAGGTTTGATCATGGACAAGTTTGTGTTAAAAACATTGAAATATAATGAAGTTACAGGTGGCTTCCTCATCTTTCATACTCTCTGGGCTTCTGACTTTACTACTTTCTTTTAGGTCTGCTCAATGACAGGCTTATAACAAAAAAACCACATTTTTAGAGATGTGCATTTCGATGTATTTCCTTTTAATCAAGAACCAAAGGGAGATGCCACCACTGTCCCCATGAAGCCAGGCTCCACTCCTTCCCCAGTCCTGGGAACGCCCACCCATGTAAGATCGGGAAGTCCGGGTAAATGGGTGCACCTAATAGGAGGTCTCCTTGAAGACCTGCTTCTTTCAGTGAGTCCTGGTCCTGGCTGAAATCCTACCATTGGGGCCCCACCTTCCCCCTCTGATGACAATTTTCTTCCCACCGTCTTCTCCTACCCTGTAGGTCATTTCTCTTCCTAGTCTATCATCCTACCCCATCTGATCTGCTTCATGGAGGGCCCCCTGCTTTCCATCCTCCTCCTGCTTTTCAGGCCAAGCCATCAAGTTGGTCCTTGGGGTCAACTTGTCCATCCAGACCCCTGTCTAGTTAACTCAGCCTGGGACCCTGCCCCACCAGGAATATCCTGACCCCAGCATGGGCAAGGCCATCCCAGACCCTCAGAACACCTGTCCACTGATCAGGGAGAGAACTTTCCTAGGACCATCAGGAAGCAACATGAAGGGATACAGAGCCTTTGGCTTGGAAGGAGGCTGCAAGGTGGAGAAGCAACTCCAGGCACTAGCAGAGCAAAAGAGTCAGCAAGCCCAAACTGATGGATTGAAGGCGTTGTGGTCCCTTCCCCCAGAAAACCAGACTTCCTTTTCTTGATCCTCCTGCAGTCTTTCCTTTCCCACCCTGCTGCCCTCCCTTTTTTTGACCCATCTTCCCTTTCTCCTTTCTAAACGTTAAGCAATGGCAAGATTAATTCGATTCCCTGGAAGCCACCTGCAAATCTAAATGGGAGCTCGGGAGACATGACCTCACAACAAAGAAAAAAGAGTAACAGACAAGATGAAACAAAGAAAGCTGGAGCTTCTAGAATGTATCCAGTGAAGACAAGACATAAGACTAGAATTAGATAAAAGCCATTATCTGAGGCCATGGCCTTCAGTTACCACCAAGGTACAGGCGATTCACAAGTTTTCCTCTCCAGCCTCTCCTCAGAGCTCCTACCTGGCCACCGCTGACACCTGACACCTCAACAGCCTTAAAACCACACGTCCAAGGTAACACCCTGCTCTTTCGCCCCAAACTCAATGCTCTTCTGGGTTTCCATTCTCAGTTCATCCTCCCAGACACACCAGAAATCTGGAAGTAGCTGCGGACTCCTCCCTTCCTTTCTGTGGGAAGCGCGTTCCACCTGTAACCAAGTCCGGTTGAGTCTGTTACCGAAATAGCTTTTGAAATAGTTCACTTCTGGCCACTCATATGGATTTCACCCTGGTCCAAGCTGCAATCACGTCTCGCCTGTTATAAACACCTCCTTCCTTGCCTTTCTGCACCACTGGGGGCTTCCCTCCATCCCACTGTGGATAACATAGCCATAGTCATCCTTTCAGAACATAAATGCAAATGATCACATTTTACACACACACACACACACACACACTCACTCACACACACTTAAAAGCCTCCTTTCTATTGAGGTGTAATTGACATAGGACATTCAACCAGTTTCAGGTACACAACATAATGAGTCAGTATTCCCTGGATCATCAAGGTAAGTCTAGTTAATACCCATCACCATACATAGTTACAAAAAAACTTTTCTTTTCTTTTTTTTCTTGTGACAAGAACTTTTAAAATCTACCCTCAGGGCAGCTGGGACTCTCGGTTTTGACTCAGGTCATGAACTGAGCATTGCAATATCAAGCCCCACGTTGGGCTCCGTGCTCAGTGCAGAGTCTGCTTAAGACTCTCTCTGCCCCTCCCCCCTTCCAAATATATAAATAAATTTATATTTAAAATAATGAAAATCTACTCTCCTAGCAACAATTTCCGATGTGCAATACAGTATGATTAACTATAGTCACCATGCTGTGTATCACATGCCCAGGACTTACTTATTTTATAACTGGAAGATTTGTTCCCTTTCCTTCCCCGCACCCATTTCACAGATGCCCCTCACCCCTGCCTTGGAAACTACTAATCAGTTCCCTGTATTTATGCATTTGCTGTTTTTTACTCCACATGTAAGTGAGATCTGACTGTGCTTGTCTTTCTCTGCCTAATGCCTAACACCCTCCAGGTTCCTCCATGCTGTCACAAAGGTCAAGATTTCATTTTAAGAGCATTTTTTCTCTTTATTCTAATAACAATTTCTTCTTACTATCCAGAAGATAAAGACCAAAATCTCTAACAGGGCCCGGGGGGTCCAGTCCCTGTGGGCAACAGAACTAGTCTATAGGGCCTCGCCTTATACCACATCCCTTATTTTATATACTCTGAACACACTGGGCTTCTTTCAGCCCCTCTAACCAGGCGTTTCCCTCCCCAGGTGGGGTTTTAGTGCTTGTGGCCTCCGCTGCCTAGGAAAGTGTTCTCTGACCCTCCTGCTCTCGGCCTTGGTTCATCTTGCTTTCCATCTCAGCTCTATCCCTCTCCTCGGGAAAGCCTCCCCATTCCTGGACTACATCAGTTATCCCCTTCCCTGTCCTGTACTTCCTTCCATACCAATCACATTAGTAGTTTCACATTTTATTTGAGTATTTTTAACTAATATCCATCTCCTCGTCAGGCTGTGGACCCCTGGAGGACAGAGACTGTGTCGTCTTTTTCCACTCTGCCTTATATTCCTAGCACTTGGCACAGGCTGCCACAGTGCAGTATTAATGGCAGATATCACTAAAAGGGCTACACAGTCTTGGGAAGATGCCTGTAGCTCTGTATCCTGGGGCTCAGTTCTTCCTTATAGAAAACAGTCATGGAAACGGTATTTCCCAGGAGACCGTAATTATAAAAGATATGCGGGTCTGTTTTTAATGTTTGCTTGCACAAAAGTTCATGCAATGAACCTGAACATTTTAAACATATTGTTCTTAATTTCTGCATTAAATGTTTTAACTAGATATATTTTAGCTTTATCAGTATTTCATTTAAAGATGTTTTTTAATTTATTTATTTGACAGACAGAGATCACAAATAGGCAGAGACACAGGCAGAGAGAGAGGGGAGGAAGCAGGATCCCTGCTGAGCAGAGAGCCTGATGCGGGGCTCGATCCCAGGACCCTGAGATCATGACCTGAGCTGAAGGCAGGGGCTTTAACCCACTGAGCTACCCAGGCGCTCAATCAATATTTCTAAGGACATTGTACCCAGAATTGTCCAAGGTATAATGATTATGATTTGTGTCCATGAAACTTACAGTTGTGTAGGACTGATATTCATCCCAATGGAATGAAATAACAATATTTAGGTCTTCTGAGGTGTGTACACTCATTTATCACCTACCTTTCATTTTACAGTCCCAGCCTGGGGAAACAGTCTCTATTATCTCTACTCTACAGACAGAGAACTGGAAGCAAATACACTTGCCCAAGAGCAGAGTCAGGAACAGAGAAGGGGAGGAAAATCATAATAATTTGCATTTGTGAAGTGCTTCTCCCACTGAAAAATCCAAAGCTCTTAGCGATGAACAATTTAATTCATCATTACAAAAATGCTACGAGGTTAAACAAGAAGTATTGATATCCCTAAGAGGGAAGAGCTTTAAGATATAGCTGGGTAGCTATATAACCATGCACTTAGATTGGATAAAAAAAAAAATCTTATTTTGCATCACACTCAGATATGGATTATTAGGAACTCAGTGAGATTTCCAAGGCAGACTAAATTACTCAGTCATGTTACTCCTGCTCTCTTGCTTCCTGCTCTCCGAGTTTAAACCAGAGCAAAACAACAACAACAACAAAACAAAACAAAAACCCACAAAACAACAACAACAAAAAAACACAGGGTAGGCATTTAAGGGAATGCGTGTGAATATGGACTCACTCAAATGTGATTCTTTTCTATACTGAGCACTGTGACCTTGGGCAAGAAACTTAACCTTGAATGAGCCTCTTTTCTCATTAGTAGAATGGGTATAATAACTCAACTACACATATAAATTAAATATCAAAAAGAAAGCAGGGTCCAGCATGGTGTCTGAACCAAATGACTGTTTAATAGAGGTTGATATTAATATTTATATCTATCAGTAATAATAAATGGTTTTTGCAGATTTTTTTTTTAAAGTTACAAACAGCCAAGTTAATTAGGCAGGAAATTCTGAAGACCAAACATTTCATGGAGTTCAGGTAGACATGCAGAGGAGGTAAGTCGAGACTGACTCGCAGGCTTCATCCTCCCATGGGACTCCAAATTCTCACTTAAGGGCATCACTCTTCCCCACTCTATTTCCAGGGGAACTCCTATTTGGTGGATCTTTAGCCCAAGCTGAAGAGGCCTTTCCCCAGATTGATCTCAGGGATAGGGAGTAAATGTGGAGAAAGACCAGACCTGGGAGAATTTCTCAAATCAGTCTAAAGAAAAGGTCAAAGAACAAGGCAAGTTCTAACCTTGGGGACTTGCCAGAGATGTCCCTGGGGGAATAGTCCTGGGCAGTCATGACCAAAGAAGTAAGAAGCTGAAGAAAAATATTTTTCTGAGAACCCCAAACCAAACCTTCCCTGGGAGATGACAAGGAAAGTTCCACACCACCCAAGATGTAACCCAAAGTCTGAAACTGCATCTGCTAGGGAAACTCCCACCAGGTGAACAGAATACCTTCTTTAAAACACAAAGCAGTTGGTGAGCAGAAGGGGGCACTCTTCAGTTTACTACTTATTGCCAAATAGTTCAATCCCAAGTTTTTGTCCTAAGGTCTTGCTGAGAATGGAAGTTTCAAGGAACCAAGTCCAGGAGGGAGAATCACTATGAAAGTGATGGCACCGTTTGGCAGAAGTCCACGGAGCCCACACACCATGGACACAAAGGAAGGAGTCAGTGAAAGCCCAGGAGGCTGCATCACAGACCAAAAAACTCCTCAGAGTGTGAAAGACTTTTCATATATAATTTAAGCTGGAAATTGTTTTCTTCTAGAGCAATTAAAGAAGAAATAAGAAAAAGAAATAAAAAGCATCCAAATTAGAAAGCATGAAATAAAATGATCTCTCTCTGCAGATGACACACTCTTATAGGCAGAAAACCCTAAAGATAATGCACCCACACACACACACACTCAAATTGTTAGAATAAATGAATTCAGCAATGTTGCAAGATACAAAGTCAACACACAAAAATCACTTGCATTCTTATATATTAACAATGAGCCATTAGAGAAGGAAATTCAGAAGACAATTCTATTTCCTGCTGTATCAAAAAATAAAAGAAAATAAAATATTTAGGTGTAAAGTTAACCAAAGAGGCAAAAGAGTTGCACAGTGAAAACCACAAAATGTTGCTGCAAGAAATTAAAGAAGATGTGAATTAATGGAAAACTATCCAGTGTTCATGGATTGTAAGACTTAATATTGTTAATATGACAATACTAACAAAAGTGATCTGCAAGTTCAGTGCAATCACTATCAATATTCCAATGACAATTTCTACAGAAATGGATAAATCCATACTAAAATGCATATGAAATCTCAAGAGACAAAACAATCTTAAAACTGAAAACTATGCCTGGGCAACGGTTGGTTAAGCATCCAACTCTTGATTTTGACTCAAGATAGGATCTCAGGGTCATGAGATGAAGCCCCATGTAGGGCACGGTGCTGGGCGTGGAGCCTGCTTAATATTCTCTCTCTACCTCTCTCTTTGCTCCTCCCCCAATCTCCCTCTTTAAAAAAAGAGAAAGAGAGGCTCATTGTTAATATATAAGAATGCAAGAGAGAGAGAAGAAGAAGAAGAAGAAGAAGAAGAAGAAGAAGAAGAAGAAGAAAGAAAGAAAGAAAGAAAGAGGAGGAAATTGGAAGTTTCACACTCCAAAACTTATTACAAAGCTACAGTAATCAAAATAGTATGGTTCTGGCATAAAGACATACTTATAGACAAATGAAATAGTCCAGAAGTAAACTCTCACCTATGTGGTCAAATGATTTTCAGTAAGAATGTCAAGACCATTCAATGAAGAAAGGGCAGTCTACAACAAACGGTGCTGGGAAAACGGGATATCCACACACAGATGAATGAAGCTAAACTCAAAACTCATCACATATACAAAAGTTGACTGAAATATGTATCATAAATGTAAACATAAGAGCTAAAAACTATGAAACTCTTTGAGAAAAGACATGGGGAAAGCTCATGACATTGGATTTGATTTCTCGAATATGATACCAGAAGTACAAGTAATAAAAGAAAAAAAAATTGGACCACATCAAATTTTAAAAAGTCTATGCATTGAAGGACGGAGTCAACAAAGTGGAATGATAACCTTCTCGATGGGAGAAAATATTTGCAAATCATGTACCTGATAAGGGGCTAATGTTCAGAATATACAAAGAACTCCTGCAACTCAATAACAAAACTGAATAACCTAGTTAAAATAAATAAAATATTTAAAAAAGAGAGAGAAGAAAGAAAGAAAGAAAGAAAGAATAAGAAGTGTTAGCAAGGATGTGGGAAAATTGGAGCCCACATGCACTACTGGTAAGAATGTAACACGGTGTAGCCCCTGTGGAAAACAGTCTGGTGTTTCCTCAAAAAGTTAAACATATAATTACAACAAGATCCAGAAATTCCACTTCTGGTTATATAACCAAAAGAAAGGAAGGCAATAACGTGAACAGATATTTTTGTACACATACTCCTAGTAGCATTATTCACAATAGCCAATATGCAGAACAACCCCAGTGTCCATCGATGCACTGATACACAAAATGTCATCTATACATGCAATGGAATACCATTCAGTCTTAAATAGAGACAGACATGTTGACATTTGCTACCATATGGAAGAATCTTGAAGACATTATGTGATGTGAAATAAGCCAGTCACAAAAGGAAACAGTTTCATTTGAAGTATCATTTGAGTCCACTTACTTGAGGTACCTAGATGGTCAGATCCATAGAAATAGAAAACAGAAGGGTGGTTGTTAGGGGCTAGAGGAATGCTGACATTGGGGGACTACTGTTCAATGGCTACAGAGTTTCAGTTTGAGTTGATACAAAAAAGTTCTAGAAATAGGTAGTGGTAGGAGTTACACAATATTATGAGTGTACTTAATGAGCATAAACTACACACTTAAAATGGTAAATTTTATGCTATGTATCTTTTATCATAATGAAAAAATTTTCACGAAACATTTAGGTGAAATCTAATGAAACATCTACAGGAATTATATATTGAAAACAACACTGATGAAAGAAATTTTTAAAAGATCTAAATATAGAGAGAAATATGTTTCGTGGGTTAGAAGAATCAACCCAGTAGAGATGTCCGTTCTTCCCAAAGTAATATACACATTTATCATAATTACCATCAAAATCCCTGAAAGAGCTTTTACAAGTATAGATAAAGTTACTCTAAACTTTATATAGAAGGGCAAACAAACTTGGAGAACCAACACAATTTTGAAAAAGAAGTATAAAGTGGGAGGAATCAGTCTATCTAATTTCAAGACTTACAATATAGCTACAGTAATCAAAATTCTGTGGTATTGGCAGATGCACAGACTTATAGATCAATAGACAAAAATAGAGAACTCAGAAATAAACCCATACAAATACGCCCAACTGATTTTTGACAAAGGTGAAAAAGCAATTCAGTGAGGAAGGATAGCCTTTCAACAAATGGTGCTGCAACATTTGGACTTACAGCATTTGGACTTCCAGCAAAAAAAAAAAAAAAAAACAACCATGATCTAAGCTCATACCTTCTATAAAAATTAACTTAAAATGGATCACAGACTTAAATGTAAAAAACATAAAACTATAGGAGAAAATCGTCAGACTCTAGAGCTAGGCAAAGAATTCTTAGACTTGATTCTAAAAACATGATCCATAAATAGAACAAAATTATATCTTTTAACATTTTTCATCAAAATTAAAAACTTTTGCTCTGTGAAAGACCTTGTTAAGAGGGTGAGAAGACCAGCTATTAACCTGTGAGAAAATATTTGCAAACCATACCTCTGACCAAAAAACCTAGTATCTAGAATATATGAAGAACTTAACAGTAAAAAATACACAAATCAATTAGAAAACAGTAAAAAAAAAATATGAAGACACATTACACCAAAGAGGATATAGGTGGCAAAACAGCACAAAAAAAAGATATTCAACATCACTAGCAATTAGGGAAGTGCAAATTAAAACCACATTGTGATATCACTCCATATCAATTAGAACAACAACAAAAAAAAGTGTAACACCAAATGCTGGTGAGGATGTGGAGAAACTGTCATTCACGCATTGCTGGTGGTAATGTAAAACGGTACAGCTACTCTGGAAAACAGTTTGGACACCTCCTAGCATCCCAGTGGGAAAAGAGCTGTTGTAATTGGATATTGTGTTAGTGGACGGGCTGAGTTCTGCTGTGGTTAACCAACCATACAAAAATGGTCAGTGCTTACCCAACAAAATAGTCTTCATTCATGGGTGTGACTCAGAGATAGCAGCTGACAGAGGCTCTGTGTCAATACATAACTCTCCCAGTCACCAAGGAAGGACAAGGAGAATTCGCAGACTATCCTAATTCTGCAAGTTTCTGCCCTGACATGGCTCACAGCCTTTCTGCTGCCATTGACACCCATCTTCTGACAGGGAAGGCCTCCACCATTCAGGTGTTTGAATCAAAAGAAAGAATGCTTGCTTGCAAAAGGCTGAGGAAGTGGTTTAGTCACTATCTGATTACAGTAGTCTCCCTTATCTGTAGGGGAACGTCCAAGACCCCTAATGGGTGCCTAAAGCCACAGATAGTACCCACTATGTTTTTTCCTATATATTCATCCTATAATAGAATTTAATTTATAAATGTGGTACTATAAGAGATTAGCAACAATAATTAGTAAAATAGAATAATTACAACAGTAAATTCCCATAAAAATGATGTGAATGTGGTCTCCCTCTCTCAAAACATCTTAATGTCCTCTATTCTTCATCTTGTGATGATGGGAGATGGTAAAATGCCTACGTGATGAGATGAAGGGAGATGAAAGACACTGGCGCTGTGACATAGGCTTCTACTGACCTGGCAGCATGTCAGAAGGACAATCCTCTTCCTCCAGATCATAGCTGCCTGGGGGTGACTGAAACATGGCGAGTGAAACAATGGATAAGAGGGGACCAGTGCCTTACTCAAACTTACCTTGAATGAAAAGTAAAATAAAATAAAAGGAACCTGAGAAAATTCTTCTGCCTAATACTTGTCAGATATTTCTGAGTTCCTAGCTCCCTGCTTTACTTTTTTTTTAGGATTTTATTTATTTATCTGAGAGAGAGAGAGAGAGAACACAAGCATGGGGAGTAAGGGTAGAGGGAGAGGGGGAAGCAGGCTCCCCGCTGAGCAGGGAGCCCAATGTGGGACTCAGTCCCAGGACCCTGAGTTCATGACCTGAGCCGAAGGCAGACACTTAACCAACTGAGCCACCCAGGCGCCCCAGCCCCCTGTTTTATTACAACAGTCAATAAATTAAGTAGGCCTGGCAAAGAGAAGGGAGTCCTCTCCAATCAGCATCCTCAAAAACAGTGGGCACCGAGACACAGCATAAGACCTTAATGCTTTCTGTAAAATAACTGTCCTGGTACTACATGTAATCAGATGCTTAGAAAGTAGTTTTTGATGAAGTCGATGATGAGAAAAAACATGCGGTTGAGGATTTTCCTATATGGTTGCACACAAGCAGACGAGCCGTGTGCTAAACCGTGGAATCCAGAAGCCCCTGGATGGTGCAGGGGGGTTGAGCGACCAAGTCTTGGTTTCGGGTCAGACTGTGATCTTGGGATCGTGGGATGGAGCCCCACATCAGGCTCTGCACTCAGTGGGGAGTCTGCTGAAGATACTTCCTCTCAGGCACCTGGGTGGCTCAGTGGGTTAAATCCTCTGCCTTCAGCTCAGGTCATGATCTCAGGGTTCTGGGATCGAGTCCCACATCGGGCTCTCTGCTCAGCAGGGAGCCTGCTTCCTCCTCTCTCTCTCTGCCTGCTGGTGATCTCTGTCAAACAAATAAATCTTTAAAAAAAAAAAAAAAGACGCTTCCTCTCCTTTTGCCTCTCCCCCCACAAATAAATGGATCTTTAAAAAAAGAAAAACAATTGAATTGAGTACAGTAGGATACTAGCTTCCTCTTGGCCAAACACTGAGGATAGCGTTCATGGGGACTGCTACCCCCTTCGACTCATGACTTGATGAAAAAGAGAAGCAGGTTGCATTCACTCACATGTCTCAGGAATATGAATTAAGAAATGCTTACAGGAAAAGAAGCAATTAGCAGAGGAAGTAAAACCCAAAAGGTCATGATGACAAAAGACGGTGGACAGCCACAGCAGCCTTCGAGAAAGCCCAGGTCACCCGGCTCTGGAGCTGAGAGGAGCGAGTGGAGCAGATGGGCGGAGGTGGGTACCGGGGCCAAGGGAAGAGTCTGGAACCCTGCAGGAACCTGGCAGCCTAAGGATCAGCCAGGACCCCTGTGCCCTCCTTCCACCTCTGGCGGCTGATCATTCCATTTTCCTCAACAGAGACAGTTCTCTCCCTATGAGGAATTCTCGTGCCAGCTGTTAACATGCCTCTTTCTCACCCTATTACAAATGGAAGCACAGCCTACCCTAGTCCTCTAAGTCTATCAAAGGGATTAGAAATCTGCTGTTCCAACTACCAAAAAAAAAAAAAAAGAAAGAAAGAAAGAAAGAAAAAACAAAAGAACTGTACCAAATCAATAGCCAGGGGTCAATTCCGCATGATCCCAGTTCCCACTGGCCCCATCAGACAGAATGATGGCCTCTGTCATACACAGAAAGGTCTCGGCCAGTTGTGGCCACATACTGACAACTTCCATGTCAACAGAGCATTAGGACTCCGCTTGTCTCAGATCTGTGCCCCCAGTGAGCCCCATTAACTTCGACACCACACGCACATCAGCAAGGACAAAACACGCCTGCTGCCAGCTCTGTCCAAGTCACGACCTGTCACAACCTCCCTGGGCCTCCGTGTTCTCATCAGCAAAACAATGGACGTGGACTAGAATAGCTGATCTAAATGAGACATCGGAGAGCCCAAGCCCTTGTGTGCAGGGAGCGTGGAAGCTGGCTTGGGAGACCGGGGACGCGAGGGAGCAGGGCTGAGTGCCAGCCATACCCACACGCCCGTCTCTAGCAGAAGCAGCTCAGCTTTGACCCCATCTTCATACTGGGGTCCATGTTCAGCGCGCAATGAGAGAAACGCTTCCATTGCTCAAATTGCCTGAAAATCACGTGTCTGCCTGATCTCTAAATTCCCACCAGCGGTTTCTGTTTGTCTACAGCAACGCGTTTGTTATTCGAAGAGAAACTGTTTCTGCAACACTTAGCAGACCCATATGACTTCAAGTCAAATGTACAACCGGGGGATCTGATCCAGGAGCGAGGAGCTGGGGAGGGGATAGCGGGACTGGCGCAATGCATCTCCAGGTCCACAGCGGCCTGGGGCCCACATGGTCCTGCTAAGAGGAGGGCCCAGCCCGTAGCTGGGGAAGGGGTTCGAAGTACGGTGGGGCCTGTCTTTCTCCCTAGACTAACTCCGTCACTGCCTCTCGTACTTACTCCTTCCTTCTTCAGTAACAGAATCCCATTATGAAAGTCAGCCAGTGCCATCCAGACTAAAAGACATTTCCCAGCCCCCCGGAAGCCATTTGGGAACAAAGGACTAGAGATAAGCCCAAGAGTTGTCTAGGACTTCGGGGCGAGGTTTTCAGCGAGGGGACAGTTCCGATGCTCAGCAGCTCCCTCAGCGGCCATCTTCTACCTCGGGGACCCGCGCTGAAATGACAAAACAACAGGAGAGCGGGACCCTCCATTCTCGATGACCTCGGAGACACCGTGTCAGCCTGGACTACGCTTCTAGATTCCCTATGTGTAAGGGACATAGACTTTAATCTTGTTAAACACTATTCTTTTGAATCCAAGACCACACTCCCTTTGACCCAATCTGGCAAAGAATTAATGCGCTGAAGAGTATCCAGTAGTAACAAGAACCTAAAATGTAACAATTATTGGAGGAGGTCAGAGGCAGGTGGTAACAATACAGACCATTTGCTGAAAGGTGGGTGGGCCTTGTTAGACACGGGCACGACGTTCGGTCACCTATGGTTCCCTGGACGAGAGACCACAAGCAGAGATCTGTGTGCAGAAGGGCTGGCAGACAGGCATCTGGTGGGGCTCAGTGGGGGAAGCCTCTGCCTTCAGCTCCAGACATAATCCCAGGATTGAGCCTAAATCGGGCTCCCTGCTCAGCGGGGAGCCTGCCTCTCCCTCGGCCCCCACCCTCTCCTGTGCTCGCTCTCTCAAACAAATAAAATCTTTAAAAGAGAGAGAGAGGAAAGGAGAAGGATTGGTGGGGAAACATTCCATTGGGAGGTGGGGACTGCAGGGGCTTTGCAATGGGCCACCCTGCCAAGGCCCAGCCACTCTTCCCAGAACAGCCTGGGCCTGGGTCTCCCGCAGGGTGGGCCAAAGGATTCCCAGAAGACTCATAGGGCACCAGGAGCCACAGCGTTCTGTGGCTCACACACGCCATCGCTGAGTGGCTGGCTCACCCCTGTGGTACGAAGCAGCCGCGGGATCTGCTCCACGTCCCCCCAGCTCCTCCTCCAGAGAGAGACCTCTGACCTCACGGCAATGGGACCCATGCACAGCTCTCCCTTAGGAGTGCCCCACTCTTTTTTTTTTTTTTAAAGATTTTATTTATTTATTTGACAGAGAGAGATCACAAGTAGGCAGAGAGACAGGCAGAGAGAGAGAGAGAGAGAGAGGAAAGCAGGCTCTCCGCTCAGCAGAGAGCCCGATGCGGGACTCGATCCCAGGACCCTGGGATCATGACCTGAGCCGAAGGCAGTGGCTTAACCGATCGAGCCACCCAGGCGCCCCACTCTTGATGAATGCCCTGTTGTCACCGTCTTGAAATTCTTAATTTCTGAGCAAGCGATCCTGCATTTTCACTTTGCACGGGGTCCAGAATAGCATCTAGGCGGTCCTGCCCCTCCAGTTAGTCCGCTTTAACAAAGTCCTATGAGAGAGGAAGGGAGCGAGCTCACAGAGTGATCCTGCCCCGGGAGGAGAAGAGGAGACAGCAAAGCCAACGGAGGCCTATCTGCCCGCAGCCCCTGCCTTCACACCCTGACGAAGCATGACAAGGGGTAGCTGGAAAACAGCCATTTCGAGGACATGAGTTGGCCATCTGCACAGGGAAGAGATGACCTGCCGGCCAGATGATTAGCCCTCAAGGCCAAGTGCTCTGTTTCAAACCTGAGCCATAGAGTCAGAGGTAAAAACAAACAGTAAAGACAGGAGTCTGCAGGCTGAAACACGGCACGCAGATGAGAACTTTGGCTGATGATTCCCATGCAAAATGAATTGAAAGAAAATAAGCTCAAAGGATACAAACTTTTTCAGGAAAACCTTGTTCCAAAGAATCCCCAATGTGTCCAGCAACACCCATGCAGGCTTACTGCCAAAACGGCTGTGGGTTTTCCACTCTCCCCTCTTCTGAGGATCATTGGATTTATGTGTTTCCTGATCCTTCTCCGCCAATATCAAGTGGTTGGACAAGGACAGACATTTTAGTTTGGAGGCAACATCTCCAGGGGCCAGAGCAGACTGAACGGGTGTTGTGTCTGTTCTCCTCTCCTCCAGTGGGAGGTGCTGGTGCGTCTCCGGAACCGCGCTCCTCCAGGAGAGCAGAGAGCACTGCAAATATGTGGAGGCCCGTGGGCATACAGTGAGCTCACCGAGGTACAACGCTCCTTTGCTTCTTGGGAACAAAATCCCAATGGACCCAGAATAAAAGATCGTGTTTGTCAGCTATCTAGTGATGAGGTACAGTCATAAGACTTAAATTCTGGCTAAGGGTGTGTGAGCAGAAGGGTTGTACAGGACTTCAGGGGATGTGCTGCCCTTTTTCCTCCTGCTGACTGCAGTGGAGTGTAAGCCTAGGCGGCCATTTTGGATCATGAAGGCACGTCCTAGGAGGGGAGATCCGCAAAGTAGGAATTTAGAACTCTGGATGGTTGGAACCAGCTTACTGCACCTGAACGCCAGAGCGCTCTCATGTGAGAGGAAAGTAAGCCCTTCCAATTGTTCAAGTTACTATCAGTTGGGGTCTTCTTTCGCCCGCAGCCTGGCCTCCTAGCTCATGCAGTCCAGTGGCCCAGAATTCCAGCTGTTCCCCAGAATCCACATTTGGCTTGAGTATCTGAGCACACCGTCAGACTACCCTTTCTACCTCCCTTGTAACTAGAGATGGCCATGGGTGACAGAACTCCAGCCATGGGGATGTGAGGGGCTTTTAGGACGTGGTTGTGACTCCTTTATCCTCTTTGTCCTCGTCTTTGAGTTGGATGTCGACAAAAATAATGCCCGAGATGATGATGGAATCACAAACGAAAGGGAACCAGAGAGTTCCTGAGTCACTGTATGGAACAGGACTCCGTAACAACCAGCAACAACCACTGGGTCTAATTGTGTGAGGGAGAAATAACGTTCTTCCAGGCTTGACCTGTTGTCCATCTAGAGTCTTTTTGTAAAGGAGTCTTACTTTCCTATCACAGGCATGCCAGGAAGAGGCAAAGAAGCACAAGGTAGAGTGTGTTGGGCCCTGGTTGTGAGGACTTGGAAGAGAAGCACTGGTCGGGAAAGCTGACCCCAAATCCTGCCATGTAGACAAGGCAATCTTCCTGGCTGGGGGCAAATTACAGTCCAACAGACTCTCCAGTAATTATGATTCACTCCATGTGCATTGATCAGCAACACAATGCAGATGCATTTGCTGGCCGAGCTGAGCCCTCTCCGATAGGGGCTCCTTGGCTGGCAGTGACCCAGCCACTGTGCAGAGCTCATGGTCCAAAACTGAAAGAGCTTCAGGGAGCTAGAGACTGCCCACACTGACTTTATGGGGGAGATAAGCTAGAATCAGCATATACCTACAGGCAGGGATCTAGAGTTCTTGCTGGGAATGAGCGAACCAATCAAGTACCAAACATGGTCCACAAGCCAAATCAATATGGAAACTATTCTATTTATACTGATTCAGAAATGTTGAGGGGTCCAACAAAAGTATGGCGTGGTGGCTAGTCTCCAAACCAGTTACTCCCATTCAAATTCTGACTCTGTGACCTACCAGAAGCTAAGCCAACGAGGCCATCACTTCTCTGAGCTGCAGTTTACCCATCCATAAGATGGAAATCATGAACATACCTTCCTCAGAAGCCTGTAGGTTAAGGGAAGTAATGCATACAAAACACTAACATGAGGGAACCTGGGTGGCTTAGTTGGTGAAGCGTCTGCCTTCAGGTCAGATCACCATCCCCAGGGTCCTGGGATTACTTCTCCCTCTGCTCCTCCCCCTGGTCAAGTGCGTGCTCTCTCTCTCTCTCTCTCAAATGAATAAATAAAAAACACTAGCATGAGCCCTTGTATATGATAAGCCCTCAAAAGCTGCTACCTGTTAATATTAAGGCCATAGTGTATGACTTTAGCACACTTCAATTACAGCAAAAATATATCAACTCCACTGCCACTATTGGATGGCATTAACGTTGCTTATGTAATCTCATTTTGGACAAAGAGACCTATAAGCAGAGGCTGAAACCCAGCCTTCTGTAAGTAGAGTAGTGTCTGTGATCTACTTGGCACATATATACGAATAATATTTCAGATAAAGATTCATGCCATTATGTCGGGGTGCCCGGGACCCCGAACGGAAGTATAAGCCACGATGGCGGCTGGCGACATGACAATACGAGCGGTTTAGGAGACAAACAAGGGTCGTCCATTAAGGAAGTCGCTCTCATTGGCTTGAAAAGAGTGTGCTCACTGCGTGATCCCTGCATGCCCCCATAGGCTTCAATATACTGTCCACGCACTTTTCACATGTACCTCTCCCTGATTGGCTTGCACAGTCTTTATTACTAGGGCGCTTGCTGAAGGCGGGGGATTTTCCTCCCGAGAGTGTAGAAGAAGGTACGCTGAAATAAAGAGCTCTTAACATCAGTGTGTCGTGCTTCTCTGCGGGCAGAGAACGCGCGATACCATTGTGCTTAGCAAACAGCGGGTCCTTCAAAAATCTAAGTGGATTTATGATCACCTGGCATTATACAGTCTCCTTCATCAATATTCATTCATTTATCCAGCAGGTTTCTGCAAAGAACCCACTAGGTGCCAGGCGCTGGGCTGGGCTCTGGGAATGATGGAGAACAAGATGGCAGGATTCTCACCCTCTCAGAACTTGAATTCCAGTGGGAGTACCAAAAGGGCCATTACTATTGTCACGAGAGGTCAGCAGCATTCTTGGACAAAGTATAGCAGTCCTGATGTTCAGAAAGTCAAAATCCTTGAGGTTATGTGAAGTTTCTCCCCCACTGTGATTTTCCTGTCCCATCAGATGCTGTCCAGTAATGGTTACTTGGCTCCTAAGGCCATCTTTAATCTCACTTTCTTTGCCTGAATCTACATCTAGGTGCTTCTTCCAAGGTCCTCACATGTCCTGGTGTGACGGAAAGTTACCTCTGAAAATCCCCAGGGGTTCACCTTTCCTACTGATGCTTTCTCCGTTGGGAAACACCTCTTCTTCTGAAAAAGGAACTGAGATATTCTGGAGATCTGTCTGCACACTTTCGGACCTACAACTCTTTCTTTTTCCACATCCTCCTCTACCTGTCTAGACAGGTGGACTTCTGGGAGTGTCAGCACATCCTGAGGTTGTGGAACACAGGGCCAGATAATCCACGGGCCAGGAGAAATCACAAGGAAGCAGACCTATGAATAGAAAAGGACTCTTCAACTTTCAAAGCCTAGCAAATCGAGAACCAGCTACAGTGGCAACCACAATAAGTGGCATTGTCCGCTGGTGACCAAGAACTGGCTCAACAATTTAGCCCATGCCAGTATCAGATGGGGAGTGGACATGGATAAACTTAGTGGTCCTTTAACCCTGAGATGCTGACCTTGGGACTTAGGCATGGCAGGTGGAGAGAGGAGGGACACGGATCCTCACAGAGCCAGTCTGGAAAGTACAACAGAGGGAAGCTAAAGAGTTAATGATGCTTTGCTTTAGATCAACAGGTAACTGCCCATCTTCAAGGTAGATCTTTTCTGTTTGTTAGCCTGTGGCAAAGCCTGGAAGGTACAGAGCTCCCATCGATCATGCTGTTCCTGGAACTCTTCACTTCCCTCCTTCCCAACCTCTAGACTCAGTGCTACTAATGACCTTCACTGTGATGATTGACTCTGTGTGTGTGTGTGTGTGTGTGTGTGTGTAAGAGAGAAACATTCACCTAATCTCTCGACTGACCCTGAATGATTAAATGATTCACAATCCACAAGGAACTATCTCATTCTATTCTGAATTCTCACTACTGAGCCCAGTGTTTGGAACCACATTGCTGCTCTATGAATGTTGAGCCCGGGGTGGCTGTCTACCCTGTCTACCGTATCCACTCCTCCTCCCTCACAGGTGGGGGTGGGGGAGGGCAGAGATCCCGAGGCTCACAGATCCTGTCTCACCTTGTCAGGAGTGAGGGCTTGAGGCCCCCTCCTCTCCCTGCCAAAAGGGTAGACGCCTTATCATTTCAGTCAGACGGCCCTGGGCTGGGCCCCCAGGCTCTAGAAAAATGCCACGTCATAAAATAATCACACTGTTTGTACTTCAGACAACCGTGTTGGGCCTACACTTAAATTACTGCGTTATAGCCAAGTTGCATCGTCCTGTTGTGATTTAAAGCCTACCAACTTCAACTGATTGAAAAAACAACCTGGTGAGCTGAGGGGGAAAGTCTTGCTATGCGGTTCACATGTGTGTGGTTGGCCCAAATTTATGTTTTCTTAAGGTGAAGCTCATGGACACCCCAAGAGTCTGTGTTGTCCCCGAGTCCAGAGGAGTAGGGACCAGACCCTTCAGGTCACTAATGGTTGGTTATGTGGGAGGGACACGAAAGTCTTTTCCTTCGTCACCAAATGCCCCAAGCACACCTGCCTTCCCAGCACCAGGCAGGGCGGGTAGTTCCGAGAGTGAGCCTGTCTCCAAGGGGCTTCTAGACTGGCTCAGAGGAAAAACAAACACAGACACAATGATGTCCGTCAACTGCTGCATTGCGTGCTGACGACAACAGATGGAATAAAAACTGAGCTCTTAAGAACAGTGCTTCCCAAGGAGATGTGAGAGGGGAGGGTTTGCCCCCGTCACACCACTCTTAGTGGCAGCGGCATCATGTCAACAACATTGCGGGTGGACAACAGAAGTTTAGTCCAGTTGAATCACTGTATTGCACCCCTGAAACTAATGTAACACGAGAC
The DNA here is from genome assembly GCF_020171115.1 of Neogale vison. Classification (NCBI taxonomy): domain Eukaryota; kingdom Metazoa; phylum Chordata; class Mammalia; order Carnivora; family Mustelidae; genus Neogale; species Neogale vison. The sequence continues at coordinate 148,897,140 of NC_058092.1, read as the reverse complement.
TTAACTAACCGGAATTAAAGTGAAAACTTCAACACAATTTACAAGATAAAAGTTTTAGGGATGCCTAGGTGGTTCAGTCCATTGAGCATCTGCCTTCGGCTCAGGTCATGATCCCAGGATCCTGGGATCGAGTCTCCCATAAGGCTCCTTGCTCAGTAGGGAGCTTGCTTCTCCCTTTGTCTGCTGCTCCCCCTGCTTGTTCTCGCTCTCTCTCTCTGACAAATAAATAAAATCTTTTAATTAATTAACTAATTAAAGTTTAAAAATTAAAATTAAAAAAAATAAGTTATAATATCAAATGAAAGACCACACAACCAGGATTCAAATCCAGGTCTTTCAGCTCTAAGATCTCTGCTCTTTCCATCACACCGTATCTTGCAGACATGTTAGAAATGTAAATAGTCACTCTTCATTCTGTTTGGAAGGGGGGAAAAAAGAGCCATCTTGGATAGGACAGTTACATTTATGGAATCCACACTATTGACCCAAAGAGTGGGCAAAGTTGGGCATGCAAACCTACATGAGCCAATGTCTTTGTCCACGGCATTGGACTTTGCCCAGTCCCTGTTACTTGGTCTCCCTCCCCTCCATTCTCAAGGATGTCCTGAGGAAACAGTCCCTTTGTAACTTCAGACTTTCTCTTCCATGTTCTTCTCCCCAAAGTAAACCTCCATGGGTTGGGACGAGCACCAGAGTTTCCATCTCGTGTGTTCAGCTGAGCCCACAACTACATTTCTGTTCTCTCCCTCTCTTCGGACTGCTGTTCTATCCCTTAGTCTACCAAATGACGTTTAGATTACCAGTGGCAAGTGCTGTACCCTCACCAGTGGAGGAGTGTAGGAGAAGTGGGCAGATCCAGTCGGAGCTGCCTGAAAATGGTGTGCATCTGTTTTCAAAATCTGTGGTTGAGGGTGTCCCATTTTTTACCCAAAATTTTCACCTTGTGACAATTAACCCCTTTCTCTGCATCCGGAGTTCAAACAGGGGCTCTAATCAAAACTGTTCTTGCTATACAGTCTTTCAACTGCTGAACTTTTACAAAAGCCTATATCCAAGGGGCAATTCAAGGGGCAATTAGCTCAGTGTTTGAGGCTGTGTCCTTTTCCCTTATGTGTGCAATAAAAACTTTTATACTGCATGTTCGTAAGGGGAAAAAATTAATTACCCATAATAGGAAATTAAGAGAAACTGCCATGGAATTGCCATCATAAATTAGACAGGCCGTCAGGAAAATATGATGGAACGGGCTGCTATGGAAAAGCTTATTTCTCTGGGTGCATTTATTTTTCATGAGTTTTTATTATTCAGTAGCTTTAGATCCCATCAACGTGCCTCCATCTGTCAGAGATGGCCAGGGTTTTTTCCAGGAAGAGTTGGGGGAGGCTGCGCACCCATACTCTGCCTGAAATCATGAAGGGATTTGTAGAGAAACGTTCGAAGAAACCAAAAAAAGCATTTGCCTCCAAGGAGCTAGTGCAAAGGCATTTTAATGAACTCCCCAACAAGCCGAGAGGAAATCTGGAAAATTATAAAACTGAAACAGGAAGGCTGTCGATACAATAACTTTTGTTAGACCTTTCACCCGAGATGGGCCAGGTACTTCAGATTTATGGATTATTCTAGGTGCCTTTTTCTAGATTGCTTTTCTAGATTATTCCGGGTTCTTTAGAATTTAAATAATACCAACAGAGCATTATTGAAAAAATCCTGCAGATCCGAAGAAATGTCCTTGAGAGAACCGTGTTCCTCTTGGCAACTCCCGCTTTGTGCCTCAAAGCTGGAGGAGTGAGGGGGTGGGGGGTTGTCGGTCCTTAGCCTGGGCTAAATTCACCTTGTGTTTTCCTGTCTCTGAAAAAGACTGTGCTGCCTTGGGAGACATGGTGCTCCCTCACTGGGCCTGGATATCCAACACTCAAGAAGGCTTCTTCATCCTGTCTTAGAAAAGATCCATCATCCCAGGTTGCAAAGTACTGAAAGCAAAAGGGGCAGATGGAAAAGTGGGTTATCGGAGCACGACAATCCTTCCTGCTGTTAGGAAAGTTGTCTGACTTGCTAAGCTCATGGGGACCGTTGTTCTTCGGTGACCCAATACCCTGATTTTCATAGAGTTGTTTTTTCTTTTTCTTTTTACAGGGCATTGTACTTAGTGTTACTAGAACAAAAATGCTGACATTGCCACTGCCTTTAAGAACTTTGGTACAGAAGAAAATGTTAGATAAAATCCCAGGATTTCATAAAAATAGGAAATCAGCACAAAACTAACAAAAAAGCAGTTGTGCAGTTCCCCCCACCCCCTCCTCACATCTTCCTTCTCTCCTTCTGGGTAAAGGCCAGAAGACTTCTCTGATGACACGAGACACAGTAACAAAGCCAAAGACCTGGCTTCAGAGGCAGGAGGCCAGAGGCCTGGCTCCGACCACACGCAATGCAGGCCTCCTGGTCCTGGCAAGCAGTTCAACGACCTTGAGCATGGCTCAGACATGGTTCGTTCTGCAATTCTGGTCTTTGCGAGTTTTTCTGTGAGGTTTTAATGTTCCTCAGACATACATGTCAATCCCACTCTTGTGCTGGGCCCTGTGTAAGAGAAGGAGGAACACACTTAGCCCCTCTTTCATTTATTCATCCAACAAATATGAATTGCCCATTATAATTTTTCATAGAAAAAAGATGAGGAAAAGGAAGACAGCAGTCATTCTAATCATATAAAGACTATAATGTACTGTAGTATCAGTCGGGGTTAACAACTGCAAACAAAGTACCCACTGAGTTTTATTTAAAGAGAAATGGATTTATTTGAGGATGTGAGGGCCTTATAGACATTCTGCAGCCAGGAATAGGCCCAGCCACCCAGACAGGCAGCTCTAGCAAAGCCTCCCTGCTGTCCCCAGGAGCAGCCACTCCATCCCAGGCCCCAACCCCACAGCTCACACTCAAGGTCCATGGGTCCGGCACCAAGAGCTGCCTCAGAACAGGCAGGCCTTCCAAGGACCCACTTGCCCAACAGTGGTGAATCCCATGGCCAATAAATTAATAAATAAACAAATGAAAACATCTTTGGAAAGTCTTTCATCAAGAGCTAGTCATCAATTGTCTTTGGAATTCAATTGGGAATACAGGAAACCTGTGACAGTCTATAGCTTTTTAGAAATTACTATAAAAAACATATTCGTTGGATATTTTTTTAGCTAAATACAAATTAAATGTTTAATTCATAGGAAAATATTTAATTCATAGGAAAATATTTAAGAAAATATTTAAGAACTTAATTAATAGGAAAATATTCAAAATAAATATTACAAAAATTGAGAGAATTATAACACAGAAGAAAAGAAGTATGGCCATGGTATGAGATTGAGCAATGCCATTAACATGGAGTCAACAATTGAATAAGAAAAATAGCAAACAGAACAGTATGAAGCTTAAAAAAAAAAAAACCTATTTCTCATCCCACCCATTTTCCACTCCCACTGTTAACAGTTTGACTGTATTATTTCACACATTGTCATAAATATACCTATATATAATATATTTTTCATGCCAAACCATTTTACAAATTGCTTTCTTCACTTAACAATATATCATGGAAATATTTTCATGTAAGTACAGATTTATGTTATTTAAAAATTATTTTATTATGAAAAATTTCCCAAAAAGCCCATAAAAATAAAAAGAGTAGTATAATGAAACAAAATTATAAGCCCAACTCCAGTACAATCAGTCCCAATTCATCTGCATTACCACTTAGTCTCCCATCTCTGGGATATTCTGAAGCAAATCCCAGGTAGCCCGTCATTTCATCTGTAACTATGTCAGCAGGTATCGAGTGATAAGAGCCAGTTGGCAAGTGACAGTTAGGGTCTCGGTCATAACTACACAACTCTGCCGCCGGCGTGAGTGCACAAGGGCCAGAGACAGTAGACAAACAAATTGGAATGGCTGTGTTCCAACCAACTTTATTTACACAACATGGTGGGGGACATATTTGGCCCACAGGCCACAGTTTGCCAACCCCTGCGCTAAAAGATACAGGCTTCTTTCTTTGATACACAACTTTTCTCTTTCATACTAAAAGAAGTTAATAAGGAACTCTTCTTTAATATCATCAGATCTAAAAATGTTAATGATCCTTTAATATTATCAAAGCTAGTCAGTGTTCACTTTTCCCTGATTGTTATAATTTTATTTATTTATTTATTTATTTTCATTTACAGCTTATTTAAATCAGAATAAAAAATAAGACCCACATATTCCGGGATGTCCAGGTGGCTCAGGTGGTTAAGCAACTGCCTTTGGCTTGGGTCATTATCTCAGGGTCCTGGGATCCAGTCCCTCGTCGGGTTCCCTGCTCAGTAGGGAGTCGGCTTCTCCCTCTGCCTGCTTCTCTCCCCTGCCTGTGCTCGCTCTTTTTCACTCTCTGACAAATAAATAAGTAAAATCTTAAAAAAAAAAGACCCATGTATTCCAGCTGCTTGTTATATCTTCTAAGTCTCTTCTAACCTACAATTTATTCCCCATCTCTTTTTTTCCCCTTAAAATATTTATTGAAGAAACAGGGCCTCAATTGTCTTATAAAGTTTTCCAGTTTGGGTTTGTTGATTATATCTCTGTGGTAACAATGAACATGTTCCTCTGTCCCCTGTATCTGCTATAAATCAGTAATACGGTCTACAGTCTTAATCAGATTTCAGTTCATTTTTTCCTTTCTTGCCAGAACTACTTCTTCAGGAGACACATGATTCTGATGGTTTCCTCCTCTGCGATGTGACCAGCTACTGACAGTCATTGCCTGATGATATCTGAAGTTTGCTATTTCTTCTTCATTTATCAGTTAAACTCCTTTAAATAGAAATTTTCCTTTGTCTACTATTTGGTTATTCTGAAATGAAGATCGTACAAGAACCCTGAACTAGATCTCTGATGCTTTCCTTTGATTGACTTGTTTTCAAGATAATGAAATGGTTCCCTGAAACCTTCCAAAGATATCCAGTGAGGGTTTCTTCCTTATTGATGTCATTATGAACCTATAGATATAAGCACTGCAGCTACTACCCTTATTGATGTTGAAATTGTCCCATCTTTGATCAATGAGAACTTGTTCAAGTTAGGTCTTCAGTTTTTGGACATTATTCTAGTATTATTTCACGGCATCTTTTCCTTCTGGTATGACAAAATTTCTAAGCTCATTTGCACCCCAGACCTGGAGGCAATAAAATGATCGCTCTTCTCCAGAGTCCTGCTTCCTTCTAGTGGTTAGTGACCTTTAGAGAACATCATCTAGATTGTAGGGGGCTTATTGCTATTGGGTTGGTCTTTGTGTCTAGGGTTTTGGATGGATAAAGCTAAAAAATGTGTTTTCCTTTGTTGAGGATAAAATACATTATGAATTCATACTGATATTTCTGACTCAAATTTAGGGCTACAGGGCTTTTATATAGCCTCATCAATTTTATATTTGTTTTTCTTTTCAACTATGCCAAAAAATTTCAATTCTCACCACCACTGGCATAATTACTTTTCCTATAATAAAACACACAAAAGTCTCCAAATAATAATATCAACCTTACCGTCAACAATATGATTACTGAAAACACCTTAATATCGTAGGGGTTTTCTTATTTGGTTGGGAGCATTGGTTTGGTCTATATCCTTAGGGCATATCCCAAGAAGGGATACACAGTTAAATTATTCTGTTTTAAAGTTAATTTGAATAGTTTCTTTTCAGAAGTATGTCCACCTAGAAACAGGTTCATTTGTTTTGTTTTACTTTCAGTTTTCAGTGATTCTTTTTTTTCCCCATTTATTTAGCTTTGTTTTAGAATTCTTCATATTATTTACAGGATTCCTAAGTTAAATATACAAAATTAGTTATATTCAAAAGAGTTTAATTTCTATGATCTTTCACTATTGCCTCCCTCCCTTATAGATAACCATTTTGAATGCTTTATCCTTCTATCTTTTTCTTTAAAATATTTTATTTATTTATTGGAGAGAGAGAGAGCGCATATGCCCACAGGAGTAGAGGGAGGAGCAGAGGGAAAGGGACCAGCAGATTCCTTGCTGAGCATGGAACCTGATGTGGGGCTTGATCTCACAACCCTGAGACCATGACCTGAGAAGAAATCAAGAGTCTGTTACTTAATGGACTGAGCCACCGAGATGCTCCTTCTTCCATTTTTTATAAATATAAGCAAACATGTATAATTTTTGTATTTCTTCTTTTCTTGTTTGAATTGCCTTCTGCATACATCTACAAGGAGGATATAGTAGGCAGTGTTCCCCCAAAATCTGATCATGAAACTTTTTCCAAAAGGAGCATCCCAAAGGGTAAATATTGGACAAAACCCATTTGGGAAATGCTGCAACAATTCATAGAGCAAAGAAAAATAACCTACAGGTGCTCAACAAGTATACATCACTGGAAACAGTTTTTCTTCTCCACAAAGTAAAGGGGTCTCTTTGTTTTGCACTTAATAAAGTCTCCTCCTCAATTCACAATCCTCTTTAAGAATAAGATTTCCATGACTCTTCCTCTAAGAATACCCTGTCGTGGAACTGTGATTGATAGTTTGCAACTGTGATTGTAAAGTCCTACAACATTGCAATTTCTTGACTCCTCGTACAGCACGTTGGGTCTCCAATGACATTTTTTTCCTTCAGTGCCAGTCCCTTCTGAACAGGATTACTTTCTGGCATTAAGAGCTGTCTTCAATCACAGACGATCACAAAATAACCCAGGAAGACATTTTCCCGGTGTTTTACCTCTATTCTCATCTTCTACAGTGTCATTAAGTAACATGAATGTCCAATGTTCTCTCCTTGCTCACAGGTCCAAGTGCACTTCCTGCTCTGAAGAAACCCTACGGTAGGCCTATTTGTCAGAGTACCTATTCTTTGTCCCCAAGGACTCCTCTTTTGTAGTTCCTTTATCTGTAGTTAAAAGAATTCTGTCCTTGCTCCATGCACCAGTGGTGGTTAGTGTTTGGACAGAAAATAGGAAGATTTGACTCTTCACTGGTGATACATCAAGAGGAAATTAATAAAGGATTCTGAACAGCACTTGGTCGACCTGAATTCTTGAATTCTTGCTGAGACAGGGCTTTTAGGAACCCTGATGAAGAGATCAACCCTGCTCTATGTTTCTACTGAGCTCTTCAATATGGCACTAAGGCCAGTTGACTAATATAACAACCCAGCGTGAATGACTACAAAGCTAAAATTGTGTCCCTAGAGAGTTCACTGAGATGGAGACGAGTATTTCATGAAAAAAGCCGGATCACTGCAGAGGCAAAAGGTTCATCTAAATCAGTGTTTGTAGTTGCCGGTATGTCAGCCAGGAAAGTGAGGTTTTCATTTGGCTTTGACTCTAGCTGTTTTCCTTCAGGGCTGCTCTTGTTCCTATGTCTGAATGTCTCCCTGCTGGAGGCCTTCAGCACCTAATCCTGAGGTATACTTTCTACACACAGTCTAGGCAGCTTGCCAAGAGAAAGTAATTCTCATACCCACTACCCTATTACCTCCTCCTGACACTCTCATTCTTTTACCTCTGTCAGGTCCTGAAGGACAATGGCTTTCTCCTTGGCCCTGCCCATGTGCTTGAGATGGAATTATAGAGGTTCACATCAGGATACACCAGCTAGGATCCTTGGCAGGTATTTTTCCAAGAATAGTCCATGCAACCCCTATATTAGAATCACCTTAGGGTGTCTATGAAAATACAAATTATGAGACATTCTGAGTCAAGATCTCTTAAAGGAGGCCAAGAATAGGCCCTTTTAACGAACACTGAAACACTTCTCTTCACATTAGAAGTTAAGAACCACTGATCCAGCCCTTCCTATTTGTAGATCTGGCTTCTGGGAATCACCTCAGCTAATCTCTATTTCTCTAGAAATTCTTTTCTATATGCAGAGTTTAAGCAGCCCCAACTGCCCCCCCACACCTACAGGCTCGTACTATTAAATACATAGCTGTAAATTTCCTTTACCCCAAACACTCCCAAACCGTCCCATCAACTTAACATATCATATCTCTGTAGTCTTTTTTAGTTCTCATCAAAAGAGACGTCCACTTATAAAAATAAGAAAACAGTCCAAAATTGCCTTCTCCCATTTAAAAAAGAAAAGAAAACTGAAAAAACTGATTTAAAACCTTGGAAATGGCACTAAATTAACTCTAGGATAAAAACTCTAGACCACTCTAAAAGAGCTTAAAAGCAAGCTTTGAAAGGGCCAAACTGATGGCAAGTATTTGACTGCCTATCAGATCAAACTCCAGCACACTTTGAAGCAATAAAATAATATTCAGCATTCAACAATGAAAAAAATTGCAATGTCCTACATCTAATAAAAAATTACTAGATTTCCAAGAAACAGAAAAAATGTGATAATCAGTAGAAAAATCAGTCAATACAAAAAGATCCAGAAATAATAGGGAAAATGGGATAATCAAACAAAAACATTAAAGCAGACACTATAAACGTGTGACAGTTCAAAGACCTAAAGGAAAAATGACCATAATGAAGTAAGAAGTGAGAGGTATAAAAGAGAAGCAAATGAGAACTATTACATCCAAAATGAAAATTTTACTGAGTAGAATTTACAAATTAGACATCCTAGAAAAAAAAAAACAGCAAGGAGCTTGAATTCAAAATGAAGCACAAGAATAAAAAAAAAGATTTAAAAAATGAAAAGAATCTCAGTGATCTGTAGAACATTATCAAGTAGTATAGCATAAATATAATTAGAATATAAATATAATTAGAATCCAAAACAGAAGAAGGAGGATTGAAAAAAAAATTTTTGGAGAAATAATTCTTGAGGGAGATTTCTGGGAACATGTCAAAGTAGGAGAATCCTAAATTCACCCTGCCCCACAAACAAACCTAGATAACAGCTACATCAGTGAAACTAACCCAGAAAATGACCAGAAGACTGGCAGAACACTTTCCACTGTTAATTGGAGAGAGGAAGCCACATCAAAAAAGGTAGGAGGGGCAGAGACATGGTCAGGAACTAAACTCCTGGTGAGAGTAACCACAAATGGGCAGGACACCACAAGCACAGAGAAAAGAAATAGACCCCACACCAGGCACCCCAGACACAGGGGATCTGCACTGGGAAGACGAATCCCCATAACACTTGGCTTTGAAAGCCAGGAGAGCTTAACTTTGCAAGTTTTTCAATCAGCAGGGCTTAACTCTGGGTACTTTAAAATCAGCAGGCTTAGCTCTGGGAGAGCCAGAGGGCAACAGGAAACTGAGTCCTTGCCCTTACAGATAGCACAACAAATAACTCCAAGGAGATACAACATAGGAACAGTGGTTTGAAAAGTACCTGGGGTATACATGAAGAAGATTTATTTATTAACCTCAGAATGTGTGCTAAAGAGACAAAGAGCTTTAGGAGACTTCTTCAAGAACAGAAGAGCTGGCAGGTGCTGTCTCTCTTCCCTCTCCCAGCCTAGCCAGCCAGACACTTGCAGGAATAAGCATAAGCACCTTACACCTACCTTGCTAACGCCACACACCCTGCCTCATGTTCTCCTATGTATCTGCCCATCCAGTCTACCTCACTCATCAGACATCCTTCCAAAGTGGCTCCTGCCATGTCATATCCAGAAAGCAGCCCTAGCAGGGACCTGAGTCATTCCAAAGTGACTTCATAAGTAGTGACCTTATGAAGAAGAAGTCCTGTGCTGGTGCCCTGTAGTGCAATGTCCCCTGCTTACCAGAACCAGGAACTTTAGGAGTATTCCCGTGTAGCTTGTGTGCACCCTAGTATTGTAGCTGAGCTGCATTTGCCTTCAGTTCAGTTGGTTGTAATGGCCCACTTTGTTTGTCGTGGGTAGGGTTTGGTCCCTGTTCTCTTAAGGGACCAGTCTGAAGTTGCCGTGGGCTTATAGTTGGGCAGCATCAGTACCCAGACCAGATGCCTGCTCTCCACCCATTTGCTGGGGCTGTAGTCACACAAAATTGCAGGGCTCTCTCTCTGTGCTGCCCCATGAGAGCTTTTTGTTGGTGGGCAGGGCCAGCAGTCAGATTAGTTGTCTACTGGGGTTGCAGTTGAACTGGTACATGTGTGTGGTTATATTTCCCCTCTCCCTCCACATCCTTGCCAACATATGTTGTTTCCTGCCTTGTTAATTTTTAGCATTCTGACTGGTGGAAAGTAATATCTCATGGGGTAAGCGGGTGGTGGGTATTAAGGAAGGAATGTTGTGATGAGCACTGGGTGTTATATGCAACTAATGAATTGTTGACACTACATCAAAAACTAATGGTGTACTATATGTTGGCTAACTAAACATAATAAAAACAAAAAATAAAAATGCAAAAAAAGAACCAGTCAGAAATAAAGAACTCAATAACTGAAATTAAAAATACATTAGAGGAAATCAATGGCAGATTAGAGGAGGAAGAAGATGGGCCAGTGACCTGGAATACCAAAGTAATGGAAAGCAATTAGCAGAAAAACAAAAACTAAAATAAACAAAACAAAACAAAACAAAACAAGAAAAACCTGCAACCAAGAATACTCTACCCAGCAAGGTTGTCTTTCACAATAGAAGAATAAAGAGTTTCCCACACAAAGTTAAAGAGTTCATCACCACTACACCAGCCTTACAAGAAATGTTAAAGGGAATTCTTTGAGTGAAAAAAAAAAAGCCATAATCAGGAGTAAGAAAATTATGAATGGAAAAAATTTCACAGGTAAACACAAACATGATAAAAGCAATAGATTAATCACTTATAAAAACCAATGCAGGGTTAAAGCAGAAAGCAATAAGATCAATTATATCTATAAAAATCAGTCCGTGGGGGCACCTGGGTGGCTCAGTCAGTTGAGCCTCTGACCCTTCATTTTGGCTCAGGTCATGATCTTGGACTCATTAGATTGAGCTCTGCATTGGGCTGTGCACTCAGTGTGGAATCTACTCTCTCCCCCTCTCTCTGCCCCCTCCCCCCCCCCGCTTTTTGTCTGTCTGTCTGTCTCTCTCTCTCTCTCTCAAATAAAGAAATGAATCTTTAAAAAACTCGGTTAAGGGATCCACAAAATAAAAGATGTGTAGTACGTTATCAGGTATATAAAACATGTCAGTGAAGAAAAAAAAATGAGTACTTTTCAAATGGGTCAATGTAGACTGCTATATGCACAAGGTGTTATATGAACCTAATGGTAACCACAACTTTTAAAAACTTGTAATAAATAGATATGCAAAAAATAGAACGGAATACAAGCATATCACTAAAGAAGAAGGAAAGAGAACAAGAGGAGAAAGGAACAGAGCAGAACTACAAAAACAACTACAAAACAAGTAACAAAACGGCAATAACTACATGTCTATCAATAATTACTTTGAATGGGAATGGACTTAAATGCTCCAATTAAAAGACATAGGGTAACTGAATGGACAAAAAAGCAAGACTCATCTATATGTGGCCTACAAGAGGCTCACTTCAGACCAAAGACACAAGCAGACTGAAAGTGAAGGGACTAAAAAATATTTACCATCCAAATGGAAACCAAAAGAAAGCTTGAGTAGCAATACTTATATTGAACAAAATAGATTTTTAAAACAGACTGTAACAAGAGACAAAAAGGGACATGACATAGTGATAATGGGACAATCCAACAAGGAGACAAAACACTTGTAAATATTTATGCACCCAGCATAGGGGCACCTAATACATAGAATAACTATTACAGACATAAAGGAAGAAATTGACAATAACACAGTAATAGTAGGGAATCTTAACACCTCACTTACATCAGTGGGAAGTTAGAACAGAAAATCAACAAGGAAACAGTGGCTTTGAGCGACACACTGGACCAGATGGATCTAACAATATATTCAGAACATTCCAACCAAAAATAACCAAATACACATTTTTTTAAAGCGCACATTCAACATCATCTAAAATAGATCACATTAGGCCACAAGGCAAATCTCAATACACTCAAAAAGACTGAAATCATATTATGCATCTTTTCTGACCACGTGTTATGAAACGAGAACTCAAACACAAGAAAAAATCTGGAAATAACACAAATACATGGAGGCGAAATAACACGTTACTAAACAACGAATGGGCCAACCAAGAAATCAAAGAGGAAATGAAAAATACATGAAAACAAATGTAAATTAAAACACAATGATTCAAAACCTTTGGGATGCAGCAAAAGGTGTTCTAAAAGAGGAAAGATTATAGGTATAGACCTACCTCATGAAATAAGAAAAAACTCAAATATCCTACCCTATCCCTAAAGGAGCTGGATAAAGAGAACAAACAAAGCCTGAGGCCAGTAGAAGGAAGGAAATAATAAAGACTAGAACTGAAATAAATGAAATTAAAAAATAATAGAATAGAACAATGAACCTAAGAGCTGTTTCTTTCAAAAGATCAACAAAATTGATAGAAAAGAAAAGAAAACTCAAATAAAGACATAAATGAAGGAGGAGAAATAATAATACAGAAATAAAAGGAATTATAGAGAACATTATGAAAAATTATATGCCAACCAATTAGACAACCTAGAAGACATGGATAAATTCCTAGAGACATATAATGTTCCAAAACTGAAACAGGAAGAAATAGAAAATTTGAACAGACCAATTACTAGAAATGAAAATAAACCAGTAATCCAAAAATTCCTAACAAGCCAAAGTTGAGGAGGAAATGGCTTCACAGGTGAATTCTACCGAACATTTAAAGAAGAGTTAATACTTATTCTTCTCAATTCCAAAACATAGGAGAGAAAGGAGAGCTTCCAAATTCATTCTATGAGGCTGTTATCATCCTGATGCCAAAACCAGATAAAGACACTACACAAAAGGAAAACTACAGGCTAATATCTCTGATGAACATAGATACAAAATCCTGAACAAAATACTAGCAAACTGAATCCAACAATGCATTAAAAAAAATCAGTCATTCACCCCAATGAAATGGGATTTATTCCAGGGATTCAAGGATGGTTTAACATTCACCAGTCAATCAACGTGATATATTACATTGATAAGAGAAAGGATAAAAGCCATATGATCATCTCAATAGACACAGAAAAAGCATTTCACAAAGTACAACATCCATTCGTGATAAAACTCCCAACAAAGTAGATTTAGAAGGAACATCAGCATAATAAAGGCCATATAAAAAACCCACAGCTAACATCACACTCCATGGTGAGAAACCAAAAGCTTTCCTCTAAGATTACTAACAAGACAGGGATGTCCATTCTCACTACTTTTATTCAACATAGTACTGGAAGTCCTAGCCAGAGCAATCAGACAAAAGAAGAATGGAAGGAAGGAAGCAAGGAAGGAAGGAAAGAAGGAGAAAAAGAGGGAAGAAAGGATGGAAGGGAGGAAGGGAAAATTGATAGTTGGCAGAGGGGAGGTGATGGAGGGCGGCTGAAATAGATAAAAAGGATTAAGTGTACGCTTATCATGATAAGCACTGAGAAATGTATAGAATCACTGAATCGTTTATTGTACACTTGGAACTAATATAACACTATACATTCATTATACTTGGATTAAAAGAAAAGAATGCCTGAAATTTTGCAAAAACTCATGAAAACTTTAAACCCACAGATCCAAGAAGCCTAACAAACCCCAATCAGCACGATAAACAATGAAAACCACACCTAGGAACACTATAATCAAATTGAGAAACAGTGATAGAAACTGTGATAAAGATAAAAATCATAAAAGTAGCCAGAGAAAAAAGGCATGTTACAAACAAAGGAATAAAGATATTCATTACTACAAGCTTCTTGCCAGAAATTATGGAAGCCTGGAGAGAATAGAGTAATATATTTTAAGTGCTGAAAGGAATCAAGGAAAACTATCAAGTAGAATTTTATGCTCGATGCAAAAAGAAAGGTGAAATGAAGACTTTCACATGAGCAAAAGCTGACAGAATTTCTCACAGGCAGAGACACTACAAGAAAGCTAATTCTTCATGAAATTCTTCAGGCAGAAGGAAACCAGTGGAACTTGGATATACAGAAAAGAATGAAAAATTCCAGAAATTGTAATATATAGGTACACATAAGGCATTTTTCTTATTTTTAATATTCTTAAAAAAGAATTGGCCATTTAAATTAAAATAGCAATAATAAATTATGAAATCAACCTATGTAACAGTAAAATCCATTAAACCAGTAGCATAAAGGATAGAAGAGGGAAATGGGAGTATACTATTGTTAGTTTCTTACACTGTACTTAAAGTAGTTTAACATCATTTGTAAGTAAACTTTGATATGTTAAAAATGTTTATTTTATACTTGAGCCACAATTAAAAATAAAACAGAGAAATATCTAACAAGCAATAGTGGAGTGACATGGAATCCTAGAAATATAACCAATTAATCCAAAGAAAACAGGGAAAGTGGTAAAAAAAAATGGGATAAAAAAATAAATAGGAACATAGTATACTTAATTCCAACAATATCAATAATTATGTTACATAATCTAAGCAGTACTATCAAAAGGCAGTTACTGCCAGACTAGATTTTTTAAAAAAATCATAATTTAATTACATGCAGTCTATAAGATATTTATATTAAAATATAAAGACACAAGTAGGTCAGAAGTAAAAGAATGGGAAAATATAAACCATACAAGCAATCCCCTCGCCTCCCCCAAAAAAGCTGGTGAGCTAAAGTGACTATATTAATATCAGAAAAATAGATCTCAGAACAATAAAGACACCAGGAAGTGGCTCCTGGGGTGCACACTTAGTTGGTTTCTGCTCAGGTTGTGACCTCAGGGTTGTGGGATCGAGCCCCACATCAGGCTTTATGCTCAGCAAGGAGTTGCTTGTCCCTCTCCCTCTGTTCCTCTCTCTCTCTCTCTCTTTTTCTCTCTCTCAAATATATAAATAGAATATTTTAAAAATACATACATACATACATTCATATGTATGTATCATTAATAATTATATTATAGAATATATTATATTAATTATTGTTGTGTTATTATTAATTATAATAATGCACACCTATGTGTGCATTATTAGAATTATTAACAAAATATTATACATGCATACATATGTACATACACCAGGAATTAAGATATTGATGGAAGTGATCAATTCATCAGGAATGGATAACAAGCACCTAAAAACAAAGCTGCAAAAAATAAAAAAGGACAAGTGATAGAATTTAAATGAGAAATAGAGAAACCCACAATTATAACTGGAAATTCCTTCACTCCTCTCTCAGTAAATGACAGAAATGACAGAACAAGTAAACAGAGAATTAGTAGAGATATAGGACACTTGAGTAATACATAAAACAAGATACTCACTAGGACTGTTCTGGAACTGCCACTGGGGTCTATACCTGAAAACAATGGGCTCTGAGTATCTCGTATTCTAAAGAAGTCTGCAAAAACTGGAGCCAATACTGCCTTATTAAAAAACAAAACAAACAGAAAAACAAGTTAGCCCTCCCCCTTCCTACCATTATGCTAAGTACATCCCCCTACCTCATCGCCAGCCCATATGGGAGAACAGTTATCAAGGGGGAAAATGAAATTTGTATGTCTCCAGCCTTAGTAGGAGTCTGAGGTTCAAACTTAAGAAGCTTCCCCTAGAACAAAGCCCAGTTTTTGGAGGGGGCCCCAGGAAAATCCCTTGGAGAGTCTGAGAAAGAAAGACTACCATCTCTCCCCTACCTGGAAATTTGCTGGGCCATAAACCAGCAGGCCTACCTGATGCAGCCACCAGAATGGAGAATAATGAGAGAATTACTGAGAGCGCTTGATCTTGCTCTGTGGGAGTTGTGTGGCACTCGTGAGTTTGATAGAGGCACTTCATTCTCTAGAAAGTTCTGGAGGCACCAAGATTTGGGAGTATCTTAAGGCAGAGAGAGAAGAAAAATCTGTGACAGGAGTCAAGACGGGGAATCTCAGCATCTTGAGGCAACTGAGAGTAAGAAGAGAGAAGAAACCCAGTCCCCACGGCCCCAAAGGCAAAGAGCCCAGAGGAGAGAAGAGACAAGGATATGGATGCCAAGGTGATGTCCATGTGCCAAGGAAGGCCTCTCTCAAGTCAGGATCATGAGGTCTCTGCCTCTCTTTCTCTTCCAGTCCCAACACCGCAGGAACTGGGAACTGAGAATGGGTGGGACTCGAGAGACTGATGATTCTAAAAACAGACCTCCAAATGAACCTTCCATCTCAGATGCTGCAGTGCGGGCACGGCAGGGTCAGCCCACATCCTCACCCTCGTAAGTGAGGCTTCTGGGCTCTGATGGGGCTGGGGGAAAGAGAGTTCAATTTCAGATTGAAATCAGATCTAAGTCTGGAGTTTCAATAACTGAAAGTCACTGGAAACCTGTGGGATTGGCCAAAAATGTTGCTAATGTAAAAAAAGGGGGGGGGACTTGACATGTCGAGCACAGTGACTGGAAAAACATTAAACTATTTCACATTAATATCCCACTGAGTTCCTACTGCTGAACAAAACCATATTGAGTATTACTGTGTATCCAAATAGTGCACATATTTGTCAATTTTAATGGTTTTTCATCATATTGGTATGTATTACATTATATTTATAGGCAATGATATGCTTAATAATGTACCTATTATTGAACACTTGGGTTATTTCCATTTTTTTTCCTTTTAGGAAAAATGTTGCTATAAACATCTTGGTATAAATTGCTCTATTTTACTTCTTAGCTATTTCCTTAGGTATATGTCCCAGGACTCCCTTCCTATGCAATTCCCAGGCTTACTTCTTTCCCTGTTACTCTATTGTGACAACCCTCTAGCACATCAAATTGTAAGAATTGACTTTCCTTCTGTTGTAGGTGACAGCTTGCAATTCAGACTGGCTGTACACGAAACAGAACTTACTGGCTTACGCAACTCAAAGTCCAAGGATAGAGCTGGCAACAGGCCCCTTGATCCAAAGGCTCAGAGGATGGCCATCCAGCCGCTTCTCTAACTGCTTTGCTCTGTCTTCCTCTGGGAGTCCATTTCATGCTCCAGCCGACATGCCCCAGGGAACCATGATGGGGGCAGCCGCTCTCAGCCTCATACCTTCACAATCCTGCGGAAGGAATCCTATCTTTCTCAGAAGCCCCAGCAAACATCTTAATTCATCTCATTGGCTCCACGTGAGTTATGCCCCATCTCTGAACCAATCCCAGTGGGCAGGCAGGTAAAATACGACGACAGACTTAAAGCAGGTATGGCTGGGCCAGAGGTCAACTCACTCACATAGTAGAAATGAGGAACAGATGTTTCCTAAGGAAGATCGGGACTATTGTTACCAGAAAATGGAAGTATGGATTCTGGGTACCAAGCAATGTATGTCCACTATAGCCATGAATGTGTTTCTCTCTCCTCCTAGAACTGTAAACGCTGAGGGTAGGGATTGCGTGAACATCACCGTGGCATTCACCACACCCAGAACGGGGCCATTGATCAGAGAAGGTAAATGTTTAGTGAGCATTCATTGAGTAAACAAATTCCCCAAAGTAGAATACCCAGGTTAGAGGAAACAAACTTTTTTAAAAAATATTTTATTCATTTATTTGACAGAGAGAGAGAGCAAGGGGAGGGGGGAGCAGCTGGTAGAGGGAGAAGCAGCTCCCTGCTGAGCAGAAAGCCCAAAGCGGGGCTCCATCACAGGACCCTGGGATCATGACCTGAGCTGATGGCAGATGCTTAATCGACTGAGCCACCCAGGGACCTCGGAAACAAACTTTTTAAAAGAGCTTATTACATGTTGCCAGATTTTCTCCAGAAGAAAAAAAGTATCAATGTATAATAAAATCACAATAAAAGAATAGTATAATGGTAATGTATATTAGGATAGCGATTTCCCCAAAATATTGCCAACATTGAGTTCTGTCGTTTTGATTCATTCCTGGCAATACAATAAGTCTCTGGCAGATTTTTAAGCTGCTTTATTTTAGATGAATTCAGTCGTTAACAAAGATGATCATTTGCCCAGCACTAAAATATATCAATTTGGTCCATATGTTTTTAAAACACACGCAGTAAGATTTTTTTTTTAAGAGTTCTTTATTTATTTGAGAAAGAGAGAATGTGCACGCATGCTTGTGGCGGGGAGGGGCAGACGGGGAGGAAAGAACCCTGGAGCAGACCCCCTGCAGAGCATGGAGCCCAACATGCTGCTTAACATCCTAGGACACCGAGATCATGGATCTTGAGCAAGGATCAAGAGTCAGACACTTAACTGACTGAGCCATCCAGGCACCCCTCAGTAAGGTTTTTTGTTGTTGTTGTTGTTGTTTTCTAAGATTTTATTTATTTATTTGACAGACAGAGATCACAAGTAGGCAGAGAGGCAGGCAGAGAGAGAGGAGGAAGCAGACTCCCTGCCGAGCAGAGAGCCCGATGTGGGGCTCGATCCCAGGACCCTGGGATCATGACCTGAGCCAAAGGCAGAGGCTTTTAACCCACTGAGCCACCCAGGCACCACCCTCAGTAAGTTTTTATAAATCCTTTTTCCCATGTTATATCTTCCGGTATATTTTCACAGCAATTGGTCTATGAGGATTTTTTTTAATTTTAGTAAAATACACACAATATACAATTTACCATCTGAACTATTTTCAAGGGTTATTCACTTATTCAGTAGTGTTAAGTACATTCACATTGTTCTGAAGAGAGTCTCCAGAATGCTTTTCAACTTGGAAAACTGAAATTTTATACCCATGAAACTACTCTCTAGTCCTCCTTCCACCCGGCCTCCAGCAACCACTACTCAGCTTTCTATCTCTATGAACCTGACTACCTGAGGTACCTCAGATAAGTGGGGCCATACTGCGTTTGTCTTCTGTGACCGGCTTATTTCACTCTGCATAATGTCCTTGAGGTTCATCCATGTTGTAGCCTGGGTCATGATTTCCTTCCCTTCATAGGCTGAATAATTTCCACTGTATGTGTACATCACATTTTGTTTATTCATCCATCAAGGGACACTTGGATCCCTTTTACCTTTTGGCTATTGTAAATAATGCTGCTGAAGTACAAGTATCTATCCAAGACCTTGTTTGCCATAGCGGCTACACCGTTTCACATTCCCACCAACATTGCATAAGGGTCCCAATTTCTCCATATCCTCGCCTACACTTGTTTTCTGGGTTTATTTTTACTGTACCCATCCTGCTGGGGATGACCTGAGTATTTGATATCCCATAAGGAAGATGTGGAACACGAGGTGGGTAGCCATGTATTAAAGGTGTCAAGAGGAATTTCAGTCTCTCCTTGGCAGCCAGTTTGGTCCCTCTCCTATGTCTACATGGGAATTTTCAAAAAAGAAACATTTCAGTTCTTGTTCTCAAGAACTAAAAAATTCTGGAGAAGGATGGGTTGTTTCCTATTGGAATTATATTCCTGGTGTCGTTGCTAGGAAGCCAGACATCTTCCGGAGATAAGAAAGAGTACTACCCCTTAACATACGGGAGAGTTGTAAAGAGAGAATAATGGGGAAAAGAAAATAAGCTAGAGGACAAATGATAGGATATATCCTGCATTTTAAGGGATACATTGATTAGGAGAAAGGAGGAGGGAAAGTAAAGAAACCCAGCTTCCTATAAACAGCTGGCTGCAAGTTCTTTGCAGGCCACCAGCAATAAGGACAGCAGAAATATCTTGAGAAGAGAAAACAGAGAACAATGGATTTATGCATTTATCTATTGAGCTTGCCCTAGATGTCAGGCATTGTTCAAGACACTGAAGACTACCAATGAATAAAACAGACAAATTAGTCCTTCACGGAGCTTTCATTGTGATGGCAGGAGACTGATAATTAGGTAAATATACGGCATTACAGATGGTGAGCTCTATGGAGAATGATACAGGGCAAGGATAAAAGGGGATGGCATATGTTCCTATTTTATACAGAAAGATGAGGAAAGTACCCTCTATTACAGTGACATTTGAACATAGATCTGAAGGAAGAGGGAGAATGAGAGGGAGTGAGACATGCAGATATCTGGGGGAAGAAATCCAAGCAGAAGAAAGAGAACGTGCAAAAGCCCTGGGGCAGAAATGAGCTGAAGCGTGTTTGAGGGACACGAAGGAGACCAGTGTGGCTTAAAGGGATGGATGAAGGGAAAGTGTTAGGAAGTGGTGTCAGTGAGTAGGAGGGTGCCGAATCAGGTTAGGGACTTGGGCTCTTGTTCTGACTGAGCTGGCCAGACGTTAGGGAGTTGGAATGGAGAAGAGGTGTGACCTGATTTATGTTTTTAAAATATCACTTAGAGTATCTGGGCAAGAAGGGAAGACTGTCTGAGGCTGAATTAGAAGCAGGAAAACCAGTTAGGAGGGGACTGCCATAATCCAGGACAGATGGTAATAGCTGGCACAAGGGTGCATGTGATGGCAGCGGAAGGAAGCTGTCCAAGCGCAGGTACCTTTTGAAGGTTGAACTGTCAACACTGGGTGCTGGTTTGGATGTGCATTGTGAGAGAAAGGGATGGATCAAGGGTGAGTCTGGACTTCTGCTTGAGCAACTGTAGGGTTGGATTACCATTTACTGAGAAGATGTGGGGAGGAACAGATATGGTGAGAGAAACCAGGAACTGGCTAGAGGTACAAGGTCAGGGCTAGAAAGGCAGCCCACGATACAGCCACAGCCACCTCTGACCTCTGACTGAACTGTTGCCAGTCACCTACATGAGAATATTGGAAACTACAGCATAACTCACATCCCTCATAGTTATAGGCTAGAAGGTATCTATAACATAGGCTTGCATAGGTTCAAAACTTAGAACTTGGTAAAAATTATATGTATGTTTACATATAATGTAACCACATATTTCAAGTAATAGCTTCCTGTAAAGATTAGATCTTCTGTGTGATCTACATTTTGCCTACATCTCCATCCTTTTCTCCTTATTCTCCGTTCATACTGTCTTCCTGTTGGCTCCTCAAGTCTTCCACGCTTCCTCTCACCACAGGGACTTTGCACAGGCTTTACCCTCCATCCGGAGCCTCGTACCCTTATTTACTCCCCAGGAAACTCCTCCGGCTCATCTTTCAGATCTCAGTTCCTATATCTCTTCCTTGGGAAACCTTACCCACAGCCTCAGCCTAAGCCAGGTCCCTGTACTCTAGGCCATCCCAGAAGTGCCAATCCCTCTTTCCAGTGGTAGTTTTATATTTATTTTAATAATTACTTGATTAATATCCCTCTCACTCTTTAGGATATAAGCATAATATAGGATTTTATTCAGAAAACTTTCTCCAGGAAATTGTCTGTATCGGGCACAGAGATACCCAATTATTGTTGAATCACTGAATAAATAGGAAGAAATTCAGATGTAAGATTTCCCCTTAATTGATTGATAAATACAAAGGATGAACGTGGTGGTTAAGGTCTAAGTCCTTTACTTTAATACTAATAATCCCTGAAAAACTATGCTAAAGTAAAAAATAAGAAAACTTTTTAATGCCTTTATGTGTTCTAAGAGGATTATATTTCCAAAGAGATAAAAAAAAAATTGTAAAATTGCTCCTTATGCCAGGCCTTTTTGACTTGATATTTGATGACATTTTCAGCATTCCATACATAGTTTTAAATTCTGTCCTTTTTCGTTCACAGTTGAATACATTCTCAACCAGCCTGACTCCAAAGAAGATCCCACTGAGACTGGAGTCTCCACTGTGAGCATACCTAATGATTTGCAGCATTGTTGCAATCAAGCAAAGTTTGTTAGATCTGGACTCCTCTTTGTATTTAAGCATCTGTTTGAACAAAGTGGCGGTTGCTAAAGGGGAGGGGGATGAGGGAATGGGCGATACAGACAAAGGGGACTAAGAGGTACAAACTACCATTTATGAAATAAGTAAGTCACAGAGATGAAAATACAGCATATGGAGTAGAGTCAGTAATACTGTGATCATGTTGTGTGGTGACAGAGAATGACTACACTTATGGTGAGCACTACATTAAATCACCTGAAGCTAATATAACATTGTACATCAGCTATACGTCAATAATACATTTTTTTTTACAAAGGCCTATTCTCTTTATCACTATTATTGACTTTCAGTTTCCTTTCATTTTTTATAAAATAATGAGGGCAAATGCAATAAATTATTTAAATACATACACTATTATGTAGACCTTAATGGTGACACTGTCCAAGCATTGCTGTTGGCTTCCAGGCCAGGTCCCACTGAGCTGCAGATCAAAATGCTCACCTATCAGGGAGCCTCAACGCAAGAGGAAAAGATAGTAGTGTTTCTTAAAGATTGTATCCTTTAAAGATTGCAAATATTTTCATTACATAGCAATTCCTTAATTTATGTGACTATTTCCTTAAAAAATTTTTTTTACTATAGTTGACACACAATATTACATTAATTTCAGGTGTGTAGTATAGTGATTCAACATCTGTATACATTACGCAATGCTTACTGCAGGTATAGCTACCGTCTGTGACCATACAACACTATTACAATACCACTTAATATAATCCCATGATTTATTCATTCCGTAACTGGAAGTCTGTACGTCCCACTCCCCTTCACCCATTTTGCCCAGTAACCCTCTCCCTCTGGCAACCCTCAGTTTGTTCCCTGTATTTATAGGTCTGACTCTGACTAAGAAACAAACAAACAAACAAACACTAATTGTTAAGAACAAGAGGATTAAATACATGTAAGTTGGATAAAAGTTCATAAGTAATAAAAAGATACTTATTAATAATCTTGTAGTGGAGAAAGAAGTATAAATTTGAAACAATAAGACCACAATAAAGTGCTATGGTGTGAGATCCCCAACAGTGATCTGGGGAAAGCGATTCTAAGCTGATTGATCATCAAAAGCCACTTGGATTATGTGGAATTCTTTTTTAAAGATTTTATTTATTTATCTGTCAGAAACAGAAAGAGAGAGTGGAAGCAGGGAGAGTGGAAAAAGGAGAAGCAGGCTTCTTGCTGAGCAGGGAGCCCAATGCGGGACTCAAACCCAGGACCCCAGGATTATGACCAGAGCCGAAGGCAGATGCTTAACCAAATTAGCTACCCAGGCATTCCAATTATGTGAATTTAAACAAGATCATGGAAGAAAGTTCACAAGGCAATAGCAGAAAGAGACGAACCTAGGAGGGACATCTTGGAAGAAAGGAGAATAGGGAACTCTAGAAACCCATCCTTCCACCTCTACAGCTATTAAACTGACTGGGACTGTCTGAAGTAGCTACTCAGAAACTCTGTATCCAGTCAAACACTTGCAGCACTCAGGGAGGATCTTGATGGAGAGGCCAGAGAATTTCAGTGAACTTCAGCCTCTGTGCACAGTAGAGATTACGAGCTACTATGGCAAGCCTTTGTGCCGATGGCTGGTCTGCATTTCTTGGGTGGCTTTTTGGAACTAGGGTGAGCAATAGCACCTTGTCCTCCAGATATCAAGGCTGTGTGTTCTGATCACTGATTGCTGCTTTTGAGAACTCTGGGTCTGGTGGCCACTGTTTCAATCCTCATTGGCTGGAGTGGTTTCCAAGGAGCTTAAAGACGCTCCTCAGTTGATACAGAAAAAGCATCTGACAAACTTCAACACACTTTCATGATAAAATAACACTCAACAAACCAGTAAAAGAAGGAAACTTCTTCAGCATAGTAAAGGCTACATATGAAAAACTCTCACCTAACACAATATTCAATCAATTTCTGTCTAAGACTGAAAGCTTCTCCCCTAAGATCAGGAACAAGACAAGGATTCCCACTTCACAACTAACATTCAGCATATTACAGAAAGTTCTAGCCAGAGCAAATAGGCAAGAAAAAGAAATTAAAAGCATCTAAATTGGAAAGGAAGAAGTAAAATTATCTCTATTCACAGATGACATGATCTCACATGTAGAAAGCCCTAAAGACTCCACCAAAAAAAAAAAATTGTTAGAGCCAATAAATGAATGCAGCAAATTTTCAGTATGCAAAATCAACATTCAAAAATTAATTGCATTTCTATAAGTAGAAATGAACAACTCAAAAAAAGAAATGAAGAAGCAACCCCATTTATAATATCATCAAAAAGAATTAAATACTTGGGAATAAATTTAAGCAAGAAGGCAAAAGACTTGCACATTGAAAACTTCAAAACATTGCCAAGAGGAATTTTTAAAGACTTAAATAGATGGAAAGGTGTCCCATGGTCATAGAGCAGAAGACTTAATTGTTAATACAACAATATTAGTGATCTACATCCTCAGTACAATCTCTATCAAAATTCCAATAGTGTTTTTTGCAGAAATAGAAAAATCCATCCCAAAATTCTTATGTAATCTCAAACAACACTGAATAGCCAAATCAATCTTTAAAAAGAAGAACAAGTCAGAGAACTTTCACTTCTTGATGTCAAAATGCAGTACAAAATAACACTAATCAAAACAGAATAGTACTGTTATAAGGGTAGACATACAGACCAACTGACTAGAATAAAGAGTCCAGAAGTAAACTCTCACATATATAGTCAACCGATTACTGACAAGATTGCCAAGACCACTACTGGGTATTTAGCCCAAAGAAAATAAAAACACAACTTGAAAAGATAATATGTCCCCTATATTTATTGCAGCATTACTTATAAAAGCTAAAGGAAGCAACCTAAGTGTATGTATATACACACACAAAGGAGTATCAATCAGCCATAAAAGGAATGAGATCCTGCCATCTGAAACAACATGGATGGACCTGTGGTATATGCTGAGTCAAATAAGTCAGAGAAAGACAAATACTACGTCACTTCACTTACATGTGGAATCTAAAAGCCGAAAGAAATGAACAAACAAACAGAGCAGAAACAGACCCTCTAAATACAGAGAACAAACTCTGGTGGTTGCCAGAGGGAAGGGGGATAGAGGGATGGACAGAATGAGTGAAGGGGAGTGGGAGGTACTGTGGGAGGCACAAGAGATGAAAGACACAGCACCGAGAATACAGTCAATCGTATTATAATAGTGTTGTCCGGTGACAGATGGTATTTGTATTTGCGGGGAACACAGCATACATAGTTGTCAAACCACCGTGTTGTACACCTGAGAGTAATGTAACAATGTATATAACTATACTTCAATTTAAAAAAATAGTAAAATTTTTCATAAAAATTTTTTTAAAAAATATTGCCAAGGCTATTCAATAGGGAAAAGATAGTCTTTTCAAAAAATGGAGCTGGGAAAATAGGATATCCACGTGCAAAACAATGTTGTTGGACTCACACCCCATAGTATACAAAAACTAACTCAAAATGAATCGAAGACCTAAATTTAAAAGCTAAATCTATCAAACTCTTAGAGGAACACATGGAAGAAAAGCTTCATGACATTGGATTTGGTAATGATTTCTTGGATATGACACCACAAGTTCTGGCAACAAAAGAAAAAAATGGATAAATTAGACTTCTTCAAATTTTTAAAACTTTGTGAATCAAAGGATGCTCTCCACAGAGTGACAGGACAATGCACAGAATGGAAGAAAATATTTCAAATCATGTATCTGATAAGTGGTTAGTATGTAGAATATATAAAGATCTTCTAAAACTCAACTACTACAACAACAAACCGAACTCAAAATGACCAAAGGGATTTGGAAAAACATTTCTCCAAAAAAGACACACATGGCCAATAAGCACATAAAAAGATGTCAACATCTGGGCGCCTGGGGGGCTCAGTCAGTTAAGCATCTACCTTTCTGGCTCAGGCATGATCTCAGGGTCCTGGGATTGAGCCCCACAATGGGCTCTCTGCTTAGTGGGGAGTCTGCTTCTCACTCTCGCTCTCCCTCTGTGCTCTCCTCTCTCTCTCTCTTTCTCTCTCTCTCTCAAATAAATAAAATCTTAAAAAAAGGAAAGATGTCAGCATCCTTAATCATGAGAGAAATGCAAATCCAAACCACAGTAAGATACCATTTCACATCCATTAGGATGGCTATTAAGGAATATCAGAAAAGAACAATGGAATTATCTAACCATAAAAAGAAATAAAATTCTGATTCATGTTACAACATGGATAAACCCTGAAAATGTTATGCTAGACAAAATCAGCAAGACATAAAACAACAAATATAGTAGGATTCCACTGGTTCAAGGTACCCAGAACAGGCAAGTAAAGTAGGATGGAAGTAACCCAGGGTGGCCAGGAATGGGAATGGAGAGTTATTGTTTAACAGATACAGTGTTTCTACTTGGGATGATGAAAATTTCTGGAAATGACTCATCGTGGTGGTTACAAAAACATTGTGAATGTACTTAGTGCCATTGCACTGTTCGATTAAAATAGTTACAATGTAAACGTTACATTTTGTATTTTACCGCCATATGTAAACAAACAAAATAAAATAAGGGGGATCTACCCAGGCAGGAGGCTGAAGGATGATGCTTCTTGCCAGCACTGTGAAGATCACCTAAGTTTGGATGTCTCCTGAGTGCCAGGAGCAGTGCCCTGCTTAGCAGAGAGAGAGAAGCTGAAAGGGGCCTATGGAGGCAGCCTGCTGGAGCCTGCCTAGAGACTGCTTAGAGCACCAGGACCACACAGGGCATCAGGCACGTCTCATCTAGGATGACAGACACCCTCTCTGCATTCATTGTTTTATCACTAGCTTCTGACACAAAATGGACACTCAATAGGTATTTGTGGAATGAATGAATCAATCAATCAGTTGTGAAACCACTCGCAAACAATATAATAATGTCTGATATCAGAATGCATCTGCATGTATCAGAAGCCCTGGAGGGCTTGTCAAAACACAGGTTGCGGGGCCCAGAGCTCCCGATTCAACAGACTGGGGATGGAGCCTGAGAATTTGCATTTCTTACAAGTTCCCAGGTTATTGCTGATGCTGCTGGTCTGGGACCACACACTGAGAGCCACTGATTTAGAAGAAACAGTTTCCATAATTGGAAGACCAGCTCCTTGCTCAAATTTCTGTGTAAATACATTAACCCTTAGGTTATTACAAAACAACAACAACAAACCAGGCTGAGGAGTCCAAAACAGGATTAAGACTGAATTTCTTGCTACTCTCAGTGGGGGATGTTGAAAGCCAAATTTAATTAGACTTAGGAGAAAGAAATTTTTTTTTCTTGTGTGCAATTGTGCTCAATAAAACGGGTAAAAAAACCAATTCATGAAGAAAGCAAATCTTCAATGAGACCCCAGATAGGCAAAAAGAAAGGGAGATTGAAATTCTGAGTGTTCTGCTCACCAGCTGTGTGACTTTGGTGAAATATCTAACCTTTCTGGATTTCAGATACTGTATCTATAAAACAGAGGTGATTGCAGCAAACTCATGGGCTTATCATAAAGGTTAGGTGAGATGGAGTAAGTAAAATATAGGAGAAACTCTCTTACCCAATTTCTACTTCAACAACCTGCCAGATTAACCATCTCTCTTCTCGACCTAAGCCTACTGGCCGAGGCCAGCAACAGGCTCACAGCCCACATGTCCTTCCCTGTCCTTCACAGTCCTTCTACCTCTACCAACGGAATGACAGACATACCATAGTCAGGTGCATCGGCTATCAAACCTGTTTACTAGTTGCATTTCATAATGTAACTATGTAATTTAACTAAATATTACTTAAATCCATGAGATATGAGTGTAAAAAGAAAGACCACTTTTGTTTCTGTGAAAAATAACTTGCCTGCTTTGGGAAGTCTCCATAAAGGCAAGTTGTTAAAATAAACTACTGTCAGATCACATGCACACGAGCTATCTTTTAGAAGAGTTGGTGGAAAGAGTAAAAATCTAGAAAGATTCTGCCCTATTCCTACGACATACCTTTCAGTGTTTGCTCCACTTTACAGAACCCTAAGCTGGAAATCTTAGATAATGGATCACAGATGCGGTTTGTGCAAGAACAAGGATCTGGAATGCAGTCAGGCATCGTCCTCAAAGAAAGGATCTCAGCCACAAATCAATAGTTTGGCAAAGAAATGTACAGATTTATGCTTTTTAGTTAAAGTAGAAGGTCTGAGTACATCACTTTGTATGACTCCCTGCTTCCAATGACCTTTTAACAGACCAAAATACCAGTCCTAGTCACATCCAAGAAGACGTGCTCACAGCGCCTGGCACTCGCTAAATGTTCCTTCTCCCACTACCACCTCGAAAGGTCGGTCTGGTTTCACACCCAGCTGCCATTCCTGTTCTTTAACATTTCCTCTGTAAATGCACCCTACTTAAGTGTCTTCACGTTGCACCAAACCAGTACTATTTGCAGAGGACATTTTTAAGGCCCAAGACATTTCAGTTTGACACATTCCCGAAGCCTTATCCCCTATCACTCGGCAGAATCCGAGAAGGCCCGGGGACGGCGCTGGTGCGGAGACCAGTCGTGAACGGCTAGGCAACTTTTAATAAAAATAACAACACAGACACATGAAAAAATGCTCATCATCACTAGCCCTCAGGGAGATTCAAATTAAAACCACATTGAGATATCACCTTACACCAGTTAGAATGGCCAAAATTAACAAAACAGGAAACAACATGTGTTGGAGAGGATGTGGAGAAAGGGGAACCCTCTTCCACTGTTGGTGGGAATGCAAGTTGGTGCAGCCTCTTTGGAGAACAGTGTGGAGATTCCTCAAGAAATTAAAAATAGAGCTTCCCTATGACCCTGCCATTGCACTCCTGGGTATTTACCCCAAAGATACAGATGTAGTGAAAAGAAGGGCCATCTGTACCCCAATGTTTATAGCAGCAATGGCCACGGTTGCCAAACTATGGAAAGAACCAAGATTCCCTTCAACGGATGAATGGATAAGGAAGATGTGGTCCATATACACTATGGAGTATTATGCCTCCATCAGAAAGGATGAATACCCAACTTTTGTAGCAACATGGACGGGACTGGAAGAGATTATGCTGAGTGAAATAAGTCAAGCAGAGAGAGTCAATGATCATATGGTTTCACTTATTTGTGGAGCATAACAAATAGCATGGAGGACAAGGGGCGTTAGAGAGGAGTAGGGAATTTGGGTAAATTGGAAGGGGAGGTGAACCATGAGAGACTATGGACTCTGAAAAACAATCTGAGGGGTTTGAAGTGGCGGGGGGTGGGAGGTTGGGGTACCAGGTGGTGGGTATTACAGAGGGCACGGCTTGCATGGAGCACTGGGTGTGGTGAAAAAATAATGAATAATGTTTTTCTGAAAATAAATAAATTGGAAAAAAAAATAACAACACAGCACCCTGATGAGGATGAGCCCTTCGAAGGTGTAGGTTAATCTTCTGGCACCCCTCTGAGCTGGGTCGGTGTTATTCTTTTCCACTTAGAAGGTTAGGAAGTAGAACACAGGAAGGTTCGTGGACTTGCTTAAGTTGGCGCTGCAAGGCAATAGTAGAGATGCGGTGAGACTTCAGGCCGCCAGGTTGTCTGCTGTCCTCCCTGGTCTTGGGTTTTTTGGTTTGGTTCCTTTACCAAAAGCTTCTGTGTTGGGACCTCAGTAACACATCTGTATAAAATATGTGTGTGCGCATGCATATGCGTCTATGTTGTACGTGTCTTTCCTGCTGCGTAGAAAAAGCCTGGAGAGGAAACGGTCTGGGTGATGTTTCCTCAAGCTTCATTTTCTTCAGTCCCTCCGTGGTCTGCAAAGAGGTCGGCCTGCCCCGGCCGTTCTGCATTCACTGACAGTTTGTGTCTCAGAGAAAGTAGCAGAGGCCAGGGCCACCGCAGACACCTTTCCGGGCCACCTGCAGCAACGAGAAAAGCCTGGAGGAACGGCCCAGTCTGGGGGGAAGGACGGTGGCCTACAGACAAACTCCCCAGGCCAGCCTGGCTTCCCTCCGGCAGTTCCTGGAACTTGGGACAGTCAGGCCTACCTATATTTAAAGCATCCTGTTGTGTGAAAAGAGGACTCCTTTGTGCCTGTGAACATCCCTACTGGCTCTGGCCCTGCCACCATCCTGATGCTCAGAGAGGCCGCTGGTCAGTTGTGGCGTTGCCCAGTCAGTCACCTGCATGGTCTGAGGGCCTTCTTTGGAAGAAGTCATGCCAACTTCAGCTCAGCCTGAGGAGCAACAGGTTGGCCACAGACAGTACAATCAGGGAAGACTGATAAGATCCTATTGTTTCTTCCAGGGCCAACCCCATGAACCTCTGGGAACTACATTCATTCACCCACAAGTATCTATCAAGCGACTAGCACTGATGTGGCCTCTGGCACTCAGGAAAACCCCTGTTAACCAGGAAAAGTCACAATAGGAATAGACTAGCAACGGCATGGAGAGGAGATGGACGGTGACCCACGGACTGGATACAGTTTCTGTGGCTGCCCGGCACTGACAGGCAGTCACTCAGGCAGGTAAGGCCCTGAGCACCATCACAGGAATCTACCCATGGCCCAGCACCACTTCCTCTGGCTCCCGTGTTTCCTGCTCCCAACCTTTAGATGGCCCTGCCCCACAAGGATGTTAGGGCCCTGTGTCATACGGAACCAGCAGGAACTTAACAAAATTCCTCCTTTGGTCTTGGGAGAATAGGAAATTGGGAAGGAACTTCAACTACCTTGTTTCTCAGTTAACTCAGATTTTCTAGGCCACATGTGGTGGGATCACCCACACATCAGGTGATCTCCACTCGCCGCCCAAGATGGATTTCAGTATGCCGTATCACTACAGCAAAATGAAAAGAGAAAAGGGACCCCTTGCACGCTGTCTGTGGGAATACAAATGGGTGCAAACTGGTGGACGTTCCTCAAAAAAATAAAAATACAACTACACTATGATATGGCATTGGTATTTATCCAAAGGAAACGACATCTTGAAGGCACAGCTGCACCCACATACACTGCTGAATTTTTCATAACAGGTAAGACATGGAAACAACCTAAATGGATAAAGAAAACATGATTTTAAAGATTTTCTTTCTTTCTTTCTTTGAAAGACAGAGCATGTGTGTGAGCAGAGGGGAGGGGCAGAGGGAGATGGAAAGGGATGAACAGACTCTGTGCTGAGTGTGGAGCCTCACCTGGGGCTTAATCCCAGGACCTTGAGATCATGATCTGAGTCAAAATCAAGAGTCAGATGCTTACCCAACTGAGCCACCCCGGAACCCCAAGAAAATATGATTTTATATATATATATATATGATATTTTTATAAATCTATATACATACACATAAAGTATGATTTATATATATGTGTGTATATATATATATATACACATAACACACAAATACATGTATGGACACACGCAACCATAATAAAGAATGCAAATCTGCCATTCGCAATGACATGCATGGACCTTGAGGGCATTGGGTTAGGTGAAATAAATCAGGCCAAGAAAGACAAATACTGTCTGATCTCATTCCATGTGGAATCTAAAAAAGCTGAACTCAGAAACAGAGAGTAGATCGGTGGTTGCCAGGGGCTACAGGCTGAGGGAAATAGGGAAGTGGTGCCAAAGGGTACAAGCTTCCAATTCTGAGATGGACACGTTCTGGAGATCCAGTGTATGGCACGGGGACCATAGTGAACAGTATTGTATACTTGAAAGTTGCTAAGAGAGTAGATCTTAAATGTTCTCAACACACACACACACATACACACACACGAGGTAGACATGTGAGATGACTAACATTATGGAAATAACTTCACAATATATACATGTGTCAAATCATCACATTTTACACCTTAAAATTGCACAATGTTATATGTCAATTACATCTCAATAAAGCTAGAAAAAACGAGTTTGCCATGTCACAGGAATGCTAACATTTACAAATATGTGTTCCCTTAGCTCTTTAAAAATACCGTATTTTGAAGGCAGCATTGAGAAGCAGAGGAAATGCTGGCAGCTCTTAGACTTAGGGAGACCTGGACGCCCAGCTCTGTGTACGAACCAGTTTGGGGCAAGTCGCTTCATGACACACATGGGTCTTGGTTTATTCATTTTACCCCCTACTTCAGATGTGCATTTCCCAAGGTATGTTGAGCCCATCGATTTCTGGGTCCCTGCTTGTCAGGAAAACTAAGGATAGTTCCTTCATTCCCTACCTCTATAAAAACAATAACCATTAGAATCTCTCCATTCATTTCAGTATGTTGCCAGACCCGTTTTCTACAATCCGCTCCGGACAGAAAGCTGGCAGTCTGTGAGGCGGCAGGTAAACACTTCCAGTCATCCTGTCTCGTTCATTTAAGGGAGGCCACGGCCCTGTGATGGAGGCCATGGTGCCCCCCAGGTCCGCGTGCAGCACCCAGGCCTCAGGAGGCTGGCTGCGGGCCCCAGCTGAGCTCCTCTTTGAGAACTGCCCTTGCCTGAAGGAAGTGCTAAGGTGCCCAGGTTACATGTCTCCCCTTGAGGACAGCCTCGTTAGGTGGTTGGACAATGGCCCAGTTCCCTGGCTTCATTTTAGGACAATTCAGAGGATCATCTGAGTTGCAGAGTCCCTGTGAGATGTACCAAGGCCTTTGGTAGAACCATATCACAGTCCAGCTCCCCTTCCTGGTCCCCTCATCCCCTCATAGGTGCTGTTCCCCTAAAGGACTCCCCAGTTGGCCGCTGCACTCGGCCTCCATCTCAGAGTCTGTCTTTCTCAGCAAAGAACCCAAGACAGCTACCCACCCACGCCCGACAAGCAAGGCTTGGTTCAAACATTTCAGAGTGACAGGCAACAGGCATACTTCCACCCACACCTTTCAATGAAAGAATGACTGACTACTTTCTATGCTCAGGTTGGGGTGTGTGTGTGTGTGTGTGTGTGTGTGTGTGAATCCATTCCGGAAGAACGGAGAACAAACCGGGTGATGTCCTATATGTAATTGACTCTGAGATTAGGTCAGGTTGGCTAATTAAGACTCACTCACTGCCATCTCCTGAGATGAAAGCTACTCTGGGGCTGGCATAGGAAACAATTAGCCCTAGTTGAGTTCAAACAGCTTATGTGAGCTGAGAGAGCCCATTTCCCCTTCTGGAGCCATTAATTAATGAGTCCACTGCTCTCCCCCCATCCCTCATTCCTGTCATAACTTCTTTCACTAGTGGCATCAATTGTCATTCTGTGCAATTCCCCGACTGACAGCACAAATGCAAATTTGGAGAGACTATCACAGGAAGAGGGCACACTGTGCCCGGGGATGTTAACATCTGTTTCTGTGGAGATGCTCCTTTTGCTTGGAAGCATATCACAGCCTAGCTAATGTGAGGAGCCATGGTCTTGAAAGGTGCCAGCAAGAAACCCAGAGGCACTGAGAATCCTCACTACTATAAACGAGCGTGGCTTACATTTGGCAGGGGGTAGGGAAACAGTGTGTTTTTAAATGAGAAGACCTGAAGCATTGTAGGTGAAAAGAGAGGCCTCCCTTCACAGGTATGTATGTGTACTACTCAGATCCTGGTGATGAATGCCAGAGGCTTGTAATTACCCGCATCAACAGCGCTTTTGAATTGACCTGGTTATTTGCAAATAAGGTTACTGACTGTCACTTTCATTTGCACTATTGCCAAAAGAGATGCACTGCTTTCTCCTAGTGCCTTTTTTTCTTTATGCCTGTTGTTGGGATGTTAGGTTTCTCCTAAGCTGTAATACATAATGAAGAGAGAAGTTGGAAGGCAGTTCAGCTGGAGATTTCTAGAGATTCTGCAGATATCAGACCAGTCGGGGGGATGAAATCACACCAGCCAAAGCCATGGGGACACTGAGTTGTAAAGGAGATCACGGAGGTACAGCTAAGGAGTGAGAGA
This sequence comes from Neogale vison, assembly GCF_020171115.1. Lineage (NCBI taxonomy): Eukaryota > Metazoa > Chordata > Mammalia > Carnivora > Mustelidae > Neogale > Neogale vison. The sequence goes on along the minus strand of NC_058092.1, from coordinate 148,863,456 downwards.
GTGAGGTGGGAGGAGGGAGATAAACATTTGTACACACAGAAGCATTCAGAGGAAGCATGACACTTCCTCTCTAAGTGAGTTATCTGAAATAGTAATTGGAAGATTAAGCAGAGAATCAGAGCAAAGGGAGTTTTGTAGGTTATTTCCGTCAGCCTAAGGAAGACCATGAATAAGGATCTCAGTGCTCCCCTAGAGTTTACTCTGTTGTAACTATAATTTTAATCTCTTCTCGCTTTAGAGTCCCTTTCTGTCCCCATTAGACAGTGCTAAACACAAACGCTTTGTTTCTGAACTTTCCTTTTCCTATGCTCCATATAAACTACCACCCTAGAGTTGGTATTTACCATAAAAGTGTTGCAATTACTAAGATTACCCTTTATCATATAGAGTTGATCTTTGAATAACATGGATTTGAACTGCATGGGTCCATTTACTCAAGGATTTTTTTTAGTAAATACTGTACATTACTGTAGATGTATTTTCTCTTTCTTATGATTTTCTTAATAAAATTTTCTTTTCTCTACTTTACTATATAATAAGAATATAGTATATAAAATATGGAACACAGAAAATATGTGTTAGTCAACTGTTTATGTTATCATTTAGTCCTCCAGCCAACAGTAGGCTATCGGTAGTTAAGTTTTGGGGGAGTCAAACATTGCACATGGATTTGCAACTGCACAGAGGGTTGATGCCCCAACCCCTGCATTGTTCAAGGATCAGCTAATACACGACTTTGAATGATGACAATATCTGTCCTTTTTCTTCAGTTATAAGGGTTCACCTGTGTGATATTGGTACTCATGTGCCAATACACCCAGATTCTCTTTCTAAACTGTAACATTGGGACACTTTTGGTAGTCTTTAGAATTAGAAAATACATTAGAACTACCAGAACATAGAAAGGGACAGCATAGTTAACAATAAATAAGAATGGTGGAGGAAGGAAGAATGGACCCATCAGTGGATATATTGTTGAGAAAAAGAGCCCGGATTTACCTTCATGTGAAAGAAATTCAGAAGATAGAATGAAGAGTGAAGAAATCCTTAGTATAGGGCAAAGGTGACCAAACTGGTACTTGCAATTAAGTGCAAGGCCTCCTAGCCCAGAATGCCACCAATCATCACAGTAGGTTGCCAAAATTTCTTAGAATACAGTTTAGACCCATGCACATTTTAGCCCCTAATCTCCATCTTATTTCGTATATTAGAAAACTGGACTGTGAAAAATCCTGTAGCCTCTCCAAATTAAGAGCCAATTACTGGCTCCACATTTCCTTTCTCCAGGAAAGTGTCCTTGTTTCCACGTGGCATTCTAAGATGATGAGAATAGTGGAAGTACTTCTGGAGTGACAAAATAAAGACTTCCAAAATTCTGCCCCTTTATCAAACAACTAGAACACTGGCAAAATAAAACACAACACAACAACAACAACAAAACAGATCGATGCTTTAGAACTCTGAGAAATGAAGACTTGAAATAATCCAGTGAGTGTTTATTCAAGAAAAACAGCTAAATATTAGTAAGAAGAACAAGTTTTGTAGCACTTTAACTTATCCTAATTCCACTACCATCTTTCCACCTCCACAATAGCCTTGAACACCAACAGCCTAACAATACCATAGCTGTAGAAAATCAGCAGCTGAACGGCCATTTGAGAGGGTAGAAAGGGTTTGGTGCACTCTCAAAGGCTTATCCCCAGAGAATTATCACTATGTAAACACTCAGACAGCTCAAAAGCCCCGTTCTCAGGACTTAACTTTATTTAGACCAACTCAGAGCTCACTCAGTACAGGCAGTCCTATTGCCAGGGTATTTGTCAAAAACAATCAGCAACAATTGCTTAACACCTCAGCTGCCTGAGTCGGCATTACCAGTGGAAAAGATAAGAGGCAGACCAAAACACTTCAAAGGAAAAACTGGAGCATGAAATATTTGTAGGGGGCATTGAAAATTTCTAATACAATGCTGGGAATCTAGAAGGCCACACACATGTGCCGGGCTGTATGCATGCCCAGGAAGTACTGAGAATGTCCTAATTTCTTCCCTCTGGTTAATTTCAGGCTTAGCACAAGCAAGAAATAAACACAAAGAAAGAGTTGTAAACTACCTCCTAGTACCATTGATGGCATACCTCAACATACACACACACACACATGCACACACATGCACATGCACACACACACACACACACACACACAATCATTGGCAAAGGCTGGGAGTCATACTAGTTCAAAGCATTTAAAGAAATCTGTCCAATCATTAGCTGACCACTAAGTTAAGCAACACAAAATTCAACGGCTTCACATAACAAAGAATACAAATTTTATAGATTTAGTCCACGAAATTTTCCAAATAAATAGCAATAACTACAAACAGAAACAACAAACCTAGGTTAATAGGAGGAATCTTATTTCCAGAGTTACCACATTATACTGTTTAATGTCCAGTTTCAAAGAAAAAAATTATAAGTCATGTAAAGAAACAGGACAGTATGGCCCATATATGGTTAAAATTAGCAATCTCTACAGTCACTGAAAAAGCCCAAATAGTGGACTTACTAGGAAAAGATCTTGGATATTATAAATATGTTCAAAGAACAAAAGGAAACTACATCTAAAAAATTTTTTTAAATCCTGAGAATGATGTTTTACCAAATACAGTTTCTGTATAAATGGATAGAAATTATTTCTTAAATTAAAAATAGAGCTTCCCTATGACCCTGCAATTGCACCACTGGGTATTTACCCCAAAGATACAGATGTAGTGAAAATAAGGGCCATCTGTACCCTAATGTTTATAGCAACAATGGCCATGGTCGCCAAACTGTGGAAAGAACCAAGATGCCCTTCAATGGATGAATGGATAAGGAAGATGTGGTCCATATACACTATGGAGTATTATCCATATTATCCATCAGGACGCCTGGGTGGCACAGTTGGTTGGACGACTGCCTCCGGCTCAGGGCGTGATCCTGGAGTCCCGGGATCGAGTCCCACATCAGGCTCCCAGCTCCATGGGGAGTCTGCTTCGCTCTCTGACCTTCTCCTCGCTCATGCTCTCTCTCACTGTCTCTCTCTCTCAAATAAATAAAATAAAATCTTTAAAAAAAAAAAAAAAAAGAAAGGATGAATACCCAACTTTTGTAGCAACATGGACGGGACTGGAAGAGATTATGCTGAGTGAAATAAGTCAAGCAGAGAAAGTCAATTATCATTCAATTATCATATGGTTTCACTTATTTGTGGAGCATAACAAATAGCATGGAGGACAAGGGGAGATGGAGAGGAGAAGGGAGTTGAGGGAAATTGGAAGGGGAGGTGAACCATGAGAGACTATGGACTCTGAAAAACAATCTGAGGGTTTTGAAGGGGTGGGGGGGTGGGAGGTTGGGAGATCCAGGTGGTGGGTATTGGAGAGGGCAAGGATTGCATGGAGCACTGGGTGTGGTACAAAAATAATGAATACTGTTATGCTGAAAAAATAAAAAATTTAAAAATAAATAAATAAATACAAAAACTTTCAGTTTGTAAAAAAAGAAAAAAGAAAAAAGGGGAAAAAAGAAATTATTTCTTAAAGGACCAAATTCTTGAGTTGAAAAGCACAAAAGTTGAAATAAAAATTCACTAGAGAGGTTTAATAGAAGGGTCAAACTGGCAGAATAAAGAATCAGTGAACTTGAAGTCGGGCCAGTTGAGATCGTCTAGTGTGGAAGAGAAAGAATGAAGAAAAATGAATAGAGCCTGTGAAGTATACTAGCATACACATGAAAGAGAAGAGAGAAAAGAGTAGAAAAGGCATTTGAAGAAATGGCCAAATACTCAGAATTGATTAAAACTATTAATTTGTGTATCTGAAAAACTCAATAAACTCTAAGTAGGATATATCAAAGAGATTGACACTGAGACTCACTATAGTCAAACTGTCAAAAGACAAGATGAAGAGAGAATCTTAAAACAGCAAGAGAAACATCTCATCACATACAGGGGATCTCCAATAAGATTAACATCTGAATTCTCATCAGGAAACATGGTGGCCAGAAGCTAATAGGATGACATAGTCAAAGTGCTGAAATAAAAGGACAACTTTTGAAAAACAAAGAAGGAATTAAGATATTTCTAAGGAAACAAAAACAGAGAATTCATCACTAGCAGACTGGCCCTATAAGAAATACTAAAGGGAATACTTTAGGATGAAATGAAAGGACACTGGAAAATAACCCAAATTCACATGAAAAAATAAAGGGTACCAATAACAATAACTACACAGGTAAATATTACAATATGAATGTATTTTGTTAGTCTTCTCCTATCTAAGAGGCAGCTGCATAAAGCCATAATTATAAAACCATATTGGCAGGCTAATAATGTATAAGGATATAATTTGTTTTATAGTAACAGTACAGAGGAGTGGGGGACATGGACCTATAGTGGAACAGTTTTTGTATATTATGAAATTGAGCTAGTTTTAATTTGAACCATATTGGTTTTTTAATTTAATTTTTTTTCCAAAATTCATTGTTTATGCACCACATCCACAGTGTTTTAAATTAAGATGTTAATTGTAATCCTGAGGGGCACCACTAAAAGATAGCTTTAAAAAAACTAGCACAAGAACAAGGAAATAGGAGTAATGTATTAGAAAATCTCTAACTAGGGCGCCTGGGTGGCTCAGTGGGTTAAGCTGCTGCCTTCGGCTCAGGTCATGATCTCAGAGTCCTGGGATCGAGTACCGCATCAGGCTCAGCAAGGAGCCTGCTTCCCTCTCTCTCTCTCTCTCTCTCTGCCTGCCTCTCTGTCTACTTGTGATCTCTCTCTGTCAAATAAATAAATAAAATCTTAAAAAAAAAGAAAAGAAAATCTCTAACTAAAAAGAAGACAGTAATGAAGAGATAGAAGAATGAAAAATACGTAAGACATACCAAAAACAAATAACAAAATGGCAGATGTCAACCTACCTCATCAATAATTTCATTAAATGTAAATGGACTAAACAATCAAAAACAGGGATGACTGGCAGCATGGTTTAATTAAAAAACAAAACTATATATGCTGTGTACAAGAGACACACTTTAGATTCAAGACACAATAAGATGAAACTAAATGAATGGAAAAAGATATACCATACAAAGAGTACCCAAAAGACAACTGGAATGCCTACATAGACAAAATGGTCTAAGACAAAAGTTGTTACTAGAACTACATTACTACATTTTATAACCATAAAAGGAATAATCCAGCAGGAAAACATAACGATTAAAAACCTATATGCTCCTAACAAGGGAGCCCTAAATACATAAAGGAAAACTGACAGAATTGAAAGGAAAATAAAAAAATTCAACAATGATAGTTGAAGACTTTAACACATTACATTCAGTAATGGATAGAACAACTTCTAGTAAAATGTCAACAAATAGAGGATTAGAGCTACTTCTTCTCTAGCTGGAAGACATTCTTATTATACCTTATCATCCATGTCCCATGAGAGGGAAGATAAAGAGTGGTCCAAAGCAAAAAAGGAATATATAGCACCAAAAGGGAAATATTCCCAAAGAGTGCCTCTCTTTGAAATAAAGAAAGCTTTTAATCTTTTAGTTTCTCTTGGAAAATTCTTCCTCCGCCCAGCAAGTTCCCAGATGCTGGTCCTTGATCCATATCAACACTTCTCATTAGAGGGAGGAGAAATCTGGGTTAGAAGTGGGACCTTGACTTTTTGTTAAAAATCAGAGGTAGGGGCTCCTGGGTGGCTCAGTAGGTTAAGCCACTGCCTTCGGCTCAGGTCATGATCTCAGGGTCCTGGGATCGAGCCCCACATCGGGCTCTCTGCTTGGCGGGGAGCCTGCTTCCCTTCCCCTCTCTCTGCCTGCCTCTCTGCCTACTTGTAATCTCTCTCTGTCAAATAAATAAATAAAATCTTTAAAAAAAAATCAGAGGTAGCCTGTCCTCATCTTTCTATGCAAGACTGACTACCTATTATTTAGAGAGATCAAGGCACTAGAGAATGGCATCAGCCTCCCAGAATTCCTGAAAATGTTATGGCAGCATCATTTACCTAGACAGGCAGGAAATACCTGGAAGTGATCATAAGGCTACTGCCTTCAATTTAGAATCCTAGTATGATTGAGATAGATAGATAGATAGATAGATAGATGATAGATATGGAAAATATGTGAAAAAAGGAAAGTATGCAAAATTTAACCAGACACAAATAGAATAATTTAAAAATTAATTATAATAAATATTTTCTTTTTATTAATTAATTCAAATTAAAGAATTTTTCCCTCATTTGAAGGGGCCTCTTTTTTTTCTACCCATAAATTCCTGAAAAAGAGCTGCTGCTTTTTCTCCCCTCATAGATTACAAACATTTTGCTATGTCACTGGGCAAGCAATGATGGATTGATATAAGTTCAACACTCCGTGAGGGAAAGCATTGCTGCGTAAATTAAAGCTAAGCTTCTCTTACCTTGTAATTTATTGACCATTTCCTTCAGTCAGGTCCATTTAAGGGCTTTAGATGGTTTCCAATGTAGTTTAAGGACTTTCTGTGCTACCTCCTAGAATAGTACTTTTTAGCATTCTTTAAACACCTTTATAATCTTCAATTAGTTCATCTTCACAACACCCAATGAGGTTATATAAGGATTAATCCATTTTTACAGAAGATCTAATGGAGTGCTTCTCGTAAAACAGTATACATCATAATCATCAAGGTTACTTATTAAAAGAGAAGATTCGTGGGCTCCATCCCCCAAAAAACTTTGATTCAATAGGTCTGAGACTTTCTACCCTATATTTTAAATAGCCAGTCCTGAAGAGGATAGCAGAGAACCACATCTTGAAAAACACTATCTTTATCCACAAATATCTAGAGAGAGAAATCTTTTGTTTTTAAAAATACAGCAGACTACCTACTTTGGCTCCCACCCTACAAGATTACTTTCATGTTACACTGTAAAGTATCTTCAGTGCTGGATGATACATAAGACAACTTTTAGACACAATCAGTGTGGGGAGAAATTAAGGAATGACTAATGGACAACAGCTCAAGGAAGTGAGAACTGAAGAGGTAGGTGAGGAATTGAAGCCAACTTTCACCTTGAAGGCATTTGCTAGATCAGTGAATTTTATCGTCAGTTTTTATGCCCTCAAAGAACAAGACACAAGAGAAAAAGACCAGGGCCTGCCCAAGGTGGTAAATTTATTAGGAGACACCCCCATTATGCTAGGATCCTAAAGAGCTATACTCTCAATACAAGGGTGAATCAGAAGTAAGTCTGTCCTCATCCATAGCAGACTATAATAGCAAAACTGCTGACTCACATTGACCCTTGATGGACAAGGGGGGGAAAGCTACTTCCTACATAGATGCAGCCCAAATTTCATACCACCTGCAAAGTTTGAAAAACCTCAAGATAAATCTTTTTAAAAACCAGGTCCTGGAGGCACCTGGGTGGCTCAGAGGGTTAAAGCTTCTGCCTTCAGCTTAGGTCATGATCCCAGGGTCCTGGGATTGAGCCCCACATCGGGTTCTCTGCTCAGCACGGAGCCTTCTTCCTCCTCTCTCTCTCTCTCTGCCTGCCTCTCTGCCTACTTGTGATCTCTGTCTGTCAAATAAATAAATAAAATCTTTTTTTTTTAAAAGGTCCTGGGGTCAACCCAACAAGAGGATATAACACTTTTAAGTATGTATGCAACCAATATACAAAGCAAATATTAACAGACCTAAGGAAAGAAATAGACAGAGGTGCCCGAGTGGCTCAGTGGGTTAAATCCTCTGCCTTCAGCTCGGGTCATGATCTCAGGGTCCTGGGATTGAGCCCCACATTGGGCTCTCTGCTCGACAGGGAGCCTGCTTCTCCTTCTCTCTCTGCCTGCCCTCTCTGCCTACTTGTGATCTCTGTCTGTCAAGTAAATAAATAAAATCTTTTTTAAAAAAAGAAATAGTATACAATAATTTAATATTTCACTTTCTTTTTTTTTTTTAAAGATTTTATTTATTTATTTGACAGAGAGAAATCGCAAGTAGACGGAGAGGCAGGCAGAGAGAGAGAGAGGGAAGCAGGCTCCCTGCTGAGCAGAGAGCCCGATGCGGGACTCGATCCCAGGACCCTGAGATCATGACCTGAGCCGAAGGCAGTGGCTTAACCCACTGAGCCACCCAGGCGCCCCAATATTTCACTTTCAACAATGGATAAATCTGACAGAAAATCAACAAGAAAACATAGGCCTTAACACATTTGACTTAACATATGACTTAATAAACATATATTGAACATTCAATCCAAAATCAACAGAATATGCATTTTTCTCAAGTACACATGGAACATTCTCTAGGACAGATCATATGTTAGGTCACAAAATACGTCTTAATAAATTTAAGAAGATTTAAATCATATCAAGTCTCTTTTCAAATTACATTGGTATGAAACTAGAAATCAACTACAAGAAAAAAAACTGGAAAATTTGCAAATATGTGGTGATTAGGCAACATTCTACTAAACAAACAAAGGATCAAAGAAAAGATCAAAAGAGAGATAAAAAACATACCCTGAGACAAATGAAAATGGAAACATAACAACTAAAACTTACTGAATGCAAGTCCAGGACCAGAGAGATTCATAGGTGAAACTACCAAACATTTAAAGAGTTATTGTCTATTCTTCTTAAACTATTCCAAAAAATAGAAGAGAGAGGAAAGCTTACAAATACCTTCCGTGAGGCCAGCATTACGCTGATACCAAAACCAAAGACACTACAAAAGAGGAAAACTATAGGCCCAAATCCCCGATGAACACAGATGCAAATATCCTCAACAAAATATTAGCAAACCACATTCAACAATACATTAAAGGGCGCATTTGCCTGATCAAGAGGGATTTATTCTGGATGTTTCAAAATTCAATCAATCAAGGAATAACACCACATTAACAAAACAAAGGATAAAAATCATATGATTATCTCAGTAGATGCAGAAAAAGCATTTGACAAAATTCAACAACGATTCACAACAAAAACTTTCAGCAAAGTGGGTTTAGAGGGAATATACATACCTCAACACAATAAAGGCCACATATAAAGACCCACAGTTAATACCAATTCCATTCACAATTATACCAAAAATAATCAGATACCTAGACATAAACTTAACCAGGGAGATGAAATCTTTGTACTCTGAAAACTATAAAACATTGATAAAAGAAATTGAAGACAACACAAACCAATGAAAACCATTTCATGCTCATGGACTGGAAAAACCAATACTGTTAAAAATCCTGAAACTACTCAAAGCAGTCTACAACCTCATTGCAACCATATCAAAATGTTAGTAGAATTTTCACACAACTAGAACAAATAATCCTAAAATCTGTATAGAACCACCTAAGACCCCAAACAGCCAAAGCAATTTTAAGAAAGAAGAACTAAACTGGATGTATCATAATTCCAGATTTCAAGATATACTACAAAGTTATAATAATCAAAACACTATAGGACTACCACAAAAAGAGACACACAGATCAATGGGACAGAATAGAGAGCCCAGAAACAAACCTACACTTCTATGGTCAATTAATCTATGACACAGCAGGCAAGAATATACAATGGAGAAAAGGTCGCCTTTTCAATAAATAGCACCCCATTCTTCCGTGGATGGACATCTGGGCTCTTTCCAGTTTGGCTATTGTGGACCTTGCTGCTATAAACGTCGGAGTGTATGTGCCCCTTTATATCACTAGGTTTAAATGGACTCTTACCGAAAAGGCGATAAATAACAAGTGTTGTTCGGGATGTAGAGGAAAGGGAACCATCATGCAGTGTTGGTAGGAATGACTGGTGCAGACATTACGGAAAATAGTTATGGAGGCTCCTCAAAAAAATAAAAATTAAAAATAAAACTACCATAAGAGTCAGCCGTCCTTTTCTGGGTATTTATCTTAAGGAAATGAAAACTCTAGCTAGAAAAGATATATGCATTCCTGTGTTCACTGCAGCTTGATTTGTAACAGCCAAAATATGCAACCTAAATGTCCATCAAAGGATGAATCAATAAAAAAGATGTGGTATATGCCACACCACACAACGGAATATTATTACACACAATAGGGTGTGATTCATCCATTGAAAAGAAGGAAAGCTTGCCATTTGCAATATACGGATGACCTTGAAGGCATTATGATAAGTGAAGGAAGTCAGGTGGAGAAGGACAAACACCATGTGATCTCTCTTATATATGGAATCTGAAAAAACAAACAAACAAAAAAATCCCACAAAAACCAAAGGTGAAACACAACACCATCAAACTCACAGATTCAGAGAACAGATTGGTGGCTGCCAGAGGTGTGGGGTGGCGGGATGGATAAATTGGTGAAGGGTGTCAGAAGCTACAAACTTCTGGTTATAAAATATATAAATCTTGGGCATGTAAAATACAGCGTGGTGACTATAGTTAATAATACTGTATTGTATATTTGAAAGTTGTTAAGAGAATAGATCTTGAAAGTTCTCAACATAAGAAAAAAAATGTGTAACTGTGTAGGGTGATGTATGTTAACTAAACTAGAATTACTAAAACAAAATAAAATTGGGGCACCTGGGTGGCTCTGTCGTTAAGTGTCTGCCTTAGGCTCAGGTCATGATCTCAGGGTCCTGGGATCAAGCCCTGCATCGGGCTCCCTGCTCAGCGGGGAGCTGCTTCTCCCTCTCCCACTCCCCGTGCTTGTGTTCCCTCTCTGGCTGTCTCTCTCTCTGTAAATAAATAAAATCTATAAATAAATAAATAAGTAAAACAAAACAAGACTTACAGTTGTAATGATTTTGCAATATATACAAATATGAAATTATTATGTTGTATACCCAATTCAAATAATATAATGTTAATGTCAAGAAGTAATAATGTCAATTATATGTCAATATATCAATTATGTCTCAAAAAAAAAAAAAGGTTCTGAATTAATAGTGCCCCGGGCAACTGACACATACAAACCTTTCCTCGAGAAAACCACTTTCAGTGGAGAACTCAAAGAATTTCCACACATAAAATCCCAACAATCATGAGCTCACAAATAAAAATATCATTTAATACCAAGGAAACAAAAGTCTCCATGAGTTAGAGCCAGAACAAAAAACAAACAACAGAACCAGATCCATAAAGAATTCTAACACTGAAGGGGCATCTTGGCTCTTCCCACAGTTTGGCGATTGTAGCCATTGCTGCTATGAACATTGGGGGTATATATGGCCCTTCTTTTCACTGCATCTGAACCAAGATGCCCTTCAACAGATGAATGGATAAAGGGGATATGGCTTATATATACAATGGAGTATTACGTGGTCATCAGAAAGGATGAATACCTAACTTTTGCATCAACATGGACAGGACTGGAGGAGATGATGCTTTGTGAAATAAGTCAAGCAGAGAAAGTCAATTATCATACGGTTTCACTTACTTGTGGAGCATAAGCAATAACATGCAGAACATTAGGAGAAGGAAAGGAAATGTGAAGGAGGGAAAATTGGAGGGGGAGAGGAACCATGAGAGACTATGGACTCTGAGAAACTAACTGAGGGTTTTGGAGGGGAGGGGGATGGGGGAAAGGTTGAGCCTGGTGATGGGTGTCAAGGAGGGTGTGTATTGCATGGAGCACTGGGTGTGGTACATGAACAATGAATCTTAGAACACTGAAAAAAATGAAATTAAATTTAAAAAAAGAATTCGGGGGGCACTTGGGTGGCTCAGTGGGTTAAGCCTCTCCCTTTGGCTCAGGTCGTGATTTCAGGGTCCTGGGATCGAGCATTGGGCTCTCTGTTCAGCAAGGCTCCTGCTTCCCCCTCTCTCTCTGCCTGCTGCTCTGCCTGCTTGTGATCTCTGTGTGTGTGTGTGTGTGTGTGTCAAAACAATAAATAAAAATATTTTAAATAATAAAAACAAATTAAAAAGAATTCTAAAATTGGAATTATTAGACTTATATAAAAGCATATATGTAAAATATTTAAAGAACAAAAATTTTAGATGAACAAGGTTTGAAAATTTCAAAATATAATAATTGAAATTTAAAGATTTATGTTGGGTTTAACAGCAGATGAAATACATAAAAAAATTATAAAATGAAAAATAAATGTGAAAAAATTATGCAGAATGAGGTGTAAAGAACAAGAAAAAGAAAATTTGAAAGATAAAAAAATAATAAGGTTTAGCAAATGTCTAATTGGGATTTCAAAAGAAGAAAAAGAGGGGTGCCTGTGTGGCTCAGTGGGTTAAGCCTCTGCCTTTGGCTCGGGTCATAATCTTGGGGTCCCAGGATCAAGCCCCACATTGTGCTCTCTGCTCAGCAGGGAGCCTGTTTCCCCCATCCCCCGCCTGCCTCTCTGCCTACTTGTGATCTCTGTCTGTCAAATAAATAAATAAAATCTTTAAAAAAAAAAAAAAGAAGAAGAAGAAAAAGAAAGAGTCAGACGCAGTATTTAAAGTGATAGTAGATAAAATTTTTCTAAAAATCGTAAGATAAAAATCCTCAGATTTAAGGATACCAAAGATTCCCAAGCAGAATAAAAAGCTTTTTGTTTACATCATGGTAAAATTGTAAAATACCGTAGACCAAGGGTACACAAACTATTTCTGAATAGAGTTAGTTAGTAAATGTAATAGAGTTAGTTAGTAAAAATTTTAGTTTTTGCAGGCCTTCCCCTTGGCGTTACCACTACTCAACTCTGCTGTTGCAGGGTGACAAGAGTTGCAATGTGTGAATAAACAATCAAGGCTGTATTCTAATAAAATTGTATTTACTAAAACCATTGGTGGGTCAAATTTGGTACGTGGGCTAGTGACTCCTGACATAGGCAAAATAAATTAAAAGCAACTACAGAGGAAAAACAGATTACTTATAAATAAATAACACTTAAATTGGTATTTGACTTCTCAATAGCAACAATTAAGACAGCAGAATCATCCTCAATGTGCTCACAGAGAAAAATCACCAACCTAAAGTTCTATCAGTCAACATAACTTCAACAGACGGGAAGAAGAAAAAAAGTAACTTCCTAAAAACAAAAATTGAAGTTAGCCACAAACACGTTCTTTCTTCAGAAACCAATTCTGAAGGATATATTTTAAGTACCAGGAAAGTGATCCCAGATGAAAGGTCTTTAAAAAAGGAAAAAGAAACGGTGAGAATTAAATATAAGTAAATGATTCGAAATAGGACAAGATTTGTCTTATGGCCCAGAATATAAGCTATCTTAATGAAATTTCTCTGGGCAATGGAAAAGGATATATACTGTGCTCTCGTTCGGTGGAGTATTCCGTAAGTGCCAGTTAGGTCAAATCTTTGGTCTTTGTAAGGCGTATTGCTGCATGACAAATTACCCCCAAACAATAAACATTTATTATTTCACAAAGTTTCTGGAGGAATCTGGAAGTGGCTTAGCTAGGTGGTTCTGGCTCAGTGTCTCTTTCAGGGTTGTCTCTCAAGTTGGTGCCCAGAGCTTGCAGTCTCTGAAGACTTGACTGGAGCTGAACGGTCCATTTCCAAGCTCAGTCACATGACTATTGGCAGGAAGCCTTAGTTCCTTAGTTCCTGGCCTCTGCTACATAAGGCTGTTCACATGGTGGCTTCCCCCACAAGGAGTAATCCAAGAGAGAGAACATGAGCGTGCAGGATAGAAACCACAGTCTTTAATAACCTAAACTTAAGCGTGACATACCATCACCTCTGCTATATGATATAGGGCTCTCAGATCAACACTGGTATGATATGACTACACATAAGTGGGGATACCAGAAGGTGGGAAAAAGCCCCACAACTGTGTTGTTCTAGTCTCTTACTGATTTTGTTGGGTCTGCTTGTTCTACCAATCACTGAAAGAGGAATGTTGACATTTCCAATTATAACTGTGATTATGTCTGTTTCTCTTCTCAGTTCTATATTTTTTGCTTTATGTATTTTGGAACTGTGTTTTTAGATGCATACACATTTAGGACTGTTACCTCTTCTTCAGCTACTCTACCCTTTATGATTACAGGAAGTCCTTCCTTATCCCTGGCTTGGAAATGGACTTTGATACTAATATAACCACCTCTGACTTCTTTTTTTGGTTGTTTTTACCCAATTTCTTTGATCTTATATATGTCTTGATATTTATAGGAGGTGGGGGGGTCTCACATTCTTGGACTTTCGATCCCCTCCTCCATTTTCAAAGCCAGCAATGGTGGGCAGAGTCTCTCATGCTGGCATTTTTCCAGTTCTCTGCAGACAGAAAAGGTTCTCCACAGTTATGGACTCACGTGTTTACGTTAGGCCCGTCTGGGTGATCCAGAATAAATCTCCCCATCTCAAGGACCTTACCCTGGAGGACCTTCACCTCTTCAAAGAGCTTTTTGTGTGACCGCTACTCCCACCTTTTGACCACTCGGGGGTATTAACAAGAGGTTGTACAGACACACCCTCAGTCTACCTGCAGCTGGAAAGCAACAAAGAATTTTACGAAGCCTTTAAAAAGTTACATTGTTGCATGTTATCTGGACTCTTCTCATCAAGGTAAGAGCAACATACTCTTACAGCCTTCTACATCCTAACCAATGGTGGAGGCTCTACTTAATATTTAATAATAACATTTTTTAAAGAAACAGGGGGGGAAATGACACTGTTGATTGTGAGGTGAGCTGGGGAGGCACTAATCACATAACTGAGAAGTTGGTTACAAGACATTCAAATACATTTAATTTAAAAAAAAAAAAAAGCCTGTGGTAGACAGTTTACTTTTGATTAATTTTTTTCCAATTTATTTATTTTCAGACAAACAGTATTCATTATTTTTTCACCACACCCAGTGCTCCATGCAAGCCGTGCCCTCTATAATACCCACCACCTGGTACCCCAACCTCCCACCCCCCCGCCACTTCAAACCCCTCAGATTGTTTTTCAGAGTCCATAGTCTCTCATGGTTCACCTCCCCTTCCAATTTACCCAAAAGCACATACCCTCCCCAATGTCCATAACCCTACCCCCCTTCTCCCAACCCCCCTCCCCCCAGCAACCCACAGTTTGTTTCGTGAGATTAAGAGTCACTTATGGTTTGTCTCCCTCCCTATCCCATCTTGTTTCATGGATTCTTCTCCTACCCACTTAAGCCCCCATGTTGCCTCACCACTTCCTCATATCAGGGAGATCATATGATAGTTGTCTTTCTCCGCTTGACTTTTGATTAATTTTTTTAAAAAGCTAAATACAAAGATATGATTCCTGGTTCAACCATCCCCAAGCCCTCAGAGATCGGCGTATCTGACCCCATCTGGTAAGCAAGATAAATGGTCTCCGGAGTCCCCTTAGCTCCACTGACCTTCATTACCAGAATTAGCACAATATGTTCATGGATTAACACACAACACATCCTTCTACCTCCCCCCGTTATGAACACCATCCCCACCCCAAGGCTGGGGACAAGGTGACTCCAGCATTTATAATATAGGACAATATATATGACAGCTAGCAAAATCTATCCTAAAATCTGGGGACCAAAGATGGTATCTTCTCTGAAGCCTAATTTTGCCCCTAAAAGGAGACAAAACACAACATTCTAATCTAGTACTCTAAAGGGCAGGTATTTGTTTCTGTCACAAAAATAAAGTTAGAAGGAACCCCAAATGTACTTCCTTGCCCCAAGCAAAGCCAATATAAATTGGTTTGCAGAGTATCTATCAAAACTGGGAACAGGGCTTTCCATACATATATAAATAGCAAATTTGTTCCTCCTATGGGCTGAGTCTATGTGCAAGAAGAACCATTCATTTTTATGGCATCTTTTTCTGTTATTTTTCCCAAGTATTTAATGGAAATAACTAAAATTTATGTAAATTTTAATCAGTTATTACATGACCTCAAGTCATTGCTACATGGTGGGGACTTTCTTCCTCTTAAAATTTCTGAGACACTGTTGGGGTCAAGGCAAGGAAGAAGGAAACAACATCAAAAATTAAAGAAGGAGTTTAATCTCTGCCAAACACACTCCTACAAGCCACAATCAGGGGCCCCAGCTGGCCTGAAATCAATGACTGGTTCTCTCTCATTGGTATGGAAATTTCTTGTTTTCTCAGCATTTATGCTCCTGGGGAAGCTATCTAGCACAGTCCTCAGAAGTCCCAGGGGACACATGGTCTTGTGCATTGTGTGTTCATGAAATTGAGGCCAGCCAAGGATGAGGGTGTTTGAGGTCACTTGGGTCCACACACAGCAATCAATTGAAAGATGTGTCTTCGGTTCCATAGCTGTGCCTCTGTAAGTCTGGCCTTGTGTGGAGTCCCAGAGGAGAAAAATGTTTAAAAGGGGGAGAAAGAAGATACAGAAAAGAACATCTCATCCTTGTGCCACCATGACAGGTTTGCCAGCTACTGTCCTGAGTTTGCTGGTTTGGTTTCTCAACTCTCTATCATAAATGTGTGGTCCCCTTCTGGGAAAAGGATATATCCCATGTAGATGAGTAAACATTGGGTGCCAGCCCTGGCTGCTCTGTGTCAGGTACTGTGTCAGTGTCTACATGTATATCAACTCACTATCTGACACTATCAGACCATCAGACTCACATTGTAGCCCAATGCAGAAACCAGCTCATATAGGCTAAGTCATTTGTACAGGTAAGACAGCTAGTAAGTGGCAAAATAAGGATTTAACCCTTGCCCCCTTTGAGGGCACCGACTGCCTCTGTCCTAAAGAAGTACATTTCCACTCTCACCCCCAGGAAGCAGCTCCACCTGAAAGGGAGAAAAGCAGCATAGAATTCTGCATCAGCCTCACTGGGCAGGTCTGATTTGCCGGGGGTATTTTGGGGATCTCCAATGATGTGTTCTTCACCTGTCCTGTTTGAGACACTCTGTCAAAGTTGATGTTTCTTCAAAAAATGTAAAATGCTGAGCTTTGTCCAAACCCTCAGTTAAGAAATGAAGCTTTAAGACTTTGGCCAAGGTCACCCTGCTTTTAGTGAGAGACACCCTCCTGAGACCCAAGGCTCCCAAGTTCTCCAGGGTAGCTCTTTCAGTATGTACACAGCCTAGTCTGGGGAAGCCTCACTCAGCCAGAAGCCTCAAGCTTTGGGCTGACTTCTGCAGGATGTCAGATGTCAGTACCAGACTGAAGAGGGAAAACATGTCCCTTCCAACGAGAGATGTTGCATGAAGTTCCAGTTCAAAAGGTCCTTGCTATATCAGGCCATCTAGGAGCATTGAAGAGAGCAAATGCCTGCTAAAACAGAATCCTGAATTCTTCTTTCGATAAAGACAATGGCACCCACCTTCACAGCATGGACCAAAACTCCAGTGGTTTTGGGATTTCATCAAAATCAAAAGCTTTTGCACAGCAAAGGAAACAGTTAACAAAACCAAAAGACAACTGACAGAATGGGAGAAGATATTTGCAAACGACATATCAGATAAAGGACTAGTGTCCAAAATCTATAAAGAACTTAACAAACTCAACACCCAAAGAACAAATAATCCAATCAAGAAATGGGCAGAGGACATGAACAGACGTTTCTGCAAAGAAGACATCCAGATGGCCAACAGACACATGAAAAAGTGCTCCATATCACTCGGCATCAGGGAAATACAAATCAAAACCACAATGAGATATCACCTCACACCAGTCAGAATGGCTAAAATCAACAAGTCAGGAAATGACAGATGCTGGTGAGGATGCGGAGAAAGGGGAACCCTCCTACACTGTTGGTGGGAATGCAAGCTGGTGCAACCACTCTGGAAAACAGCATGGAGGTTCCTCAAAATATTGAAAATAGAACTTCCCTATGACCCAGCAATTGCACTACTGGGAATTTACCCTAAAGATACAAACGTAGTGATCCAAAGGGGCACGTGCACCTGAATGTTTATAGCAGCAATGTCCACAATAGCCAAACTATGGAAAGAACCTAGATGTCCATCAACAGATGAATGGATCAAGAAGATGTGGTATATATATACAATGGAATACTATGCAGTCATCAAAAGAAACGAAATCTTGCCATTTGCGACAACATGGATGGAACTAGAGCGTATCATGCTTAGCGAAATAAGTCAAGCGGAGAAAGACAAATATCATATGATCTCCCTGATATGAGGAAGTGGTGATGCAACATGGGGGCTTAAGTGGGTAGGAGAAGAATCCATGAAACAAGATGGGATAGGGAGGGAGACAAACCATAAGTGACTCTTAATCTCACGAAACAAACTGTGGGTTGCTGGGGGGAGGGGGGTTGGGAGAAGGGGGGTAGGGTTATGGACATTGGGGAGGGTATGTGCTTTTGGGTAAATTGGAAGGGGAGATGAACAATGAGAGACTATAGACTCTGAAAAACAATCTGAGGGGTTTGAAGTGGCGGGGGGGTGGGAGGTTGGGGTACCAGGTGGTGGGTATTATAGAGGGCACAGCTTGCATGGAGCACTGGGTGTGGTGAAAAAATAATGAATACTGTTTTTCTGAAAATAAATAAATTGGAAAAAAATAAAATAAAATATGGAGTATCTTAAAACTTCCCAAAAAAATAAAAAAAAAAACAAACTCCAGTGGTAATTTGAGGAATGCCCCTCCCAGCTTCTCCTACCTGAATTCTACCCTTCCCTCAAGACCTAAGTCAAGCTTTGCCCCTTCCTGATGTCTTTCCAGACTAGCTAGGCTTTCCTAGTGATTCCACCCTCCTCTGAAATGGACACACCTTTATTGTAGCTGCCATCCCTTTGGCAATGCATCAGGCCCCTGCACTATTACGATGGCTCTCTTCTTGTTGCCCAAAGCTCTTATTTGCTTATGCACAGTATTCTCCAAGTACAGGTCATGACTTACACACATTGGGTCTCTATAGTTCCTAACACACAGCTCCCACCCACAGAGGCTTGTTCGTTCAAGGTCCTCACTATTTTGTTGGGGCACCTAATCCAATTCGGTAACTCACAAGGGTCAAGTGTAAGAGGGCCAGACAGGATAGTGAGGCTTTGGTGTGGCCATCCGTGGAGAATGTTATGTCCTTAGAGCTGGTGGCGGGGGAAGGATCCAGCAGCTCTGCAGCATGCTGAGGGTACAGGTGAAGACACTCCTTGCTGTCTGGGGGCTCATTGCTCTCCCTGCTCTACCTCTTTCCAATTACACAGCTTTGGGCAGTGCCTCACTTTTTGCTTCCTCATGTCTAGACTGTCAATACTAACAGGACCCCCCTAATTGGCCCTTTGGGAGGGCTTAGGGACATAATGCATGGAAGTGATCTACGTAGAGCAGAGCTCAAGAAATGTTAGCTATTTTGATTCTCCTCTCTCGTGCTTAACATCCTTTGCTGTTGCATATTCATTTGTGTGGTTATTTGACTAACAACTGTCTTTTCCACTAAAAGACACGCTTGGTGAAGCCAGAAGCTATTTCGCTCATCTCTGTACTTCAGTGACTCCCAGCATACTACCCAGCACACGGTAGATAATTGGTAAATATTTGGTGAATATATGGATGTATGAGTGAGCTGAAGACACTTAATAACTGTTTGCTAGATGATTCCAGGAGTGTTGCTAATGTTGTTTCCCAACCTAGGTGCTGGTTACATCCAGAAGGCAATACCCATATGTTTTAAAATGTACATATTATTATTATTATTATTCAAGAGTGGCAAGTCCAACAGATCAAAAAGGTAGTCGACTACAGTCCCCAAAAAGAGGGGACTTGCCCTGGGGCAGGGGAGCACATGGCTGACCTTTGAGCACAGCAAGCACAGGACTTTCTTTGATGGAAATCAACCCAGTGAACTATACCCAATGGTAGAGGAAAGACCTACAAAGTTTCCAGGAAATATGACTCCTAACCCGAGTTTTGAAGAAAGCACAAGAGCTGTCTGGGCAAGGGCTAGCGATTTGGGCAAAGAAAAAAAAAAAGTACCCAGAATGGACGTGCATGGCAGGTCGGTGCCTGAAAGGCCCCCACCATGTCTATGAGATGTCAGCGGTGGTGCCGGAGAGGTGGAAATGACCAGGCCATTCTCCAATGGACTCTAGAAGAGTCCAGAATGCATTCTCTGTGGTCAGATTCTGTTATTTGGTACACCCTGGCCATTTGAAAGAGCCAAATTCCAACCACAAACACATGAGATAACTTGCCAGCTCTTGTATTTTTGGGTGCCAGGGGTTAAATCTTGAAATTAAAAGCTTGCCTTTGGCTTTGATGGAAAAACCCGAAGTGTTCTCTGTCTCTGTAGGACCAGATGTTCATCAAATCCAACTGTCTCTCGCAGCCCAACTGCTCACCCAGAGACAGGGCTCTGCTGTGGACAAAGGAAGGCAGAGGGTGAAGCCTGCCCCGACCCCTTCCTACTGCAAATGAACCCTGGCGAACACACACCAACACACCAGCTGGCAATGGCCGCTCCAACAGCTGTGGACCGTTAGTCCTGATGACATTGTCTCTCCTCCTGGTTCCCATCAGTGTGACCCGCAAAGGGGAGGGTGAGCGTGTTTCTGTGCGTAGGCCAGTACTGTGGCTTTGCTGCCTCTTCATTCAGCTCTGACTTCCCTGTCTACCTGGAGCTGATAGAGGCCTGCCTCCCAGAGTTCTGCCCCCGACCAAGACAGGATGGAGAACCCCAGGCTCCCACCATGGCCCGGGGAGCCTCTGATTTCGACAGACTGGAGAAGCAGAGGCTCTCTGGGTCCTCAAAGCACCGCGGTGAGTTGAAGCCGTGCCAGGACTAAGATCTGCAGCTTCATCCGTCTCTGTCCTCTCCTCCAGCTGTCCTGCCAGTGGGCCTTTGACAGGACAAATGGGAAAGCAGCTGGCCCGTTCCCACTCCCACTAGCCAAATACCGTTCTCCACATGGCTCAGGATAGCGCACTCTACACTTTTTCAAAGCACTTTCATATACTTGTCCCATTTCATCCTGTGAGTCAAAGCCCCACACTGTGCTTAAAGCCCCTGGTGCCTCAAATCAGTAAGCAATTAAAGGTAGACTTGGAACCCGGCATCTTGTCTCCCTGGCTCCTGGTCTGGTACATTTCCTACCCTGTCACAGAGCCATGTGTCGATCCCATTAGCATGGCTGTGCTTTCAAATAATGACGGTCTCTGTGGAGAAAGCAAGCCGATGGCTGGTCCACAGGTCACGTGGAACTGTCCCCCAAGTGGCCCTCATCAACCACAGAGGCTTCTCCACCTCCAGGGTAAAATCGGGGTCACCGCCTCCAAGCCCGGGTCAATGCCAGACGCCTTCACGACAGCCGGGAAAAGGAAGTCACCACGCAGACAGAATGTCCTGCACTCTGAGGGAAGACAGCAGCAGAGGGGCCTGAAGAAAAACCGCTGTGAGACGGACGGAATCAGGAGCAGCTTCAGCTCAGGCATCAGAAGCCCGCCCCAGCTGATGTGGATGTTTATGATACAGAGCAATGCCTCAGAGTCCAGCCTGACCCAAGGGGTGCAGCAGGGCCTCAAGAAAAACTGCAGAATAAATGGCATACCTCCTCTCTCTCTCTCTCTCTCTCTCTCTCTCTCTCTCTTGCTCTCTCCCCACCCCACCCCCACATGTCATCTCTCATCTCAGGCTCTCTGCAGGCCTGGTCCCTTGTCTTCCCTGTGTCATGGTTTCTCTGCTCAGCGCTTCTACTTCCTTATCCTTTCACTGTGTTCTTTGCTTTGTCTCATGTGCCTCAGCATGAGCTTTGGCTCCGTCTGTACCTGGACCCTACAGCTACCAAATGAGTCCCTGGAATTGGACATGCCCCAACTCCAGGGGCTGAGAAAGCAGATTTCGTGGTTCAGCTAGGCTGGCAGGGCCCTCCCGGATCCACCCAGCGTACTCCAGGGGACTGGGACACAGGGAACGCCACCAGATCCACCCTTCTGTGGACACCAGTTCCTTCGAACAGAGCCTAGACAAGCACTCCCGTGCAACGTCTCAGAAGAAAGGCCTTACTTCTAGAGGCCACTAAATAAACAGTCTGTCAAGCAGTGTTGGAATATGGGTTAGAACAATGGATAACGGGACACATGGGTGACTCAGTCAGTGAAGCAGCCAACCCTTGATTTTGGCTCATGATCTCATAATCTCATGATCTCAGGGGCATGAAATCGAGCCCCCCATCCAGCTCCACGCTCAGCAGGGAATTCGCATGAGATTCTCTCTCCTCTCCCTCTGCCTCTGCCCCTCCCCTTCACATGCTCTCTCTCCCTCTCTCTAAAATAAATAAAGCTTAAAAAAAAAAGAACAATGGATAGTAACATGAACACTAGGACACAGAATCTGTTAGATTACATCCTCACTGAGGAAGTGGTTATCTAGACCAGTGATTATAAATCACTTTTAATAAATGAAATTATTCAAATAGAGCAAAATGCTTCATTTCTCAACAAACCTTATTAGGAAAAAAAAAGGGGGGGGCGCCTGGGTGGCTCAGTGGGTTAAGCCGCTGCCTTTGGCTCAGGTCATGATCTCAGGGTCCTGGGATCGAGTCCCACATCGGGCTCTCTGCTCAGCAGGGAGCCTGCTTCCTCCTCTCTCTCTGCCTGCCTCTCTGCCTACTTGTAATCTTTCTCTGTCAAATAAATAAATAAATAAATTTTTAAAAAAAGCCCCACCAGATTCAATAAGAAGATGGGCCTACTTTAGATGAGACTCTAAAACTTGGGTAAGCATGAAAAATCCTGCACTGGGACTCAGGAGACCTGGGTATTAATTCAGGTTATGTGATGAAATTTCCATCTGGCAGTCCCTCCCTCTTCGTCTTGCGAACTCCCAACCAATTTTATTTCCAAGACTCGACTCCAGGAAGCTTCAGCTTTGTACTCCTATGGGACCCTCTACATAACCCCATAATGGCAACTTCACATTGTCCTGAAATGTTTGCTCACCACCTATCTCTCTCACTAAAAGTAAGTTCCTTGAGCATGGAACCTCTATCTTTACCCACAGTTACATTCCAGTGCCTTCCAAGGGGTACTTGACGAATAGCAGGCCTTCAATAAATGTTTTTCAACGGAACTGATTTTACTTGCTTATCTGCGCCACAAATAAAGGCACACATGCTGCTGTCTGGATGAAAACATTGAGACTTCTTGTGATAAAAGGAGGGTCACCATTGGATGGACATTGCAGAGGCCACGAGACAGCCAGTACTCTAGAGCACAGTCAGCCCTTCCTGGGACACTGATTTCTCCACCTGCAATATTAGGAAGAAATTGCATACTCCTAAACTGGAAATCAATATATCCATACCACCACAGGTTCTTTCCAAGGCACATTTTATTACAAAAGGAAAATCTGCATGTAAAAACAAATAGCAGAGTGATGTCCAAAAAATGACAGACTAGGAAGCCCTAAGCTCTCATCTCTCCCACAGAAACATTAAAAAACAAGCAGAAACTGTCAGAAAAAATTTTGTAAGAACTCTGGAAAACAGTCAAAAGTTTACAACAACCAAGTGAAAGCTAGATTGAGAAAAAGTCACTTCAAAATTCTACAAGGCTTTTCTAGCTATTTTATATGCCCCCCCACCACTTTAAGCAGTCTTAAAGTGGCAACAGTCTTAAAGCAGCAATGGTCTTAGTGACAAAAAGCTTAAAGAGGCAACAGGCTGCGTTCCCAGTATGGGACAATTTCTCTGGTTCTTGAGGGAGCAGAGCACACTTTATTTGCAAATTCTTGTGTATATCACATATATCTGAGCCACATGTCCCTTCTAACATGTCAAGACTACCTGAAGGACTGATACAAAGTGCTTCTCTCTGTTTCACCTACCTCAGAACACAGACCGAAAAAGCTCAAAAACACTGGAAGCTGAATTAACATGTAGATGCCTGGAAAAAAGATTACAGTTCAACATACAATACACAACCTAACACAAAGCTGTAGAGAGTTCCTCTAGGAAATTAGGACATTCAAAACCAACCAGGGAATCTAGACAGACCTGAAGATTCCTAAGGCAAGATGCATTCTAAGACCTGAGAAGAACCTAAGCTTCCATCTTGAACTGATCCTTAGGCACAGTGCAGGCCTGCCTGAACGTCAAAGGAGAAACCAGGCACAGAGCCAACCTGCAAAGAGTCAGAGCTCCTGGCTTTTAAAGAATTCCCAGTCAAACCATCCGCTGAATAAAGGCTAAGGAACAGAGATGTTGGTGGCCACCTCAAAAGGAACACAGTCTTTGAAACAATACTTTGGGAATGTCACAAAACAAATAGACTACTACAACCTCCAACAACTAAAAAAGCCAGCAAATCCTTGGGAAAGGGAAGGATTTGGCTTCCAGAGTTACCCCTTAATAATAGTCAAGTGTACAATTTTCAGTGAAAAATCTTAAGGCAGGGGAACCTGGGTGGCTCAGTGGGTTAAGCCTCTGCCCTCAGCTCGGGTCATGATCTCAGGGTCCTGGGATCGAGCCCCGCATCAGACTCTCTGCTCAGCAGGGAGCCGGCTTCCTCCTCTCTCTCTGCCTGCCTCTCTGGCTACCTGTGATTTTTGTCTGTCAAATAAATAAATAAAATCTTAAAAATAAAATCTTAAGGCACACAAAGAAACATGAAAGTGTGGCTCAGGCACGGTAATAAAATTAACTGAAACTATCCCTGAGGAAGGCCAGAAATCAGAGTTACTAAACAAAGATTTTTAAAATTGTACAGAATATGATCAAACCACCAAAGGAAAACATGAACAAAGAATAAAAGAAAATCAGGAAAATGATGTATGAACAGATTGACAATATCAATAAAGAGGTATAAATTATTTTTAAAAAACTGAAATTCTAGAGTAGAAAGTACAATAACTGAAAGGAAAAATTCACCAGAGGGCTCAAAAGCAGATTGAAGCAAGCAGAAGAAAGAGTCAACAAACTTGAAAATAGGACGATTGAAATGGTCGAGTCTGAGAAGAACAAAAGAATGAAGATAATGAATAAAGAAGAAAGAATGAAGACAAGTGAATAAAACCTAAAGGATCTTTGGGACACTATCCAGCAGAGCAACATACACATTATGGGTGTCCCAGGAAGAGAAGTGGGAGAAGGAAGAAACAATATTTGAAGAAATAATTTTGAAGACATTCCAAATTTCATCAAAGACATGAATGTACAGATCCAAGAAACTCAACCACCAAGGATAAACACCAAGGGACCCATGCATAGACACATTCTAAGCAAACTGACAAAACCCAAAGCGAATGTTAAAAGCAAAAGGAAGAAGTGGCTCTCTCTCCATTTAGCCCACCATCACACTAGAGAATAACTCAAAGCCATAAGAAAAAATAAAGAACATTGGCAAAGGTAACTACAGAGGTGAATATAAAAGACCAGTAAATATAAAAGCCAGTGTTATTGTAATTTTGGTAGTTTTACAAATTCTCTCTTTTCTCTATATGATTTAATAAGCAAATACATTAAGCAATAGTTATAATTCTATGTTAATGGACATAAAAATGCAAAAAATATATAATTTGTGACTATAGCTGTATAAAAGGGAAAGACGGATACATAGGAGCAAGATATTCTACATTACTGAAAATAAGTTGGCATTATTAAAATTACATTGTTATAAGTTTAAGGTTTCAGTAATAATCCCCATTAATCTAGCAATATCCTTACAACAAAACCAGACAAAAACATCACAAGAGGAAATTATAGACCAATAGCCTTTATGAAAAATCCTCAACAAAATACTAGAAAACCAAATTCAGCAGCATATTTTAAGGAAATACACCATGGCTAAGTAGGATTTGTTCCTGGAATGTAAGGATGGTTCAGCACACAAAAATCAACCAATACATCACATTACTAGAATGAAGGGAGGAAACCCTATGATGTTCTCAATGCAGAAAAAAATCTGACTAAATTCAACACCCTTTTATGATAAAAACATTCATTAAACTATAAGTAGAAGGAAACTTCTTCAATTTGACAAGAGCCATAGGTGAAAAATGCACAGCTAACATGATACTCAGTGGTGAAAGACTGAAAGGTAAAATCTCTCTCAGATGAGAATAAGATGCCTACTTTCACTACTTCTATTCAACATAAGACTAGACATTCTAGCCAAAGAAATTAACCCAGAAAAATAAATTAAGGGCATCAAATTGAAAAGAAGAAGAAAATTATCTCTGTTCACAGATGACATGCTCCTATAGGTAGAAAACCTTTAAGATTCCACTCAAAAAACCCTGTTAAAGCTAACAAATGAATTCAGCAAAGGTGTAGGATACAAAATCAACACTTGAAAATCAGTTGTGTTTCTGCACATGGGCAATGAACAACCCAAAAAGGAAATTAGGAAAACAATTACACTTATAATAGCGTGAAAAAGAATAAAATACTCAGGAATAAGTTTAGCAAAGGATATGAAAGACTTCACACTGAAAATTGCAATGCATTCTGAAGAAAATAAAACATAAATAAGAGAGAGGTCTCATGTTCATAGATGAAAAGACATTACATTGTTTAGATTACAATAATACTCAAAGAAATCTACAGATTCACTACAATCCCTACAAGATCCCAACAGCATTTTAAAATAGAAAAAATATTAAAAAATAGAAAAAAATAGAATCTCAAAGGACCCTGAATATCAAAAACAATCTTAAGAAAGAAAAACAAAGCTAGAAGTCTCACATTTCCTGAATCAAAACACTTGCAAAGCTATAGTAATAAAGCAGTATGGTACTTGCATAAAGACAGACATACAGAGTAATGAATAGACAGCTCAGAAATAAACCCTCCCATATACGGTCAAATGACCTTTGACAATGGTGCCAAGGATATGTGATGGGGAAAAGATAGTCTCTTTAACAAATGGTGTTGGAAAAACTGAATATCCACATGAAAAAGAATAAATTGGACATATTATATTAAAAAATTAACCTGAAATGTATCAAAGACCTAAATTCAAGAGCTCAAACTATAAAACAGGTGAAAATGTTTAGGAAAAGCTTCATGACATTGAATTTGGCATTGATTTCTTGGATATGACACCAAAAGCACAGGCAACAAAGAAAAAAAATAGATAAATTGGACTTCATCAGAATAAAAAACTTTTATGCATCAGAGAATACCATCAAGAGCGCAAAAAGAAATGCACAAAATGGGAGAAAAATTTGCAAATCATGTATCTAATAAAAGCTTAATAAGATTATATGTAAAGAGCTTTTACAACTAACAACAATAAAGACTCAATTAAGAAATGGGCAAACCTATGAGTAGGCATTCCTCCAAAGTAGATACACAAATCGATGATTAGTACATAAAAGATGTCCAACATCATATTCATTAAAACATGCAATTGAAAACCACAATGAAACACCACTTCAAACTCATTACAATGTCTATTACTAAAATAAAAAAGGATACAGTTACTGTTGACAAAGTTGTAGAGAAAGCAGAACCCTCTTGCATTTCTGATGGGAACGTAAAATGATGCAGCTGCTGTGGAAAACAGGTTGGCAGTTCCTCGGATACTTAGACATAGACTCACCATTGGTCTGGCAATTCAGCTCACAGGTATATACTCAAAGAATTGAAATCAGGTATTTAAACAGATGTTTCTCCAACATTCACAGTGGCATTATTCACAACAGCCAAAAGGTGGAAACATAGATAAATGGATAGAGAAATTGTGATATGCACATACAATGGAATATTATTCAGCCTTAAAAAAGAAGAAAGTTCTCACCCATGCTACAACATGAATATACCTTGAATATATTATGCTGAACGAAATAACTCAGACACAAAGGGACAAATATGATATGGTTCTACTTATAGGAGATAACTAGAGAGGTGAAATTCCTAGATAGAAAGTATAATAGTGGTTCCTAGGGGCTGAGAGGAGTTCTTATCTGATGGGTATCGAATTTTGAATTGGGATGCTGAAAAGGTTTTGAAAGTAGGTAGTGCTGATAGTTATACAACATAGTGAAGTACTCAATGCCACTCAATTATGCAACTAAAAATGGTTAAAATGGTAAATTTTACATATGATATGCATTTTACCACAATATATTTTTTAAGATTTTATTTATTTATTTGACAGAGATCACAAGTAGGCAGAGAGGCAGAGAGAGAGAGAGGAGGAAGCAGGCTCCCTGCTGAGCAGAGAGCCCCATGCGGGGCTCAATCCCAGGACCCTGGGATCATGACCTGAGCTGAAGGCAGAGGCTTTAACCCACTGAGCCACCCAGGCACCCCTTACCACAATATTTAAAAATTGAAATAAAATTAAGAGATCACCCCAGGTGGAGGGTGCAGGCAGGTTCTTCTTCTCAGGACAGTATAAGGCCCCAAAATGTGGATGTCCCTGGGGTGCCTGGGTGGCTCAGTCCATTGAGTGACCAACTCTCAATTTCAGCTCAGGTCATGATCTAGGGTTGTGAGATCAAGCCCCATGTCGGGCTTCACACTTGGATCGGAGTCTGCTTCAGAGTCTCTCCCTCCTTCTCCCCCTGCCCCTCCCCCTAATTATTCTCCCTCTAAAATAAATAAATAAATAAAATATTTAAAAAATTTGGATGCTCCCATGACTGGCAGGAGCCGTCTGCTTAGCAGAAGGGGGTGAACTGCAGGCATCTGGGAAAGCAGGCTGCACACTCAGTCAGCCATCAAGGAGCTCTGAGCTTACAACGCACACCACCTTTTGGCTATTGTGAATAATGTTGCTATGAACATTGGTATGCAAATATTTGAGTCCCTGTTTTCAGTTCTCTTAGGGATATACTTAGAAGTGGAATTTCTGGCTTGTTTAGTAATTCTATATTTAGCTTTCTGAGGAACCATCAAACCATGTCCCACAGTGGCTATCCCAGTTTACATGCACCCTCCCAGAAATGTAAAGGGCTCAAATTTCTCCACATCTCCACCAACACGTGTTATTTTCCTCTGTTTTGATATATCCATACTAATGAGTGTAACGTGGTATCTTATTGTGGTTTTGATTTGCATTTCCCTAGATGCTGATGCTGATACTCAGCATCCCTTGTTACTGAGTATCTTTTCATGTGCATATTGGCCATTCATACGTCTTCTCTGGAAAAATGTCTATTCAAGTCTTTTGAGCATTTTTAAATTGGGTTATTTGTTTTGTTGTTATTAAGTCTTACATATTCTTTATATATTCTGAACATTAAGCCCTTATCAGAAATAGGCTTTGCAAGTGTTTCCTCCCACTCTAGGCTGCCTTCTGAACATCTTATGTGATTAACATCTTGTTCTTTGACACACAGAAGTCTTTAATTTTGAGGAAATCCAATTTCTCTATTGTTTTCTTTTGTTGTTCATACTTTTGGTATCATATCTAATAACCTATTACCTAATCTGAGGTCACTCTGTCTCTCTCTGTCAAATAAATAAATAAAAGAATCTTTTAATAAATAAATAAATATTGTTTTGGTCATTTGGAGTCCCTTGAGATTTCATAGGAATCTTGGGAAGGTTTTTCTACTTCTGCAAAAACAAAAACAAAAACATCACAGTGGCATTTCACAGGAATTGCACTGAATGTAAATTGCATGAGTAGTATTGTCATCTTAAGGATGTTATGTCTTCTACTACATAAACATGTGATTGACCCAATCATCAAAGCGGGAAAGGAAACATTATTGGAACCTGTTTCCAGGGGACCAGTAATAAACCCTGCCAACCACGCTGTGTCAGGAATCAGAGAGCAAGTAGAAGCAGGACCAAAGATTAACAAATCCTTTATCCATTCTTTCATTCCACAGCATTTACTAGGTACCCACAATTTGCCACATTATGTGCTAGGCACTTAGGTTCAAAGACAAGACATACCTCATGCTCTTGTGAACCTCAAAGTCAAGTACAGCATGTGTTAGTATCTTTTGGTTACAGCAGACATTCGCTAAAACTAATTTGAGAAACAAGGAGGGGTTAATTGTAAGAATGACATCCAGGCCTCAGAGAAAGCAAGGAACCACGAACTAGAAGGCTGTTTGGTACTCAGAATGCTCTCCACCACGATCTCTCATACCTGTGTCTTTCCTGACATCTGCTTCCTTCTTCTCTTCCTCACATATTGGCTTCCACTGCTCTTCCCATCTGTATGGTAACAAATGTGGCCAAAGATATTAACCATATTTGCTCATTACTGGTCTAAACATGTCTCTCTGTCCCAAATTTAAATTCCTAGGAAGAGACATTGAGGACAAGTCTCCATCCATAAATTCCTCAACTATAGCCTAAGTAGGATAATAATTGGCCTGTATTAGCTGCCTTCTCCTGGTCTGATTAACTGTAACCAGGGGGCTAGGATCATACAGCACAGATAGCTACTAAGAGACCACCATGGCTACTATGTGGATTTGAGGGGCAAAACAGACAAGCCAAGAGACATCCACAATGGTGGGTGGGGAGCACCAGAATATAATTAATAGCTCAGTGTGCTAAATGTTGGTGGTGAGCACAGAGTGCTCTAGAACCATATCAGAGGAGCCCTAGAATCTACAGTAGGGGCAGAGAGGGAGATGCCATATTGAATACAGCAGCTACACACAAGGTTGAGCTATGGGTTTTTTTTCTTTTCTTTTCTGTATTTTTAAAAATTTTTAAAAAGAGTGCTCGCTTCGGCAGCACATATACTAAAAATTTTTAAAAAGATCTTTTATTTATTGGACAGAGAGAGAAGGAGAGCACAAGCAGGGAAGTGGCAGAAAGGGAGAAGCAGGATCCCCGATGAGCAAGGAGTCCAATGCAGGACTCAATCCCAGGACTCTGGGATCATGACCTGAGCCCAAAGCAGACGCTTAACCTACTGAGCCAGCCAGGCATCCCTGTTTTTTATTTTCTAAATCCAAAACCAAGCAAGGTGAAGATGGGAAACACAGGATCTGAGGTGGGTCAGAGGGAGCCGGAAGGACCCACAGTTCCAGTTCACAGAGCTAGTAACATGCAGATTGAGCACTGAGATCAAGTCTATCCAGTCCAAAAGCCCATGCCCTTTCCTCCGCTCATCACTGCAACTCTTTGGGCAGAAAAATATTTCGCTAGTCTGAGCAAGTATGAAAAAAAAAAGCTCCATAAAATTATGAATTTGTTTGTTGACTAATATAATGCCATGTTTTTATAAAGTTTCTGAGAGGCATATAAAAATACATTATTTTCAGAAATTACTCATCAAACATTTACCATATGCCAGGTATGTGCTAAAGCTTTCACCAACATTATTATATTTTATCTGCAATAACCCTTTACGGTAGGTGGTATTATTACCTCCATTGTTTTTTAAGATTTTATTTATTTATTTGAGAGAAACAGCACATGAGAGAGAGAGAGCACAAGCAGTGGGAGTGGCAGAGGGAGAGGGAGAAGGCTTCCCCACTGAGCAAGGAGCACAATGTACGACTTGATCCCCGGACCCTGAGATCATGACCTGAGCTGAAGGCAGATGCTTAACCAACTGAGCTACCCAAGCACCCCCTACCTCCATTGTTTTGAGTGAAAACACTGGGATTTATACAGTCTTTTAAGTAATTGCATGACGTGATACAGCTAGTAAGTGGCAAGCTAGAATTCAAGTCTAGTTTGAGTCCTCAGGCTCTTAACTGTTAGGCTAACTAGTTGAAAAGTCAAAGTAAAGGAAAAACATGATTAATAAATTAAATCCTGCTTGTCCCCTAGAATTGTATTCCATACTGTCTTGATTGGAAGCCAAAAATAAGCCAAAAATACTAAAGATTCCTAGTAGACAAATCAAAAAAGAAAGAACACTAGTTTAAGAGTCACAATATTCTTAAAATAAGTACAAACTTAGCATAGTCCCAATTTTTCTGAACTGAAAGAATTTTACCCTTGAGTCTTCATAGAGAGAATAATGCTGTGTGATGTCATGGATAATGTCCTGACAACATCTTCATAGTTAATACTGTGATGAGTTTTATAACTCATACTCTCGGAATTCACACACTTCATTGCAGTTAGCATAAAGCCAAAGAACGTGTGAGTTTAGGAAGCTCTGTGTGAGGCCAAACTAATGCAGTCCAATTCACAGCTCCCTAAAGAACTGGTTAGAACCAAGATGAGTGTGAGTGTGAGTGTGTGTCCATGGATTTCACTTCCTTCTGGGACTCCTTCACACATATTTGAACAAGAACTGTACAGGGAGTCCTAGCTGGGATTTCTGAGATAAACCTGCAGTCTGGATAGTCTATGTTGCTGATTAAAAGCAGAGCCCCAGAGAGAGAGATGTGGGTTAAAATTATCATTTACCTACAACAAAAACTAATGATGTACTGTATGGAGACTAACATAACATAATAAAAACTATATATTAAAAAAAAAGAATCATTAACCTCCATGGATGATCATCCTACCTACATGGAATAATTTGGTTTTGATCAATATTATCTCATAAAAATGTTAAAAAGCAATATTCTATGAAAATTATTTTAAGAACAATAGGTGAAACACAAATGCATATGCCAAAGCTATTTTGTGTTCCCTCAATTGTTTTAAAAATTAAGATGGTGATACTTGCTATTTAATTACAAATAGGAAAAAACATTTTAATAATCTAATAAACATTGAGTATCTGCAATCAGAATACAGATAGAAGCTAATAAGCTGCTCCCTGTTGGCATAACTCTGATCATTCAATAGAAAACTGTTCTTTGATTTTTCTCTCTTCTTTATAATGGAAATAAAGTGCTTTATAAATGAAGTTTTTATTAGGTATTGAAAGAAAGTGATGAAATTTTTTAAAAAACTCAGAATGAGGTGAAATTGTTGAGGAAGAAGTATTAATAGAACATACATCAAAATATATGAAGATGTCAAATAAAATATTACTTGGAATGTCAGCCAGGTAGTAGTCGGCTTACAGCTTGAAATAGAGAACAAAATATTCAGATGCTTCTATTTAAGTTAGGAATAATATGAAAAATTAGTATGCCTACTGCTATAAGGTGAAGAATTCACGATTTGGCTCATCAAAAAGTATTCCCAAATTTCAACATAAAATCAAAACTATTAAGTCCACTTGAGAATTATCTATGATAGTTTTTGCTCATTAAATGATTTTCATAATACAGACTGAAATTGACGGTGGCTAAATCCGAGGACTCTGCAAAAATGGAATGTATTGAGTGTAAATCCTAACAAGAAAAAAGAATGGGATAATTAGTGAAAATGGGGCTGCTGTCTTTATAGAACAAATTACCGAAAGTAGGAAAAGTTTCCCAAGGAAAACTGGGGACCTACACCAGATTTTTTAAAAACCACTTTTACTGCTGTGATATAAGGTACAGAAATTACAGTATTGATGTTTAAGTTATGAGGCTGATATTAGGAAAACACTTGAATTTCAGGATTAACTAGAATTTTACAAATTGAGTCAAAACACTCTTTCTTCCAGCCTCGCCACATACTCCTCTGCAATCACAGCTGAGTGTAAGTTAATCCCCACCGCGTGACTGCAGTGTGAGCTCCGTGAGGGCGGACGTGTCCGTTTACTTCACTGTTGTCCTCCCAGCACCTACAACAGTATGGCACATAGTTTCTGCTCGAGAAGTATCTGTTCAAAGAATGAACGCTTTTGAGTGAGTGAATGAATGTCACTTAGATACAGAAGTAAATGCCTGCCAAAACTTGGAAGTAAGGTCAACCTCTGGGAATGAAACTAATAAGATATAAGAAAGGCCATAGCCTCTGTAAAAAATAATCCAAAAGCTTGCCTATATATGTGGGGGGGGGGGCAGACTGGGGACTCCTGAGTATAATTAAGATATGAAAGATAGTATCAGGGAGTCGTGATGTAAACTTTATTGGGACCAAAAAAAAATAGAGTACTATTTTTTATATACTGCTAGGGAAAAAAATTATGTAACCAAACAGGATCTGGGAAATAAGAGATCAGAGATGAATATTTTAATTTTTCAGGGTTGCCTGGGTAGCTGAGTTGGTTGGGTGTATGAGTCTTTATTTTGGCTCAGGTCATAGTCTTACAGGAGTGAGATCGAACCCTGCATCAGGCTCTGCGCAGGGCTTGGAGCCTTGCCTAAGATTCTCTCTCTCCCTCTGCCCCTTCCACCCTCCATGTGCATACATGCTCTCTCTCTCTCTAAAAAAAAGAAAAACTTTTTTTTAATCTTTCTGCTGAATTACTAGATATTACACTTGTATACATTTATACTTGTATATATGTATAGTATAGTAGAGCAGAGTAACTTGTTTGTTAACTATACTGGAATTAAAATAAAATAAGGAAAAATAAATATAAAACTACCAGGTTTTTGAAGTATATACTTGATGAAAAAATATTCACCATCAAATGGTAAATAAAAATTGAGATTATAGATGATATTTTCTTTAAATTAAAACTATACATATCTGGAAGGAAAAAATATCAAATTATAAAAGAAATAATCTCTAAATACTAAAAAAAATTTTTTTCTTTATTTTTCTGATTCCCTGACTAATAAAGTAAGCTCCATGAGGGAAGAAATTTTTTTTTTCTGTTTGGATGGATGGATGGATGGATGGATGAAGGGATAGATAATTATTTCATTCTCTTATCCATGCACGGAAGAATCTGTCCTTGTTAATCCAGCATGATCCGGGAGAAACAATCATTGAATCTGTCAAACAGAAGGCTTTGGGTCACCTGAATGGCATCTGTTATTTTGGGAAAGAGATGGTTTACCCAGCTTCACTATGCTCAGCTCTGTTAATAAACATTTATTGACTGTCTACCATGGAATCGTTCTCAAATGCGATGTTAAAAGACTCATGGGTGTCCATCAGGCTATAGATCAGTTGGCTGTGATTAAACCTGAAAATAAGTGTCCTCAGCAGCAGGGGACTGTGTTTCTCTCACACGCACACATCCAGACCGCAGGGCGGCTCTGCTTCACAGTGATTCCAGGAACAGGCCGTGTGCTCGTCGGGTTAAACGAAGTTATGCTGCAGGAACACCGCCCTGAAGTCTCAACGCCTTAGTAAGTAAACGTTTTTCTGGATCCTTCCCCCGCTCATGGAGCAGGTGCTATGGGCCTGACTGGCGTCTGAGAAAGCTATCAGGTGGTGGTGCTGGGATCTCGATTGAATCAATGTTTCTGTCAAGCACAAGGCCAAGACAAGGCCCAAGGCCTGGAGGGTCAGCTGATAAAGTAACAAAGAGCTCTTTTTCTGACTTAGTTTACTACTTACATGGACAGTGAGGAAGCGCTGCCAAAAATGCCCCCTTCCTGAGGTCCTCGCCACACAGCCTGGAAGGATGAACCCTCAAACTAGAGGCCAGGGGACCACAACACAACACTGTGGGACACCCAGTGGTGGGGCAGCTCTCTGCCAAGGTCAGTCTCATGGTTTTACAGTCCTTCAGCTTTATTCCAACGGGCTGGGGCAGGAAGCACCACCGCTCAGGACCCCGGAAGCAAGGAAGGGAAAGAGGGAGGCTTGGGCATGGTCTGAGAGGGCTCCACACAAGCCCCCCATCCTCTTGTATCGCACAAGCATCCAAGCCCTGCTAGCAAGACAGATTCACCGCATGTCAAGCCTCCTATGGAGCTGTTCCCCATGCCTGCAAGCCCACCGTCTCCACCTGCACCGGGAAAGAACACGGACTGGAAGGTTGTGTGTGCTTCCGCCCAGAAGAGAGCCTACGTCACAACTGAATGCAGCTCTGTTGAACTGCCAGGGAACGTGGGGGCATGAGGCTAAACAGTGAGCTACGGCTCTCAAGGTGCAGGACCCAGGCTCTTCCCTTGGTCTTCAGCCATCCCCAGGGCATCTGTCTTGTCTGCGTGGCCCAGCTGGCTGCACAGTACGCAGCAGGAAAGAGAAACGACTCCCCTTCCTTTTAAGGGAATGATGACCCTGAAGGTGCACGCACTACTTCGCCCACAGCCACGTGGCCACGCAAGGTAGGCTAGGAAGTGTGGCCTTTCTCTTCAGGGGTCACATACCTGGTAAAACTCTGTCGCTGTGGAAGGGAGGACAGATACTGGGGACAGAGAGCAGAATCATTCGTAAGGTGTTTTCTGGGTACTCTGGCTCCAGTAAAAGTTAAAACATTGATGTATGTTAAGGATTTTTTTCTTTTTGCTTTTTGCAATTTGCAAGTTGTATGTCCCTCTTGTTGTCTTTTGTTTTTGACAGGATTCTGAGTGAAGAACAAGTCATAGAGCTGCTGCTACCACACCGGGGTAAAGGAGCATGGCTTTGATGGGCCCATGAACTTCACCAGGCAAGTATGCCAGAGCAGGTGGAGGAGGTTAGAGGCACTCACAGAAACAGCCTATAATTCGGTAGGAAGGGAGTGCACAGCCTGGGCACAGGCTCGGAGTCATGGATTAAAAAGCCGTGTGTGAGACTTGCAAAGCAGACTGGCACTGTCAGCATTTAAAGCCCAGAGGAATGGCGTGGAAAGACCTTTGCGAAATAATCCTTTAAGGTCATGCAGCTCCTTTTATACCTCTTTACCCAGCAAACCCCAGATGAGGAACCAGCTTTCCCAAAGACTCTGACACTGGGTAAGAGCTCGGTATCCCCCTCAGTAGATCAAATCTGGTAGTCACTGTCAGTGGATCTTTTCCATTGAAAATATCGATCAGGTTTGATGATTGCGACATTATGAGCTGGATCTGAGAACCTAGTTAATGCTGGGTTTACGGATACAGTGAAGTTTCTAAAACTGCTAAGTGAATGCACGACACCAGAACACAGGAATCCTGTTACGGGCATGCCCAGGGTCCACCAGCATGCCCAGTACGGGTCCACCAGCATGCCCGGCCAGCACCACCTTCAGCAGTTCTACCCAGTGCATGTATGTTTCACGACAGCAGAAGGTTGGCCTGACTGTGGTCTCGTGGCTTGAACGGGCGTGTTTATACCAGAATGACTGCCTGCCGGAGCAACACGATAGCTGGCACGTCCACACGGCTGCATTTGAGACAGGAGGCGCTACTGAAGTCACCAAGAATCACAGAAACTCGTAGAGCAAATAAACACAGAAATCCCCAAATGCCTTTTCCCTAGCACTCGAAAATAAGACCACCAGTATTTCTGATTTTTCCATCTCCGGTTGGAGATTCGTATGTGAGGGGAGAAAGGAGGAGCGGATCTCCTGCCAACAGCTACCATGGAAATAAAATAATAAATCTTTACCAAAAAACCCAAATCAGAAATACATTTTAAATATAATCAAAGGTACATAGTGCCCTGACTATCAATTTTCTTAAGTGATCTTTTCGTGTTCCGTGGAAATTACAGACGTAGCTATTCTCGATAAATGTGTAATTTGGATGGAGAAAAGCCCAGAGCTGGCATAAAATTCATCTCTATCAGTTGGTGTTTAGATGTTTCTAAAAAGAAATAGAGCAGAAACAATTTTGAAGCTCCCAGAAAGTGAGCCGTTTTGAAGAGGTAGCAAATAAAAATGAGACACCTGCAGAACCCACAGAGAAACATCTGTAGCATGAAAAGCTCCTGGCCACCTGGGGGGACAGTTTGATCCCGGTAGGGTTGTGTCCATTTTAGGGAACCAAAGAGTCTTTCTTTTTCTGTGTTAAAATATCCTTCCTTGTTTAGAGCTAGGGATATAAACTCAAGTCTAATGACCCAAGTGCCAAGGACAACAAAGAGAACAAGGGAGGTCAACACTTCCTTCAATTTCATTACATGTGTTATCATTGCTGGTGCTCCTATGAACCCTAACCTCTGTTCTTCAAGAGTGGCTTCAGGGTCTGTAATGAAAACCAGCAAACCCCTTCCCCATGCCATGTGACCTTCTCCTTTTGTTACTGTCCCAAGAGAACAGGATGATCTTGTTTAATCACCTAGAGTTTCTCAAACCTTGACATCTTAAAACATCAGCATCCCCATTTCCCCTGGAAATCTCCATAAGAACCGTATCTAACAAGAACCATATCTAACATATCTCCTCTTAGATATTTGCATTGTCCTCATTAAATACAGAACATGTCCCAACACCATCTAGTTCTTGCCTGTCTTTACTAATAACAGCTTCAAAGAATGTCTCTTATGATTTGTTCTTTCATGACACTGAATTTTTGAAGAGTTTTACAGGGCACCCCAAAGATAGATGTCTCCCCTCCTTGACTTTCTGAAAATTCGGTCTAGAGCAATGCTATCCAAGAGAAATATGACGTGTGCCACACATGTAATTTAAAAATTTTAGTAGCCACATTTTTAAAACTTTAAAACAGGTGAAGTTAATTTTGATAACATACTTTAACTCACTATATTTAAAATCTTATCATTTCCACACTTTAATCAGTATTTTAAAAGTTATTAGTGAAACATTTTACATTCTTTCTCCATCATAAGTCTTCTAAATGTGGAACACATTGTATACATAGAATACATCCCAATGGGGACTAGTCATATTTCAGGTGCTCAGTAGTCACACATGGCTAGCTAATGGCTACCATGTTGAACCGCACAGGTCTAGACACTTGATTAGATTACAGGTAAAAATTTTGGTGGCGATTATCTAAGTGATGGTGTGTGAGCAGACCACTACTTGATGATATTATGTTTATGGGTTTTTTTTAAAAAAGATTTTATTTATTTATTTGACAGACAGAGATCACAAGTTGAGAGGCAGGCAGAGGGGGAGGGGAAAGCAGGCTCCCTGCTGAGCAGAGAGCCTGAGGTGAGGTGGGGCTCGATCCCAAGACCCTGAGATCATGACCTGAACCGAAGTCAGAGGCTTAACCCACTGAGCCACCCAGGCACCCCTATTACGTTTATTGTTAACGTGGCAAGATCTCTCCGTGATACAGATACCTTCCTCCGTCTTTGTCCTCAGTAAGTAATCCTTGAGCTGATACTCTGGCATCATACAAATATTCTTCTTGGAACAAGTGGAAAATGTGAATGTAGACTGAACATTAGATTACTTTGTGGAGTTATTTTGATTTTTCTCAGTTATGATAAGGACTTTGCAACAACGTAGGATAATGTCCTTATTACTAGGAGCAGGAATGAAACATCATGATGTTTGCAACTTATTTTCACACTGTATTAGCAGAAATGTTACATATGAATATATGCAGATATATATAAATTGAGATGTTCAAAAAGAAATAAAGCAAATATGTAAAATACTGACAATTTTTAAAAATCTAGGTGCACAATATATGGGAGTCTATCATGCTATATT
Organism: Neogale vison; assembly: GCF_020171115.1. Lineage (NCBI taxonomy): Eukaryota > Metazoa > Chordata > Mammalia > Carnivora > Mustelidae > Neogale > Neogale vison. The sequence continues at coordinate 148,824,338 of NC_058092.1, read as the reverse complement.
TTCAATCCTTCTATAATTTTGAAATTCTTTACAATAAAAAGCCAAGTCAAAATTTTTGAACAATAAATAATAGCACTTATTTTCTTCCATGGACTGTACAAAAAATTGTTAAAAGTCTTTTCTACATCAGCACATTTAATCTCCAAAACAACCCCTCCGAGGTAGGGGCTGTATCATCCGACTCTTCCTGACAAAGAAAACAAGGAACAGAGAGGTTACATGATTTTGCACAAAGTTACACAGAGCTTACCTAATGAGTGACAAGACTGAATTGAGTATGTGTGATTTGGAATCCAAGATTTGAATCACGGAAGTATATTGCCCCCTCAGTATTCAAGAGAAAGAGTTACAGTTCAGGGAAGTCCTTTTCCTAGGTCTTTCCAAACTCTGCCTTTATTCTATTTTTTTAAAAGATTGTATTCATTTATTTGAAAGAAAGAGTGAGTGCGCGTGAGAGATGAGCCGGGGAGAGGGAGGAGGCCCCGGGGATGACCTGAGCTGAAGGCAGACGCTTCACGGATGGAGCCACCCAAGTGCCCCTCCTTCTTTATTCTAAAGACCCAGAAGCAGTGGGAAGTGAACTCCAAGAAACTATAATCTTGACTCAGGACCCTGCTGGCGAGGTCACCCACCATGACTGCAGTGAGGGTGTCGGCCTCCTCCCAGGACCAGAGCCACTGCGTTCTCTCACTTATTAAACAAGGCTTTGGTCAGTCTAATGTCTCCAGTAACTATGACGATTTTCTCCAACTTCCCACGGGCAAAGGTCCAATGCAAGTCACTTCAAATACTACCGGCAAGGTTGGATTTCCACTCAGTCCTCTCTAATGGCTTATAGAATAGCGACGAGGGGAACTGTAAGTTACTATGCATTGAGCATTTGCTGTGTACCAGACACCTTTCCCAGTGCTCTTCATACACAGCCTAACTAAATTCTCCTAACAACACTGTGAGGCATGTTCTAGAAGGAAAATGAGGCACAGCAGTCACAGGTACTCAGTACAGGCTGGATAACATATTTTCAGAGCACGTACTTCTCACCACCGCATGGCAAGGTGGAAGGTGGCCTCCCCAGGGTTTGTTACACTGGAACGGGGGTGAGGACAGGCCTGGCCCCGAGCGCCGTGGTGGCAGCCATTGTGTCGCACGGCCCTCTGGGAAGGGGAGGGGAGGATTGGCAGAGAGAGAGGAGAAGTTGAAGTCCTTCTATGTGCTATATTGGATGAAGCCCTTCAAACTCCATTATCTTGTTTAAGGTACATGACCACTCTAGGGGTAATTAATAATTATCTCCATTTCACAGATGAGAAAACAGAACTCGGGAAATTAAGCCACTTCCTCAGAGTCTCATAATTAGGAAGCGGTTCCTGCCACATACTGTAAGTTAACAAAGGTTTGCTAAAGCAAAGTACAAGTCGTTTTATGAGTTAAAAAATAAAAATACAGGGACTGTCATACATGCCCTAAGCTAAATGTAGCTGCTTGTCAAAAGGAAGACTGTGGCTCAGTGCCTGAGGCTCCCATGTCATAACAGAGGCAGCCCTGGCATGGGGCCGTGCTGGGAGTGCCCAGCGGAAGGAGGCAGTAAGCGAAGGGAAGCAATGGGAAACAAAGGGAAAGAACCCAGGGCCAAATCCACACAAGAAACCCAAGGCAATACCAATTACCTCCAAAAAACAAGAGCCTGGAACAAAACCTGGGGGCAGGTGGGGAGGAAAGGGGCCCCGGGGGCAGTGACCGCCCATGCGGAGGTATCTGAGCCGTGCTTCAAGGTGCCCGGGTGGGGCACAGGGTCAAGTGGCATGGGAGACCACTGGTCACTGCGGAAAAGCAGGTGAACAGAACTGCTCCAGAACTAAGAGGAAAAGGGGCCTGCTCTGGGTGGACACAGGACCCCGGGTACAGGCTCTGCAAACAGAAATCAGGTCAGATTCCAGCCCTGACTCGTCCCTTCAGCCAGGCACTTTGGGCATCGTGCGAACTGTACCCACCAGCCCGGAAGCTAACCAGGTTAGTTCAAGAATCCGTATCAGACAACTCTTGGTCCCACTGCAGAGTTGTGTGTAGATTTCCAACTCTGGGAATTCTGAACTCTTGCAGACACAGCCTCGCCTCCTACGCCGCTGCTTCCCTCGATGGAGTCCTCCCTCTCCTCCCCTACCTGGTGCCCACACCATGCAGAGGCAGGCCAGAGGCCAAGGCAGGAACATGCAGTCCTATTAGCTCTCTCTCCTCTGCTTCACGGCCTGTGTCCTCGCTCCTGCTCCCTGGGATTGGACTCCGTAGGAAAATGAGATCACACACATCCTGTCTCATAGTCCACTTTCTGGGGAGCCCAGGCTAAGACAGAATAAATGAGCCACAGATCCACTCCTCAGAAAACTTCATATATGAACTGAGGCATGAGGGCTCAGTAGCTTTAGGCACCCCTGAAAGTCAGTGTAAGAATGTGAACTTAAGGGGTGCCTGGGTGGCTCCGTTGGTTAAGCATCTGCCTTCAGATCAAGTCATGATGTCCTTGGTCGTGGGATCGAGCCCCACATCAACCTCCACATCGAACCCTGCATCAGGCCCCCTGCTCAGGAGAAAGTCTGCATCTCCCTCTGCCCCTTGCCCCTGCTTATGCATGTTCTCGCTCTCTAATAAATAAATAAAATCTCTAAAAAAAAAAAAAATGTGACCTAGGGAGAAAAGGTAGAGGTTATGGTTTCTAAATTGAACCACATTTTCTTCTTCTTACCCTTGGACACACGCCAGGACTTTTGACTCTGGGAAAACTCAGGAATTGGTCACAGAAAGGGGAGCTCAACATAGCACTCAGAAGCCTCAAATCTTTCACTAGAAGCTAAAACCAAGGAGCCAAGCAGCTGTCAAAAATTACCAAAAAGGATGCCTGGGTGGCTCAGTTGGTTGGCCAACTGTCTCTGGCTCAGGTCATAACCCTGGAGCCCCGGGATCGAGGGACGCATCCAGCTCCTTGCTCAGCAGAGCCTACTTCTCCCTCTGACCCTCCCCCCATCTCGTGCTCTCTCTTTCTCATTCTCTCTCTCAAATACATAAATAAAATCTTTTTTAAAATTACCAAAGAACTGGATGAGGGTTTAAAATGGATTTTGAGCTTCAGCTCCTGACCGGTATCCCAATCTCGGCATACATCTTTTCCCCAAACGCCCTTTGTGTTTTAGCAAGAAGCATCAAAATTGTTCAGTAAGATAAAAGGTTCGCTACAAAACCTTCTGCAGTCCAGAAGCCCACAGGCAGGAAGAGCCATTCACCCAGATCCCAGCGTCTGTGGCCCTGCACGCCACCATCCGAATCACCACACATGCTCCCCAACTCCTACACCAGGAAGGAAAATGCGACTGGGGCTTGGGGGGGATTTCTGTAAGTCACTTCCAACCCAGGTATCCTGAAAGGAGAAACATTTGCCCTTCTGGAGACTTTGAAAGGAAACTTGACTGTTCTCCCTCCTCTTCTCGAAGGAGGGAACGGGAAAAAACCCCTGGCCACATGCCTACATCTGTGATGAATATGCATTTAAGGGGCCGGGGGAAACCATCAGCAATCGCTGAATGCACAGCTAATGCAACAGTCTTGGACATGCATGCTAATCATTTTGACAACCTGTCAGCTAAAAACCAACAGAGGCATCCAAATGCCACCTAGAGAGTCCTAAGGGACCAGTAGTCCATTAGGTCCATCCTGCGCCCTGCTCCATGCAAAGGCACAGCGGATGGAGGGAATGGCTGCTTTAAATGCACTCCAGCTCCTCTGAATATTTCCTCCTCTCTTGAGGCCTCCTCTTGCAAAGGAGCCACCAGTCCCTGCATTTCCAGCACCCCACACCAGAGCCAGCTGCAGGATGTGTGGCCAGGAGCCTCATCAGACCATCAAATCTGGCGGAACTGTCTCCCGCCTGCTCTCAAATCTGAGTGACGACCAAAACGAGGGGACTTAGCAAGCAGGTTCCAAAAAGCTCAGCCTCTGGGACTGAAAGCAGCCCTCCTGACATGGGTGGATTAGAGATGGTGCATCTGGAAACTGTGACAACCAGGAAACTAAAAAACAAAGCAAAACGAAACACAACACTAGTGCCACATTTCCCCAGTTTTATTGCAATGTAAGCTGTGGGTGGTAAGTGGAATGATGACACAATTTGGTGTCAAGCTTCAGTAACATCCCCGGCAGTAAGCGGTGGCTTCTGGAGACTCGGGCTGGGAGGCTGCAACAGGGGATGCAAAACCTCACTGGCGCCTTCACCTGTTCTTTCAAATATTTATTCTACAAAGATGGATTCGTTGGCATTTATGGAGGTGGGAGGGTGGAACAGAGGTTTTCAAACTTGTCTGCTGAAAACCCCGAGTTCCCAGGAGGTCTTCATTTAACAACTGTGAACTGAACACCTACTATGTGCCGGGCACCATGCTGGGTGGGTGCTGAGATGGAGCCATGGACAATAGCACAAACAACCCAAGTTCATGTGGATCTTAACTCCTAACAAGGATACCAGACAAGTTTAATGAGTAAAATACACGACAAGTTGGAAAGTAATCGTAATGAAAATTAGCAGTAGTGGTAATAATAGGAAAACGTAATAAAGCAGGGAAAGGGGGTAGGATGGTTAAAGCCCGGAGGGTGGGGTTTTCAGATCGGGTTTCTAGGGAAGGCTTCACAGAGAGACTTCCCAGTAAACCTCTGAAAGAAAAGGAGACCCTGGTAGTCTAGCAGAGCCAGGGAGGAAGGGTGGGGGGAAGACAGGGAGAAAATGGAAGGTGGAGCCAGGGAAGTGAGGGCCACGGGGTGGGGGACACATGATCAGGGAGGGGAGGGAAGGCAGATCAGAGAGGGAGGACAAAGGAGGGAGGACTGAGCGGGCGGGCTATGCCAGGTGACCCAGTTTTCAACTATGGTAGCCCTTTCATCTGTTCGAAATACTGACGTTCTGCATTGGTTTTTGTTTTGGAATATCGTTCACTGCTAAAAAAGAGTAGGGCTGGGGGAAGGGTTGAAAACCCATGTGCAGTAGTACCAAGGCTTCGGAATAAGACAGTGCTGGGTTCAATTCCCAAGTTGGTCACCTGTAGCCTGAGTTTCCTGGAGCTCTCACTTTCACTCTTGTGTGCAGCCAGCATGGGAAGACTTGGAGAAGGAGCCACCGGCCTAGGGTTTGGAACTTACCAGAGCACAGTGGATGGTTTCCCTGTTCCTATCATGGTTTGGGCTGCACTTGAGGGAAGCATGCATGGAACCTGCCTTTGAGGAACACATCAGCCAGTAAACAAGGTGAGATGATGCATACAAAGGCAGCACCAGGCCATGGCGAGCTAGAGAGTTTATCGCCAGAGGCCATTATTTTCAGCTACAGGGACCAGGAGAAGGCAACCCAGAATGAGGCCGGCAAGCAAAGGCAGCTTTTTTAAGACAGGATATGAATCAGGGAAGACACTGCAGGTGGAGGGGACAGCACAAACAAGATGCAGGTTTAACAAGTAGGATGTGTTTGAGAGATGAGAGAGAGACTACCTAAGTGAAGGTCCCTTCTTGACCACTAGGAAGATCATAGATGGTAGTGTAGTCTGGTCACGGAGAGTTTCTAGCGCAGAGATAAAGGGTAAGTTTTTAGAAGACAAAGGGTCCTTGAAGATTTTCAAGCAAGGCAGAGCTACAATCATGAAGGCGATTTAGAACAATACATGGGATGACCAGAGGCAGCAAGAAAAAGGAGGGAAGATGGGGGCTGGTGTGGCAACACAGACACTGGTAATGCAAGCTCAAGCCGGAAGAGTTAGACAAGAGTCTGGAGGACCCAATGTGAGAAATCCACTCTGTCCTCTCAGGCTGTCAACTCAAGAAATAAGGCAGGGTGGTCCTATATTTGGTTTGCAGTCGAGGCTGTGATTTGGGAGGATAACAGGAATAATATTCAAATTTTTTTAGATTAGGGGCATTCTGTGTATGTCTATAAACAGAAAGGAAACTGACAGAGATTCAAGACACAGAAGGGATATGGTGAGAACACTGGAAAAAGATTGTTTGGCTCATTTTGCCTGTGATAAAAGCTCGAAGGGGGCTTGGAAGAAATGCCAGCACATGCTGCACGTCCACAGAATACCGGACACTGAAGGCCGTGGGCGCCTCCACACTCATGCACAAGACAGCAATCACCTTAGTCTCTAAAAGTGACCACAGTCAGTAAAAGTGAGTGTGACCACGTCCTCCACCGTGATGCTGGCACGTCCCTGTGCGTTTATTCCTGTGGCTTCCCTCAGAACTCTGCCCCTGGGGGCTTAGCACCAATGCGGCATCTGGCCAGGCTTTCACTATGGACTCTTCCATGGTCCCATTTTTCTGAATGTGTCTCTCATCCACACAGCAGGTAAGCTGGTCCCACTGCATGTGTCATGGTTGGTGCTGAGCCGCCTCTCTCAGTCCTCCTAGGTAATGAAACGAATTTCCTGCTCCTATCGGTTGTGTCCGTAATAGAGCATCTTACAGACCTCTTTCTCTTGTCCATAAATTTATGTTCCACAATCAACCAGAACTTCATACTAAAACCACTACAATAAACCAATCACCACTGACTCGTAACATGTTGCCTCATGGATGCTTCTTTGATTTAAAAAAATAATAATAACAAATTTTTTAAAAAGGTATTTTCCCCCAAGCACGTGGACTCAGCTGAGATAGCAGGATTTTGTGCAGAATCATCCCCAGGATCCTATTCCCCTCTCTAGGAACAGAGCTTGTCCCTCTGGAGTAGGACAGGGAAGGGGGAATGCAGGAGGGTAACCAGGGGCATCTCCAGAGCGTGACAAAGCGACAACAGCCAAAGGAGGAAGATGCTAGATGTGGCGCTGGGAGCAGGACCACGGAGGACGCAGTGGCAACAGGGAATAAGCTGGGTGGAGGGACAACAGGGCAGACTGAGACGAGTTGGCACGGAGGGGAGGGGACATTGGCTCCTTGGAGAGACTGATGGCTGAGAGAGAGCAGAGGTGGAGGTGGACTGTAAATGTGAGGCCAGAGTGTCAGAAGGGTCTTCCCTGTGGACACTGAGGCTACGAAGGATACCGGGAGGACACAAGAGGGGAGACTGGGGACAGAGAGAGCTGAGAGCTGCAGGCATAGACGCAGCGGCTGGCTAGAGAGCCTGGAGCAGAAGCTGCCGATGTGAATGGCAGCTCAGTGTCCCCAACAACATGGGGACAAAAGATCCCTCAGGGCCCCGGGGCCCAGGGGGGCCCAGGCGACACAAGTCACACCCATTGGAGAGACAATGGTTACCTACAGGCTGAGCAGGAAACGAAGAGCTGGAAAAAGAAAGGAGAGTGAAACTAGAGCCCCTCAGAAAGGAAAGGGAAATGAAAAAGTGAGAGTGTTGTGATGACACACCAGGGAACGAAGAATCAAACCCAAGTAGGACCACAGCCTCTGTGGTGGGTTTTACTACACTCAACGCACAAAGATGGGAGCTTTTCAGACAAAAGACACAGGGCTGCAGCCTGGCACATGAGCAATCAGAGTAATCTCTGTGAACTATTTGGAAGATCTGACCAGAACACTTCCAGGTGCGTCCTGCCCTCCTTGACATTTTTTCTTCAGAAGACTTTTCCTTCCATAGCATTGGACAGTTTCCACAAAGCAGCAGAGAGGACGTGGCAAGAAAGGAAGGGAGATTATGAGAAAGGTCTGCATTTCAGAAAGCTGAAGAGGAAGATAGGCTGTGAAGACCTACCCACTGTGGCCCATGGGTGGTGGTCAAGATCAAGGCTGGGAAGGGGGCAGTTGGTGGTGTTCCCGCTTGGGCCACTCTATGGGCTACCATCCAGCACTACCCCAGGGGCTCCTGCAGAGCCCACCTCACCGCCCCCGCCCCAAGCCTTCTCCCTCCTAACTCCCCCTACATCTGCCCCTCCCTTCTGGTGCCTTATCTCTGCCCAAACCAGTCTGACAAGCGAATTCCGAACAGGCTTCCTTAAAAGCCCCTGCCCTTCCATCAGGCCGCTCTCTGCTCAAAGGTCACCTCCCCAGGATGGCCGCCTACCCACCAGCCTCTGCACGTGTTTTCTCTGCTGCGCTTCCCTGTGACCACGCCCCAGAATGATCCTATCTGACTGGGCTCCTTGTCCCTGTCCCCAGCCAGAAAGCAAACTATGAAAACCAAGAGCACAGCCCCAGCACTTGGCAGAACACAGAAGAGACTGATGCCCACTTGTCTAAAGAATGTAGCCAGAACCTTCCAGTGCTGAGGCGTTTGGCTCCACGTGGATCTGATGGGGTCCTGCTCAAGCCATCTTTCACTTTCATCCGAAAGCCTCCCCCTTTGCCTTGCAGACAGCTAGCCTGGGCTGGCTCTCCCGGCCTGTGAGATCTACTCTAATCAAATAAAACACACCGTGTAGCTGCCCTTACTGCCACTACAAGAAATGTCTCCTCTTCCCCGTTAACCAGGAAAAGACAGTTGAAAATTCTTCTTTCCTGAGGGAGGTTTAGAGTTCCCTGAGCAATGACGACGAGGAGAGGGGCACAGTGTTTCTCAGGAACAGGCACACTGCAGAGGTAGCAAGTCTGAACTGTGCAGGAAGGCCGCAGGGTCCACAGCCTTCTTTCCCTCATTCCCCTTCTTCCCAGGCGGGGAGCGCCTTACACACAGGCATCTCTGCACTTGCTCCAGGGCCGCGCAGGAAGGCCTTCAGTTGCGGCCCGCAGTGCCATCGTGAGGATCCCCGAGGAACTGCTCCATGTGGGTCGGTGCCCCATGAACATTCCCAAGGCAGGAGAAAACGGATCACTGGAATCTCTGGCCACGGTGAACTCTGGGCAGAAAAAATAGTTACAACTTCATGAGGGAATTCTGAGACCAGAGACCCTCCTGTCTGGGCACTTGACCAAAATGATAAAACCAAGAATGTGGTTTTAATTCCAGCTTTGTTTATAGCCTATGTCCTTGAAAGGTCACCTGCTTGCTCCAATACACCATCGCCAGGTGTGAACAAGAAATAACGTCATCAACCAACCTCTCTTGGAGGATTCTTCAGGGAACTAGGCACAGAAACAAAATTTCATCAGTACAGCACATTAAGTAAAAAGATGCCAGACCACCTGAATCCACTTTGGGTTACTGGAGCTTAGAAGCTTCTGCACACATACCGTCTAGACAGAGGGAAGGAAGCGAATGGATCAAGCTTGTAGCATGCAAAGCAGAACCATCTCCACAACTCAGTCAATGCAAGAAACAAAATCAAATGTACGGCATGAAAAATGAGCTATTTCTCTTAGGTAGCCCAAAAAATCCATTTTATATTGTCTATTCCAATCATACGTGCTTGAAAAAGTAGGGTAAGAACAAGCCTTTTGCTTAGGTATGATCCATCAAATAATTTAAATCTCTATTTCAGGAGAATTCCAACATAAATTCCACAAACAGTGTGTGTAAGAAAAAAAGCAAATATCGCAATTGAGAAACAGGCTAATATTACATAAGAAACCTAATTACATAATACAATTTATACAAGAAATAAGAAATGGTGAATATGAAAAATGTATAATCTCCAGGTAACTAAAGAAATTCAAGACAAAATAACATTTCTCTATCAAGGAAACATAAAACCAGGAAAATCAATTAAAGTTGATTCACTGGTAAGAAAATAAACTAGTACTCTTTCTGGAGGTAATTTGGCAATATTTATACAAATAAAAATGCATAGGATTTTTTGACAAACTATGCAATTAGGGGAGTTCATTTTATGGAAATAAAGACAGAAGGAAAGAGTCAGCTGCAAGCATCATGTGTAAAAGGAAGTTTGGAAAGATTCAATGTCTAACCATGGAAGATGTATTAAATTAAACAGCTGTATCTATGCAATGGACTACTACACAGCTGTTAAAAAGTCAAATATCTTTATGGACCCAAAGATGTTACTGCAGTATTATATAGGAAAAAGCTAGGTAACTGAAACAAACAAATATGCATTTAAGAACTGATTTGGCAGGGCGCCTGAGTGGCTCAGTGGGTTAAAGCCTCTGCCTTCGGCTCAGGTCATGATCTCAGGGTCCTGGGATCGAGTTCCGCATCGGGCTCTCTGCTCAGCAGGGAGCCTGCTTCCTCCTCTCTCTGCCTGCCTCTCTGCCTACTTGTGATCTCTGTCTGTCAAATAAATAAATAAAATCTTTAAGAAAAAAAAAATAACTGATTTGGCAACTAGAGATGGAAACAAGAGACTCAAGATGACAGATACTATCCGTGTAGCTGATACGTGGGGTATTTTGTTAAATTTTTTCCCTTTTATTTTCTGAGGTTAGTACAATTAAATATATTGGTTAATTGGAGCGCCTGCGTGGCTCAGTGGATTATGCCGCTGCCTTCACCTCAGGTCATGACCTCAGGGTTCTGGGATCAAGCCCCACATCAGGCTCTCCGCTCGGCAGGGAGCCTGCTTCCCCCTTTCTCTCTGCCTGACTCTCTGCCTGCTTGTGATCTCTCTCTCTCTGTGTCAAATAAATAAATAAAATCTTAAAAAAAAAAAAAGATTCTCTTTAAAATATATATATGTATGTATATATATATATATATATATATATATGTTAATTAAAAAAAAAAAAGAGTATTTCTCAGACTGAAAAGAAAAAAAAATTCCAAAATAAACTTGAGAGAGCTGAAGCAGGAAGAGCAGAGCAGGCAGGAGCAGAGCACTGGTGAGGCGGACGCACGTCACACAGGCTGCGTACCCCCACCCCGTAGCAGACCCCTCAGCTAACACCGAGTCTCAAAGCTCTAACGGTCCCCAGCCCCCATCAGAAGATATACTCGGGGAAGGTAGAGCAAGTGATATTTCAAGAACACTGCCCATTTTACTTGGAGAATATAAAAAGCAAAGATATTTTATTTATTATTATACAGCCACGTACCGACGTAGTTTCCCGTGGGAGAAGAGATACCAAACCACTGGATGAGAGAGACAAGAATTCCATTTGGAACAGCCACGAGAGACATTCAGAAATCTTTTTATTCAATTCACCTTATTCTGGGGTCAATTATCAGGATTCTATTTGTAATACAAACGGCTTAAAAAAATATGTTAAAAAATATTCATCGTGAAAAATATAGCTATCAAAGACAGTATATACGACATAAAGCCCAGAGTGCATTCCGCATATCCCAACGTCACAAATTAGAACACCTCCGGTTCCCCTTCCCCAGCTCTTTCAGACCGGAGAGCCAGAGCTACTCCGCAGTAAGGCCAGCAGTGCTTCCAGAAGACAGCCTCAGGCCGTGTATCTTCTCTCTCCTTCGTGTTTTGCCTTGTGATATTTCACATAATCATTGTGCAGCTCCTTAAAGATGTCTCTCACCCCCGGCTGCAGGGAGACCCGCAGGAACTGGACATCCGGCTCAATGCAGAGGTCCAGGATGAGGTAAATGCCCTCCTGCAGAAGGCCCTTCACCGCAGGATACAAGGTGACCTGTGAAAGGAGGACACACCGTCTGTGAGAGCAAACACAGACCAGGCCCTCGGAAGACCTGACAAGGAGTCTGAAGTTTGCCCCTCGACTTGAGAAGAACATCCCTTTTAAACTATCGCTTTGCACAGAAATAAATATTCCTATCTTCAAAATTTGTATTTTAGGGAAATAAAAGCCAACTTGAGTGACAAAAGGCTGGAATAAAACCTCACAAAATCACAGGGATAGCTTTGCTATTCGGTGAATGATGCCTACCTGGGACATTTAAAAACCAATCATTAAACTTACAAATTGTATGAGAGCCACTTGGACATTGTGCCAAGTTCTTCACCATGACCAGTCGCCCGGGAAGTTGCACTAACGTGGGACAATGACAGCAATGCTCACTATGTGACTTACACCCACCCCCACCCCCACCCCCGGCAAGGCAGGTGGCCGGGCGGGCTCCAAAACTGTGCAAACTGATCACTGACAGGCTATATTAGTAATTAGGTCACATCATAGCCAAAGAAATCATATGTGACTTACGATGACACTTAATACATTTTTTTATTCCTATCATTCCTATCAACAACAGCTCAATGGGACCTGAATTTCTTACTTCCCCCGAATGGCTGAACTGCTTCTTGAGCCTCGAGATGCCTTTCTTTCCTGAACTTCTGGGTTAACAAAAATCTGGGGCACAGCAAGAGTGGGCAGTCTGGCTCCAATGTGGCTGCACTGGCTGCTGCGCACACGCTTTCAGATCAGAGGTTCACACTGTCTAGATGAAAAGGCCGGCGGAGCAGGCTCTACTCGCATCTGCCACGACCACTGAGGCTGCAGCCGAACCTCGCACTGAAGCTCCGGACACTGTAGGAACTGAAACCAAAGAGCAACTGGACAGTCTGGTCAGGCAGGCCTGGGATTTGGCAGGTTCTTTATTACCATCTTAATGGCCTAAAAGCGTGAGAGCCCCTCCGAAAGCACACAGCTTCTGGGGAGGATATATGGTAGTCACTCAGAGAAGTCGGATTCGCCAAAGCAACCGCTGAGAGGACGGTTTGTTTCTGCCGTTACGATGGTGTTTTTCAAAGTTGCTGTCATTTTCACATGACAGCTCAAAAAACTTCTGACAATCATCTTAAGTTTTACAGTTTATAGAGGATAAGAACACTCGAGAACAGACGGTGGAACTGTCCGTGGTTTCAGTGGAAAGCATTAGAAGGAAGGAAAAATAAAAGAAGTCCTGAATCTTACCAGCTGGGTGAGGACCCTATAGTGGACCACCCACCTATTCCTCTCATCAGCACTCACTAAACAGGCAATTCCACCTCCAGAAGCAGAGGTGAACGAACTGTCCCAGCGACAGAACGAGAGCTGAGCCCGCCAGTCGGAGGCCAGGGCCCACGCACTCCACCACCCCCTCACCCGGGGGCTTCTTGGCCAAAGGACAGCGCCAAGCACACAGCCCTGCTGGGTCACTGGAAGGCCAGCCGCGTCTGGTCTACACAACCACTGTGCCTCTTTGTGTTTCAGCCCACTTATTTATAAAACAAGTGGAAAAAACTCAGTTTCTATGACACTAAGATCACTGACCTCTGAATGGAAATATCTCTAGGTGGCTAAAGGGACCTTATGCAGGATAGGCAGTACAAACCATTTACTCTAGGCTGTCAACATAGACAGATCTAAGTCTGATCTATGGATAAAAGAGACCAGTGACCGTCATTTCCTCTGGCACATCCCCACTATGACACATTACTGCACAGAGGGTCCAAGGTCTCAAGGAGTCACTGCGTGTCCTTCCTAACACAGTCTCACCAGGTCACCACCAGACCTTCACCGATACCCATTCCACAGGACTACCAGAGGAATGCAAAGGAGATTCATTTAGCTGTGCTCCCCATCTAGCATTTAATTAAACTTATAAATGTCTTTCTGGTCTGGAAACATTCTCAGTAGAAGCCTCTAATACATATGGAATATTTCCTTCATTACTGAGTTAAAAAACAAATGAAAGATAAAACACAGACTCTTGCCAACAAATTCTGGGATGCTACAGCCTTAGATAATTCCCAAGGCCTTTGGCTTTCAAGATTAAAAATTTTTAAAAAATAACTGAGAAGCATAAATTAGACATGAATAATGAAGCCAGGAAACCAGACTTTTCATAAAATAAATCTCAGAATAATAATTAGTGATTTAAGGGTTCAAATTATCCCCTCCCTTCTTGGCCCTTAGTTAAATGATATTACTATCTCTCATTTTATTTTTTACTGAAACACAAAATAATGCCAGCTTTTCTTTCAGCAAAGGCTTACATATCAATGACTTGAGTGCCTGTGAAATATCAAGATTCTATAAAAATGCTAAGAAATTCCAAGAAAACCAAACACAAAGCCCAACATTCATTCAAAGGCCGACTTGAAGAGGTCTCACATGTTGCCCCCACTCCTCTGCACACCGTGCCTGGTGAGGACCCCGTGCACACCCATGGGGTGGGCTGCGTCCTACAGCGCCCCTCCACCTCCCTACCCCAGCCTCATCTCAAACACAGCCAAGTGCCCACCCACATAACAGGCATCCCCACTGGCTGAGATGAGTGGGGCCAGCGTGTTCGAAAATTATTTAATAGATTTATAGATTCATCCTGAAACAGGGTCAGAATGAAAACAGATGCAACACCAGATTTTCTGAGAAAGCTCATTCAGCCCAATCTCCCTTGAGAAATCTCTTAGTGTAACAAGTTTACCAGGGTTCTAACATTATTCTTAAAAGATTTACAAAGGGGGGCTATTCTATGGAGAGCAATATAAACAAGGCAGATGTATGTATCTACGCCTGCAAAAGTAGATACACACAGAAACACACCGTACTTCAAGCCTCTGACATTCAATTTAAACCAAGGAAGATAGGAAGCCTTCACAGGTCACACAGGGTCTTATGATCATAATCATTATACCTTGGACAATTCTGGGTACAATGTACTCAGAAATATTGATTGAGCGCCTGGGTGGCTCAGTGGGTTAAAGCCTCTGCCTTCGGCTCAGGTCATAATCCCAAGGTCCTGGAATAGAGCCCCACATCTGGCTCTCTGCTCAGTAGGGAGCCTGCTTCCCCCTTTCTCTCTCTCTGCCTGCCTCTCTGCCTACTTGTGATCTTTGTCAAATAAATAAATAAATCTTTAAAACAAAACAAAACAAAAAGTCAGATTAAATAGGACAAAGGTTCTTTCACTTAATGAAACTGAAGGAATCTGCCGGTATCTCTACCACGTCATCTCCTTTGAGTGTGTGAGAGCAGCGGACTCACACACATGATGCACTGCGAGAGGATTAACCCAGGAACTCCTGCTGTTGGGAGTCCCAAGACCCTTCTTCCTCATCACCATTAAGCCTGGTCGTAGCAGAACTCCTGTTCTTCAATGTGGGAAGCATTTCAGCTTGCTCATTACTCAAGAAACTGACCAAAACAGGCCCCGTTTGTGCTGCAGCAGGAATGGGGACAGCTAGCAGTCACAGAGCACCTTCTAGGCACCACCAGCCCTTTGAATATTGCCCCACTCAGTGCTTCCGGTAACCCTTCAGGGCTGTTGCAGAATCCTGCAGATGAGCAGGACAGCCTGCTATGACGCAGGCTTGGGACCATCAAGACCAAGACAACGCTTGCCACTATGGCTGAGAAGCCCTGCTACAAGGGCTGAGAAGCCCTTGTAGAAGGACTACAAATGAAAGCACTTGGTGAAAGGGAAGGAGCTCCGTTTACCTTCTGCACCTCTGTGACGTACTGGGCCACCATAAAGGGCGAAAACACCGTGAACTCTTCAGCCCGAGCTGCAATGTGGCTGTACATCCTTTCCACCAGGCGGGCACACTCGAGGACCACTGACAGATCATCTGTGCTTCCTAAAGGAGCAAAGGTTTGCCAAACTCATTAGTCCAAAACCCATCAGTTTAACCCTTCTAGCTTTATGCATTTACTATAGCTGAAAATTATTCAAGTCTTCCCTTTTTTCTAGGCTCCTTAATCAGCTTATTTCACAGACAGAATGAGGGAGTGATACTAGGTCCAAATATTTATCTATATTACAAAAGAGAAAACACTTAAAATACTCAAGTACCTGTGGTTTTTTTAGGAGTCTAGAAGAATCGAAAATTTTAAGATGAAATCTGATTGCTATTGTATTTTTTTTAAAGGTGGAGGTCTGTAAGAAAGGTTTAAATTGGAAAACTATCTTTAAAAAACATGGTTTTTGGTGACATATAACTTTAAAGATAAGAAGACCTAATTATGCCTTTCCCTCCTTATGTTTCAGAGATCATGTAGACAGAGAGATAGAAGACTCAGCTACCAATACCAAATAATCTTCCTGTTTTCCCAGCTTTACTTCCTATTTCCTAGTTCTGTCCACCTTAAAGTGCTCAGACCACTCAAGGCCTTCTTTAAAAACTCCTCTAAAGGATTCCAATGGCCTAGAATGGCCCTGAGGCCCTGGTCACACCCCCATTCCCCTAGGCCGTCACAGCAGAGTTGTTGGGGAACCCCAGTACAGGCCAGAGTACCTTCCCCAGCTTTCATTCAGCATAGAAATACACCCATTTTTGTAAAATTCCAGAAACTGCAAACAAATCTACAGTGACAAAAAGCAGATCAGTGGTTGGCTGGGGCTGTGGCCAGAATGGGAAAAGGCTACAAGAGGACTCTTTTGGGGATGATGTGAATGTTTTGTTTTTTGATTGTGGAGATGGCTTCCTGCATGAATTTACCTATCAAAACTCATTCACACTGTATTAACAGATGTGGTTTGTTACACATACTTTATGATTCAATAAGCTTCAGTTTTAAAATGCACAATGTTTTTTCTTAAAACCCTGAATGTACAAACACGTTACATATACGCATTTTTCCAGATACAATAACATTTTATGAAATGATGAAAATCTTGAACATTCACAGGGCATTTCAATAGCCAAGTACTTTAACAAAGCACTGGAATATATACCATGTTCCATTTCTTCCCTCTTGTCAGAGTGCTCAGCGCACATGTGCAGTTCAGGTACTGCCTGGCAGTTATGACAGTTCATGGGTGCTTATGAAGAGTACACTGGATACCAACAAGAAAAGAGTAAATAGTTAAAACTCTGCTCAGTTAAGTTCTGAACATGTCAGAGAAGCAGGTCTTGGCTAACCAGAGATAACTGAGCTGCACCAACATGGACACAGCAGAGTCACACTCATGAAACACACCCCGACACTCCCTCAGAACACACAACAAAGGACACACTGTGTCGTGGGACACACCTGTGTCAGTGTGTGACAAGGGCTCTGCTCCCCTACTGCTCAGTAAGGGCTAGATCGGGGCCTTCCCTACCCTGCCACTTCCCATCTCCTGTCCAGGCAGACATCGCTAGTAAAATAGGGATTCTTCTTGCTGAGTTCAGACAGGGCGACAACCTGAGGGGCCTCAATACCACGCTACAGCCAGCCACCACCAACTGACCAAGGCTAGCTTGGGAGATGGAACCTGTGTTCCTACCCTGCTCCTAAACATAGTCACAACTGTACACTGACACCAACATTATATCACTCTGCAGAGGCCTGGGAGAAAGCGAAAGACCTTAATGTGCCACTGACTGATCTCAAAACCAGGCACAATAATTTGGGAATTACAGTCCAATGTTAACTATACCTTTTCTCTTTTCTCAATAGTTACTTGGTTTCAGTAGCATCAATCACAAGTCTGAACCCATCAAAGTGGTTCCCCTGGGGTGGGGCGGGGGGGGGGCTCAGCACCACTCCTATGTTTGTTAGTCCAGAACTGCTGCCACACGGTCTGCCCAGACGCCCTCCAAGTTGAGTCATAAAGCCCTCCTTGTTGGTCCCAGAGCATTCTGTCAGGTACCACACCATGCAAATTTGAAGTAGCGCAATATAGACCACCTCAATCAATATGCAAATTTTTAAATAATGAGACTCTCCCCCAAATTAGAAATTCAGCAAGGATCAACAACCTTCAAGGCTGAAAACAAACTGTACACATAATTTATGCTATCACCATATGGCAGTTCATTTCACTGGTAAACAAACACAACCTTGCCAAGATATGGCTGAATGATGACTTGCCAGACGTCACCCCTTCTATAAAATGAAATAGCTCTGTAGCTGCCCGTTCTTATTCAACTTCCCCCTCAAACTAGGAACTCATTTAGGGCAAGAACGGAATTGTAGCCACTTTCTGTCCCCTCTACATGAGAATAAACATTTCCTAAATGTAGGTACTTTTGTTCCCACCAGGAAAAGAACTATTTCAATTAGGAGATCATAAGCATGGTCATTGTTTTGGACATAGCAAAAAAAAAAAAAGGAAACACAGCTTGAAATTTTTAGAAAATTATTAGGTATTCATTTAATGATCTGAACATTTCTTACTTAGACTCAACTGGGTGGTTTTATTTTCTTTAACATATGAGGCTGGAGACATCACAAGACAAACACATTTGAAATCACGTATCTGATACTGTTACTTTGAATTACCTTTGTCTTTCTGCCTCCCTTCGTGCATGACCGAATACACCAATCTATTAAAACAGTTCAAGAAAGAAGGAATGGCTTTCAGCATTACCTGTAATAGTAACAGGCAAAAGAATATAAAAACATATAATTGTTTATTTCAAGTTCTACATTGTTTTTTTAAACATTTTCTATTTAAACTTAATGAACATATAATGTCTTACTTGTTTCCAAGGTAATACCTGTGATTCATCAATCATATAATCCCCAGTGCTCATTACATCACATGGGCTCCTTAATGTCCAGCCCCCAGTTACCCCACGGCTTCACCCTCTGCCCTTCAGCAATCCTCAGTTTGTTTCCCATGATCAAGAGTCTCTTACAGTTTGTCTCCACTTCAAAGGAGCGCATGTTTATTTCCTTCCTAACCGTATCTAGCAGGATGTTCAAAACAGCATGGCAACTTCTTTTTGCCTGAACTTTCTAGGGAAATAACTCACTCATCTTATTGGACTCTTTAATATTTGTTTTAATGGTTTGGGAAAGAGCTTCTAACTTTAGGCATCTAATGGAGTGATCTCAGCTTAGAATTTGCTTAATCTGTTACTCTAAATAAATTGTTAGTGCATTCTAGAAATGGGTAGAAATAAGTTAACAGAAGCAACAATAACAACATATTTAAGTGCATTAGAAACATATTTAAGGGCATTAGAAAGAGGTTACATAAAACAAACCCATTTAAAAGAAGGACCCAAACTTCTCATTTTTTAGTGATGAAAAGTTCTGGCTAGGACTTTAAAGAATGACATGAAAATTTTAAAATATGCTTCTTTTATATGCAACCACCTTTTAGGTCATGATCAAGGCCCTATAGCTCAGGGGTTAGAGCACTGGTCTTGTAGATCATGATCAAAACAACACACTACCCAATAAAGCAGCCATGAGCTACATGAGGTTACTTAAACTTAAATCAATTAACATTCAGTTCCTAGTCCTACAGCTCCTGGACCACATTTCAAGACATGAGTGGCCTGTGATTACTGTGCGGACAACACAGACATAAAACACATCAGCAGTGCTTTAAAGTTCTACTGGCCAGTCCTGCTCTTTTCTCAGAATTCTTAGAATGAATAAAAACTAAATCAAGAGTTGAGATTTTTTCATTTGGTATAATTTATCCAACAGAATTCTGGATAGCATAACATCCTCTTCTTTACATCAAATTACCAACATCCACAGCATGCTTTGAAAAAACTCATTTTTACGAAAGTGTTCCAGAGTTTCATCAAATTTCCCAAGGACCCCTCGTAAGCCTCTGCTATCATATTGATTAAAGGCACACCGATCCAGAGCCAGACTACTTGAGTTCACACCCTGGCTTAATATGGCACCAGCTGATCGTTCTGCTGGGTATGTCGGCTGAGCTGACCTCATGCTACCTCCTTTAGGTTTACTGAAGCAGATTGCAGCCTGGTGATTCTATCAACTCAACTATGCACAGGGCCAACAGTGTGATCATGCACTACACAGGGGCCCCATCCCCCCAACTCTAACCTACAGGCAGTTGAGTAGCAGGTGGTTATCAGTCACATTATTCTCCATTGCAATACCATGTCATTATTCCTGTCGATTTTCTCCTTTCATCAAATGGTCTAATTCTGCTAAATGATCATTTGCCAATTGTTCTGCAGGAGACTCCCACAGTTTTCTAACATTACTTTCATCAGCTGTTTGCATTTATATGGTATGGCCACATAAAAATTTAACAATCAGCAGAGACTGAAAACAAAGATGCTCACAAGATTAGGCAGGGTCAAAGGCCCTGCAGTAAGGCCCAATGTCATGAGTGCTTAGTTTACCAGACAAAAATTTTTTAAAAATGGCGCTGTGGTCAGGTTACTAACCTGAGAACATTAAAACACTTAAAAATATATGAATGTGCCTGTGTATACGTGTATGTATCTTATTTATGACTTCCTATGCGTCACATGCACAGCAGTGGTGCAATGGAAAGAACCCAGACCAAAGAATCAACAGCCCTGAAGCTAAGATTTCGAGCCAACTGGGTGACAATGGTGAAATCTCACACAACAGCTCTGAGCCGCAGGTTCTTTATCAATAAGAGGGACGACTATCTACTTTACAGACTTACTGTAGGGGTAAAATGAGACACGTAGCAAACGTTCAACAGATGGTGGCTGAACTAGAATCTTTTCTGTAGGACAATTATTCCCACTCAGTTTAATTTCAAAGGCAGCATACTATAAAACTGGAACTCAGGAAGCCTCACTCCCTACACGCATCTGAGTTATAAACCCACGAAGACATCTAAGCAAGTCAGTGAGATCTGAATGTGTGGTCTGCAAAAACAGAACTACTTGCAATAAGCATCCTTAAATAGCTAGTATACAAACACCGTCTAAGTGTCAGACCTGACAAAGATAAAACTCACTCAAACACGCTGATGTAAGGATCAAACATTTTTGTGCTAGAGAAACCACTGTGACCCTGGAAATCACTGGAACCAAAACGTTTGCTTAGCAAATCACTGCTTTTCTTATCCTCTAATAGTAAAGCTCTGCTGCCACTGTCCTGCAGGCTGACACTACCCTGCTCCTCCCTCTCACCTTCGGATGACACTGAAGGATGGCGAAGAGCACATTGTGCACCCGCAGGAAGATGCTCCCATATTCAGAGGGCTTCAGGTGGTCCAAAGGGACCGTCAGCAGGATGCTGAAGGCCAGGCTGACGTGGTGCGGGTTACGGATGGTCTCCTCCCCCTGTCGCAGCAGTGCGGCCAGGACATCCAAAACAGGTCCCACCACCGCCAGGGGCACAGGCTGCTCCTGACAAGCCTCTCGGTTTAGCAGCTACAGGAAAAGAAGGAATAAAGGAAAGAAAATGAAGGTGATTCTCTAAAGAAAGAATATAAAAACTGAAGTAGACAAAGTAAGAACTGAAGTGACGGAGGTAAGAATGTCCAAAAGGTCTGGATGCGGTCAGAAGACACTTTGAAGAGACAAGGAGGCCAGCGTTCAATCTCTGAAGGCAACCTACTGTGGACCTGGCCATTCTACCATGCTTTTTGTTGGACTCATCAACCATGAAGAGAAATAACTTCTTACAAGAGTTGACCCATCCAACTTCTCAGAACAGGAAGACTTCATCAGATATCAGATATACATAACAGTATTTTCCCAAAAATACCATTAGTTGTAAATAACATTGAAGTTCATTTATTACATTTCTTAAAAATCAGCTCTATAGGTGCCGGGGTGGCTCAGTCATTAAGCTGTGCCTTCGGCTCAGGTCATGATCCCAGGATCCTGGGATAGAGCCCTGCACTGGGCTGCTTGCTCAGCAGGGAGCCTGCTTCTCCCTCTCCCTCTGCCTGCTGCTCCCCCTACTTGTGCTCGCTACCTCTCCGTCAAATAAATAAACAAAACCTTTAAAAAAAAATCAGCTCTGGGGCACCTGGGTGGCTCAGTGGATTAAGCCACTGCCTTTGGCTCAGGTCATGATCTCAGGGTCCTGGGATCGAGTCCCACATCGGGCTCTCTGCTCAGCAGGGAGCCTGCTTCCTCCTCTCTCTCTCTGCCTGCCTCTCTGCCTACTTGTGATCTCTCTCTGTCAAATAAATAAATAAAATCTTAAAAAAAAATCAGCTCTAATTAAGATGTTCAATTACTATTCTAGAGAATGAAGAGAACAAGCTCAAAATGAGGGCTAGCTCAAAGTTCTATCCATCTAACCTGGGTCACCTGTGACCCACATCCTCAGGCTACAGCTGTAAACAGCAGCTCTGGTGTGGCCTGCTGGGGCATTGCACACCACTCCCGAGGTCTGGGGTCTCCAACTGTGCGGACTTCATGCTGTTAGATCTACTTTTAGATTTATCTGTGTGGTTTCTACCTAGTGTTTCTATTAACACAGCCCTACTATGCATACCACCAACACTGATTGCACATCACATGAGTCCCGCTCGCTCCCTCCCTCCCCCATTCCCTGCACTCTTCCTCCTGACACCTGCTACACACACCTGGGAAGGATGAGATTCATCCACTAATGCAGGATTCCCAGGTAAACAACAAAGCAACAAAACAGAATAGGAGGGAACATTATGTCTACTCTTCAGATCCTTCTGCCCTGGGAAGATGCTAATCAAGGGCAATTCTCTCAGGTAGCACAAGAGAATTACGGCTAATAATGATCTTAAAATAGATAGTGATCTTTTGAACCCAAGTGCAAGAATACTGACTAGAGACTCCGGACGGCAGAAACACTTGAGACAGTCCCCATCAAAACAAAGTTTTAGTGCAAGTGAAACAAAGTCATGCGGCTGCCATGTATATCCACCAAGTGCCAAAACCTAACAATCGGGTGGGATTATAACAATAATCTATCTGCAACATTACTGTCCCGCTCTATAAAACCATTCCTTTCTCACTGTATCATAGATTTTGAATGTGCACAAACCCCCTACAAATGAACAAATGCACTAAACTAACTACAGCATTTTGTGGGGACCAAAAAAAGTGCCAGAATTCCTTCTCATCTACTTTCAACAGGCTTCCAAGGGAGCCCATCTTATCACTGCACGCCTGTTACGGCCGGCCTCACGCTTCCCGGGGCCTGACACCCCTTTACACCACCGCTCCGCCACATCTGGAGCTGACACCAGTGTCTGCAGACACAAAAGCACACACACGGTACACACACTGACAGGACAGCATCTTGCCAGCCACCGTCTTCAGGCCGCAGTGCCCAGAAAACTACTCTGCATAAAACCAGAGATGGCAGAAGCCAAAATGCGGCCTCTTGTCTGTAGAGGGATGGGGTGATAAGATGAACTGAGATGCAAGGCACAGCCCAGGGGTACTCACAGTGAGAGCCATGATTATCTGGGGGCACGCACACCAGAACAGACTCGCCTTCTCTCCACCGAGTGTGCATTTCAGAAGCAACTTGGTCAGTGTAACAGCTGACAGAACGGTCTAGGAGAAAAGGGACAAAAACTTAGCAGAAATAGCCAGCTCTCTCTTAAGAAGTCCATCTTGGGAAAAAAACCCAGTCACTGGTGCTGAAAAGAGGAACAGAACCCATTAGAACTGTGGTGTCAGGTCACAGACAAGCCCTGGTTTGGGCTCAAGACTGAGGGAGAGGTCCCCTCCATCACCAGGCAGCCAGGAAATAAATGCGTAAGATGAGCAGAACTGTGGCCATGGGAGGCCTTTTCAGCAGCATCTCACTAAACCAAGCATGCAAATGTGCCAGGATAGTGGAAGAAAAGAAGGCCACAAACGGACACAGCAACCTAATTACAGAGATCCCATCTTGTCAAGGCAGTGTGGAAAGAGGCAGCAAGCTATAACTTACCTATAAAAGAAAACCATATGCTTGTGGGTACAGGAGAAACCAGGGGAAAACATGGACAAAGTAAAACAACTAGATGAGGTGCTATGATTGCAGGTGAGGGTTTTAAACCATGAGAAGAAACTATGTGGGAAGGGAACTCACTTTACTGAGTACCTGTGTCATTAAACATCTAACCCTATGCTGGCACCTGACACCATCAATTTCAGCCCAATGCCAGCCCTTCCGCCCCTAACCCTGCAGCCCCACAGCCCATGAAATTCTGGCCTCAGCCCTCTGCTCTCAGCTTCTTTCCCATCTCTCCCTCCCTGACTAGCCATTCCCCTACCTACACTCCCTCCCCCAACCCCAGGCAGCTCAGCCCTCTCTGCTGAGCTGGGGGCTCACTTTCCTGCCTACCTGTAGGACCTGTATACCCACATAGGGCCTGCATAGCGGTGCCTTCCTTGCTGTCTACCTCTCACACCCACACAAACTCTGCCCTGCTGTTCATAAACACCCTCCTCATCTCCATAGCAACATCCCCCATCCAAATCTTCTCAGCTCTGAACACTCAGGATCCAGCCTCGCCTCTTCCATACCTTCTGACTGACTGGTTTAAATAGAAATCCACAGTGAGGGCTTCTCAAAGCTGGGTCCCAACCATGCTGCAAATGCACACAATGAAAACTTCCAGAGAGAAGGGCAAGTACCGTGGGCAATGAGTAGGGGGCTGGTGCAGAGCAGTAGCTCTGGTCCAGCCCGGGCTTCTTGCTCACATACAGGAGATGTGAGTTCTCCCTGCTGTCCCTCTGTGGCCTCAATTACCCTCTCTAGCTCTCCTCCCATCCCAATCAAAACCCAAGCCTGAATGCTGATTATACCCTCAAGTCAAGAAGCCACTCATGGGGCAGAGAAAGCTCAGAACCAGAAGACGTGGCCTGCATTGCTGGTTCCAAGATAATTAGCTCTGTAACATTCTTCCTCCTGTGCAAGCAGGGACGTCTGACCAGTCCAGCACACAGGGCTGCTTAGCAGACCAAACTCAAGCATGTAAGCTCCGTAGAGAGGCTCTCCAAAATACGCAATGACAGATGCAAATACAGGGCTTTATTACCAACTACCAAGCATACTAAGGTGCAAAGGACCGCAGGGCAGCTTGCTAATTGGACTGATTCTCAAACAGGATCAGGGCGATGTGACCAAGTCAAGTAAAATTTTTAAAAAGTATGATGAGAGATATCTTACACATAGGACAAACAGAGTCCATCTCTTTTTATATATTGATAATTATAAGTATGCAACACTTAGTACTTTATATAATAAACACTCACAGTTTAGGTGTGAAAAAGTTCCTCTTTAAAGAATAAGGGCCCCTTACACTAAAGCCCCAAGCCTCTTCACATGCCAGGACTACCTTCATAAACCCCCCTTGGGGTTTGATCTTGTGTGTTTAATTTTAGGGGTGACATCACATCTCAAGTAAGTTTTCCCATTTGAGCTATCATTTATGTGCCTGCCGTACCAGGGAGGAGTACACACCTGCAGATCGGCTTTCCACATGTTACTGATGTCCAATCCTTGTAGAATACACCGCATCATCATCCTAAAGTCCTCTGTGGTCCCAACTTCTAACATCTGGGTGAGTAAGGCTCCCAAATCAGGTTCAATATCCTGAATTACCTCAACTGGAACTACAGGATCTGTGTGGAAAAGAACCCAAAATTGCAAAGATAAGATAAAAAGGGGGCAGGTCAAATATACTAGAATAACCACATGATAAATGGGGCCCCAGCCCTTAAAAGTCATGATCTGAGAGGCATGGAAATACTCGTGGAGCAAGCAAAGAAGTCGGGGCCCATGCCACAGAGCGATAGTGTTCTCTTGCACACAGCTGACCTGTGCAGAGAGCACACACAGAGCACAGGGAAGGGGCAAGCCTGAGAGGATGACGACAATGGTCCGCAGTGCTGCACGCTGGACTATGGGACACAGATGATTGCTACTTTCTCTATACTTTCTTCTACTTTCCTTGTACAGATGTACCTTCCC
This sequence comes from Neogale vison, assembly GCF_020171115.1. Taxonomy (NCBI): domain Eukaryota; kingdom Metazoa; phylum Chordata; class Mammalia; order Carnivora; family Mustelidae; genus Neogale; species Neogale vison. The sequence continues at coordinate 148,798,979 of NC_058092.1, read as the reverse complement.
GACAGGACAGGGTCAGTTCCAGACCATCCCAATGACGCAAATGTTGCAATCAAATGAATCAAATGAATTTTTGGGTTACCCAGTGCAGATAAGTTTTATTTACACTATACTATGGTCTATTGAGTGTATGACAGCATCACATCCAAAAAAACAATGCATGTACCTTAACTTAAAAATACTTTCTTGCTAACTACCATCTAGCTGTGAGTCTTAATCACTGATCACAAATCATCGTAACAAATGTAATAATGAAAAAGTTTGATACTGCAATATTTACCAAAATGTTCCTGGAAAAATGGTGCAACAGACTTGCTTGAGCAAGTCTGCCCCAAGCCTTCAAACTAAAAAATGGAGTATCTGTGAAGCTCAAAAAAGAAAAGTGCAATAAAATGGGGTATGCCCATATTCTTTGGTAAAATCAGTAGGGACACAGGTGTGGCATGGTATGTTGAAAGAGACGGGAGCATTGAAGACCTTAAAAAAGCTCCAAACTTTCAGGGTCTGTCTGCCGCAGGCATCCAGATGTTCCCCACTCGATGCGGGAAAGCCTGCTAATGGCTCCTCCTGGGCCATTCTACCATCTGCTACCAGCTTACCTTCCCTGCACATTTCAGCCCACAGACTGTTCCACATTGCCAGAGTATCTCCCCATGTCCCAGTCTTTGCTCACTACGTCAGCACTGGGGGGTGGAAGGAACAACAGGATTTGAGAGAGAAAGACCTCAGCCTGGAAGTGTCCTATAAGCTTTAAGATCCTGGACTCATGAGCTCTCATCAGTGAAATGAGCATAACAGCACTAACTCCCGTGGTTAGCAAACAAAGGAAGGAGCACCGCACTGTCCGCGGCTTGGAGGCTCAACATTAGCGCTCCCCACTGTCTCCCCCTACCCTGCCTGTCCCTTGAAGGCCACTGCCAACTACTGCTTTGCCTACACAAACTCTCACCCACAGTCCCCTACTTCTGGTGTACTTGACAGCATTTCACTGTTCTGCAATTTCTGATTTGTGCGAATGTCTGTTTACTTGATTAGATAGATCAAAATCAACACTGCACTCAACTCCAGAGTGGGACGTGGTTCCACATATATATGAAACATTTGTAAAAATAATCATTTTTTTGTGATCGAATTGAAGTTGTCTATTCTATTCTACCATCAGAAAGCATTCCTTACAAATGTTTACTTTTATGCGCGGCAACCTACCTGAAACACCCCTGAGGACACCAGAGAGCCACACTCAGAGGTTATTCATAGCCACCATAACTCTCCCTCTCCCCACTCAAAGCTTTAGGCCCTCCCCAGTAGGCATTTCTTCTGGACCTCTCACTCTGGTCTTTTCTAGACAAAGTCCAGCAGCTCAAGGGCATGAGGCCTGGACCCAATAGCAACACCTGAGCAGTGGTCTGAGGGGCAGCCAGGCAGCACCCCCTCACCGCCACAACTCAGGCCCTGGGGCTAGAAGCATCTGAAGTCCACAAACACAGAGTTAGGACCTAGAGGCCACCTCAAGTCACGAGGACTGGAGGGGAAAAAGAAAGACACAGTATTCTAACAAAAGGGAAGAGAGAGCTTCAGACCATCAGCTGCCATTTCTTAGATTACTCATTTAGGACACTGTGAAAGTGTTACTAAAAGACTAAATTCTAGCCTCCACTAAGGTGAACACCATTCCCTAAAAGAGTGGCTGACAGAATAAGATAGAACATGTGACACCAAAGCCTTTTCAGTCAATCCACAATCAAGGCAGGGATAGAAAGGCTATTGAGAGGGAGACAACAGGAGTGTTATTCTGGCCTTAACACTCCAGCTCTGGCGCTGGTCCCGGCAGCCCGGGCAGCTTTGCTTTCTACAAGGCCCTATTTTCCACTCTTGTATCTGAGCACACCTGCAGCCCCATCTGCGTCTCCCTCCCGCCTGTCATTCGTTCTGAGAACTAGGGACTCCCCAGCCTCACCTCTAAGGACTGTCCTAACAAAGCTCAACCCCTCAGGAACAACCAAAACAAAAACAAACCTACACCAACTTGAAACAGTGCTATCTTAAAACAGAGGCAAGTCTGGCCCACTGGCCTTTGAGATAAGGGAGAGCAGATACTGAACGCTTCTGCACAAAGACGTGGGCTAGGTTTGCAGTCCTGATTGGCTGGCCCAGAAGGATGACATCAGGCTAAAAGACCAAGAAGACAGCTGAGTTTCTGCCCTATTAGCATCCATAGCCTGATGACCGCCCGGCACCACCCTAAGTCCTAGGAGTAGGAGTCTGGCCTTCAAGGAATTTTAGGACATTCCCTGTAAATAAAGTCAGTTGCATTTTTCAAGTTCGCCAGTTTTAGATCTTTAAGTCATTGAAGATGGCACTGAAAATCAAATACAAAAAACCCTACTAAGAAGGATGAAATCATACATGTTGACTATCCAGAGCCAAGACAGATAAAAGCTAAAAAAGAGTAATAGATTTCAAAACTATAACCTAGAACAATCTCCAAAATAAATGAAAAACCAGTGACAAACAGTACACCTAGAAGGTTACTATCTGTGTACAAAGCAGGACTGTGAGGGTCACTGCTGATCCATGCAAAGAATGCAGATACTAGAAATGAGCTCCTCAGAGTGGACTGGGGGATTGGGTAGGTGGGTGGGGGTGTCTCCTGCTCACTGGCCTGCACCTTCTAAAATGAACACCTGTTCCAAAAGGGTGTGAGGGATGGGGGGCACTCACTTTGTTGGTGGCTTACTAGCTTTTACCAAAAGCTCTACAGCACAGAATTAGCTCAAGAGAAAATACCTTACCTGTAAGAACTTTTCTCACAGAATGAAACATGGAGGTAAAAACAGAATCTTTCTTGGGATGTAGTTCTGGGGCCAAAAAGAACAGAGTTAAAAACCGCATGGCCGCCTGGAAACACTGTCTATCTCCTGCAAGAGCTGGCAACTCTGAGAGCAGCTGAGAGCAAACACTCTGGTAGAAGGCAGTAAGGGACAGCGGCACCTCATCTGTCATTGTGGAAATCTCTGTCCTGTGCCTGGAGTGCTGGCCCACATTCGCCTCCAAGAGCGTGCTGACCGACGCGATGAAGACAGAGGGAAGGCGCTGGCCCCGGGCCCCCTGTGCCCAGCACTGCTGCAGCATGGCTCCCGTGTGGAGAATGGCCTTCTGCAGCAGCTCGCACAGCGCTTCTGGGGCCTCACGCTGCTGCTTCCGCTCTCTGACAAAAGGCCCCAGGACTTGGCACAACTTGGTTAAAGACACCAGAAGGAGGTGCTGGCCCCAAGGATTCTGATTTTTCATCCGTTTGCCTGTAATTGCTTCAGGGCATAGTTCGTGGAGGAATGCAACGATTTTCCTGAAATTGAGCACCAAGCTGAGCTTCGTCTGGGTGAGCATCTGCATTAGCTGTTCTAAAAATGCCCCTACCACTTGGAGGAATTCCAACCAAGAGGGGTCATCCACGTTAACAAAAAATCTACCACTGGCTTTGAACAATGAGGTCAATGTGATCTCAAATATATCACTAACATACATAATCTTGAGCACTGAGCGAGCACTTTTCCCTCTCTGCAGGGAACCGAGAAGCCGATAGCAAGTCATCAAAAATTTGAGGGTCACTGAAGAGGAGCAAGAGCTCCCCAGCTTGGTGATGGTCAAGGACAGTAACAGAAGAAAATAATGCACGTGATAGGGAGTCAAGAGACTATCCAGTTGCAGAGCAGAAATAACTTCCAAAAGTCCCAGGATGCTCTCTAACTGTTCTCCCTCCAGCTGAATGGGGAAGTCACTCTTCACCAAGGACAGTAAGTTTTGTGCAATTTCTCCTTTTGGTTCTACACCTTCAGGTCCAACTTTTGCAAATTTGTTTTCCCAAAGAGCCACCACTAGGTGGTCCTTTTCAAAAAGCCAGGGCAGTTGTTCACTAAGAAGACTTGGGTCACTCTGGGCACCAGAACGCAAGATGCTAGTACATCCTTCAGTTAGGCACATTAAGAAAGCAGAATAAAGGGACTGCATTTCTGGAAAGAGAGGGCTATGGAGGACAGCGCTGGATATTTTTTCAAGCGTGAGGCTTGGCTCTTCCTCTGCTGAGCCTTCCTGGGCTTTGCTCACTGGTAAAGTTCTCAGCAGCACACTGGCCAGAGATCTCACATCATCTGGACTAAGATAGGATATCAGAATTGTGAGATTCGACACAACCAAGTGCCAGTGAGCTACAGGGTACGTGAGTGCACTCACTGTCCCAACCTGGCCATCCCAGGAAGCTGCTGTCCCTCGATTCAAGCTTTCTCTGCCAGAACCAAGAATGTAGGCAGCATCACACTTCAAACTGTGGAGGGCTTCTTCAGACTGGAAACTGGTTTGCATTAAAGTCCTTTTCATTTTCTGCAGGTAGAGCTGTGCTAAGCAGTACCTGCCAAGAGAGTCAAACTGAGCTGTAAACTTTTCTATCTTCTTCCAATGGCACGTTTCAACACCAGGGAGCAACAAGGGCAGGTGTGAGATCTCTACAGCAACATCTGTAAGAGCCCCAGACACAGAGTGATACTGGCCGCAGTTTATACTGAGCATGGCATCAACCTGGGCCCAGGTGTAAGAGAGCAGGAGCGCAGAGTCACTGACCTTCTGTAGCCAGAGCTCAAGCTCTGGGCCTTGGGGATCCAGAAGGTCCAACAGGGGCCTCACAAGCTCTCGGAGCATCCTCTCCATTGTGCACTGCATCCGTCTGATGACGGGCAGAGGGGTGCTGCTGTCCAGACTCCGCATGTTGAACATGACACAGTGCAGCAGAGAGCTCAGGGACAACGACTTCAAGGCCATGTCAGCATCACCCCGCAAATACGGTAAGACCGAAGACTGGAACTTCTCCAACATGAGGGACCAAGTGTCCAAGATCTGACTTGGAGGCAAGTCCAAAAGGCACTCGCAGAGCACCCTGGAGGGGCCTGAGGTCAGCACAGGCTGCCTCAGTGCCTCAGCAGCTGGACGACAGATCACTCCCAAAATCTCTTCAAACAACCGCGGCACTTGTCGGAGTTTGACATACGTCTGGAAGACAGTGTGAAGAAGTGCCTCCTGTGCTTTTTTGGTTCGAACGTCTGTCACTTCTGCATCGATCCAAGCTGAAGCCAAAAGGTCATCCAGGTCTGGCTCCAAAATCAAATGATTCAGAGACATCAAAGCCTTGAGGCAGCGGAACCAGGCTGGCACAGATGCTTGGGAGTGGTTTATCAGCAGCTCAGCCACACGGCAGTAGAAGTGGAACTGAGCCTCTCCATGCCGGATCCTATCAGCAGCAATGTTGTAGATATTGTTGTTGGCCACTGAGCTGAGCAGCTGTTCTAGAACCAGGAGTTCTGTGGTCCAATCTGATGCAGCCAGGCCTTTCAGCTGCTCCTCCTGCAGGCGTGAAATCCTCAAGCAGCCAAACAGCCTGGGGAGTACCTGGAAGCAGAGAAGCTGGTTCCCCTCCTTGAAGTAAGACTCGAAAAAGAGCTTATACAGCAAGGCCACTGAGTTGGCTATAACAGCAGCATGAAGGGACGGTTCACAGTAGCCAGCATCTACCAGCCTGGCAATCACAGTGTCCAGAGGAGCTAGAAGATTCTTCATGGCACCTATCTTCCTATCACCTTGCTGCTGGTCTAAAAGTTCCTCTTTGTAGGACGAGAGCAACTCGGGCTGAAAAGCTCCACCTCGAAGCATGGCCTCTATCTGACTCCTTACATCCCGGCTCAGCGCCTGCCGCAACTGGCCCGGGCCAGTCTGTGTCCACGTGCCCCCTGAGAGTAAGTGCCTAAGGACCAGGCAGGGCTGAAGCAAGTGCCCAGTGACCTCCCCAAAGGCACGTCTTGGGTTGACTTGCTGTTGCTGGATCAAGAGGTAGTGGCCAAGCGCCAAGTGAATGACCTCGAATAACTGGGCCACCACGGCTCCTTCCGGCTGCCTACAGGCCAGCCAGCATAGCTGGCTCAGCAACGCCACTATCAGCTCCTGTCTAGCCGTGTAGATGACAGCAAGGGTGGGCGTTGAGAGGATGCCCTGGCAGCAGCTCAGCACAGCACATATACTTCTTCGGGATTCCGAAAGAGAGAATTCAGTTATTCTCTCATTTATGATCTGAGTGTTAAGATAAAAAAAAAAAAAACCACCTCATTACTGACTCCACACATATACAAGAAAAATACAAGAGAATCAATGAACTCACTCTTTGCACTTATCTTGATGAGAAAGAAATCCCCAGGTTATTACATCTAAATGAACTTGACATCTGCTTAATGCACCGAGCAAAAGCAGAGTACCTGTTTTAAGTCCTTCATACATCCATCTCCTACCAACATGAATTCTGAAAAGGGATTAGTGCCTTTGTAATTCCACTGTCCCTATTTAAACAGCTCCTGGTTTTTATAAAACTTAAACTCCAAAGATTACTTTTGTTTAGATCCTAAACCTGCAATTCAGCTTAGATGCTACAGGTGGATGGACAGTAGGCCTGGGCTATGATCCTGTGGCCCAAAATACATTTTTATACTCGATTACACTGTTTTTCTATTTTAAAAAACCAAAGCAAAAGGTACTCTTGACAGAGGAAAGCCAATGTTGGCAGTCACTACATACTATACAGCAAACCTACAGTCTTCTGCTTCTAAAATTCTGAAATTCAAAAGCGCCAGAAATTGTGAGGCCTAGGCAGATTCCAAAATTCACTCATAGGCTAAGTGGCTTGCTCCCTGCCTTACAGTATCTGAAAACCAAATGTATCCTGGGGGCTAAATTATCAGTAGCCCAAAGACACAGGTGCACTGATCTCTATTCAAGTAACTGCTGGCTCTGGAAAAAATGAAATGAAAATACCAAATACTTAAATGCCAATGTACTACTACAGTGACCATCAATATTTCTGATTATACAAACTCATCTACCAAATTTTTTCATGTTTGTATCCAATAAGAATAATTTATTCATAAATCATACGCATACACTACAGTACAAATTATCTCATGGAAGTAAAAAATGTATCTAAATTAAAATATGACATTTAGAAACGTAAGATTTTCTTTCCATACTCCCAAAGGATAAATCAGAATAACCCACTTTGGTGGCCAGTCTATTATTTTAAAAAGTAACGTATAATTTAGAACACGATTTTAAAAATCACTAATGTCTGTGAACCATCAGGCAGCTCAACTATTTAATTTTCTTATTATCAACCTTTACAAATTTTTTCTTTCGGCCTACACACTCCTGTGGGCGAGGCAGAATGAGGGTTAAGAGCACAAGCTTTGCAACCAGGCAGATCTATGTTCAAATGCCAGTTCTGCCACTTACCAGCTGTGTGACTCTAAACAAGTTACTGAACCCCTTTGTGCCTGGCACACACTAAGCGCTCATTATTAGTACTTTCTACTGTCACCAACTACTCTCACGGTATTTCAAAACACTCAGTTTTGACAATGAAGTTCATAATTCTAATCTGAGACTTCAAAATTGCTTTGACTCAAAAACCGTTGAGGAAATTCCTAGTCAGATTTTGGCCTTTGATCTTCCTTCAGGCCAATGACAAAGGAGGGCAGGGAGCGGTAGGGAGCACAAAGTAGTATTATTTGCTGGCAACATTTTCCAATTAAAAGGTAATCAACAACCACTCTATGAAATAGTTCTAGGCTTTCCTTGAACATTAAACAATAGAAAATGCTTCACACTGCATACCATATGCTTTCAATAAATGTCAGTCATCATTATAATCGCAGTATTATTTCTTACTCTTCTTCTACCTTGATACTTCCTGCAACTTCAATAAATAACAGAAAATCAACAGAGATGCACTCCACACATACAGGACAACAGGACAAACAGATAATTACCTTGACTAGGGAAATCTGAAGGTTAATTGTCTTCCCATTCTTGAGGAGATCCTGCAGTTTTTTGCTGTGTAGAATGTTATCTACATAGATCCAAAGCCTTTCAACAATGTCTTCCTTCAGTTCAAGTTTTTTCTTATAAAATGCGATTAATGACTGTCTTGCCCAATCAAGTAGTACCTGAATTTGGAAGAAATAATACTCTAAAAATAAATTAATTTCTTTGCCAATAAAGATGCTGTACATTCCATGTGTGGCCATATCTAATTGCCAGGGGAAAAGCTGTCCTTTAAAACTTACCTTTGGTAACATTATATAAACATCTCAGTATCTTAAAATGTTTATTATTATAGAATCAATATGAAGCAAGAAAAAGTAATTTTGTATTCACGCAGGGCCATTTAAATGTTTCAAATGAAACTCTTGTTTCTTCTAACTTTTCTGAAGTTATACTCATTTTCAAAAGTAGGAAGCACAACAATTGCTCAGAATGGCCACAAAATGAATAATGCACAAAAGTAAAAATGCAGAGCCAAAAGACAGAGCTTGTGTCCTGGTTTCCCAAGTTACATGTACCCTCTAGGTACATTTACTTCCTCAGGAGACAGAGACTGTCTTCTGCAAAATAATGCACAAGTGCTTTATGAAAAGGAGGGTTGGTCATATATAGTTTCTATTGCTGTGATACATTCCCTTATTCGTAAACACAAGAAAAGGTGGTGAGGCCTCAGCTCAAGCCACCAGCACTGTCAATAACAGTATGAAAGTGTCAGGTGCTAAAAGGGGAAAAAAGTTCTGAGCATGAGACTGGGTGAGACCTTAATCAAACTGCCACCACCACTTCCCCTTCCATCTCACCTTGGTTAGCCCTTCCCTAGTGACTACCAAGCTGCCAAGACGATTCTCAGGTGCAGCCAGGTTTAGAGACCACTGGATGTAAGAGTGCTCTGCTCTACATACTGCACCTCATCATCATCTTAAAAGATGTCATCCACCTGGGACACACTTTGCGTGGTCTTTTTGAATACCAGCATATGGGTGTGTGTTAATACAATATCATAAGCTCAACACCCTGGGGTTTCTATTGTTTTACAGTTACGTTTTTTGGGGTTTTTATTTTTGTTTTTTTTTGCCAAATAAGCTTGAAAAATGTTAACAAAGAGAAAAGCCTTTCTTGGTTCCTAATCTATTTCTAGAATGGCTTTCTACAAATACTGAAGTTTCTCTACTTACCCCTCCTGTCAATTTACCAAATTCAAAGACGTTTAACTAAGCACCAACAAGCACTTGCTTATGGAGCAGCAGCTTGGATTTATCAACAAATGGAGCTACCCAGACTCAGATTCTAATTTCTGTAACTCAATTCCCAACTTGTTCACTGATGCATACACTTGATTCAAAATATAAGAAATGTTTCCAAATATAAAAGAAATGCTGACACTTTGTAATAGAAAACTCTGTCAATGAAATATTTAACTCATGCATTTTTTTCCCTGACATTACTTTTAACCTGCAACCATGTTTCCTTCCCCAACTTTTTCTTGAATCTTTTTAAATTTTAACTAAATGTCGATATACAATTCGTATAAGTGATCGTTCTTTTCGGTTGTAAAAATGTAAATTTCGCGTTACACTTACTTGCTCTTTATTTGGGAGAATGCACTGGTGGGAAATCCAGGCAAAGTGAGCTAGTTTTAGTTTATCTTCCCAAGAAGTTGTCTTGCTTTTAAGCTTAAAGGAAATGCCAGAGTAAACAGCAGCCATCACTACACTTTATCTACAATTTAAAGTGGAAAAAATATATTAAGGTCAAACTCAATAGGCACCAAAAATGAACATCCCATACACTATTACACACGTAACATATATTCCTTAGAAAAAAAAAAAAAATTAGTGAATTAAAATACCTCAACAAAACATTTGGGTATAAATCTATATATAAGATGCCGTAGCCATGCTCGCTTCAGCAGTACATATACTAAAATGCTGTAGCCCATGATCACAAAAATACAAATCAAAACCACAATGAGATAATACTTTGCACTGGTCAGAATGGCTAAAATTAACAACTCAGGAAACAAAAGATGTTGTCAAGGATGCACAGGAAGGATGCACAGGAAGGAACCCCTTTACACTGTTGGTGGGAATGCAAACTTCTAAAAGAGGGTATGGACGTTCCTCAAAAAGTTAAAAATAGAGCTACCCAGCAATTGTAGTACCAGGTATTTATCCAAAGGTACAAACATAGTGATTCAAAGGGGCACTTGCACCCCAATGTTTATAGCAGCAAAGTCCACAATAGCCAAACTATGGAAAGAGCCCAGATATCCATAGACAGATGAATGGATAAAGAAGATGTGGTATATAAATTAAAATGGAATATTACTCAGCCATCAAAAAGAACTAGAGCTTGCCATCTGCAAAGACCTGAATGGAAATAGAGAATATTATGCTAAGTGAAATAAGACAGAGAAATAAGAGAAATAAGACATATGATTTCACTCACATATGGAATTTAAGAAAGAATACAGATGAACACAAGGGAAGGGAAAGAAAAATAAAGACAGACACAGAGACGGAAGCAAACCATGAAAGACTCTTAACTACAGGAAACAAACAGTCGCCGAAGGGGAGGAGGATGGAAGGAATGGAGTAACTGAGTGATAGGTGTTAAGGAGAGCACTTGAAATAATGAGCACTGGGTGTTGAATCAAACTGATGAGTCACTAAATTCTACCTCTGAAACAAATAATACAATATATGTTGATTAAATGGAATTTAAATCAAAAAAATCTTAAATGCTTTAGCCCATGAATTTTTCTGGGGGAAATTCAAACAAAAGTGGGCAGAAATATTATATAGACATATGTAGGAGTATTCCTGCTATGAGGTGACTGTGTAGGAATACAACAGGGCAAAAGTCCTCAAGAGGTGATTGTGAAGAAATACAACTGGGCAAAACCCAAAGCACTCAAATTATTTGTGAAAGGAGAGTCACACATGGTTTTAGACTGAAAGGTTCTGCACAAATCATCTTAAATATACTATGCATTAAGAAAAGATCCATTAACTGGTTGAAAGAGAGGGACACCTGGGTGTATCAGTCGGTTAAGCAGCTGCCCTGGGCTTAGGTCATGATCTGAGAGTCCTGGGATGGAGCCTGGCATCTGGCTCCCTGTTCTGCCGGGAGCCTGCTTCTCCCTCTCCACCCCAACCCGCTGCTCCTGCTCTCTCTCTCTTTTGCACGTGCTCTCTCTCAAATAAATAACCAGTGTTATAAAAAATTAGTTGAGAGAGAAAAATAAGCAGTATTTGGAAACAGTAATATTTCACCAAGTAAAAAAGAAATAAAGTATAAAACCAGTCCCAAAAGAAATACTATTGTTTCAGCTGCAACAGTAACTTCCCACTACAACATTATTCATTTACATATGAGCTTAAGGACATGCACTGCTTCCAAAAAGACTCTACAAAATACTGTTACATAATTGAAACTGTAAAAATAAGAGCACAATAAAATCGTGAGCAAAGAAAGGCAAGCATACCAACCAGCTGTAATTCTACAAACCTGAAGTAAACATAGCTTTGAGTTTCCTAAGTCATAATAAAAAAGGGAAATGTATCACATTAAGTCATTTTCATTATATAAAAGGACTCAGCTCCTCAAAAGTGAAAATTTTTCAAAATACTGAAATAAAAATATTATATATAAAAACAAAATAGGACGACAAAGCAAACAAACAAACCAAAACAAAACAAAAAACCGGAGTCCCATGATTCTAACATACTATGAAACCAAAAGGATATGCCAAGGGCTGGATCCCTTCCATTTCTTCAATCTATGGAGCCTGAAATCCTACAGACCGGCCTTCGGAACTTACTTACCCTCAACAGGTAATCCTGCAGGGAACGAGCAAGCACCGCGTGCAGGGCGCGAACATTCAGCTGGGCCTCCTTCACTCTATCACAGAGCAGAGGAACACGCGAGTGCTGTCAGTTTTCCCATTCTGTCAAAACGTCCAAGACGAGCGCGTCCAACAACTTACTTCTCCATCAGTGTGTCAGGAAACCCCCGTACCAGCTACAAAGTACTTTAAAAGTGTTCGCAGAATTGGTTACAAAGACGCCGCTGACACCGTCCCGGAGGCTGCCCACGTTCCGCGCTCGGGGCCGCGCAGAGGTCTCCGTGCCCGGACGTAGTAAGCCCAGCGCCCAACGCAAAACCGCGCTAGTACTCACGCAAAGGGCGCTCACGCGCGGCCACACGGGGCATCCCGCGGAGCAGAAGGAAACCAAGTAACAAGAATCCGCGGAGAGCTGGGAGGAGCGACGGGAGAAGCCGGACCAGCGGCGAGCCCAGGAGGCTCTCCCCAGCGCCTGCCGTCCGCTCGAGGGCCCACGGCGGCATCAGGGGGAGGGTCCTCCTCGGTGAAGGGGCTCCCTCCCAGACCGACCCCGGAGAGGGACCGCGGGCGCGGCACAGAGCCGGCCCGGGCAGCGCGGCGCTGGGGGAGTGCTCGCCTCAGGGCCGGCCCGGGCTGCGGGGCGCTGGGGTGTGTTCACCTCAGGGCCGGCCCCGGCAAGGGGCTCACCTGGACGCCGTCCTCAGGTAAGGGGCTCCCCTCAGACCCGCCCCGGACAGGGCCGGCAGGCGCGACGCAAGGCGGTGTCCGGCTGAAGGAGCTCAGCTGGCGGCCACACGCTCGGGGACCGCGGGCGGGGCCGGAGGACGGCGGCGGCGGCGGTGCGAGCTCCCGGGCGCCCCAGCACGTGGGCGCGGCCCCCGCGCTCCTTCCGCCCGACGCCGGCGGCGCGGCGGGGCGGGGCGGCGCGCACGCCAGGCATCGCCAGCAGAGCGCCGAGGCGCCTCGCCCATTGGTGGAGACGGTTGCGCGTTGGAGGCCCGAGCGGCCCACCCCGCGGCCCGCTCCGTGTCAGTCAGTCATGGAGCGGCCGCCCAGAGCCGCCGCCGCGGGGGCGGCAAGGCGCGGGGCGCGGGGGCCCGGCTGAGCCGGCCGTCGGAGCGAGACCCTGCGGCAGAGACAACGGAGGCGGAAGCGACCCGATCGCGGAGGCGGCGGCGGCGGGAGGAGCCGGAGCCGCCTGGGATGTTCAGTGAGTGCGGGGCGCGCGGGCGGGGAGGGCCGGGGGAGGGGGTCGCGAGCCGGGAGCGCGCGGGCGGGCGGGGGCCGGGAGGGAGGGAGCGCGGGCGGCGGCGCGGTGGCGCGCGGCGAGGCCTAGGCGGGGCGCGCGCCCGCAGCTCCCGCCGGCGGGGCGGTGGGGGCGGGGCGGGCGGGCGGGGCCGGCTGTGCGCGGGCGCGGCGGCCGCGCCTCCGCCCTCGGCCTCCGAGTCCCAGGCGGCCGCGGGCGGCGTGGCCTGCAGTCGCCAGCTACACCTGGAGGGCTCCGCGTTCCTGCTCGGGGTGGGTCCTGCCGGGGCGGCTGCCGGGCGCCCGCCGGGAAGGGGTCCTGAGCGCCGGGCAGCCCGGCAGGAGCTCAGGTCCGAATCGCCTTTTCATTTAAGGAAAAAGGAAATGCCTTTGGCCGAACTCGGGATTAAACTTCGCACATGGTGATTGCGGGTGGCTGGGTGTGAAATCGACCTCTCCATGTGACAGGGGAGATCTCAAGTTAGACTGGTCGGAGCTAGGGGATCCCGACCTGCAAGGTTGCCTTCGGGGTGGTTTAACTCCTGACAGCGAGAGGTCGGTGCGCCTAGGCGGTACTCGCGAGGCTCCAGGGCTTTTGAAAATGTAGGAGGTAAGGCGTCGGTCCGAAGTCAGTGGATGGGGGAAACAGTGGTGTCATTTTAGACTTAGCGGAAGTGGAGCGCTTGAAAGCTTCATGCAGTTCTCCCATCAGTTGTGAAAGTGTCGTTATACTGCGGATCTCGCAGCTGGTTTGGCTCTGGGATCAGAAGGTAAGTCTGCCAGTGCCATGCGGCGTCCGTCTTAAATTACCTAAACTCTGACCTTGCAGATTGAAATCTTGGAATGGGGACTCCCGCGAACAAGCAGTTAGTTGGGTGCTGTGTCGGGAGGAACCGTGAGGGCGGAGTTTGTCTTCTCTTGTGATACGAGTGTGTGACATACCTGAGTTGTGGCGTGGAAGGAAGACAAGGCAGCCGTTCCCCAGCCGTGCTCACAGCCCCGCTTGAAAGTCAGAGCAGGAAGGGGAGTTTGTGCCACATCTTTAAACTCCGAGAAACTTAATGTGGTGCGTGGGGCTTGCGGACTGTCTAGAGCTAAGGTTGAAACCATGTAACTATCCGTGTAACTATCCGTGAGCCTTAGTTTCCTCTTCTGTAAAACCAGGTGATGCCTGCTGACTTCAGAGTGGATCTTTCAAAGGCTGCCACAGAAAGAAATAATGAATGGAATAATGCCCGGTATATGGAAAACACTCTAAATATTAGCTGTTGTAATTTCCTTTTTGGGAAACTACCTTTTAAATTCCTTGTAGGCCTAAATATTTTGTGTTAAGTGGGAAGCCTGTACTAACATTGATTTGCTTTACGAATTACAAATTTTTCTTGCCTTGAAAAATCAGTGTTAAACTAGGATACTAAAGGGTGGGCTTGCCTTGAGGTTTTTGTTGTTGTTGTTGTTTTGTTTTGTTTTTCCTTTGTCATCAAGCAATAAATGAGGTTATTGTGTCTTGGAATAGTTTTGTTGCTTCTGCCTATAAACATGAGGTTTACATGTGCTTCTGTCACTGTGAAGCTAGGTAAAGGCCTCACTTAATTTCTCAGCAACTAGTTGGAGTGGGGGATAGTTTTTCAAACATATGTCCTTCATAACACCTGTGAAGGACATCTTTGGAGAAAGAAAAAAGGTTTTGATTTGGACGATTGATTTCCACTGGAAGGGAGCCCTAGGGATCCTCTGTTAAACCAACATTACTCAGTGGATGCTACTAGAAGTCCTTGCCAGCCTCCCTTCATCTTCTCAGGTGGTAATTGTTCTACCTGTAATTATTCAGAACATTCTCTCAACGAGCAACTGGTAAGCCTTCACTATTGTCAAGAAGCCTCTGATTTAATGTAGAACCCTTTGGGCAGTAGAACATTGCAGAGGGTAAGTGTTCAGACCCTGAAGCCAGATGACCTTTCCATCCTAGCACTATGGAACCTTGGGACCGTGTCTGACCTCTGTGGGCCTCAGCTTTCCTGTCCTGAGAGTATTACCTAGCTTAAAAAGCTTTTGAGGTATACAGGAGATAATTTATGTGCAGCCATTAAAATACCGTCTTACAGTGGCATACACTGAGTATTAGTTATTGGAGTGATAGGGTAGGAAGCAAATATTATGATAAGCAATGAGACGAAGTTGTTCCTGGATTCAGTGGTGGAGGAAGCTGAACTGAGCTGGGAAAAGACTAGGATTTACCCAAGTTGGAGTGCCAGTGTAGGGGGCACTTCTAGTTACTGGAGAGGTCTTGGCCAAAGCGTCTGAGACTCATGAGAAAGTGGGGTGGTACCTATCAGTTAACAAAGGTGGATCAGAGTAACCTCAGAATGACACAAGGGAGAGTGAATTTTTTATCCTCCACACGGGTAGAGGCGGTAGAGTTTTGAAGCTGAGCAGATGCGATCAGATTAGTTTTTTGGAAAGATTGTGTCGATTGTGCCTGCAGTCGGGTGGGACTGGATTAAAAGTAGGGAAGGCCCATCCATCCACTTGTCCTGGCGTCTTTGTATCTGCCTGTGACTCGAAGAGGAAAATGACTGCTTAGCAGAGAGAGGCACTTCATTCCAAATCTGGAAGCTTAGAGAGCATTTACAGAAGACATGAAGAAACCCTTAGCTCATCCCAGGCAGCCTTCCCTCTTAAAAGTTGACTTCAGGGATATACTGTATATACCTGTTCATAAGGCAAAGTGCCCCCCAGGTGTATACCTCTGTAAGGAGAGTGTCACCACGTGTTCAAGTCTCTCCTATTACGGGGCACTCTGAGTCGCGCTTTTTTTTTTTTTTTTTTTTTTTAGATTTTATTTATTTATTTGTCAGAGAGACGGAGCTAGGCAGAAGGAGAAGCAGGCTCCCTGTTGAGCAAGGAGCCTGATGGTGAACTCGATCCCAGGACCCTGGGATCATGACCTTGCTGAAGGCAGATGCTTAATGGACTGAGCCACCCAGGCGTCCCTCAGTCTCTCTATTTTAAACAACTTGTTGCTGTTTAGGAAATACATATGGAGTGAAAATAACTTCAGTTGATGCTAGTTTGACATATTTATCCAATCAATCAATATAGTCAGTGATGAACTGAAAAATGTTCTGCCCTCCTGAGGAGGTGTTGATGGCTTTTGTTGGTTGAGATTTCCAATGAGAGCATCATGTATGGACTCAAGAGGTTCTCTTTAATAGCTGATTTGGTAATTGTGGCTCTAGAAAATGGAATTTGATAATTCCGAGTGGCTTAAGTGACCACAGAGAGACCAATAAGTAGAAGATGAAAGTGAATAGAGTAAAATTGTTTTGTGAATTAATATATTGCATTATATAATGTATTTTTAAATATATGTAAGTTAATAAAGGTTATAAGCAGACATTTGACTGTTTGCTCTATAGTCCTCAAAGGTTTTTTTATTTAAATTAACCCCCAAAATTTCTTCTTAATTTTCTCATTGCAAGCATATCATTGTCTTAGGTTTGAACTTAACCTTTTATTTCGATGTTTCACAGAAATTGATTGCTGATCTTTCTCTCTCCTGGAACATATTCCCTTTTCTCATTTTTTAACTTTTAGAAGGTTTAAAAAACATTGCATACTGGCAAGGTTTAGAAAACACTGTGGAGAATTTCCATTCATAATTCTTTGTTCAGCAGTCAAATAAGATACTCGTCTGGTAAAATGTATTGAAATGTATCATAGTCACAGTGATTGGTTGTCATAGAGGGTAGTTCTGTTTTACTAGCAAAGTACAGCTGACCCGTGAACAACACAGGTATAACTGTGTGGATCCACTTTTACACAGACTTTTTTTTTCCCCATAAAGACAGAACAGTACTGTAAATATTTTCCTTGCGATTTTTGTAATGTTTTCTTTTCTCTAGCTTTCTTTATTGTGAGAATACAGTACATAAATAACACTTACATGAAACGTGTTAATCCTTTGTTTATGTTATCAGTAAGTCTTTCAGTCAACAGGCTATTAATAATGAAGTTTTGGGGGAGTCAAAAGTTATATGCAGATTTTTGATGGGGGGGCAGGGAGGGTCACTTATGTTGTTCAGGGGTCAACGGTACTCAATTTTGGTTATTTGGTAATTTAGTAATGAGACATGTTTATAAAACTTTGTCAATCAGCATTTTTAGGCTAAGACGCTAGTACATTAGTTTCACAAAGTAATGCCATGCTTTAGAACTGTTGTCTAGTACAGTAACCGTTGGCACATGTGTTTACTTAAATTTAATTAAAATAAAAATTCAGCACTAGTCACAGTTTAATTGCTCAATAGCTCTGTGTGGCTGTTGGCTAGCATACTGAACACTGTGGACTTAAAACATTTTTATTGAGGAAAGTCCTATAGGACAGAACTACTCTAAAATGAAAAATTAATATCATTCTACTTTGAGACGCATGCATAAATCACATAAATGTTTTAATGTCAAACTGTTTCTGAAACCTGGCTACATTTGATTCAGTTTCATGGAGAAAGATTAACATAGGAAAACATATTCCTCCTAATTCTCTGAGAACAAAATGTCTGTTTTTTCCATCTACAACGGTGTTCACAAATAGAACACATATGAAAGTTTCCTTTCTGAAGTCATAGTAAATAAGGTAGATATCCGTTCTTGTGCCATACTCTTCTGTGTTACTGAGATTTTGTGTAGGAGGTTTTTTTTTTTTTTTTTCTGTGCTGTTAAACAGTATTAAAGCAGGAATCAAATATTTTTGGCTCATAAAAATTCAGAAAGATCATGAACCTAAACTGTCAAGAATTCCAACCAGAAGCTAGACAACCCTCACTTTATTTTTTTTTTTTTAAGATTTTATTAATTTATTTCACACAGAGCAGGCACAGGCAGGGGGAGTAGGAGAGGGAGAAGCAGCAGGGAGCCTGTGGTGGGGCTCCATCCCAGGACCCTGAGATCACGGCCTGAGCCAGAGGTAGACACTTAACCGGCTGAGCCACCTAGGCGCCCAACCCTCACTTTATTTTTAACATGAGTAAAGATTAAGAAAAACTCTGTTCTCCAGGAATTCTCCATCTATCTGGGCAAACTAAGGAACAGTGATGGCAGGATTGGACAGCCTGCATTGGGACAGTCTGGGGAGCAATTTTAAGCTTGGTAGTAGCATAATCAGATTTGTCTTCTACCCTGGCTGCATTCTAGAGGGTGCTTTGAGGTAGGGCTAGAGGTGGGAGGATACTGGAATATTCCATTTCGGAAGTGATTTGTGCTGTCACATCACAGCAGTGAAGATGGGGTAACAGCAATGGCCACAAGAAAGAATTCTATGTGGAATAGAAGGAGTTAGTGGCCTCTTAGAAATGAGAGATAGAGATGAAAAGTCTTAAGATGATGACTGGGGTTTTTGCTTTAATAATAGACCATGGCCCTGTCAAGCTGGCTATGAACAGTAGGAGAACGAAGTGGTTTTGAAGGAAGATAATAAATTTGAGCATGTCGAATTTCAGATGTTTGCAGCATCTACATAGAGATGTCCCTCAGACTTGAGCTCAGGAAGGTGGTCTAACTAGAGATGGCATAAGCCTTGTGTAAGTAGTATGTTGATGTAGGGAATGTGAAGAATGAGAAACAGACCAAGAATGGGAGAGGGGGAGCAACCAAGGGAGGGGAGTTTCAAGGGAGGAGGCACATGCAGCAGCCAAGAGACCTTGTGGAATAGAGTGGGAAAGTGACTGTTTGATTTGGCAAGAGTTGAGGAATCTCAGGTCTTAGTAAACACCCCGCCAAGGGAGGGGGCAGGGTCAGTTGACTGGATAAGGATACTGGGATAGCGGGGTGAGAAGCCGTCAGGAAGGAAACAAGTTAGTGAGAAAAGACTTCTGGAACATGATAGAGGCCCCAGGTGATGTTAGAGAAGATCAATTTTAGTGACATCCGTCTGCCTAGTTGGGTGAGTTCTGCTTCTCTCTTCCCCCCTCCCTGCCACAAAACCAAACCAAACCAAAATAAACAAAAAAAACTCCAGGTGCTATGTTACATCCTGAGCCCCTAGTTCCAGGCATTGTGCTCATTCATGCCATTTACTTCTTGGGACACCATTAGAAAGAACACAGCTTCTAGTTCAAGTATATTCTTGTCAGTCTGTGAGCAAAGATCAAATGTGAAAGGCCATCATAATGTTAAAATTATGTTAGGTGTTACTAAAACTGAGAGTATTATGGCTCATTTGTCACCTGTGATTTATGTTGTCACAAAGATAATTGAATATATTTCACCATGATGATTAATGCAAAAGCTGGATTTTTAGGTCCTCCTTAGAATGGCTTTTTGATAGATATTACATTTAGACTTCTGCAAGTAAAGAGAAGAGAACTGATGTATTTGGGCACCTAGTATGCACTTTACATGACATCTTATTTAACAGAAAATACAATCATTTTTATCTGTTTCTAACCATAAATTTATAATGGGAATACATTTGCTTCAAAGCACACACACCACATTTGCTTTAAAGCGCAGTCACTGTCAGTAGACTCATTCGGGGAGCTGATTTGAGAATCAGGGTGGTGAATTTGCCTGGATGCATTCCAAATTCATACATGCTCAAAGCTGCCACCTTACCCAAGAGGTATTGTCCGTGCAGTATTCTATTAGCACGTAATGGAATTGTGTAGTATTTGTCCTGTTTAGCCCTTCCCATGGTGCCCTGGGAGTCTTCTAATACCTTCCACCAACACACACGTTTGAACATGAGTGGGCGGAGTTAGGACGTGGTCTGTAACCAGTCAGAAATTTACTTGGTTGCAGTCCCGTATTATCATCATCTTTAGACTGCCTGGGTTCCATGCATCTTTGCCCCCTGGTATTTCTGTAGTTAAATATCAAGACTGTGACTGAGGTTTTTCCTGCACAGTTGTTACTTTGAGACAGGAAGATGATCCTCCCTTGATTTTATGTAGCAACTTTGTTAAAGTAGTAGTTAAACAGTAGGCAGCTGTTGATATGTGAGAAATAGAATTGTGTCAGAATTTTTAATTTCCAGAAATACTACTAATATGACATGAAGAGAAAAGTATGTGATCATCTATTTTTACTTTTTAAAGTTAAGATATTATGTTAATTGAAAATCATGGGAAATCCTGAAATTTTAACAAGGATATAATTATATCCAACCTTCATTTAAATTTTAAAGATTTCATAATTGTGGGAAAAGCTAAGCGAGTAACTGGAAATTGCAGTGTTAGTGTCCTGTCTGAGTCCCGAAAGACAGGTCTATTTTAAGGAGGTTTTTTCCCCCCTCATGTGTCCATTTATGGATATTAGTATTACAGAAATCAGAGGGGGGAGGGGAGCTGGTTTCTCCACAGAACTCTTCATTATTTATTTATTTCATTTGAAATATGTGTGCGTTGGAATCAAATCCACTTAAGTCCATTGGGTCATGTCTCTGGTATTTCAGTTGAGTGTAGTTATAAAAGAGAGTTAATGGCAGCATTCCTGCTCTGAAGGTCCTTGGTCCTACAGTTGGCTCACCGCCCACCCTCAGGGAAGATCCCTTGTCATAAATGGTTTGGATTCTGAGAAACTGCCATTTGGGGCAGCTAATTTGGACAAAGTCATCAGAATCAGTATTTATAAGTTAATTTCTAGCAATCCCAAATATGGCCAGTTTTTGCTGTTGTTCATTTATTCTCACTCCTGTTTACTCTTCCTTACCTTTCATATCTTTTTGCCCCCTCCTCTGATGTGCATAAACATTGCCCCGCTGTGAGGTCAGTGTGTCATTGTAGGGTCTGTTCTCTCTGTCAGTTGTTCTGTGTCTTTCCCATGTGTGGTTTCTTCCTGTTAGAGAGGCGATCTCTTATGCCCACCTTATTTGGAGCACTGAGGGACACACATTGATACAAGTATGTATTCCCATAGCAACAAGAGATTGGCAGGAGGAAATCTGAAAAAGTGTTAGTCTCCGCTAAAATATGAGGAATTGGGCTACTTTGGAAGAGTTTGGAGACTAGGAGCTCTTGAAATTAGATTAAAAGCAGCTTTAGCAAGCATCATGGCGGGGCGGGGGGAAGGCCCAGGATGGGGCGGTGGGAGCTGGTTGGATTTGACTAGTCCTGACTTGGGACCAAACTGGGAAGGGGCAGTATTGTCACCGTCTCTGTGCACATTCATTGTTTTTCTCAAAATATAACATTGAATCAGACTTTCCAGGGCTGTAATTATTTATACACACAGTTATAGGAAGTTCTTAGGTGTAGCCAAGTTAGAGAACCATAGAGAATCAGTGATACAGTGAAAATGATATACCACCAAAAATACTTAATAGTAACCACTAGAAAACAATTATCTGCTTTCATTGATGGACAGATGAATGCTTGGAGCAGGGATTGCCAATCTCAAAGTATCAAAATCCTTGTGTTGGCAATAAAATAAATCTTAATTAAAAAAATAATCTAAGTTAGCAATATAGTGAAAGACTAATACACCAAAACTGAGTGAGGCAAATGCTACACTAAAAAGGTGGTTCAGTCTTGGGAAATTTATTAGTAATTTTCATTGTATCACTGTCAACCATATCACACCCAGTGCCCCTCATTTTTATTTTTTAGCAAATGTTTTGTACTTTTCTTTGGTAACCGAAAACTGAAATGCATAAATAATGTAATTTTTCTAAATACTGAGTTTAAAATAACATTTATAATATCCCAACATTTATATTTTTATATAGATATTTGTGTTTTGGTGTGGGTATGTTCTGCCTTCAGTGTTTCCTCTGTTGTAGGACTTTTAGGAAATTGAAAAGTAGATATTCAGAGTATATTTTAAAAGGGCTACCACATCAGTTTGGAAAAAAAGAATTATTTGCAAATAATTGTAGAATAATTTGTTGCGGGGCGCCTGGGTGGCTCAGTGGGTTAAGCCGCTGCCTTCGGCTCGGGTCATGATCTCAGGGTCCTGGGATCGAGCCCCATATCGGGCTCTCTGCTCAGCAGAAAGCCTGCTTCCCTCTCTCTCTCTCTCTGCCTGCCTCTCTGTCTACTTGTGATCTCTCTCTGTCAAATAAATAAATAAAATCTTTAAAAAAAATTTTAAAAAAGGAATAATTTGTTGCCCAGTATTTGTGTAAAACATGTGGCCATTCGTCACACGTATACACTAAAAGAAATAGCAGATGGATAAAAATTAGATACAAATAAAATTTTTTGAAACGTTTAAAGAAAAAAAATAGATTGCTGAAATGGGGGAATTTCAAATCTTAAAAAGGAATGGAGGAAATAAATCCCAAAGGAGAAGGCTAGTGCATGTCATTGAAACAGAAAACTCAGACACACCAGATAAATTACCAAAAGCAGATCTCCCACTCATAAAACGTTAGGAGCCATTGATTGAGGAAAGTTACTTCGATCGAGACAATCACATGTGTATGAAAAATGTTGCAAGCATTCCATTTTTACATGACAGAGCAAACGTAGAAAATTTATCCCGCTGTCGTGGGTCACCCAGATGTCAGTATCCTTTACTCGTGGCAGAGCAATGTTTGAGACCTGTGCGACCTTCAGGAGATCCTCTTCTTCTTGATCATTCATTGAGTCGTCAAGGAAAATAGTCCTTTTTGAGGGAATCCCTCAAATTAGCTTAAATGATCAATAAACTAATTGAGCCCTGTTTGGCGCACTGCCTACCATTTTCTTTTTCTTTCTTGTATGAATTGTGAGAGCTATTCTAATGCACATACATACTCTCTTACCATTTTGATGCTTTCCTGCGCCTGAGGTTACAAATAGAGAGTGAGGGTGGTAAATAGTGGAATTACAGCAAAGACACATTGCTCAAATCATTGACGTAGTGCTGCCAGCCTTTTCCTATTAGGAAAAACATAGCATTCTTTCCTCATTGTTAACTGCTCACTTTCTCAACATCCTTGTATCAGTTTCTGAGTTTCTCGGATCTTTGATTTTCGTATTGCCTCCTGCCTGCTTTTTTTGGCCAGCTCACTACCGATCAACACCTCTCTCCTGGAGTCAGGAAGAGAAGTGAAAGGCTCCAGAACCGACCTGGTCCTATTGGCTCGTTGTTACCAGCTCTAATGAAAAGTTCCACAAGAAGGATGGAAATCGTGGTGGTAAATGAAGTTTGGGGGGTGGGCTGTGCAGCTTTAGTCTCCATAATATTCCTGTGTTCCACAATTGAGCTTGACCATATCACTATTGAGAAACTAGATACATGAGAGAGTGCACCAGGTTAGGAACTAAGACACTTGCTTTGCGTCCTAACTAGGTCACTGAACTAGCCACGTCTTTCTCTACTCCTTACTTGACCCGTGCGTCCTGGCTGGGTTGGGTCATCTCCCACGTAGCTTAGTGTTCTGTGGTTCCCCCCGAAGGTCATGAAACGAGTGCGCACCGAGCAGATTCAGATGGCAGTGTCCTGCTACCTCAAACGCCGGCAGTACGTGGACTCCGACGGTCCCCTGAAGCAAGGACTGCGGCTGTCACAGACTGCTGAGGAGATGGCAGCCAACCTCACAGGTAACATGGGGGGTCTTCTGGGGGGACAGGCTGGAGCAGAACTCAGGCAGAGGTCCGTGGGAAGTTACTTGCCCTCCTCTTCTGGAGAGACCTGCACCACATGGTGGTGCCGGCCCTCAGAGATGCTATCTTTCCTTCAAAGCCACTTCTGGAAGACTCCTGTCGTAACCTATCCTGCCTTGGAATTCTCTGCTTTTCTCTGTATCTGATGTTATGCGCAGCTTTTCCCCTCTGTGAGCTAGTATGCTACAAGAGCCGGAGGGCCAGGGTTTCCATCATGTCCCTCCCTGTAGCCTGGAGCCTTGCCCACAGAAGTCAGGTTTGTTGGGTGAACAGTACTTTGGGATCAGTGGTCAGAAAGATTGGCATCCTAGATATGTTCCTGAGGTTTTTAAGATTTGTTTTTGGCCTTTGTTTTGAAATCAGATTCTTTTTTAGAAAAATGCATCTTAAATCTATTTAGAACAGCAAATAGTTTTTACTTAGCTATGTTGTGAGTTCAGTTTTTACATGATAAAATTTTCTTCTGTTGGATCTGGGTACTGGAGACTTTGCCAAAAAACAGATGGCCGCAGTGCTTTTCAGGTGACTGGGAGCTGCTTTAATGGCTGTATGTGAAGTTCAACATCACAGCGCTTTCTCCAGCTCGGCCCTGGTTCCTCTTACCTGCTCTGACTGGACTCCTCTCATTCCATACTTCCTTCTGCTCTTCTAAGTATCCATCACCACCCGCTTCATCCCGTGATGGTTCCTGCCCCCCATACTGGTAGCAGCAGCTCCCTCTGCTCCCCCTTATTGTCTTCAGAGTCATGAACCCAGACCCTTCACACTCTAAGGGTGTAATGCCATTGCCATTGCCATAGGAAAAAAATGATGGGACAGTAAAAACTGAGGATGTCCTCAAAGGTGCTTTCTGACTCCCCCTGCAACAGTAGAAGTAGCCCAGTCAGGCATCTGCCTTCTTACTCCTTTTTTTGGTGGTGGTGGGGGATTTTTTATTGATTTATTTGAAAGAGAGACACACACAGAGAGAGGGAACACAAGCAGGGGGAGTAGGAGAGGGAGAAACAGGCCTTCTGCCCAGCCAGGAGCCGGATGTGGGCCTCGATCCCAGGACCTTGGGATCATCACCTGAGCTGAAGGCAGATGCACATCTTCCTGCTTCAGGGTGTTGCTCTGAGTTCTCACAGGGCACATTGACTTCTCAGCCGCATCCCCCGTTTCTGTACATGTGATGTTGTGGCTACCTCAGTCCTGCAGCATTAATTTCATTCCTACATCCGTATTCTGTCTTCTGAAATGTGTTAATGTTTCATCCAGATTATTAAAGATGGCTTCCTTGGTCCCCAGCCACTTTTCCCCAATGTCCCCTTACCCCCACAGAAAGGGTAAGGGAATGTTGTTGTTGTTTTTTTTTTTAGAAAGCATAAACTCAAAGAATGGACATGAAACACATGTTTACGTACTGTATATCTGAATATTGAGACCCTGCCCTCTTCCCCATGTCCCGCTCCCTTAAACACTAGTAGCTAGTCACAAATCCATCAGGAAGGTAATTATAGGTTCTTCCCTGGTGACTCTGACCTGCCCAAGAGAGAAGACCTCTAAAGACATTGACATTGGGAAATGGCCCATGCAGGTCATGCAGGGTGATAAACACACAGAGTTTCCATCAGCTCTGTAGTACCTCACCTTCAGCCACTTAAGAACCCAACATACTCACTGTGAGGAGGAGACGTGGCCGAATCAGCGAGAAGCAACTTGAGTGAAGCAAGGAGCCAAGAGAAGAAGACTTCAAAAATACCATCATTGATAGCCTTGAGCCAAGAAGAAAATGCTGTTTTTAAAGAAACAAAGAACATTGGGAGAAGAGCAAGAAATGTGGTAAATTTAAGTAAATGGTAGTATGGTAGTAAA
This sequence comes from Neogale vison, assembly GCF_020171115.1. Classification (NCBI taxonomy): domain Eukaryota; kingdom Metazoa; phylum Chordata; class Mammalia; order Carnivora; family Mustelidae; genus Neogale; species Neogale vison. Next base: position 148,773,539 of record NC_058092.1, on the reverse strand, counting down.
GATGAGAAATCAGTAGAAAGGTTGAAAGTTGAGGAAGCAGATCAGTTCGGGGATCTAATCTTGCCATAGTAGGGGTCCCAGGACATGTGGCTGATTCGGTAGAGCGTGTGACTCTTGATCTCTGGTTGTGAGTTTGAGCCCCACATTAGGCCTAGAGCTTTCTTTTTTTTTTTTTTTTTTTTTAATTTTATTTATTTATTTGACAGGCAGAAATCACAAGTAGGCAGAGGAGCAGGCAGAGAGAGAGGGGGAAGCAGGCTCCCTGCTGAATAGAGAGCCCGATGCGGGGCTCTATCCTAGGACCCTGGGATCATGACCTGAGCCAAAAGCAGAGGCTTTAACCCACTGAGCCACCCAGGTGCCCCAGGCCTAGAGTTTTCTTGAAGAAGGAGGATGAGGAGGAGGAGAAATAGTAAGGGTCCCTGAGAGAAAAAACAGCGAACCAACAAATGTCTCAGAACCAAGAGACATGAATTTTTGTTGAAAGGGCCTCCCTGAGTGTCCATGGTTTGAAAATAGACCCACAACGATTCACGTTATTGCAGGATGTCAAAACAGGGGGTCAGATGCTTTCTAGTATGTCCCTCGGGAACTTACGTACATGTCCTCTCTCATTCAACTTAATCCTGTACTTAATGCCTTTTCATTCCTCCACTGTCATTTCATCTTGGGTATCAGGAAGGAGAGGGCATACGTATCATCGCTTGGCCGTATTTAACTAGAAGCCCCACCATATTTTGGAAGTCTACTGAAATGTCCATTGCTACTGACGCATATGCTTAACACCATCTTCCATCCATCTTGCCATATCCTGGGTTAATAATTGCGTTTCCCATCCCCACCTTATGTATCTTTTCCTCCTCAGTCCAATCAGAATCCGGTTGTGCCAACATAGTGTCTGCAGCCCCTTGCCAGGCAGAGCCCCAGCAGTATGAAGTACAGTTTGGACGACTACGGAATTTTCTCACTGGTAAGTGTTCAGCACTAAGAACTTCCTCTTATCGAGAAGGAATCATGCAATTTTCTTAGAACCTACTAGATTCCAGGTCAGGTGTGCTGAGTGCAGATTCAAAGGTAGTTGAGCACAGTCCTTCCATTCAATCTTACTATCCCTTGGAACTCCTAGGAGAGTTAAGTCACGAGTTAAAGTTGGCGAGGGCTAGGGCTCCCGGTGTTTTGTTCGCAGAATGCCCACAGCTTGCACTGAAGTAGTGAAAGTTAAATCAGCCATGTAGAGAAACATCCTTAAATGCAGAGAATTTGAAATGTACATTGAAATCACTATTAATAATATAGTACATCTCAAAATGACCTTTTCCTCTTATTTCCCAAAATGTGAGACTTAGTCCTCATGAATCAGCAAGACAGTAAAAATTAGAAGTAGTTTAGTCCAGTTTGTGGCTGGTGTAATGACCACTAAAACACAAAATCAGTAGATAGGGGTTCTAGTCAGTCCTCTATCTCACTGTATGACTTTTTAAATGAATCGCTTTAAAAAACCTAGTTGTTTAGCATCTCTGGGACCCTGGTTTCTTCCCTGGTGAAATAAGGTGATTCAAAGGTATAAGCAAGTGATTTCATCCAGGCCTGGGATACAGATTATAATTTTAATGTTGGAAAGATTATTGCAGTGAGGGAGATCATGTTGATTCAGATTATTAATCAAAGTCCTTTGTTGAGTGCTTTCTTCATACAAAACACCTTGAAGTGTAAGAAATACAAAACTTTCTGTGCCCTCAAAGGGTTGAGGGTAATTAGCAGGTATTGGTTAGTGGTAAATTGTAGTTAAAACACTTTGAGGTTATTTCATTTTTCTTTTTTTATTTGAAAAAGATCCTCAGGGTAATAAGTTTTAGTGGTAAAGATGTATGTGAGAGACACACACACACACACACACACACAAATGCATATAAGGCAATCAGTGTATAAACCACAATAATATACTCAATCTTACATCACTTAAGGTTGTCCTGATTTTATGTGACCCTCATAATGATCTGAATTTTTAAAAGGAAAAATTCCGCATTTTTTGTATTCTAGGGAAAATGGCCAAAATGTTAAGAAGTAAAAAATAACGGTTACAAAATAAAACCATAGAGAGGGTTATCTTACGCGCCTCAGAGTTACTGAAGTGATGGAATTCATATGAATCATCTGTTAAATTGTTATAAAAATGAAAAAATCATGAAGCTTAAAGGTTTAGCAAAAAAGAGTCTATTATATTTAAACTGAAAAGAAGGAAGTTCTATTAAGATCCTCATATCATATGAGTGTTAAATATCTCAGAACAGTGATCAACTGCTTTCCATCTCCAGTAGTGATAAAAAAAGAAAAATTGAGTTTATGGAAAATCTTTCATTTAGAGGTAAGCAAGAAGTTGAATATAACACATTATGTAATCACTGGCATTGGTGTTTGAGGCTTTAGGCAGTTTTCTTTTTATTTTAAAATTTTTATCTTTAGATCTTTAGAAATCTTTAGGAAGGCATTTTACTCTGTTTTTAAAATATAACTATGTTCATTTCCCCATGATCAATTCTTCTCTGCATGCTAGAGTTGAGGAAGCCAGTTTAAGAAGGAATGCCTTAGGTTCTCTCACCCTTTCTCTTTCGTTCATTCCGCCGGTGTTTATGTCAGGCTCTGTTTGCTGGGCTAGATGTTGCAGTAGAGCATATTGGTGCGGCGCCTGCTGCCTAATGTGGGAAATGGACAGAAGCGTAAAGCTCCAGTGTATCATAGTAGGGATGCCCTCCACGCACTCATGCATGAGTTGGCTCTTGTCATAGGCATGACTGACTTTCATTATGAATGACACCCGTGACTGTAGTGACATACCATTTTTTGTTTATATTTTTTTTATTTTTTTTTAAAGATTTTATTTATTTATTTGACAGAGAGAGATCACAAGGACGCAGAGAGGCAGGCAGAGAAAGGGGTGGAAGCAGGCTCCCTGCTGAGCAAAGAGCCCTATGCGGGGCTCGATCTCAGGACCCTAAGATCATGACCTGAGCGGAAGGCAGAGGCTTATTAACCCACTGAGCCACTCAGGTGCCCCTTATATTTTTTAATCAGTGAAGCATAGTTGTTATAAAATAGACTCGTTGGAATAATGTATTACAGAACTGTGATTACTTTTCACAATGAAGAATTAATATATTTAATTGATCACTAATGTGATTTATCCTGGTGCAGAGTTTTCTGCTTAAATTTATTTCTTAAGGGGGCACCTGGATGGCTCAGTGAGTTAAGCATATGCCTTCAGCTCAGGTCATGATCTCAGGTCCTGGGATCCAGCCCTGTGTTGGGCTTCCTGCTCCACAGGGAGTCTGCTTCTCCCTTTCTCTCTACCCCTGTCCCTGCTCATGCTCTCTCTCTAACTCACGCTATCTCTAAAATAAATTTTTAAAAAATCTTTTAAAAAATTTTTATTTCTTTGGGTTCTTGCCATTTTTCTTGAATATTTAGTAAAACTCTTACTGTAGAATAGCTGTTGACTCCTTGTGTCTGATGATGCCGTTTTTTTCCTAATATGTGGTACTTTTTTTAGTCTTCACTCATAATTTCCTCCCCTCAGAACTTCAAATTTAAATGAATGGTAATCTATTAACCTTCTCCTTTGTCTTGTTTCAAACTGAGGAATTTGTCTGCTATAATTCTTTAATCCACTGGACCCAGATTATTTAGAGGGGGTAAATAAATATTTTGTGGGGTTTTTTATTTGGGTTTTTTTTTTAATTTATTTATTAATTTATTTTTTATCAAGGTTTATTGAGTAATAGCAAAGTGATAGCCCAAAGCTCCCGAGGAGGGAGGGGACCCAAAAAGGTTGCCCTGTTTTTGTGTTTTTACAGACTGCTTTTCCTGGATTATTTTTCCCTATCCTCAGGCCTCTGAAGAGCAGTCAGCCAAGTCAAATGAGCAAGAATTTCCTGAGCACCAAGATAAAGTGTAAGATATAGTCATTAATCTAAATAGGGAGCAATCTAAGAAGGCTAGAAGTAAAAGTTTTTAAATAAAGTTCAAATACGGTGGAAGAGTTTTCACGGGCCAGGATGAGATCAGTGCTGAAGTTTGTACGAGAGGAACTGTGGAATGAAAGGAGAACATGGTTTGGATGGAGTATCAGAGAAGGCCCTACTGAGTTTCAGGAGGAGGTGGAATTTACGTCAGTGTTTGGGTTGGATTTCAATAAACTGGGGAAGAGAAGTAGGAAGATTCGGGGTGTGTGGAAGGACATGAGCAAAAAGGCAGAGATTCTTTGTGCAGGAGCAGCGAAGGAAACACCTTGTTGAGAATGGGGTTTTCAGATCGGAGATAGAGCAGCCGCACCGGAGCCAGGTTGAGGAGCAACCTGACCATCAGGCCTAGGAGACAAGTCTGAAAGTAGTGGGATGACCAGGAGGTCGGCCCAAAGTCCACTGCAGTACTGGAAAAGCAAGCTGAAAAGGACCACAGCTCAGCAGTGCTGTGCCTGTGGAAAGCCAGGTCTTGAATGCGTACTTAAAATTCCCAAGGTAGACTCTCCACGGCTCAGGATTACAGGGGGAAGAGTTGAGGATAACTCGTGCTCTGTGACAAATGGGGACTTAAGCTACATTGAGCAGAAATAAATCAGGTTGTTTTTTACATCATTATGATGGCGGTCTCCTACTGTATCACTTGTAGTAGGAAATTGGAGGCTAGTATTTAAGAGAAAGTTACAGACTCGTGATGAAGAACTCAGTATCAGCTTCATGGAGGCACAAATGCCAGTTTTAGGAGATAATTATCTCAAAGGAAGATACGAGGAAAATAGGAGCATCTCGGGCTGTAGTACCTTAAGTTTGTCTTTCCTCTGTAAGTTATCTGTGGGTGAGAGATTCTGTGAGCTCACCTGTTGCCCTGGGCCCTTTTCTTCAGGAGGCATAGTAGGAAGAGCATAGACGTTGGAATCAAGCTGGGTGTGAGTCTGTGACCCTTAGACACTACAATAGTTGTCAGGTGTCTGGATCACAGGAAGCACACGCTCAGTGTTCGTCCTTGAAACGAAGTGAGTATTTGAGGGATGAGAGAAGGAAGAGGGGCCCGAAAGGGAAGGGAGGTAGAGTCGAGCTGGGTAGTGTGACGTTTCAGAACAAAAGACAGGGGTGTGGGGTTAGTGGGGTCCACCCTACAGAGACAGACAGGAGAACAAGGACTGACAAGCTTGGTTTCCATTTAACGTGGTGTCCTTTTCACTACTAATTTCTTCAAACTCTGTGAAAAACTTCCTCTTATACCACCAGCAGAGTGTGGCACTAAGTAGGAGTTTGTTACATAGCCGGTGGCTAGATGAATAGAAGGAAGGAAAAGCGCATTTTTCATAGGACATTTTCTTTTGAAATTAGAAAAAAATGTATTTCAAGCAAATACACTTTCAGTAAAATATAAAACATGTTACGATTTCAAGGAAACGAGATTAAAAATGGGAATTAAGTCTTATGTGAGTCTTTGTTCCACATAATGAATATGTTGATCAAAATTTTACTTTATACCTGATATGCTGTTCTCTTCAGACGAGAGAGAACAATTAAACAATTTTGAAACTGAGCTGAAACAACAGTAAATTACGGTAAAAGAAGCCTAAAACTAAGATTTTAAGGAATTGCAAACAATCCTTCATTGTGTAATTGGTAAGGGTTGAGTTTGGGGGTTTTGGGGTTTTTTTCATTAGTATTTTGGGGAAAAATTTTTTCCAAAGGTCTTCCAAAGAATTATAGCATTTAAGGAAACACCAAAATCTGAATTAGTCAGGATCCGCCGTAGAAACAGAACCAATAAGATGTATAAACAGAAAGATTTATTTTAAGGAATTGGCTCAGGTACTTATGGAAACTAGCAAGTCCAAAATCTGCAAGACAGGAAGGCAGGCTGGAGACCCAGGGAAGAGCTGCAACTCAAACCCGAAGTCAATCTGCTGGCCGAATTCCCTCTTCTGGGTATGTCGGCCTTTGTTCTCAGAAGGCCTTCAGCTCAGAAGGCTCACCCACATTATGGAGGGTAATCTGCTTTCCTCAAAGTCTGCTGATTTATGTTAATCTCACCTAAAAATTACCTTCACAGAAGCATTTAGATGTTGTTTTAACCAAGTATCTGGGTACTGTGGCCCATCCAAGATGACACAGAATTAACCACCCCCAAGTCTACCCCCAGTTCAATTTGGTACCCATCTCTATCCCCTTAAACCATACTTAATCTCCAGATAACAATTAACAAGGTCTTTAATCCACCTAACATGGTATAGCTCTCCTGGATACAACCAAAAATGAGTGAATCCCTTCCCCAGAAGAGAAAGCAAAGTCCTTAGGTGATTTACTCTTCTCCTTGATATCCTGTAACTCAAATACTATGGTGTAATATTAACAGAACTTAAGTACTCTGAAACAAAGTAAGGGTAACTTATGTACCTGATAAGGAAACAAAGAAGGAAGGAAACAAAGATATGTGTAAATATATACACGCACGTATTCATAATAAAATAGGGAGGGTAACTTAAATAATTAATATTAGTTTCTGTAACTGGTCACATACTTCATAGCTGGTATTTAACTACTTTCTTCCACTACCCATTCTGCATTTTCTTTGCCTTCAGCAAACACCTCAGCTGGTCCTGGTTCTTTACTGGATAGGATGATCCAAACCTCATTTCTTTCTTTCTTTCTTTTCCTTTTTTTTCTAAATCTCATTTCTGAAGAGTCTTAGACCATTACTGGTCCTACCTGGATTTGATTTTTATAGCTTTCCATTAACCTTAACCACAGGGCAGAATGATACAAAGAGATGCCCTGGGGGATCTCCTTTAGTGCAGACATACTCTGCCTTACCTCAGCTGTGGACTAGCAGTCCAGTGTCCCCTTGGTAGTCAGGATCAGTCACCCCAGCCAGCATCATAACTCCCTTCTTGGCCTGTTAAAGACATGAGGAGCCTAAAGTGGCCAGGTAACAGTCTTAAGTTTATTGGAATCATCATTGTAATTTAAGTTCATTTGCTAAATATGTCTTTGAGTAGGGACACATTTATTCTAAAATACATATATTATGCACTTAATTCACCTGCGATAAAGTGAAGTAGGGTATTAGGCAAAGGGAGCGTGCTGGGGTCATTCATCATCAAATTGGGGAGGCAAGGTTCCTTGATGTAATGTTCCTGATTTTGAGCCATAGATGGATTCTTTTTCATGAAGGAAAAAAAAAATGCTAGCAGAAGTACTAAGTGCTAATTAAAGCATTTTGATATTAATTTACTTAAATATGCACAAACGTTACGCAAGATATAAAATGTTTATGGTTACTGTATTTCTGTATGAAACTGAAACTCACTTATAAGTAAAGTACAAGGAAAACCACAAAAGCAATAAAGTTCAAATTAACAGCAAGTGAATATAACGGATAGATTTTGCCAGAACTCGCCTGCTGCTCCTCAGGGGCATGCGGGCAGTCCCCATGGCTGTGACACAGCCTAGTCTGGCTTCAGCTTCCCAAGGCGCTTGCACCCTGCGTCAGTCCTGCTGCCCCTGCTGGCCTCAGGTGGAGTGGCTGCAGGACCTCTGCGCCATCACAGCTTTCCCCGCCCTCACATACTAGGGCATCACATACACCTCTGTGCTTTTCTCATTCGCCTGTGGCAGCTAAAGCTGGACACTTGGGAACATCCTCAGTCACGTAGTCGCATGGTGTTCAAGTCTCAAATCAGTAAATGGCTTAGCATTAATGACATGAAGATGTCTCATTTGTAATTATCACTGCAGAAGAGTAGTTTTACTTTTTAGCCAACCTAATCAAAATGACTGCACTGGCAGAGATGGGACAGTTTTGGGTGAGTGTTGTCATCTTAGTGTTAGGACGTGCCGGCCCGGGTAGCCAGGCATGCCCATGAACTCACTAAAATAAGTATTCTGATAATCCTGTCAGATGATGGAGGCCAAAAGTAGTCACAAAACAAAGTAGAGCACTAAAATCGTATGTCAGTCCTTGCTTCATGGCCAGCCGGATAATTATGAATATGCCTTTGTTCATTGTTTTTAGAAATTATCCAACCAAAACGTTTCTGTGAAGAACTCACAGTCTCCCAAGAATATAACTACGGACCCTCAGAGGTCTGTGCCTCCCAATCTGAGAAACACTAATGTGTTGGGGAGAAACCGTGAACCTTGAAGACCTGGGGACAAGCCGTGAAGTGTCAGGAGAACTTAGGCGAGTCACCTGCCCTCTCTGGGCATCAAATTCCCAATTTGTGGCCGACTTCTGGGCCAGGTTTGCTGGACTTCAGAGTCCCTGCTCTTCCTTCTTCGGTCAAAAGGCTTGGACTTTGAGTTTCCATAATTTTATGTTGGGCTTCTCTTTCAATCAGCAGTACTGACCAGAATGTGTTGTGTGATGGTGGGCTCCCCAGGAGGGCCACATTATTCTTTGAAATTATACCGATGATAAAGCCCTCACTTTTTTCCATTATAGATTCTGATTCCCAGCATAGCCACGAAGTGATGCCTCTCCTCTATCCTCTCTTTGTCTACCTCCATCTCAACCTGGTCCAGAATAGTCCGAAGAGCACAGTGGAAAGTTTTTACAGCCGCTTCCATGGAATGTTTCTGCAGAACGCTAGCCAGAAGGATGTCATTGAGCAGCTACAGACCACTCAAACCATCCAGGACATCCTGTCTAACTTCAAGCTTCGAGCATTCCTAGATAACAAGTACGTGGTCCGTCTCCAGGAAGACAGCTACGACTACCTTATCCGCTACCTCCAAAGTGACAACAACACCGCCCTGTGCAAAGTCCTCACCTTACATATCCATCTTGACGTGCAGCCCGCCAAGAGAACAGATTACCAGCTCTACACCAGCGGCAGCTCCTCTCGGAGTGAGGGCAGCGGCCTCGAGCCCACCGACATGCCTGCCCCTATTCTGCAGAACGAGGCTGCCCTGGAGGTCTTACAGGAGAGCATTAAGCGTGTCAAGGATGGCCCTCCCTCCCTCACCACCATCTGTTTCTATGCCTTCTATAACACAGAGCAGCTGTTGAACACTGCAGAAATCTCCCCAGATAGCAAGCTGCTTGCTGCGGGGTTTGACAACTCCTGTATAAAACTGTGGAGTTTACGATCCAAGAAGTTAAAATCAGAACCCCATCCAGTAGACGTGTCCCGCATCCACTTGGCTTGTGACATTCTGGAGGAGGAGGTATGAATATCATTTTTCTTCCCTACACCTGCCTTATTAATTTGCTTAGAATTCTTACCAAACATGACAGCTCTTGTGGAGAATGGACTTCATTATTTCCTCCATCGTATAGCTAAGGCCAGACTAATTCCCGTGTAACCTGTAACCGCTGAATTCCTCCTCATGCCTAACCTTGGAAGAGATGAAAACTATGTTTAACAACATTAACGGAACATTATTAATGATTGGTCAATATTTAGTACTGTCTCAATATGGATAACACTGCTGAGCCTAATTAAAGACCTTTAGCTAATATTAAGATTTACCCTAAGTGTGTGTGTGTGTGTGTGTGTGTGTGTGTGTGTACATTTAAGCGAATATAAACAATTAGAAGTAGCATCACTGGGTCAGAGGATCTGCATTTTAAATTGTGATGAATATTGTCACTTGCCAGTCTCATCAGCAGTAACGAGAACACCGGTTGCTCTTCCCCTCACCAGCATGGGGTGTTACGGCCTGAGGCCAGGGCACGTCCTCTGGCTTCATGTGCTCCAGGATGTTCCCCAGCCCCATTTTGAAAGGTGCACAGGAAGTGTAGTTGCTATTTTATCCATCAGTCAGTGTAATGATTTGGGGTGGTTACTGAAAAGGGCAGGCCGAGTGGCCTGTGTTTCAGGTCACGAAGTTGCACAAGGAGAGAGAAAATTGAACTTCACAGAGTTAACTTCCCCTGCGAGTGGCCCCACGAAAGCTGAGAGCAAGAATATTTTTGTCATCTCACCACTGAAATTCAGGTAGCTCTGCCTCAGGTTACTTTCAATGGAAAATTGTTTGCATGGGGTAGAGAAATTAAGGAGTCAAAACAAAACAAAACAAACAAACAACATTCAAGTTAATTTACACAGGTGACAAGGATACCAAGAATATTAGATGCACAAAATAAGCCCTTTTTTCCGATTCTTGTTTTCTTAGTCACCTTCCAGTTAGCATGGTCCTTGAATTTTGTTTCTTGCGACTCCGACAATATAATTAGAGGAGTTTGTTGTGATGAGTAAAAGGCCTACATTCCAATGTACGCACTTTGATTTCTAGGATTTTTTAGTACCCTCCAAAATTTTTTTATTGCACATGTATTTGAGTTCTAAAATTTGTTTTCCTAGGAGACAATTCTAGCCCGTTGAGTGTTCTTCACATACGACTGAAGGACACTGCCATCATTCATTTACAACTTTCTGTAAATACAAGGAAAAATATTTTTCCACTGACTTTATTCCACTGACATTGTGTTTGGAGATTATTCTCAGCATTACAAATTAATATAAAGGAAGATAGCAAAGACAGAAAGGTAGATACAAATAGGGAAAGAACATTAGACTAAAAAAAAAAAAAAATGTTTAAGACTCTATCTACCCTGGCTACCACTGAAAATTAGCTCTGTGACTTATTCTGTGACGATTTCCAGACTTTGGAAGGTATGCATTTGAAGACCCAGAAGTAAAGAATAACATGATGGATGCCAGGAAGTGAGAGAAATTCAAGCAGGCTCGAGTTGGGAGGGCTTACATAGGGAGCAGCTCGGCACAGGCTGTACTCGGGATTATGGTGGCCTCAGCTAGGGGAGTGGCTGCAGGAAGAGAGCACCCAGACCAAGGAGACAAGAGCTCTTGTGGGAGGTGCTGTTCCACTCTAAAAGAAGATACTTTGTTTAAGTATCTTCCTGATGTAGTCCCAGTTGTCCACATTGAAAGTGCTGTAGATTCTGCTACAGTATAAAGGAACTGCTTTCCTTGTGAAGAAACTTTTGTTTCATTTTATAACTAAAGTTGCGATCTTCTTCTCATGTTGTCTAGGAGTTTGCTGTTTGGGATTTCTACATCCCCCACCCATTTTGTCATAGCAGTTTACAAAAGTTTTTGTTGTTGATGGAGTTCGGGGGGATGGTTTTTGGTTTTGGGGGGTGTTCTTTGGGTTTTTTGATTTGGGGTTTTTTGAGTGGGGGGTATGGGGGTGTGGTGGTTGTTCCTGATAAGGAACATTTTGGGGAAAAGCAAGGTACAAATCAGTTCTGGTAGTTAGTTTTTAATATTTCTTCAATGAGAACATGGACTTTTTGTTTTCCTGATAGGATTCACAATTAAAATAGAAACTCTTAGTGCAAAGGTCACAAATTCACATACCTGTAGAATTCAAGCAGGTAACTGTAAACATTTAAAGCTCCCTGGATCAAAGAGATGGTAGGAAATATGAAACCGCATGAAAACCCAACTAAAAAGCCAGTTTGCAACTTCTACCTTAATCTTCCTGAAGGAATAGTGGCCACATAAATTAGTGGATAAAATGTTTTACTAGTGAGTATTTAAAATACTGACCAGACCCACGGATTCCATTTCTAGGTATATACCCAAAGGAATTGAAAAAATAAGTCCCCACAAAAACTTGTACATGAATGTTCATAACATCATTATTCATAATTGCCAAAAAGTGGGAGCAGCCCAAGTGTCAGCCAGTTGATTAAGAGATAAACAAAATAGGATATATCCGTGCAATAGAATATTGTTCTGCCGTAGAAAGGAGTGCATCTACATGAAACATGCTCTGTTGTGGATGAGCCTTGTAAACATTGTGCTAACTAAGTAAAAGAAGCCAGCCACAAAGGCCCTCATGCTATATGGTTCCATTTCTAGGAAATATCCAGAATAGGCATATCCATAGAAACAGCAGAATGATGGTGGCCAGGCGCTGGGGACAGGGAAAGAGGCAGTGACTAATGGGTAAAAGGTTCTTTTTTGAGTTGATGAAAATGTTTGTAGTAGGGAATGGTGATAGTTGCATAATTCTGTGAGTATACTAAAAGGCATTGAATTATACTTCCTAAAAGAGTGAATTTTATTGTACATGAATTATATCTCCGTTTTAGAAAGTAAAAAACAGTAATCAAAAGCTTCTATGAGGGCATAAAATTTTCTCTCTTTATTAAGCCAAATAAAACTGGATCTACAGCACTGCCCTGTAGCTTCTGATATCTGCAACTTAAAAATATTTCTAGATTAACCTTTGAAATGCTATTAATTGGCATAGCAGTGCCCCACCTCCTGCTAGGACCAGTAGCCCCCATCCTGTCTGAGACCCTCCGTCCTCTGTTCCACACTAAATGGAGTTGGAAATGAAGTCCAACTTTTACCCTCGTTGATTGGTAACTATGTATTTTTAATATGTGAGCAACATGGCAAAACCACAGGTACCAAATCAAGGATTTGCTCTTCGTTTCAGGTATGTGTTCATGATCACCCTCATCACTGCCTTCCTCCCGCCCTCCTAGGCCAGCACTACAGCACCAGTATTGGGCCCATGCGCTGGCTAGTGAGCCTTCCCCCAATCCAGCAGTCTTTAAGTTTCAAAAGTAAAGAAGTCAGTGTTGTATAATACTCAGTTCTGTGATTTGTATATAAAACGGTCCTGTAGGTCTGTGCTGGCCTAGAGGAATATAATGTGAGCCATGTTTGTAACTGATTTTTCTAGTAGCCACGTGGAAAAAGTAAAAAAGAAAGAGTCAATTAATTTTAACAATGTATTTTATTCAATCCAGTATGGCCAAAATATCATTTCAACGTGTAAGCAATATTAAAAGATTATTAATGAAATCTGTTACATTCTCCTTTTTTGTCCTCAGTCTTGGAAATCTGGTGTGTTTTACACTTACAACACATGTTCAGCTTAGCTAGCCAATAGCCGCCTTTTCTAGTTCAGGCCACCGTCATCTCTCCCGGAGAGAGCAACCCCCCACTTGCTTCCAAGTCTTAACCCAGCCCCAAGCCCAGCCAGATTTAATTTTTTTCAGTTCCATTGGAAGCTAATGTTGGGACAACAGCCCAAGGCTACATTTCAGACCCCAAAAAGTACCCTGGAGCTGAGCTGAGGCACTCTGAACCCCCTAGTCCAGGAGCAGACATCTGTACCAAGTCTGAGATTTTTAGGGCCTCCATAGTCTCAAGCAGGGCTTAGCAAACTATGGCACAGGGGTACAGAAGATAAGCTTTGAAAGTCTTTTTATACTTACTTTTCTTACTATTTTTAAATTTCTTTATGCATGTTGTATAATGTACATAGTATGATTTATCATGACACAAATATACTTGACAAATTAAAAATTCATATTTGGAACGCATGCCCATTACTCTTGGGTGTTCAGTCAGTTGTAGGGAATTTGAGGTTTTGCCCTGTGAGCATGGAAGGAAGAGAGAATCTGGAGCTGGGCATGTGTGAATCAGCTACTTGTTCAGAGTTTTAGCTCTGTGCTAAGGCCCTTGTGGGACTGGGTTGAGCCACAGAAGAAAATGTGGCTGGGTTATTTTAAGCTGTGGTCCTGGCAAAGAGCTGATAGCGATAGCCAGCATGAATGCTCTGGTTTCCCCATCTCCTGGTCCATAGAATCCACCAGGCGCTTGTCCATGTGCTCGAGACAGTCATCAAGACCCCTGGGAAGTGCCAGCTTGACTCCTGGCACACCCCCCTCGTCCCATCTCTGAGCACACTGTTTAGGTCCCCACTAAGGAGCTGAAGACCCGCTTCCCTAACTGCCTGTTCCAAACGAAGACCACTTAAGACCCAGAGATGGTAACGTGCCCTTTAATCCACCACTCACTTCCAAAGGGCCTCAGTGTAATTCATCTGGGGTCGTTTTTTGCTCCCACAGTTTTTATATAATCTTTCTGGTGTACAGAAGTGAGTCATCCTTGAAATTTTGAAGTGTTGTCGTAACCTCTTTTGAAAGGAAAATTACTAATATTCTTGGTAACACGCGGTAGAACGTTAAGCTCCCAAATGCTTATGTATTTTTAATGTTGAGTGTCTGGAATAGGCATTTTGAATATTCATGGACATCAGTGTTTATTTTCTCTTAACTTTTTCTGAAATCTGTACACATTGAAGGCGTTTGTTTTATTTTGAATTTAATAGTTTTCAAATGGGAGTTAAAAAGATGCGATTTTCCTGTACAGGAACTTAAGGCCCACAGACGTATTTATATCTCAGCTAACAAAGCCGATTGGTTCAGGACTCTTCTTACTCCTCCTTCTGGCATTTAATGAAACCCCATTTTCATTTGTGAATTCTTGGGTAGAGACAGCTGTAGTGTTAAGGAGCTTGTCTGTGAGGGAATGAAGGGAAAACGGATTTTGAGCAGAGATACTGTCCTTGTGGGGAAGAGGGTGAGGTAGGAGGACTCCCTCCCTCAGTACCATGAGTGGTTGTCTTCTTTTCTGTCCCCACTTTTAGTTCCAAGAATCCCATGAGTCACTCGGCTTGTTTAAAGCCATTCTGAACCCATGCCTCACTTGGGAAAATGTTTGAGACCCTCCAGAAAGTCACAGTTTTAAAACTTCATCTTTATTTCTTTTTGGACACTGGCAGTTTGTGCCTGGTCACAAGGGATGAGTGTTGCTTACTGATAACTGCACCTTTCTGGTCTGCTGTTTGTTCTGATACATCCAGGCTTTATTTTGGCTAACCTCCTGCAACAGTTTCTTGTAAATTTTAAAGTGAGACCATGTCTACCTTCATCACTGACCCCACTCAGGGGAGTAATGAACATGCCAGAAATTTTCTTAGTGGAGCCGAAACAGCAATGTGGCTTAGAAAGCAGCTAAATCCAGCAGATGAAGACAGGCCCACAGAATAAAAGAATCTGAGAACTTAATGTAAACTCGGCAGTAAATCTTTCCAAATGATGTCTGTCAGGATTAACAGTGGAAGTGACCGTGGGCGATCTTTGAAGCAGCCTTGGAAACCTGTTCCCCCCAGCCTGACAGTAAGGTCCACAGTCGTTACCGTGTAATGATAGCTTGGCATTTGTGTACTTTTGATTTGATTGAGTCTTAGCTACAAGATGGACTTGAGGAAGACAATTTGTAAGTTGCACGAGACTTTGTGTTTCGTTGTGCAATTGTGAGTTGTTTTCCTGGGGTCGCCCTTAAGGACAAGACCACTGTCATCTACTGGTCAGAGGCTATTTCTCAAGTAGTGGCTTTTTTCTTTCTTTCTTTCTTTCTTTCTTTCTTTTTCTTTTTGCTGGACTGTTTGGTTTTCATGGCAGACCACTAAACATGTTTCCCTTGTGTGTCTCTCTGCCACCCGCCCCTCCCCCCCACTGTCCCCAGGATGATGAGGATGACAATGCGGGCACAGAGATGAAGATCCTCCGGGGACACTGTGGACCAGTATACAGCACAAGGTTCCTTGCAGACAGCTCAGGGTTGCTCTCTTGTTCTGAAGACATGTCCATTAGGTACTGGGACCTCGGCAGTTTCACCAACACTGTGTTGTACCAAGGACATGCCTACCCTGTGTGGGACCTGGACATAAGCCCGTATAGCCTGTACTTTGCCAGCGGGTCCCATGATCGCACCGCAAGGCTGTGGTCATTTGATCGGACGTACCCGCTGAGAATATATGCCGGACACCTGGCAGATGTGGACTGTGTCAAATTCCACCCTAATTCAAACTACTTAGCCACGGGCTCGACCGACAAGACTGTCCGGCTATGGAGCGCTCAACAGGGCAACTCAGTGAGGCTCTTCACGGGCCACCGCGGCCCTGTGCTCTCTCTTGCCTTCTCTCCCAACGGTAAGTACTTGGCATCAGCCGGCGAGGACCAGCGGCTGAAGCTATGGGACTTGGCCTCTGGGACCCTTTATAAAGAACTGAGGGGCCACACGGACAATATCACCAGCCTCACCTTCAGCCCGGACAGCAGCCTGATCGCGTCCGCGTCCATGGACAACTCCGTGCGCGTCTGGGACATCAGGAACACACACTGCAGTGCACCTGCCGACGGCTCCTCAGGCGAACTCGTGGGCGTGTACACTGGGCAGATGAGCAACGTGCTGAGCGTGCAGTTCATGGCCTGCAACCTCCTTCTAGTGACTGGAATCACACAAGAAAATCAGGAACATTAAATTTTTTTTTTTAATCTTTGTCGTAAGGGACTGGGGCAGTCGTGGAAAGCCTCCAGGCTGCCAGTCTTAGGACACATCGAGATCGAATCACTGACTGACTGTGAAAGACTCCCTGCTTCTTCCCCTGACCCCTGCTCCCCCCACCGCCCCCCTCCATCCCGTGCAGACATCCTGAGCTCGTCACCCCTTCGCTCGCTGCCCCCCCCATAATGTCGAAGGACCGGAGGGGGAAGGTGCTGTGATTGGACGTGAGACGGAGAAGGAAGAGGCTCCAGAGGTCAGATTGCGAGTTCCCACAAAGATCCCGCCCGTGTCCTCGTGTGAGCACCTTCGTGTCTCTGTCTCATTTTCCCGCGCGTAAGAGATGCTGCTTACCTCGCCGCCGGGTGCTGCGTTTGGGTCCCAGGATGGTCATGGGGCACCCTTAGGAGGAGCAGTGCCACCTGCTCACGGCTGCTCCGATGGCGGGTGCGGGGTGGATCTTTACCGGTGCAGGAAGGCGGGGCTGGGAACTAGGTCCGGGGGCAGGGATCATCCTGGCAAAAAGTCTCTCCTTTTCCGTAATTACAGAGAACCAGGATTTTTTATTATTATAATTATAATTATTATTATTATTGAGAAGAGGAAACCTAGCACTGGCAGAGGGGCCTTCTCTGCTCTCATCTTTCAGGTTTTACTCCTGGCACTGGCTGTGATACTTGGAATCTTGAGGTTCAGGGAATTCAGAGAATTGGGTAGCACAGTGTTTGGGGAGAAAGGGAAACTTTCTGGGTGATGGATGGATCACTCCGGCTGACATGTCTAGAAGTGGGGCGGGCGGGGGGAGGGTTGGTTTGAGAAAGTCCTGGGCTCCCGCAGTGTTGGTGGGAGAGGAAGAGGTTCCTCACGGCTGCACTTGTATGAACAGTTCTCTCCCCTGAAAGGACAGATGGTGGTAAAGAAATGAAAAGGATTGGAAGTGATAAGTCAAAAGATAGAATTAGAAGATGTGAAATTTCCAAATGCCCATTTATTTGGAGGTGCGAGGCTCTCTCAACGTCTTTTCCTCCTGCCATCATTGGCTCCCACCTCCTGCATTGCAATAGCGGTTTAACGAACACTTTGTGAAACAAATCGTAAGTACATACGCACGCATCCAAAACTGTGCTTTGAGGATAAAGCGAGTTCAAATTCGTGGAAAAAAGGATTAAATATTTCTGTTTTCTGAAAAGAGTTATTTTGTATTTTGTTTTCTATTAAAATGTATTTAGTTTCCAAAAAAAGAAAAAAAAAAAGTGTTGTCATCTCATTTAAACCATGAGGACAGGCGGGTGTGTGGCCTCTCCTGGGTGATGTGCCCCCCACCTCTCTTGGGGATAATAGCCAATCATGTCGGCCAGACTGGCCCCAACTCAGGGGCACTCCCACCTGTTCCTGTGTTCTGTTCGGCTTACTTTGATTCCTCTTGGCATTCACAGGAATTATTGGTAACATTTACTACTGTTTATATATCCAAGATTGGCAGTTGCCAACAGGAGACAACATATATTTTACCATCTAGACTAATTTGGGAAGATCCCACTTCCAGTTTTCTTTAATGATCCCCATTATAAAATTTCTAAGGGGCTTAAGAACTCTGCTATGTAATTAACTTAAACTTTTTCTCAAATAATTCCAGATAAAAGACTCGTTCAAAAATTTAAATGATGCCAGAATTTTTTAAATGTACTATGAAACAAAATTTCCTGGCAAGAACACCAAGGATTATGAGGAAATTAAAGGAAGACTCTAGAAGTCTATGCCAAAAAAAAAAAAAACTTAGTTGAGCCTTAGATACTGATTAATAGGAAATATTTCTCATTCATAAAAACTGATGTATTTGAAATATTGTAAGAAGGATCCGTTAGTGCCTCAGCCAGCTTTCCCTTCCATGTAGTGTGCAGAGAAGAAGCCCAGATAGAATTAAAATGTGTTCTTATCTACAATAAGTGAACTCTTAGGTTAAATTGTCTGGTATATTGCTAGAACCAATAAAATCCCTAAATTGGGCCTAATCATTCTCAGAAGTGAAAATACCACTGACCATGGATGATTTGGAAAGGCTTTGTGTTTGTTTTTTAATGCAAAAAATTTTTTAATTGAACACAAAACTGTATTAGGTTGCTCAGTCTTCAAATGACTGATCATGTATATACTTTGTCATTTGAATTCAGCCGCTTAATGTTCTGCATCTTTGGCCTCTTTTTTTGAACTAACTTTAGTGTGGGATAATTTGACTTTATAGAACGCCCCTCACAACGCTCCCAGAATCTTAGAACTATCATAAGGGGTACATATGTATGTTTATGGCCACAAGGATGCATAAGAACACGCTCTTCAGGTTGCTGTCTTGCATTTTAATTCCTTTTCAGAGCAAGTCTATTAGGCGGACAGGGCTGGTGATACTACCATTTTGTAGATGAAGTAGCCAAAGCCCAGAGAAGCTCTATTATCTATACACAACGTGGAATGGTCCCATAGCTTGGATGTGTTACGTAGAAGTTCTGTATTCAGTATCCTCAAGTTCTAGCTGGAGGATACAGCCCTGATGACAGAAAAACCTTTTTTTATTTTTTTAAAGATTTTATTTATTTATTTATTTGACAGAGTTTGAGTGCAAGTGGGGGGGGGCGGCAGGCAGAGGGAGAGAGAAGCAGACTCCACGCTGAGCAGGGAGCCTGATGCAGGGCTCGATCCCAGGACTCTGGGATCATGACCTGAGCCAAAGGCAGATGCTTAACTATGGAACCACCCAGGCGCTCCAGAAAAACCTTTTTTGCTGGGGGAAGGGGAGGGAAACAACAACCTCCAAAAAGAAAATATGAATATATAACATATATATATGTATGTTATTTTCATAAAGCTCATGGAATGATTTCTGGTAGATAGTGCTGACTATCTACCAGAAATCATTCCATGAGCTTTATGAAAATTAACTTTTTATCTCCATAACAACGCAGTGAGATAAATGCCATTTTTGTCTGCATCTTGAAGACAAGGATTCTAAGGCCCTGTTGGAGTAAGTCACTTTGCCAGAGGGTCACAGAGCTCGTAAACAATGAAGCCAGAATCTACATCTGGGAAGTGTGGCTCCAGAGTTCGTGCCCTTTCCCAGGCTCTTGTCTCCCCTCATTCCCACAGTACCAGGTAAAGAGTTGCCTGAGGTTACTAGTAACTAAATGTTCCTGGCAATAGTTATAAGACTCACGCTTCCCTTTGCTAGGTAAGTCAGCAATATCTAGCAGGATCAGAAACTGGCAGTGAGAACAAACTTAAACAATATATGATTAAAAGAAACTTGAAAATACTCAATTATTATGAACCACAATGATAAATCTCTGCAATGTATATACGGTGCAGGAAAAAAAAGCAAAAACAAAACAGAAAAAACAAACCTCTTGAAATTCCATAGGCTGATAGGCTCAGAAAAACCTGACTGTAATTTCAATGTAGCAGTACGCTGGCCAAAAGAAAGAGAATGTTGAGACAAAGGAAAGTAAGAAATAGGAATGAAATGGGAATCAATTCGAAATTTTTTTATATATTCAAGATCCAGCTTCTAAGGATAGCTGTGATTACTAGCTTTTCATTTGTTTTATTCATATATTAAAAATGTCTTGGTTGTATTAAAAAAATCCATTGAATATGTAGGCTTCTAATTTTGCTATTACCCAGATTGGTACTTAAATACATGGATTAAAAGATTAGTCTGTACTTCAACTTGTCTTTCAGTTGCATGTTTTAGAAAAGTGTCCGTTATATCTATGCCCAGCCCACAGCAAGGATTCATATTATTGACACCTACATAGCAACCAAATAAGTCTGAAACTCCTTTATGGTAAACAGAAAATCTTCATTATAGAATTTGAGGAATCCAGATGTTCCTTGGCAGTTTGACCCATTGAAGAACAACTTAGATACTTTCCCATGATTCTGAAATTCCTTAAAGAGATATCTTTATATTAACTATGTATCTGTTATCAGACATTGTATCGGGGCAGAAATGCAAGAGTAAGCAAAACTGGTTTGACTTTATAGTTTAAAGAGGGAGGCAGATATCGATCAAGTAATCCCGTAAATAAACATTTAATTTCAAATAGTAGGGAGTGCTACACTGGGTGCAATGAAAGAATATGCCCAGGGATCTAATTTAGATGAAGCAGTCAAGGAAGGCCTCCCCAAAGAATTAGTAATGAAGCTGGGACCTGGAAGGCAAGCAGGACTTAGCCCGGCAGAGTTCAGGGAAGAATGGTCCAGACCCCACCTGGGAAAGAACCTGGTACACTCAAGTCCACAGGGGCTGAAGCAATGTGAGTAAGGAACAACAGCATGACACAAGTTTGGATAATTGCAAGGGCTTTGGGCCCCTTCAGAAGATTGGCTTTTATCCCAGGTGGGGTGGAAGCTACTGAAGGGTATACAACAGGGAAGTGACCCAGTCCAAGTTCCACCTTAATAATATCCCTGGCTGCAAGAAGACATAGACACATTTGCAGTGGACTTGCACTTCAACAGAATAACAAGGCAACATTTACTGAACCCATCGGTGCCAAGCACTGCAGGACACAGCCAACCGATGGAAGCCAGCTACCATGTTGTGGGCTGCCCTATGTGGAGTGGCCCCTCAGGCAATGAACCAAAAGCAGCCTCTAACCAACAACCTGTGCGGACCCACCAACCACCACACGAGGGAGCTTGGATGCAGATCCTATCCCGGTTCAGCCTTCAGATAAGACTGCAGCCTCCTGATCAACCTTGAGACAGAGATATCCAGCAAAGTCTGCCCACATTCTTAACTGACAAACTGTGAGATGTCAAATGTCGTATTAGATCACTGAGGTTTGGGGTAATTTCTTGTGTAGAGTAGATAACTAGCCCATCAGTCCTACCCCATAATCCATCTTTTAACTGCTGTGCTATAGAAAGTGAAATAATTACTGATTAAAATTGGCAGCTGTAAGGAATAGGATTGGAGGGTATGAGAGTGAGCAGGGAGTCCAATTAAGATCTTTGCAGTTGTGGAGAGAGACAAGGATGGTGTGGACTAGAGTGGCCACAGTGAAAATGGAGAAAAGTTGACACATCCGATGAACATGTTAGAGGTGGGTTGGCAAGACTCCAGTGGGTTGTCTGGGGAGCAAAGACAGGAATCATGGATGACCCACATGTTTCTGGCATGAACAGTTTGGTGGATACAGTTACCATTTATTGTGAGGAGGAGGTTTCTGGGCAAAGATCAAGAGTGCAGGTTGGGATCTCTGAAATGTGAGGTGCATATAAGAGAACCAAGTGACAATACCAGATAGGCATTTAGATAAACACACCTGGAGTTCAGAGCAGAGGTCTACCTTGACATGCGAGTTTCAGACTTAGATTCATTAGAGTGCTTTCTGCTACTAGGGACAAAAATCTGACTCCAAGTGGTTTAAAAATAAGGTATTTTATTGGTTCACATATCAGTGTAGAGGTCAGGTGGGTTTCACAGGCAACTCACTAAGGGCCTTACTTGGGTTCTGTAACTCCGTTGTGCTCTCTTCTGCGGTTGGCTCCCTCACAGCCTGACTTATCCCATTGGGAGAGGGCTACCAACAGCAGTGAAGGCCAGACTCCCCCCTCATTGATATCCAGTAGGCATGTGAGCTTACTGCCCATTCCTTACTCTTAAGAGCAAGGAAAAAATGTCCAGAAGTTCCAGCAAACATCTCCAACTTGCATTAGACCAGTGAATCATTGACTGCCCCTGACAAGGCAAGAGTCACTAGCATATGGTTGGAATTTGAAGCCTTCCAAATGGACGTGATTACCAAGGACAAGAGCATAGCGTAAAAAGAGATGAGGCCTCACAACTAAACCAGTACAGTTGCTGTCTCAACATCTCTGGTTAGGAGAATCTTTCAGGGCCCCAGTGCCACCGCCCCATTCCAAGGACTTCATGGACACAAACACAGCTTAGGACCCATCCACAAGAGATTCCATGTCATCTCAAACCCCTTGGTTGCTCCCCCAGATCCAGCAGAATGAACCTGTCTTGTCACTAGGAGACAATTGGAATGCAAGGCCGGCTCCCCAGGCATCCATCCTTAAAACTCTGCTCTGGCAACATTCGGTATGAGACGTCCTGGAGCCCGAACCAATGTCAGAAAGGAGAAGCCACCAACAAAGGAAGCAAAACAGGAGAGGGCGCTGCCCCAGAAGCCAAGAGAAGAAAGTACTTCAAAACAGGAGTGGTAGGGGAGTGGTTTTGGCTGGCTGCCCAGTGAACATGCGACTCTCTTATCTCCGGACTGTAAGTTGGGGCCCCACGCTGGGTGTAGAGATTGCTTAAAAATGAAATCTTAAAAAAAAATAAATAAGTCAACTGTCCTGATGCTACCAAGAATTCAAATAAAGACTGGAGAGTATCCATGACAATACAGTAGGCAGGTGGCTGACAATCTGGGCCCAGCAGCTACGGTTGAGTAAGGGAAATGGAAAGGACATTGGAACGGACTGAAAAGTGGAAAGGCCATAGAAACACAAATACACTTCATTTATGACAGGTGATGCATACAGAGAAGGGGGAAGAACAGGCTGTCACCACAGGGTAAGACAATTGGCAATCCACAGGGGAAAAATTAAATTGGCCCCTTACCTCTCTATACACTCTATACACAGTTCCAGATGCACAAAAGGACATCCTTGTGACCTTGGGATGGGAAGAAATTCCTAAGGGGAAAAAAAGCCCTGTCCAAAAAGGACAAGATTGGTTAAAATCAAAATATTCATTCATCAAAAGAACCATGGAAGCACTAATGGACAGGCCCTGAATGTGGGGAGATACCTGTAATACAAGCGCAACAGAGACAAGCGTCTAGAGCAACATCGTGCGGTGGGATTGGCTGTACAATGGAATGCTCTCTAGTTCTGTCCTGTCCTAGAGAGCTTTGTGTGAGGTCAGAAATGTTCTGTAGTCTCTCTCCTATAGAAATTTCCTGTAGAAATTGCTGTAAGGGGGGACATTCTGTAGTTCTCTGCCATCCCATAAAGTAGCTACCAGCCCCATGTAGCCATTGAGCATTTGAAATATGCATAGTGTAACTAAGGAACTGAATTTTCTATTAATTTATATTACCACATGAGACTAGTGGCTAACATCTCAGACTGCAGAATTCTAAACTATATGAAAAACAACAAATCAGTGAGTAAAAATCATGGGCAAAAGTCTTAAAGGGAAGCACCTCTTCAGAGAAGAAATCCAAATGGCTAATAAATTAGAAATTACTGAACCTTGTATTACTCAGGGAAATGCACATTTAAAACGAGGTACTGTTAAACACCCTTCAGACTAACAACATTGTAAAAGCCTGACAATGTCAAGTGTTGGTGGGTCTGGACCCTCCCACACTGGTGAGAATGTCAGTTTGTAACCTATCTGTGGAGGGTGCAGTATTACATAGCTAAACTGAAGAAAGTCCAGCTCTGTTATGCCCAGCAATCCACATCTACCAGGATACATAGAAGACAATGTCCATGACCACACCGCCTATCATTTTCCAAAGCTGGAAACAAATTAAATGCCCATGAATAGAAAGGATGACAAACTTGACCCTAAAAAATAAACATGAGAGCTGCAAGCACCAAATTTACAGTGTTGACTGAAGAGAAAGACAAATGATTCCTACAGAATGGTTCCATTTACATAGAGCCCGAACCATCAAAACTGACCGTATAGATTTTAGTATGTGTATGACGACGTCAGAATTGTAGAGAGGGAAGGGTACTGATCAGGAGGGGATGCCGGAGTGCCAGGGATCTTCTGTTTCTTGCCTTGGGCAGTTGTCACCCCAACGTGCACTTGAGAACTTCATTAGGTGGCACAAAGAAGTTTTATTTCATTATATTTGAAACATTTCTGAAAGAATAAAAAGTTGGTGAGAAGAGGAGAGTGGGATGAGGGAAGCAGATATCTCTTGAAATCCTTAAAGGAGTGCAGGGACCGAGACATGTGGAAGCAAGGAAGAATCACTTAATTTGCCGGTTGCTTGGTTTGGTTTGATCATTAACTGAAGTTCCTAAAATAGGGGCTTTCAAATGTTTACACCACAACCCATAAGAAAAATGTATTTTACATTGTGACCTAGTATGCACATACACTGGGCTTTATTAAACTAAGATTTCATTGACTAGAAGAGGTACATTCTTCTTTTTTTTATTTTTTTATAAACATATAATATATTTTTATCCCCCGGGGTACAGGGCTGTGAATCGCCAGGTTTACACACTTCACAGCACTCACCATAGCACATACCCTCCCCAATGTCCATAATCCCACCCCCCTTCTCATAACCTCCCTCCCCCCCAGCAACCCTCAGTTTGTTTTGTGAGATTAAGAGTCACTTATGGTTTGTCTCCCTTCCAATCCCATCTTGTTTCATTTATTCTTCTCCTACCCCCTTAACCCCCCATGTTGCATCTCCACTTCCTCATATCAGGGAGATCATATGATAGTTGTCTTTCTCCGCTTGACTTATTTTGCTAAGCATGATACCCTCTAGTTCCATCCACACCGTCGCAAATGGCAAGATTTCATTTCTTTTGATGGCTGCATAGTATTCCATTGTGTATATATACCACATCTTCTTGATCCATTCATCTGTTGATGGACATCTAGGTTCTTTCCATAGTTTGGCTATTGTAGACATTGCTGCTATAAACATTGGGGTGCACGTGCCCCTTTGGATCACTACGTTTGTATCTTTAGGGTAAATACCCAGTAGTGCAACTGCTGGGTTGTAGGGCAGTTCTATTTTCAACATTTTGAGGAACCTCCATGCTGTTTTCCACAGTGGTTGCACCAGCTTGCATTCCCACCAACAGTGTAGGAGGGTTCCCTTTTCTCCGCATCCTTGCCAGCATCTGTCATTTCCTGACTTGTTAATTTTAGCCATTCTGACTGGTGTGAGGTGGTATCTCATTGTGGTTTTGATTTGTATTTCCCTGATGCCGGGTGATATGGAGCACTTTTTCATGTGTCTGTTGGCCATCTGGATGTCCTCTTTGCAGAAATGTCTGTTCATGTCTTATGCCCATTTCTTGATTGGATTATTTGTTCTTTGGGTGTTGAGTTTGCTAAGTTCTTTATAGATTTTGGACACTAGCCCTTTATCTGATATGTCATTTGCAAATATCTTCTTCCATTCTGTCGGTTGTCTTTTGGTTTTGCTAACTGTGCAAACTTTGTTTTGCTGTGTAAAAGCTTTTGATCTTGGTGAAATCCCAATAGTTCATTTTTGCCCTTGCTTCCCTCGCCTTTGGTGATGTTCCTAGGGAGATGCTGCGGCTGAGGTCGAAGAGGTTGCTGCCTGTGTTCTCCTCAAGGATTTTGATGGATTCCTTTCTCACATTGAGGTCCTTCCTCCATTTTGAGTTGATTTTCATGTGTGGTGTAAGGAAATAGTCCAATTTCATTTTTCTGCATGTGGCTGTCCAATTTTCCCAACACCATTTATTGAAGAGGCTGTCTTTTTTCCATTGGACATTCTTTCCTGCTTTGTCAAAGATTAGTTGACCATAGAGCTAAGGGTCCATTTCTGGGCTCTCTATTCTCTCTATTCTGTTCCATTGATCTATGTGTCTGTTTTTGTGCCAGTACCATGCTGTCTTGATGATGACAGCTTTGTAATAGAGCTTGAAGTCCGGATTGTGATGTCACCAACTTTGGCTTTCTTTTTCAATATTCCTTTGGCTATTCTAGGTCTTTTCTGGTTCCATATAAATTTTAAAATTATTTGTTCCATTTCTTTGAAAAAGATGGATGGTACTTTGATAGGAATTGCATTAAATGTGTAGATTGTTTTAGGTAGCATAGACATTTTCACAATATTTATTCTTCCAATCCAGGAGCATGGAACATTTTTCCATTTCTTTGTGTCTTCCTCAATTTCTTTCATGAGTACTTTATAGTTTTCTGAGTATAGATTCTGTGCGTCTTTGGTTAGGTTTATTCCTAGGTATCTTATGGTTTGGGGTGCAATTGTAAATGGGATTGACTCCTTAATTTCTCTTTCTTCTGTCTTGTTGTTGGTGTAGAGAAATGCAACTGATTTCTGTGCATTGATCTTATATCCTGACACTTTACTGAATTCCTGTACAAGTTCTAGCAGTTTTGGAGTGGAGTCTTTTGGGTTTTCCACATATCGTATCATATCATCTGCGAAGAGTGATAGTTTGACTTCTTTGCCGATTTGGATGCCTTTAATTTCCTTTTGTTGTCTGATTGCTGAGGCTAGGACTTCTAATACTATGTTGAATAGCAGTGGTGATAATGGACATCCCTGCCGTGTTCCTGACCTTAGCGGAAAAGCTTTCTTTTTGGGGGGAAAAAAGGAAAAGTTTTTCTCCATTGAGAATGATATTTGCGGTGGGTTTTTCATAGATGGCTTTGAGGACATTGAGGTATGTGCCCTCTATCCCTATACTTTGAAGAGTTTTGGTCAGGAAGGGATGCTGTACTTTGTCAAATGCTTTTTCAGCATCTATTGAGAGTATCATATGGTTCTTGTTCTTTCTTTTATTAATGTGTTGTGTCACATTGATTGACTTGTGGATATTGAACCAACCTTGCAGCCCTGGAATAAATCCCACTTGGTCGTGGTGAATAATCCTATTAATGTACTGTTGAATCCTATTGGCTAGTATTTTGGTGAGAATTTTTGCATCTGTGTTCATCAAGGATATTGGTCTGTAGTTCTCTTTTTTGATGGGATCCTTGTCTGGTTTTGGGATCAAGGTGATGCTGGAGAGGTACATTCTTCAATGTGGCATTTAGTTTTGCTGTCATCAAATGTGGAGCAATGCTTTCTTATTGCTTAGAAGTTTTATGTTTATTTAGAACTTTAAATTTATTTTTATTTTAAAACTTTAGACTTACGTAGTTTTTCTCCCATGAGTGAAATACATTGCTATTGTGGTCCAAAACCTCTTTACCTTAAATTCAGCTTTTTGAGCCAATCATCAATAGCTAAATTCTCCCCTCTGTGCCCTTGAATATGTTGGATGAAGCATCTTAAAAGAGGGCACCACTGGGGCACCTGGGTAGCTCAGTTTGTTGAACATCTGACTCCTGATTTCAGCTCAAGTTCCGATCTTGGGGTCCTGGGATCAAGCCCTGCATCAGGCTCCATGCTCATCACGGAGTCTGCTTGGGATTCTCTCTCCCTCTCCTGCTGCCTCTCTCGCTCCTGCACACTCTATCACTCTCTCCCTCTCCCTCCTCTTCCTTCTGCCTCTCCCTCTCTCTTTCAAATAAATAAATAAATAAATAAATAATGCTTAATGGGGAAAAGAAAGGAGGGTACCACCGTTGTTTCCAGGATTTTCTTCCAGGATATTCTTCAAGGTTTGACGTTGGCACCTTCTTTGTCTTAGGGGTCAACAGAAGGCTTTCCAAAAACAACCAAACTTCTCATTTCTTCCTTAACTGTCCTCAAATAGTTTTCTGATGGAAATAAAGAGTGATCACAGTGATGCAGTCCCGGCACCTGGACAAACTAACAACCCACTTCCGTGTCACAAGGACCACCTGGCTGAGAGCAGCTATAAAGTGTCCTCCACTTGTAAGTCCCATCCTCTCCTGATGCCAGAAATGTTCCCCAAAAAAGGTTTTAAATTAAATCTTAGACTTGAGATTTAAGTCTAAATCTTATGCTCACTATGCTTAAAAAATTTCTGTATGTGATATACTGTGATATATAAATTTTAATATTCATAATAATTTTTAAAATTAATCATTTTAACCTACTGATTAATTTCACAGCCCCCTAATGTGGCCATTACATGGGAACTGGACAGCATTGCTCTGGGGCCCTCTGAATGCTGGGGAAGGGGGTCCAGATTGGGGAGAAGGAAGAACAAGGCGTGTTGCTCATGGAGACAAGTAGGTAGAAGGGCTAGGGTCAGTAGTTCTGGGTACTGGCCCTTCCCCAGTTTTTACAAGTAGGGAGAAAGGAATGGAAAGGAGAAGAAGGGGGTTGTAAATAAAAAGAATGGGCTTATGAGCCAAAATGATTTATTTTGGTTCACTTGGATTTATATTTTTGCATTAGGTTTTGTTCAAAACACTCAGCTTTGACAGAGATATGATAACCAAAGTAAGCTGCTTAGGCCTCTCTAAACCTGAAATTGTTTTTTGAAAACACAAAGAAGGGGGGAAAAATCAGAGAGTTCCATTAATGCTGGCTATTTTGTCTGGGTACAATCCCAGTAATTGTGACCACTTCAGCCTTTCAGCCTGGTCTTGATGGTCCCATAGCCTGACAGCA
Organism: Neogale vison; assembly: GCF_020171115.1. Classification (NCBI taxonomy): domain Eukaryota; kingdom Metazoa; phylum Chordata; class Mammalia; order Carnivora; family Mustelidae; genus Neogale; species Neogale vison. Next base: position 148,745,093 of record NC_058092.1, on the reverse strand, counting down.
TTGCTCTCAATCTGGCTTTCTGAAGACATAGAAAGATGTGTGGTTTTCTCCCTCCAGCAGTGGGGACACTGAATTCAAATGCTTGTAATGCACGTACCTGTCAGAAAGCAGTATGGGTTTTGGTGGGGGGTGTGGAGGGAAAGAAGGGTATTTTAGTTGCCTTGTTTACCTTGAGCTGGTGCAGGGGAGACAGCCCAGGGTTTATTTGTAGAATGTGGAACACTGTGGCCTAAGGAGACGAGGCGTGCTGTTGATGGCCAACTGCTGTGAGGTGTGCCGTGGCCGCGGCTAAGCATCTTGGCCTCTCTGAGCCTGTTTCCATCACAAATGTGGAAAAAAAAAAAGAAAGTACCATTTAAAACAGCTAAATTTTCATAGTCAAATAGTGCCATAATATATACGTAGCAATATGAACCTGAGAATCTAATTTGGTAAAATATCTCTTACCAAAAATATGCAAAAGCAAATACATTTGCCTAGAGAAATCAGAGGTAAAATCGAAAGGTCACCTAGGCTTGATGAAAATCGATCGTGTCGATAGCTGCACGACTCTGAATACACTAACTCCCCTGGGTTGTGCACTTTAAATGGGTGAGTTTTAGCATAGGTGAGTTCAATCTCAATAAAACTGTTGCTGAAAAGAGAAAAAATTCCAAAGATTTGATACTGCCTCCAAATAATGTAACTCACCTATAACTGGGCCTCAAATGCTCACTGCGTGAGTGAGTAAAGGAGTGCAGAGCTCAAGGTAGCTGCGTAGTCACGGGAGGGAACAACAGCCCTCCTTCCACCCTTGAGAAAACGCCAGCTCGACTCCCTGCAGAACCTTGAAGGCTAAACTCCAATGGAGCAGCGTCAGACATCAAGTCCATGATCAAGTTTTGTATTTTGAATTGTTCTAGTTTAAAAACAAAAATGGGGTTTATGCTTCTTGAAAGTGTCCTTAAATTTATTTCAAACATATTTCTTGACAATTTCTTGACAATTCAAGCCAATATTACTGGGCTGATTAATGTTTCCAAGTTTGCCTCTATCTATAAAACAAAGGTCTTACTGAACTCTACCTCTGGAACTAATAATACACTATATATTAATTGAATTTAAATAAAATTACTTTTAAAAAACAAAGTTCAGACCTGAATTAAACCACAAGCTCTCTGATGGCTCATTGAATTTATGTTGGTAAAATCCTTTGGCATCTCAGAATAAAACCATAAGTAAGTATAAGAAGAGACAAGGTACTGCAATTATTACTTGAGCTCAGAAAAATAAAATGAAGTGATTTGCAGTGCTATCAAGCTATGTAATTCAGTGCTTAATCTACCTCTTAAACATCATCTTTGTTAAGGGCTAGGTATATAAAACAGAGAAGTCAACAAACCCACCCCTTAAAAGACAAAAAACTGATGTTCCCATAACTAGAAACATTCCTCTTTTATTATAAACATTTAATCCCTCTAAAGAATAAGATCCCTAGTTCCAATGCTACTGAGAATCTGTCATCCCCAAAGTTTTGCAGTCTTTGGAGAGTCCCTTCCTGTCTTGTCTTCCTCTCTCTTACCCAGTTCCCATGTCGTTTTCAAGCCTCACGCCTTTTCTCAACTTGCTAAGAGTTCCCAAAATACCACCATCACTCCGAATCCGACTTTAGACTGTGTGACGGGTCGGATCCTGCCACCTGAGCATGGCGCAAGGCCCGGCTCCAGCATGTGGCTCCTAGCCTGGGCTCTGAAGACTGTTCTCAGCACAATGATCTGTGAGTCCTGGACAGTGAGAACAGAGCTGCTTGGGCTTCCTTCCAGCAGCAGTCAGAGCACACAGAGGGCCTGCTGACTGCAGCTGGGGAGTCCTGAAATGGCTTTCTGTTTGTGTGTTGTGCCCATCCACACTGCGGTCCAAAAGGGCACCGGGGGGGGGGGGTGGCTCTGTTGTTAAGCATCTGCCTTCGGCTCAGGTCGTGATCCTGGGGGTCCTGGAATCGAGCCCCACACAGGCTCTCTGCTGCACGGGAAGCCTGATTCTCCCTCTCCCACTTCCCCCACTTGCGATCCCTCTCTCGCTGTGTCTCTCTCTGCCAAATAAGTAAGTAATATCTTTTTTAAAAATAAATGCGCACCAGGGGCACCTGGGTGGCTCAGTGGGTTGGGCCGCTGCCTTCGGCTCAGGTCGTGGTCTCAGGGTCCTGGGGTCGAGTCCTGCATCGGGCTCTCTGCTTGGCGGGGAGCTGGCTTCCTCCCCTCTCTCTCTCTGCCTGCCTCTCTGCCTACTTGTGATCTCTCTCTGTCAAATGAATAAATAAAATATTTTTTTAAAAATGCGCACCAGGATGAGGACACCTGAGTCTCCTATCAGCTGCAGCCCAGCTTCCTGCCCACATCTCTCCTCTCTCTCTGCTGAGCTCTGAGCAATAGTTACACGAATTGGGGCAGGCCAGAGGTTAATTTCTCTGCTCCTTTTCTCTATTTTTAGATGTTTCTCTCAAGGCTTTATGTTCCCGTGACATTGTTCTTATAGCCAGTGGTTCACACGTTCCTTTTGAAGGCCCCACAAATCTCCCCTCCTCCACCATCCTCTTACCTTCTTTGGGAATGATGAAGGGAGCCAGTGTCCGGACGGGATTAGCACTTAGGTGAGCATCAGCACTAAGCCAAATCAAAGCTCTGATAAAATATTTAGAGACTCCTCTGGGAGATGTTCTTCTTTTGGTCTCTGGGACATTTGGAGATGGGGAGAGGAAGGGTAGTATAGACAGAAAGCTAGGATCATTATAAAGGATAATAATAAAAGCTACCACTTACAGAATACATGCTGTGCACTGGGTATTGTGCTATATGCGAGATTCCGTGAGAAATCACGGAGAAACGGTGTTCACTACTACTCCCGTTTTCCAGTGACTCGGGAGGCCTTGTTCACAGTGGGTGCTCTAATAGCTCTAATTTGAGATGTTTGCTTGTAGGTTGAATACCAGCTTTGCTGCTTTAGATCTGCCTGCTTCTTGTCAGCGTGCACAACCATTCAGGAAGTCCCCGTGAACAGGAATGCCATAGATCTAGCCCATTAGCAAAAAACAAGGCCTAAAGTACTCCTCCCAGGTCAGCCGGGGTGACGTCCTATCCACTGATGTGCTACTCTGCAAATTCCAAGAGAATACTGTCAAGTGCAGCCCAAGAACGTTAAGATCATGTGGACTATTTCCTGACACTTAGCACTACTTCAGTGATGCCCTCGGACTCTGTGTGGGTACGTCCCAAACTTCTAGAAGTTGTCAGTGCCGTTGGATGTAGGGTGAATATTTCACACTTCCAGATTTGTTCAACTGGTACCTCCATTTTTCAGGTAACAGAGAGGCCAGCCTTGTTAGTAGTAGGTTCTCGGACATAGGAAATGTTTGCCCCATAAGTTGAATACTAACAATGTGTGCTAAGCCCTCCTGGTAAGTCATTTTGTTCTGTTTTGTGCTTGGTAAATGTGCCCAATTATTCAGGAAATTCCCATGAGCATTAATGCCTTAGATCTCGCCTATTAAGGAAAAACAAATTCCTTCTCTTTCAAGTTCAGTTTATTTAAAACAGTGCTCAAAATCCAGTTTTGTGGCAAATGTCAACACTTCATCTAGAACTTAACTCTATTTCTGTCGTGTTGTACACATTATCTGATCTGATGATTTGGTCTCAAACAAAGCCAGAAAATTGGCATGGCAACATATCTTCCTTAATCATTCTTTTACCTTTAAGACCACATATATTTATGTTGGAGATGTGTGTCATGTTTTTCTACCACTTGGTGTTCCTGACCCAGCACCGGGGAGGGTGGTCAACCTTTCTAGGTATAGGCAATATACAATGTTGACGTCATGCTGATCCACTGGGTAAGCAAGAAATGGCTGGCACGCTGGAGGCTTGATAAAACACAGTGCTTCAGGGGCACCTGGGTGGCTCAGTCGGGTAAGTGTCTGCCTTCAGTTCAGGTCATGATCCCACAGTCTTGGAATCAGGTCACCTGTGGAGCTCTCTGCTTCTCCCTCTACCCCTCCCCTCTGCTCATGCTCTCTCTCTCTCTCTCTCTCTCTCTCATAAATAAATAAATAAGATCAGAGGTCAAGAGATAAACCATACAAAGATGCTGAGCTCCAGCCCCTATTCCATGTGACACAAAAGGCTTCCCCCTTTGAATGCGACCTAGAGCAGGAAGGAGATCTTCAACAGACCCAGGCTGTAGGCAGAGCAGCCCCGCTCTAGGCATATGGCCCAACAGGCCTGAACCTGGCAGAGGAATCAGTAGTGGAGAAGATGCAGGGAGGTGCTGACGGCAGGCCCCAGAGGGTGAGTCAGCAATGCAGGCTCAGGGTCTCGAACAAGGCTGTCCTGTTACTTTAAAAATAGCACCCAGGGGCACCTGGCTGGCTCAGTGAGTTAAAGCCTCTGCCTTCAGCTCAGGTCATGATCCCAGGGTCTTGGGATCGGGCCCTGCATTGGGCTCTCTGCTCAGTGGGGAGCCTGCTTTCCTTCCTTTCTCTCTGCCTGCTTGCTGCCTGCCTGTGATCTCTGTCTGTCAAATAAATAAATAAATAAATAAATAAATAAATAAATAAATAAATAAATCTTTTAAAAAAAAAAAGCTCCTGATGTGCTTCCGGGCTCTGGAAGAGATAAATGCTTTCCCGTGGACACTAAGTGGTCATGCATGTACAGCTGCTTATCAAGACCTGGGTTCTGTCAAACTCTTCAGCTCATAGGATCAGGTGAGCCCAGAGACAACCCATCATAAGAGGGAAATGGCGCATCCTAATCAAGCCCAAGCAGGACAAGAGGGTATCAGTAAGCCACAAGCTAGAGTATCCACAGCCCTGACCACTCACCATGGTCGCACCAGGAACCCTTCCTTAACTTACATGAAGAGCCAGGGGTGGGTGAGGCAGAAGAAAATGCCCAAACTTGATTTATGATGGATGCCTCAGGGAGTAAGTTCAAGCCAAAAATGGCAGCTACATTGTAGCCACATTCTTCTCCAATAGAATACAAGGGTCCAAGAACCAAAGGGCAGAGGTGAGAGTGGGCTGCTTATCATCTCCTTGACACACTGGGGGACTTTGAGCTTCCCATCCCTCCTCTGTGCTCTTTGGGGGCAAGGGACGCAATTCAACCCACACACCCCAGTAACGCACTTGGACTCAGCATCTGCTTTCCAGAGCCCCTCCCAAAAAGGTGGGGAGGCATGTCAATTCAGTTTACACAGAAGATTATTTAGTCATCTAGAGAAATGCATTGTGTCTCACTTTGTTGTTTATTATTCATTAAAGCCCAGAATCTGGGGGGGCACCTGGGTGGCTCAGTCAGTTAAACCTCCGACTCTTGGCTGGGGCTCAGGTCATGATCTGAGGGTCATGAGATTGAGCCTGGTGCCAGGCTCTGTGCTGGGTGTGCGCCCTGCTTAGGATTCTCTCTCTCCCCCTGTCCCTCCTGCTCATGCACTCTTTCTCTCTCTTCAAGAAAAAGGAAAAAAAAAGTGTTATAAAGCCCAGAATCTGTGAAGCACTTTACCACATAGATTTCTGTCAGATAGAAAAGACAACCCCAGGGGTGACAAGGAAGATTTGGTACCAAATTAGAACTATTACCTAGGTAAAGTAGAAAATCTTTGCACCCACCCTACTTTTCTTCCAGGAGCAAGGGAAGATTACGTCTGTTCAATAAACTTTATAAGTGTTGTGGGAGACTAAAGTAAAATTGAAACAGACCCTTAAACACAGAGAACAAACTGATGGTTGCCAGAGGGGATGAAATGGGAAAAAATGAATAAAGGGGAGTGGGAGATAAAAGTTTCTAGTTATGAAATATGTAGGTCATGGGGATAAGAGCTAGAACATAGAGAATATAGTCCATTGTACCATACCAGTATTTTATCGTGACAGATGCTACTTACACCTGTGGTGAGCACAGCATAACACAGAGACTCCTTGAATCACTACGCTCTACACCAAAAATAATGTGACCTGTGTCAATTAAATAAATACATAGGAAAATAAATACTTAAGTAAATACATAAATAAATAAAATTGAATCTTCATCATGTTACAAACTCTGCTTGTTTGAAATACCATTATGTGAACATTAACATATTCATAGAAGACAACCAGTAGGAAAGAAACCTGTTTAGCTTTGGTTTAACCTGCTTATTAAGAAAAATGACCCACTGGGGTGCCTGGGTGACTGAGTCGTTAAGCATCTGCCTTTGGCTCAGGTCATGATCCAGGGTCCTGGGATTGAGCCGTGAATCAGGTTTATTTATAAATAAATAAACTCTTTAAAAGAAAAGAAAGATGACCCAAATTTGGAAACAGGCAAAAGGGATGCCTGGGGATTGTTTCAGGGTCCAGGTCAAAGTTTCTAGCAAGCTTGCTAGGAAAACCTTTGTTTGACTTCCTACTTACTACTGATTAGGATATTTTGCAACTCTAAAGGAGTTTAACCTGAACACAGCTGATAGTACAACAAATGATATTTGTCTTGTCAGAGTAAAGATAACCCCCCAAAGTATCATTTTTGCCCGGTGGGAAATTAACCACTTTTGTATTTAACACAGTAATCTTACTCTACATTTTCAAAAAAAATTCTAGTCCTGATTAACATATGAACTCTTGTTCTTCAAACACTTCTTGAGCTAGTTTTACCATCCTGCCATTCCCTCATTAATGATGTAGTTAATAGACCTTGGACACATTTTGATTTTATACTTGTAAGAGGTAGTCATGCTTTGTGACTTATTGAAAATTACACTTTAAAAACTATTTTCTTTTATTTTTTTTTATTTTTATTTTTTTAAAGATTTTATTTATTTATTTATTTGAGAGAGAGAGACAGTGAGAGAGCATGAGCGAGGAGAAGGTCAGAGAGTGAAGCAAACTCCCCATGGAGCTGGGAGCCTGATGTGGGACTCGATCCCGGGACTCCAGGATCACGCCCTGAGCCGGAGGCAGTCGTCCAACCAACTGCGCCACCCAGGCATCCCTAAAAACTATTTTCAAACTTACTTAGCTGCAGAAACACCATTGTCTTTTTTTCTAATCTCATTTAAGTCCATGGGCATTCCTTAGAATTATACAATAAGGTGACTGCTTGGGAAACCTGCTGCCAAAGCAGTTCTTTAGTCAAAGGAGGGCATGGTGTGTAAATAGGCATGATGAGCCTTACTGATTAAGCCAAAGGAAAGTTTCAAGCGGCCCTGAAAAAGTCTAAACAGTAAGACAGCTCATCAATTCACATACTCCTCCCATCCCCTCATCATCCCTGACATTGAAATGAACTACTGCTCTTTAGGAAAATGAAACAGACATACACATCCTGACTTCAAATATTTAATTCAATATTTGAACTTTGATATAGATACACAGATGGATACATGTGGGTATATGAGGGTCTCTTTTTTAAAAATTTATTTATTAATTTGAGACAGAGAGAGTAAATGCAGAGGGAGAGGGAGAGAATCTTCAACAGACTCCATGCTGAGCAGGTAGCCCAATGTGGGACTCGATCTCATGACCCTGAGATCATGACCCCATTCAAAATCAAGAGTCTGTTGCCTAACAGCCTAATGTGGGGTTTGATCACAGGACCCTGGGATCATGACCTGGGCCAAAGGCAGAGGCTTTAACCCACTGAGCCACCCAGGCGCCCCCAAAAGAGAGTTTTTATTAAAGTCTTCTAGGAAAAAGACCAATAATCACAAAGATAAATACTAGAATTACAGGCAGCCACACCACTCAGAGAGAATCATACAATTCTTCTCAATTGCAAAATTGGGATCGTACTGACCATGTTACTAATGTCATTTTCTTTTTTTCACTTAACAATATGTCATGAATATTTTCTTTTGTCATTAAATATTCTTCTGCATGATTTTTCATGACCTTATTGTGGGGAGTGCCATAATTCATTTTATGAGTCTTACCATGGGCCATTTAGTTTGCTGCCTGTTCCTAATATTTTCTTTAGGATAGGTTCCTAGAAGTGAAACATTAAGAAGTGTATTTTTCTATTTTTTTTAACATGTTGCCAGATAGTCCTCCAAAGTGTGTACAATTAAAAATACCACTAACAAGGTGAACCATGAGAGACTATGGACTCTGAAAAACAATCTGAGGGGTTTGAAGTGGCGGGGGGTGGGGGTGGGAGGTTGGGGTACCAGGTGGTGGGTATTATAGAGGGCACGGCTTGCATGGAGAACTGGGTGTGGTGAAAAAATAATGAATACTGTTTTTCTGAAAATAAATAAATTGGAAAAAAATTCAAGGGAAGTGTGGAAAATGCCAATAAAAATATGTGTGGACTGTAAAAAAAAAATACCACTAACAGGTATATGAATGTGCTATTCCTTACATTCTCCACAATAATTTCATTTGTGTTTCTATTGTAGTTTCTTATTGCTATTTTTAAATATATCAGTTCATTTAATATATTGGTTAACATGGTTAGTTAATTTAATAGAGAGATTGATATCTCATGGTTTTAATTTGCACTTAATTACTAATAAGGTCAATATTTTTTCATATTTGTCTCCTTAATTTTCTACTGTGAGTTTATTTTTCCATATGAACTTTAGTTTCACTCTCTAGAAAAGATTTTTGGTATTTTTACTGAGATTCCATTAAATTTAGAAATTAACCTACAGAGATTCAGTGTGTTTATGATATTGAGCTTTTCTATCCAAGAACACTGGATATATTTCCACTTGCCTAAAATCCATTTTTGTACCTTTCAGACATGTTTTAAAGTATCCTTTTATAAACTTTGAACATATATTTTATGTTTATTCCTAAATGTATTTCTGTTATATAATTATACTGTATCTGAAGGCATTTAAATTTTATATGTCGATATCATATTTTGCTGCCATAATAGAACTATGTTGCTTTAGTCAGTTTTTTTCCAATTTATTTATTTTCAGAAAAACAGTATTCATTATTTTTTCACCACACCCAGTGCTCCATGCAAGGCGTGCCCTCCATAACACCCACCACCTGGTACCCCAACCTCCCACCCCCACCACCACTTCAAACCCCTCAGATTGTTTTTCAGAGTCCATAGTCTCTCATGGTTCATCTCCCCTTCCAATTTACCCAAAAGCACATACCCTCCCCAATGTCCATAACCCTACCCCCCTTTTCCCAACCCCCCTTCCCCCAGCAACCCAGCAACCCACAGTTTGTTTCATAGATTAAGAGTCACTTATGGTTTGTCTCCCTCCCTATCCCATCTTGTTTCATGGATTCTTCTCCTACCCACTTAAGCCCCCATGTTGCATCACCACTTCCTCATATCAGGGAGATCATATGATAGTTGCCTTTCTCCGCTTGACTTATTTCGCTAAGCATGATACGCTCTAGTTCCATCCACACCGTGGCAAATGGCAAGATTTTGTTTCTTTTGATGGCTGCATAGTATTCCATTGTGTATATATACCACATCTTCTTGATCCATTCATCTGTTGATGGACATCTAGGTTCTTTCCATAGTTTGGCTATTGTGGACATTGCTGCTATAAACATTGGGGTGCACGTGCCCCTTTGGATCACTATGTTTGTATCTTTAGGGTAAATACCCAGTAGTGCCATTGCTGGGTCATAGGGCAGTTCTATTTTCAACATTTTGAGGAACCTCCATGCTGTTTTCCAGAGCAGTTGCACCAGCTTGCATTCCCACCAACAGTGTAGGAGGGTTCCCCTTTCTACGCATCCTCGCCAGCATCTGTCATTTCCTGACTTGTTGATTTTAGCCATTCTGACTGGTGTGAGGTGATATCTCATTGTGGTTTTGATTTGTATTTCCCTGATGCCGAGTGATATGGAGCACTTTTTCATGTGTCTGTTGGCCTTCTGGATGTCTTCTTTGCAGAAACATCTGTTCATGTCCTCTGCCCATTTCTTGATTGGATTATTTGTTCTTTGGGTGTTGAGTTTGCTAAGTTCTTTATAGATTTTGGACACTAGTCCTTTATCTGATATGTCATTTGCAAATATCTTCTCCCATTCTGTCAGTTGTCTTTTGATTTTGTTAACTGTTTCCTTTGCTGTGCAAAAGCTTTTGATCTTGATGAAATCCCAATAGTTCATTTTTGCCTTTGCTTCCCTTGCCTTTGGCGATGTTCCTAGGAAGATGTTGCTGCGGCTGAGGTCGAAGAGGTTGCTGCCTGTGTTCTTCTCAAGGATTTTGATGGATTCCTTTCTCACATTGAGGTCCTTAATCCATTTTGAGTCTATTTTTGTGTGTGGTGTAAGGAAATGGTCCAATTTCATTTTTCTGCACGTGGCTGTCCAATTTTCCCAACACCATTTATTAAAGAGGCTGTCTTTTTTCCATTGGACATTCTTTCCTGCTTTGTCAAAGATTAGTTGGCCATAGAGTTGAGGGTCTATTTCTGGGCTCTCTATTCTGTTCCATTGATCTATGTGTCTGTTTTTGTGCCAGTACCATGCTGTCTTGATGATGACAGCTTTGTAATAGAGCTTGAAGTCCAGAATTGTGATGCCACCAACTTTGGCTTTCTTTTTCAATATCCCTTTGGCTATTCTAGGTCTTTTCTGGTTCCATATAAATTTTAGGATTATTTGTTCCATTTCTTTGAAAAAGACGGATGGTACTTTGATAGGAATTGCATTAAATGTGTTGATTGTTTTAGGTAGCATAGACATTTTCACAATATTTATTCTTCCAATCTAGGAGCATGGAACATTTTTCCATTTCTTTGTGTCTTCCTCAATTTCTTTCATGAGTACTTTATAGTTTTCTGAGTATAGATTCTTAGCCTCTTTGGTTAGGTTTATTCCTAGGTATCTTATGGTTTGGGGTGCAATTGTAAATGGGATTGACTCCTTAATTTCTCTTTCTTCTGTCTTGTTGTTGGTGTAGAGAAATGCAACAGATTTCTGTGCATTGATCTTATATCCTGACACTTTACTGAATTCCAGTACAAGTTCTAGCAGTTTTGGAGTGGAGTCTTTTGGGTTTTCCACATAGAGTATCATATCATTTGCGAAGAGTGATAATTTGACTTCTTCTTTGCCGATTTGGATGCCTTTAATTTCCTTTTGTTGTCTGATTGCTGAGGCTAGGACTGCTTCAGTCAGCTTTATGACTGAGTCTCTGAGCTTTCTAGGAATTCTAACATGTCATCTGCAATCAGACCTTTTTACTTCTTTTACCAATTCTCCTGTTTCTGGTTGATTTCCTTTTATTGTTTGTATTGGCTAAAACCTCCAGTACTATGTGAAATAGTAACATAGGTACTGGGCATCCTTACTGGTTCCTGATCCTAACAGAAATGCAGCTAACACTTCCTCTTTAAGTAAAATGTTACTTTAGAGCTAAGATACAGGGGAGGAGTTAAGATGGTGGAGAAGTAGGGGAACCCTATGTTTGTCTGGTCTCTTGAAGTCAGCTAGATATTTATCAAATCATCCTGAACACCTGAGAAATCAATCAGAGATCTGAGAAAAGAAATTCTTCAATTCTACAAGTAGAAAACTGACCACTTTTCGGGAGTTTCGTTTAACAAACAGACAATAACACACCCAGGATCCAGTTTTTTGTTGTTTTTTGTTCATTTGTTTTATTTTTTCCTGTTGTCATTGTTGTTATTATTGTTTTTCATCTTTCTTTCTTCCTTTCTTTTCTGGACAAAATGATGTGACAGAGAAATCCATCCCAAAAGAAAGAACAGGAGGGTAGTACTCACTGCCAGGGATTTAATCAATATGGATATAAGTAAGATGTATGAACTAGCGTTTAAAACAATGATTGTAAAGATACTAGCTGGGCTTGAAAAGAAGCATAGAAGACACTAGAGAATCCCATACTGTAGAAAGAAAAGAACTGAAATTTAGTCAAGCCGAAATTGAAAATGCTGTTACCAAGATGCAGACCTGAGTAGAGTCCATAAAAATGAGGATGAGTGAAGCAGAAGAGAGAATCAGTGATATAGAACATAAAATGATGGAAAACAAGGAAAATGAAAAGAAGAGAGAAAGGGAGACTCATCAATTCCATAAGCAAAATAATATCCATATAATAGGGGTCCCAGAAGATGAGGGACGGGAGAAGGGGAAGACAGTTTGTTTAAACAAATTATGCTGAAAACTTCCCTAATCTAGGGAAGGAAATGGGCATTCAAGTCCAGGAGCCACAGATAACCCCCCTCAAAATCAATAAAAACAGGTCAACATCTTGACATATAATAGTGAAACTTGCAAATTTCCAAGATAAAGAGAAAATCTTGACAGCAGCTTAGGACATTAACTTACAAGGGTAGAAGCGTAAGGCTGGCAGCAGACCTGTCCACAGAGACCTGGCAGTCTGGAGAGGGCTGGCATGATTTATTCAAGGTGCTAAATAAGAAAAATGTGCAGCCAAGAATACTTTATCTAGCAAGGCTGTCACTCAGAATAGAAGAAGAGATAAAAAGTTTCCAGGACAAACAAAAGCTAAAGGAATTTGTGAACACTAAACCAGGCCTGCAAGAAATATTAAAGGGAATCCTTTGAGCAAACTCTCTTTGTAACAAATGTAACAAATGTAATAAAGACCAGAAAGGGACAGAGACAGTATACAGGAACAGACATTTTACAAGTAATACAATGGCACTACATTTATATCTTTTAATAATTACTCTGAATGTAAATGGACTAGATAGATGCTGCAGTCAAAAGACATAGGGTATCAGAGTGGATTAAAAAAAAAAAAAAAAACAAGAGCCACTGAGGGGCACCTGGGTGACTCAGTCAGTTAAGCAACTGCCTTCAGATCTGATCATGGTCCCAGGGTCCTGGGATTGAGCCGAGTTGGGCTCCCTGCTCAGCAGGGAATCTGCTTCTCCCTATCCCTCTGTCCTTCTTCCCAGCTCATGCTCTATTTCTCACTTGCTCTCTCTTTCAAGTAAATAAATAAAATCTTAAAACAATAAGACATATCGATATGCTGCTTACAGGATACTCATTTTAGATCCAAAGACACTTCCAGATTGACAGTGGGGTGAAGAACCATTTAGCACGCTAATGGACATCACAAGAAAGCTGGTGTAGTCATCTTTTATCAGACAAACTAGATTTTAAACCGAAGACTGTAAGAAGAGATGAAGAGGGACACTATATCATAATAAAAATGTCTGCCCAACAAGAAGACCTAACAATTGTATTTATTCCCCTAGGTTGGGAACAGTCAAATATATAAACCAATTAATGACAGAATTTTAAAAACTCATTGATAATAATACAATAATAGTAAGGGACTTTAACACCCCACTCACTGCAATGGATAGATCATCTAAGCAGAAGAACAATAAGGAAACAAGACTTTGAATGGCACACTGGACCAAATAGACTTAACAGATATATTCAGAGCATTTCATCCTAAAGCAACAGAATATACATTCTTCTTTAATACGCATGTGACATTCTCCAGGATAGATTATATACTGGGTTACAAATCAGGTCTCAACTGGTACAAAAAGACTAAGATCATACCATGCATATTTTCAGACTACAACACTATAAAACTTGAAGTCAATCACAAGAAAAAATTTGGAAGGACCACAAATACATGGAGGTTAAAAAAATCCTACTGAAGAATGGATGGTTCAACCAGGAAATTAAAGAATTCTCTAAAATACATGGTAGCAAGTGAAAATGAGAACACAACAGTTCAAAACCTTTGGGTTGCAGCAAAGGCGGTCCCAAGTGGGAAGTACATAGTGATATGGGCCTTATACTAGAAACAAGAAAAGTCTGAAATACACAACCTAACCTTACACCTAAAGGATCTGGAAAAAGAACAACAAATAAAGCCTAAATCTGGCAGGAGAAGAAAGAATAAAGATTAGGGCAGAAATCAATGATATAGAAATAAAAAAAAAAACCAGTAGAATACATCAATGAAATTAGGAGCTCTTTCTTTGAAAGCATTAATAAGATTAATAAACCCCTAGCCAGACTTATCAAAAAGAAAACAGGAAGGACCCAAATGAATAAAGTCATGAATGAAAGAGGAGAGATCACAACTAATACTGAATAAATACAATCATAAGAGAATATTATGAGCAATTATATGCCAACAAATTAGGCAATCTGTAAGAAATGGATGCATTCCTAGAAACATATAAACTACCAAACTGATATAGGAAGAAATAGAAAACCTGAACAGACCCATAACCAGCAAAGAAATTGAAACAGTAATCAAAAATCTCCCAATGAGGGGTGCTGGGATTGAGCTCCATGTCAAGCTCCCTGCTAAGCAGGTCTGCTTCTTTCCCTTCCTCTGCTTCTCCCCCCATTTGTGCTCTCTCTGTCTCTCTCTCAAATAAATAGTCTCCCAATGAATAAGAGTCCAGGCCAGATGGCTTCCCAGGGGAAAGTCCTACCTTAAAGTTCTACCTGAAATTTTCTACCAAACATTTAAAGAAGAATCAATAACTATTCTTCTGTAACTGTTCCCAAAAGTAGAAATGGAAGGAAAACTTCCAAACTCATTCTATGAGGCCAGCATCACCTTGATCCCAAAACCAGACAAAGACCCCACCAAAAAGGAGAATTACAGACTAATATTCCTGATGAACATGGATGCAAAAATTCTCACCAAGACACAAGCTAATAGGATTCAACAGTACATTGAAAGAATTATTCACCATAACCAAGTGGGATTTATTCCTGGGTTGCAAGTGTGGTTCAACATCAGTGAATCAATCAATGTGATACACCACATTAATAAGAGAACAAGAGCCATATGATACTCTAAATAGACATAGGAAAAGCATTTTACAAAATACAGCTTTCTTTCTTTCTTTTTTTTTTTTTAAGATTTTATTTGTTTGTCAGAGAGAGAAAGTACACAAGCAGGGGGAGTGGCCAACACCTTAATCTGGGATGTCTAACCTCCAGAACTGTGAGAAAATCAATTTTTGGTGTTTAAGCCCCACTGTGGTATTTCTTTTGGCAGTCCTAGCAAACTAATATAATATCTTAGCCTTGATAATCCTGAATTGCTTTGGCCACTAGTTGTTTTTGTATTATTTGTAACAGCATTAAGTATCAACCTTATACTAGTGTTACAAAAAAGAACTTAAAAGTTTTTTTCCATTTTCTATGCTATGAAAAAATTTGAGAAATTATGACTACTTGGTCTTTAAAGTTTTGGCAGAATTTCTCTGTGGAACCATATGAACCTTCTGCATTTTTTTAAAAGATTTTATTTATTTATATTTATTATTTATTTATTTATTTTTATTTTTTTTTAAACTTTATTTATTTTTAAAGAGAGAGAGAGAGCATGAGTTGGGGGAGGGACCCTGGGAGATGGAGAAGCAGACTCTCCGCTGAGCAGGGAGCCTGATGCAGGACTCAATCCTAGGACCCTGGGGTCATGACCTCAACCAAAGTCAGACGCTTAACAGACTGAGCCACCCAGGTGGCCAAACCTGCTGCTTTTTTTGTGGACAATTTCCTTGATAATTTTCCCTATTTCTTCTATGGAATTGTACTGTTTGTCTATCTCCAGAAAATTCTAGTGAAGTGCAGTTTCCTATAAAATTATCAATTTCATCAGTGTTTTCAAATTTATGTGCATAAAAAAAACTTATGTGCATAGTGGTCCACAAAATAGTCCCATTGTATTACAAATATTTTTCTCAATAGTTATTTCCCCTTTGTCATTTCTTATATTACATATTTGGTGGCTTTCTTCCTTTTTTCTCAATTAGATTAGTTGTTTGAATACTTTATTGCTTTTAAAAAAACAGTATTTTTAAGTTAATTATATCTACTTATTTATCTATCCTCCATCTCATTGATACCTGTTTTTATTTTTTACTATTTCCTTTTTTTTGTGTGTGTGTGTGTGTGTTGTTGTTGTTTTGTTTTTGGGTTTTTTTGTTTGTTTGTTTGTTTGTCTTTTCGTTTTTTTCCTAGCTTCTGAGTTGAATATTTTATTCACTACGTTTTATTGTTTTACTTATATTAATACAGGTTTAAGGCCATTGATTTTCTTCTGATAGCTGCTTTAAAATAAGTTCTATAGATTCCGATATGGAGTGTTTTTTATTTTTATTGTTTTAAGATTTACTTATTTATTTGACAGAGAGAAAGCACATGAGAGAGTACTAGCAAGGGCAGCAGCAGAGGGAGAGGGAGAAGCTCAGCAGGGAGCCTGATGCGGGGCTCCAGCCCAGGACCCTGAGATCATGACCTGAGCCAAAGGCAGATGCTTAATCAACTGAGCCACCCAGGCGCCCCAGATACACAGTGTTTAATTAATTAATTAATTAGTGTTTAATTAGTTAATTAATTAACTAATTAGACTCTGTAATTTTTCTTTATAATTTCCCTGTTTTTTTTTTAAAGATTTTATTTATTTATTTGACAGAGAGAAATCACAAGTAGATGGAGAGGCAGGCAGAGAGAGAGAGAGAAGCAGGCTCGCCGCTGAGCAGAGAGCCCGATGCGGGACTCAATCCCAGGACCCTGAGATCATGACCTGAGCCGAAGGCAGAGGCTTAACCCACTGAGCCACCCAGGCGCCCCTCCCTGTTTTTTAATGAAAAGAGCTTTTTTAAAAATTACTGATGAAAGCTTCCTTTTATCATCTATTTTATTAATTCTGAATTTTATCACATGATAATCATAGAGTGTGGTTTGTAATGATTCTGTTTTATGGAACTTGTGCTTTTTTGTGACATCATATGCAATCATATTTCGTGAGTACTGCACAGGTACTTGAGAAAGACTGCTGTTAGGATGTGAAGTTCAATATATATCGATACCATCTACCTCATTGATTCTGTTGGTTAGATTTTCCATATCCTTATTTAATTTTTGTCCATCTTGACCTTTCTTCTACTAAGATTGGTATATGCAAGTGTGCTATTGTTAGTATTTTTTTTCTCTTGCATTTCCAGTTCTTTTTGCCTTCTAAGAGTGGCTATTGTTATAACATCATTGCTAACTCTGACTTTTATTTTAAAATATGTGCTTCTTGGGGTGCCTGGGTGGCTCAGTTATTAAGCATCTGCCTTCAGTTCAGGTCCTGATACCACGTCGGGCTCCCTGCTCTGTGGGAAGCCTGCTTCTCCCTCTCCCACTCACCCTGCTTCTGTTCCCTCTCTTGCCATGTCTCTCTCTGTCACATAAATAAATAAATAAATCTTCATTTTAAGAAAAGATTTAAAATATGTGCATCTTGGGGCACCAGGGTGGGTCAGTCAGTTAGGCATCCAACTCCTGGTTTCAGCTCAAGTCATGACCTCATGATTATGGGACTGAACCCCGCATTGGCTCTGTGCTCTGCATGGAGTCGGCTTCAGATTCTCTCACGCTCTCCCCTGCTTTCTCTCTCTCTGTCTCCCAAATAAATAAATAAAATCTTAAAAAGTAAATATGTGCTTCCTGGGGCGCCTAGGTGGCTCATTCAGTTGAGTCTGACTCTTGATTTCAGCTCAGGTCATGGTCTCAGGGTTGTGAGATCAAGCCCTACATTGGGCTCCCTGTTGGACATGGAGCCTGCTTAAGACTCTCTCTTTCCCTCTCCCTCAGCCTCCTCTCTCCTCACTCTAAAAAAATTATATATGTATATAAATATATATATATAATATGAATGCAAATAAACATATATATGCTTCTTCATATAGTGCTTTTTTTGACTTGCATTCTACTTTCTCTGCTCTCAAGATCACAGAACTTGCTTTTCTTTCTATATTTCCATCTGTTTGCTTTCTGACATTCTTTTATATACAGAATACAGTTGCTCTTATTTTATTAGACAGATTGGAAAACTTTCTATTTCACAGATTAACTAAATCCATTCACAGTTACTTACTCCTTTTGCATTAAGATTGCTTTGTTTAGGGGCGCCTGGGTGGCTCAGTGGGTTAAGCCTCTTCCTTCGGCTCAGGTCATGATCTCACCGTCCTGGGATCGAGCCCCACATCAGGCTCTCTGCTCAGCGGGGAGCCTGTTTCCCCCTCCCCCACCCATCCCCCGCTTGCCTCTCTGCCTACTTGTGATCTCTGTCAAATAGATTTAAAAAAAAATCTTTAAAAAAAATTGTTTTGTGTATAATTAGTTGATATGCTTCTCTACATGATGTGTTTACTTTGCTCTATTATTTTTAAATATTCTCTTGATATTTAGGAAACGTCATATTATTATTCTAGAGCTTCCTTTTGGAATTCTCTGTTTTCTAATGGTAGCTGCCTTTCACTTTCCTGATTTGTCCATTTGTATTCATATCTGCTGATTCCCATCTGTTGTCTAGACAGTGAGTTCATTTTGCTTTTGCTTTCTCTTTTCC
Source organism: Neogale vison (assembly GCF_020171115.1). NCBI lineage: Eukaryota > Metazoa > Chordata > Mammalia > Carnivora > Mustelidae > Neogale > Neogale vison. The sequence goes on along the minus strand of NC_058092.1, from coordinate 148,726,767 downwards.
TTCCTCTATTTTAGTTGCTTAAATTTTTACTTAGAATATATCTTATATATACATATATATTACTATTTTATCCTTTTTCCCAACTTTGTTTTTATCTTAGATTTATTTATTTATTTATTTTTAAGGTAGGCTCCATGCCCAACATGGGGCTTGAACTCACAACCCAAAGATCAAGAGGCTGAGCCAGCCAGACACCCACTTGATCTTAGATTTAAATTAATTATATTACATGCTCACCATCAGCCCTTTAGCTAAATATTTCACAATCATCTTTTAGTTGAAGGTTATCCTCTCATAGACTCTTCAAGAAAGGCTCATAAGTTCCATATTTCCCAAGCTCTTCCAAGTTCAAAAAATTTTTTCTATATTTGTAATACCTAAAGGACAACGTAGTGAGTTGAATAGTGTTCCACAAAAAGAGATGCTCAAGTCCTAACCTCAGGGACCTGTGAATATCAATTTAATTGTAAAGGGAGTCTTTGCAGATACAATTAAAGAGCTTGGGATGATACTATTATGGATTTCGGATAGGCCATCATTTCAATGACTGGTGCCATTATGGAGGAAAGAAGGTGAACTTTCCAACCCAGAGGCACATAAGGGAATGCCTTATGAAGAAAAAGATTAAGATCAGAGTTACACAGCCTCTAGGCAAGGAAGGCCAGAATTGCTAGCAGCCACCAGCAGCTAAGAGACAGGCATAGAACAGATGATCCCTCAGAGCCACCAGAAGAAACCAATGCTGCCAACACCTCGATTTTAGATTTCTAGCCTCCAGAACGCTGAACGAATAAATGTCCATTTGTTTTAAGCCACCAAGTTTCTGGTAATTCATTATGATAACCCCAGGAAGCCAACACAGACAGCTTAGCTACTTATAAAATCTTCCGTTCATGCTTTCTTTCCTAAAGCTATTTTTCTTTTCAAAAAGGACTGCTCCGAGCCATCAGAAGAAATGAAATCTTGCCATTTGCGACGACGTGGGTGGAACTAGAGGGTATTATGCTGAGTGAAATAAGTCAATCAGAGAAAGACAATTATCATATGATCTCCCCGATATGAGGAAATTGAGGGGCAACGTGAAGGGGGTGTGGAGGGTAGGAAAGGAATAAATGAAACAAGGTGGGATTGGGAGGGAGACAAACCATAAGAAACTCTTATTCTCACAAAACAAAAGGAGGGTTGCCGGGGGCTTGGGGGTGATAGGGAGAGGGTGGTTGGGTTATGGGCATTGGGGAGGATAGGTGCTATGGTGAGTGCTGTGAAGTGTGTAAACCTGGCGATTCACAGAACTGCACCCCTGGGGCTAATTATACATTATATGTTAATAAAAAAATAAAACAAATTTAAAAAAAGGGGCTGCTCCATAGTTGCCCCACTTTGCGTGTGAACTTTGAAAAGTCTGAAGTTTGGAAGTTATCTAATTCTCTAGGCCTTGCAGATAGTTGGTCCTTTTACTTGGTGTCTTGGAGAATTTATCTTTAAAGTTTAACGATTGCTCTATCATATGTCTCAGAATCGATCTTTGTGTGTCAATTTTCTCAAGCAGGTGTGGGCTCTTTAAATAGCAGATTCAGATTGTTTCTTTTCTTTTTTTTTTTTTTTAACAAAGCACCAGACAAGTGTCTGACCAGACTGCTTTTTTTTTTTTTAAAGATTTGTATTTATTTACTTGACAGAGACAGAGAGATCACAAGTAGTCAGAGAGGCAGGCAGAGAGAGAGGAGGAAGCAGGCTCCCTGCTGAGCAGAGAGCCCGATGCGGGGCTCGATCCCAGGACCCTGAGATCGCGACCTGAGCTGAAGGCAGAGGCTTTAACTCACTGAGCCACCCAGGTGCCCCCAGATTGTTTCTTTTTTGGAAATGTTTTCTTAGATTATAGGTTGTTACTTTTTTTTTTTTTTTTTAAGTAGAATCCAATCCCAGTGTGGAGCCCAATATGAGGCTTGAACTCATGACCATGAGATGAAGACCTGAGCTGATATGAAGAGTCAGACACTTAACTGACTGAGCTACCAGGTGCCCCAGTTTATAGATTTATTAGTTCTGGTTTATTGTTTTGACTTGCTTCTTCTTTATAAGAATTTTGAAACTTCCTTACCCACTTCCATTTTAGCCATTTATTCTCCTTTGTTTTGATTGTTTTCCTGCCTCTTTTCAATGCTGCTTATTTAATTTTTTATTTGAGACTATTTTCCCTTGGGCACTTAGCCATTTAGTCTTCAATTTGGAGATGATTTTTTATTTTTGTCCATTTCTTTCTTGAATTCAATCAACTCATTTCTTCTCTTCCTTATTTTGCCTATTTCATTCTTGGCAATTTTAGGCATCCTTTGCCTATTTCAATCTTGCCTAATTCATTCTGATTCAATGTGCTTTTCATATCCCAAATGCTTGACTGAAAATATTTAGTTTAATTCTGTGTATGGTATCACAATTTTCTTCTGGTTTCTGTTATCTTGGGGGGAAGAATTTTTATCACCTGAAATGCTTTTATCTTCCTTTTCTGTTTCCTATAGTTTTGTGTTGATGAATTCTATGCAATGTATCAGCATAGTTGGCAGTTGAGGGTATTTCACAAAATGGCTAATTTGAGGATGCTCTCCTTCATCAGGGTAGTAAAAGGCAATCTATTTAATGGCTGTCTCTGTGAAGGGAGGAGGATGGGATTGTGATCACTGATTTTGGTTCTTACTTCCAATTTTAAGACTCTAAATTTCCCTCTTTCTTCTTCTCCATACCACCAAGTCTCCAAAGAGTACCCCTTCCTTCATTTTTTATTAATATTTTTATTTATTTACTTATTTGAGAGAGAGAGAGTGAGTGAGAGTGAGCACAGGGGAGAGTGAGGAGGAGAGAGAAGCAGGCTCCCCACTGAGCAGAGAACCCGATGTCAGGTTTGATCCCAGGACCCGCGATCATGACCTGAGCCCAAGGTAGATGCCTAACCAACTGAACCACCCAGGCGGCAACCCCCCTTCCTTCTTTTGAAACTTTCTTCCCACTTTCCCTTTTCCTTTTTTGAGACAGTTACCTTAAGTCCTGCTCATTTTAAAGTTATTTCCTTGTGTAGTGTTTTGATCCACTAGAACCCTTCCCCTCTCTCCCATATTTTCATCTTTAAGTTTTCCTTCCCTCTCATGATTTTAGGTCAATTTTAGACCCCCTTGCTCCCCTCTTCTTTTGTTTTCACAGGTTTTCTGAGGTCTTCCTGTCCCAGTTCTGTTCAAAGCCTGGTGACAGAGCTGAACAGAGAATTCTGGTAAAAATTGGTGTTTATGGGGCGCCTGGGTGGCTCAGTGGGTTATAGCCTCTGCCTTCAGCTCAGGTCATGATCCCAGGGTCCTGGGATCGAGCCCCGCATCGGGCTCTCTGCTCAGCGGGGAGCCTGCTTCCTCCTCTCTCTGACTGCCTCTCTGCCTACTTGTAATCTCTGTCTGTCAAATAAATAAAAAACAAAAAAAACAAAAAAAAACAAAAAAAAATGGTGTTTATTTTTCTATGCACTGGCAATATGAGCTTTGTAATTACATTATAGGTATGAGGTTTGTGTGGCCTTGTTTTTTTTGTTTTTTTTTTTGTTGTTGTTAGTTCATATAGTTTTGGGGCACAGGTATGAGAGTCTCCTTATTTAGTTGGCTATGATCAACAGCAGTTTTCCTTGGTTTCTTTATTTTTTTATATCCTAGATTCATTTCAGCAGTTTAAAAAATTTTTTTCAAGGGCTTAAATGGAATTATTTTGAATCTATAAATTAATGTGGGAAAACCAACTTGGCCATCAGGCATGTGCTTTGGAAACTTCCAGAATCAAATCCCACTCTGCCATCCACTATTTGTGTGGCTTGGGGCAAATTGCTTCACCTCTGTGGGACACAACTTCTTCAGTTTTTTTTTTAAATAATTATAATTTAAAGATTTTATTTATTTGTCAGAGAGAGAGAGAGAGTGAGTGAGCACAAGTAGGCAGAGAGGCAGGCAGAGGCAGAGAGAGAAGCAGGCTCCCCACTGACCAAGGAGCCTGGTGCAGGACTCGATCCCAGGACCCTGGGATTATTACCTGAGTTGAAGGGTTGAAGGCAGCGGCTTAATCAACTGAGCCACCCAGGAGTCCCTTCTTCAGTTCTTTAAAAAGAAAAGAGAAAAAACCCTCAGAATATTGTATGATTATGTGTATAAGTTGCTTAACACAGGACCTAGCACATATCATGTATTTTTAGTTGGTCTACACATCCAGGAAAATATCTCTTCTTTTTATTTGAGTCTTCTTATTTCTACCTCAGTACAGCTTTATTATTATCTTCACATTTGTCTTGTACATTCCTTTCAAGTTGATAACTAGGTGTTTACTTTTTTTTTTTTTTTAAGTTGGCTCCACACCCAGGGTGCAGGTGAACACAGGGCTTGAACTCATGACCCTGAAATCACAACCTAGGCTGAGATTAAGAATCCGCTGCTTAACCAACTGAGCCACCCAGGCACCCCTAGGTGTTTTACATTTTTATTATAATTATTAACGCCATTTTGGGGCAGTGTATTCTCTACCTTCATTCACAAGAAAACTTATTTTTATCAATTTTGGATTCAACAAACTCATAGAATTCTTATTGCTTCATTATTTTTTCACTGAACTCTGTTTTTTAGGTAAATAAGAATGTAATTTGCATGCAAATTTATCTTTCTCCTGTTGATAACTATACCTCATTCATTTTTATCTCTTCCATCAGCTAGTACCTCCGGCACCATGTTTAACAATGGCAGTGATGACTGGCGTCTTTGTCTTATTTTTCTAGTGGTTCAATAATGAGTATGACATTGGCTGATGGCTTGATCTGGATGCTCTTTCTTAGGGCACTAATTGTGTAATGTGACAGTTCTGTTCTTATCATGTTAATTTAGTGATAATGTGTTCTGTTGGATATGCTTTGCTGTTGTCTTATTAAGGACTTGTATATTGATTTCTTTTGTCTTTTGCTTTTGGTGGCTATCTTTGTTAGGTTTAAATATTAGGGCTCATGAATTTCACAAAATAGATGAAGAAATCTATCTTTATGCTTTGGGGTAGTTTATTTTCCATGGGAATTATTTATTCTTTAAACATTAGAAAGAGGGGGGCGCCTGCGTGGCTCAATGGGTTGAGCATCTACCTTCAGCTCAGGTCACAATCCCGGGGTCCTGGGATCCAGCCCTGCATCGGGCTCCCTGCTGAGCAGGGAGTCTGCATTTCCCTCTTCCTTTGCTCCTCCCCCTCTACTCGTGATCTGTTTCTCACTTTCTCTCTCTCTCAAATAAAAAAAAAATTTTTTTGAAAGAGGCTGTCAACACAAGGGTTTGTAAAAATTAGGAAAAAATTACAAATAAAAAATTTTTTTGAAAAATTTTAAAATTTTCCTCCCTTTTTAAAGGGAGGAAAGAATAAAAGCCTCCTTCAAAGGAGGCTTTTATTGTTTTCTTAATTTTTAGTCAATAATTTTAGTTATTCTACTAGATGTGTCACTTCTGGGAATTTAAACTACAGACAAACTCCTACATGTGTGGAATGCTAAATGCTTACAAAGATATTCACTGCAGTATTGTTTATAATAGCAAAAGCCTACTATTAGGACATTAGTTAAATAAATTGGGGTACATCCAGGCAATGGAAGGCCATTCGGCCTTTAGAAAGGATGATGTGCCAGTTGGGAACCAAATCTTAAAATGTACAATGAAAAAAGCAAGGTTCAGGGCTGCATGTCTAGTATGCTATATTTGTGTAAAAAATAAAAATATAGGGGTGCCTGGGTGGCTCAGTGGGTTAAAGCCTCTGCCTTTGGCTCAGGTCATGATCCCAAGGTCCTGGGATCGACCCCCACATCTGGCTCTCTGCTCAGCGGGGAGTCTGCTTCCTTTCCTCTCTCTCTCTCTCTCTGCCTGCCTCTCTGCCTACTTGTGATCTCTGTCAAATAAATAGATAAATAAAATCTTTAAAAATAAAAATATAGATACATATACTCACACACTCATACACTCCTCTATTACCAGAATATCTTTAGAGGATACACAAGGAGCAGTAGTTTTCTCTAGACAGAAGTGAATGACTAGGGTATTGGTATCTGTGTCCTCTTGTAACTTCTGGGTCTTTCACCTCCTACTCAAAATATGCTAAAATGTTTCTGTCTGTCTGGGTCCAACCTCAGATGGTTAACACAAGAGAAAACATTGTACCTAAATATTATAAAAATCATAGAATCAGGCTCACTGTCTGGTTTCATGTATGTTACCTTTGTGTAATAGTCCCGAGCTACATTTCATGAGATCATGCAAGCTTCTCTGTAGCCTGAAATCTGGACAGCTGTGAAACATAATCCTGGTAAAACAAAGTTAGGCGTTGTAGGAGATAAGACCTGCAAACCGACTGCTTAGAGTAGCTTGAATAACTCAGTTGCTTATTTGGCTAAACATGAATTAAATGGGCAAATACCGGGCATCTATGGTAGTACGATTTAAGACACTAATGTTAGGCTTTTGTAGTACTTTCCTAGAGCTGCCTTAGTAAAATACCACAAACTGTGTGGCTTAGAAGAGCAGAAATTGTTTGTCTCATGGTTCTGGAGGCTGAAATCAGGGTGTTGGTGGAGCCATACTCCCTCTGAAACCCATAGGGAAATCTTCTTGCCTCTTGGCAGCTTCTGGGGATTAGCAGGCAATCTTTGACATTCCTTGGCTTGCAGCTGCATAACTCCCAATTTTGCCTTGGTCATCATATGGCACTTTTCCCTGTGTGTTTCTGTCTTCATATGGCCACCTTCTCATCAAGATACCATACTCCTACCCCCATAGGGCTTCCTCTTACCTTAATTAACCATAACTGCGACCACTCTGTTTCCAAGTAAGGTCCCAATCTGAGATACTAGGGGTTAGGATTTCAACATTATCTTTTTTGGAGGGACACAATTCAACCCATAACCACCTTTGGGGAGAAGGTGAGAGAGAATGTAAAAGCCAAAGATGCGGGAACCTACAAACACTGCATTGGGCCTGCCTGGGTCCTATTGGTGAGATTAAGTTATAGCCTCAGTCTTCACCCTAAGAACACAGTGAAGATGAGTTAGCAAAAACTTCAATCTGGGCTCCAGAGGAATTTACAAATTCGGCCCCATGTAGAGCCCCCCCCCCAACCTTCCTGGTTCCTGCTTCACTGATCTGCATGCTGTACTTTCAGCCGTTGCCCTGCTACCCCTGAGTTACCGAGAAAAAGGGAATGTACTAAGAACGGTCAAATGACAACCCCACCCTCACCCCCCACCCTCATCAGATCACAGACTTCACACCAGGAAGACTTGCGTTGGCTTCTTGTGCTATTGTGCTCCACGGGCCCCCCCTGCTGTCCACGTAAGCACCTTAAGCACACTCTGAGACGTACAAGAGCCCACAGATGGAAATGTTCTTGGAGTAATCCCAACTGCTCTCAAGTTTCTGCCCAAAGACATCCTTTTTGAATTCAACACCTGTTGACCACTAAGCCTGTTAAGAGTCTGTTCACTAAAGGCCAGATTTGACTGCTTGGTTCAATTACACCTCCACCACGAGCCCTTTCTGGCTGTCAGTGGGCAGGATACGGACTTCTGTTTGTTGTCTCAGAATTCATACACCCCCTTTTCTTGCTTTTCTGTAGTATTTTATATTATTAATCCATTTGCACCTAAGTGTTTTTATCACTTATCTAAGTGTTTTTATCAGACTATTTCTTCCCTTTTTCAGTGGCCAAAGAACTTCTAAAAAGGCAAAGAGAAGTTATTTTTATTTTTAAATGGGAATAGGTTATAGTAATACAAAGCGATAACATGTATTTAACACATATACATGTGCAAAACATAGATGCTTATTGCTTTGCATTACAACAACCTTCTCATATGAATGTATATTGAATTTATACATACACACGCACATATATTTAGAATAGCTTTTTTTTTGGTGTGATAACTATGTAAATCGCCCTAGTGATTATTCTGCCAATATTTATTCCCTACTCCATTCTCCCGTTATATATATATATATATATATATATATATATATTTAGGAGCCATTGACCTTTTCTTTAGAGTCTACAGAAATAATTCTTGCCTTGTATATGATATAATGGCTGGGAAGGATTTTTATTTTTAGCATGACATTTTGTCAAGGTTGATTGATTTCCTATTACCTGCCTGATTTTTAGAAATGCAAAGGACCAATAATTGTTTTGTTTTTTTAATCAACTATACTTGGAGTTATTTTTCTGTAGACTCCAGGCCCCAGAGAGAGTGCTTGCCAAATAAGTCTAGTGGACATCACTCTGGGGGAGGCAGAAAGCAAACAATGGCCCTGCCTTTCCCAGCCCTTGGAGCAGCAACTGTGTTCTGGAAAATGGGAAAAATAAAGTAGAAGGAAGGTTAGATTTGACTTAAAATTGTCACTTTCTGGTCTGTCTGGGTGGCTCAGTGGGTTAAGCCTCTGCCTTTAGCTCAGGTCATGATTTCAGGATCTTGGGATCAAGCCCCAAGTTGGGCTCTCTTTTCAGCAGGGAGCCTGTTTCTGCCTGCCTCTCTGCCTACTTGTGATCTGTCTAATTAAAAAAGAAAAATTGTCACCTTCCAACTGAGAGAATGTAATTTTTTGACTTTGCTTCAGCTGGGGCTTAAGTGGGAATGTATAATGTGAGGTATGAAGCACTATCTCCTCCCTTTTTAGAAGTCACCTAATAAAATCTTTCCAAAAAGGAACATGCCCAGTCATAAATCAGTGGAGTCCATTTCAATCTATACCCTGCATTCTACAATTTAGACACCAATGAGAGGCTAGCCTAGGTCGTGGTTAACTTGGATTGGTAGTGGTGGGGGCAACACCTCCATGCTCCCCTTGGTCTAAGAGGTGGAGTTTAGAGGATGGCATGCTTCCTGCTTACTTCCTGCTCATCAGGGCATTTGAAGCACAAGTTATTTAATTCGACACTACTATCAGTACTTCGTGTCAAAAGTCCTACACTCCTTGCCTACACAGCCCCAAGTAGGGTGAAGTGAGTGAGTCACTCTCCTGGGAGTGAAGCTTAATAGAAGCCCAAGAAGTCTCAGTAACCAAGATATATAACATTTTAACGCAAAATTTTAAAATAATGGTAAAGTAGGCCAGCTGCTAACTGCTTATTTCTGTAAATAAGGCTTTCAGGGGTGGGATTAAGAAGGGAAGAGAGAGGCTGAATGGTGCAAGTGCACAAATGCATTTGAAATTTGAAGTTTTGATATATTTGAAGCTTTGATGTATTGCTTATCATGGATTTTTTGTATTAATTTTAATTTTTTAAATTAATTTTGACTTTAAAAATATTGCATTAAAATATTTATCTTGACTATTGAAATGTGATTTTCCCCCACCAAATCCACAAATTTTGCAATTGAGCCAAGTGTCCCTCACTAGCCTTACCCGAGTATCGGCCCTGTAAAATGACGAGTCAACAAAAACCTATCCACCTTGTTCAACCACGACTCTTCCACGTGAGAGAACCGGGCCGCTCCCCTCCCGGTCCTCAGCGTGGGGAGGCCGCAGCATGGAGTCTCCCTGCGTCCCGTGGGCTAGGATTCTCTCCTCTGGCTTTCCTTGCGCGTGTACTGAAAGGTTACATGGGGTTTGGATCGGTCTTGCTCTGAACAGCAGAATGCCTCGACTGCGTCTGCTTTTGCACTTCGGCTCGCGTTAGGCAATGACCTCTTCCTCCGCTCAAAGTTAGCCGGGTCACTGCTCGCCCACGGCGTCCCCCAAACACCTCCCACAACCGCGCCGACCCGCAGCGATGTCCTCTCAGTGTTCCGCGTCTCAGTCCGGTGCTCTGGAGTGGGACACAGCGTGACAGGACCAGCCGTCGTCTGGGGCGCCGAGGCCGCGGACCCGCCCCAAGCGCCGGCCCGCCGGCGGCCCGGCCGCCCCATCCTTTCGCGGGTCATCGTGTGATCTCGTCTGAGCGCTCCGCCGAGGACTCCGGCGTGAGAAACGGCTCGCGCGCTTCCCGGTTTTTACAGGAGGCCGCTGAAAAGCGCGAAAAAGCTCCCCGCGCGATAGTGCGCAGGCGCAGCGGCCCCCGGGGCTGTCTTCAGCCCCGGCCTTGGTGGAACCGGCTGCGCGCTCGGCGCTCGCCAGCCCCGTGGGGGCGCTGCGAGGAAAGCGTCGGAGGCGGGCGGGGGCTCCTTGGAGGGGGTGGTGCCGGGCCCGGGTCGCCGGCCTGGGGGCGGGGACCCGTGCGGGCGGAGGGCGGTGGCCGGGATGGGTCTGGGACGGACGCGTCCCCGGGCGTGCACGGCGGCCGCGGGCCGGATGAGACGGGTGACGGCGGGTGACAGCGGGCGGGGCGGCGGGCGGTGCCGCGTTCACGCCCTCCGCTTGGCCGGGCCGGGAGGGCCCTCGGACTCGGGGCGCGCCGGGCCGGGCGGGCTGAGGCGCGCGGCTCGGACGCGGCCATGCAGGGCCCGCTCGCTTGGCCGCTGCGGCTGCTCGGGTGGCGAAGCCGGGCCGGCCACACGTGGACGCTGGGCGCCGGCGGCCCGGGGCCCCGACCTCCGCTGACGGGCCTGTGGCCGGCGCGGCCTTGGGGCGCGGGGCCGGGGCTCCTCCGGGATGCCGGCGCCGCGCGAGGCCCGCGTCGCTGGACTAGCGGCTGCCCGGGCGGGGGTCCCCGCGGCCCCGGCGGTGGAGCAGGCGTGGCGCGGCTCCTGGGGCAGTGGGCGCGGCCCCCCGGCGCCAGCAGGTGCGGGGCCCTTGCGGGGCCCGACGCTCCCCGGCTCCGGCGCGCGGGGCTCCGGGGCGGGCCGGCAGTCGCAGCCCGGGGCGGGGGCGAGGCCCGGCCAAGCGGGTCGGCGTTGCCTGCGGCCGCGGCGCCTCCCGGAGACGACTCGCGGCTGCGCCCGGTCGCGGCCAGGCGCTCGGAGGCTCAGAAGCTCTTGGGGCTGGCGTACCCGGAGCGCGGCAGGCTGGCAGGTAGGGCTTTCTCCGTCCGCTCCCCTCGGCCGTCCGCGCACCTTACAGAGCGCGTGTCCCGGGACAGTGGGGGCGGCAGGGAGACCCCGGGCCACTTGCCACACAGTGGGGAGGGACGGGCTGGCCCTTCTGTGGGGATCTTTACCAAGAAGTCCTGGACGGAGCGCTCACCTCTCGGTAGCGTTGTCGAGCCTTTCAGGTTGGCTGAGAATCTGTTCTCAGTTGTCCTTTATGTTTGTTTTCTTTGCTTGACACACACACAAGGGCAACAGGATCTCATTACTGGAGTCTTGGGGGCCGGTCTGCTTGGGCATTGCCAGAGTTCTCAGAGTGAGCTGCCCCCCCCCTTACTTTTGAAAATTTATTCTAGCCAAAAATATACCTGTTTTGTATTATGCAGTTACACCACTTCTTACAAACATTATGTATTAGGCTAAGCGAAATGAGATCAAGACAAATACCGTATGATTTCACTCATGTTGATTTTAAGGAACAGAACAAATGAACGTAGGGGAAGAGAAGGAAAACAAAGTAAGAAAAAGAGGGAGGCAAACTGTTAGAGACTCTTAACTACAGGGAACAAACAGGTTGCGGGAGAGGAGGTGGACGGGGGATTGGGCAACTGTGTGATGGGCATTAGGGAGGAGGGCACTGGATGTAATGAGCCCTGGGAACTGTGTGCAACTAATGAATCACTGAATTCTACCGCTGAAGCTAATGATACACTGTATGTTAACTAAATTGAATTTAAAAAATAAATAACATTATTTGCTTTAGACAAGTTTGTTAAACTCAAAAATTTTTTGCTATGTGAAGCGAAACAATGGAAACTTTTCAATTTGTTTCAAGTGCTTTTTGCCTCCCTGAGTGGTAAGCAGGAAGTTACTACCTCTTCAAAGAAAACCAAACACTGGCATGATGAGCAGTCTGTGTACTTCAGAAAATATGAGAAACTGTAGATCATAACCCAACTAAATCATAATTGAGTAATTTTTAAAAGAAATCAAAACGAGGGGCGCCTGGGTGGCTCAGAGGGTTAAGCCGCTGCCTTTGGCTCAGGTCATGATCTCAGGGTCCTGGGATCCAGCCTGCATCCTGCTCTCTGCTCAGCAGGGAGCCTGCTCCCGCGCCCTCTCTCTGAGGGCCCCTCTGCCTACTTGTGACATCTCTCTCTCTCTCTCTGTCAAATAAATAAATAAATAAAACAAAATCTTAAATCAAAACAAATGTTTTTAGAACGGTTTTCAGTATTTCCTCATTTAACCATAGTAGGGGAAATGTTTACATGCAAGGGCCTTTTAAGATCTAAAAGTTTTTGAGAGTCCCCTAAATCTTCATTTCTTTAATTAATATTTATTGAGCACACTCAATGTACAGTAGGCCATGGGGTTACATGGCAAGCAGAAAGAAACATGGTTCCTGTTCCCCTTACAGCTTCCAGCTTAGTGGGGGAGGAAACATAAGTGAAATAATCCTGACTAGAGAGAAAAGTGCAACCGTGATGAGGGCGTGGGAAGAGGGCCTGTGAAGTTGTCAGATGCAGCCCTTGAAACAGGTGAGAGTCCCACATGCTTTGCTGCAAATCCATTGCTTTTGAAAGAATTTACTAGAGTCATTTGTGTTGTAGGGTAGATAGAGTAGGAATCTTTTACCTCTGACTGACCTTTGAAGCTTAGGGCGATTCTTGGTATCACAGAAGTCTAAAGAGAATTTCTTAGCATGTGTGCAGCACAGAGCAGGGGCTCAGAGTGCCTGAGTTGAGGGAATAAATAATGGTCCCACCAGGTCCAGATTGAGGCCGAACTTTGGAGACCCTGAGTGCTTCAGGGTATGTCTGCCATTCCTATATGCAACTCAAAATGAGCGCAAGGAAAGCCAGTTTTGTTTTGTTTTTAAAGATTTTATTTATTTGAGAGAATGATTACAAGTAGGCAGAGAGGCAGACAAAGGAGGGGAGAGGAAGCAGGCTCCCTGCTAAGCAGAGAGCATGATGTGGGGCTTGATCCCAGGACCCTGAGATCATGACCTGAGCCGGAGGTAGGCACTTAAGCCACTGAGCCACCCAGGCGCCCCAAGGAAAGCCAGTTTTGTTTTATTCCTGAACTATCAGATGCGAGAAGGTATTTTAGGTATCGGGCTTTGCTGCTGCCCACATGTGCTCAGCACTATGGGTAGCCCAGTCCTACCTCTCTCGTAGCCATCATCCCTGTACCGTCTTTCCATTCCAACATGTCCTACCATGCTAGTATGTTGAGAAGACAGTTTTTTTTTTTTTTAAAGATTTTTTTTTTTAATTTGACAGAGAGAGATCACAAGTAGACAGAGAGGCAGGCAGAGAGAGAGGTAGAGGGAAGCAGGCTCCCTGCTGAGCAAAGAGCCCGATGCGGGACTCGATCCCAGAACACTGAGATCATGACCTGAGCCGAAGGCAGCGGCTTAACCCACTGAGCCACCCAGGCGCCCCGAGAAGACAGTTTTAAATAAAGCAAGAGTTGTACCTCCTTTTATTTTGAAAAGAGCGATTTTGATCTGCCTCATTAAGTAATTGTGAACATGTCATTTGAGAAAGCCCGATGTTGATACACTAATTTTTTTAAACAGATAATACATACATATTGTATCTTACCTGGAAATCTGATGAAAAACCCTTACTAGGACATATGAAGTCCTTAAAAGCCATTATATGTGATATATTGAAGCCAGTCTGGGTGTTGGTGTTTGTGGGGTTAAAAGGAAGTGAGGTGCCATCTTTAATTTGTAACATACCATCATTAAGAGCAGCCTCAGATGTTGGCACATCTCTTTGAAATTTGGATAAAGAGCTGTGTGTGTGTGTGTGTGCGCGTGCGTGCGCGTTAAGAAACCAAAAAACGCTGAGCTGAAGACAAGCAATTCCAGTGTTAATTTGCCAGTTTTTAGGAAAACAAATGCAAAAATCCTTTCTCAATGATTCAGCTATACATTTGATAAACAGTATTTTCATCTGTCTTTAGCAATTTGCTGAGTATGCTGCCTGAATTCCAGGACCAGAAAACTTTGATCTGAAGTAATTTATATCAGAAATTTTAAAATCAGGGTCTACCATTTGAAATGTTTCCAGATGTGTGTGGAGAAGAGTTTCAGCATTATTCCCACCCTCCTCCCAAAGGCACTGCAGTCCTCTCACTGGCCCCGTGCTCCCTGTCCCTGAGGCTCACTTGGTCTAGGAATTTGCAGCCTCTTCCTATAGCCGCCCACAAAGTTGCTCTCCCTTGTCTCTCTCTTATCACCTTGGCCAGAGGAGTCTTAAAAGATACAGGAGCTCGCAGGGGAGCCCCTGTGGGTGGACTGCTGGGATAAGAAGTAATTTGTCCAAGCCCCTTGCTGCGTCTGGTAGATAGAGGGAGGCTGTGGAGGGCTTTAGCCATCCCACTGAGTTAGGGGCAAGGAACACTGCATAAATTGATACCAGGAGTGAGCTGTGGGTGGTTGGAGTACTGTGAGGTTATAATGACAACGCCAACCTGCAGGTACATAGAGGCAGATTGCATTCCCTACACTTCCAAGGCAGATTCCTGGTTACACGGTGCAAGCAAGGTACACCTCCACCCCTCCACCCGCACTGTTCAGTTGAGGCCTCTGTGGAGAACTGGGGAGGGTGCCTCTCGTTTAAAATACTGATAAGGGCTTCTGTGGTTTGAGATTAGGACTGTTCTTAGAACCTGATGGCCACCAGGAACTTTTGCTGAATTTTTTTGTTGTATTTCTTTTATGAAGGGACCAGAAAGAACAGAGTGACGAAACCACTGAATGCAGAAAGCAAAGAGAGGGTGAGCAGTGCTTAGAGTGGCTATTTCCTCAGGCCCAAGTCAGGACAGGCGCTGTACCAAGGACAGTGCTGCCAGCACAGGGGGCCGAGCCTCCGAAATAGACTGCTCTAGAAAGCTGAGGACGTTTGTTTGCCCTGGAAATACCACATTTCAGAGAAAACGTGAACATTCTGTAGCTCTGCTATAAAATGTGTTAGAACTGATTGAAGCAGACCCATGCCTATCATATTTTAAAAGAACTCGGTATGAAGAGAAGTAGGGTTCATTATTTTTATGTTGATTACAGGTTGATCGATATTTTGGGTATATTGGATCCAAAACACTGTTGAAATTAATCTTACTCACTCTTACTCTTTTAATGTGGCAGCAGATTTGAAAGTACGTAGGTGACCACTGTCTTCTGTCCACCAAACACCGAGTGCTGGAGTCCAAGGCATTCCTCCCACGGTTGCTCAGATGCTCAGTCTTTACACATGCTGGCCGTCTGGAAGATCTTTGTTCTGCAGATTGCTCCATGAGCCTGAGCAGTTTCCTAAACTCTGTTTCCTGCTAGCCTGCCGGCTCCTGATGCCTTCACTTCCTTTCCCATCCAGCTAACATGCCAGGTTTCTTCCCCTCACCCTCTAACCTGCAATATCCTCTCCTCCTTTGTGCCCCATAATACCCACCTTGCATCCACGGAGAGTGTCATAGATGCTTGAGCACTCAACATGTCCAAAAACCAAAGTTGCCTTTCTCCCCAAAGCTGCCTTTTCTGCTCTGTCACTTCTCCCCGAGAGTGGGCTGCTGTGTGAACCCCTTTGCCAAAGCTGGAGACATTCTTGGTGCCTTGGGAAGCTAACAGTAATGAAGATAGTAGCTAATTATTGTTTGCTAGATGTTGGGCTCTGTATCAGATGCCTCACATATATGTGCTAATTTATTCCTCGTAATGTTTCTGTGAAGGAGGTATAACTTTATTGCCATTTTATAGATGAAGGAACTGAGGCACAGAGAGGTTAAGTGACTCACTGGAGGTCAAACAGCTAGATGGCAGAGTGAGGTCCAGTTTAGAACCTGTCCTCCTATCATGCTCCCCAAATCAAGGCAATCCTCAGGTCCTGTAGCATGTAGTTCTTAAAAATATCTCCAGTCCTTGTCACCCTCCCTGTCCTCTCGACCCCCATCCCAGTTCCCACCAGTCCCTCTTGCTTGGGGCAGTGGAATAGCATGTTCTGAGGAGTCTCTGTCAGGCAGCCAAGCTGGCCTCCAGCCTGCAGCCAGAGTGGATCATTTAAGATGCAAATGTGTCTTAAATGTCTTAAATGGTTGTGTCTGCCTTCAGCTCAGGTCGTGATCCAGGAGTCCTGGGATCGAGTCCTATCCCACGCTCCTTGTTCAGCAGGAAGTCTGCTTCCCCTTCTGCCTGCTGCTCCCCCTGCTTGTGCGCTCTTTCTCTGACAAATAAAATCTTTGAGTAAATAAGTAAATGAAATGCAAAGCTGACTGCAGCACTACCCAGCCTAGCGCCCTCTTAGCCTGCCATTCTGCAAATTCCCTATTCCATGCTGTGATCTAGAACCCACTACCTCTCCACTTCATTTCTCAGTATTTCTTCCTTTGTACCATGAGGTCCCTGTCCCAACTCTGTCCCGTAGCCATTCTGCTTCCTGGCCTGCCCCAACCCCCATGCTTGTTCCCCTTTCTCTGCTTCGAATGTGGTGAGATGAAGGCTTTATGTCAGTGTGGTTCTGCATTACATGAACTGGGTGACCTTGGGCAAGCTCCCTTACCTCTCTGTGCTTGAGTTTCCTTTGAAATGCTGTGGATAAAAAGGGTTTGGGGAGGATTCAAGGAGATAGTGACTACCACATGCTTCAGACAGTGGCGGGGACTCATTTCTGTGTTTCATCTACAGTCCCGGACCCTGCCTAATGGTCAGATGACTCGTTAAGAGATGGGTACCGTGTCTCGCAGGAGCTGGCCGTGCTGTACAGCTTTTTCCACGCATCCTAGGCCTCTGTTTTTTCATGAGCTAACTCTGCATTTTAGGGTTTCTTTCCCCCTTCTTTTGAAGAGTTTTTCCTTTTACTTTTTGAAGGCCATGGTTCAGGAAAATGAGGATAGCAGAAAGATACCTGAAGAGATCTGTCAAGAGGTACATGACAGTTGCTGGGGTCCCATCAGACAAGGATAGGAACAAGGAAGAGGCTTAACCACAGAGAAAAGTTAGAGAGGGATTTCAGAAGGGTTGTAGTATAGTCAGTATGTCTAGTTTAGGGAGGGATCTGAATTGATAGTTAGACATTCATTAATGTCTAAAACAGTGGTATGTAGTAAAACCTCCATTAAGAAGAATCCATATAAACAAAAGCTGAGAATAGTCTTTTACTTTTGTCTATATTCAATGTGTAGGAAAAGGACACATATGGCAATAAAATAAATGGATAATTTTTTAAAAATTAAAAGGCAAAAGGGGATATCCTTTTGAGTTTGGATTCAACTAAATTCCTTCCTCTGTAATCATTATTATTACTGTGTAAGAATTAGTGTTCAGAATCAAAATCATAGGGCATTTCATTTACAGGCTACAGATTTTGATTTGGAATCAAAGCCTTGAATTAGAGCCCTGGGGGAGGGAGGGAGAAGTGGACCCTTCTAGCACTTCACATACATTATACTCTTGGAAGCATTTGCCAGAGTGGAAGAACAGACTGGACAGAGTAGCGACTGATGAAAGATGAAGCAGAAGGCCTTCTTAGCTCGATCCCTTATTCCCCAGGACACCTCCTCCTGGAGCCTGCCTGTTCACCACAGTTGTGTCAAGCGAAATCCCAGGTTAGACGTTGTGCGTACCTGTGGGCTTTCAGTCCCTCTGGGCCCTGTCCTTAGGAGCATGGCATTTTGAAACAAGACCCCAGGTCTTTTAGCAAAGTGAAATGGCCCCCGGCCAGGTTCATATTATTAAGTTAAATTGTGGTTTTGGGATTTTAAGACAGGCACAGGGACTTTCTGGCTCTCTGCAGAGTCATTTTCATCTGTTTTTTTCTGAGGTACCAGATCTTAATGTTTCCATTTAGGCAACTGAGGAACTTTGGTCTGATACACTTTTGTGCCTTCTTTGCCAAAGTTCAATTTATTTGTTCATTCATTCATTTAATATTTATTGAACTTCTCCTCTGTGTCGGGTGGGGATATAGCAGTGAACAAAGCAGACAAAAATCTTTTATGTCCTGGGGCACCTGGCTGCCTCAGTCAGAAGAACATGTGACTCTTGATCTTGGGATTGTGAGTTTCAGCCCTACAATGGGTGTAGAGTTTACTTAAAAGTAAATTCTTAAAAATCATTTATGTCCAAATGGAGAGGTAGACAATAAATAAGTGAAACATTTAGAATGCCAGAGTTGTGGGGGGGGCCTAGGAGAAAAATGAAGAGAGAGTGAGACAGCCAATTTTGGGTATCTGTATTTTATTTTATTTTTAAAGATTTTATTTATTTATTTGACAGAGAGGGTGAGAGAACACAAGCAGGGGGAGCAGCAGAGGGAGAGGGAGAAGCAGATTCCCCGCTGCCCCCTGCAGGGCTTGATCCCAGGATCCTGGGATCATGACCTGAGCGGAAGGCAGCCACTTATTGACTAAGCCACCCAGGCGCCCTGGGTAACTTTACTTTAAATAAGGTTGTCAGAGTAGGTCTTCTCCAGAAGATGTCAGAAGGCCTCGAGGAAGGAAGAGAGTGATTGTGTGAAATGTTCCTTACTTAAAAGACTCTGCTTTCTCCTAGAGCTCTGCCAATTAAAACTGTTGACACTGAGTTCGCTCTGTACTCTTTTTAAGTATAAAAACTATTTTTTACTTGAAGTATAGTTGGTGTACAATGTTATATTAATTTCAGGTATATAATATATTGACTAACTAATTCTGTTACTCCGTGCTCACCATGATAAGGGTAGTCACCATCTGTCACCAAACAATATTAGTAATGTAGTATTCGCTATGCTCCCTGTGCTGAACTTTGGTCTCTGTGACTTAGAAGATCTGACGTCTTAATCTTTCTCAATTTCTCACTTTCTCAATTTCTCCCTCCCACTTTCCTTCTGGCACTCAGTTCTTGTATTTAAGAGTCTAAAATGTTTTGTTTATTCATTTGTTTTGTTTTTTATATTCTACATATAAGTGAAATCACATGGTATTTGTCTTTCTTTGACTTATCTCATTTAGCAAAATACCCTCTAGAGGCCCATCTATCTTAGAGCAAATGGCAAGCTTGCCTTCTTTCTTATAGCTAATAGTCCAGTGTGTGTGTGTGTGTGTGTGTGTGTGTACCAGATCATCCAGTCATCTGTGGGTGGACACTTGTGTTGCTTCCATATCTTAGTATTGTAAATAATACAGTCTACACTCTTTTTTATTAAGGTCACATAAAAGTAGTATCTTTAACTTCGGTGTTAGCATTAGGCAAAACACAAAGAGAAGCAACTGCTGTTTGCAGGGTGTGAGCGCTCCCATCTCCCAGGGCTTAGTCCACGTCGTATTCATCTAGGAGCCTCACCATTGAATCTGGTGGTGGTGGCACTAGCTGAGTTCCTGGTAGGACCAAACTCAAAAGGGATGCAGTGGCATGCACCCTGCCCCAAACACCCCAATCTTTTTCTTTTTGTAATATTTTATTTATTTATTTTAAGGAGCAGGAGAGAAGCAGAGGGAGAGAAGGACAAAGTAGACTCCTCTCTGAGTGCAGATCCTGATGTGGAGCTCGATCTCACCACCCTGCGGTCGTGACCTGAGCCGAAATCAAGAGTCAGATGCTTAACTGACTGAGCCACGCAGGTGCCCCCAAGCCCAGTCTTTATCTTTTTAAAAAAGATTTATTTATTTAGGGGCACCTGGGTGGCTCCGTGGGTTAAGCCACTGCCTTCGGCTCAGGTCATGATCTCAATGTCCTGGTATCAAGCCCCGCATCCAGCTCTCTGCTCAGCGGGGAGCCTGCTTCCTGCCCCCGCCCCCGACACCCGCCTGCCTCTCTGCCTACTTGTGATCTCTCTCTCTCTATCAAATAAATAAATTAAATCTTTAGAGAAAAATAGATTTATTTATTTATTTTACAGAGAGAGACACACACACACAGAGGGAGCACAAGCAGGGGGAGTGGGAGAGGGAGAAGCAGGCTTCCGGCCGAGCAGGGAGCCCAATGCAGGGCTTGATCCCAGGACCCTGGGATCATGACCCTAGCCGAAGCCAGAGGCTTAATGACTGAGCCACCCAGGCGCCCGCCCCAACCCCATTCTCAAGAAGGAACTACTGTTACCTGTTTCTTACTACTCTCTCAGAGATGTGCTGTGTGTATATGAACTTAAGAGCCAATGAGCAAATGTTAACATTTGTGTCTTAGGCTGTTTTCCCTAACAGGTATATCTTGGTGATGTTAATACCTGGAGAGTTGTCTCATTCTTCTGAATGACCGTGTAATATGCTTAAAATCAATGCTCCTTAATTAATTAACTTGTTCCCCACTGGCAGTTGTTCGCCTGCTTTGAGTCTTTTGCTGGTATAAGTAATGCTGTAATGAACATTCTCGAAAGTACGTGTTTTGCGCACACATATGGGAGTATGTGTATACGTTACAGTCTTAGGGGTGGGATTGCTGGGTCAAAGGGAGTGTACATTCACATTTTAACCAGAATGACATCATCATTCTCCATGGCAGTTGGACCAGTTCGCACACCCACTAACAGTGTAAATGCTTCAACCACAGCTTCACCAATGCAGTGTGTTCTCAAACTCTTTCATCCTTGCCATCCGATAGATGAAAACTGGTATATCTTTGTAGGATAAATGTGCATTCCTCTTGTCATGAATGCACTTACTTGCCTGGGGTATGTGTTGTTCCTGGTTGGGTTTCTCAATATTTTCCTTTCTGTTAAGACTCTATTTCCCTGTTTTTTATATGTGTGAACAATTGTGTTATTATCTGTTTTCATATCATGCTGCTATTCTGGAGTTTACTCTCCAAAGCAATAAGATTAAGGATCATATCATGTGTGTCATGGATGCCAGTTACAGTGTACTATTTCAAAACTTTGTATAGCCTTTAGAAATAGTATATGTAATCAAGAGCTTTAACAGCATTGTTTTGATCTTCAAGCAAAGACACATTTAGATGCCAGAGAATGACAAAGTATAGCAGGAATGCAGGAAAAATGTCACCTGAGCTGAACACCCAGATCAAGAGGCCGGGAGGGAGGTCAGAACGGATCTTCAGATTTTCATAGTTAGTTCTTGGTTATTCCTGGCAAGGAAGACACGATCAGACAGACCTGCGTAAAGCAAAAGTCATTTAGTCTGGGTACCTGGGTATGATCCGTCCCTCCCTACAGTTGCCCTGCTCGTCCCATCCCTAGAACCTGCCGGATTCTTGCCTTTAGTCAAGGGTCCAGGAACAAAAGGAAGGAAACTCCCAGCTCCCAAGAGTAGCACGTGCTCTGAACAGCGGCTCTGGGAGAGAAGTGTGGTGAGGTCGGCCCCCTGCTCCTTGCTGAAGCGCCCACGGACCTGAGAGCTGCTTGTGTTTTTCCAGCCGCAGTTGGGTTTCTGGCCGTGTCCAGTGTCATCACCATGTCTGCTCCCTTCTTCCTGGGAAAGATCATCGATGTCATTTACACAGACCCCACTGTGGACTCCAGCCATAGCCTGACCCACCTCTGCCTGGTGCTCAGCGGCGTGTTCCTGTGCGGTGCTGCTGCCAACGCTGTTCGTGTCTACCTCATGCAGACTTCAGGTAAAACAGCCCTCATCCTGCACGAGCGAGGCCTTCCAGAGGACTCTAGTGTGGTCACATGGGGTTACCGGGGCTCGAGCTTCCTGGGCCCCGAGCCGTGTGGTCCTCTCTCCCTCCCAGCGCGTTCAGTGGGGACGGAGCCCCATGTGCAGCCTGTTGGAGCTATGAATTGTTTTAGGTCACACACTCTCTTCTTGACTCTCCGTGTGCATGAAGCAAAATAAGGCAAGTAGCCTGTGCTCTGGGAGGTTTGCAAACGTGGCCCCTGGTCAGGAGGCTGGGGTTCTGCGCCTCCTTCAGGGGCCTGTGCAAACCTCATCTGCTCCGTGTTTGTGCTGTCCCTTCAGCAGGCATGGGGGGCGATGAGTTTTTACAGCAATTCCATGACAACGCCTGGCTGCTAACAGGTGGGCGACAGCCATCATAATCATAAAGCCTGGAATGCCCGACTCTAAGTCGCTTCTCATCATCTAGCTAATAAAATACTCTGCAAATAATTAACCCATGCTCACTCTTTGAAAGTTCAGTAGAGAAAAGGATTGCCAACAAGGAGCAAAATTAGCGTGGGCGAAGTTAATGTGCTGCAGCTTATTGGTGAACACTCCTTTTTAAACATCTCTCGGAGATACCGTATTTTATCCTCCACATCCACAGTCTGTGTGGGGTTACTAAGAGAGAAATCAGTGCTTGTGACCAGTGCACACCTGCCTGTATGCCAGTGCTCAGGTGAGTCCCTTCCCACTGGGGGGATGCAGGGCCCCAGACATGCCTCAGAGACTGCAGTGCCCAGAAGAGGACCTCAGGGCCAGGCTGCTGCCTGTGAGGGGGCTGCACCCCAGCTGATGCCCTTCCTATTTGCTTTTGCAGGTCAGCGCATTGTGAATAGGTTGAGAACCTCCTTATTCTCCTCTGTTCTGCGGCAAGAGGTTGCTTTCTTTGACAAGACTCGCACTGGAGAATTGATTAACCGCCTTTCCTCAGACACCGCGCTCCTCGGGCGTTCGGTGACCGAAAACCTCTCAGATGGGCTCAGGGCGGGGGCCCAGGCTTCTGTTGGCATTGGCATGATGGTATGTTGGCTGGCCCATGTGGTACCTTCCAGTCAGGGCTTTGGCCTGTGCCAAGCCTCTCAGTCATAAGGGGAGCTCAAATTGAGCTCTTTTCATCACCCTGTGAGCCACTTAGCCAAGAGGGCTGGCACAGGGCAGCAGGGACGTGGAGGTGGCCTTCCTGTGTGGCCCCCTGCAGCCTTCATTTCTCCAGGCCTGCCCTGATCTGGGAGTGGACCGTTACATTTAGAAGAGATTACATGATTGCCTGGGTTTTCTAAAAATGTGTGAAAGAATGTTGCAGAGAAAAGCAACAGGTGGAAGGAATCCTTTGAGTGCCAGGCAGTGGGTTAGAGGGAAGATTGTGAGGGACATTCTCTCCTGCCCCCAGAAAAGACAGTGTTATCTTTTTTTTTTTTTTCAATTTATTTATTTTCAGAAAAACATTATTCATTATTTTTTTTCTTTTAAAAATCTTTTTTTTCTTTTAAAAAATCTTTTTTTTCCAATTTATTTATTTTCAGAAAAACAGTATTCATTATTTTTTCACCACACCCAGTGCTCCATGCAAGCCGTGCCCTCTATAATACCCACCACCTGGTACCCAAACCTCCCACTTTTGTAGCAACATGGACGGGACTGGAAGAGATTATCCTGAGTGAAATAAGTCAAGCAGAGAGAGTCAATGATCATATGGTTTCACTTATTTGTGGAGCATAACAAATAGCATGGAGGACAAGGGGTGTTAGAGAGGAGTAGGGAATTTGGGTAAATTGGAAGGGGAGGTGAACCATGAGAGACTATGGACTCTGAAAAACAGTCTGAGGGGTTTGAAGACAGTGTTATCTTGACAAGACCAAGGGATCATTTCCTCTCTTCTTCATGTAAGGAGGAGGATGAATTCCATCCTTCTGTGCACAGAAGTAGATCTGTATGGCCCTGAGGTGAGCTCTCTGTACCCTACAACCTCTTTCCTGTCTTAACTGGGTGGCTTGAGCACTGTCCTGTCTGTTTGCCTCCCTTGAAAACAATGTTTCTCTTCAGACCTGTGCTGCTGGCCAGTAGAAATGTCATGCAAGCCACACAGGTAATTGTAAATTTTCTAATAGCCGCATTTTAAAAAGCAAAAAGAAAGATGAGGTGAGATAAATTTCAATAATATATTTTACTTAACCCAATATAAACAAAGTATCAGTTCAACATGTAATTTCTATAAAAATTATTAATCTGATATTTAGTATTTTTTTTTCCATGTTAAAATTTGAATATTCAATGTGTCTCTTATACTTATGGAGCATCTCAAGCCAGATACCAAATTTGCATTGGAGATACTTCATCTGCATTTAGATTTATAGAATTTGCCTTTGAAAAAGTAGATTGATGTACCAGGTTTTCCAGAGGTACATAAAACTTTACCAGTAACTGAACAGAAATAGAATATTCCTTTTTAAAAATTTTTATTTATTTATTTATTTTTAAAAGATTTTTATTTATTTATTTGACAGAGATCACAACTAGGCAGAGAGGCAGGCAGAGAGAGAGAGAGGAGGAAGCAGGCTCTGTGCTGAACAGAGAGCCCAATGTGGGGCTCGATTCCAGGACTCTGGGATCATGACCTGAGCCGAAGGCAGAGGCTTTAACCCACTGAGCCACCCAGGCGCCCCTTAAGTTTAAATTTTAATTAAAACTGAACAGACTTAATGGGGTGCCTGGGTGGCTCAGTGGTTAAAACCTCTGCCTTCGGCTCAGGTCATGATCTCAGGGTCCTGGAATCGAGTCTCGCTTTGGGCTCTCTGCTCAGCAGGGAGCCTG
The DNA here is from genome assembly GCF_020171115.1 of Neogale vison. NCBI lineage: Eukaryota > Metazoa > Chordata > Mammalia > Carnivora > Mustelidae > Neogale > Neogale vison. Next base: position 148,702,358 of record NC_058092.1, on the reverse strand, counting down.
CCTCCTTCTCCTCTCTCTCTGCCTGCCTCTCTGCCTACTTGTGATCTGTCTGTCAAATTTAAAAAAAACAAAAAACTAAAAAACTAAATAAACTTAAGAATTCAGTTTCTCAGTCACACTAGCTCCATCAGAAGTGCTCAGTAGCCCTGTGATGCTGTCATTTTAAGCAGGGCAGTCCCAGAGCCTTAGAACAAGGACTATAATTCATCCCATCTCCCAAGTGAAATAGCATGGACTTATGTCCTCTTTGCTTCCACGTAGCGGTCAATCTAGACCAGAAGGAAGTGTTGCAGGCTGAGCTGGTAAGGTCAGATTATGGAATGGAAAGCTGCTTTGAAATCCTGTGTTTTCCCAGCGAAGAGAGAAGCCAAGCTCTGGAAGAGGACCTGTCCCACAAGAAAGCAGCATTTCTAAATATCGAAAATTCTGGGGCTCGGGAAGAGTGGGGAACCTCTGTAACCGTTTCAGACAGTTCAGTGTAAGTCTGATGGCTAATCAGAGCAGCCTTAGTCTGCTCAGGCTGCCCTAACAAAGTACCACAGAGCTGGGGCTTAACTGACAGATTTATTTCTTTTTTCTTTTTTTTTAAGGTTTTATTTATTCATTTAACAGAGAGGGAGAGTACAAGCAGGGAGAGCAGCAGGCAGAGTGGGAGGGAGAAGCAGGCTCTCCGCTGAGTCAGGAGCCAGACGTGGGACTCGATCCCAGGACCCTGGGATCGCGACCTGAGCCGAAAGCAGCTGCTTAACAAAGTGAGCCACCCAGGCGTCCCCTGACAGATTTATTTCTTATAGTTCTAGAGGTTGGAGTCCAAGGGCAAGGTACTGGCAAGGCTAGTTCATTGTGAGGCCTCTTCTCTTGGCCTGTTAGGTGGCTGCCACCTTGACATGTGCTCACATGGCCTTTCCTCAGTGTTTGGGTGGAGAGGGTAGCTTTGGCGTCTCTTCTTTTAAGGACACTGATCCTGAAAAGGCCCCATGCTTGACCTCATTTCACCTTAATTACCTTCTTAGGCGTACCATCTCCAAATACAGCCACACTGGGGTCAAGGCTTCCACATATGAATTTTGGGGGGACACAGACATTCAGCCTATAAAGAGCCTCATGAGGTGGCGTCACCTGGAACCTGGTCTGCAGCCCTGGCGGAACAAAGGGATTCTTCATTTCTCACAAGCTCCCTGGAGATGACTTAGGATCAGCCTGCTCACAAGAACCTAATAGTGTCTATACCATACTGTAGATTGAATAGTTTTCATTATGGTATCTTCCTTCCTGCATTAATATGTGTGTTCCTGCTGTTCCAAAACCCCTTTTTAGTGACAGGGCACCTTCAGAAAGTTCCTACCAAGCATGGAACCAGAGCACAGAGAAGGGGGTGGTTCTGAGACAGTCTCCCCAGGGGTTCTTGTGTAGTTCCTGCCCCACCACAGAGGACACCCCATGTGGATGGTTTTCTTGAGCTGCCTTGTCAGGCCCCAGAACCATCAGGCCTGCCATGATCGCGTCACTCCCCCTGCATGTGTCCTGCTGGCAGCCATCATCCTGGGGCCCTGCTGGACTGTATGACTTGCTTGCTCGGGGCCGGGGTGGGTGGTCATTCCACAAACTGAAGGTCCCAAGCTAATTCCTGCTTCAGGGCCTTTGTGCACTTGCTCGTCCAAGACCCTATTACACCTGAAATAGTCCTCTCTGTCCCTCTTTTACCCATTAGCTCTCTGGCTCTCCCCTTGGACAAAACTCCTCATGGGTCAGTTATCTAACAGGTGCCTGGAATGGCGTGTACTACATGTAGGCATTGGGTTAATGAGCTGTCAAACGAGTAAATGAATGAATGATTGGTTGGTCCATCTGTTACTGTGCGTTTCAGTGTGCAACTTTTCCTCAGCTTTTTTTTTTTTTTTAAAGATTTTTAAATTTATTTATTAATTTGACAGAGAGAGACATAGTGAGAGAGGGAACACAAGCAGGGGGAATGGGAGAGAGAGAAGTAGGCTCCTCACTGAGCAGGGAGCCCAATGCAGGGATCGATCCCAGGACCCTGGGATCATAACCTGAGCCGAAGGCAGACGGCTAAAGACTGAGCTACCCAGGCACCCCCTTTCCTCAGCTTTTTAACAAAGACTTATGCTGATTATTCTATTTTCCATGCAAATGAGATTTGACAGTTTTTAACAATTTGTTGAAAAGATGCTAGTGCCATTTAAAATCTAGTCACCAAATTGCAGGGTTGATAGGACCCACTGTGTTATTTCTATGGAAGTTGATTACTTCCTCCCTGAGCAGCTCCAACAGTTAGAAACTCCTTCTGTCGAGTCCACATCCACCCTGCTGAGATGTTGTTCCTTTGAGCTGTGGAAACAGCTCCAGCTCTCCTTGCACTTGTTAGCTGTAATGCCTGCGGGGAGTCCTCTTCCGTCTCTCATTCCATGTGGGTTTTTGTGTGTCTTGGCCGTCTTGGTCATTTCAGCAAGGCATGTCTCTCGGTCGTTCAGTGCCTTCAAGGGGATCCAAGCTCAAATACAGAATTCCTGGTGGGGCCTGGTCAGCACCGAGCAGTGTGGGCCTCCTTCCTTGACTCCTGGCCTGCCTGCCCCTCCTCTGTGGTTGAACAGCGTGGTCTACTGTGCAGCAGCATTGTATTGGCCATGGTACAGCACTGGGGGGGGGGTCACATATTTCTGTCCTTTCTTCAGCAGCTTTGCCTTCTTACCCCTGTGTGGCATGCTGCATTTTCATGGAGTTTTGTGAAGATTGAAGATGTCCGAAAAGTTCCACCCAAACAGGATGTACAATTTTGAGACAGCACCTTCAGCCTTCAAACCTGCCTATTAATTTAAACACACACACACACACACACTCTCTCTCTCTCTCTCTCTCTCTTATGTAGGTAATGAGAATGTCTTGCTACTCTGTGTAATGAACACCTTTGGCTTTTGTTTTTGACAGTTTTTTGTCTCACCTAGTCTGGCCACTTTTGTTTTGAGTGTGGGGCCTCCAGTATCCATCCTTGCTGTGATTTATGGACGTTATCTACGGAAACTAACCAAACTTACGCAGGATTCCCTGGCACAAGCCACTCAGGTAAAGGCTGCTCCCCTGTGCGGTCTCCGCCAGAAGGAACTCAGAGTGGGGTACTAGGGGGCATGCCCTCGGAGATGTACTTGGGATTTTCAAAAACCTACTTACTTTTCTTCAGTTAGCCCTCAAGATCCTAGAAACGTCAAATACTCTGCCTTCTAAACTCTAGTACCACCCATACTTTGGAGTGGATCCCACGTGACTGAACACTGTGTGAGCTCCTTAGGTCTTTATCATTTACCAGTTTTTATAGGATGGAAAAGCTAATTATATATTTATTTTTTAAGATTTTACTTATTTATCTGACAGAGAGAGATCACAAGTAGGCAGAGAGGCAGGCAGAGAGAGAGGAGGAAGCAGGCTCCCTGCTAAGCAGAGAGCCCAATGTGGGACTCGATCCCAGGACCCTGAGATCATGACCTGAGCCGAAGGCAGCAGCTTAACCCACTGAGCCACTCAGGTGCCCCCAATATTGTATTTTTTAAAAATTAAAAATAATTTACATTTTCATGTTACAAACACTGTGTGTGCTTGTAACTGAAAACCTGAAAATATAAAGAGGGAAAAGAACACATACAACCCTATCTCTCAGAATGAATGTTATTAACATTTTAGAATCTATCCTTTTTATCTTTTTTCTCAGCATAAAAATATATTTCAGTGTCTGTTAGTCCTCCTGTTTGTCTGTCTACATATATACGGTATTGGTATTTGTTTGCAAAAATGGGGTTGCTCATATACTCTGCTTCGTAGCCTGTTTTTTACTTAGTCATGTATCCTAAACAGCTTTCTACTGATAGTGTCTTAAAAATGAGGGTCCTACTTTAACTTGCCTGTAGAAATCTTGAAATGTGACTTTCCTCTCCCTGAAATGTGTTTATTATTCTCCCAGCTAGCTGAGGAACGTATTGGAAATATAAGAACTGTTCGAGCTTTTGGGAAAGAAATGACTGAAATAGAGAAATATGCTGGCAAAATGGACCACGTGATGCAGTTAGCAAGGAAAGAAGCGTGTGCTCGGGCTTTCTTCTTTGGAGCAGTAAGTAGATCATTTTGAAAAGAATGCGAAGGGTGGACGTTATGACTGAAAGACGGTGTTATTCTGTGACTTCGTCATGGATAGAAAATCATTCTCTTCCACTTCAAGACTAGGTGTGAGCCTTCATAAACTGTTTCTGTGGAAAAAGAGGAAAACCGCTACATGGAAAAAAGGCAGTGAATGATGAGGCCCAGACAGTGTGGGATCAGGCTTCCTGGTGTGGTCCAGGCCACCTGCATCTGCTTCACCTGGGAACTGGCTGGACATGCAGATTCTTAGTTTCCCTCCAGACCTAGGAACCAGAGGCTCCGGGGTGGGGGCCGGCAGTCTGCTTGAGACAGGCCTCTGGGTCCTTCTGATGCAGGCAGTTTGAGACCCACTGCGGAATAACCAGAGTCACCATGAGGGGAAATCAATAGCGTGTTCAAATTGGGAAGAACTTCAGGTGATTCAGTAATGGTCACGATTTAGAGGAAGGAGAGGCCCAGATAAGGCAGCATTGACCAGAGACCACACACCTGACAACGTTCAAGGCAGATCAGACAGATGGGACTCTGTCTGTTATCCAGCTTTGCTTGGGGTGTCACATTAAAATAGATAAACACACATATTAGCTGTGTACTTTACTCCCTTATGGAGGGAGTTCTTCATGGTGTTTTTTCCTTTGCAAACTGAATAGATTGAGTAAAACAGGAATCAGATGGGTGTCCTAGGTTCTAGGTTTTCATGTTGATGAGATTGTTTCCTTCAACACTGCAATATTTCAGAAATTCAGATTAAAATTTACTCTTTGGAAAAATCTTGTTGCATTAGTTAAATGCAAAAAGGAAATTATAGGCCGTTTTAATCCTTGTAGAATTTAGGTCTCTGGTTCCCACTTGACGTCTCTGTTTTCTTCATTTGACAGACAGGGCTCTCCGGGAACCTGATCGTGCTTTCTGTCCTCTACAAAGGAGGGCTGCTGATGGGCAGTGCCCAGATGACCGTGGGTGAACTCTCATCCTTCCTACTGTATGCTTTCTGGGTTGGAGTGAGCATTGGAGGTATATAATCTAAATAGGTTTGGGAATTATAGATTAAAAGTCAGGTTATTGTTTCTGAAATAAAAATTTAACTTTCCCATTACATCACCTCTCATCAGTTAAGTTCCAACTGAAAAAACATTTCCTAGAACATTAGTCCAACTTGACTTTGAAAGAAGAAAGATCACTGTGATCCCATGTAGGTGGGCAGCTCCTTGGCAGGGAAACTGAGGCCTCTTACAGCGTACCGAGCTCAGGGTCACACTGGAGCCATGTATTCCAACTTGAGTATTAAGACTGTGTATTTGCTTTGGCCCTAGAAGGTGGGGAGGAGAAAGGACAGTGCTGAGCAGGTGTGTCCACAAACCCACAGTCCTGTGGCAGTGGTAGTTTTGTATGAAGTTCGCCCCGTTCAAAATTGCTGAACAGTCAAAAAGTGTAAATTAGAAAGTGCATGAAACAGAGTTGCTTGCTTTTGTCAGGAATCTCTGAGTTCAGCTTTTGTTGTCCATTCTCACCTCAAGGGAAGCAAGGTCCACAGAGGCAAATCTGTGTGAAGTCTGCGAGGTTTTCTTTTCTGTACTTCTCTGACAGGCCCAGCCAACAAGGGCCAAGTGATTTCCTGCTCTTTGTTTCCTGTCTTTGAAGGCTGAGACGGAAAGGTTAGATAAATAGCTCGAGGTCTGGTCATCGGAAGTCTGGTATCCCACAGTGTCACCTCAGCCTGAGATTTTTATTGTCAGAGCTTGAAGGCAGAGGCCTTTCCTTAGACATCTGCAGGCAAGTGACGAAGTTTTCTGGACCGAGATTTTCGGAGATCCCTGAGAACAGCATTTCAGTTCTGCTGGCTGCTCTTGAAGAAAAACCTGATTAGGACCATTCAGGGTGCTGAGTGGCTTGGGGTGGTGAGAGGGTCAGCTCAGGAGCACCTGGTGATGTGGTGTTGCCCTTCTCTCTACCCCTGGGTTGAGCCTGCTGGGCTGGAGGGTCTCACACCTGGGCGGGCACGTTCTTTCAGGTCTTCTGGTCTGCCTCGGAGTGGATTGATCCACCACCATGTCCCCTCCCTGTGGCGTTTCTGACCACAGTCCACTTTCCTCCCCGGCCTCCCCTCGTCTTCGTGTTTTCTGCCACGAGCTGACTTGATCTTTCTCAGTCCCTCTGCTCTTCCCACCCTCTTTTCTCCAAACTACGTGGCCTGATAGAAACCACGTCTGTTTTGGTGTGTTCACTGCCTTACTTTTTGTCCTGACAAGTTCACAGCTATGTCTTGCACAGAAGTAGGTTGGACACATGGTTCCCCTCTGCCAGGAGTCAGTTACCTCCCCTGTAGTAGAAGCTGCTGCTGAGGCTTTGTGCTCAAGGTTTAGGGGTGACTTGCTTTCGGAGCCGCAGGCTGTCCCACATCTCTGGTCACCATCTTGCATGACACCTGCCGTGTGGGGGTGAAGCGGGGAGAAGAGGTACAGGTAGATGTGGCGGGGTCTCTTAGCTCACAGTTTCCCCGCAGTTACAACCCAGACAGGTACAGAAGGCTACAGGAACTTCATTCAAGAAGTTGAGTTCGATTTTAAATGTTTTTGTGACGCTCACTGTTCAGAATAATTGCATAATGAATCTGCAAACAAGAAATTAGATTTTATTTATTAAATAAATAAGAATTTTTAGATGTTGTTTTCTGCTTAGAACCACATACTGAAAAATGAAAATTCTTCTTGCATTCTTTGCCGACAGAGGGTGAGAAGTGCTGCTTGAAAAGCGGGCTTGTTTTGCACCAGAGAATGCTCGTACATCTTCTTACCGAACCCTGATAGGGTTCTTACTGAACCCTTGTTTCTGACTCATTTTAACAACACATTTTAAAGTTACGGGTCCATGGTATTTTGTACATTCACAGCACTGTGCAACTCCCACCTCACCTTAGCTCCCAAAAATATTTGTCATCTCAAAAGAAAACCCCACATTCCTTAAGCAGTCTGTTTCCTCATCCCTCCCTCCCTCAACCTCTAGCAACCACAGTTTGCTTTGGGTCTTCATGTGTTTGCTTGAGTTCGTACAAATGGAATTCTATACTATGTGGCCTTGTACGTTTGGCTCCTGTCATGGAGCAGAATGTTTTCAGAGTTCACCCACGTTGTAGCATGGCTTGGTGCTTCATTACTTTCCATGACCCTAACACTCCATTGTGTGGAGAGACCACAAACTGTTTATCCAGGGCCATTTTGTTTTGTTGTTTTTAGTTTCCAGAGTCTAAACTCTACTGTGTTGAACTACCTTCAACTCCTTCCTTCTCTTCTTTTTTGCATTAATAGAATTTTTTTTTTTAGAGGAATGTTAGGTTCACAAAAAGATTGAGGGGAAAGTAGGGAGAGTTCCCATATATTCCCTGCTTCTACACGAGCACAGCCTCCCTCACGATCAACATTCCCCTCCCCCAGAGTGTTACATTTGTTATAATTGACAAACCAACACTGACACGTCATTATCACCCAAAGTCCAGTTTATATTATGTTCACTGGTGTTGTATATGGGTCTGAACATGTATCTATCATCACAGCATCACACAGAATACTTCCACTGTCCTAAAAATCCTCTGTGCTCTGCCTCTTCCTCCCATCCCCTGACCCTTCACAATGGATCTTTTTACTGTCTCCATAGTTTTGCCTTTTCCAGAATGTCACATAGCTCAGATTGGCATCTTTCATTAGTACAGTGCACCGAGTGTTCCTCCGTGCCAATTTCAGGGCTCAAAAGCTCATTTCTTTTTAGCACTGACTAATATTTCATTGTCACATGGACCACAGTATATCTGTCCATCCACATATTGAAGGGCATCTTGGTTACGTCCAAGTTTTGGCAATTGTAAGTACAGATGCTTTAAATATCCATGGGCAGATTTTCATGTGGACGTAAGTTTTCTCCTTCTCTGGATAAACACAGAGGAGTGAGGTTGCTGGATCATACGGTGAGAGTATGTCTAGTGTAAGAAACTGCCAAATCGCCTTCCAGAGTGGCTGTCCTGTGATGCGTTCCCGCCAGCAGTGAGTGAGGGTTCCTGATGCTCCACGTCCTCACCATGTTGGCAGCTTGCGTTTTCGTCATGCTATTAGGTGTGCAGAGTATCTCCCTGTTGTTTTATTTGCATTTCTTTGACGACATATGATGTTGAGCATCTTTATGTTTATATACGCTTTTTTTATTATCTGTATTTCTTCTTTAGTGAGGTCTTTGGGTTCAGATCTTCTGCCCATTTTTTAACTGGGTGGTTTTCTTATTGTTGAGTTTTAAGAGTTCTTATATTGTGGATATCCATCCTTTAGCAGGTACATTTTAGACAAATATTTCTCCCACTCTGTGGCTTGTCTTCTCATTTTTGTTGGAGAGCTCAAGTTTTTGCTTTTCATGAAGTCTAATTTATCAGTTTTTCTTTCATTGATCATGTGTTGGTGTGGTATCTACAAAGTCATCACCAAATCCACAGTCATTCAGGATTTCTCCTATCTTATCTTCTAAGAGTTTTATAGTTTGTTTTTGTTTTTGTTTTTGTTTATTACATTTAAGTCTATGGTCCACTTTGAGTAATTTTTGTGAAGGGTGTGAGGTCTGTGTCTAGATTTTTTTTTTTTTTTGCATGTGAATTTCCAGTAGTTCCAGCACCATTTGTTAAAGATTGCCCTTTCTTTATTGAACTACCTTTGCTCACTTGTCAAAGATTAGTTGACTCTGTTTATTTGGTTCTGTTTATGCCCAGTGCATTTTTAACCTGAAGAAGTTAATCCACTGTATTTTGCACAAGTTTCCACAAATATATGCACAAAAGTACCTTAGTAAGAATATTCGAATACCATTTTTGCAGCATCCTTATTGAGGAAAAGTGTTACAAATGTACATTCTTGAAGTTTACATGGCTTAGTGTACTTGGAGTTTGTTTGCTTTAAGTCTTAATTAATTCATAGTTCAAAGGTGACCTTAAAGAGATCGTTGGAATATTTAACATTTCCAGATTTTCAGTTTTTAGCCTAGTAAAAGTTCTATTTGTTGAGTGACTGAAAGGGGGGGGTTGATTTTGTGGATAGGAATTTAAAATGAATATTTAGATGTTTTATATTCCTTTTAAGTAAGTGTTATATTTTATTTACATTGTATGTTTTTTGACGAGGTAGATTTTCTCTGTGACATTGTGATTTTAATTCAGTGGTTGATTACTATGGCTATCTGCATTTGTAAATTCCCAATTCAACATTTAGTCTTTATGTGAAATTAGATAAGCTGAGGGCAAACAAGGGTATGACACAGGGAATTTGAATATGGTAGTTGCCTCAAATCCTTTTTTGAAAGCTTACAGATTTTATATTAAAAGCAACTTATTATTTGCAAAGGGCTGGGGGTAGCAGATGGTCATTTCCTGGCATTGGTGATGGATATGTTTGCTTCTTGTCCTCAGGTCTGAGCTCTTTCTACTCGGAGCTGATGAAAGGGCTGGGTGCCGGGGGCCGCCTCTGGGAGCTTCTTGAGAGAGAGCCTGAGCTGCCTTTTAATGGTGGGTCTCTCATGAGTTTGTTCTTTGTTGGGATTAAACGAATGTGGCTTTGGACAGTTAGAGCACCGCTGTGTTCTGCCTGCAGAGGATGAGCATGGGAAGGATGTCATCCCTGCCACACAGCAGAGAAGGGTGATCAGAGGGGCAGGCAGTGAGAGAGGAAGGAAGGTGGTGGGCACTGCAGCTGGGCAGAGGATGGCCCTGGAAGCATGGGGGCTGACCGCGTGGTGTGCCGTCCCTGCAGGTGATTCATTACCACCAATAGCAGGAAGGAAGCGAGTGCCACCCCGGGTTGCAAATAGGAAAGGCCCTGGCCAGTCCAACAGATTGGTCTTCTGTAGTGATTCTGATGTTTGGGCAGTGGGGAGGATGGGGGGAAAGGAAGACAGACCACACATACAAAAGCCTCTGAATTTCTTGGCTTTGGGTAGTGGGCTAGGAGATGCTGGTGTTAATTGGCTAGAGCAATCTCCTATATCAGCTGCTTTCTTGGAAGCTCATTCTCGGGGGGCTGTGTGGCCCGGAGCCATAACTGTTCCTCATCACGGACTCCCAGGACATTGTTGCTTAGCCCCAGATCATGAGTTGAAATCCCGGTATTCTCCAGTGTGATGGGCTAGAGGAAATAAATGCAGCTGAAAGGGGCTGAACAGCTTTTCCCAAGTCATTAGCAAGGTGGTACCAGGCTCTGCAGCTCTTGTGCAAGGCCTACCCAATTTACTGTCCTTGTCTTGAATATTTATTTAGAGTAGATAAGATGAACTCTGGACCTGGGGAGCTCCAGAGGCAGTGGCACAGAGGAAAGGCAATGGGCTTTGAAACCAGACTGCACCCCAGGTGAAAGCTCGCTCCACCACCAGTCAGCTTGGGCAGGTGCTTGTCTTGGAGAGGCAGTGTCCTGTCATCTGTGCCACTCAAGGCTGTGAGAATCAGACGAGTGCATGCGCATCGTGCCTTGTACAGAGTGGGTGCAGAGCAGGCTCAAGGCCTCCTCCTGCCGCCGGCGCCATCTGTGTGTGGTCTGACCAGTGGGAGGCCGGAGATCTGCTGTGGTCTGATCTTCCTGTGAAGTGACTCTTATTCCGTCCCATTGCAGAAGGGGTCATTTTAAACCAGGAGAGCTTCCAGGGCACTTTGGAGTTTAGGAATGTGCACTTCAGCTATCCAGCTCGCCCGGAGGTGCCCATATTCCAGGATTTCAGCCTCTCCATCCCATCCGCATCGGTCACGGCGCTGGTTGGCCCAAGTGGTTCTGGCAAATCAACAGTGGTGTCCCTTCTGCTGAGGTTGTATGACCCCGTTTCTGGTGAGTGCTTCGTCCCATGCTAGGTGGCAGGATCCTCCAGAGCCCTTGTACTCCTGTGTTCTGGGGGAGGACGAAATTGTGCAAAGACCTGTAGTGCGAGAGTTGTGAAATCCCAGAGGACTGGTTCCCAGAAAGAAGTCCCTTACATAAGGTGTCCCTTTTAAGAAGACACAAAAGGCCTGGCAGGCAGTGTGTATGGTTCCTGTCTGACCTCCTCAAGTCCCGAGTGACTTCCTGAATTCTACCTCCTCATCTCCCCTCCTGGGAGAGGATGGGCAAGGCTGCTTCACAGCTCCAACAAGGTGCTCCCCATGGGGCTGAGCAGCACCGAGGATTAAGTACCACTCTGTGCTGGCCGTTCAGCTTGTAGAGCTTCTCTGGAAGCCTTCAGGCTGCATCTGCCCGCAAACTTGCCCTGTGGCTAGCGTGCTGACAGGTGACTTGGCACCTGGGGGTCCCTTCTGTGTGACTGCATTATGGAAACTATTTTGAGGTAGTACGGATTTTCGTAATGGATTTTTCTTATTCTGGTTTTTATTTTTAACTGGATTATATCATCTTTAGAGCAGAGAACATGTTCTTTTATTTCTTTATATCCTTTGTTAATTACGACGTAATTGGTGTATAACGTTATTAGTTCCAGGTGTGCAGCATGATTCAGTGAGTGTATATTGTGAAATGTCCAACATCCCTCACTGCACATAAAGTTTGTATCCTTCTTCATAGCTGAGCTTGGAGTAGATAGTCCGTATTAGTGGGTTTGATTTGGAACTGAGAAAACAGTGATGTTTCTCAGCAAGAAGACAGCTCTTAGTAAAAATCATATCACTCATTTAAAATTAATCTGTCTTATGATCTTTGTATCTGTGCCATTTGGTTAAGACCATGGTCATGTGCCAGATAAGTATTCGACTTGCAGATCCCGACCCACAGGATCACCAACTGTGTTAAAATAGGTGTTAACTGTACTGTTGCCTCTGGAATCCCTGTTTTGATTCACTCTCCTTGCTATAAAATTCTGAATTTAGAAAAATCCTAGTCAGGTGAATGCAAACAAGTCAGAAATATGAAGCCCCTAGTTTCTTTATCATGATGAACAAGTCAAGGAGAAAAGAAACTACATGTAAATTCCAGCCTTGCATAGTCTATAGAATACTTGTACTATTTAAGTCAAAGACCTCAGGTTTTTGCTAGTTTATGAAAGTTTACAGCTGGCTGGTGTAATTCCACACCACAGACAGAGAAAGTGTGTTTTAGTCACCATCATTGCCATCCCCAAACATTATTGAGTTCCCTCCGTGGTGTAGAATTAATTCTGTTAGCTAGGGTCACAGAGTCACATCTGATTATTGAAAAGCTCTGCTCTGATATCAGATTTGTGGTTGTGGATGATTCTCCTCTGACCGTATTTATGCAGGAAGGGCTATTTTAAGGAGTAATAAAAGAGCTAAAAAAAAAAAAATCACTGCCAGGGTTGAGTTTCCAGGACACCTCTTCAAAACGTCACCACAGAACCAGACCTTCAAAGTGGTTGCTGATGCCGACGTGGTCAGGAAGCTCCAGAGTTAGAATCTTCTGGGGGAGCCCTGAATCAATCCAGAAAGGAAGTCAGTCACTGCTGTGAGGCGAGTTGGATGGATGAACTAGCAGTGGCCTAGTCAGCTAACCACTGCAGGGAGACAGTAGACAGGGAAATTCTGTGAAATGTGTTGAGTTTAGATTCTTTCTGGATATTTTGAACATACTTTTCATCTTTAAAAGAACTGAATGTGGAAATTTTCCACCAGATCCTTTCAGTGTTTACATTAGTTGTTGGCCCCGTGACACTCCATGACTTTCCTCTCCTCTCTCCAAGGAACTATCAGTCTTGATGGCCATGATATCCGTCAGCTAAATCCAGTCTGGCTGAGATCCAAGATTGGGACAGTGAGTCAGGTAAGAAGAGAGGTTCCATTTTTGTTACACTGTCTTTTAAGTTTGCTTTTATTATTTATGTTTTCTTTAGACTTGAACCTCTCAAAAGAGAAGGAGGAATTGATGTTATCCAGATAGGTTAAACTAATCTGCCCTGGCATGTTTTTTAGGTTTGTAAATAGTGCTCTGTCTTGACCACCTTAAAGACTTGAACCAGTTGAAACCAACTTTTTATCCAAAGCCGGGGACTAGTATAGCCTTGTAATGCAGGTGGTTCAGAGAGGATGGGCGGAAGTGATAGAACTTTCTAGCTTTTTTTTTTTTTTTTAAGATTTTATTTATTTATTTATTTATTTTGTCAGAGAGAGAGAGAGAGCATGAGCATACAGGCAGACAGAGTGGCAGAGGGAGAAGCAGGCTCCCTACGGAACAAGGGGCCCGATGTGGGACTCCATCCCAGGACGCTAGGATCATGACCTGAGCTGAAGGCAGCCGCTCAATGAACTGAGCCACCCAGGCGTCCCTAGAACTTTCTAGCTTTTACGGACTCTTCCATAATTCCTATTCTCATCACTGGCAGTGTCTGCTGTTTTACATGATGGGTTTCGGGAATAAGCAAGCAAAGATGATGGCAAGAGCCAGGGTCTCCTTGCAGAGAGGTTGCTGGTTTCAAGGCAGAATGTCTGTGTGATATGGTCACTTTAATGAGGCTGTTTTCATGAGACCATTTGGTGCAGGGAAGTTCTGACACAGCTGCTGATACTTTATTATCAGGCTATGTGTACCACAGGCGGACCTGAGGCTTCCCTCATTTCTGAGCCTCTCCCTCTAATGAACTTCCCCTCACCCCACTCCACCGGCTACGGAGCAGGACGGGCAGTGATGGTGTGGCTTGGCAGTATAAGGATAGCAGCAGGGCATATTGTTTAGGGATGGAGAAAAGAAGCTGGAGGCTTATTTGCTGTTTTAGGACCATTCCACAGGGTTCTGTTAAAATGTCCTGCTCCCACCTGGTTTGGGTATATTTCAAAAAGTAATGAAGAGAGATGGGGATTCCCCCCTCGATCCTTAGTGGGAAGCCCACAGCTGGAAAATACAGATGGAGCCGGCATCTTCCATACCTGACAATTCCCAAGGGCAGGAGCTTACATTTATGAAGTATCTGCTGGTGGCCAGGCACCTGCCATGGGATCTCATTTCCTGCAGTATCTCGATGAAATCAATTCTGTTCATGGAAGAACATGAATTTTTTAGAAGTCAGCTGGGTGGATTTATGGGGAACGAGGAAGTAGAATCAAAATAGTATGCAGCTGGGCTCCTGGCTGGCCCAGTTGGTTGGCGTCTGACTCTTGGTTCCAGCTCCAGTATTGGGATTGAGCCTGTCGGGCTCCGGGCTCAGTGTGGAGTCTGCTTATCCCTCTCCTTGTCCCTCTGCTCCTTGCTCCCTGCCCCACTCCTGCGCATGTGCGCGTGTGCATACTCTCTTGCTCTATCTGTCTCAAATAAATAAGTAAATAATCTTTAAACGAAGAGTGTAAAGTTGACACTTCAACAACATGGATTTGAACAACATGGGACCCCTTATGCATGGTTTTTTTAATAGTACAGTACCATAAATGTATTTTCTCTTCCTTAGGATTTTTTTTTGAAGATTTTATTTATTTATTTGACAGACAGAGATCACAAGTAGGCAGAGAGGCAGGCAGAGAGAGGGGGAAGCAGGCTCCATGCAGAGCAGAGAGCCCGATGCGGGGCTCAATCCCAGGACCCTGGGATCATGACCCGAGCCGAAGGCAGAGACTTTGACCCACTGAGCCACCCAGGTGCCCTTCCTTAGGATTTCTTAATAATGTCTTCTTTTCTCTAGCTTACTTTATTGCAGGAATACCATATAGAATATGTGTGTAACACACAAGATACGTGTTAATCCACTGTTTATGTTATCAGTAAGGCTTCCAGTCAACAGTAGGCTATTAGTGGTTAAGTTTTGGGGGAATTCAAAAGTTATACTCAGATTTTCGACGGCATGGGGGTCAGCACCCCTAACATTTGTGTTATTCAGCAGCTGACTGTGTATTCCTTGAGAGCAATTTAATAGTTTTTCGAGGTAAGGACTATATTAAGCTTCACTGCGTTTCCTAGATATGTTTGAAGTCTGTTTTGGAATTTGCAGCAAATATGCTTTGTTTCCAATTTGCAGGAACCAATTTTGTTTTCTTGCTCTATTGCTGAGAACATTGCTTACGGTGCAGACGACCCCTCCTCAGTGACGGCGGAGCAGATAGAAAGAGTGGCTGATGTAGCTAACGCAGGTGCTTTCATCCGAGACTTCCCCCAAGGATTCAACACTGTGGTCGGAGAAAAGGGCGTTCTCCTTTCAGGTACCCTTTTGTTACTGTTTGGCCCCCAAAACTCTCTGCTCCAGAGAACTCTGCAGTATTTCATACATCACTATTAATTTCTAATTAGGCTTTTGTCCTTAGAGTTTAAGAGATTAGCTTTTCTACTTTCTAAAAATCTTTTTTATATGCTGAAAGCTCCCCAGTTTCCTTCACTTTCTACCCGAAAGGTGTTCCCAAGTTCCCACAGAGTGTCCCACTGAGTATAAGATGAGATTTTCTCTCATCTGAGGAAAAAAAGGTCCTTTCAGCTTGAGATCCTTGAAAATGGCCAAAATTAAGAGAGGTACAGGTGGCAGGCTGATGTGTTCAGGGGGGCAGGGTCTGTGAGCCGGAGCAGAACTGAAACCGAAGAGCTCTCTGTTCCCCATGTTGTGCTTTACATGTTAAACCAGGGGTCCCCAGACTCTCCTGTAAAGGGCCAGAGAATAAATATTTGAGATTTTATGAGCCACAGGTGGTTTCTGTTACATGTCCTTTGTTGATTTTTTTTTAAACAACCCTTTAAGAATGCGGAAACCACTCTTAGGTTTACATACAAATAGGTAGTGGTTGGGACCTGGCCCTCGGCACAGCGGGCAGGACTCATGGCCAAGGCTCAGTCTCTCTTCCCTGGGATGTTAGAGCACGTCGCAGCGCAGTGCATTCTGGGTACCGTATTTTTAGGCGGGAAAGAAAAAACTTGTATTCTGTTTGCTTTAGAATACAGAAGTAAGACCAATGAGTAGACTTAAAGGGAAAGAAATCTGGGGGTAAGCCCAGATAATTTCTTAGTTACAATTATTGCTATGTGCTCCCTTCCATGCGATGAGCTCTCTGTCACTGGAGTATCTGAGCAGAAGACAGATGCCTCTGTGTCAGAATGAAGGTTGCCAGGTTGGACAAAACTTTTTGTTTCAGGTTAGACCACAAAAAATTTAATACAGGCATGTTTTTATTGTGTATGATTTTTTTTTTAAAGATTTTATTTATTTATTTGACAGAGAGAGATCACAAGCAGGCAGAGAGGCAGGCAGAGAGAGAGGAGGAAGCAGGCTCCCTGCTGAGCAGAGAGCCTGATGCGGGCCTCGATCCCAGGACCCTGAGATCATGACCTGAGCCGAAGGCAGCGGCTTAACCCACTGAGCCACCCAGGCGCCCAATTGTGTATGATTTTTTAAACAATAGGCAGTGGATGAAGAAATGTTTTGGATAGATTTGCAAGATTGCAGCAGTAGAATCACACACTGCTTTGTACAAAGGCACTGCTCTGGCATCTCTCAAACACATCCTTGGGTAGAAAACCAGTTTCAGCTGCTTGTGGTGACATTATTGAGTCTCAGGGGGTTGGGCCGAGAGCTACCTCACTTTGTCCAACAAGCATGTCACCTCCTCCCTTGGAACAGGTTCCGCACGGTCTTCCCTCTACCAGAACTCTCAAGCTCCCGTTTCAGAGTGAAATAACCAAAGGTTTCAACCTTTGCTTAGTCACTTTCTGGTTGGAAGAAAGGACATCTAGTGACAGATGCCCAGTGCACCACTTGGCACTGAGGATTTCTCAGAGCTGACCCCAAACCCTCCGCTGACTGCTCAGCCAGCCCACCTCACAGCACTCCGACACCCTCACCAACTTCAGAGGTTCAAAAAAAAAAAAAAAAAGGATTTCCCTGGTTCCCTTGTGAGCATGGGGCTGCCTATTTGAGGAAGCTTTTAGGCGCACCACACATTTCAGATGTAATTGGATTTCGGTTCATCATTTATGAGCTTCTTTAGATGAAGTCATGTAATGTCCAGCAGTTACTATTAATAAGTATTTCATCCAATAAAATCAACCAGAAAGGACTGTTTCCATCACCAAAAATGTAGTGAGTTTTCTAAAATGAAGTAAGTCGGGAGGAGTCTCGAGTACTATTTGTAAGTTACAGTTGTAACTTGAGGGTCCCGTTCCCCGGAGGAAAGGAGAGAGGGTGGTGTGAGGTGCAGATGAGGAAAGGAATTCTCAGAGATGTTCTGCCTGCCTCTGTCCCATCTGCATTTACCCACTCCTATCCCCCACCCCCCAGTTTCTTCTGTTGTTTTTAGTAGAATTTGAGTTCTAAAAGGGTGGATCAGAGTGGCTTACTCAGACTTTGACTCTGCCACTTACCAACTGTGACACCCAGGATGGGTTATTTGGTGCCCTTGGTTCTTCATCTGTGTAAAGGGAATAATTACAGGATGTACTTCATAGGACTCTTTTTTAAGGTTGAGTGAGATAACATTGTAGTGCTTTTAGCCTGGTACATAGGAATTCCTCAATAAATGTTAGCTGTGATAATTGTTGTTATTACTTTTGAGGTTGATGAGGAGACAATAAATTTTTTAAAAAAGGCTTTTGTAATACTGTCTATCTCAGCTGTGACTAACCGGAAGAAGCTGCCTTCAAATCGCCACTTAGCTTATCAGAAAAACCTATTACCAGGAATTTTTGTTAAGTCTTTCAAGTTTAAAAAATATATATATTGTCATTGTCAGGTGGGCAAAAACAACGGATTGCGATTGCCCGTGCTCTGCTTAAGGTAAGCTTGACGCCACTTGGCCAGATTTTTTTTTATTATCATTTTTAATTAGGGACCTTATAATTTGTAATTTACTATGCTTCTTCCTTTTGTTTTGGAGGGGGAGGGTAGGTATACGGTTGGTAGTTCCCATGAAAGATGAGTTGGGAGTTACACTCAGTGTATGTTGTTCAAATTTAACAAGTATTTCTTGGGTGTTAGGGGCCCAGTACTGTGCTGGGGTTGTTGGAGGGAGAGAAGTTTAACACATGGACCTCTGTGAAAAAGTATGTGGTCTAACAAGCAAAGCAGTGATTCTATAAAAATATTAAAACAATACAAGTATGATTCATTGTATAATCTATAGTCAATTGCTATACTTAGAATAGACTGGAAGTACTTCCACAAGACTCCCAAGAGGAGAGGAAGGCCATTTTAGCTGAAGACCCCAGCCATTGTGGTTTTTAAGGACATGATAGCCTTCTGCTTTGTTATATAAATACCCTCCTCAGATTTATAGGTGATATTTAAAAAGAAAAGAAACAGCATTACTGAAGCATACCATAAAATTCACCAGTTTTAAGTGTACCCTTCAGTGATTTTTAGTTAGTGTACAGTTGCTCAACCGTCACAGAGTCCAGTTTTGGAACATTTCTGTCACCCCAGATAGATCCCTGGTACCTACCTGCAATCCTTCCCCCCTCCCACCTCTAGTCCCAGGCTGCTTCCAATGTACTTTCCCTCTGTCCTGATTTGCCTTTCTGGACATCTCAGATAAATGCAGTCTGACAAGAAGTGGCCTTTGCATCTCGCCTATTTTACTAGTATAATGTTTGTTTGTTTTTTCAAGGCGGGGAGGGGCAGAGGGAGTGGGAGAGAAAGAATCTTAAGTAGGCTTCACTCCCAGTGTGGAGCCTGCCGCAGGGCACAATCTCACAACCTTGAGATCGTGACCTGAGCTGAAATCAAGATCTGGAGGCTTAACCACCCCATGAGTATCATGTGTTTGAGGTCTGTTCATGTCTGTCCTATATCTCCCGTTGTGGGGGCAAAGCACGACTCAATTATCCATTCACCAGTGGTGAACACTTGGATGGGTGAAAATTTCCAGGCTGGGGCTGTTGTGAACAGTGCTTCTGTGAGCAAGTAGCGACAGGTGTCTGTGGGGACGTCTGTTTTCATTTCTTGCGTAGACACACCTAGAATTTAATGTGTTCGAGACATCAGCTGACTCTTACGTCTTCTCAGTCTTATGTGATGCTCCTAACTAAACTACAAGCAGGACCTTGAGTGTCTAGACTCTGTCTCACTCCTTTAGATCCCACCTCACACCTCTGGGTGACTGGCCAGCAGGGTAAAACGGCACTGTAAACAACGTCCAGCCCAGTGACACCCACGACGGCAGCTCAGCGTCCCCTCTAACTCTTCCGTGCGTGGGCTTATCTCACACACCTAGGAGTCTGTGCTTTTCTTTCCCAGAGCAGCTTTATTGTGATGTAACTTACATCCTATACAGTGCTCCCGTTTAAAGCAGGTTCAGTGGGGTTCAGTGTGTTCTGAGTTGTGCATCTGTCACCCTGATTGATGTTAGAACATCTAACGTGGAGAACATCTAACAAGAGACACTCGATTCTTCACCAGTCACACCTGGCCTCCTCTTATTTCTCTGTTGACCTCAGCCCCAGGTGAACACTTCGCTACTCTGTCTCTGTAACGTGCCTGTTCTGGACATTTCCTACAGATGGAGTCCTGTACTGTGGGGCCCTTTGTGTCTGGCTTCTTTCTCTTGCAGAATGTTTTCAAGGTTCATCTATGCTGTTTTGTGTATGAGTAATTCATTTCTTTTTATTACTGAGAGTGTGTGTGTGTGTGTGTGTGTGTGTGTGTGTGTGTTTTAAGATTTTATTATTTATTTATCTATTTGACAGAGAGAAAGAGAGAGAGATCACAAGGAGGCAGAGCAGCAGGCAGAGAGAGAGGGGGAAGCAGGCTTCCCACTGAGCAGAGAGCCTGATGCGGGGCTCGATCCCAGGACCCTGAGATCATGACCTAAGCCGAAGGCAGAGGCTTAACCCACTCAGCCACCCAAGCACCTTGAGAGTGTGTGTGTGTGTGTGTGATTTTTTTAAAAGATTTTATTGATTTGACAGACAGAGATCACAAGTAGGCAGAGAGGCAGGCAGAGAGAGAGAGGCAGAAGCAGGATCCTTGCTGAGCAGAGACCCCCCCCCCCGCCATGCTGGGCTCGATCCCAGGACCCTGGGATCATGACCTGAGCCAAAGGCAGAGAGGCTTAACCCACTGAGCCACCCACGCGCCCCGAGAATGTGTGTTTTTATAATATAATTGTGTTCCCTTTCAGAAGAAAACAACATGAAAAACATATTAACAATTAAAAATAATGCTTTTCTTTTTTCAGAATCCCAAAATTCTTCTCCTCGATGAAGCAACCAGGTAAGCATATCTTAGTACTATGTGTGATTGTACAGTCCAATTCTTCCCATACCCAAAACTTACTATTCTGTGCTTCTAAGTGATACAGCTGAAAATGCTGTTTTCCCCCCTTCCATGTGAAAGTGACCGGGTCTGGCTGCACAGTGACAGCTGGGAGGCAGTGGACAGGCCCAGTCAGCGTGGAAGGTTCTAGTTTCAGTTCAATCATGTTTGTGATGAGCCCCCATCATGCTCAGCAGCAGCCATACCCAGCGCTTTCTACTTCTGTGACAGCAGGTCAGTGGAAATCAAGGGTCCCAGGTTTCCTTGCCATAATAGTTTTGGAATATAAAAAATAGATCGTAGACGTGTATGGACAGGAGCCGTTGTAATTCTGATCGCAGTGAAAATGTCTGGGGCAACTGCGTGTGTGATAGGAGGCTCGTGAGCGCGTAGTGTGCGTGGACTGACGTCTTTGCTTTCTCACACCGTTTCTGGTTGGAAGTGCCCTGGATGCTGAAAATGAGCACCTGGTGCAAGAAGCTCTCGACCGGCTCATGGCAGGAAGAACAGTGTTAATCATTGCCCACCGTTTGTCCACCATTAAGAATGCCAACATGGTGGCTGTTCTTGACCAAGGAAAGATTACAGAATGCGGGAAGCATGAGGAACTGCTTGCAAAACCAGATGGGATATACCGAAAATTAATGAACAAACAGAGGCTTGTTCCAGCATAAAGGAGCAATGATCGATAACGTGAACATGAGAGACTTTAGAGCAAAACATCGTTGCAGGAAAAAAAACTTAGGGATGGTATCTGATCTGTAAATCATACTTCAGGTTATTTAAAATACGCCTATTTTTTCCAAGGTGGGGAAAATATTGTTTTGAGATGTACCTGTTCTCAATACCTTTCTATTCAGAGTTTTAATAATTGTGACTTTCTAAATACACTGAAATTATCTTCAGGTTTTTTACTTTCTTTTATCCTGGAATACCTTAATTAATATAACATGGCACCTCATTTTATTTTTTTTTACCGGCTCTTACAGATTGAAGCTATTGTCAAATGACAACTTTTAAAAGGGGGTTGTAAGTAAAAAGCCTAAATTGTTTTAGGTGATTTGCCAATCAGTCTGTAATTCTCTTGGTAGTATTTACCTGCATTGTGTCTGATTTTATTATAAGATGAAATCTTCCCTTTTTAAAATTCTGATAATCTCTTGAAGGGAACCTGAAATACAGACATAGAGGAATAGTTAGTGTCACATGGAGAGAAGGGAACATCTATGTTCCCCATATCCTGTATCTTCAGGGGTATGAGACCTTAGAAATGTGTGTTCCTCTGGGAGGAAACTGTGTTTGGATGTGTGTGATTTTCAGCATTTTTAGCACATGAAAGCCTGATCAGTTTTAAAAGGGGAAGAGGCCCATCCTTTGAATATGGAAACTTCTATTTTAATTATTCACACATTTGTTACTTTGGAAAGCCAGGCATGAACTGCTAGGTATTAACAAGGGGTAAAAATGAATTTTTGATGCCTTTTTCTTGTTTTATGTGAAGGCCTGTATTTTGAAGATTATCTTTTAAAAATTCATAATTTCTACCAAATTTTAGGTTTTATCAGTTAAATACTTTTGAAAGTTCATTCAATGAGGCAAAAAACCTAAATAAATGTAATTTCAACCTTAAAACATTTGAAGAAAGTTTAGTTCTTCCTATTATATGTAATATCAAGAAACTCTCAGAACTTGTTACTCTTCTGAAAAAAGGACAATAACCCTTTTTATTTAAGGCTATAGTTTTTTCACTCAAATGCCTCAGAATTCTGAAAGCAATGCTGATAACTATTAGATTTGCCATACTTCAAATCAGTGCTGTTAATTTGCTCTGCCTCGAGAAAAAGTGCTTTTTCTTACATTGATAATGCCAGAACTTAAGAAATAACTATGTTGATGTAATTAAAATAGAAGTTTGTCCGTGTCCTAAGTATTGATGAGTTCACTGATTATTTCATGACAAGCGTGTCATATTATAATTCATTCTACATAAGGGAATTTATTATTGAATAAAATGAACTCAGTGAGTAAATGAACTCCATGTTCTTTGTATTAGGAAACAATACATCTGTGACAATCATTTTAACAAGCTTTACTTGTATTCTTTATACAATTTGCTATTATGGTGTGGTTTTCAGAAAGCAGACAAAACAATTACAAGGCTGGATCTGAGGGAAATCTCTTTGTGCCATAGAAGTATTTACAAAATTGAATTTGATCATTTTATTTTATTTTCTAATACAAGATGTTCAATTGTGTCTTTAGGGAACATTTTTTATCCTGGATTAAAATTTATAGTGAATCATCTGTGTCTGTCACTTCTTCTAAAACATAGTGAACTTACCTGTGTCTGTCACTTCTTCTAAAACATGGTAAAGAAAAGTAAGTAGTAACTACAAGTTCTTTCATTTCCTCCCTACCTGATTGTTAATATCCTCATATTTACTTTTATTTTTTTAGGATTTTTGCTATTTACCAACTGTTAGAAGGTGGGGGAGGGACAGTAAATTAACCCCCAAACCGAGCAGGTACTTAGAGACTGGAGAACAAAGCAGGTGACTCCATCCAATTTAAACAGAGTTTTATTCAGGGTAACTTGCTGATGGGGGATCGGGTGGAAGATGGCCAGGCACCTGCACAGCTACTCTCCATAAAGTCCAGACCTTGGTCTACAGATTTTATGGATCAAGGAGATGCATGGGTGGGAGGGCACTGTAGTGAGATCAAAGGGTTTGCATGCACCTGACAGCGAACTTTTAATTAGATAATTGTGGCGCCATCCATGCATGGGGAAGGGTTAAGACTCTTACCTCCAACAGATGCATGGGAGGCCAAAGCAAGCCTCCACACATCCCAGCCTTGGTGGGCATTTCTAAGGTATGTATATTAATCTTCAAGGGGCCTGGAACGGAGAGAGGTCATAGAGCAAACATGAACAAGACGGAGGGCTAAAGATGGAGTCAGTATTGTCAATACTCCTACATAAACACCTGTTTAGTTGCTTCAGTGCAGCAACCAAGCACCCCCTGCCCCCACCCTGGACAAGGAGTTGTGCTGTAGAGTTGATGACAGAATGATTATCTGCCCTCTAGGAGCTTCTAGTCTATTTAGAAGGAGAGATAAGGCAGATAAAATTAATTACAAGGGGTGCCTGGAGTGGGTTAAGCCTCTGCCTTCGGCTCAGGTCATGATCTCAGGTCCTGGGATGTAGCCCCACATCGGGCTCTCTGCTCAGCAGGGAGCCTGCTTCCCCCTCTCTTTCTGCCTGCCTCTCTGCCTACTTGTGATCTCTGTCTGTGTCAAATAAGTAAATAAAATCTTTTAAAAAAATTAATTACAAGAAAATAGCTAAGTAGTACAGAGGTGTTGTTGCCAGCACTGTGGATGGTACCACTTTGTTTCCAGAGTGTACACGTTAACATGTTTGATACTTCCACAATCCTATAATTTATTTTTTATTTATTTGACACAGAGAGAGGAGGCATGCATAAACAGGAAGCAGCAGGCAGAGGGAGAGAGGCAGGCTCTCTGCTGAGCAGGGAGCCCGATGCGGGGCTCAATCCCAGAACCCTGGGGTCATGACCTGAGGTACCCCAGATAATGCTATAATTAACATAAAAATCTATCATCCCTTTTTCCTGGAAGACAAAACACGAATAGGAGAGATGTAAGTCAGTTCAGCACTGATGCTATATAGAAGGAGATATTTGAGAAGTGGGAGCCAGATCATGGGGAACCTTTAATATCATGCTGAAAATCTTAGCTCTTTCATCCTACATGCATGGAGAGCCATTGAGGGATATGTATGTTCATATAAGAAATTTAGAAAATAAGCCAAAAGTCCTTTTAATCACCAGAAACTCTACCTGTGAGGATAAAATTTCATGTTAATGAGCTTAGGGTTTTTTGTCCACCCTCCCAGGCTCACCCCATGTGCAAGGCCTTCTCTGACCCTGGACTTGACTGGTTCTCAGGAAATAATCATAAGCTAAATAAACTGTTACAGGATAAACCCTTGTCAGTACATTTTTATAAATTAGGGCTCTATTTTGGGAAATTCATTTTGTTTCATAAAAATGCCAAAGCTGTTAGAAAATAAATGAAAATATAAACATTACAAAACATTAAGTATATTTATGAAAGGGGTATGTGAGAACTACATTGTAAATGTTCCTATGGGGGTGTTCTACATGATTTTTACATCTGAGGCATCATGGTGATTTCTATTCATTCAAAAAACATCTATTTTGTTAGGTCCTCTGCCAACAAAGGACCTGTGCCTCCCTCAATAAACTGCCCCGTGGATCTACAAGCTAACCGGCTGCCTGATTTGTATGGCCTGCAAGCTAAGGATGGTTTTCACAGTTTTGTTTGTTTTGAAAGATTTTTTTATTCATTTAGTGAGAAGGAGAGTGTGCAAGCTGGGGGAAGGGCAGAGGGAGAGGGAGAGGGAGAGAGAGAATCCCAAGCAGACTGCACAGAGCGTGAAGCCTGACTTTGGGTTTGATCCCATGACCTTGAGATCCTGACCAGAGCCAAAACCAAGAGTCGAATGCCTAACTGACTGAGCCACCCAGGTGCCCTAGTTTTTACAGTTTTAAATGATTTTTAAAAACCAAAAGAAAAATGTTTCATAACATATCAAAGTTATATGAAATTCAAATTCCAGTGTCCATAAATAGAGTTTTATTGGAACACAGTCACACTCATTGGTAAGCAGTTGCAACAGATTGTATGGCCTGAAAACTGGAGATACTTTCTGACCCTTGACAGTTTGCTGACTGCAGAACTAGTGAAAACAATATGCATTCTTCCCTGCTTGGAGGACTTCTAAACTACAATGAAATTTAGAGTTTAGAGTCTCAATTTAGAGTCTCAAATTTAGAGTCTCAAAAAGTTCCATTGCCATTAGATGGCAATTAAATGAATGCCTTGAAAATGATTAAGCATGGATAATTTCCATGAGTTCTTCATTGTTTCCCTGCCTTTCCATTTTAATAATATCACCATTACTGTGTTGGTGCTAGTGGAATTCTAACAATTATACTACAGCTGCAGGAAACAATTCTGGCTACTATCCCGTTGTTGATTGCAGTGATTAGTGCCACAGAAATCAAAGTTTGGAAGGGCAGTCTTTAGGAAGGGTGTATAAAAAGAAGGCACGTGTTCAAGTTGAGCTTCTCATACGTGTACATGTGTCTATGAGGCATTTTTTTTATTGCAATAAAAAATGGGCTCATAGTGGACATACTGTTTTTTGACCAACTTGCTTTTAAAAATTTTACAAGAGTATTTTCCTACATCCTTAAGTATTCATTACACACATCTACATGTATTCTTTTTAACCATATAGAACTTTATAATGTGAATATACTATAAATCTATCATTGGACATCTTTCTATATTCTTTGCTATTATAAACATATTTATTATGATTTTTTTCAGCTAAATTCTAAAAGTGAATTGCTAGGTTTAAAGAGCATATACAAGGGGCGTCTGGGTGGCTCAGTCAATAAATGACTGCTATTGGCTCAGGTCATGATCTCAGGGTCCTGGGATCCAGCCCTGAATTGGGATCCCTGCTTGGTGGGAAGTCTGCTTCTTCCACTCCCACTCCCCCTGCTTGTATTTCCTCTCTCACTGTCTCTCTGTTAAATACATAAATAAAAAAAAAATTTTTAAAAAGATAGCATATACAAGCTATAAGGCTTTTTGATAGATTATTCTCTTAAAAGACCATACTAATTTATAAAAATCTCACCAAAAAATACATCAAAAGTGTATACATCAGCGCCTATTGCCCCACAGCCTTTCAGCATGAACGATTTTCATTTCATAAAAACTTCCGGCTAATTGAACAGGCAAACAATACTGTTTGGTAGTTTCATTTGCATTTCTTTAATTATTAGTCATGTTGAAGAACTTTTCATGTGTTTTTGGTCGTTTCTAGTCTTTGACTTAATGCTAGCTAGTTCATGCCCTTCATACATTTCCATTTTTTCTATTGGGGTAGCTTGCTTTCTCTAACTGATTTTCTTTAAAGAGTACAATTTTATTGGAAATACTGTTTCTCTTCGCTTGTTTGCCTTCATTCTATGTTCTTGTTTTTTGACATCCACAAATACAGTCACATCTGTATTATCTAATTCTCACAAGTGAGTACTATTAGTGATTTAATAGAGGCTTAAAACGAAGACAGTAAATAGCAGACCGGAGATCTGAAGCGAGTCCCATTTAATTCCAGAGTCTACACACTCAGTTACTACGGCAGTGGTTATCTCCGGTCCCCGGATGGCCGCCTCACCTGACACCTAGAATCTCGTTACAGATGCAAAGACACTGTGATTGGGCAGTAATGCGGTTTACAAGCCTTCCTGGTGATGATACCGCTTGAGTGTGAGAATTCTCGATTTCCTGTCTAAGGGACTATCCTATTCAAAAAGAGGTGGAAGTATAAACAAGGAAACGATTTATTGTTTGTTGTTGTTGTTTGCTTGTTTGTTTTTTAAGCAAATGGCAGCCACTAGGAAAAGGCAGAACCCTAGGTAGTGATCAAGAAGGACTTGTTCTGCCCCCAAGGCACAGTCCGGATACTGTGCCACTCGCCGCGGTCACCACGGTCCAGTGCAGGAGGCTGACGCGCACGGACCGCGTTCAGGGGCTACAGTACCAGAAGTCGCCATGGCGGGGAAGGGTGAAGAACGACTCCTGCACAGAGCTCTTCTGTTTGACTCGAGTAACCGGCCAGTTTTACCAAGGGGGGCAGAGCTGTTAGGACAGGGTCCCTAAAGGAAAACAAGAATTCGGCTTTTAACAGGTGGCTGCCAGGAGTCCTGCAGGACACGCAGGTCAGAATGTCCATTGGCGAGCTGTCCGGAGCCTGCAGGTTTTGAGCAAGATCTCAGAGAAAGATGGGGACGTGTGGCGTCACGAGCGTGGATGAGACAGCAGGGAGCGGGGAGTGACACACGTAGAGAGGAACAAATATAACTGTGAAACCGCTGGCAACTTTCCCGATTTCCCCTCCTCAGCGTGGACCAGTGAACCGACCCTTTCCAGTTCCCGAGGCGCAGGAAAGACCAGAGCGCAGAGAGGCTTTGCGCTCCGGCTGCTAAAGGGCCAGACAGTCGAGAAGGGCACCTGGCTCTGCAGTTTCACTTTCCTGACACTCCGGACACCCGCCAGCCCCCTAAACCCTCCACTGGTCACCTGCAGTACCGAGTCCCACGGCTCCAGGCAGCTTCTGACGTCATTACCACGCGCCCTCCCCGGCCCGCTTCCTACACGGCTCCGACCACACCCCGCGGCTCGGCGCAGCGCTGTTACGTCTCACCGCGCTCCTACCCCGGCCTGCCCCGCCTCCCAGACAAAGCCCGCAGCTCGCGCTGTGCTTTTGCGTCATTACCGCGCGTCCTCCCGCCTCTGGGCGTTCAAGATCCCCCGCGCGCGAGCAGAGCTACAAGCCCACAGAAGGAACCTGCGCGCTCTGTGTCGCCTCTCCCTTCCGTCATGTTCCCGGGCGTCTCCTCTCCGCGGACACCTGGGCCCGGGACCCGAAGGGGCCCGCTGGGCGGAATCGGACCCGGCTCCACGCCCCGGGCGACTAGCCGAAAAGGTCTGTCACTAGGGTCGGCCGTCAGCTCCCCGGTGCTCTTTTCGCCGGTCGGCCGGCGTAGCTCGCTGAGCTCGCGGTAAGTGACTGTCCCCGCTTCGGTCTCTTGACCGATCGGCGGGCCTGAGGGGCTAGTGTCTCCAGAAGCCTCCGGAACCGGGGGCGGCGGGGAGGAATGCCAGAGTTTTGGGGAGATAGATCTTCACCATCTTTGCGGGTAGTTACTTCAGCTTCGCTTTAATTTATCAGGCATTCACGTTGCACCTTTCCTGGAATGAGCTCTGTGCAGAGGTGGACAAATTAGCATTCAGTCGGTGGTTAGCCGCCGCCTTGCTACCCCGGTGTTGCGGCGTCATCAGTCATGGGTCTTTTAATTTGTGTCAAGGCGGTAGCCTGCTTCACTTACGGTCAAAGAACCCATGTGAAATCCGCCGACGGTGGTGGGAAAGAGCAGCTCCAACCCCGGAAAATGCCTCGTAGAGCTATTGTGATTCATATCTTCTGGTTGGTAACTGAGGGGTTCGGCCGTACACGACAACTTTGTAGCGAGATTAATAGGCGAAAGTCTCTCCACAGCAGTGAGTTAAGAATAGTAATTTTGTAAACATATGGGAAACGTGGCACATCAGTGCACATCGCCTGTTCATTCATGCTCCGCACCCACCCTTTCATGATTAATCTAGAACTTTAGGCGGTAACTTGTTTCTGAGTAGTTTCTTCCGACTTTGTCTACCCTAAAAGAACTTTGTTTTGCAAAGAAACTTAATATTTTGAAAGTGCTCTTCAGAGTGGTGATCTTGTCAGTGTTTTCTACTCCTTTTGAGAAAAGTCAGGGAATTAAAGCTGTACTTTACTTAATGTGTTTTTAAAACATTTACTTACTTCCTAGTGTTTATTTAAAGAAAAATCTTGGTTATAATGGTATGTCAAGAAACAAAGCTCACTTAATCCTCATGATAAGAGAGGGAATACGTTTTATACTGGTAACTACATTATTTTTTGAATGTTAACAGGGTGAGGAGATAAGATTTCAACTGCTGTATTTGTTGAAGAACAGGTAACAGCAGATACTCGCGATTCTAACTTCTTGTACAAATCTGGGGTCGCCTGTGTGGCTGAGTCCATTAAACGTCTGCCTTTGGCTCAGGTCATGATCTAGGGGTCCTGGGACGGAATCCCGCACAAGAAGCCTGCTTCTTCCTCTGCCTCCCTCCCCGTCCTCTCTCATGAATAAATAAAACCTTTTTTAAAAAAATCTGGTAGATTTCATAAAATTCTGTAGCTGATGAGGGAAAAATGGGTGAAAGAGAGTGGGAGGTACAGACTTTCAGTTACAGAATGTGTAAATCATGGGATGAAAAGCACAGCATAGGGAATATAATCAGTGGTGTTATAATAGGGTTGCATGGTGACAGAGTAGCTATACTTGTGAGCATAGCACAGAGTTTCTAATCACGGTTTTGTACAGCTGAAACTAATATAACATTGTGTGTCAACTCTACTTCAATAAAAAAAAGTTCCGAGGCTGATGTGAGCTTAAAGATAATCTAATTCAATGTTTGTAAAGCTTATTTGACCACAGTGTAGAATAAACTCTAGATTATATTCTGTTTTTCAAAAATGTTGATTGAGACCCTCAAAATGATCCACAATTTGGAAAACACTGATGTAGTCCAACCTTCGTATGTCACAGCTAAGGAAGCAGTTATAAGGAGTTTAAGTGAATGGAGCATACATCTGATTACTAGAGCATGAGTCAGAAGCCGTTTTCTAGATCCTGTCAGTCTTTTTTTTTTTTTAAACAAAAAATGTATTATGCAGTACGTATGAGCCAGAGTTGTGTGTTTTGTTTTGTTTTGGTTTTTTGTTTGGTTTTTTGTTTTTGGTGTTTTGTTTTGTTTTGTTTTACTGTTACACCTCATCTTTCTTCTTGTTTATCAAAGATCTTCTCTTTATGTGAAAATATGTACCTAAAAATTAGGATAGTGGAAAATAAGTTTTTCAAGGATTTTTTTTATTTGACAGAGAGCAGGGGGAATAGCAGGCAGAGGGAGAGGGAGAAGCAGGCTCCCCACTGAGCAGAGAACCCAATTTGGGTTAAGATCCTGAGACCCTGGGATCATGACCTGAGCCCAAGGCAGACGCTTAACTGACTGAGCCACCCCAATGCCCCAAGACAACAGAAAATTTTAAGATACGGTTCAAGGAATGTTGTCTTTTTTCTTTAGAGGAACACCTACACGAATATTGCCACACCACTGTGTAACCGAGTCTATGAACTATGATGTGAAAACATTTGGATCTTCTCTTCCTGTTAAAGTAATGGAAGCCTTGACATTGGCTGAAGGTAGGTGTCATTTTCCATTTGCCTCTATTAGCAGTTCAAAATGCAGCCCGGCTCTGGCTCAGATTGGTATTTGTGCTTTGTCTGATATCCCTTCACTTAAATGGGGTAGAAACAGGTAACATTTGGTTTTCACTGTAATTGAGAAATGTAATAAATTTGAAAAGCAGAGTGAGTTTAATTTTAGCACACATTTCACTGCATATGCAAAACTCATCTCATTTCAAAAGTTGATCATGTGTATGAAGTTTAGCTTAAAAAAACCCAAAACACTGCCTCACATTATTGGGTGTGATAATGCAGTAAGGTCAAGGCTTACTACCTCTTTTTCTGGATCCTCGAGGTTAGTATCCTAGAGGTTATATGTACACGTTTGTGTTATCAGTGTGGTGTACTTTTAGAATATTCTCTTGGCAGAGAATCAGAGTGGCGGTTTGGAAGAACTAGTCACAGAAGGGTCAGAAAGGCAACAGTAAGCATGAGGGATTGGGTGACTGGAGAGCAAAGTTCAGAGCATCGTCATGGATGTTCCCAAGTCGTCTTTATTTGTGATTCAATTCTAGATTTTTGTGATTTTCTGGAACAGTGTTTTTCAGACTGCAGGTAGTAACTGAAATCAGTTTAGTGGCTCATGGCCAACATTTAAAAAAAAATAGAATGCAGAATATCAGAGTGCCTTTCATATAATAATGTTAGATGCTTGTTTGTTTTATTTAAATTGTATGTGAATGCATCATGATATAAAATGTATTTCATACTGTGAATGACAGTCAAAAAAGGTTAAAGGGTACTCTGTTCGAATATTTCTCATCAACCTGAACTTGCATATCTTGCCTGTGAGTCCTTGAGAACTCAGGTATAGTGGGTTTCAGACAACTAAACTTCTACTAACCTCTGTCATGCACTGTTTTTATTATTATTTTTTAAAGTTTTTAAATTTATTTTTGTGAGAGAGTGAGCATGCACCAGAGAGAGCACACACATGAACAGGGGGAGGGGCAGGGGGAGTTGCACCTTTCCTGCTGAGCAGGGTAGGACCCTGGGATCATGATCTGAGCTGAAGACAGATGCTGAAGGTGACTGAGCCGCCCAGGTGTCCTGCACTATTTTTGTTTTAAATATATATAATATACATTCCATTTTTCTTTACTCTTTTAAAAATTTGAGCTTAAATTATATTTAAACCTTTTAACATACTCCAGGTTCATGCCACCAGACTTTTAGTAACAAATAATTCTCGGCCTCAGAGGAGAGAGTCCCTAGAAATTAGGATGTTTAAACTGAGGGGTGTGTAAACCGGAAGAACTTTTCCCTGTATGGAAACCTACCAAGGGCTGTGTGTGAAGTCAGAGACCTCAAGGACTTACCAGTAGAGTATTTGGACCTGCTTTATTGCTTTCAGGAAGAGAAAATATTGAGCTGGTATGCTGATTCAGCAGAAACCACACTTGGCCTGCGTGAGTTAGTATTTTAGCTTGTACGTTATTGATGCCTTTTATCTCGCCCCTCTACCCAGCTTCAGGCAAAGAGCAAAGCTCAAATTAATTAAATTTCTAGGGTTAACACACTTACTGAGGTTTACCACCAGTGCTTATGACAGCAATATAATAATTCAGTTTTGTCATTTAATGTGGAATGTAAACCATCGGGTGTCTGGGTGACTGGCTCAGTTGGTTAAGCGGCCGACTCCTGGTTTTAGCTCAGGTCATGGGCTCAGGCCCTGTGTCATGCTCTGCACTTAGTGAGGAGTCTACTTGAGGTTCTCTTCCTCTCTTCCCTCTGTCCCTCCCTTGTGCATGCTCTCTCTCTTTCTAAAATAAATAACTTTTAAGAAAATATGGAATGTAACCCTTGATGTCTGCATATAATAAAGTGCTTTATCATATTTTTAAAGAAAGTATTTGAAAAGTACTTATCATACTTTAAGGAAAGTATTTGAAAATCACATTCTTTTGAAGGAACAATTTTTCCTTGAAATTTTTAAATATATTTAATGGGAAAGATTATTATTTGTGTTGCCATATCAAAGTAAAATTACAAATGTTACTAAATATAGAAAGTAAGATGCTGGTTTATAACCAATATTAAAAGATATTAAACCTAAGTCCAAAATATACTTTTTGCCTTCAGATACATTTCTGAAAGTGATTATAAAAGTTAAATGGATTTCTTATTTTGGGTATTAATAACTCTTGAATTACTCAAGAGCACTTTTTGGTGTGAATGAATTTTTTTATGTGGCGATCACTTTTTTACACACACACACACACACACACACACATATATATGTAAAGATTGTAACCATAAAGAAGATCTTGGTATAAGGAATTTTAAGGGTTTTCTCTTCTTTTTGTTTTTTTTTAAAGATTTTATTTATTTATTTGACAGACAGAGATCACAAGTAGGCAGAGGCAGGCAGAGAGAGGGGGGGAAAGCAGGCTCTCCACTGAGCACAGAGCCTAATGTGGGACTCGATCCCAGGACCCTGAGATCATGATACGAACCGAAGGCAGAGGCTTAACCCACTGAGCCAACCCAAGCGTCCCTTCTTTTTTATTTTATTTTGTTTTTAACAGTTTTTCTTATTCATGCTTTAAGTTTAATTACGTACTTTTTTTTTTTTCTTTTTTTTTAGTTGATGATCACTTGACTGTTCACATAGATGAAGGAGGATGGGCTTGTCTGGTCTGCAAAGAGAAACTCATTATTTGGAAGATTGCTCTGTCACCTTTTACTAAGGTAATTGCTGTTTAGGGAGCTAAAAGGAGGTAGAGGAGAGGATTACCAATTGGCTCTTAATTTTTACCCTAAAGCTTTAGAGTTGTTAAAGTACAGTAATCTGAATCTACTCAGACCTGGCTCTGCATTTTTGTTATGATATGGAGTACTGAGCATGCAAATACATTTTCGTGTTGGGAAAGTTTCTCCCATTTAATAATTTTAAACTAGATCCATATTATTTACATTTAATAATATTAGACTTTATAATTTTTAATTAACATTATAAATGTCATTTCAGTCTGCCTAATGAAGTTTAAGACTAAATGCTGTCCACCTAACCTAATGAACTGAGTTTATTTATTTCTAAGATAGAACTCTGTTTCACTAAATCTACCAAATGATGCTTAATAGGGAAAAACTGAGGGGTGGCTGTGTGACTCAGTCAGTTAAGCAGCTAACTCTTGATTTTGGCTCAAGTCGTGATTTCTGGGTCACATAGGACTATCATTTGTGTTTCTAAGAACTTATTCTCAGCAACTTATTTTCTTTTGTGTTCCAGATCAGGCATCCTATCTTGCACCAGTCACTGGTTACTGTTGTTACTGGGCCATTGTTCTGTTGGAACTGGGGACTTGTGCTTACCTAAACTCTTAACATCTGTGGTCTCCATACTGGTGCTGCCCTGAAAATAGAATTTGTAGTTGAGAGCATAGGTGAAGGAGACGTCCTGGGGGCCCTGATGAGTTAGCAGAAGGAGCCTGATACCTGGCATAGGCCAGGAAGTATTTTCTGGACAGCTTGGTATAATTAGTTATTCTGTGGTCATGAAGATTTTAGATGTCAAATAAACAAATCAAGACTAGCCTGGGAAAATTCTATACATATATTTCTTAACCAGTACACATCTTTTTAGTCCGGAAAGATACTGGGCTTGTTAATATTCAGGGTCTGGTCTACCTCTTAAGTTTTCCTGATTCTATATCTCTTAAGATACTTTGTTTTGAAATTACTGAAAGCCCTGATGAAACCCTAATGAAAAAGATAAGAGAAAAAAGAATATTTGTAGAATGGTATTTCCAGCAATGAGTGAGAATATGAAATATGCAGGGAAAGAAAATAGTGAAGTCAGGTGCGTATTCAAAAAACTTGGATTTGATGTGAAAGATTTTTGGTTTGGGTTTCTTCTTTAGTTATCTGTTTGCAAAGAACTTCAGCTGCCACCTAGTGACTTCCCTTGGAGTGCAGACTTGGTGGCTCTCTCTTATCCTGATACTGCAGGTGAAGCACATTCTACTCAGGTAGGTGACTTAAGTGCTTATTGAAATATAGATTTTTTTAAAATAAGGGAGTTCTAGTATTAGAGGAATCATCCAACCTGATTCAGACACATAACCATAAAGCCACAGGAGTCAAGACACTAGTATTGGCAGATAGACACATAGAGAATGCAGATACAGAGGTGGCCCTTTGATCTGTGACAGCTGCAATAGCAGTTCAGTGGAGTAAGGATAGTCTTTTCAGTAAATGGTATTGAGACCATTGATCATCCTTATGGAAAAAAAAAAAGGCTTTCCCCTAAACTTCCTATCTTATACAAAGATTAACTCAAAAGGGATCATAGATTTAGATCTAAAACATAAAACTGTAAATTTTTGGAAGAAAGCAGGAGAAAATCATCATGACCTGGGATTAGACAAAGAGTTCTTGGAAATCACCAAAAGCGTGATTCACAAAAGTAAAAAATAGGTAAATTGGACTTCATCAAAATTAAAAACTTGTCTCTGTCAATGCCAGTGACAAGAAAAGAGACAAGTTACAGATTGGGAGAGAATGTTCCTAAGTCCTATATCCAAGAGAGAACTTGTATCTAGAATGTAAAATGAACCCTCAAAGCTTAATAAGAAAGCAACCCAATTTCAAAACAGAGCAGAAGATTTGAACAGATACTTTACCAAAGAAGATATAAGGGTGTCAGAGATGTTCACTTCATTGGCCATTAGGGAAATGCATACTGAAATGACAGTGAGCTTTCAGAGTACACCGATTAAAATAGCCAAAATACAAAATACTGACCCTGCCAAGTGCTGGCAAGGTTGTGGAGCAACTGGAACTCACACATTCCTGATGGTGATGCAAAATGGCACAGCTACTTGATTTTTACTTTCCTAGCAATTCCATTCCTAGCTATTTACCTCATAGAAATTAAAACTTAACAAAAGTTTACACATAAAACAGTGTATGATTGTCGTAACAGCTTTATTTGTGATAGCCAAAAGTGGAAACAACTCAAATGTCCTTTTAACAAGTGAATGAATAAACAAATGGGTTTTATCCATAGAATGGACTACTATGCAATAGTAAAAAGGAATGAATTCTTCATACAGCAACAACCCAGATCAGAGACATGCTGAAATGAGATAAGCCAGTGCTTAAAGGTTACATTCTGTATGATTTCATTTACTTGGCATTCTCAGAAAGGTGAAACTATAATGATGGAATTATACCCCATACCTTGATGGGGACAAGGTATGATTATAAAGTGATAGTTAGCATGAGGGAGTTTGGGATGTTTATGGGACTGTGCTGTGTCCCTATATTGGTAGTAGTTACCTAGGTCTATACAGGTGTTAAAATTACTAGAACTGCACAAAAAGGAAAAGAAAGTAGATTTTATAGTCTGATGATGTTTAAAATATAAGCAGGAAGGGTTATGTCCCCCCTAATTTCTATAAGTCAAATAATAAATTGCCCTAGTTTCTTTTTATCAGTGTCACTAGACACACCAGACACACCTTTTTACTGTAATTGCTGAGTGTTATGATCTTGTTTGAAGGCTATTGCTGTCATGGTTGCCACCAGAGAAGGATCCGTCCGCTACTGGCCAAGCCTTGCTGGTGAAGATACCTACATGGAGACCTTTGTAGATTTGGGAGGCGATAAGACTTACAGTTTCCTAACAGCGGTGCAGGTATGTGATGGATTTTCTTTCATATTTATTGGAAAGCTGTGATTTGCCTTGGAGTGAGATGTGAATGAGTAAAAGTTGTTTTGGATAGACCATACAGCCAGTGGGATCAGAAAGAGGCAAGAGAAGAATGTAAGGATCTAGAAGTTGAGCGGTTGGACAAAGGAAAGCCTTTTTCCTAGGACTCTGAAATACCAGTATTGGATCATAGCCCATAGTATTCATTTCTTTCAGAAGTATTTCCTGATGGTGACTTAGAAACCCGTAGACATTAGGAAGAATGGCTTGCATTATAATGTACACTCTGCAAGTTTACCAAAGAATAAAATGTGATACTTGATTTGTTGAACCTGTAGTGTGGTGAACCTGTATTTTAAAAATCAGAATTAAGGAAACACCCAATTAAAAAAAAAACTGAAATTTATGTAAAATTAATAGTATCATATATTAGTAACATGTTATATTATTTGTAAGTAAATCATTTTAGTAAAATGATACTTTTTAAAAAATTCTTTTAGATTTGTTTTAAGGTACAGATGAAGATGACTTGTTTCTGTATCAAAGCATTTTGTGTTAATGCTCTTTATCTTAGTTATAGATTGTAACTAATTTCACAATATTTGTTCATAGGGAGGAAGTTTTATTTTGTCCTCATCGGGAAGCCAGCTGGTTCGGCTGATACCTGATAGTTTAGGAAAGATTCATCAACACATTCTGCCTCAAGGACAAGGGATGCTTTCAGGAATTGGTCGGAAGGTTTCTTCTCTTTTGGGAATTTTATCTCCCAGTAGTGATCTCATCGTAAGTTGATAAAATGATTTTGTTTTACAAGCTTGTTTCTTCGTGAAATCAGTAAGTTGGAGGTTTCCTATGAAGTTGGTGTTATCTCTGTATAAATACTAGTGTATAGGAAGTAAAACCTTTGATGTTTTCAGTGAAGCATTTTTATTGTGATCAAATGAGTTCATACGAACTCTCACAAACCCTGTAACTTTAGTATTCTTAAATCATACAGATTCTCTTACATGTACATTCTTTGGATTAAAACTGTTATATAAAATTGTTATATAAAATTATATATAAAAATATAAAAACTATTATATAAAATTGTGTTTAAGGACCAGTTTTGCTTTTTGACTTAACCGAAAGTGTTCTCGACTCCCATGACTCCATCTGTTTGTGTGGATGACTCGAATCTGGATCTACTGGCCGGGCTTCTGCCTCAGGCTCTGGCATAGCGAAGGGAGGCAGATGGCAGCAAACCTGGAACGTCTCCTCTCTGCTAGAGGCTCTGTATTTGTTATTTTGAGCAATAACTGTGATAACCTGTAACGTAGAGCGCTTTCTCCCCAGTTTGCAGATGAGCGAACAGCCTCAGTGACATTTATGTAAACTGCCTGACGTTGCACGACTGCTCTGTGGCAGATATGTGCCCAGGCCTCTTTGAATTGAAAGCACATTTTCTTCTCACTGTGCTGTTTCCTTCTAACTGCAGGTTGCTCTCATCATCTGCTTTCTTGATGGTCTAAAGACCTAAAACCTAATATGCCTGAAAACAAATTGCTCATATTCCCTCTTCCCTCACATTTTCTACACCAAAAGTGTATATAAAACTCGTTTTTCTTTTGG
Source organism: Neogale vison (assembly GCF_020171115.1). Classification (NCBI taxonomy): domain Eukaryota; kingdom Metazoa; phylum Chordata; class Mammalia; order Carnivora; family Mustelidae; genus Neogale; species Neogale vison. The sequence goes on along the minus strand of NC_058092.1, from coordinate 148,664,780 downwards.
CCTGTTAATTACTGTTCATGACCCTGTCACTGTTTTCAGTGACCTGGATATAAACTCTTCAGTGTGTTTGTGTTTGTGGGTATGTGTATGCACGCCTCCCTTCTATAGTAGATTCCATACTTAACAGATACTATAGGTTTGACTTCTAACATATCTCATTTTCATCCCTACCTTTTGCTTCCATTGTTATGCCCTAATCTGCACTCTTGGTGAATTTCCCCTAAGCCCTGGGTGGCAGTTCAGTTTACTCTCTGTTGGCTCTCTAACCCATTAGTGGCCAGAATCATGGTGCTAGGAGAAATGGAGAAAATCAGGGCTTTAACTCAAAACAATCGTGTGCCCAACTAAAAATATAACTGTACTTCATAACCAATATATACTTGAAAAGGCAGAATAATCTATCTACATATAACTTGCCACATTCCTTTTCCTACAGCACACCTCTTGAGTTCAAAAGCCATTGATAATACCTTGTTTACTAGGTTTACAAATTCACATTCAGGACTCTGCTGTGTGTCCCTAATTTTTCATTTGAGCATTATTTTTCCTCCTTTTCTAGCTATAGTCTAGATTCCAGTGTAACAGGACTACTTGTTCTCTGGAAGGCCTCATAACTTTCCCACAACTGTACTCTTTGTGGGCTGTCTGCTTTTATATTTCTAGAAATCTTACCTTGCTTTCAAGGTTCGTATTAGGATCACTCCTTTCTGGAATACTAAATAAAGAATTCCGCCAGGATTACTAATGGAATACTTATAAAACATAAATTTGAATTTCAGAAAAGTAGTTCCTTCACATTAGAACTTAAAAATCTGTAAATGTAACTTTTTTCTTCTCTCCATACAGCTTTCAAGTGTACTTTGGGATAGAGAGAGAGCAAGCTTTTATAGCCTGACAAGTTCGAACATCAGTAAATGGGAATTGGATGATTCTTCAGAAAAACAAGCACATAGTTGGGATCTAAATAGAGTCCTGAAGGAAAACATTACTGATGCTATTTGGGTAAGGAAAAATAATATTCATCTTTGTAATTCACATTTTGATTAGATGAGAATGCTAGTTTCTTTAATTATTTTATTTATTAGAACACATTTCAATGCAGTGTAGCTTTTATCATCAGATAAGTAGAAATAGGGAGTTTAAGCCTTAGAAATACTGGAGTTCACTGATTTACTTAGTAGCTTTAAAAATGCATATATTATTTATTCAGCAACTTTGAACTGTTTAGTAGGTGCTGGGAATACAAAGGTGAAAAGCAATGATCCTTATACTCATGGAGTTTATGTTATTGGTGTTTTCATATAGGGATCTGAAAGTAACTATGAAGCTATTAAAGAAGGGGTCAACATTCGGTATTTGGATTTGAAGCAAAACTGGTAAGCAATTAGCTTGTCCTCAAAAATACAGGTAGCTATTTGGGATACTAATGTTTATTGTAAAATGATGATCAGTCTTGCTGTCTGTTCTTCTAATGCTGTTCACATCATACTTTCATACTTACTGAAAGGCTTTGTGTCCTTTTCTAGAGATGCCGGTTGATTTGAGAAATATAGGCGGTTCTCAGTCCTCACCTGCATATTCTTATGTTAGTTGTCTGCCCTAGTTCGAGACTCATCTTTCCTGCTCTTATGGCTGGAGCTTCTCTTCACACTAAGAGATGCCCTCCCTGCTGCTGCTGCAGGGTCCCCCCTGCTGTCATCCTTCTCTTCTCAGTGGCGATAGCAGCCATTCTTCTGCAGCCCTTTCGCTTTAGTAAGCTTATGTTTGTGGTGATACTGAAGAAGGGAGAGTGGGGTGAGGTTTTGTCTTGGCAGTACAAGTGAGAACTCACTCAGGGTTTAAATTCACAGTGAATTTCCTCTTAGAGATGGTGCTCTAAGTGGCACTTAAGATCCTAGGTTAGTCTGATAAATCCTAGGTTAGTTATCCTGTGTTATTATTTAATTTTAATACCAAAGGTTATGTGGAACTTAAAAACCATTTATAACATGCCTTCCATGTTTATTTGACAGAGAGAGATCACAAGTTAGGCAGAGAGGTGGGGGGGTGGAAGAGCAGGCACCCTGCTGAGCAGAGAGCCCGATGTGGGGCTCAATCCCAGGACCCTGAGATCATGACCTGAGCCGAAGGCAGATGCTTTAACCCACTGAGCCACCCAGGCACCCCTAGAGTAATTTATTTAGTAGAACAAATTCTACTTGTTTTTTTGGAAGGATATTGCGGTTCTACTGTATAATTTTTCTTAGGCTCTTGAGAATGTCAGTAAGATCCTTCTTTATAGTTTCTGAAAACCTTACATAAACTATCAAAGAGGTAGAAATAGCGTGTGTTTAATTTCCACAAGTGGTTTAATTAAATATAGTTTATGTGTTTTCATATATCTTTACCAGACTTTCAGGAATTTAGGACTACTGCTAGGGTGCACCTGGGTGGCTCAGTCGTTAAACATCTGCCTTTGTCTCAGGTCATGATTCCAGGGTCGTAGTAGTAGGATCGAGTCCCGCATCAGGCTCCCTGCTCTGGGAAGCCTGCTTCTCCCTTTCCCACTCCTCCTGCTTGTATTCCCTCTCCCACTGTCTCTGTCAAATAAATAAAATCTTAAAAAAAAAAAAAATTACTGCTTCTGGGACATAGCCCATGTGGTCATACGATGTAGATATTTTTTCCACATAGTTTTCAGAACAGAGATGTAGACTGAAAACAGAAGAGAAACATGGCTTAAGAATTTCTGGACTGGGTCAGAGCCCGGGCTTGTCTCCTTCATTGTTGTCATGCTAGCAAGGTGCTTGTGGGACTTTTAAGACACAGCTCTTTTTCTCCTTCTGGACCATTTAGTGATCATACGATGTCTGTATCTGCATACGTTCTTCTATTTAAGAATACTGTCTGTCTTCCTGATGCTCACTGATGCTCTTTGATCTTTTGCTTGTGTTGGCCAGGTTTGTAACCTAGGCATATATTTTCATGGAACAGGCTTATAAGTTCTTTTACTAGATTATTACACCGAGCCTCATTTTAGATGTGAAATTGGTTTTTTTAAGTCTTAAGTGTATTGTTTTGCATATACTTATGTAAAATTTTAACAGTAAATTTTTTGTTTTTAAAATTTTTTTAAAAGATTTTATTTATTTATTTGAGAGAGAGTGAGGGAGAGCATGAGAGGGCAGAAGGTCAGAGGGAGAAGCAGACTCCCTATGGAGCTGGGAGCCTGATGTGGAACTTGATTCAGGGACTCTGAGATCATGACCTGAGCTGAGGGCAGTGGCCTATCCAGCCGAGCCACCCAGGCGCCCTGTTTTTTTTTTTTTTTTTTTTTTTTTAATTTTTAACAATAAATAAAAAATTTATTGTTAAGTTTTTATTGGTTTGCAAAATTTAGAGTATCTACCTATCGTCTCTGCTCCCTAAAACAGCTTCATGTTTTTTTCAAATGTGAAGATGTTTTTATATAGATGTCAACTAAAACTCTTCTAGCACTACTCTAAGAAGTTCTGTTAGACTGTCTCCATGAATGGTGGCGCCCCTTATCACCCAGTGTACAGTTTCCAGAGTAACTTCAATATGAAGCCTTGTCATAGGTAAGACCAACTCTGCCTCCCTCCTTGGTACATTCAAGACCACATTCTCTGGGACCTCAGTTGGTTTCTTTTTTTAGCTGTACTTTTCATCTCTGTGACCTGTTTATTTTATAACTGGAAGTTTATACCTGTTAATCCACTTCATTTTGCCCATCCCTTTAGCCATCTCCCTTCTGGCAACTAAGAGTCTTCTTTTGTTTTTCTGATTGTTTTGTTTTTAAGATTCCACATATAATGGATGTCATATGGTATTTGTCTTTTTGTGTCTGACTTACTTCACTTAGCATAATACTCTAGTTCCATCCATTTTGTCACAGATGGCAAGATCTTATTCTTTTTCGCTGAGTAGTATTCCTGGGTGTGTGTCTGTGTGTGTCTGTGTGTGCGCACGCGCACACCATGTCTTTATCCATTCATTTGTTGATGAGTACTTGGGTTGCTTACATGTCTCAGCTGTTATAAATAATGCTGCAGCAAACATAGGGGTACATATATATTTTCAAATTAGTGTTTTTGTTTTCTTTGGATAAATACCCAGTTAGTGGAATTATTGGATCATACAGTATTTCAATTTTTAATTTTTCGAGAAACCTCCATACTGTTTTCCACAGTGGCTTCACCAGTTTGCATTCCCACCAATAGAATGTGAGGGGTCCTTTTTCCTCTACATCCTCACCAGCACTTGTTAATTCTTGTCCTTTTTATTTTAGCCATTCTGATAGGTGTGAGGTGATATTTCATTGTGATTTTGTGCATTTCCCTGATGATGACTGATGTTGAGCATCTTTTCATGTGTCTCCTAGCCACCTGTATGTCTTCTTTAGAAAAACATCTATTCAGGGCCTCTGCCCATTTTTAAATTGGGTTATTTGGGGGTGGTGGTGTTGTTGTGTAAGTTCTTCATGTTATTTTAGATATTAACTGCTTATCAGATACATCATTTTTGAAATTCCATTTGTTAGGTTGCCTTTTTGTTTTGTTGATCATTTCCTTTGCTGTGAAAAGCTTTTTATTTTGGTGTAACCCCAGGAGTTTGATTTTGCTTTGGTTTCTCTTGCCTGAGGAGATATATCCATAAATATGTTGTTAAGGCTGATGTCCTAGAGATCACTGCCTGTTTTCTTTTAGGAGTTTTATGGTTTCAGATCTCACATTTAGGTCTTTAGTCCATTAGTTATTTTTATGCATAAGGTTCTTCTATATCCTGTATTAGCTCTTTAGGTCACTGCCAGTATATTATAAGTTTGGGCTAGTATTGTTGGATTCTTTTCAGGAGTCTGAGTAGGAGTGATAAGGGTTCAGGAGCTGGTGAAGATCACAGTGAAAAAAACGAGAGCCATGTTCAGATTGCTCCATTTGAAGTGATGTATTTAGTCAGTCGCTGGGTTTCATTTTTTTTCTGGTTTCTTGTTTTTAGTTGTCAGTAGGGGGCTCTTGCTCCCTGCCCCCCCAACCCCCATTAATATTTCTGAAAAATATTGAATGAAAATTGAATGAAAGTTGCTAATAAATACTACTGAATATTTTGGAGGGCTCGAGATTAGAGATCATGTAATTCTTTGTTGAGACAACAATTTTGATAGACTTACCAGAAACATAAGCTTTAAGATAGAAAAAGGTTTGTTTTCACATTGAAATTTCTGTAACTGTTAAAAACAAAATGTTCCTCTGGACCAAAGTAAGCTTTAAAGAACAAATTAGGTCAGGGTTTGGCAGCCTTTCTTTGAAGGGCCCACAATGTGGTCTCCACTGCAGCTCCTCTACTCTGTCATTGATAGCATGAAAGCATCAACAGATAGTACAGAAATGAGTGGGCAGGGCGGCATTCCAGTAAAGCTTCATTTATAAAAACTTGCTGGGGCACAGTTTGGCCTGAGGGCTATGCTTTGTCGGTCCTGCATTTGATGATTTGTTGATTTTTTTAAAAGTCATTTATTGAGCTATATTTTATATACAGTAAAACTCACCTGTTTTAGTGTATAATGAGTTGACAGATGCAGACTCATTTGACCATGAGACACAATCGCGAGATGAAATAGTTCCATCACCCCCCAAACTTCCTTGCATCCCTTTGTAATCAAAGCCTCCTTCAGTCTCAACCCTGGCAACTATTGATGTATTTTCAGTCCCTGTTGTTTTGCCTTTTTCTGAATGCCCTGTAAATGGGATCATATAATATAAAGCCTGTTGAGACTGCCTTCTTTCACTTAGCACAATGCATTTGATGTTCATTCAGCAGTTTCTTCCTTTTTACTGAGTACTGGCACACTATAGAATTACCAGGGCTTGAGGTGCCTGGTGGTTCAGTTGGTTAAATGTCCCAACTTTTCATTTCAGCTCAGGTCATGAACTCAGGGTCATGGCACTGAGCCCTGCTTTGGGCTCCATGCTCAGCTCAGAGTCTGTTTGGGATTCTCTCTCCTCCTCTGCCCTTCTCCCCACTTGCACTCTCTTCTCTCAAAGTCTTGAAAAAAAAGCTACCTGGGGTGCCTGGGTGGCTCAGTTGGTTAAGGATCTACCTTCGCCTCAGGTCATAATCCCAGGGTCCTCCATCAGGCTCCCTGCTCAGCGCAGAGCCAGACTCTCCCTCTCCCTCTGCTGCTCCCGCTGCTTGTGTTCTCTCTCTCTCTTTCTCTGCCAAATAAACAAGTAAAATCTTAAAAAAAAAAAAAAATTTACCGGGATTTATCTATTCAGCAGTTGAAGGATATTGGGCTTCCAGTTTTAGGTAATTGTGAATAAAGCCACTATAACTATTTGCACACAGGTTTTTATGTGAACATAAGTTTTTGTTTTTCTTGGGTAAATATCTAGGAGTGGGATCGCTAGGGCATATGGTTAGTATGTGTTTAACTGTATAAGAAACTGACAAACTGACTTCCAAGAGGCTGTAGATCTTTCTTTTTCATTGATTAGTGATGGGCTCCTGATTTTGGCAGCCGCATGGCACCCAGCAGACAATCCTTGTCTCATCTATTACTCTCTGATAACAGTAGAAGATAATGGCCACCAAATGTCTGACACAGTAACTGTGGAGGTCACTCAGTGCAATCCACCTTTTCAGGTAAGGGTTCTATCTATAAAGTGAATTACAGATGACAAGAACGTACTGAGTTGTTTGTCCTAACTGGTGTAGGCTCAGATTCTTTTGAGAGATTTACTTGGAAGGCTTGAGATACTTTTAAACAGCCAGCTTTTAGGCATTGCATTTTGTTTGCCATCTTAGACTCATTACTTTGGACAACCTTAGCTAAAGACAAATGAGAGTGGAAGCAGCTGATGGCACGCAGTTGTTTAATGTTGTAAGTATTGTTGAATGATGTTGATGTTCATAAGACAAAGACAAAGCCTTAAATGTAAATTCATTTCATTTAGCCTTATACCGTATAGTATCTAATTTTGTTAAACCCTTATTCTTAATGTGAGTGTAACTAAATACTGTAAGGAAGTCATTTAATTTGTCCTTTTATTTCATACAAACCTTACAGTTCTGATTATGCAAGAAAAACATGCTCAGTGATAAGATTTTTCAGGCAATGGAAAAGAGGCGTAAAGAAAACAGTTTCAGAATACAAACATTATGGAATACCACTTTTTAATGTTTTGTTTATAAAATTACTTCTTTAATAATAAACAGTATATTTAACATTTGCTGATTTCATTTAATTAGGTCATATTTCTGTTTCTGTTTCTGATTTTATATATTATATAACAAATTAATTCAATTTTCATGTGCTTGATATCTTCACAGTGAAGTAAGAACCAAAATGTTCACCAGGGATCACTTACAAAATATTTGCCAATTTTAAATTAGTAATAAAATAAATCAGTCTTATTTCTTTTCTCATGTTTGTTATAGGCTTTTAGTTAGAATCTTACCATCATGTAATTTTCAAAATTTGCTAATTATTTACAACTCAACAAATGATTTCTCCAATTGATGTTTATAAACTTATATCATATTTTGTAAATCATCCTAAGAGTAGTATTTGGGTTTTGACAAGGACAGTCTGAATTATTGTATCACTTTTATGAGATAGTGTATAAAAATACAAGTTACAAAATTATGCAGGCAAGGATTTTTGTTTTAATAATTATCATTAAACATAATCTGACATTTAATTTTCAGTCTGAAGACTTGATTATGTGTCGGTTGATGGTCCCAAACTTTTCAAATCAGACTGCCTATCTGTATACTGAAAGTGCTGTCTACGTGTGTGCCACAGGAACTGGGAAGTTTTCTCTTCCTAGGGAGAAAATTGTCTTTAATACACAAGGTACAGTATCAGTTTTAGAAAGGGTGATTAATGACTTGTTAGTCGTTCTTAGCAGTTTTCATTCTCTTTCCCTAAGTGTTAAGTATGCTACCCCCAGGTGTTACTGAGACATTCACTACCACAGCAGTAGTAGCTGACGTCACAACCCTACTGGAAAACCAAAAGGGTAGTAAAATTCCCAAACTGTTATATTTTTGGGCAAAAGATAGTAATGTTTTCCCCTGTAAGAGGCCAGGAAACAAAGAATTAACGCTAAGAAAAGTAACTGCTTACTCCTAGATAGACTAATTTATCCTGAGTTGATGTTCTTTAAGTTTGTCCGGACTCCTGGCTAAGAAGAATCCCGGGTACTGGATTCACACAGGGGTACTGGAATGGCGGTCAAGGATGGGGGAGCCAGCCAGGAGTGAATAAAGGCAAAGCAAGCGGTCTAGTCAGGATAAAGAGACTGAGGAGAGGGCAAAATCCAAGTGAGGCAACAGGATGGAACCTAGATTTTCTAGTTTTAACACAAGAGCCTTGACTTTGGGTAGGGAGAATGTTAATAAGGAATTGAGCAAACAGACTTTTTCCCCCGTCTCCATTGACCTACTCAATAAAACTCATTCTGAGTTTCCAGAATGAATAATTTTCTTTTTTGGCTTATCATACCCACTGCTATCTTGCAAGGTTTGTTTTTGTTGTCCCCAAACCGAATGACACAGAGCCTGTGTTTCAAATAACAACAGGTTCCTGACATTTGATCTGGATTTAAAAAGCTGAGTTCAAAGTAGGAGGATTATTGTAAAGGGAAAAAAAAGTTCTTGGTGTATCAAGATGATGATTTTCTGCTTAGGGCGGTAGATTTTAGAAAGCATTTTTTTGTTACGTATGTCTGTGTATTTTTCTTTCTTTTAGGAGATAGTATTTTAGGAGCTGGTTCCTGCGGTGGTTTTCCTATCCTTTTTTCTAGAAACAGTGGGTTGGTGTCTATTACTTCAAGGGAGGGTGTGTCTATATTAGCAGAAGACCTTGAAGATTCCCTAGCATCTTCAGTTGCTGGACCCAGCAATGAGGTAATGTGGTTCCATAAGATTTTAAGATTTTTTTCAGGGTATTTCCCACAAATGTTTTAGAATAACAGTTTTAAAAGAGTTGTGATGAAAACATAATTCTTTTACCTCCTTCATCTCCTCTGTCCTTTCCAGAAGCAGCTCCTTTTCAGTCCTTTACCTGTTTCTGCTGGTATTTTCTCCATATTTCTAAGTAATACCATATGTTGCCATCTCTTAATTCACCAATATTAGACATCTGTTGATTTCCTATTATAGAAGATAAGGATTTAGGATAACTTACTTTGGTTTCCTTGGCTTTAGGAGACCTATCTAGAAAAATGTTGCTGCAGCCAATGTCAGAGAAACTACTGCCTTTGCTCTCTTCAGGTCTCACATTTAGGTCCATAATCACATTTTGAGTTTATTTTTGTGTGTAGTGTAAGAAAGGTAAGAAATGGTAGTGTAAGAAATGGTCCAGATGCATTTTGCACGTAGCCATCCAGTTTTCCCAACACTGTTTGTTAAAGAAATGGTCTCTTTTCCACTGCATATTCTTGCCTCCTTTGTTAAAGATTAATTGATCATATAATTGTGCATTGACTTCTGGGCTCTCTAATCTGTTATGCTGATCTGTGTGTTTTCATGCAAGTACCGTACTGTTTGGATTATTACAGCTTTGTGGTATAACTTGGTACCTGGGATACCTTTGTGGTATAACTTGATACCTCCTACAGTTTTTTATTTTTCAGAATTTCTTTGGTTATATATATGCCTTTTTGATAAGACTTTAGTCAATCATTTAGTCCATTTTATCTTGTTTTAGTAAATGTCTTAAGTAAACTGCTGGTATAAAGAACATGGTAAACAGCTATGTGTCTGTGTTGTTGCTATCATAGGTGGGTCTGGTTTTTTTTGTCCAAGAATTCAGAATATTTTGATACCTTCACCTCTAAATTGCAGTGTTTTTATTTGACAGAGTATGGTTTTTGAGCCTTCTACAAAGAATGAAACCATAGCCCAGGAGGATAAAACCAAACTGTTAAAAGCTGCTTTTCTGCAATATTGCCGGTATGAAAAGTTTTTTGAATTAGGCCTGTTTAATAGTAGCCTAATATATGCTACTAATATATGCTACTTATTTGTTGACTGGTAGGAGTAAGGTGGAGGAATGATGCCACCATGGAGAAGATTTTTCTGAGCTTCAGTGCTATTAAAGCTTTGTTAAAAACTTACTCTGAACTTGATAGGCATAAGAGGTTTCCAATTAGTCTAGGAAAAAGCATGGTGTAACATATTCTCTTCACTTAATGGATAACAGTGTGCTATTAAAAATGGTGGTCATGAAAGACATTTAGCAAGCGTGTTTTATGTATACTGTGAAGGCAAATAAGTTGCATATAGTGGTTTAGATGTTATAGAGAAATTAGATTTCGCCTACTCATTGGGTTTTGTTGCATACAAAATCACCAGAGAACATAGTTGTTTTTTTAATACAGCTCATGATTCTGCAATCTGGCCGTTTGGGGTTGGGCATAGGTGGCCATTTTATGGTTCCCATCTGAATTCACTGTCCATGATCAGTGCCAGCCTGGTTAGACTTGCTCACATTTTTAAGAAATATTTTATTTATTTATTTGACAGAGAGAGAGAGAGAGAGAGAGGGGTCACAAGGAGGCAGAGAGGCAGGCAGAGAGAGGGGGAAGCAGGCTCTCTGCTTAACAGAGAGCCTGAGGTGGGGCTGAATCCCAGGACCCTGAGATCATGACCTGAGCCCAAGGCAGAGGCTTAACCCACTGAGCCACCCAGGCGCTCCAATTTCGAGGGCTCTGGTCATCTCTCTGATCCTGTGCCCTCTCATCATCTAGCAGATTAGCCTTGTTTACATATCTCATGTGTGGCAAGAGATTAAGCCTCAGCATACAAATGCTTTTCAAATCTTGGCTTGGGTCATATTTGCCAGTATCCTATTGGCCATAGCAAATTACAGGGGCGAGCCTGCCTCCCCCTGCATGGGAGGGTGCCGATAGAGAGTGTGCACACATTGTCCTAAAGATATATTTTGCATATCATGTACCTTCCTTAAAAGGTATAGTAAATTCACGTTTGAATGAACACTAAGGAAAATTGAGATCTAGCCTTTGTTCTGCCCTTAAATAGCTGCGTGAAACTTTGGATAGATTGCTAACATTTCTGGTATTTTGTTTCTTTCTCTGTAAAGTGTTGAGTGGGGTCGCCATTGGGCTGTCTGAAGGATCATTAGTTTATCTGGCAGGTCTTTGTTTTGAAGTTATAGTCATAGTTTACTACCTCTGTATCCCCCAGTTCTCAGCTTGTGATCCCATGGTCTCACCAGTAGTGGTATTTGATGCATAGGAGTTCACTCCCACAGGGGGAATAGCACATAAAGTTTTACAGTTCTGTGCCACTGGGGCCACTGGATGACTCAGTTGGTTAAGGATCTGCGTTTGGCTCAGGTAATGATCCTAGGGTCCGGCAATCGAGCCCCATATTGGGCTCCTTGCTCAGAGGGGAGTCTTACTCTCCCTCTCCCTCTGCTCCTTTCCCTGCTTGTGCAAGCGCTGTGTGCTCTCTCTTTCAAATAAATAAAATCTTAAAAAACACACATAATTCTGTGCCATCAAAATAATCTACTGATCTTAGTTTCTCATCCAGAAGAGGGCACCATTAGACAAGTTTTTTGGTTCTGTTTTTAAAATGTGTTCTTTTAATTTTGCTCTGTTGCATGGTGTTCAGTCTTACTGCCAGGATTTAGATTAAAATACTATGATTGGTCTTACACAAGCTTGTCCTTTAACAATTTTGACAGACTTGTGGCATCTCAAAATTTAAAAGATAATGGAGCAAGTCACCATAGTCCTTGTATTAGTTTCCTGGGGCTACTGTAACAAATAACTACAAACTGGGTGATTTCATAGAAATTTATTCTGTCGTGGTTCTGGAGGCCAGAAATCCAAAATCAAGGTATCAGCAGGGCCATGCTCCCTCTGAAAGCTCTAGGGAAGAATCTTTGCTTGCCTCTTTGCTAGCTTCTGATGGTTGCTGGCAATCATCAGCATTCCTTAGCTTGCATGTGGATCACTCCAGTTGTTTCCATTACCACATGGCCTTCTTCCCTGCGTGTCTGCCTTTACATGTCCTCCTAATCGCTGGATGTCGCTGGATTTAGAGCCCACCCCAATTCAGTATAACTTCACCATAACTTAACTAATTATATATGCAAAAATCTTATTTCCAAATAAGGTCACATTCTGAGGTTCTGGGTGAATGAGGATATGGAGAGATGCTATCCAACCCCATGTAGTCATTTCTAAATGTTCTGTAGGGGAAGATTATTAAGCTCGAAAAGGAATCCCCTGACTTGAAGTCCTATGGGTATAGTAACCTTAGGAATAGGGTCATGGATCTCTAGCACAGCTGTGCCTTCAACTTACCCCATGAGGCTAATGAAATCATTTTGGGGTTGGTATGAACCTATTAATAGTCTTAAGGAATTAGATTCTTCACAAATGGAATCATACTTTTAAAGCAGGTTTCGCTATCTCATCACTGTTGACATTGGAAGCCATACAATGTTCTGCTGTGAGCTATCCTGTGAATTGTAGAATGTGTAGCAGCCACAGCTGGCCTCTTCCTACATGGTGCCAGTAGCTCCCTCCCCCAACTTATGACAAACAAAATTCTCTTCAGACATTGCCACATGCTCCCTAGCGGCTGAAATGAGTAGATTGCACTAAAAAGTTCTGTGTTTCGTTTTTTGCTGAGGTTAATATTGCTGTTTCTATAGCATGGTTTCTTTGAAATTAATTTTTACATTATTTTTATTTGCACTTGACTCAATGTAAATATAAGATCTTTTGCTCATGACAGTTTTAAGAAACTTACTCTATTAATTAAAATAGTTAATTGCTGATTATCTTGCCTTAGTGAACTTTGTATTCCCATAACCTGTAGCATAACCAGGTTTCCAGCTTCAGCTTGGCCTTAAACACTTTTAGGCAGTTTTTCTGTGTTTCTCTATTCAGGCCCATCTCTTGTTCTACCAAGAGTCCATTTCAATGCTTTTCTAACTCTCCTCAACCTTTTCCATTTCTCTGCCTCTTCTCCCATACTTAGCAGAGGGCTCAGCCTCCTACTTCACAGATAAATAGAAGCCATTAGATAGCAACTCCCTGGACTTAATACCTACACACTTACTGCACTGCAGCTGCTTTTCCTCTTTCGCTCCCTATAAAGTGGGAAGGATTGCTCTTTCTAAAAAGAATCCCTCTTTTTTTTTTTTGTTTTGAAGATTTCATTTATACATTTAGAGCGTGTGCGCATGCAAGCAGAAAGGAGGGGCGGGGGAGGGGAGAAAGAGAGAAAATCTCAAACAGATTCCCCGCTGAGTGCAGAGCCTGACATGGGGCTCAATCCCACAACCCCAAGATCATTACCTGAGCAGAAATCAAGGTGGGTGCTTAATGGACTGAGACATCCAGGCACCCCTCTTTGTCCTTGTTTTGAATGCCACAGTCTCTTGCTTCTCTTGAGACTATGTTTTGTTATTCCTCTTCTATATCTTTGACCTCTCTTATGCTGGCTTCTTCTCACCAGCCATCAATCATATTTAATATACCATTTTAAAAAAACCAAGGGTGGGCTCCAGGGTGGCACATTTGGTTAAGCATCTGACTCTGAGTTTTGGCTCAGGTCATGACCTCAGGGTTCTGATATGGAACCCCCTGTTGAGCTCCATGTTCTGTGCCAAATCTGCTTGGGTTTCTCCCTCTCCTTCTGACCCTTCCCCCCAACTGCAATCTCTCTCTCTCTCTTTCAAATAAATAAATCTTAATAAAAAGAAAAGAAAAAGACCAGTCTTTGACTTTGTGTCCCCCTCTCATCTACTACCCCTTTTGTTTGTTCCTGTTTATAACTAAACTACCTGAAAAGTTGTTTGCCTTTGCCATTGTCTATCATAATTTTTTTCTCTCTACTCCCTTTTTTTTTTCCTACTTACTTCATTTGCCAAAGAAACACAGATTTACTGTACTCTAGGCCATTATATACAAATGAAGAATGTTCCAGAGTAGCTGTTATTCCACAAGCATCTCAGTTCAACGTGCTCACAGCCCTGCTTGTCGTCTCCAGAGCTTATTCTTTCTCTTTTACCCCCTGTTTCTGCCACTGGTAAAAATGTCCTACCATAATACATTCAGCTTCAGAGCAAAAATATATCAGATCCAAACAGTTGCCAATATTTACCTCAAATCTCTTTTTTTCTCAAACCTGACTACTTGTCTCCATTCTTCTCTGCAGCTACTGCTAGTGGAGACCCCCCTCTCTCGTCTGGGTTTCTGCAATAACTTTTTTTTTTTGTCCATATTTTATTTATTTATTTGACAGAGAGAGACACAGTGAGAAAGGGAACATAAGCAGAGGGAGTGGGAGAGGGAGAAGCAGGCTTCCCACCGAGCAGGGAACCTGATGCGGGGCTCGATCCCAGGACCCTGGGATCATGACTTGAACTGAAGGCAGATCCCCAATGACTGAGCGACCCAGGCGCCCCTGCAGGAACTTCCTATCTGAGTATTTCTGCCCCCTGTCCATATCCTAAGATGATCCTTTGGGAAAATAGAACAGATCGTGACACTTTCTTCTTAGTGCCTAAGAAGTGCCTTCTAGTGCCAGAACTCCATGACATGGTGTGTGAGGTTTTATGTACTCTGCCTTTTGATTGGTGGTGTTTCTGAGAGTCTGCCCTGGAAGGCTTCTTCCCTGGGTGACCTCCTTTTCCCTATGCTCTCAGTTCTTTGCTAAGATATGGACGTACTTACTCACAGGTGTGATGTGTGCTCTTTCTGCCACCGTGTACCCCTCCCCAGAGTCCCCTCAGCCTCGCTGCTCCCCTTCTGTAGCTGTAGGCCTCTGCTTATCCACCTTTTCTTCCAGGGAGTTTTCCCTGCCCCTTGGATGGTTTTGGTTTCCCTTCTGTGTGGTCTGTAGCAAGTGCTCTGTTCTTTTCATGTCACAGTATACTTGTAACTACTTGTTTAACTCTCTGGCTTCTTGTGACACTGTGTCCTTGGTGAAGTCTTAGAGTGTTTTTTAACGTCTTGTCATTCTGGCTCCAGTGCCTAGCATGTTGTAAGTACTCAACATATAATTATTGCATTAATAAATGCGTAATGATTGTCTCCCTTTTAAATAAACGTTACTGAAAGTAGTTAACTTTGGGGCACCTGGGTGGCTTGGTCAGTTGAGTGTCTGACTCGCTCAAGTCACGATCTCACTGGTGGTGAGATTGAGCTCCGTGTGGGGCTCTGAGCTCAGTGGGGAGTCTGCTTGAGATTCTCTCCCTCTTCCCTTCCCCTGGCATGCTTTTTCTCTCTCTCTCTCAAATAAATAAATCTTTTTTAGAAAAGGTAACTTTGGACTAAAATAGGGAACTTTCACTATTACCTTCCTCTTCTTTGAAAGATTTTATTTCTTTGTTAGAGGTGGGGGGAGAGTGAGTGTGAGAGAGAGCATGTGAGTGAGCACCAGCGGAAGGAGGGGCAGAGGGGAAGAGAGATGCAGATTCCCCATCAAGCAGAGAGCTGGACGTGGGGCTCAGTCCCAGGACCCCAAGATAATGAACCGAAGGCAGATGCTTCACTAACTGAGCCATCCAGATGCCCCCGTAGTTAACTTTTTCATGGTGAATTTTTAAAATGGTTTGCCTCCTTTAATACTTCTATTTTCTAATTTTATTTCAGAAAAGATCTAGGTCATGCTCAAATGATGGTTGATGAGCTCTTTTCCTCCCGTTCTGATTTGGATTCTGATTGTGAACTAGACAGAGCTGTTACACAAATCAGTGTGGATCTGGTAGATGACTACCCAGCGTCTGACCCACGGTGGGCTGAGTCTGTGCCTGAGGGTAAGAACTTCTACTTTTCATATTATGCAGTGATATGGTTTGAGCATATTATGGTTCTTTTATTAAAGCATTTCTTTTTTTTTTTTTAAGATTTTATTTATTTATTTGACAGATCACAAGTAGGCAGAGAGGCAGGCAGAGAAGAAGGAAGGGAAGCAAGTTCCCCACTGAGCAGAGAGCCCGATACAGGGCTCGATCCCAGGACCCTGGAATCATGACCTGAGCCAAAGGCAGAGGCTTTAACCCACTGAGCCACCCAGGCGCCCCATTAAAGCATTTCTTGAAGCATTTTTTTTTTTAGTTTTTGAAGCAATTATTAGTTTACTTTTTTTAAAAGGTTATAACTTACCTTATAGTAGATTTTGAAAAAGGCTCAGAACATATCTATGTGATAAAAACTGAAGGACTGTTAGAGCAAATCCTGCTTGTTGTATGTGAAGCAGATTAATTAGCCCTACTTAGCTTTCTTACCATTTAATTTCTAAAGGGAAATTGGTGGCATGGATAAGCATTTGGCACCTACTTATTAGCTCCCAAATTAAATGATAATTTTGGCATAATCATTGTATTTGCCTAATAAAAATTATAAATTTCCCAATGAGCGGCAATGAGCTAATCTCAGCATACAAAAGTGAGCATATCATGTCTCTGCTCTGTGCTTTCCTTTCTGCCCTGGGTGACTGTCCTTATACTTCCACCGCAGCATCACAGGCACTCAGCTTTCCCAGGTACCAGCAAACTGTCTGCAGTGTCCATTTCTCCCTCTGATTTGCTACTTAGCAAGTTTGCTAAGCCTCATTAGAGGGTTAGGAAGGAAACATCAGTGCTTACCTTTTTTCTTTGACTTCATTTTGAGCTGGCAAGCTTAGAATGATATAAAAGATTAATAATAACAGGTTTTATGTTTTGAATAAATATGGTATGAATTGTGTCAAACTACCAAAATTTTCATCTAAATTTTTTAAAATCTTGGGTAATATTACAAATAGTCGCAAATAGTTCCATGAAAAGGTTTGTAGTTTCCTTTGGTGTATAGATATTTTTTAAGTTTTTAATTAAATAGCAGTAATTATTGTAAACCCAGTACATTATGTGTTTAAATTTTGTTCTTGTGTTTCAACAGAAGCACCTGGGTTTAGCAATACATCACTGATTATTCTTCACCAGCTGGAAGATAAGATGAAGGCCCATTCTTTCCTTATGGACTTTATTCACCAAGTAAGCATCCTACTTGCTGTGAACAAGAATGGCCACAACACCCGACTTTACTGTGTCTTTTGTCACTCTCTCCAGGACAGTGGGAGATCCTTTCTTATTCTGAGGTGTTTTGTAGGGTTGGATAGCACTAATGTTTCCCAGTTTCTTTACTGTCTTGAAAGTAAATAAGTCCAGGGATGTTGGGGGATGGGGAGCTATTTAAGTATAAAAGCTGCATGGAAAACAGGCTGAAAAGAAGAAAAACAGTGTATTTCCACAGAAATGTTTCAACTTTCTTTTAAGATTCTATAATACCTGTGTGGTTTTATGTAAACTTAGGTTTTCATGAATTGCTTTGTATTATTGAAAAGATCGTGAAGAATAGTAAGGCAATGACAATGATTTTGATGATTTTGATTTTTGGGTTATAATTTTGAAGTACCATTAGAATCAAAGTTTATGTTTGTGTTGTTGTTTGTTTTTTTTCTTTTAATGGAGTACCCCCATTTATATTGGGCCTAAAATTAGAATATGTTTTTGCAGCTAGACAGAATTGTTACACAGTATCACTTAGCAAGTGATACTGAAGGACTGTTGGAGCAAATCCTGCTTGTTCTATGTGAAGCCGATTAATTAGCCCTTGTTGATCAGTAGTGGCTCCCAAGCATATTATATATCCAAATGAATACATTTAATCCCACTTTTGCTTATTTTTTCCAAAATTGGTAATGCCTTCATGTTGAAGAGATTATGATGCTGTCTAATAGAACTTTCTGTGGTGATGAGAATGTTCTATATCTGTGTTACTCAGTAGCCACTAGTTACAGGCAGCTGCTGGGCACTTAAAATGTGGGTGGTGCAACTGAGGAACTGTATTTGTTTTTAATTTATTTTAATTAAATTTAAATCATCATTTTGGTGGATTGTGGCCACCTTATTGAACAGGTCAATTCTAGATGATTCCAGAATGTTTGTAATGTATGGTTTGGCTCCTGTCTACTTTTATTGTCTTGGCAAGGGCACTCCAATCATTCAAGTCTCTCTCCTTTCTTTTTAAAGTGGTTTAGATAGACTACAGACTAATGGAGGGGGGAGGGGACAGATTTGTTCTGATGTAATTGTTTATTGAGTCAGGTATATCAGTTAACTATTAATACCTAACAAACCATCCCAAAATGTGGATTAAAACAATTCTTTCAGGTACCTGGGCAGTTTTTCTATGGATTTCAGCTGGACCACTCTTTGAACTGCATTTAGGGTAGGCTGAGCTGGAAGGTCCCCAAGCATCTCTCACCTGACATTGGATGTCAGTCTGTCAGCTGGGCCACATGGTTCTTCTCTCCTACTTAGTCTGTAATTCTCCTTTAGGCTGAACTGGCTTTCTGTGATTTCAGGACAGCCCTCCATGGGGATGAACTTAGAAGCTTCCTCAGGTCTTACCCTAGTGGTCACAAAATGTCACTTCCACCAAAGTGACATTGGTCAAAGCAAGTCACTGGCCAGTCCAGATGAAAAGGATTGAGAAATGGATTCTACCTCTTGATGGGAGGAGGCCCAAAGTCATGTGGCAGGAGGGTTGTGTCGTATATACTGGGATGGAAGGAGTTCATGCCTTACTATGGGACACCGAGGAGACACTAATTTATCAGAGGGGGAGAGAGCCATGGGTAGGAGCAGTTGCTGTATCTCTTGGCACAGACTTCCTGGGCTTTAGAAACCCTGCTGGAGTCATTCAGCTCTTGGAAACAGTATCCACTGCCAGGTAACCTAGCTGGATCTAAAATCCCCATTATGGCCATGCCTTTAGGTTTGAATTACCTTTAATATTTCAGAGCATATTATGAATTGTTAATTATTATTAACATAAACGATTGTATAACCAGATACTTGTATCTAAGGAAATACTTTTTTTTTTTTTTTTAAGGATTTTATTTATTTATTTGTTGGAGAGAGAAAGAGCATGAGGAGGGGGAGCGGCAGGCTAAAGGAGAGGCAGGCTCCTCGCTGAGCAAGGAGCCCGATGTGGGACTCAATCCCAGGACCTTGGGATCATGACCTGAGCTGAAGGCAGACACTTAGCTGACTGAGCCGCCCAGGTTTTCCTGAGGATATACTTCTGAATATGAGGTTCTCCCCCTCAAGCCAGACTCTGTGCCAATAAGGCCATATCTCATGCTAAAGAGAATGAGAATTAATATCAAGGCCTCAGGACAGTACCTCTGCCTCCAGTTTTCAGGCACTGAGGGAAGCATATGTCTTCACACATAGTTTGGAGAAGCTTAGAAGCAGGAAGTTACTGTGCTCCTGTTTGTTATGTGGCTTGAGTGATGCTAATATGTAGACATCACTTCACTGGCAGTGCTGCCGTGCTGAGGTGAGTAAAAGCAGGCAGGCAAAATTCCCTCAGGTAAAAAACTGCATTTACAGTATTTGTGGGGGAACCAGGAAGATAATTCAAATCTGAAATGACTATGCAACTCTTTTTTTTTTTTTTTTTTTTTTTTGGACTATGCAACTCTTACTTTAAAATAACCAGGTAAACAGGTTGAATAAATTAAGACAGGTTGATTCAGTGACCTATTCCATGGTCATTAAAAATAATGTAAAAAAAAAAGTTAATGTGGGAAAAAATAAGGTACAGACAATATAGTGTGACTCCTTTGTGTTTAAAAAAAAAATGCCTCCTAGCATATGAATGCCACAAAAGCAGATAAAGATAGGGAAATTTAATTGTAGCTCCAGTAGGGAATGGGCTGGGGACTCTTACCTCTCCATACTATTAAGTTTTCTAAACATGTGCAAGCCTGGCTCTCCGCTTTTGCCATGGACAGCGTGGTGGAAAGATTTCCAGAATGGTGACCTACTGCAGCGTGGGTCAGTTCTCCCTTTTTCTTGTGTTCTATGAGGGAAAAAGATGACTCTTTGCAGACTTGCCCTAGCTAGGTAACCTGTGTTGTAGCTTTCAGAGTCGTGAAAGGTTGCAACTCATACCCCAACACAGAGAGCTAGCACTGGGAAAGGCCATGTGGTTTTTCCCACCATTTTCCCACGTTTCTTCTTTTCTAGGGTGTTGCTTTACTATTGAAGGAATTAAGAAAGCAGATCTTGCACTTGTGCAGACAAGAATCATGCCTGTCTTTTGCAAAGGTAGCAGGTACATTGAGCTTTAGGAGTGTCACAGAGGTCTAGCCCCCTCTGTGTGAGGTCTCTGTTTGAACACTGAGCAGGTGCCCCCTCGGCACCCCTATGCCAGCATTAGTCAGGGCAGGCTGGGACTCAGTGCCTGAGTCACTCCTGGCTGCTAGGCCTAGGCGTTCAAATCCAGCCTTGCATATCCCGGTTCAGTCTTCCCGTTCATAGAAACCTTGTTGATACCCCCAACTCACGGATGGTTGTTGTTTTACAGAGTAGAATTCATCAGGTTTAAGTCCTCCTGCTCTAACTACAGATTGATTTATGGGTCATGAGTCTAGACCCTTACTGCATCCATGGTCCTTTAGGGGTCTGGCTTGAGGAAAGAAGACTTTAAAGGGACCAGTGTGAGTGAAATAGTGCCGAGAGTCTGACAGGGTTCCAGTTCTCTTTGCACCATGGGGAATCCAAGGTGGCAGACCAAGTTCAGCTGAGGGCTCTGGTGTCCACATTATGCCTCACAAGCCCTGCACTGTTGGTTGAGCCCCAAAGGGAGTGTGTTGGGAAGAGATGCCTTTGTGAAACGTTTTGTACTGTTCTCTTTCATGGGTCAGAGCTTCACAGCCTCTTTCCTGGCTTTGCTGTTCACTAGGGGTGGCAGAGGATGTTCCCGAGAGCGTTGAGGTCTGACCTACCGTATTATCCTTCATTCTGGCCCCAGTTTATCAGACCCACTCTCTGTTTGGTTGTATTCCGTGAACGAAGGGTTCACGTGTGCTGTCCTCTTAGTTGATAGTCTTTATCTGTAATGGCTGTAGATGCTCCAAAGTCAGGGTGCAGCTTCTCTTTGAGCAGTTTAACTAGTGACTTCAGCAAAGTGACAAGAAATGGTTCTCCAGCCGAGAGGTCATGTTCATCCTCTTACTGTCCAGATTCTCTGCTCACAATAGTGTCAGTGAGACGTGCTGCTGGGCACGGCACCCTGGGCACACAGCATTTTCATGTCAGGTCACAGTGTAGAAACAGTCTTCTTAGGATGCCAGGGTGGCTTAGTTGGTTAAGTGTCCCCCTGCTTTCGGGTCATGGTCCCAGGTTCCTGGAATCAAGCCCCACTTTGGGTTCTCTGCTCAGCAGGGGAGCCTGCTTCTCCCTCTCCCTCTGCTTGCGTTCTCCTGCTTGTGCTCTCTCTCACTCTGTCAGATAAATAAAATCTTGGAAAGAACAGTCTTCTCTCATTTAGAAGAAATGAGCTTTTTTGCACAGAGAAAAAGGAAAAAGACCTACAATGTCAACTTTTGTCTTTTGTGTTCAGCTGCCTGATGTTGCAGTGTTTGTTCTTGACATGCATACGTAAACCAGACTTCCAAGACACAAGTTGTTTTGGCTTTTCACTACAATACCACTTGTTCCTCCTGTCTTGACTGCTGATGTTCCTCAGTGATTCAGATGTCTCTTATACAGAAAGAGTGGCTCCTGTGGCTTGCCATTACACACTGTAGGGCTCTCTTTTTTTTTTTTTTTTTAAGATTTTATTTTATTTGACAGAGAGAGATCACAAGTAGGCAGAGAGGCAGGCAGAGAGAGAGAGAGGAGGAAGCAGGCTCCCTGCTGAGCAGAGAGCCCGATGCGGGACTCGATCCCAGGACCCTGAGATCATGACCTGAGCCGAAGGCAGCTGTAGGGCTCTCTTTATACTTAAGAAAAAGGAGAGGGAGAGGACTGTCACTAACCTCATGGGGGATTTGCAGAAAACCATTTTTAGCCCTTTTAGCAAAAGGTAGATTTCTCATTGTTTCTTTGAGCTCGTTGTAATAAAAGAAATCTAATTTCAGGGGGAAAAAAACGTTTTCTAACCATTTGTGTTTTTTGCCCATTTAAGTAGGACTTCTGGGGATTTGGAGCGCTGTTTATTTTTGGGTTTTTTTGTATTTTATTTAAAATAAACCTCAGCATACAAAAATCAAGTCACTCAGTAATAAAATTTGGAAGAGTATTCAGTGTTTAGATATGTCTCTTGGCTTCTTCCTGGTTGGGATGTTAACGCTTTATCAGATGAGAAAGCTTAGAAGAACTCCCAGAACCTAGTAGTAACACAACAGAAGTGGGCATCAGGTCGATCAGAGGTAGTAGGGCAAAGGATTAGAGATGCCCCCACCTTTCCAATGGCTTTTGGTTTCCATGGAAATTAGTCACTAAAGATCGAGACTGCTGAGTTTCTAGTTCACAGAGATCTAGAACCTTGAGGAGTTAGGTAGAAAAGAGCAGTTTTATGCTTTTGATAACCAGAATAAATGAGAAATAAGATAGAGTAGTGGAATAACCTTAATCTCAGAAAGGGAACATCTGTACTTTATTATGGTTGCTCATGCCTCTGGCTGAAGAGAGAGAGAGAGAGAGAGAGAGTGTGTGTGTGTGTGTGTGTGTGTGTGTGTTTAAAACAGTGGAAAGGAGAAGATAGCTGAGGTACTTTGTTGGGGACAGCTAAGGTCAGTGGCTCTGTACCCATTGTGCTGCTGGTGGGGATAAGCCTATTGTGTGTTACTATAAATGCTTTCTAAGAACATGTGTTTGTTTTTCACCAGGTTGGCTTATTTGGACGTCTTCACACTTTTGCAGTCAGAGGGATGCCCATGGCAACTCGACTGTTGCTCTGCGAGCACGCCGAGAAGTTATCAGCCGCCATTGTTCTCAAGAACTACCACTCGAGGCTCTCTGACCTGGTGAACACAGCAATAATGATTGCTTTAAACAAGAGGGACTGTGAAATCCCATCCAACCTGACTCCCGCAGACGTCTTTTTTAGAGAAGTAAGAGTAGTTTTTTGCTTTTAATGTGGCTTCTTAGAGCTCTGCCATTTGCTGATCATGCCTCAAACATGAGGGAGAAGATTGAGGACAAAAAAATCTTTTTGAAATTTTAAATAGGACTCCATATTTATTTATTACATTCCCTATAAATTAGAGCTTGCAAAATTGACTGTTTTCTACTGTCTGCTGGATGTTTTCCTTTTGCCTCTCCAAATCCACTCTTGATGCTGCCCCAGAGGGCAACTTGTCAGTGGGTTTCTGTGCCTTCCTGTTGTCTTTGATAACAGTGAGGCACCGTCAGGTTGGGAGTGCTTATCTATTAATATTTGTTCTGTTATTCCCCCAGCTTCATTCCTTCCCTGCTTCCACTGCAGTTGACTGCGCCTTCTGTCAAAGACTGCGGCTTCTCACTGGCTGCTCTCCACGTGTCCTGTAACTCCTTCCACCCAGAGCCTCTTCATCCCTGGGCTTAATAGGGGCTGCCTGTTGCTAGCCCTGGACGCAGCACCTTCCTGTAGATCCTCTGACCCTTGCTAGCACCACCATAAGCTGTCCCTTCACTAAACTCAGCTCAGCTACCTTGGATCCTACTATCTACCTTGCTTTTATTTTTTATTTATTTATTTTTTTAATTTTAAAATCTTTTTTAAAGATTTTATTTATTTATTTGACAGGCAGAGATTACAAGTAGGCTGAGAGGCAGGCAGAGAGAGAGGAGGAAGCAGGCTCCCCGCTGAGCAGAGAGCCCGATGCGGGGCTCGATCCCAGAACGCTGGGATCATGACCTGAGCCGAAGGCAGAGGCCTCAACCCACTGAGCCACCCAGGCACCCCTCTACCTTGCTTTTAAACTCAGATTTATTTTCAAAGGAAAAGAAAACCCTGCTGTGAACTTCCGAGGGAGAACAGATTAAGACGTTGGCCAGCTGGTGCCGCTGACCATTGTGATAATAGTATACAGCTTTTATTCTTGTGCAACTTTACAACCTCATGAAGGGACAGGGGAGACTTTACGCTCTCCCTATAAAGATGGTGACACTAATGGTTTGAGCTCTTCTCGCAGCTCTGCAATTTGAAATTGTTTTTTTAGCTGTGAGGAACTTTAATTCTATTTAAATTCTATTTGGTGAGTCTCATTTTTATTTCCTCCCTGTTACATTCTAGTTATAATCTAGCAGGCTATGCCAGAGTCTTTTTTTCTTCTTGATACAGTTGACCCTTGAACAACATGCGAACCCCCTTGCACAGTGGAAAATCTGTGTGTAACTTCAAAAATTAACTACTAATAGCTTACTGTTGACCAGAAGCTTTATCAATAGTCAAGTTAACACACATTTTTATATGTTATATACAGTATTATATACTCATACTTATAATAAAGGAAATGTTAAAATTTACATAAGGAAGAGAAAATAAATTCACAGTATTGAATTCATATACTGTAGGTATGGAAAAAAAAATTTGTGCATCAGTGGGCCCACGCAGTTTAAATCTGTCTTATTTAAGGTTCAACTATGTTTCATGTACTGTAACCTAAAAATAATTTAAGATGCTGAAATAGGTTCAGGTTTTCTGTTGATTCCATAAATGCATTTAGTTCTAAGAATGCCTTGTTCTTGTATATTTGGGTTAGTTTTTTCCTAAGGATGTAAGGCAAAGCACTTTTTGTTTAATTTTTTTATTTTTCAAATGTAGGAAATATCCCCAAAATCTGAATGAAAGAAAAACAGTTCACCTCAAATTTCATGATCTAAACAGTCTGAAAGGAATGTGTGCAGAGCCGGCACTTCCCTACCCCCGTCAAGCTTACAGACTAAACTCACAGGTGTCTTGCACTTGGCTCTAACTCTTTGTTGTGGAGGAAGGGGAGGAGAGTGATGGTGTCAGAAATAGAAGTGGGCAAAGAAGGGCTACAGAGAAGGTCACCTACAAGTTGGATAAGAGTACTATTTGGGAGGGAGAGGCTATCTGATGGCAGAGCTGTTCGAAGAGGTGGGGACTATTCCCGAACAGGAGGACCGTCCAAGTTAATTGTTGGGTGTGTCAGGTGTCAGGGTCAGTCCAGGTAAAGGTGAAAATGTCTTGGGATTCTGGGGAGTTGGGAACAGTGAAGAATGCATCCTAGGGTCTAAGACAGTGAGTACATGGTGGAGGGTGGAATGGTGGGGAAGAGGGTGTGTGGACTGAGGACAGTGGGGCGGATAGCAATGACTGCGTCACTGGTCATTCTGAGACCCTGAACAAGTCTAGAAGAGCCGTCTAGCCTGTTGGCTGGAAGGACTGGAGCACTGTGAGAAAAGTTAGTAGGTTTCTGTATATTTAAGGAAAGGGATTTGGAAATGAGGGGTTGTAAGTCTCTCAAGGCCTCACTTGAGAGGCTATTGGGGTTTGAAGGGAAAAAGGTAGGAGGATCCTTAAGGTATATAGATTCCTTTCACAAACTGTTGTAACTTTCATGTTCTTTTTTGGTCTTTGTTCATACATAATTTTACATGGCAAAGCAAATTTTTTAAGAAATTATTAACAAATTCTTTGAAAGAATTGAATAAGAGCCTGGTTCCATTTTCTGTTTTTTGATCAAAGTGGAAAGCATAGTAGTTAATTCATTATACCTGCATTTTCCAGTTAACAGGGGTGGAGGGGGGAGGAAGAATCTGGAAATTATCAGTTGGATCTATAATTCATGAGTAATGCCTTAGGAATATGATAGAACAAAACCAAAACTGTGATTGGTTCTTCAAAAGAACACTCCATATGGAAAATGGTAATGTTTAAGACTCTATGTCACCATTTAAAAAAAATTTTTTTTTAATTTAAAGATTTTTATTTATTTATTTGACAGAGATCACAAGTAGGCAGAGAGGCAGGCAGAGAGAGAGGAATAAGCAGGCTCCCTGCTAAGCAGAGAGCCCAATGTGGGGCTCCATCCCAGGACTCTGGGATCATGACCCGAGCCGAAGGCAGAGGCCTTAGCCTGCTGAGACACCCAGGCACCCCGATGTCACCATTTATCTTAATTCTTCATGATGTTTACTGGTCTTGTTTCCTTTGGGGTGTAGTTTTGAATCCTAGGGTTCCATAGAGTTAATTGCGTAAGGGACAGACTGTTGGGTCCCCGTATGAATAGTGTTTAAAGTCACTGAATGTACACTGAGTATGCACTCGTGGTAAAGGTGTTTAGCAAGTATTTTGACATTTTATTTGTTATGTATACTTTTAGAGATTTTATTTATTTATTTGTCAGAGAGAGAGAGCACAATCAGGAGGAGCAGCAGAGGCAGAAGGAGAAGCAGACTTCCTACTGAGCAAGGAGCCCGAATTGGGGCTTGATCCCAGGACCCTGGGATCATGACCTGAGCCGAGGGCAGTCACTAACCAACTGAGCCATCAGGCATCCCTGCTTTTTTATCTTCTGCTTTTTTATGTCAAACATGCTTTCTTACCATTTTCACATTAACAGTATTAAGAACTTCTGGCATTTAATCTTACAAATTTAATGAGCCAAAAGTCTCTTGCTAGGTTTGTTAGGATGCCTTTGACTAACACCTGAAATAGAAAAGGAAGAACAGGGTTTAAAAGATGATTTTGGGAGGTCACATTTTGCATGTTTTGTTCCCTCAGCTAGTTTGTAAGCTTAAGGGCAGCAAACCTCACTTCTGTTATTTCTGTGTGTGCTCAATGCTATACAGACTCTTAATGTATTAAGTAAATATTCACTTAATAAAGGGGGGAAGTTTGGGGTGCCTGGGTGGCTCAGTGGGTTACGCGTCTGCCTTCGGCTCAGGTCATGATCTTAGGGTACTGGGATCGAGCCCCGTAGTAGGCTCTCTGCTCAGCAGGGAAGCTGCTTCCCTACCTCTCTCTCTGCCTGCCTCTCTACCTACTTGTGATCTCTCTGTCAAATAAATAAATAAAATCTTTTATAAATAAATAAAATAAAGGCGGGGAGTTTCACTGTGGGCCGAAACTGGAAAACAGGTGTTTCAGTGCTTAAAGAACATTTTGGCTTCATTATCTTCATGTGTTAATAATGACAAAAAAATTAGAAAAGAAGTTACATACATTTGACTCTTGAACAATGTGGAGGCTTAAGGGTGCTAACCCCCCACACAGTCAGAGTGTTTTAAAAAATCATAAAGGAGAAATTTACTGTACTGTATCGAAAAACATCCACATGTAAGTGGACTCAAGCAGTTCAAACCTTTTTGCTCAAGGATCCCTTGAACATTATTTTCTCTTTCTACTGCCTTTAAATTTATTTTCACCATCCACTGTTTTATTCTGGCTAATGAGCTGAGGATATTCCTTGATGAGAAAAGCCCCTTGAGTAGAATCTGGGTAGTTGTAATTACTACGCATTGCCATAATTTTTGTTTTAAGTATTGCCTTCTCTGTATTTCCCCAGGTGTCCC
Source organism: Neogale vison (assembly GCF_020171115.1). Taxonomy (NCBI): domain Eukaryota; kingdom Metazoa; phylum Chordata; class Mammalia; order Carnivora; family Mustelidae; genus Neogale; species Neogale vison. Next base: position 148,637,425 of record NC_058092.1, on the reverse strand, counting down.
AGGTAGACACTGTCTGTGAGTGCTTGCTAGAGCATGAGGAGCAGGTCTTAAAGGATACATCACTGGAATCCGTTGAATGGGCTGAGGTGGTCATCAATGTGAACAGTATTCTTAAGGTATAAAACTACCGTGAAGATTTCAGCAAATCAAAGATCAGAGTGTGGATAGAAAGAAATTGGCTTCCATATTCCTACTCTGTATTGCCAGTAATTTATAAGTGTTTAGCATTTAATTCCAAAAATTTAGAAAAATACCAGTCATTTTATTAATCAGCCAGACATTTTGAATGTTTGCCTTGTGTATTAATTTCTATGTTCCTGTTCGTGTTTGGTAAAACAAACCTTTTATTTGGAGAAGGATGGATATATCATTACAAATGTATAAATATTAAACTAACTATTTAAATAAATCACTCAAAACCTTATTGTTTGTATTACTGATTAAAATGTGCCATTTAGTCTTAGCTAATGGTCTTTATAGCAATGGTTTTCTTACTTTGGTTACTATAGTTTTCCAAAATTGAAGTTAAATTTCAAATGTAGAAAGAACCAAAAAGTAATTCAGAAGACCTGTGCTGAGTATTTTTTGGTATTAATAGACTTTGATGTTTCAAATTACCTTTAAAAATACTGGGATTCATCACTCTCTGCATATGCTAACACTTTTTTTTCCCCAGGACATGCTACAAGCTGCTAGTCATTATCGACAAAATAGAAACTCCTTATATAGAAGAGAAGAACCACCAGAACAAGAACCTGAATATGTTCCTTGGACGGGTGAGATGTCAAGCACTGAGCCCAAATACACTGATTTATTATTAACAGTGATTCAAAATATATTCCTAATGACCTTTTTGGAAGCTATATTACTCCATTAGTATAGGTTTATAAGTGAAATGACAAATAAGTGCTGTTTCCAGAATGAGCAATTCTTGTGAAAATTGCTTTATTCCCTTGAATAATTTATAGATCTCTCCATGATGTATTTCATAGTACTTTCTATGTGTCCACTAGATTTTATTTTTTATGTAATCGCTACCCCCAACGAGGGACTTGAACGTATGACCCCAGGATCGAGAGTCGCATGCTCTAGTGACTGAGGCAGCTGGGCACCCCATGTCTACTAGATTTTAGGGCATATAGTTATTCAAAGAAGCACATCCTGGTTATGGAGGTGTTGACTGTATTTATTGTTGAATTAATACAAAAAAGTATGTGGAGCAGCATCAAAGGGATTTAGAAGGAAGAAGGATCATGTTTACCTGGCTTTGTTGAGGAAGTCTCCCATAGAGAAGATGGGATTTAAGCAGGACAGAGAGCTTTCTATCAACTGAAACCTGTTTGATTTCTTTTTCCAGCAGCAGTGAGGTGATAGGTTTTAGGCAGTTGGCCTTTCTCAGCCCATGTAGAGCCCTTACTTACCGTATTAATTTGTGTGATTTCACAGCAACAAGTGGTCCTTCAGGCATCCGAACAGTAATAGAACGCCAGCATGGGATTGTCCTGAAAGTGGTTTATCCTCAGGCAGACAGCAACCTCCGAAACATTCTGACAGAGCAGCTGGTGGCACTGATTGATTGCTTCCTGGATGGTTATGTTTCCCAGCTGAAGTCTCTGGACCGATCTGGTGATCAAGAAAGATACAACAGTCTGGAGATGGAGTACCTCCAGAAGAGATCAGATCTCTTATCTCCACTTCGTAAGTACATGGTATTTAGCGAGGGCCATGGGTCTTCGAATTTGCAGAACGGATGAAGGAGTCAAATCATTAATGCAATGTGTTCAGTGTACTATCATTCAGCCAGCCATAACCAAGGACTTACTGCATGTATATACAGCTTCCTGTGTTCATTTGTTCAGCCTTGTTTTCAAAACTTCCTAGATACAAGTACCATGCTGAAGAGGATTTGAAAAGGTAAATTAGCAACAAATGGAGGCTGTCATCCAAGCTTGTCATCCGAGACCTTTACACAAATAACTGGTCTGCCCAGTAGAGCAGGATGAGGGCTATTAGAGAGGGCGCAGCTAGGAGAGTGTGGTTGTTTAGCAAAGGACACGTTCTTTCCATAGCTAAGATGAGGAAGAGGGACTTGTACACACAGGAAGGGCATAGCCTCCCTCCTAGGTAGGTAGGAACAAGCAGTGGATTAAATTTGTGTCTTTAATGAATTTATGTGGATTATGAAACTGAATGCCTGTAACTGGAAAAGTTTCTATTCCATTAATTGTTTTTAGAGTATGGTATGAGTTAAAGGTAAAATTTCAAGTAATATTTTTTTCATCACATATTAAGTTTTCACTAACAGGATTTTTTTTTCCATCTGTTCTCCTTTTTACAGTCACACTAGGCCAGTACCCGTGGGCTGCTTCATTAGCAGAAAAGTACTGTGACTTTGATATCTTAGTACAGATGTGTGAGCAGACCGACAACCAGACCAGACTCCAGCGCTACATGACCCAGTTTGCTGATCAGGTAATGAACACCGAGGACATAGGCAGTAGATCATGTAGTTGGTTTACCATTTCAAATGTTCGGTTTTTAGGAGGATGCTGTTAACTTAGATACTAATTTGTACATTATGTTTCTTTGTAAGTTGGCAGACAATTCCAAATATTACTGAAAGATTCTTTGACCTTTGAACAAAGTGTTAAAACTCTCAGTTCTATTCTGGTATTTCTAGTTATAATCAAAAGTACCTGGGTAGACGGATATTGGGAGAGTTTTAAAACTTGGAAAAAATTTCATGGGAGCACAGGATCCTACAACTTTTGGAGAGCTCAGCTTTTCTTGATTGACATAATGCTTATTTTTTTTTAAAAGTTCTCATTATAACAATCTTTAGGTGAATTTTAGTTGCTCTTTAAAGCCACTTTATTCAGTCGGTTGATAATTCTTGTAAAACCAATTTTTTTTCCTACTATAAAAGTGACATTGTATAACATTCGGAAAACGTCTATAAAATAGAAAATTTTAAATCACTCACAATTTCACCACCCAGAGAGAACCCTTTTTAACATTTGGTTTGTATTGTTCTAGTCTCCATACTCTGTAATATTGCAGACAAATATGTTTCACCAATTGCTTGTTTCCCTTAATACATTATTGATATTTGTGCTTTTCATGAACTGTTTCACAACCATGTTTTTGATGGTGTTAATGGTATATCATAAACTGGGTGTAATTTACCATATTTGACTAGGGCCTAGTAAATACTTTTGCGCCTATCATGATTTTTATCCTTTTTGTGGACTCTAATCCCGTGTTGACATTTTCCATCCATTTTTGTATTCATTTACTTTCTTTAATATATTTAGTAGTTATTTAAAAATCCTTCCATGCTACCTCCAAAATCTGATCATTCTCCGGTCTGTTCTGTTGTCTCCTTATTAGTCATATTTTTCTGCTTTTTATGTCTTGTAATTTTTTTGTTTTATTTTGGATATTGTGTATAAAAGAACCTTAAAGATGGAAATGAATGCTGTTTTTCCTTGGGGAGGCAGATAGGATGAGAGGCAGGTCACTTGATTCATCGAGAATAGAGGTGGGCCAAGGCTTGGTTGTGGCTTTTGTTACATTCATTTCATGTCCAGTTTTGAAGTCTTGTGGGAATGGTGTATTTGTTGCAGAGTTCCCCCTCTTTAGTGGAAACATCTCTTACATACCGTGTAGGACATTTTGGTCTTCCTTTCCACCCTAATCTTCCGTACTACCCAGCATTCAGCAAACGTCTGGTGGGAAAAACCAGCTAGGCATTGAGGGCCCCTCTAGATTCCTATTTATCATGCAAACCTGCATGGCCTTCTGACACAAAATTCAACCCTGAAGAATCTTTCAATCTGCACTGTCACATAGAACTTTCTTTGACACTGGAGATCTTACTCATGTAGTCTAAGGGCATAGGGTCATTGAGCACTTGAAATGTGCCTAGTGTGACTGAGGAACTGAATTTTAAAATTTTAATTAAGTTTAAACAGCTGTATATAGCTAATGGCTACCATACCACACCATGCACATCTAAAGTTTACGTGATCTTGCGCAAGATCCTCTTTTTGAATCTGAATTCCCCATTTATTAAATGAGGTGACTTAAGTTTTTTTAGGACCTTACCAATAGAAAATCTAAGTGTTTAAAGATTTCTGTTCTGCAATCTAAGACCTTTGAAAAAAATTAATATTTTAATATAGAAATGTACTTTTAAAAATTATATTACTGAATATTATTGGATTTTTTGCCCTACTATTTGTAGAATTTTTCAGACTTTCTCTTCCGTTGGTATCTGGAGAAAGGAAAGCGAGGCAAATTATTATCTCAGCCCATTTCTCAGCATGGAGAGTTGGCGAATTTTTTGCAGGCTCATGAACATCTCAGCTGGTTACATGAAATTAACAGCCAGGAATTAGAAAAGGTAAGAATAATTCAATTACATCAAGCAGAGTTAGGCAGTTTTTTACTTGATTAGTGTAGTTTAGTGATTAGAATACTATTTAGAGATTTTTTTTTTTTTAAGATTTTATTTATTTATTTGACAGAGAGGTACCCAACAAGAGAGGGAACACAAGCAGGGGGAGTGGGAGAGGGGGAAGCAGGCTTCCCACTGAGCAGGGAGCCTGATGCGGGACTTGATCCCAGGACCCTGGGATCATGACACAAGTGAAAGACAGACTTTTAACGACTGAGCCACCCAGGTGCCCCTAGAGATTATTCGAAATATGTATCTCCTATTCTCTGACATAATTTGAATAAACTGTTCTTTTTTACTTATGGTAGTGTTGCCATTACTTTTTTTTTTTTTTAAGATTTTATTTATTTATTTGACAGAGATCACAAGCAGGCAGAGAGGCAGGCAGAGAGAGAGGAGGAAGCAGGCTCCCTGCTGAGCAGAGAGCCTATGCAGGGCTGGATCCAAGGACTCGGAATTCATGACCTGAGCCGAAGGCAGCGGCTTAACCCGCTGAGCCACCCAGGCGCCCCTGTTGCCATTACTTTTAATGTCTCAGTAAAAAAAAGTATCTTTTGTGATTTGACTACTATTATAGTAAAGTACAAAAATTTTATTAATGTGTAAAGAACAGTCTATTGCCCTTTTTTGTAATGAAAATGTTCAAATTATGAGTAAAAATAGTACAAGAATTAATTTTAAAGTTTGTCCTCAACAAGTTGTTCAAGTGAATATATAGTTATTATAGAACAAAGTGAATATATAGTTATTATAGAACAGATGTTTTATACCTGTTTCTTTTCCCAATAATTAGTGTGGCTGGTTGATATTTTATTGAGTAGTTACTCCTGGTATATAGTACCAATCAGTTTTAGGTTTGCTGGTATTGGATCTGATCTTTCATTCGTATCGGGGGAAAACAGTTTTGGGTTGTACTTAACCTTTATTTCAACTTAAATTAGTACACAGAATCTTACCATTTTTCATTTTTTGTTTATTGTAGGCTCATGCAACACTTCTGGGTTTGGCAAACATGGAAACTCATTACTTTGCAAAGAAGAAAACCCTTCTGGGTTTGAGTAAATTGGCTGCATTGGCTTCAGACTTTTCAGAGGATATACTGCAGGAAAAAATTGAAGGTAAAATAAAGATTTGAACATCAGTCATGCTATCAGTGAACTTAGTGCATTACTATTATCATTTAATAGGGTTCATTAGACACAGAATCTACCTCTCCTTTATGAAGAGTCGTTTCTGTTCAGTGTTGTTAGACACTCAAGTATGTATTTTTTGGGATTCTTTTTTTTAGAGAAAATTTGTATGTCAGTTAAGAATTCCTAAGAAGGTTGTTATATGATTTGAAGAGTGCTCTGGGTACCCTTAGTGACTCAGATCCTAAGAACAAGAAGAGCTTCAAAGAAATCTTGGCCTTTTCTGAGTGGGTTTTATTATAGATAGTTGTAATTTTGAAGCTACTAGTTTCAGAATTCAAAAATTTTTGGCATCATAATTGTATACAACTATTTTGTTATATTGTTGGTTGAGAAATTGATTGGATATATTGTTATTTTTGAGAACCAAAGGGAAGGGAGATGAAATCTGGAAGGAGGATGAGGAAGAACCCTATACTGCGTTTGAATCAATGATAATCAAATGGAATCAGGATTGTTCAGAATTAAAGTTTTTCTATACCCCAGGATCATAAGTATACCTAGTCCTGTACTTCGGCATCTCATTACTATTTCTTAGTAAAAGGAAGTGAGGGTATTGAAGAAATGGTCTTGGGAAGTCTTGTTTAGCCAGAAAACAAGTTTAATGTAGAGATGTCAACACAATAGCCTCCACTGGCCAAGTTTGGGGATAATTTGAACTCCAAAAAGAGTGATAGTAAAACGTTTTATTTCACCATTTAAAAATGAAAAATCCAGGGCACCTGGGGGGCTCATTCATTAGGTGTCAGCCTTCAGCTCAGGTCACGATCTCAGGGTCCTAAGATTAAGCCCCACGTCAGGCTTCCTGTTCAGTGGAGAGCCTGCCTCTGCTGCTCCCCCTGCGTCTGTAAGGTTGGCTGATAGTCTAACATGAGAAGCCAGATTTTAGCCTGGTCACCAGACTTAGACCATGTTAATCAAATCAGGGTTTTATTTTTTGCTCCCCTGTGCACCAGAAATCATTGGAACTCTGGTCACCGTCTTGATTTGATCACTTCTTAACTTTCACTTTCTTAAAACAGTGGGAGTATTTTCAAGTGTCAGTAATTACCTAAAGACTGTCATCAGTGTATCTGGTCATAGGGAGTAGATTTTTAAAAAATAATTCTGGTTATATGATAATTCCTTATGGAAATTTGTAAATCACCAGGAAAAACACATCAAAAAAATAAATTGTCTATATAATCTCATTGCCTCATAGATTACTACTGTTACTATTTTGTGTATCCTCCCAGTCTGTTTTTCTAGGTATGGAAATTGCACAAAAATGATTTGTGTGATTGTTATAAAATTAGCATCATGTGGAGTGATGTTATTATGAGCATATATGTGCTTTGGTCACTATACTTTGCTGTGACCACTGTGTTTATGAGCTGCAGGGCAGTTCTCAGTCCTTTTGCCCTGCAGCCCAGCACACTTTCCTGGGCAAAACCTGGGATTGGGCTGGCTGCAGCCTTGTTAGCTTATCCCAAGTAAGCCTCACCAGGTCACCTCGTCCTCTTAAGGTTCCTGTTGCTTGTTAGGTTTGGTGCATAAACTTCCAGGTTTTGTTTTTCCTGGAATATACTCGTTACTCGTGGTAGCTTTTATTTTTTTATTTTTTTTTCTAAAGATTTTATTTATTTATTTGACAGACAGAAATCACAAGTAGATGGAGAGGCAGGCAGAGAGAGAGAGAGAGGGAAGCAGGCTCCCTGCTGAGCAGAGAGCCCGATGCAGGACTCGATCCCAGGACCCTGAGATCATGACCTGAACCGAAGGCAGCGGCTTAACCCACTGAGCTACCCAGGCGCCCCACATGGTAGCTTTTAAATAGATCATTTCCCTCAGTGAAAGCATATATTAGAAACTCTGGTGGGGGGACGCCTGGGTGGCGCAGTTGGTTGGACGACTGCCTTCGGCCCAGGGCGTGATCCTGGAGTCCCGGGATCGAGTCCCACATCAGGCTCCCAGCTCCATGGGGAGTCTGCTTCGCTCTCTGACCTTCTCCTCGCTCATGCTCTCTCTCACTGTCTCTCTCAAATAAATAAATAAAATCTTTAAAAAAAAAAAAAAAGTTTAAAAAAAAAAAAAAAAGAAACTCTGGTGGGAGTTTCTGAGTTAAATAACATGGGACTGGGTGACCCCCGATTTGAGGGACTTGTGCCTCATGAAATAGCCATCTGTTCTATAATTCTTTCAAACAGTAGCATGTATTTTCATAGCTCTTCTCTCCCCTCCTGTTTCTGGTGGCTGATTGTTTCTATGATTTGAATCAAGCCATGAATATGTTTTAACATCAGAAATCAGAGGTAGCAGAATTAATAACATTTTAAGGTCACCAAGTAGTGATGAGATTACCTTTAGAGATGCTCTGCTTTTTTTTGTTTTGTTTTTTTTTTTAATTCAGATTTGTTTTATGATAGAGCAGAAGAGTTTACAGCCCTCCCTACCTCTCATTCTGAATTCTAGAAATGGCTGAGCAGGAGCGCTTTCTACTGCACCAAGAGACCCTGCCTGAACAGCTGCTGGCGGAGAAACAGCTCAGTCTCAGTGCGATGCCGGTGCTGACTGCCCCTCAGCTCATCAGCGTGCGTGCTTTTCCATCCTTGCACCATTCCTTAGTCTCAAAACAACATAGCTATTTCTGGAGTCAGATGGTATAGTTCCTAGGAGTAGTCATCTTCCCACCTCCTATTTTTCTGGTAACATTCCCCTTCCTCTAGAATAAGTTGTTAGAAGCTGCTGGAGATCAGGATGCACGTTAGCAGGAAGTAGTGGACTAGCCTCTGCCTCCCTGTCGATCTCCGCCTGTTCCTAGAGATGCTCATGCAGGTGACCAAAAGAAAGTACTTGTACTTTCTTTTCAAGCAGAGGACAAATTGTACCACGAGGTACAGCTCAGGTTCTTCCACAAGAAAAATGGTTTAAGGAATTGGATTTTCATAGCCTATAAGTACTGACCTCACCCTTTTCCTCTGGAACATAACACATTCCTAAGGGCATAGCTAGATTGTGGGCTGCAGCCTGGGTAAGATACTTTTGTTGTTAAATACACTCGTAGCCTTAACTCTGCTTCTCTCTTTGCCTTTCAAGAAAGTGTTTCAAATACAAGAGCAATGTAGATCACTTTGAATTTGTTCTAATTTTATTGAAAAGAAGAGAATTCAAAAATGTCCGTATTTTAGCCATTACTAGTAATAGATTTCCTATAATTGAGCTCACAATGGCCTCTCCTTATGTAGCATATTGCAAAGAATATGCTCGAAAGGATACTGAAATATGTATACTATCTGGAACCTAAAAACAAAATTTACTCATATTTTAGAAGTATATATATCAACATTTTCAAATTAATTACTGTTGAGCATAGGCACATTTTGAAGGACAGTTTATTATGAGGATAGATGGAGTGGAATTTCCAAAGATGATAGTTTTCTTTATGATAAAGATACCTTTGACTTACTTGAAAGACAGAATGATATATTTTTCTCCATAAATTTCTCTAGTCTTGGTTATATGATTACTTAAAATAATCCTGAACCTTATTTGAATTTGCCATAGCTGTATATCTGTGAAGAAAACAGAAGAGCTAATGAATATGATTTCAAGAAAGCTTTGGACCTGCTGGAATATATTGATGAGGTAAGTAAAATCACTTGAGATGATCCCAGGCAAGGATCACAATTTATATATTTGGTTTTCTGTAGAACTGAATACATATAAAAAGAGAAAAAAATACATCTTTTAGCCAATCATGACAATGTATTAATTTAGAAAGACTCTCTGGTTCAGCTATTCCTAACTCTTGGAATGTGTATAACTCTTTCGAAAAGCTGTCAGGAGATTCCCTTTCCTGATAATTCTCACACATTCCCAGATGTCTTTTTCTGTGCATGAATAAAAACACAGATTTTCAGAGTCCTAAGGCATTTTTTCTTTTTCATTATTAAATCATCATTAGTTCCTCAGTCTGATACATTGCTTTATCAATTTATTCTTCATAGTATTCTCCCTAAGAGGAGCTGTTTCTTTGAAGAAGAGGCGGCGGTTATAATAACAATTCTGTAGATTAAATAGTTGGCCCTGCAATTGAAAGCAGTTTGGTAGATTTTTAAAATGTAGTGTATTGGCTTTTATTTACCTTGTTTCAAATCTTAGCCCTTCAAGCTTCCTGAAAAAATCAGATTATCACAGAATAATCAGAAACTAATTCTCACACAGTTACTAATTGGCTTACTCTTCTGAGTATTAATGCCTTAAAGGAAATTTTTTAAAACTATGGATTAAAGTAAATCATTTATGCAAAATTAATTAACTCAAATTTAAACCTGTATTTTTTTTAAATCAGGACTTAATGAGGATTTTTTTTTTTGTTTTACCATAAAGGAGGAAGATGTAAATATAAATGATCTAAAACTGGAAATCCTTTGCAAAGCTCTTCAGAGAGATAAGTAAGTTCTCATAACATGAATCTAAGCTATGGTTTTAGAAAAGGACTCTTTTATTTTTTTAAATTTACTTGACAGACAGAGATCACAAGTAGGCAGAGAGGCAGTCAGAGAGAGAGGAGGAAGCAGGCTCCCTGAGCAGGGAGCCTGATGCGGGGTTCGATCCCATGACCCTGAGACTAAGACCTGAGCTGAAGGCAAAGAACCCACTGAGCCACCCAGACGCCCCTAGAAAAGGACTCTTGAGGAAGATTATGATGTCATGTATCAAATGGTTTTGTGACCTAATTATATTCTAACATAATTATAAAAATTTTATTGTGTGCATTAGTAATCTAAGTTTCTCAATCAGTAGTTAGGGAAGAGTTTAAGGACTTAGGACTACTGGTATAATAAATCTCTATTTTGAGTTTATTTGTTTGAGTGGGAGAGCGGCGGTGGGGTACAAAGGGAGAGGGGGAGAAAGAGAAATCTTAAGAGGGCTGAATGCCCTGTGCAGAACCCAGTGTGGAGCTCAGTCCCATGACCCCGAGATCATGACCGGAGTCAGACACCTAAATGCCCCTCTACTTTTGATTTTAAAATTTAGACTCTCAGTTTGCACAGAAATATATATGTTCCTGATTTTCACAGAAATTGGGCCAGTTCTGCCAAAGAAGCTACATTTTGTTTTAAACAAAAAGTATATTAGAGTATCGGTACTCTCTTGTAAAGTACTGAGACCTCTTTTTTGTGATCATCTCCTTCCTGAGAAGGGAGATTTCCATGGGACATGGTGGCAAAGAAAGGCGGTGGCAGTGAAAGACAGAATAATCAGTTGGGGGATTGAATCGTTTCTAGGAAAAGAATTTGAGAGAACTTGACTTAAGTGCTAACACCCTTCCCTACTTAAAATTTTCCTTTTTATATGGTGCTGAGAAATTGCAGTAGGACTATTTTTACTAAAGCATTTCTTCTTCTGATCACTCCCAAATAGTTAAAATTGTTGTTCTATTTGGTCTTGGAGGTCACTTTCTGAAGCATCTCCCTCTGCCCGCTTCATTCTCCTTTCTAATCTTAAAAAAAGTATGCTGTCATTTGATTGGAATTCCTTGTCATGACTTCATGTTTATAAACTAAGGTGTTGGGGCGCCTGGGTGGCTCAGTGGATTAAGCCACTGCCTTCAGCTCAGGTCATGATCTCAGTGTCGTGGGATCGAGCCCCGCATCGGGCTCTCTGCTCAGCAGGGAGCATGCTTCCCTTTCTCTCTCTGCTTGACTCTCTGTCTACTTGTGATCTCTTTCTCTGTCAAATAAATAAATAAAATCTTTAAAAAAAAAACTTTAAGGTGTTGGGGCACCTGGGTGGCTCATTCAGTTAAGCATCTGCCTTTGGCTCATGTCATGATTTCTGGGTCCTTGGTCCTTATGTCAGGCTCCCCACTTGGCGGGGAGTCTGCTTCTCCCACTGCCCCTCCCCGCCACACTCGCTTCCTGTCTTTCTCTTAAATAAAATTTTTAAAAAACTTTAAGGTATTGTGGAATATATTCATTGATTACTACAAAGCAGTGGTTTTGTGTGTGTGTGTGTGGGTGTGGGTGTAAGCAGTAATCTCAACTAGATAAAACATTAAACTAGACCCTCCTTACCATTTTATTTTTATAAAAAGCAGAGTATGTTACAATATATTGTAACTGTTACCTATGGTCTGAAGATTGTACTTGGGAGTCCTTACTAGGTTTCTTATTTATTTGTAGAATTTTAGGGGAAAGATGGCTTGCTACTTTGTTTTAACATCAAATACATATGGTTGTGTTGGGTGAATAGCTACCTGAGTGTAGCTTTTTGTATCTGATATTGGAACTCTAAGTATATTCAACATTCAAACCTCCCTTATGTAAATACTTTGAAACAGTATTACAAAACTCAAGATTCTCCACCCCTGGTACAACCAGCAAAATAAAACTACAGTAGCAAACAGAAGTCATTTATTTCAGATATGTCCATGATTTCTTTTTCTTACTGCAATTTTGTTTTCTAGCTGGTCCAGTTCAGATGGTAAGGATGATCCAATTGAAGTATCTAAAGACAGTATATTTGTGAAAATCTTACAGAAACTTTTAAAAGATGGTAAGTCATTTGTTAATATTGGAAGTTATAGCATCACTTAATCAGTTTCAGAAATCTGAAAATAACGGGGATTTTCCAAGGTGTCAGTGCCAGGGCAGTTTAAGATTAAATAGTATCATACTCAGAATTAGAGAGATTTGTTTAAAATGTTTCTTTCCTCTCCCAATTGGGGGAGCATGTGTCAAGGTGAAATCTCCATCCACATGGGTCCTGGTGGACCCCAGTGGGCAAAGTCTCCATGCTGATAGAAGATGGACAAGGAATGGATTCAGATGTTATGACACCAAAACTCTGTATGATAGAAGTAACCATTTTCCTTTAATTTTTTGGTTAACTCTTGTGAAGATCAAAAACTTGAAATGATATATAAATGAGAAATAACTTTTTGCTATATAATGGACCATACTAAAGTACAATTTACAAAATGCTTTTACACGTCCATTTTGGACATGAACACTCTAAAATTCATGTTAGGAACAAAATAAAAAGAAAAGGGGATATGTTTTGTACCTAATATACTGAGCAAAATTCCATTTGCCGATTGAGACACAATAAATTAGGTAAAGAAGCTTTTGTAGGTAAAATGCTGTTCTCAGGGGGAATATGAAGTAGGGGATACAGTTGACCCTTGAACAATGTGGATGAGAGGCAGTGATCCCCAGTATGGTTGAAAATCCACATACATCTTTTGATTCCCTAAAAACTTTACTACCGTTAGCCTGCTGTTGACCAGAAACCTTACCAATAACATAAACTTCTGGTTAACACATACTTTGCATGTGTATTATATACTATATTCTTATAATAAGATAAAGATAAATTAGAGAAAATAAATTGTTACTGAGAAAATACATTTACAGTACTCTACTGTATCAAAAAAATTCGCAGGTAAGCGAACCCATGCCGTCCAAACCTGGGTTGTTTAAGGATCAACTGTATTTACTTTCATCTTTTTTCATATCACTGGGAGTTTAATGTATGGAGAGTGTTAGACTAGAGATGAGCATTTTACACATTTTATACACGTGCGGCTCATATTTATTATAGAAAATAGAAAATTCTATCAAAATATTCATACTAAATTCAAGCAACGTGCAAAATAGACTTAGTATTTATCAGTCCTTGCAAATATAAGGGTACTTTGTTTTATACCAAATGGAAAAAATACACAGTGGTAAGTTATTGTAAATTCAGTCCCTCTAAATAGGACTTTTATCCATCATACTGACATTTACACACATTTGAAAGTTTTCTATACGTATGTATTTAAGATACATTATTTAATCTACATCAAATATGATGAACCCAGTCCCTGGTACATAGTAGTCACTCAATAGACATTTGTCCTTTGAATGCCTTCAAGTATTTTGCAGATGCATAGCCCCAGCTCCTCTGTAATGGGTTATATTCTGCAGTCTTCTATTTTAAAATTGCTGGCTTAACCAGGGGACATGGTGGGGGGGGGCTTAGAAAAACAGTGTGAAACTAACAACACAGACCAGTATTCTAGGGTGAAACAGAGGCAAACTCTCAGCATTTACATGTTGGAAGCTTTTGTTTTCCAACCCCCTGCGATGGTCTCTTAGTGTTACTTTTTAGATTTTTAGTCTCCTTTTGTAAGTGATTCAGTGAAAATATAATTCCATGACTAGATTACTTGGAACTTGCTCAGAATTGATCTGGACTTGTATTTTGAAAAAGTAATACTTGGTCATCCTGTCGTGACCGATTTAATAGTGCATTCTTTTTCAAAGATGAGCAAATAACACAAAGGTTAATTAAGCCTATTCATTGTCACAAAATAAATTAAAAATTTTTAAATGAAATAATGAAGGGGTATAACAGAAGAACCTGATTTGTTTGAAAGTATTTGAAATACCTCAAATTCAGAAAGAGCTAAAATGCCCCTCTAAGACTTTCTCTTTTCTGTATTTGGAAATGAAATAACTGGGTATGGTTGATTTCTCTGTACTACTGGAGAGATTTTCCATGAGCCTAATAGATTATTAGAAAGCATTTGGACCCAAATCCAGTGCTTTCCTTGAAGATTGTTCTCATAAAAGTGCCACAGAATTAAATTGTGGCTATTTAATGTTTAGTGCTATTTAGAAGTGACTTTGCTGTTTTTATTATTCTTAGATTATAAATCATAGATGAACAACAGGAATGGAAAGTTGTGATTTTACAGGAAGAATTATTGAATTATGACCAAAGAACAAAAACAAGTAGAAACTATTAGAAAAATGAACATATGTATACAAGGAAAAGGTATATATACTTATAACAAGAAGTTAAAGACATTTATTTTTGGAACCTTTTTAATAATAGAGCTACTATGTACAATAGTGAATGTTTTTAAAGGAGGACAGAGCCTGATGGTAGTGAGAAAAAGAAATCCATCAAATATTAGTTCTGAACAGAGGGCATGCATGATAAAAATAGAAGCCAAATAAGATGTTAAATTTTTGTAGAGAATTGATCTTTTCTTTTTTTTTCTTTTTTTTAAGATTTTATTTATTTATTTTTATTTTTTTGAGAATTGATCTTTTAAAATCAATATATTTTCAGAAGTGTAATGCTGTTTGACAGATAAAAACTCCTTATTGAAAGTATTTTAATTGTAGTAAATGATCTATAAATATTTCAAATTTAGCCTCAAAACATTTATTAACCCAGATTTTTAATTATATAATAATTAAGTACAAAAAAATATTACTAGGCACTTTGAGAGTATTGGGAAAAAATCCTCAGTATATGATTTTGAGAACCTTATGCTAATATGACAAATTATAAAATATTGTATTATTAATTGAAAATTTTTTTCCCATATTCTTTATCAAATGAGAAAATTGTACATACTTTTTTGTAACTTCACAGATCCTAATTCCAACAGTTCCATTTCATCAGTGCTCATTGGCTTTCTAGCTTTACAGAGGTCTAATGAAGAAATAATTCTTCACCTATCTCATTTCAGACTATAATATATTTGAGACACTGGAGCTAGCTTTCATAATACTATACTACTAAATTATTTCCCTGTATGTAATTGGATATATATTTAATATATATAATTGTTGAAGTACTTGAATATATAATTAGATATTATATATTTGTTTGAAATTAATGTAAGTTGGAATATGTAGTTGTTTGAAATACTTGTTTTTAGGTGATTATTAGTTAAAAACTTCCACATTGAAGAAATGACTTAAGCTGTGTAGAAAATGAAAGTATTTCAAGTCTTACTAAAAACTTTGATCAGATTGGTGTTTTGACCACTAGGGGGAAAAATACTCCAGCAGCCTCTTCAAAGTAGGAATGTCATGCTGTAGACCTACAAGCATGTTTGACAGTGGAAGGAATTTAGAGCAGAGTATTTCCCAATAGTGGAGTGACATTGTATTTTAAATAGAAGCACAGATGTCATCTTCATTCATTTGGGAGTTTTATGAAAATTAAAAAGGACTTTCTGTGTTTGTGTTTATAGGCATTCAGCTCAGTGAGTACCTGCCAGAGGTGAGAGACCTCCTGCAAGCAGACCAGCTCGGAAGCCTGAAGTCTAATCCTTACTTTGAGTTTGTTTTGAAAGCAAACTATGAATATTATGTTATGGGGCAAATGTAACTTTTTCTAAAAATGGTCACTGTTCCTGAAAATGTGTGGAAGCATATCCTTATAAAAATCTTGGGCCTTAAACATCTAAAAATTTGTACAGTTTTATAACACGTGTTGCTAAATTTTATATACTTTATTTGAAAGCTGCTACAAAACACCTGTAAGACTGACTGTAGTTTTGGTTTTTTTGTTACAAGATATTTTCTCTCCTCCTTTTTCCATCTAAAATGTAGCACTTGTTATTTCCGTGCTTGCTACCCTTCCTTCCTCTTCTTATCTGTTGGGGGTTCTGGAATTCTTACTCTTGTTCTGGCTACTTGTATGCACAAAGCACTTCTCGGCCTCAATTTCTGTAACTCTGAACGTGACCAGAGTGCACGGATTGTCTCTGAAATGGCTGTGACTCTGCACTGAAGAGATCTGGAGTATTGATGTCTGTTTTGGTTGGGGCTAGTGGGCAATATGTAGTAAGGTAGATGTCAGATTTGCTGACTTGGTGTAGGACTAAAAGACTAAACAAGGAGTAATTCATGTGAGCTTAAGAACTGATTAGTTCATTGGGAAAATATTAAATATTTCTACATAAATAATTGAGTATTAATGAGAGGAACAAGACCCTTAAGTGTTTTCTAGCCCATCTATAAGTTACCATGTAATAAGTTTATAGTATTAGTGTTGGTTACAGTCTTCCAGTATGGAGATCCCGTTAGCTTCGTGTATTTTCAAGTTGATTTACACTGAATTCCAGCTTTACCACAGTCTAACGAATGTAAATCATGTGTTATGCTAGAAGCCATTAAGGTTTTCTTAAAATGGCATCATCTCCTGAAAAGTAGTGATTCCCAAAGCTTCATTGTTCTGACCAGTGTCATCACTCAGTTTTTAATCAGCTTTAAATAAAGACTAGAGATTGGACAGGGAGCTGCTGGCATATTCAGATTCTGGCCCAGTTGAATGCTCACTAAACAACTTGCTCCGACAGCTGAAAAGGTCAGAAGTTAAATATGGTGAAGAGAGGCCGGTTCCTGGTTTCATGGAGTACAGCCGTCTGTGTCCTCTTCCTTCTAGCTTCACCTCCAGCCTTTGAACACATTGTCAAGAAGAGGTTAATGGAGCTCATTACATTAATAACAGAGGAAAGACACTAGCAGCCTTGTCTTCTTCTTTTTGCAGCTTGTGTGCGGGGACAGCATCAGGGTCCAGGTTAGGAACCTATTGAAGGGTGCTAAGGGAAGTTAGGAAGAACTTGTCAGATGGCAGGTAAGAAATTGCCAAAATTCTCTTCTTACAGGACAAGGCTTTGGTTTTCTATTGGCATTAACAGTTCTTAGCTGTATGATCCTTGAATGTAATAATGTGCTATGGGGACACATCATTGTGCCCCCTTCAACGTGCTGCCACAATCTAGTAATTCCTAGTGTGACAGGAAGGCCAGTCTGAGAGTCACCCTGGCCCCGTCGATGGCATGATTTTGCATTTCTGCTGTCACGGTGTAATGCATAGTCGTCTTATTTTGAGGGAGGGGAAGGCTCGCTCTTCTAGTTCTGTCTTGTCGTCAGTAGCCTAGCACTGAAATGGTTGGATTTTTCAAAATTAGTAATAGTAAAATTAAGGCCTAAGATTTTGAATAATTTTTCTAAATTAAAATTTTACAACATAGTCTTTCCCAAAGAATTGATTTTTATATAAATTGAGTAATGGATAAGACACATTTTAAAAGTGAGCATGTTTTCTAAGGAAAGAGAAATTCTACTGACTTGGGAAAGTTTTTTTTTCCACTTCTGTCTTTGCTTTTCTCAAAGTCACAGCTTGCAGCCTTGATTAAATGAAACGATAACATGTTTTTGAAAGTGAGCAGCCAGCTTTGTGTGCTGGTATGTTTTAAGATTTTGTGAATATGAAGTGCCTGGGTAGCTTAGTCTGTTAAGTGTCTGCCTTTGGCTCAGGTCTGCTTTCTCTAGGAGCAGGAATGGAAGGAAAGCCACACCATAATGTCATCGGACTCACTTCTTAATCTGTTGTAATCTGCGTACTTGCACATGTTGAGGCTGATAACTACAGAAATATTAATGTGGTCCCACCTGTGTATTCCTGGACCTTTAATTTGGAGAATGGCTGAAGAGAAAATAGTATTTCTATGTAAAAATCCCCTTATTAAATACCAAAATACAATTTAAAAAATAGTTTTGTATAATCCTAACAATTTTTAAAAAGATTTTTATTTGAGAGAGAGTGTGAGGAGGGGAGAAGAGCAGAGGGACAAGCAGACTCCCCACTGAGCAGGGAGCCCAACACACACACACACACACAGCTCAGTCCCAGGCCCCTGAGATCATCATCTGAACTGAAGGCAGATGCTTTACCAACTGAGCCACCCAGGTGCCCTCATTAATTCTTAAAAAACAAACAAGCAAAACTGAGGAAAATGTGAAGCCTGTTTTTTAGAAAAGTATATGGGGGGGGCGCCTGGGTGGCTCAGTGGGTTAAAGACTCTGCCTTCGGCTCGGGTCATGATCTCAGGGTCCTGGGATAGAGCCCCACGTCGGGCTCTCTGCTCAGCAGGGAGCCTGCTTCCCCCTCTCTCTGCCTGCTTCTCTGCCTACTTGTGATCTCTCTATCACATAAATGAATACAATTAAAAAAAAAAAAAAAGTATATGGAATCCCACCAGCCAGAAATAGTTTCACTTACCAGTTTGAACTGGCTGGCTCAGTTGGAAGAGCAGGCAACTCTCGATCTCAGAGTCGTGAGTTCAAGCCCCACGTTGGGTGTAGAGATTACTTAAATGAACTTTTTAAAAAGTGAAATGTATCTTGGACAGTTTGGCACTGGGCATTCTGTGTATTCCATAACCTAGTGTATACTGTGACCATCTCCTAAATCCAGTGTTTCCCAGCCTTTTCCCCACTGTCATTCCTGAGGACTCTTCTTAGACAGCTTTGTCCTAATCACTCCACACCCCCATACCCCGCACCGGGAAAGTTTAATACTACAGATATACTGTCTATTTTTTTATGTGCTGTCCCTCTGGAGGCCACAGATCATTGTAATATCTAAGATATTTTTCACACCTCCACAAAAAAAGAATCCCCCCTCTTCAAAAATGCATGTCTTCACAATTCTTCGAGACACAACTCAGTGACTGCAGGACACTTTACCACGACTGTGCCGTGCTTTATTTAACGTTTCTATGCTTTCTAGCGATCTGAACACTTGGGTTAATGGTTTTGGGTTGGGTTGGGGTTTTTTACTTTATTTTTGCCTTTTTAGATAATACTAGAATAAATCTTTGTGCCAAAATATGTGCGCACCCCAAATTCCTGTAAAATTACATGACTCTTCCTGCTCAGTTGGTGATGATTTTGACATGTTTAGCAAACAGCTCTAATAATGTTGAATGTCCTTTGCTCCCCTCATCTACCACCTCACCCCTCACCCCCTCCACACACTCCGGAAAGATACTGAGCTATTGAGTGTTTATGCCCCAGGCACTTACCTAGTTTTAATCTTCAAGTCAGTGTTAAGGAGTATGTAGTATCATCAGTTGAGACTATGGAGTCTTTCTTGAAGTGAGCCTATGTGCTTTTAACAACATGAAAGCATATGAAGTGTTTTATGAATTCATATTTGAGATTTTTTTGAGAGAGAGAGAATGGGGGGGCGGGGAGCAGAGGGTAAGGGAGAAGCAGACATATGACTGTCAGAGGTGGGGGGAGGATACCCCCGGAAATACTTTACTGCAGAGTTGGTGCAAGCTTTTGACCCACTGATTATTCTGGATATTAGGAGGTGGTGGGGTGAGGGGTGGAGCTGAGGGCTCCAGTGGAATCATTAGGTCAGTACAGATGGCCAAGGCAGAAGCCATGACTTCATTGCAGGACGTCTTCGGCCTCTCGGAAAAGAACCCTTGAAGAACTGTTATGTTTCCAGAACCAAACCAAGTGCTGGGGAGGATTAAAGGAAAGTAGAAAGCTGTCCCCGCCCTGCCCTGACTACTAGTGAGAGTCGCCCAAGCCCCAGCTGTGGGACCTGGGAGTGGTCTAGCTCATTGAGCCTTGCTTTTCTGATTCTTAAAACTGAATGACTATTACCTATTTTATTTACCTCAGAATAGTTAGAAGCTTATATGCTTTTAACAATATGAAAGCATATAAAGTGTTTTATGAATTCATATTTGAGATTTTTTTGAAAGAGAATGGGGGGGTGGGGAGCAGAGGGAGAGGGAGAAGCAGACTCCCCACCCAGCAGGAAGCCTGTTGCGGGGCTCGATCCCAGGACCCCCAGACCGTGACCTGAGTTGAGGGCAAACAGCCAACAGACGGAGCCACCCAGGCACCCCGAATTCATATTTGAAACAAGAGGAAATGACAGACGGCTTAGACTCAGCGAGAGTGGGACATACAGATTTGTGAGGTGCTCAGGGTGTAGGGCTGCAGAGGAGGGAGCTGTGAACCCACAGCTGAGTAAGTAGCACAGCCCGTCGGGTGCCATGAGCAGGGCTGCACCTAAGACCTTAGAAGCAGGCTCTCTCTCTCTCAGGCATACCCTATATGGCTGAGCTTGACTTAGTTCTCAGAAGGGTATGCAGGTGGTCACCCGCTTATCGGGTGAGAGCGAAGCACTGGTGTGTTCCCCAAAAGTGTACATGTATGGAGACAGTTTTTCCACTCGCCCGTGACTCGCCCGTGAGGTCTAGTCCTAGGCCAATGAGAATTCAACAAGACCAGAATGGGACTGGGTGGCCCCACAGGGACCTGTCAGAGACTATTTAAACAGCTCCACCCAGGGGCAGAAAGCAGATGTCTGGCCGGGTGTCCTCAGCACCACCACCACCAGCACCCCACCCTCCTCGCCCCCCCGAAAGGTTTGCTGGACTCAGTCTCTTCCCTCCTGAGCATTTTCTTCGTAGCTTTGTGTGCTTGAAGCTCATGGTCTCTGGGCTGAGCAAGCTTGCTAGAGAAGAGAGAAGAACTGCACTGAGCACGAATTTTGGAAAATACTGACAACTCTGCTCCCCTTTAAAATACCAAGTTCTGGGCGCCTGGGTGGCTCAGTGGGTTAAGCCACTGCCTTCGGCTCAGGTCATGATCTCAGGGTCCTGGGATCGAGTCCCGCATCAGGCTCTCTGCTCAGCAGGGAGCCTGCTTCCTCCTCTCTCTCTCTGCCTGCCTCTCTGCCTACTTGTGATCTCTGTCAAGTAAATAAATAAAATCTTAAAAATAAAATAAAATACCAAGTTCTTAGATATTCCTATTTCAGGCCAAAATTTAAGCTTTTCCGTTTATATTGTACCTATAGTGCATTTGCCAGTTTATATTTTTCTAGTGTCCTCACTACCCACTGACAGCGGGACCTGAGGTTTTCAAAATGACACGTAGTTTTGTCACTCACTCACTCTCTAAGATAATGGAAAAAGCTAAATAGGAAACCGCAGTAGCTTTTAGCTGACCCTTGGCATCCACTGCGTAAGCCCCATCCTAACCAAACTATTGTTTAATTGACTGACGGTTTTAGGAAGAGCTACCATGATGTGGCCTCCAGGGGAGGGTTCCATGTGCTTTTCTGTCCCTCCTCCAGAGAAGCCACACCTGTCCCAGTTGCCGAGTTCCACTACCAAATGTGAACTGCAACTATTTCGGGAGCACTAAAGCACATCAGAAAAATGAACCATTCCATTCTTACTTGTCCCATGTCACTGATGTACACCCTCAAAGCACGTCACTGAGTTCATCACCCAAAATTGTGTCTCCCTGTGGCTTCCACAGCAGGCTTAGGACTGCGCTCCCACCCCACTCCACCCCACCCCCCACCTCCCACCCCCCACCAAAAAAAGAGAAAATGTGAGACCGGCACAAACTGGATGACCTCCTCTGACCCTCGCTCCACCTTACCATAAGTAGATCCAAATCCTTCTAGAAAATTTGAAAGGCATATCCCCATATATCAGTGGTATAAATAGAACCTCTTCAGCGGCCTCTGGTAGATGGTGACTCTCCAAGGTGGACCGGGAGGCCGCGGGGCCTTGGCAAGGCATCATCCTCTAAATATAAAGATGAGTTTGTTCAGCCTTTGCAGAAGGAAAAATCGCTACCCATCCTAGAATGCAATGTCCTTGTCCTTCTTACTGAGAGGGAGGTCGAGCAAGGTTTCACTTAGGGCGCTTCACCCATTCCACCACCAGGTCGCG
Organism: Neogale vison; assembly: GCF_020171115.1. Lineage (NCBI taxonomy): Eukaryota > Metazoa > Chordata > Mammalia > Carnivora > Mustelidae > Neogale > Neogale vison. The sequence goes on along the minus strand of NC_058092.1, from coordinate 148,615,437 downwards.
TCTTGTGACCCAGGCCTTTCAGTTCCAGGACGGGGACACTCTTAGCCCCACCAAGGAGGTGGGGACTTAGGGGCTCAGCTCGGCCCACCCAACCTGGAGCAGGTTTGGGAGAAAGAGGACACCCCGCCCAATTCCTTCACCCCCCAGGTGTGCTGCACGTCACTGAGGAAAACAGCTCGGGGTGCCCTGGCTTTGTGCCCGGCCTTGCCAGAGCCGCCGACCCGGCCTGTCCCCGGGAGCCCTGCGCCGCCGCCTCCTCTTCCCCGCCTCTCAGTCCTCTCCTCTCGCCGCCAGTTGTCTGGGCCGCGACAGCTGCGCGCCCTCCCGCCGTCGGTGGCCCTCTCCGCTGTGGGGGCGGGGGCCGACCTGGGTCAGCCCTTGAATTGGGGCCTCAGGGGTAGAGGGGGAGAATATAAAGTTCACTGGCGGGGAGGGGCTCGGGGGTCTCCTTCCTTCCGTTCCTAGGACACTGGGTGTGACTCCTGCCCCCATCCTCTCTGTCGCACGACTGAGACACGGCTCCCTCCTCCTTCTAGCCGCGTGTGGGGTTTTGCAGGTCTGCGTAAACCCAAAGAAGGGTTGAAATGTGGGAGGCACCCTCCGCAGCGCCGGTGCGAGCAGAGCGGACGGGGTGGGGACGCCTTTCGGACAGGTGCAGCTCCGGGAGCGCAGGCGCACACACGGACCCACTGGCGCGCGCGGTGACCCTCGCTCCACCCCATCCCCTCGGGCGGGCAACTGGGCCGGGTCGCGGGGGGGTGGGGGTGGCCGACCGGCCGGGGAGACGCTCCATATACGGCCCGGCCCGCGTTACCTGGGCTTGGGCCAGGCCGCTCCTTCTTTGGTCAGCGCAGGGGACCCGGGCGGGGGCCCAGGCCGCGAGCCGGCTGGGGGAGGGGGCTCTAGTGCCCAACACCCAAATATGGCTCGAGAAGGGGAGCGACATTCCTGCGGGGCGGCGCGGGGGGGTGCGCCCGCGGGCTATATAAAACCTGAACGCGAGGACCAGCGGCCACCGCAGCGGACAGCGCCGAGAGAAGCCTCGCTTCCCTCCCGCGGCGACCGGGGCCCGAGCCAGAGAGCAGCAGGTGTAGCCACCCGCCCAGGTAGGGCGGGAGTGGGGGAGGGGACGGGGACAGGAGAACAATAGGACAGGGGGACAAGGTGACAGGGCACCACTTAGGGGAGCCTGGAGAACTCCGAGGTAGAACCTAACCGACTAATCTGATCAGACCCAAGGCCTACTTTACGGTCTTTATAGAGGAGACACAACGCATTCAGTTTTTGGAAATGTCTCCAAATTTATCCCTAGCCCCTTTGGGCTCCGCTACCTGGCGTTTAGTGTGTGTCAGGTGGATTAAAGCTTCTGCTTTAGTCATCCCAAGGGCAGTATCTCCCAACGAAGGCCTGAGCCAAAGAGCAGGAGGGGCCCCCATTCTCTGGGTTGGCCATCAGGCTTTTGAAAAGGTGCCTCTGTTCAGAGCCCGGAATGTCAGACGGGTCCGGAATGGGCCAGTCCGCCCTTGGGTGGAGCACCAAAGCCCCTCCCACGGGCAAGTCCATGCACCCGCACACCTGCCCAGCTAGCAGGTACCGCCGGCCTTAACCTTCCAAGTGAGGCCGCGCCTGGCTCTTGCCGCGGGTAGCCTGCAGCGAAGGCAGGGAAGTCTCGGGGGACCCTGTGCTTGGGTTCCCGGGGTGGAGAAATTCTCCGTGTGGGCGCGACGACCCTGTGCCCCTCTCCCCGTCGCATCGCAGCCCTGAGTCTGGGGAGAGAAGCCCGGGATGGGTCTCTTCGACTGCTCCCCCTGGCGGGTTGCCGGCCGTTCCGGCTGGGGAGGCCCGTCGGTCCCTGGGAAGGGAGGGCTCTCGGGCCAGCTGGGCCTCCTGTGCTGACGCGCCGCGTGTCTCCACGGCTTTCCTATCCTTTGCAGAAACCAGACACCATGTGTGACGAAGACGAGACCACCGCCCTCGTGTGCGACAATGGCTCCGGCCTGGTGAAAGCCGGCTTCGCCGGCGACGACGCCCCTAGGGCCGTGTTCCCTTCCATCGTGGGCCGCCCTCGCCACCAGGTCAGGCTGCTGCTCGGCGGAGGGAGCCGGGCCGGGTACCTCCGTGGAGCCGGGCCCTGTGCCACTCTGAGCCGCGGTAACGTGGGCGTGGTGTCTCCGCTCCGCAGGGCGTCATGGTGGGTATGGGTCAGAAAGATTCCTATGTGGGCGACGAGGCTCAGAGCAAGAGAGGTATCCTGACCCTGAAGTACCCCATCGAGCACGGCATCATCACCAACTGGGACGACATGGAGAAGATCTGGCACCACACCTTCTACAACGAGCTCCGCGTGGCCCCTGAGGAGCACCCCACCCTGCTCACCGAGGCCCCCCTCAACCCCAAAGCCAACCGCGAGAAGATGACCCAGATCATGTTTGAGACCTTCAACGTGCCCGCCATGTACGTGGCCATCCAGGCCGTGCTGTCCCTCTACGCGTCCGGCCGTACCACCGGTGAGTGCGCGCGGCCCCGGCCCCCACCCCCACCCCCACCCCCGACTCCGCCCGCGCCGGCCGAGGGGCTCGCGCTCACTGCCCGCCTTGTGCCCGCCCTGCCCCCCGCGCAGGCATCGTGCTCGACTCTGGCGACGGCGTCACCCACAACGTGCCCATCTATGAGGGCTACGCCCTGCCGCACGCCATCATGCGCCTGGACCTGGCCGGTCGCGACCTCACTGACTACCTGATGAAGATCCTCACTGAGCGTGGCTACTCCTTCGTGACCACAGGTGCGCGGCGCTCGGGGCACCTGGGGCGGGCGGGGTGGCGCTCGGCCCCGGGGCCCCGCGCTGAGGGCTCCTCTCCTGCTGCTGCCCCCCGCAGCTGAGCGCGAGATCGTGCGCGACATCAAGGAGAAGCTGTGCTACGTGGCCCTGGACTTCGAGAACGAGATGGCGACGGCCGCCTCCTCCTCCTCCCTGGAGAAGAGCTATGAGCTGCCCGACGGGCAGGTCATCACCATCGGGAACGAGCGCTTCCGCTGCCCGGAGACGCTCTTCCAGCCCTCCTTCATCGGTGAGTCCTGCTCGCCGGCCTCCGCGGGAGTCCCGGGGCTCCGCCCGCGCCCCCGCCCCCGGGTCGCGCCCCGCCGGCTCACGCTCCTCCCTGCGGCCCCCAGGCATGGAGTCGGCGGGCATCCATGAGACCACCTACAACAGCATAATGAAGTGCGACATCGACATCAGGAAGGACCTGTACGCCAACAACGTCATGTCGGGGGGCACCACCATGTACCCCGGTATCGCTGACCGCATGCAGAAGGAGATCACGGCGCTGGCCCCCAGCACCATGAAGATCAAGGTGGGCGGCGGCCCGCGCCCCCTGCCCTCGCGTGGGCTCAGGGCTGCGGGCTTCAGCCCCTGACGCGCTCCCTGTCTTACAGATTATCGCCCCGCCTGAGCGCAAGTACTCGGTGTGGATCGGCGGCTCCATCCTGGCCTCGCTGTCCACCTTCCAGCAGATGTGGATCACCAAGCAGGAGTACGACGAGGCCGGGCCCTCCATCGTCCACCGCAAATGCTTCTAGACCCCATTCCGCCAACAGCGCTCGAATTCTCCTCAGGACGACAAATCTGCTCAGGTTGCAGGTGGCTGACCTCGAGTCACCGCGCAGCGACTTCGTCTCTAACAACTGCAGTTGCTGCCGCCGCAACGCGACACAATGTTTATAACGTGTACATACATTAACTTATTTACCTCATTTTGTTATTTTTAAAACGAAGCCCTGTGGAGGGAAATGGAAAACTTGAAGCATTAAACTCAGCCATTCTGTCTGTTGCGTAAAGTTGTTTGTTGTGTTTATTTGCCATGGGAGAGAAGTGGCGGGGGACGGGGAAGGGAAAGAGGCCCCCCCATCTTCCCGTGTCGCAAGTGTCACTGGTGTCACTTTTCACAATACTCCCAGTGAGTGCGCTCCTTGCCACACCATTAGTTAAGTCTTCTCCCTCTGGATCAGGACAATTTCCAAACTGGCAGGCCCATTAAAGGCCCGACCTGTCCCCCTGGTGTGTGTTGAGGACCCTCCCCCTCTGCAGGGCGCTGCCCTGAGCTGCAGGCTCTGGGAGGGCCGCGGGCGGGTGGCTCCGGCCCGCCACAGGCATCGGGCGCTGTCCACGGTGCTGGCGCGCGCGCGCGCGAGCCGCTCCGCCTACGGCGCTGGGCGTTCCCTTAAAGGAAACTGGCGTCCCCCTCCGGAATCTTGAGACCTAACTGAAGGGGTTGTGTGTTCTGCATTTAATGAGCCGGTTTTCGTTTGTAAGTGAAGACAGTCACTTCTCTTCCAGACCGGGGAGTCCTTTGCTTCATGCCAAGGTGATGGTGGTATAAAAATCAGGGTGGGGTGGGGAGGAGCCACGCCCGGAGGTGGGAGGAGGGTGAGGAAGGGGCGAAGGAGCGGTCCAGCAAGGACAGTACACGCTGGGCATACACGGACCCCGAGGGCAGCCCAGCAAGGAGGGGTCTGCAGGGAGTGGAGCTGAGACTGGCCGTGGAAGAAGAGAGGTAAACAAGGGAGGAGGAACACAACCCTCTTCTTCCCGCCACTGGCCATGTTCTAAAAGCACAAAATACACTAAAGGGGGTGCAATTTCTTTGGGAGAGCACAGTACCTACTTGTTGATAAACCAGCTTAATGTTTTCTAGTGGGGTTTACCAAGGACAGTGGTACCTAAATAAAATAGACTCTGACTCAAAGAAGGTAATGAAGTTTTTTGGAAGATAAGTTTGTAAGTAGAATTAACAATATGCAGTGTTATAAACCACATAGCCATAGGTTTATTCATTTTCTCCTTTTATGGCCTATTGAAACGTTTCTGAAGTCTTTGAGGACTCTAAGACTATGCGTTTCTGAAGACTTTGAGGACTCTAAGATATCTGCCAAACCCAGATATCAAAAAAATCAGTAATCCAGTAGAATTTAAAATTTTAATAAAACAAGTCTATGATGTATCATTGCCCACGAAGGGTGGATAAACATTAAAAATTAGCTAAGTTCTAGTCTCTTGGAGGAATCTAGGTTTTACTGATAATGACAGGTATGCATACGCATATGTGAGCAAACCAAACCCATGTACACATAGACTGAATAATTCATGCAGCCAGCAGCCCGGAAAAATGTCAGTTACACGAGTTAGTTGCCATATTAAGCGTTTTTTAACCAAAACCCAAAATCACTTAATAAAGGTTTCAATAAGGTATGTAAGGAGTTAACGGCCCATTTCTCCTGTGATCATAATCAGTGCATGACTCATGGTCATTTAGAACTCGCAGAAATTTTCAATATAATCTGGTAGCCTTTCCTGCTGCATTACCTTTGATACTGCTCTTCTACAGAAAAAAAATGTGCAAATATTATTAATTGTGTAGTTTCACTGGGAATGTGCCATGTCTGAAAATTATCTTCCTTACTGAGACTTCTCTAAAAATAACAACACATCACACATTTTATTAGTGTTCTGTTAGTTTTCCTGCTTTCCTATTAGGTTACGATGATAGATATTTGGTGAATTGTATTTCCTATATTTGTCCTGAAGGAGGATGTTGGCTGTGGTGTAGTAAATAATAAGTCTTTTGAAAATGTGTTTCTAGAGCATATACAAATGTTTGTGCTGGGTGAGGGGAGAAATACTGAGTCCAATAGATGTAAGAGTATTTGTAGTAATAAGAATCAAGAAGTCCCGGGTGGCCTGGGTGGCGCAGTTGGTTGGACGACTGCCTTCGGCTCAGGGTGTGATCCTGGAGTCCCGGGATCGAGTCCCACATCAGGCTCCCAGCTCCATGGGGAGTCTGCTTCGCTCTCTGACCTTCTCCTCGCTCATGCTCTGTCTCTCTCTCTCAAATAAATAAATAAAAAATCTAAAAAAAAAAAAAAATCAAGAAGTCCCTGTGTGGAGTGGGTAATGTTACATCTTCTCCCCCAACTGAACAGCCATCTCAGAGAATCAGTTTTTGGAGCAGAGAGATTGAAAACAACAAAAAACTTCCCGCATCCACTGCTTATGGTGTGTTTCCTTAGACTTGGCAGTGGGACTTATCAGGGATCTTATTTCCTTCTCACAAGAGCTTGTGTAGTTGCCACCAATTTGCTTTCACTAAATCTATATTACCAGTGTTCAGTTGAAGAAAGAAGGAATAGACAAGAACATGAGAAGAGAGAATGTGCCAGGATTAAAAAGTTTTAAGGTTAAGTGGCAGAAAGGAAAGGATCCAAGACCATAGGACACCTTAGGCTCTGTCATTTAAACCTCTGGAAGTTTGAATTGGACCATGGAATATCAGGGTCCTTCCCAGCTGCATCTGTCCCCTGACCTATTACCCCAGATGTGGTAGAACCCACAAAAGGTAAATAAAATATTTTGCTGCCCACCTACCATGTGCAAGAGGTACAGAGAGGGCTGAGATATGGTCCTATCCTTAAGAGTTTGGTGCCACGATCCCCAATATCACTGGACACTTAAGCCTTGACTCTGATTACTGCAAAGCCTATGGGAGCACCTGGATGCAGGGCCCTCTCTGCACCATGAACCGTCAGATGCTGTGGACACAGCATTGTAGCCTGTTCAGCCACTTGTCACTGGGAGGCTGGTTTCCCTCCCATTGTTTTCTGACAAGGCTGGATGGGTTCCAAATATTGGCTCTCATGGGGAAACACAACCTTCATTGTGCTCAAGAGGGTCTGCCCTGCCTCTGGTGTTGGGGACTACCTCTTACCGGGTAGTACCTCAGCTGCAAGGACAGGAGGTAGAAATAGGCTCATCCCACAGACTGGTACTGCCATGTGGGCATTTATGTGATCAGCTTACCTACCTGGCTGCCTCCTTCTCCTCTTTGTCTCATTTCTGTCACTTTTGTCTCCTTACTGCCTATACTGTCCTTTGGAAGGCATCAATTTCAGCACCTTTGATATGTCATCATTCTTTTGAGTAATTACCATAAGCCGATGATACATGCCTCAGCTGCAGCTCTCAGAAAGAAGCAGAGAACATCTGGCCTTGATGGCACTGTTTGGGTAGGCATCACAGGACTCTGGGCCACCTGTTTCCTTGTCACCCACAACCAGAGCCAGCTCCCAAGCCACCAAGGGCTGCAACTTCCAAAGGTGGTTTAGGAAGGCAAAGGCAGCTGGAAGCTAGTCAGATGTGAATGAGGAACATGCGGGGGCTTCACAAGGGTGGTCCTGTCACATAGGAAGCTGGAGGACCTGTCTCTGGATGTAGGAGCCCTGAGCCCTCTGATTGGCCCTGTCCCCCTTATCAGTTTCTTTTTTTTTTTCTCTTATCAGTTTCTTAATGGCTTCTCCCAATAATGAAGTTTCTGAGGGTGATATGTGAATGAGTAAAAGGCAGATTGCAGAAGGTGCTAAGATAACCTTGGTGGTGCTCATGTGTCGGTAATATCAGGATTGCCTTTGTATGATAATGATTGGTGATTCCTAAACCTCATCAGTGTGCAGAGCTGCTGGCCACCAGAGCTGGCCTTGGGAATGGCAGATTCTCTACATCATGGGCCAAGGGGCAGCCATAACACCTTTGGATCCTTATCTTTCCACATCTTGACTTATTTCCTTCATGGCACCTGTACTAGAATCCTGTGGTTGCTGTAACATATTGCCGCAAAATAGGTGCTTTGAAACAACAGGAGTTAACTTTTTCATGGTTCCGGGGGCTACAACAAGTTCAAGATCAAGGTGGTGGTGGGATTGGTATGCTTTGAGGCCTCTCTCCTTGACTTATAGATGGCCATCTTCTCCCTGTGTCTTCACTTCATATTCTCCCTTTCCATGTCTAGGTCCAAATTTCCTCCTTACGTGATATACCCAGTGTAGTCAAGCTCATAGAGGAAGAAAGTAAGAGGCTGGTTGCCAGAGGCTGGGAGGAGGAAGAGAGAGGAGTTAGTATTTAATGGGCGCAGAGTTCTGGAGCTGAAAGATGGTGACAGTTGCATGATAAAATGAATGAACTTAATGCCACAGAACAGATGGTTAGAATTACAAATTTTATGTTAGGTATATTTTACTACAATTTTAAGAAAAGGTAAGCACACAAAAAAGTGCTCAATATTTTTAGTCGTTAGAGACAGATGAAAAAAAAATCAGATGCTACTATATACTTACTATAACAGCTAAAATGAAAAAGATTGACAATTCCAGATGTTGACATGTGTGTGAAGAAACTAGAATTTTCATATTCTGAGTGGGAATGCAAAATGGTACCATCTCTTTGGAAAACATTTGGAAGTTTCTTATAAAACTAAATATACACCTGCTCTAATACCTGATAATTCTATTGCTAAGAATTTAACCACAACAATTAAAAACATATATTCAGGGCGCCTGGGTGGCTCAGTGGGTTAAGCCACTGCCTTCGGCTCAGGTCATGATCTCAGGGTCCTGGGATCGAGTCCAGCATTGGGCTCTCTGCTCAGCGGGGAGCCTGCTTCCTCCTCTCTCTCTCTCTCTGCCTGCCTCTCTGCCTACTTGTGATCTCTCTCTGTCAAATAAATAAATAAAATATTAAAAAATGTATATATTCACCAAAGGACTTGTACAAGTATGCTAATAGCAGCTTTATTCATAATAGTAAAAAATAGAGACAGCTGGGTGCCTAGGTGGCTCAGTGGGTTTGGTCTCTGACTCTTGTTTTTTTTTTTTTTTTTACACATTTTTTTAAAATTAAGATTTCATTTATTTTTTTGACAGACAGAGATCACAAGTAGGCAGAAAGGCAGGCAGAGAGAGAGGAGGAAGCAGGCTCTCCGCAGAGCAGAGAGCCTGATGCGGAGCTCAATCCCAGGACCCTGGGATCATGACCTGAGCTGAAGGCAAAGGCTTTAACCCACTGAACCACCCAGATGCCCCTCAGCCCAAGTCTTGATTTCAGGGTCGTGAGTTCAAGCCTCATGTTGGGCTTCATGCTGCGCATGGAGCTTACTTAAAAAAAGAAAAAGAAAACCAGAAAAAACTGGAAACAGCTCAGGTATTCATCTTAGAAAAACAGACAAGCTGTGTGTAGTCATATAATGGACTACTATTCAGCAATAGAAAGGAAAAAACTTTAGGTACACACAACATGAATGTATTTCAAAAACATGCTGAGTGAAAAAAATGTACACAGAAACCTATATATGTAATATTCTGTTTATAGATATTAGAGAGCAAGCAAACCTAGTCTGTGATATAGAAAAAAACAGAACAATGGTTGTTTCTGGGGAGTGGGGTAGAGATTTGAGAACTTTCTGGGGTGATGGAAATGTTCTATATTTTGATAAATGTAAACTGTGTCAAACAGATCAACTTCAGTGAGCATACAATTAAGATCTGTGTGTTTCATTCAATGTACACTTTAATCAAAAGAAAAAATGGCAAGCCATAATAGAATATCAGAAGTTTTTTTTGAAAGTAATATCTATGCCCAACACAGGGCTCAAACTCATGACCCTGAGATCAAGAGTCACATGCTAGGTCACCTTGGTGTGCAGTCGGTTAAGTGACTGACTCTTTTTTTTTTTTTTTCCAATTTATTTATTTTCAGAAAAACAGTATTCATTATTTTTTCACCACACCCAGTGCTCCATGCAAGCCGTGCCCTCTATAATACCCACCACCTGGTACCCCAACCTCCCACCCCCCCCGCCACTGCAAACCCCTCAGATTGTTTTTCAGAGTCCATAGTCTCTCATGGTTAAGTGACTGACTCTTGATTTTCGTTCAGGTTGTGACCTCAGGGCTGTGATATCAGGATTGAGATCTCAGGGTCATGAGATGGAGTCCTATGTCAGGCTCCATGCTCAGTGTGGAGTCTGTTTGACAGTCTCTCTGCCCATCCCTTCTGTGCATTTGCATTCTCTCTCTCTGAAATAAATGAATGAATCTTAGGGAGGGAGTCACATGCTCTATTGACTGAACCAGTCACGTGTCCCAGAATATCAAATATGTTCTACACTAAAAAATTTTCAACACTTTTCATTTTAGGGGGTTTATCTGAATTGCATAGTGGGTAGTTCCTCTAATTGATCATCCAATCTACTAATTCTTCCTTTTACTTAATCTATCATTAAGCTCTTTTGTGGACTTTTAAGTTTCTGTTATTAATTTTTTTCCCTTACGGAAATTTTTATATATTCTGTTTTGTTCTTTTCCAAATCAAAAAGATCATATTTTTATACTTTCTGTTTCCAATGGATATTTGTTAGCTTTTCTCTTACTTCCTTAATAAAGCATCCAAAGGTATTGTGGTTTTTAAAAAAGGTTTTATTTATTTAAGAGAGAGTGAGAGAGAAAGTACAAGCAGTGGGGAGGGGTAGAGAGAGAGAGGGAGAGCAGACTCCCTGAGGAGAAGGGAGCCTGACCTGGGGCTTGCTCCCAGGATCCCAGGATCAGGACTGAGCAGAAGGCAGACGCTTAGATACCCCTGCATCCAAAGGTTTTGTGTGTGTGTGTGTGTGTGTGTGTGTGTGTGAGAAACAACGTGGACATAATAATCCCAGTAACTGGAGTCTTGGAGTCTGTTTCTGTTACCTGTTGTTCGGGTTCTTATTCATACCGCCTTGCTTCCATGTGTTTCCTTGTTGACGGTGTCATGTTCACTGTCCTTGAAGAATGCTTGTAGACTTGGAAACTTAGAATACAAGTGTCTCTCTTCAGAAAGGATCTGCATTTGCTTCCACCAAGGATCTCCTAGGATACAGCTCTTCTGAAATGATGATAAAAGTCACCGCCTGGTGTTCCCAGGTGATATAAACCGGGACAACAGATACACGTGAGGACTCAGCTGTGTTCAGTTTCTTGGGAACTTGCCCCCTCACCAACACCGCCACCACCGCTCGGTGTCAAGGTGACTTACCTTTCAGAGGCTGGTGAGGCCGTGTGCAGTGGGGTTTACTTCTGGTTCACGCCTTCCCTCGTCTCCTGTGGGGTAGCCCTTCAGCTTCACGGAGGAAGGCCCCAAGCTTTACAAAGCTGTTAAATCTCCAGTGCCAGGTAAGCTAAATAAGCAAACGCTCTCAGAGCGAGAGCTGCTCCCGGAATTGCCACACTTCTGGCTTCCCTCAGATTTTGGCCTTACTAATTTCCTAGTATCTTGTCAACTCTTCAGTGCCTGCTAAGATTTTTAAAATTCTTTATCTGGCTTTTTAAAAAAGTCGTTTGCAATAGGAGTGTTGATTCTGAGAATTTAGCCTGCCATATTCTCTAAAAATGGAACTCCACGGCTCTTCCTTCTCAGGCTTGGCTTTGGCCACTGATGGAAAATGGCACAAATCTCATAGGCAGCCTTCAGGAATTTTGCCCCCAATTCTGCTGCCTTATTTTAAAGCTGTTGTTTTTTCTCTGGGTCTAAAAATGCTCTGGGTCTGGAATATTCCCCAGGCTGACAGGGTACCAGCTGGGAGGCCGGGGTGCCGGGAGCCCTTGCGGTGCAATGCTAACGTGCCATGTGTCGACAGGGATCAGCTGAAGCATGAAAAAAAAAAAAATGAAGGGCAAAAGAGACAAAGGGCCTGGGTCAAAGTCAACACAACAGCTGCTGCAAGTGGGTTGATAGGTAATTTTTTTCTGCCTTTTTAATACTGCAATATTTGTTCCAACTTTATTTTTCTTCAAGAAATGTGTATTATGTTACTATCAAAAATAGTCAAGTGAAAAATGGGGGAAAAAAAGAAAAAAAAAACCCGAAGAGAAGAGGTCCAACAGTCCTGATGGTATTTTCAGCAGCAGGGATGAGTTTGGGCAGATGTGGTCCCAAGCCAGCTCCTGAGACAGAGGGAAGAGCTTTGGGGTTTGGGCCGGGCAGGGGATCCGAGGACCTCTGTGTCATGTGTGATCCCCAGGTGGCACCGCTGAAAGGAGCTCCACTCGCTCCTTTCTTTTCTCTGCTCTGAGCTCCAGAGCCGTCCTGGGTGAACTTGGCAGAGACTGTGTTCTGCCCCATATCTAGTCGGAGGGGGAAGAGCCGCCCATGGCCACTGGCCCCTCATTCCGCTGCCGGCATATGATTCTGGCCTAGTCACACATGGGCGAGAAAGGAGAGGCTGTTCTGAGTGACTCGGGAGCGGGAGCGGGACGAGCGGGTGAGCTGGGAGAAGGCAGAGGGTCTCCAACGCCCAGCTTCCCTGCAAATTCCTCAGAGCCCCGTCACAATTGGCCCTTCCTAAGCCAGAGGGCTCAAAATCCACCCCCTACACAGAGTTGTGAAGATCTCTCCTACTCCAGGCACGGAGAGGTGCGCTAGAGAATCACTTGACTGGGGGCGCCTGGGTGGCTCAGTGGGTTAAAGCCTCTGCCTTCGGCTCGGGTCATGATCTCAGGGTTCTGGGATCGAGCCCCGCATCGGGCTCTCTCCTCGGTGGGGAGCCTGCTTCCTCCTCTCTCTCTCTGCCTGCCTACTTGTGATTTCTGTCTGTCAAATAAATAAGTAAAATCTTCAAAAAAAAAAAAAAAAAGAGAATCACTTGACTGTACTTGAACTTCTTCAGTTAATGCTTAAAAGGGGGCCTTGTGTGCTCCACATCTATCTCTGGCGGGTTCTCTGGAACCTGGATTTTCCTCTGCTTCCTGTCTCAGACTTTCAGGGCCCAGAGTGGAGCAGGCTGGTGGAGGGCTGGGTCACGGTCAGATCCCAGGTAGGACCTGCGCTCTGACCGCCAGGGACACTGAGGCTGAACCCGCCTGCTCTAGTGCCAGGAACCTGAAAGCCGGGGTCTTGGCCCCTCTGAGACCGAAGGGGCTTCACCTGGAAAAACACACCCAGGCCCAGGCTCAGAATGGGTGCTTCTCCCGGAGGGATCTCCCTCTTCCTTCCCTGCCCCCTGGGTGACTCCTTGCCGCACCCTCACCCCAGCCCTGTGCTGAGCAGCTGTACTTTTTCCAAAGGGCAATCTGGATGCTGTGAGGCAAACAGATTTGTTCCAGGCCACGGGAGAATACAGGGTCATGGTTCACAGCCAGGGGAGTATCCTTTTCCTCCACCCAGCTTCCTGGTTGTCCAAGGACACAGGCATGGGGGCTGTCCTTTAAGTCTGAGAAGTCAAGACATCCAAACTCTGGTCCTGACTGTTCTTCTGCTCATTTTCTAAAAGAATCCAGAACTCTGGGACTCCCCTGTTGCTTGCTTTTTGCACACCCACCCGTCAGCAGTTAACTTGCTGATTTATTCAACATACATTTACTGAGCACTTACTACCGGCCCAGCCCTGTGCCGGGAGGTAAGGTGGTGAGCCAAAGGCTCAGGGTCTCAGCCCTCAGGGTGCTCACAGTATCAGGGGGAGGGGGATGCAGAAGGGGCCACACCAGGCTTGAGCAGACCCTCCATTGCAGAGGATATACTTTTTCTTTAATCTAAGAGTGATGGAAACCTATTGAACCATGTTAGACAGACAGAGACAGAGCAAACCTGGCATCACCAGACGCAGGAGGAAAGCTCTCGGGCCTCTGACTCAGCCTCTGATTCACATTAGGATGCTCGCTGAAACCGGGGAGCTAGTGAGCTGTGGCGGGAGTGGGACATGCTGTGGTGGGTGTGGGACACGGGGCAGACTGGCACCTGGAGAAGGAGCTGCAGGAGGGGAGGGAGGAACGGACTTGGAGCCAGAGATGTGGCCTGGGCCCTGAGACGGGAGTGCCTGGGCCTCTAGGATGGGGGTGCAGCCTGGGCCCTGAGATGGGGGTGGGGCCTGGGCCTCTAGTATGGGGTATGGCCTGGGCTACCTTTCTGCTTCCTGTCAGTCTGCTCCCATCTTGGAGCTGGCAGGGAGGAGCATCAGAACTGGAGGGTTCTCCTTAGAAGATCTAGGAAGACCACAGGAGAATGAGAGTGTGTGCTATTTTGGCGTTTCCTCCTATCTCAAGCACGAATGCAGGGGAATCTTAAACAGTAAATGAGCCTTGGGGGAACCTGCCTCAAATAGCTCTGCTTTATCCCACGTCCGCTCAGAGGACCTGTGCTCCTGGCGCTGGGAAGGGGCGGAGAGAAGGGAAGGGAGAAGAGGGAGGGGGAGGAGCAAGGTAGGAACAGGGGAGGGGGGAAGAGGAGGAGAGGGAGGAAGAAGCTTGGGAAAGAGGAAAGGGGATGGGGCAGAGGCAGAGCAGGGGAGGGGAGAGGAGAGGTGGAGAGGGGAGGGGACGTGGGGGGGAGGCCCGCAGCTGTCCGCCCCCCCCCCCACCGCCTGCCACACGGTGAGTCACCGCGCCAGCTCCCAGCGCCTGCCTCTATTTTTATATCGGAGCCCGCTTATATCTGACTCGTTAAATAAGCCTCGCAGCTGGTGAGGGGGATCTGGTGGCTGAGGATGAGGCCGAGGGATCGCTGGGCATCTGAGTAGGAATTATAAAGCGATCCGTGCCTCTTACCAGGAGATCTTCGCCTTTTCAATAAGCAGGCGCCGGAGCCCTGGCTGCGCGGGGAGGGGAGGCTGCGCCGGGCCTCAGGCTGCCACGCCGCTAACGATCCCGGGATCCAGCGGAGGCCACCGAACTGCAGCCTGGGCTTTGGTGCCAGGGGGTGTTGGCAGCTGCGGGAGGGGCTTGGGAAGCTGTGCTCAAAGGCCCTTGATGGTGGGGCCGGCCAAATAGGGCTTCTCAACGGAGAGCGGAAGGCGGCCGCCCTCCCCGGGCTGGAGCCACCAGCAGCCGGTCAGGGACAAACGCTGGAGACCGAGGCTGGCCGGCAGATGGGGGCTGCGATTCTACGAGCCCGGTCACCTTGTGCACATCATTCCGTTTCTCTGCACCTCCATCTCCTCATCTGTGGAAAGTCTCGCAGGGTTGGGGGATGACCGCAAAGGGACCGGAGAACCCAGTGTCACTGTCCACTGTGTCGAGGGGGGCGCTGGCAGGCCCAGGCCTGAGAAGAGCTCCACTCCCCAGCGCCTTCTAGACAATGTGTGCTGCCTTTCTTTGATTTGCCATGGGAACACCAGCAGCCTGTCTGGGCTCGCTGGCAGGGGTCAAGGGCAAGAGGTGCTCTGCTGCGTGTCTTTGAGCCTCCCTGGATTATCTTCCACTCGGATAATCTCCAGGAGAGGAGCCATTGAGCAACCTGGGCCCTGCCTCCTGAAGTTAACTTGTTTGCATCAACTCATGGGGGAGGAGGATATTGATTATGTTAATCCTGGTGCTTCCGGTGCTGAGAGGAGACTTAGCATTTACTCTTGCCCCGTGAGCTGGGCCACGCGTTCTTCTTGCCATGCTTTGCCAGGGTGGACAGCCAGCACGCACGCGTGCCCTTGTATCCCCAGGATCCCAGCTCCTGGGCCTCGTGGAGAAGAGGCAGGAGCATTTCTGGTCTCTCCATGGAAAGAATCCTCACATTCAGGGCAAGATCCTGGTGACTCAAGGCCCCAGGACCTGCCTGTGCACGGAGGCTGGGAATCAGACAGGCTCAGCCCCTCACCCCAGCACAGCTCCGAGTGCCCTGGGGCCATGCCTACAGGAGCAGGTGCCCCTGGCCACTGGCACAGACCTCGCCTCTCTGGGGCCCCCTAGTTCAGGCAGCTGTCCTCTCTTTCATGCACTCGGTCTGACCCTAGAAGGAAGTAGAGGGACACTGACAAGTGGTCTGGGTTTTTTTCCCCTCTTGCACTAGTAAGCCTAGTTTTAAACTCAAACTTTAAAGCCAAGAGTGGCTCTGATAGGCCCTGGGGGAGAGACAAGAGGATCCAGATCCTGCTGGGAAAGCACAGGGGGCCAGCCAGGCTTGGTGCATGTGCTGTCCTCCCCTGCCCCACCCTCCCCGTCCCCTACCCATCTGAACACTGTGGCGGGAGCTGAGGGCCCCATTCTCCCGGACATTGACTCCGGTGCCTGGCTCTCCCATGTGCTCAAACCACCCCCTCTCCCCCGCTCCAAGACCTGCACATTTCCTGACAGGTATGGCTGGGACAATCCTCCCCCCCTCCCCACGCCAAAGTGGCTTCAAAGCCTACACAGTTTCTTCCACCAGGCAGGGCTGGCTCAGTGAGAGTCTCTGCCCTTTATGAACGGCAGAGAGGGCATCTTCTTTTGTGGCCAAGGAGCAGCCTGTTCAGGAGGAAAGCGAGAAGTGTTCCCACTTTGCAGGTTACTAAGCCAAGGCTTCGAGTTGATTGCGGAGTCCCAGGCTATTATAGCATCAGGAAGCCTGTGTCTCTAACCTGTTACTCTCCTGCTGCCCAGTCACCGAATTCCTGGGGAGCGTGGTGGTGGGCATGGTGGAGAAGTCAAGGGCATCCCTGGAAATGCAGAGCTGTCGGGCCTTTTGGAGGGAAAATGGATAAAAGAGAGCATCTCTCTTTTCGATCCTTTCAGTCAGAGTCAGCATGGAGGACAAAACCCGTCGACATCCTTAAGCCAGTCTGGAACTCATCCATCCTAGCGCCCTCCGCTCACTCTGCCCGCCTGACTTTCCATTGCAGGGCCGCCCTGTGTCCTCTGGGAGCTGGAGCAGGGGGGAGGGTGTGGGGAGAGAACAGGCTTTCCGGGCCAGGCGCACTGACCGCTCACCCCGCATGCCTGCCATCCGCCCCCCCTCTCCGGGGCTCTCATCCTCTCAGTATAGTGCGCTTCTGGACACCGGGCGGGGCCGCCAGCTCTGTGACTGAAGGGAGGGTGAGGCCAGTGGGGACAGGCTGGGGCAGGTGTCAGCTCACTCCCTCTCCTTGCATGGCCACGGCTTGTGGCCTGCCTTCTGATTTGTGTGTATTATTAGGTCGCAGGGACTTGGGCGGCCGTGGGGGAGCTGTAGAGGGTAGGACGCTACCCAGCCGACAGAGGGGATTATCCTTGAACCTGAGCTGGGCTGGGGGTCCTCCAGCCGGGCTGGGGGGACCTCCAGCCCGGTTGGGAGAACAGGCCACCCCTACTTCCTGTCTCCCCCAGGGGGCTGAAGAAGTGCCTTGTGTACAATATCAGTGCCTTTTCTTGCTGTGCTCCCACAGACCCCAGGGCACACCCCCCCCCACCCCTGCCATGCCTCCCCAACCCTGGGGCTTGTTTCCAGTCCAGAATTAACCGAGCTGGAGGTTGATAGAGGCTTCCTGGCCTTTCCTCCCCGGTAACATATGGGCATGTTTACTAGGGCAGTTAATGTCAAGACAGCAGAGTTAATTTTGGAAATTAGGACCACACTGCCCTGGAGATGGAGGCGGAGCCCCCTGGCAGGGCGCTGAGCACCCCCAGACCCCCACCCAGGGCCCTGAGCAGCCGAGCTCTGGGAGGGAGGAAGGCAACCGTGTTCGCTTTTGGCCCCAGCCCCCAAAGGATATGACAAGGGCTGGTGGCAGCAGGGAGGCTGAGCAGCTTTGCCAGAGGACAGGAAGTGACAGGCGTCTTTATGCTGTGGGAGAAGAGGACAGGAGCCCCTCTCACTGGCTGCCGTCAGCCAGAGACAGGAGCCACCCTCTGCCTCTGCAGGGGCTCAGGGCCCAGGCTGGCCTGGTGTGCAGCTCCGGTTTGATTTCCCTCCTCCCTCCCTTCCTTCCTTCCTTCCTCCCTTCCTTCCTTATTTTACTCCTTCCTTCCACCCTTTCTCTCTTGACAAAGAGCTTCATTAACCTTTGTCTCAAACTTCATTCCCAGGCTTCTTCAGCATAGTGAGCTGCACAGAATGGGTTGTACATAAATAAAAACGGAAAACAGCCGCCGTGTCCAAGAAGCTTGGGCTTAAAAATACTAGAAAGGTAGATTTTATCAGCTCCCCGAGCGATAGTCTGAGCAGTAGTCACAGTACAAACTAGCAGCTCCCAGGAACTCCTCTGTTTTATCTTCTTCAATTAGCAATAATCGCGCCTCGGATAAACCTGTTTTATCTTCTTCAGAAGTGGACACAATTGCTTTCACCTGGTCCTCAGAAGCCCTCATGGAAAATTCTCTGCAGGACCTGGAACTGCATCACCTCTGCTCCAAGCCTTGGTTAGAATATACCCGGGGAGCTGGTCACAGGCAGCGGGGTCCTGAGAAGCTGCAGGAGAAGGCACGTCTGCTGAGCTGGGGGGATCGTTGAGATGGAGACCCTTGGCCTGGACCCCTTTGCCCCTGTAGAGTGCACAGGCGTGGGCTGCTCTCCCCGCGCCGCAGGGCCCCATCTGCTGCTCTCACTATGCGCCTGACAGCCTCTAGGGGCGCCCTCCTCCTCCTGGCCTGTGCCACCTCTTTGCTTCCGGCGGGATTATCCGGGTTCTCCAGGCTTCACCCAGGGACAGTCCCTCTGTGACTCAGTGCTCCCATCTTGGACCTTATCTTCCACATCTGTGAAACAAGGGGCAGAACCCTCACCTCCAGGGTCTCTCTCGGCCCAGAAGCTCTGAAATCCTGCCTTTCAGTCACTGTTTATAGCTCTGGGACAGGCTGAGCTCCCGAATGCCATCTTGGCCTGCGGCTGTCCTGACAGAGCCTCGGCCCGCCTCCCTGCAGAAGCTTTGTGTCCTCCCTGGCCTGCGGGGCCCCAACCTCTGGAGTGAGCTCATGCAGGGCTTCCCTGGTCTCCAGGATGTCCCCCAGACAGCAGAGGGGCTCCGGTGTCAGGCCAGTCTGGGCCCTGTGGGGGAAAAAAATCCAACTGAGAAAACTCCCCTCACACAGACGAGGTAGGGGACGGTAAGCAGAGGGGAAGGTAAAATCCTCAGACTGAGCTATGCCCAGAAACTAGGGTCGGGGTGGGGGGCAGCGGCAGGACCTCTGCCCGGTGGAGATGGCCCAGGCAGGGCTTTTCAAGGTGAGCCCTCTGGTGCTCAGCTCAGAAATGGGACAGCTCTCTGTTTCTGCACGTCCGAGTCCAGTCAGCCATGCACAAGGAAGTTCCTTTGCTTTTGTGTCCGGGAATCTTCCAGGCGACTGTCAGAGCAGGTCTGAGACCAGCCTCGGCAGGCCCAGTGCAGGCCAGGGTGGTGGACCTGAGCGGAGGGGTGAGGTGGTGAGTGTTTGAGAATGTGGCCCCGGAGCCGGCTGGCCTCACACAGACTCGGCCTGACAATGATGTCAGAAGAGGGCTTCATAATACTCTTGCTGCCCTTGGAGACGTTTCTGGAAAAAGGAAGAGTGATGTATGTGTTTATGGAATGCCCTTCAGATTTGTGTTGTTGTTGTTTTATTTTATAAACGCTTCCTTTGGAAAATATTTCGATGTACACAAAAGTTGCAGCAGAAGTACATAGTGCTTCTTTCTGTATATCCTGTGTCCCGTTCCCCTGTTGTTCCTGTCTTCATACCCTGGGCACATTGGCCGTGGTAAGGAACCAGGTTTGCTGCATTACTATTACATAAATTCCAGAAGTTATCTGGGTTTTGGCTGTTTTCCCACGAACGCCCCGTCTCTGTGCCAAGACCCCATGGGGGCATCACGCTGCATTCGTGTTCATTTTCTTGTTCTCATCATCACAGTTTCTCAAGTCCTCTCTGTTTTTGTTTTGTTTTGTTTTTCATGAGCTTGACAGTTTTGAGGAGTACTGCTCAGGGATTTTGGAGAAGGTCTCTCAGTTTGGATTTCTCTCATCTTTTTCTCATGATCAGACCAGGGTTGTGGGTTTTTGGAAAGAAAATCAAAGAGGCCAAGCGCCCTTCTCATCACATCATATAGAAGGTCATATGAAATGGCATGTCTCCCTGGGTGGCATCTGTCCTCATCATAAGGCTAAGGGGGTGTCTGCCAGGTTATTCCAGCCTAACGCACTATTTTTTACTTTCCCTACAATACTTTTTAGAACCCAGGCTTAGAGCTTGAAGGAGGGTGGTGGGAGATTAAGCTCCATCCATACCTTGTAGCTGGGAGTCTCTCTATACATTGTTCAGAATCTTCTGGAAGGAGGGGCTGCCTCTCTTCACCCATTACTTACTACAGCAGTCATCACTTCCATATACACTGGGTTATAATCCAGGGCTATGTTACCTATTTTCTTGTCGAGTCATTCTGGCTTTGGCCATTAGGTGCTCTTCTCTTTGACAGCACAATACTTTTGTTGATGGTGCACTTCCTTACTTTCTCCTACAGTGATACACTCCAGGCATTTGTTGGATTTTCCCTGCTCAAGAATCAGTCACTTCTCCAAGGAGTCCTTTTATTGGAGAATGATATTTAGAAACCAAGATCTGGGCACTAGTATACTCACTGCTCCTGAGGTGTTTATTGCTGTCTCTAGGCCCTCCTGACAGGCAGAGCTAAGGAATATTGATGGGTATATTAACCCACATATACATATATCTGTAATAATTATTTCCTTATATACATTTGTATATATGTTAAACTAAACATGAGTTCCTATTGGTTTCTCTGACTCTGACTCTATTCCAGTACAGTAGAGTTTTGTGTTTTGTTTTTTTTCCCAAGATTTTATTTATGTATGTGACAGAGAGAGACACATCAAGAGAGAGAACACAAGCAGGGGGAGTAGGAGAGGGGGAAGCAGGCTTCCTGCCAAGCAGGGAAGCCTGATATGAGACTCGATCCCAGGACCCTGGGATCATGACCTGAACTGAAGGCAGACACCCAATCCAGGCACCCCAGTACAACAGAGTTTTGAAATGATCTATAAATTGAGTGAATCTGGTAGTGGTACTAGCTCAGAAAAAAAATATGAACATGAAAATAAGTCTCTCCATTCCTGGGGTATAGAGGGAGGATGTTGGGTTTTCCACAGGAGGAAGGAGGGTTCAAGCCTATCTCATTTCAATCTTAGGAGCCACACGACCCCAGCTGATGTCTCAAAGAGAGAGAAGGCATTTCATTACTTTGCATTTTCACTTTTCAGCCAGGTGTCTGCCATTATATAGATACAGACAGAGACAGACTTAAATGACACCTCTTCATATAAGGAAAAAGAAAGCTCCCTCGTGCCAGAGCCAGCTCTATTAAGAGCAGGAAGGCAGCACTCTCCAAACAATTGTCTTCTGGGACATGTCCTTCTTTCAACTCTGGACACCACCCTCTCCCCCCGTATGCCTGTGGGGCCTTGGCAACATTCGATGTTGGGATCTTCAGCATCTTCTGACCCTTGCTGGGTCCTTAGATCACAGAGCCCCCTTGCCTGGGTGGAGAAGTACCACAAGGACCACAAGATGGGAACATCTGGTCTTCACTCCTTGAAGGAAAAGCCAGTCCAGTCTGCCCCCCAGGCACAGTCCCGTCCAGGCGATGTTGACTGGTTCCACAGTCTGAAGGTGGCGGAGGCTTTACCATTATGCTGAACTCTGCCTTCAACTTTGAGGCAGATGGAGGTGACTGGCTGCCACCACGAGACCCGTTTGAGGGGACCCTATGGCAGGTGGTGGGGCACACCTGATGGCAGGAGCCCAGCATCCTTTCCGCCCCCCCTCCACATGGGCACTAAGGGCTCTACTGTTTGGGCTTTGGATCTCCCTCTTTACGTCAGCATAGAGCGTATATCTGATGGACATGTAGGGTTCACAGATTTTGGAAGCTTCTAAATTAAAAGGAAAGGAATCTTGACTTGAAGCACCAAGAGTTTTAAGGGATGTGACTTGTAAAACATTGAAAGGTATCATAACTCTGCCTTCTGCTTTAGGTTTCTTATGGGTGTGGTGCCCCGTGTGTGCTGATCCTGCAGGAAACTGTGCTCTCTGGAGAAGGAGGTGGGATTTACCTTGGAGACAGGGAAGGCAAGGGAACAGGCACTTATGGGACCATATACCCAGCGCTCTGCTGGCCACTGGGGGAGAGAGCAAGGGAAAGGGAGACACCTGTCTTGCCCTGACAAGCTTACCATCTTCTGGAGAAGGGGAGATGCACCAGAAGCCACACCAGGAGCACAAGTCCTAGTCTGGGAGACCTCTGTGGGCCGATCACTTGTGAGCAGGGCCTGGGTGACATTTGGGAGCAGGCCCTGAATATGCAGGTCGTGAATCCTGGAGGTCACTTCACAGATGTGGGATCTTGGTTCACGTCATTGTCTCAAGTGTCCACTTCCTTGTTCATAAACTGAGAAATATGTTCCCAAGAATATTGTGAAGATCGACATGAGGGTGTCTGCATGGGCTTCGCTGGGTGTGAAATACCATTCAGTGCCTGGTAGTAGACACCACTGTTCGTTCAAAGAGAAGGCCAGATTCACGCGGCTCTGAATACTGGCTCCCATGTCCGTTTGATCTACCCCATCACCACGGGATTTTGTTTTTTTTAAAAGCACTCCCTTACTTTCTGGCCCAATGAGATACTTCAGACTCCCCTTGTGTATTTTCCGCCATGGTCCTAGAATCAGCCATTTCTCCTGGGAGTTCTGGTTCCTTTTCTTGGAGAATGGTTTTAGAACACAGAGATCTGGCGCTGGCTCTGTGTATTGCTACTGGGGTATCATCGCTCCAAGGTCCTCTCAGCTGACAGAGCAAGAGAGTTATTTATGTACGGTAAACTGTGTCTACACACAGCTGTGGGCATCGCCCTATCCAGCAATCTATCTGTACATTAAAGCAAACGTGAGGGGCGCCTGGGCGGCTCATTCGTTAAGCGTCTGCCTTTGGCTCAGGTCATGATCCCAGGGTCCTGGGATTGAGCCCCACATCAGGCTCTCTGTTCAGCGTGGAGTCTGCTTCTTCCTCTCCTGCTGCTTGTGTACCTGCTCTCGTTACCTCTCTCTCTGTGTCAAATAAATAAATAAAATCTAAAAAAAAAAAAAAAAAAGCAAATGTGAGTTCATACTGTTCTCCAACTCTAGTGCCTTACAACGTGACTCTTGTAGCCACCTCCCCTTGCCTCTGTAACCTCCCCTCCAACAGGGGGAACCCTGACTCCCACTGTCCCACTGCCATCCACTTACTTAATTGTTCAACGACAATATACATGTGGGGTGGTCTCAGAATCCTGAGGCCGAGGCCCCGTGCAAAACCCCACATTTATCAAGTACAGTGAGGAAAGAAGAAAGAGTGGTTTCACAGTAGGGACGCCTGCCAGACATGCCTCCACCATGTAACCAAGTTAAACACCCCCTGTTAGGACACACCCTGGGTGTGATGTGATGAAAAAGGCCCTTTATGCCAGCGGCCTCGCTCCAAAAAAATGCATAACCCCAATATAATTATGAGAAGGACATCAGACCCATCCCAAACAAAAGACGTTTTATAAAATACCTGACTCAGTATGTCTCAAAACTGTCAAGGTCATAAAAAATTAGGGAAGTTGGAGAAAATGTTACAGCGAAGAGGAACCCAAGAAGACACGAGGATTCAGTGAAATAAGGGATCCTGGGACAGAAAATGGGCATTGGATAAAAACCAAGGAAATCTGAATAGAGTGTGAGCTCTTGTTAATAACAATGTATCAGTGTTGGTTCATTGATTGTAACAAACACTCTAATTTAAGCTGTTAATAATAGGGGGAACTGGGTATGAAGTATATGGGAGCTTTCTATACGATCTTTACAACTTCACCGTAAATCAAAAACCACTCTCAAAAAGTTTACTTTAAAAACAAATAAAAGGGAATGTCAGGTCCAAGACCACCTGGTCTGGCTACTCTCCTCCCACAGGCTCTCAGGGCATCTCCCAGGATGCCTGCTCCTTTAGGAATACAAGTACAGCCTCATGCCCTTCTGGTCTTTCTTCAAATTGGAGCAGGCCAGGCAAACTGGGCTCCTGACCTGTTCTCTTGAAAGCAGAAAGGCAGACAGAATAAGAGCCCCCAAAGATGGCCATGTTGTGATCCCCAGGACCCATACGCTGGTAGCTACTGTGGCCAAAGAGACTTCACATATGGGACTAAGGTCAGGAGCTCGAGATGGGGAGGTTATGCAGATTATCTGGGTGGACCCAATGTCATCACAAGAGTTTGTCCAAGGGGGAGGCAGGGCTTCAGAGTCAGACGAGGAGTAGCAATGGTGACGATGAGGGCAGAGATGACGGTGATGCAGTTACATTGCAGAAGAGGATGAAGAGCCAAGGAACACAGGCGACTTCCAAGGAGATGGACCCTGACCTCCTCCAGAAGGAATGCAGCCCCGCCGACCCCAGGATGTGAGATCCATTTCAGACTTCCAACCTCCAGAAATACAAGATGACATGCTTGTATCACTCAAACACCAAATTTGTGGTCACTGAGTACAGCCATGATGGGACACTAACGCGAATGTCTTAAGCAAAGTGATCCTTTCTGGGGCTGACTTCCCGCTTCTGGGCCCGGACTGAACTTTCCACAGAAGCAGGAGTCCATGGTATCAAGGGGGCGTGTTTTCTTCAGGAGCTATATCACAGTCTGTATTCCATCCGGACTCCCCGGGGAATCTGTATCACAGCAGGGTAATTAACACTGGCATTTATGCTGGGTTTCCCCCACCTCCTCATCAACAGCAAATTTCTTATCTGCAGCCTTACTTGATGGAAGAAAAGTTGCTTTCCTTTCTTTGAAGTTCTTGCCAACTTCCCTTTGGAAGACAGCAATTATCTGCCTTTGCTATTTAGAGCATCTTCAGTTCCTGGTATCTGGATGACAGCAATATTCTGTAGATAAATTCTCTGCAGCCTGAAGGTTTATTTTCACACGTTGCTTTTCCTTTTGAAATAATAAAGGTCCTCGAGGGAAAGGCAGCTTCCCAGAGCTGGACGTGATGATTCTGTGCGTGCACGTGTCTGTGAGGGTGTGGGCTCCGTGTATTCTAAACCTCTCCAGAAATAGATGAACCAAACCTCCCATGAGATTGAAGAGGCTTTGAAAACAACAAACCTACTTGATTCTCTGTTCATCATAGCCGGTTTAAGGCTGAAGCAGAAATAGGTACCTTTAAGAAGGGCTCTTCTGCCAGCAGAACCTTCCACAAAGAGAAGCCCTGGGTCATGTCACGGATGTGGCCAGTGAAAATGCATAAATCTGGCATCCCCCTTACACCAGTGAAATGGGATTTTAGAGTTTATAAAGCAGCACTTGCATGCAGCATCAAAAACCTGTAACATAGTTGTTGTTATTTTCATTTTATAAATCATAGCTACTTTTTTGGTCTTCTCTGAGAGCTTGAGATATGGTAGGGACTGTGCTAGACTTCTTAACTGCCTGGATTTGGTTCCTGGCTTCCCCCTCTTACCCTCTCCCCTTACTGGCTGAACAGCTATGCCCAAACTGCCTGGCCCCTCTGTGCCTCCGTTTCCTCCTCTATAGGAGAGAATACTTGTATTTACCCTCAGAGGATTGCCATTAGGATGACAAGAGATGATGTCTGTAAGGGGCTTAGAATGATGCCTACCCCGATGGAAGTCCTCACAGCATCCTTTTGAAATAGGTGTTTGTCCCAAACCTGTGTCAGGTGTATCACTTGCCTCACTCTGGGGCCTAAAACTGTCCTTGGATTAGCTTCAGTCATTTATAGTCTTTGACTGATGGCCGGCTGATTCTCAACAAAGGTGCAAAAATAATTCAATGGAGGAAAAAACAGTCTTTTCAACAAGTGTTTTTGGGAACATCTGGGCATCCACATTTGAAAGAACAAAGTTGGATCCCTACCTCACACCATACACGAAAATTAACTCTATTACTAGTTTCTCTAGGCGTTTTTCTCCTTCACCTGATGAGTAGGCGCTCTCAGCGAGTCCCCCTCTCTACCCAGAGGACACTGTTCCATACGTGGCTGCAGATTCCATGTGTCCATGGGAGGAAGTGAGCGGCCATCTTGAACTGCAACTCCAAAATTAACATTTAATGCTTCACAGGATACCGTCAAGGAAGTAAAAAGACAACCCACAGAATGGAAGAAAATATTTGCAAATTATATAGCTGAGAAGGGACAGTTTGGGGCTGGTCTCAACCTACCATCAATCAGTGTTATGGTCGGACTGGCCTTCATCTTTCTTATTATGATTGTAAGATGCCCTATGGCAGCCACCAGGAAGCTTTAAAAAAATAGGAGTTTATTACTTACAACACCTAGAAATTACACAGCATACCTGGGGCGATATAGTGAGGCTGTTCAGGGAAGAGTGCACAGGCCCGGAATTCTGCTTTTATTGGGGTGGAGGGTGGGGGTCTAGGGTTTCCCAGGTTTAACCTTTATTGGTGAATTTAAAGCATAAGAGTGGGAATTTAAAGCATAGGAAGAAAAGAGACAAGTGACCCAAATAGTCAGTTATCAAAATTAACCAAGATCTCTAAGACAACAGAGCCTCACTGGGCAGAGGTGGCCTGGCTCTTTATCTAATCACATGGCTGGCAGTATGTTTATTCAAGATAGCCATCTTTGAAATGGATACCTCATTGAAATGGAAGCTTAAGCAATCAAAGCTTAAGTCAGGCACTCACATTACAAAAATGAGAAAAGAAAAGCAATTAGGACTTACACTATAAGGCTGTCTATCCAGAATGGATAAATAACTTAAAATCCAACAATAAAAAATAAATAACCTAATCAAAAATAAGGAAAGGATGTGAATGGACTTTTCTCTGGAGGAAAAAATACAATGGTCAACAAGCCCTTGACATTCATCATTATGGAAATGGAAATCAGAAGCACAATGAGATCCACTTCATACCCACTGGGGTGAGAACA
This sequence comes from Neogale vison, assembly GCF_020171115.1. Classification (NCBI taxonomy): domain Eukaryota; kingdom Metazoa; phylum Chordata; class Mammalia; order Carnivora; family Mustelidae; genus Neogale; species Neogale vison. The sequence continues at coordinate 148,588,945 of NC_058092.1, read as the reverse complement.
AAGACAGACAATAGCAGGTACTGACACAGATATGGAGAAATTGGAACTCATTCCCACTGCTGGTGGGGATGGAAGGTCGGGCAGTCACTCTGGGAAACTGTTAATTGCATTTCTCCCAAAAGTGAAACAGCACATTGCTTCAGCATATGGTCCAGAAAGTCCATATGCTAATTTTGTATCCTAAAGGTCTGGAAACAGGTACTCAAACAAATACTTGTTCGTGAATGTGCATAGCAGCAGTAGTCATAACAGTCCATAAGTGAAAATAACCCAAATGTCTATTAAGAGATGAATGGAGGGGCCCCTGGGTGGCTCAGTCGTTTAGGTGTCCAATTCTTGATTCTGGCTCAAGTCATGATGTCAGGTCATGAGCCCCAGGCGGGGCTCTGTGCTCGTCAGGGAGTCTGCTTGAGATTCTCACCCTCTCCCTCTGCCCCACCCCTGCTTGCCCACGCACTCTTTCTCTCTCTCAAATAAATCAATAAATCTTCAAAAATAAACAAAATCAACAAAATATAATCTATTCATATAAGTGGAATATTTTTCAGCCATAAAGAAAAAAATTTAAGCACTGACACATGCTATAGTGTAAGTGAACTTTGAAAATCTTATTCCAAGTAAAAGAAGCCGGACACGAAAGGTCACATATTGTATGATTCTCTTTATATAAAATATCCAGAATCAACAAATCCATAAAAATGGGAAGTAGATGGTGGTTGCCAAGAGCTGCGGGTTGGAGAGGGGAGTGATGGGGAGTGACTGTGTAATAGGTAATGGGGTTTTGGAGTAACGACGATGTTCTGGAGGTACACAGAAGGGTGGTAGAACAATTTCATTACTAAATTACTAAATTAATTACTAAATTTACTAAATTTATTTATTTATTATATTTATTTATTTATTTATTTATTATTACTAAACAAATATATCTAAATATCTCTGAATCGTTCACTTGAAAATGGTTAATGTCGTGATCGGTTAACTTCATCTCTATAAGAAAAGTGAGGAAAGTAGTTATTCTCGGGGATACAGTGACAGAAAGAGGATGCTGGGGGCTTCTGCCTTGCTGGTGATGTTGTTTCCTAATTAGGGTGTGGGATATGCAAATATACCGAATGTGCAAAAATTTGTTGAGCTGTACATTTATGATCTGACACTCTACTGGATGTATATTATACACCTAAAAAAAGTTAAAATTGAAAAAATATATACTCAACACAGTGCCTGGAGCACAAGACAGGCTCAACCCCCATTACTCTTCACTCGTCCCCATAACCTCCCTCACCAGCCTCCCCTCCCACCTTGCCTGTCTCCCTTCCTCATTGCTTTCAGCAGTGCAGTGTGGAGACAGGAGAGGATATGCCTCCATCTTCTCATCAGGAGTCGATCTGATCTTAAGAGAGGGCCATTGCTCGCTTCAGAGACCGTAGAAATCATCGCAAAATTCTCCAAGTCTACTCAACGGTCGAATCTTAACGCAGAATGTAATAGGTAATATACTGAGGGGATACGTTATGAGAAAACAGACACCGAGGGCAGACGATCCTTCCAAATATGAAGACTCATGCATGAGTCTTTATATGGTTACTAAATGCCATGCTAACTGGTATAAAATAACCAGTTAACTAACTGGTATAAAGTAAACTCTAAAATGATTTTCTTGGAGATTCTAAGAGAATCTTCTCCTGGGCCAGGCTGTTTGTGAGAATGAGTTCAGGCACAGAAGGGCCCACATCACATTGATAAGTGAGGGGCCCAAGGGAGATACTCTGCATGGATTTGCACTGAGCTCCTGGCCTCAAGGACTCCGAGAAGGCGCTCTGGGTGGCACAGGCTTCCCATATCTCCATACACCGTGCCTCCCTGTTCCTGCCACCGAGGTCCCTCCTGGACCCTCACATAAGCCCACGTCTTTCTTGTCTTGGGGCTTTTGCTCAGGCTTTTTCTATTTCCTGTGGATCCAAGGTCCGGGTGTGTTGGCTCCTTCGGAGAGGGGCTGAAGCAGCTTACGGAGAGGCTGTTTTCAGGGACCCAGGACTTGTGTTAATCAGGTGTGGGAACACATGCAGACACAGAAATGAGCCAAGAACAAAGTTTTTTACACCTTCAGTACCCGAATCAAATTTTCTTGGTTTGGGAGATCTCTGACATGTTCAGGTCTATTCTCCTCACGTCCTAACTGTGCATGGGTATGTCTGTGTGTGTCATTTTTTAAAATTGGACACATGGGTCACCACGGCTGAAAGTTCCATGACGGAGCACATTCTGTCGTCCAGCCCCACATATCAACAGACCATCCCCCAAATGTTCTGACAAATGTTCCCACTCATGACTTCAGCGATGAAGCGCTGCCTGGAGGGGACACTGTGGGATGAAGTAGGTCAGAGCACCTGTCGCTCATGTCCTATTTTCCTACCGGCTCCTCTCCCCCCTCCAAGGTTGGCATTTTTTGCTTTGAAAATGGCAAGACGGCCGGAAGGTTGTATCTTCACTGAAGGGATGTGTTGTCTCCGGCTGAATACGTCCTAGACCAGGCCTCTAATGGGAAATAATGCTTGTGCTAATTCCTGTAGAATTAACTCCCTGCTCACGTAATTCTCCAAACTGGCCTAATATGCAGCTGGCACTTCCCCAAACGTGGATGAATTCCCTTTGGCTGCGGCGTCAAATTAGAGGTTTCAAATTAGGCTGTGGAGTCTTCTGGGACTGGCAGAAGACGAGGGCTGAAGATGGGGAGGCTGCCAAGCCCTCACTGTGGAAGAAGGGCAGAGAAGAGGAAAACGGGGAGGAGAAGGGCGGGCAGAGTTCGGTGCCCACCAACCCCCCACCCCCACCCCCAACCCCGGTTCTGATCACTTTTTCCTTTGGACCCGTGATAGGCAAGAAAAGACACTATTTGTAGTCGCTGTTTCCTGGTGACACTGAACTTTACTTTTTGTGGGGTGTGCAGAACGTGCTTGCTTGGTGGATTTGTCCTTCTGGGACTGGCCTGTTTGTCCCCTTTGCCGGTGGGTCGCACAGCACTCCCACTCTTCTCTCTAGCTCCTAGGGACGTCTGCGTGCCGATTTCTGGGCTGGTTTACATGTTGTAACCGTTGTTTACCGCCCATCCCTGCAAGGCTGCTTCTTTCTGAATGACCAAAGCGGGGTGATTTGTAGTTATTTACACATTATCAGTTTGCATAGGTGCGTGTGTCTCACAACTCGAGTCTAGTTTCGAGCTTCACGCTGCCGCTGCTGAGAAAAACTCCTGTCACCCAGGAGGATGAACTTGCTCCCCACAAGTGTCGTTCACCGAATGGGCTGAGAGCGCTGGCTGGGCTGGCGAGGCTCTGATGACGCCCTTGCTGGTTGGGTGCTGCAGAGCCCGGGGCAGCAGCATGGAAATTTCCTGACCTGCGGGGAGAGCGTGGCAAGAAGCAGAGTCTCTCCGGAGCTCTGTGATCTCATCTAAAAACTGAGGGGGTGATGAGAAGAGGGGACACTACAAATTTATAGAGGTGACCTGGACGCAGGGGGTGGGAGTAGGGAGTACGTGTGCAGGGGAGCGTTCACTTGTCCCTCTGTCTGCTTCTGTTCCATGGGAGCTGTTAGAACCTCCGTGTGTCCATGAACTTCTTCAACGTTCTGTTACGAAAAACATCAAGCACAGAGAAAGTTACAGGAATGTGCATGAACACCCATCGGCCCTCCACCTAGGATCCCCCACTGATGTCTGACTAATCACCTACACGTCCACCCACTCAGCCCTCTCCCCACCCTGCGATCTTCTGATTTTTTGATGCATTTCAAAGGAAGTTGCAGATATATATCCAATATTCTTGTAACTGCTTATTTGGTCTGTCCACAAAAAGAAGCGTTTTTTGGTTTGTTTTGTTTTTAGAGAAGGGGAGAGGAGGGAAGGGGCAGAGGGAGAGGGAGAGTGAGAGAATCTGAAGCAGATCCCACACCCAGCACGGAGCCCAATGCAGGGCTCGATCTCACCACCCTGAGATCGTGACCTGAGCCAAAATCAAGAGTCAGATGCTTAGCTGACTGAGCCACTCAGGCAACCGCTCTTTTTAAAAATTATTATTTTTTTTTTAAGAAGTGTTTAAATGAAGTGATCCTTAAGGTTATCTCTGACTTCAAAGATTACAGTATGACGCTTCTTCCAAAATGTTTGTCTGACAGAAAGACTCAGGCCCCTCGTGGAGGCATGTATTTTATCTTAATTTCTTTGATGTAAGTAACTTTAAAAAAAAAGATTTTATTTATTTATTTGACAGAGAGAGAGCACAAGCAGGGGGAGGGGCAGAGGGGGAAGAAGAAGCTGCTTCTCCACTGAGCTGGAAGCTCAATGTGGGGCTCGATCCCAGGACTCCAGGATCATGTCTGCAGCCAAGGCAGACGCTTAACCCACTGAGCCACCCAGGCACCCCATGTAATGTGCTTTTTGTTGAAAAATGGGAAAATAGAGGTAAAAAGAAAAAATGTTAAAGTCACAGAGAGATCCAATTTTACTGTGTTTAGATCTAGATTTTTTCCCCCCAGTGACAATACATGAATAAACAAATGGTATCATTTTGTAGCCTTTTTGTAGCCTTATGGAAGAGAAGTGAATAGATATCCATCTGCCACACTGTGTGTGAAATTTCGTTCACAGCAACCTACTGGGGCATGTACTCTTATCACCTATGTGTTCTAGAGGAGGAGACGAAGGCCGAGAGAGACTGAGAAACTTGTCCAACGTCACAGAGCAAGTAAGTCATAGAACTGGGATTTGAAATCAAGTCTGACTTAATACTAAGCACATGCACTTACCTGTTATATTTCTTTCCAATCAAAAGGAAATTGACATTCCTGTACTAAGAAATAAATGCCTGTTTTGGGGTTATGAGGATTGTTTCCAGCTATAAAATTTGGTGTTTAGAGGTATTTAGGTACATTCAGAGAAGGAGATATGGTAGAGATTGGGTAGTGAGTGCAAGGTTGCCCAGCTAGCTTCAGCAAAGGTGGGGAGGGGAGTCGATTATCAGGACGTGGGAGATGAAGCCAGGTCCCAGGGAGGGAATGCACAGGAGGGCTGGAAGGGCCTTGAGCACCTCTCTCTGTTGTTCACCAACATCCTCCTCTTTGAATATATGCTTTGTTCTCCCTTTCCTGCTTATCCGGCCCACCATAGACAATGACACCCCGCAGCTCCAAATTACGCTTACAGGTCCAGTCCTAGGCAAAAGCTCAGATTCTGTCTGAGTTCTCTCTGACACTTCCAAGAACAGGAAAAATCAGATGGACCTACCTTGAGTCAAGTTTCCATCCTTGGTCAATATGGAATGGCTAGGAAAACAGGTGCCCCACCATTAGCATGGCCAATGGGTGTTCTCTGTTGCCAATAGAGACAAGGGAAGGGCCAAATGTCCCAGAGAAGAACATCACAGGCGCCCCAACAGATGCCCCTTAGCAAAAGGTGGAACAGAGGTTTCTGGTGGAACAGAAAGACCAGCAGTCCAAAAGCTACCCAACTCCATGTCCTCCTTCCCCATCCACTGCTGGAGACCTCTTGACCTGCGGGGAGGGTGGGGTTGGACACCCAGAGTCTTTAGGGAATGCACAGACATTAAACAAGGATGGCTGTCAGTGTACTCTAGGGACATCCGTGTGTGTCATGACACAAAGGACTCAAAGGACTTGGGTTGGTCCCTGTGTTCATTTTCTAGTCCCAATGTAACACAATTTGCCAGATTGGGTGGTTTCAATGATAGAAATTTATTGTCCACTGTTCTGGGGACCAGATGTCCGAGACCCAAGTTGTCAGCAGGGTCGGTTCCTTTGAGCACTCTGAGGGAAGGCTCTGTCCCAGGCTTCTCTCCCCGGCTTACAGATGGCCTTGTTCATCTTCACATGCCCCCTTTCCATGTCTGTTTCCAAATTCCTCTTTTTAGAAGGACACCAGTCATATTGGATTAGTAACTCCAAACCACTCTTATGACCTCACTGGAGTCGGATTACCTCTGTAAAGAGCCTAGTTCCAAATAAAGTCATATAGTGAGGTCCTGTGAGGTTAGGACTTCAATACATGAATTTAGGTGGGGCGGGGGCGCTCACAGTTCAGCCCCTGCAGTTCCTCTCTGAGTCTGTCCCAGCTGAATGGAGGCATAAGGGCCCACAGGCATGGTAGGAGGATGGAATCCCCATCAGCATCAACCTTGCAGAGTTCAGAATCTGTTCTTGAATGTTCCATGGTGAAATTCAGAGCCAGCACAGTCTCTTTTAAAAGAAACGAAATAAATGCTCAGTAACTATTCAATGAATGAATGAAAAGGGCAATGGACTTTTCAGAGGCTACAGGATAAAAAGGACAGGAAATACAGTCGAAATTGGGTCTTCTTGCAACACAAAGAAATGGAAGGACAACCCATGCTCATGAATTAGAGGACGAAATATTGTTAAAATACCTGTACCACCCAGAGCAGTCTGCACATGTAACGCAATTCCTCTCAAAATACTAACAGTGTTTTTCACAGAACTAGAACAAACAGTCCTAAATTTCTAAGGAACCACAGAAGACCCCAAAATAGCCAAAGCAATCTTGAAAAAATTTCCCGAAAAGGGAAAACAAAGCTGGAGGCATCACAATTCCAGACTTCAAGTTATATTACAAAGCTGTAGTGATCAAAACAGTAGGATACTGGCACAAAAATAGACACATTCAACAGAACAGAATAGAAAACCCAGAAATAAATCCACAACTGTATGTTCAATTAATCTTTGACAAAGCAGAAAAGAATATCCAGTGGGAAAAGGACAGTCTGTTCAACAAATACTGTTGGGAACACTGAGCAGCTCCATGAAAAAGAAAGAAACTGGGCCACTTTCTTACATCATGCACAGAAATAAATTCAAAATGGATTAAAGACCTAAATGTGAGACCCGAAGCCATAAAAATCCTGGAAGAGGGCACAGGCAGTCATTTCTTTGACATTAGTCGAAGGAACTTCTTTCTCGATGTGTCTTCTGAGGCGAGGGAAGCAAAATCAACTATTGGGACTCCCTCAAAATAAAAACCTTCTGTACAGCAAAGGAAACAATCAACAAAAGTAAAAGGCAACCTACCGAATGGAAGAAAGTATTTGCAAATGACCTCTGATACAGGTCAGTATCCAAAATATATGAAGAGCTGATAAAACTCAACACCCAAAACACAAATAGTTCAGTTGAAAAGTGGACAGAAGAAATCCACACAGCTCATGAACACACAAAGACGCTCAACATCACTCATCACCATGGAAACGCAAATCAAAACCACAATGAGAGATCACCTCACGCCTGTCAGAACGGCTGAAATCAAAACGACGACAACAACAACAAAAAACCCCTGCACAGGTGTTCACAAGGTTGTGGAGAAAAAGGAGCCTCTTGCACTGTTGGTGGGAATGCAAACTGGTGCAGCCAGTGTGGAAAACAGCAGGGAGGTTCCTGGAAAAGTTAAAAATAGAGCTACCATAGGATCCAGCAATCACAATACTGGGTATTCACAAAACATGCCAAAACACCGATTCAGAAGCTCCTGGGTGGCTCAGTGGGTTAAGCCTCTGCCTTCAGCTCAGGTCATGATCTCAGGGTCCTGGGATCGAGCCCCGCATCGGGCTCCCTGCTCAGCAGGGAGCCTGCTTCCCTTCCTCTCTCTCTGCCTGCTTGTGATCTCTCTCTGTGTCAAATAATTAAATAAATAATCTTAAAAAAAAAACCGATTCAGAAGGATACATGCACCCCTATGTTTATAGCAACGTTATCTCCAATAGCTGAATTATGGAAGCAGCCCAAGTGTCCTTCTACTGATGAATGGATAAAGAAGTGGTATATACCATGGGACATTCCTCGGCCACAAGAAGAAAGAGATCTTGCCATTTGCCACAACATGGGTGGGGTTAGAGAGTATAAGGGTAAGTGAAGACAATATCATGATTTTACTCTTAGGTGAAGTGAAGACAATATCATGATTTTACTCTAAGAAACAAAACAAAAGGGAAAAAAGAGAGACAAACCAAGAAACAGACTCTTAACTACAGAGAACAATCTGAGGGTTACCAGAAGGGAGTTGGGGGACGAGTGTGTCCGTGAAGGGGATGGGGGGGGCACCTGTCATGGGGAACACCAGGCGTTGTATGGAAGTGAGAAATCACTACATTGCACCCATGAAACGGATATTCTACTGTGTGTTAACTAACCCAAATTAAAATAAAAACTTACAAAAAAAGAGAAAAATGTTACATGAAGAAAAGAAATTGGGTCTTATTGGCAAAACAGCCCAGAGTCTCTACCCAGAAAGTTCTCTCCTCCTGGAGCGGTGGGAAAACAGGCTCTTCTAAGTGTGTGCTTGCGTGTGCTCGCGTGTGCACGTGTGCCTGAATCAACATGTGTGCCTGTGAAGCTTTAGCTCCGAGTCCTTCCTGAGACTCCAATGCCTTTAGTATTTTTACTCAGAAAATCAGGTGCTTGCAAATAAAACCCTTGTCCTTTGAGACTATGTCTCTGGGGTGGATTTCCAGGCCCCAGTGTAGAAGCCAAAGGCCAGGATATTCTGTTCTCTCGGCCCATGAAACAACCAAACTCAGGCTCTTACTGATGAAAGAGTCCCAGGGTAGGAAGAACGTACCAAGAATAGGGATATTTCAAGAGATCCTTCTGCCTCATTAAGATCAACAGATGTAATGATTCATGGGTCTCAGAGGATTTCAGGGAATAAGAAAAAGCTGGAAGAAACAGAAGTCAGCAGGTTTGGCTCCAATTCCTCTTTTCAATGTGTCATTTAGTAGAAGCCACCTTTCCTCATGGCCCTACGACTGTCCTGATCCCAGTAGAAAAAAGGAGAGGTACTGACTTCGATCATGTCTTTGAAGGCCCAGGAGCCATGCTGGAACAAGGAGACAAACGGACCCACATGGGAACCAATGATGTAACCCCGGGCAGACCAGCACTGACCCAGCTCCCCGGGATCAGTATGAGCGCAGACCATTTTCCCCAGTCGGCAGTCAGGGAGGAAAAAACACTCTGTACCTTCATACAAAATAAATATCATACAGTCACTCTGTTTAGTTTTGATCTCCAAAGACGAAAATCTTGAGCATTTCCCGTAAGCCTGAACTCCGCAGAAACAGCCTCATCGCTAGCTTTTGGAGTCGATGTCTGAGGATGTAACACAGTGTGTGGGTGATAATTGTGTGAGGGGTTTTTCGTGTTTTCCACCACGGAAAGACAGATGTAAACATGGCAATTTTGTGGAGTTTAAGTGTGAGATGCTTGCTGGGTTTTTTATTGGATGAGAGAGTATTACTCAAGTCAGGCTCCCTTGCCCCTTTTTATAAAGAAACTTCTTTTCTCCTTTCAGAGCAGTACACCTTCTCTTGACAGATACAACACCTGAATTTGATTTCACAGCTTTAGAAAAGCCTTAGGGCCCCTGGATGGCTCAGTTGGTTGAGCGTCTGACTCTTGATTTCAGTCATGATCTCAGGGTTGTGAGATTGAGCCCGTGTTGGGCTCCCCACTGGGCGTGGACACGGCTGAAGGGTCTCTCTCCTCTCCCCCCCACCCGCGTGCAAGCTCTCTCACTCTCTCTCTCAAAAGAAAGAAAGAAAGAAAGAGAGGGAGGGAGGGAGGAAGAAGGAAGGAAGGAAGGAAGGAAGGAAGGAGGAAGGAAGGAGGAAGGAAAAGGAAAGGCAAGCCAGGTATACCTGATACTCTGCTGAGTCACACAGAACACAAAGGGGCCCCAGGGTCCTGGGGCCTTCTTTGCCATGGCTCCACCCCTGGGCTGCCCTCTCCTTCCCCAGACACTGGTGTAGGGCCCTTGTCTGCCCAGGCCCAAGGGACAGAAATGGCCTCATTAGAAGTATGGAAACATCATGGGTCTGTCTCAGTTGGTCACAGTGTATTCGGACAACCCACAGTGTGCACCTTAATCTCCTTAAAGGAGCATCTACCCCCGGGGCTGCTGGGAGGCAAGAAGATGTGTGGGTCCTCGAGGACCCTGGTGACCTTCAAACTATCCATCCCCTGGGGTCATTTGTAGAGCAAGCTGGAATTTGGAAGAAAACACAGGATGCGTGGCCTGGACCAGCCTTGACATATTTGAAACCACTCTGCACTGAAAATCCAGAAAGCCACACCAGGGGGTGTCATAGTTCTCATGGGAAACCATCTCGTCAGTGTGTCTCTGCTTCAGGGTCAAAGCCTTAGGGTTCTCAGGGCCCCACTATGCACCCATGGTCATCCGGTGGCTTTCTTCCTATGCCTGCATTGCTCTGTAATGGAAGAAGATTTCATGATGTGAGGGTTTGCTAGTGGAGCACATGCCATGTCTGAGTGTGAGAACCTGGGTGTCGAAATCCCCCACGTATGGACCCTTGAGCTTGGCGGGGTGGGGAGCAGAGCACCTGCTCGTTGCTTGGGAATGTGTGGGCAGAGGTGCTGTCCCATGCAGCCGCTTACGCAGGCGCCGGGCTACTGGTGTGGGTGATTTCTGGTCACCATCTCTGTTTTCGTCGGCCAGTACCCTTCTTCCCTCCCTGTGCTATGGAGCACATGGTCGTGCATCACCCATCTCCCCCAGAAGGCGGGGGCCAGGCCCATGACCCAGCTCGAACCAAGCTGGAAACAGCAGTTGGTCCTGGATGAGCCAACGATCCAAACTGTCCAGTAAGAGTCCTAGACTGGTCTGCGGTGTTTGGAGAGGGAGGCTCGCTTCTGCTGGGCGGCCGTGGAGGGTGAGAGGTGGGGGTTACAGGCGGCTGTGGCCCCTGGGGTGGGAGCTAGGAGAGGGACAGCCAGGTGCGGATGCTCAGATCGGATCTGGGGACCCGGTGCGCCCTCATTCCTTGAGTCCACAAATTCCTTCTCACTGTTGTTTGTTTGATATGAACCAGTTGGACTGGATTTCGGTCGCTCTCAACTGAAACAGCCCAGGCTCAGAGCTCCTCATCCTGAGGCAGGTCTGCGGGCAGTCACAGGCACAGAGTTAGGGATCAGACTGCCTCAGTTCCGGTCTTGGTTCCACTTCTCCACACGCACCGCTAGATGCAGCCTAGTCCGTGTCCTCAGCTGGAAGACGGGCCAGCGTCGCCCTAGAGCCCATGAATCAGGCCTGACTATAACAAGCAAAAAATCGTGCGACACCTGTCCGTGACTATGACCGAGTTCTTTCAAGGTCTCCTAAAGGTTGGGTGCTCCAAACGAAAGCTTTCATTGGGAAAGAAATATTTTCATCTTTGAGGCAGTTTGAAGTTTAACTGGATAAATCTGAAGGCGTCTGCTTGCTTCCAGATGAGTTTATCGGCAGAGAAAGAGAATTGCCATTCCCAGTCCTCCAGAGAGCCCTCGGGGGAAGGAAATCTCCTCACCCCCAGTTTTCCGCTAGGTCCCAAGGCGGAGCTGTAGGTCGGTGCGTCCTAAATACCTATGACGTCAGCACAGCAGGCGGTCACATTCACCTTCTAGGCGCAGAGCCTCTCTTCCCAGCTAGAAGACACGTTCCGCAGCGTTCGTGACTGCCTGACAGAATGACTGTGTGCTTTCCTCCGTGCCAAGCCTCGTGGGAAGCTGCAGTGTTTTCCTCACGTACTTACATGTCGTCTTGTTCTAAAAAAGCCTTATGAGAGCTCATACAAGATTATAAAGGATAAAATGAAAATGAGCGAACAAATTGGAGCATAGAGGGTTGGAAAGCTAAGATAAAGCTAGGAGGAGGGAGATTAGTCAGGCAGGTAGAAATGGACGGTAAGTTTAATTCTGAGCTCACCAACGGCTTGTGCAAAGAGGGAGATACAATATGATTGTAATTTTTTTAAAGGTTTTATTTATTTATTTGACAGACAGATCACAAGGAGGCAGAGAGGCAGGCACAGAGAGAGGGGGAGGCAGGCTCCCTGCTGAGCAGAGAGCCTGATGTAGGGCTCGATCCCAGGACCCTGGGATCATGACCTGAGCCAAAGACAGAAGCTTTAACCCACTGAGCCACCCAGGTGCCCCCAATATGATTGTATTAATCATGTCTTTTTTTTTAGAGAGAGAGCTGAAATATGTTATTTATTTATTTATTTTAAAAATTATATTATGTTTGTCACCATACAATCATGTCTTTATTCTGATGTTTGGGGCCTTGATGACAGTGCGAAGGCCAGTGCCTGTCCCAGGGATGGCTAATTCCTAGAGATAGTCAACAACCCATCTTTAAGCACCTTCCATTGGCAAACCAGCAATCCAGAACCCATACCCCAGTCACCTCCTCATGGGCTCTCCTATTTCGGGACACTGTCCCCCTGCCCTAATCACCCAGGCCCAGGTAGCAGACACCCTGGGACACCTCCCATGCTCCCAAACGCACTGAGGTTACTCAAACTACCAATCCCACACCTGCTTCCCCTGCCTCACCTTGCCTGTCCCATGGAAGACACAATGGAGGCTCTTGGCGACATCTTCCCCTCCATCCCCCACTCTCCCCCGGTCTCCTCACTGACCTGCTATTTCCCTGTGCGTCTCTCACTTTTAGGGAATCTGTGGGTATAAAAAAATGTCTTCCTTTGTGACAGACATTTCTGTGTCTGTGCATCTTATTATACCCGAATGAAACATCCCCAGGACATTCTACCGCAGTGATTCATGGTATCCAGTGAGAGAAAACAAGCCAACTGCTCAGAAACACAGTTGCTCAGAGAAATGAGACAAAAGTCATTGTCACCTACAGCCCTCTTAGAAAGGACATTGCATCATGGACTAAGCAATATCCTCCAAGACAAATTCATTCATTCTTGGATAGGATGCTTTCGGTAGCAAGTAACAGAAAATGGGCGGAAATAGTTCAGAGGGAGGGGGGTTGCCTGGGCCTTACTGCTCTGGGAACCCTGCTTCTCTCTGATTCTTTGGGCTGTTTGTTTCCCCTCTGTGCACTTTCTGAGACCCAGAAGATCTGTTTATCTTAATGTGGTAGGAAAACATTTTGAAATATAAGCTGCTCATTTTAATTCTTGGCATTCTTTTCTCCCCTGCAGCCCTTCTTTCCAACATTAGAGGCAAAGTTCAGAGACAAAAATCAGCCACCTTCTTAGACTTGGCACTAAAGAAAATAGGCTTCTGCAGACCACAGCTGAGTAAGTCTAGAAATGGAGAGTTTCAGCTGGCAAGAGCCTGGTTTTGGGGGAGGGGACCCATCAGAGTGTTTGAAGTTTACCTGTAAGTGGCAGGAAGACACTCAGAAGTGACATTTGGAAGCTATTTCCTTCACCACAGAATGAAGGGAGAAAAGCTCTTTCCGAGATGAAAGGAAGAGAGTCTTTCCAAATTTGGGAGGAGTGGTAGGGTAGTAGGGAGATCATGGATACTGCAAGTTTCTGAGAAGGAACTCTGTGTCAGGCACACTCAAGCTGAATGAGCCATGACAGTGACCCCTTGATACGTCAACAGGGACCCCTGAACCCTGGGAGCTGTGCACAGGTAGGGTCAGCATACTGGAGCTTGGGGAAGCATCTAAGTGGGGTGTCCGGGGGGTCAAGGCTATTGTGTTCAGACTGGATCAGGGAAAGGTCCTGAGGTTCCTGGGAGGCCCCAGAAGTGCCAAGAGGGCTGGGTAACCTAGAGGAGGCCCAGAGTTTTGTTGAGGAGGGCGTGACTCCTTGCAGAGCTGCAAAAGATGCAGAGTTGTGGGAATGAGGACCCGAAAGGAGGGCCACATGGCCACATGGGCAAAGGTGGACTGAGGTCAGCACCCCCTCCTCAGCACTTACCTGAGTCCCCCAGAGCCTTGCACATCCCCAGGGGAAAGGAAGGCAGAAACATCTGAATTTTAATCCTAAAATGACTTCATAGTCATTAATGAAATTTAATTGGAAATAACAAGGTTATTTTTGCTTTGGGGAGAAAACAGGTGTTCGAGAAAAAGTATAAAATGATTATAGAAAACACTATTTCATTTTTTGCACATTTCAACTCACAAGCTCTAGGGCAACTCTATGTAGGGTATTTTGGGGGTTAGTATCTCAACAGTTGTTGCAACTCCAGTGAATATCCAGTTATTATTATTAACTGTAGGCAGGACTCAAGCATGAGTCTCAAATTTTCTCTTCTATCCTTATAGGAAAATGGCTTGTTTGTCTGTATTTCCTTAATTTAGTTATTTTTCAATAATAATATTATTGCTATGGCATTTATTCATTCCATAAGCACTACTGAAGACTTCTAGGTGACAAAGACAAGGGTGCATCAATTTGGATCAGGTTCCGTTGTTGGTAAGAGACTAAAAATCGTGACATAAGCAAGATAAAAATGTATTTCTCTTTCCTCTAAAAGGCTGGGGATAGAGTATCCAGGACTAGAACTGAGGCTCTAGTCCAGAAAATCCTCAGACACTCAGGACTATCTACTTTGCTGCACTGAGTCCCAATTCATGTCACCACTGCCCGGTCCAATATGGCTGCCTAGGTCTGGTCATCACACACACATTCCAGCTAGCAGGAAGGAGGAAGGCAAAGGACAAGACCAGTTGTCTTTTATGGAAAGCTGAAAGCTGTCATGGGATAATGTTATTTGCACTTCCTTGGTCAAAACTTGGCCAAAATACAATGCTTCAAGGGCAACTCAGAAAAGTCATTTTTATTCTGAGCACTGATGTGCTCAGCTAAAATATGGGCTTTCTATAAAGATATAAGAAAGAGGAATGGTTTGGGGCATTATGAACAATGTCTGGCACAGGACGCTAGGAATTCTTTATTTATGTCAGTCCAATTCAGCAAACAGTAATTGGGCAACTATGATATGCCAGGTTCGGTCCAGACAGGTGCTGGAGATGCCCTCCTTGGCAGGCCTTTGACCTATCCTGCTGCTCTCCCTCTGATGAGGCAATCACTTCCTCTTCTCCTTCTGATCTGGTTTGGCTTTGCAGAGACAGAGTTTTTTTATTTTTCTTTTTTTAAGCCTTTCTTTATTTACTTGAAAAACAGAGATCACAAGTAGGCAGAGAGGCGGGCAGAGAGAGCGGAGGAAGCAGGCTCACTACTGAGCAGAGAGTCCAATGTGGGGCTCGATCCCAGGACCCTGGGATGATGACCTGAGCCAAGGCAGATGCTTTAATCGACTGAGCCACCCAAGCACCCCCGAGATAGAGTTTTTTAAAAACATTTTCTGCTAGCGATATTGCCCGATGTTGAACTCTAAGGGTGAGTAATTCTGTTCTACTGACCCGATGCTTTGATTCTGTATGAAGAATCACCCAGCCCACAATTACCTCTAGGCCTTGAGTGTGACTCATCAATCAATATTAAATCCCTCAGACCCAGAATCACAGAATCGTAAAGCCGGAATGGTCTCAGGGAGCATTGAGCCCCATGTCCTCGTTCTACACAGAAGGACCGGTCATGCAGAAGCTTGCCAGTGCTCTACGGTGCCTGGGGCTTGAGGCCCCCTCCAGCCTCCTGGCCGAGAGGCCAGCACGTGGTGCCAGCCCAGACCTCAGTCACATGTCACCAGGCAGTGCCTGGGGCAGCTGTAACCAATGCTTCATCCTGTTCCATAATCTCCGGGTGGCCTGTCCCAGTTCTGCAGATGCATGTTTGAGGCAAAACTCAGGTTTGGATTTGTGTCCTCTTGCTCCCTGTGCTCTTCCTTCGCCTCCCCTCCCACCCTGCCTCACCGTCACCCCTCCAGCGCTTGCCTACCTTTCTTTTCACCCATCCCTGGGGGCGGGGGGGGGGCGGGGTGCCATGCACGTGGATCAGTTCAGCCCTAGCTGAGGCGGCCGCTGCTCTGAACTCGTTGCCCCAGAAGTACATGAGGGAGTGAGTGTATAAAGAGGTGAGATTATCCTTCTCCCGATGCCATTGACATTTCCTGAGTGGAAGGGAAGGACTGAGGTTGGGCCCTGGGACTGGGGATTAGTCCAGCCCTGACACATCCGGGGAGGCGGTTTCGGGGGGACTCCAGCCTCTCCCCTGCGCCCTGCCAGGGAACAAGGTGCTGACTGCTGGTCATACTACCTCCATTTCCCAGCAGGGAAGGGACTGGGTGGGTGGGTGGGTGACTCCCTGGGGACATCTGAAGGGACAGAGCATCCCACCCAGAGACAGCCGCTGTCCTCCAGCTTCCTTTGTGGTGGGCCTGGCTCTTGTTCCTTCCCTGGCCCCTTCCCTATGGGGCCCAGAGGACAAGCAGCATCCCCGCTCCTGGTCCCAGGTCCCAGAGGTGGTGTCTAGTGGGGCCTGGGGCCAGGAAGCCCATGGCAGGAGGACACCCTCTCCGGCCCCTGTCCAGCGTGCTCAGTGGCCTTCCGGCTTCCTGCTGAATTCTCTGAGCACGGGAGCGGGTGGCCGGGGGTTGTCCCCTCCGCGCGTGAGTCAGGTAGCAGTACAGATGGGTAGCAGGAGAGGTCGGGAAATAAAGAGTAAGGGAGCACTCCCACAGATCCCAGATGAGCCCCCTGCCCACCCCTCTCTGTGGAAACGGATCACAGGGGCTCCCTGATCTGGAGTCAGCGGACTCAGGGTCCTGGTTAGGCAGATGCTTGGGCCATGGCTGTGGTGGGTCAGGCCTGGCAGTGGTCGTGTTTGGACTGTGCTTTAATAGGGGGCATAAATGTGGCGAAATGTTGGAGGAGGGTTGCTTCTATTCTAATGCACAGTGAGGCAACAAAACTGTTGTCCCCTTTTCTCCCACATGCGTTTTTGCTCCTGCCTCTGGCTCTAGGGCACGTCAGAACTCCTCACAGAAAATCTATTGAAAAGGGAAAAGCACATTTTTCAAGCCTGAAAAAGCAAGATGCTTCCCGGAAGTTATGATGTCATTGCATCTGACGGGGGCAGTGTGCTTTTGTGGCAAAGAGAAAGGGCGGTTATTATTCATGTTAGATACAGACTGGTGGGCGGCCGTTTCCTCCCCCCGCCATCCTGGGTAGAAGGACTCACTGCTTCTCCGCCCAGCTATTCTCCTTGAATTCATTTGCAAAATCCTGCTCTCAGAGTTTTCCTGCAGAAAATGAACACACTATTTTATAAGAAGAACATGAAAGAACATATTATTTTATAAGAAATAGAAAAAAAGAACATGTTATTTTATAAGAAGGGTGAACACAGGGACACCTGGGCGGCTCAGTCAGTGAAGCCTGTGCCTTCGGCAGGGGTCATGGTCCCACGGTCCTGGCGAGCCCCCAACTTGGGCTCTCCACTCAGGCAGGAGCCTGCTTCTTCCTCTCCGTCTCCCTCACTGCTCTCACTCTCTTGCTCTGTCTTAAATAAATACATTTTTTAAAAATCTTAAAAAAAAAAAAGTAAGCGCAAACAGGCCACAAATTCCTGATCCCCTAAGCCTTGTCTAGCACACCTCTCCCCATCCCCCGTTACAAGCCTGCCAGGTAGGGGCACCACGGTAGCCCTGCAGGAAAGCTTCCTTCCTTTCCTGACTCCATGCTCCCTGACAGGTATTTTTTTAGGGCACAGATGAAAGAGGGATGAAGTGTGGTCCCAGATCCCCCTCCCCAACTCATAGGCCCTGATCTGGAGCATTCTGGATGTGGTGTGAGTGAATGGCCCCCGGTTACCAACAGACAGAGCCCAAGGAAATCCTAGAGCTTGGGGTCTGATCTGCCACCTGTCAGATCTACCCTTGAGGCCGCAGACACAGCCTCGGAGGGGTTCCCCACCGGGACCCAGTACTCATATTTTCTCTTCTGTTTCCTATCCTTATCAGAAAGCCTCCGTGTTTAGGGTCAGGGGAGGGATGCGGAGAGATGGAGTTGAACTTGGCTGAGGAATCTTTGTCTTAGTCTGAGAAATCAGCGAAGGCTCATTTTAGTTCACCCTATTCTGCCTTCAGTCGCCCCCACCCCTGCCGCAGGTGGAGGAGACGTTACTTATCAGACGTAATCTTAGGGAAAGACCAGGTGTTTACACAGAAGCATGTGTCCATACACACAGAAGCATGTGTCCATAGGCTGTGTCCTGCCCACGGAGTGAAACCGGAGGTCTTTGTTTTTGGGGGAAGGAAGAGGGGTGTCCCTAGGGAGAGACACAGTGAAAGGACTAGCTGCCTTTATGATCCCACACCTCCAGTAAAGCGTCTTAACTTCACCAAGTGCTCAGGGTGAGGGGACTTTTGGTGGGAAGGGCTCCAGAGGCTCCCTTTGCCCCAGGGGGGCAGACACGGGTGGGCGCTAATGTGGGAATCAGACGCGGAGGGCCGGCACACATCCTGCGGAGGGCTTTCACTCCGAAGGCCTGGGATTGATGGTGGCCTTGGAGATGGGTCCCAGCCAAACCAATTTAGCATAACAAATTTATGCTGCAGGGAGGCTCCAGCGGACATCTGTGTTCCATCACAAATAAACAAGGGAGTTGAAACGAAAAGCAAAATCGGCCTGCATTTTCCCTTTTTATGCTATTGAGGATATCGCCCATTTCAGAGTCATGGGCTTTGGTCTTCGCATGTGCTGCTGCTTAGGGAGAGGTGTGTGCTGTTCCAGAGACAGAACTAGCTCCTTCCTCACCTGCATGACTCAGGTAACACACCCACCCCCGTCCATGGCAGGCAGAGTATAGCCTCTCTCCTTGACGGAAAATTCCCCTCTAGAAATAAACACACTTGTAACTCCGAATACCTCCGAGTGTTCCCAGTGTGACTCGAGCTTCCTTAAGAGTTTCGTAGGACTCCTCTTGGCCTTTTCTCATTTTTCCCTCTACCACAGTGGGATCAGTGCTTCTCGAACTTTCTGGTGCATAGCTTCACCTGGGGATTCTGTGAAGATGCAGATTCTAATTCAGCAGATCTGAGATGGTCAGGAAGTCTAGTTAGTAGCAAGGTCCCTGATGATGTGATGCCGCTGGTGGTCCGTGGACCCCCGTCGGAGGAGTGAATCTCCAAATCCCAGTTCAACCCAGGGAAGGTGGCATCTCCCACGGTGTGGTTCTCTGGCGGGGTGCATCAGAGTCCCTTGAAGAGTCTGTGAAAATGCAGACTTCTGGGCTCCCTCCACCCCAGTCAGAGTCTAGGGGACGACACTCGACATCTGCAGTTTAATAAAAGCTCCAGATGAGGGGCGCCTGGTGGGCTCAGTAGGAAGACCGTGCGACCATCGATCTCAGAGTCATGAGTTCGAGCCCCATGCTAGGTGTAGTAATTACTTAAATAAATAAGACTTAAAGAAAAAAAAAAAAACTCGGATAACTTGAGGGGCAGACAGGTTGGTGAGCAGCTGCTGCATGGAAGACGGCTATAGTCACTCATGGCAGAGTCTAGGTTGCGACGGTCCCTGGGCTTCTGTTGCTCCTGTGTGCACCGCGCCTTCCTTCTGTGCCCCCCGGTTTTGGTCTCCTGACTCCTCGAAATAGATCTGCTTCATGAGATGGCTACAATAATTAGCCAATAACTTCAGATCTTGGCATAAAGAAGCCCTAGGGGGAACTACTCTCTAAAGGAAAAAGAGCTCAGGAGACCATTGGAGCATGGCAAGTGGGGAAGGCCCCTCGTCCCCCTGAAGGATGCTCCTTCAGGGAGCATCCCTTGCACCTCCAGCACCCAGCACAGAGCAATCACCTGAGCAGGCAAGGAGGCCAGGGCACCGGTGGGTGACCACGCAGAGCTGGCAGGCAGGGTGCCTGAAGCCAACACAGGAAGCAGCCCTGGGGGCGGGGCCAGCTCTCTCTGCGAGGGTGGGGGGTGGGGGGTGAGGGGATGCGGGGTTGAGGGGGTGGGAGGGAGTCGGCAGGTCCTGACTCAGGATTCACCATTAAGCATCACCCCAAAAGGCAGTTTGGCACTGCAGAGGCTTCTCCTGACCTAGCCCCCCGCAGGACGTATGTAAGATCTGATGCCTGAAAATCCTAGGTGACAAATCACATAGGGACCCAATCACATGAGCAGATGGTGTGGTCCCTTTGACATTCACACCTGGTGGCTGCTGAAACCCTAGAGAGTGTAATTAAAAAAATAAACCACCTTGCTTCAGATATTCAATTCTCTTACCAAGTGAGAAATTTCACCCTGCAGCAATGATGTCCTCTTCCGTGAAGTTTGTCTGTCTGCCCATGAGGCTGAAGACAGTTTCCACTTCCATCTCAGTGTGGAAGATAATAGTAGCCTAATGTTGCCACCACCTCCGCGAGTGACTATAATGTCCTTTGAGTGGAAAGGGACTTACACTTTGCAAAGCACCTTTCCACTGTGCCAGATCTACAGAGACAAGAACTAGCCCTCCCCCTCTCCCTCTCTTTCCTCCTCCCGTGAGTACACAGTGCGTGCCTGCGATGTGTTGAGTGGGCATTTCAGAGTGAAGAGACAGCTCCTGATACCACGGAGATCACAGAGTATGGGCAGAGACAGACGGACGAGCAAGCTGTTAGAACCGCAGTGATGAGTGCCGAATGAATGGTGAGGATGTGAGCTGTGATGCACGGTGGGGGGGGTGTTGTTGGCTGCTGGAAGGCAGTGCCTGGAAGCTGAGCTGGAGTTTTATGTACTTTCCCACTCAGGGAACTGGGAGCAGCACGGCACTGGGGCACTGGGAATGCTGGGGAGAGAGGAGGATAGAAAGGAAGGCAGGGGTCAGATCAGGAAAGGCTTTCTGCATCCTGCCAAGGGTTTGGCTTTCCATCTTGCAGGAGCCCCTGGAAGGTGCTCAGCAGGGGAGCCTTAAGTGAGGTTCCTAAGGCAGCCATGAGAAGAGGAGGAGGTCCTGGAAGAGGCATGCACCACGGACTGCCTTGACAAGAAAGGTCTTGTTGGTAAATCATGTTTACACTTCAACTAGTAATAATTTTTGCAAACTTAAGTGCCCATCATGGGTTGATTCACTCACTGTCCTTCAAGCCCCGTTTAAAAAAAAGATACTGGGGTGCCCTGGATAGATCTGTTCAGGGAAGACAAAGAGGCCGTCTATCCAGAACTAAGATGGAAACATTAGGACTGATGGAGCCCAGCCACCCATTCATTTCCAAACAATTGACAGGGAAAATGCTCACCACAATGGGATAGAGAAATGGTTAATACAGTCATAACTACAGAAAACAGAAAACTGACCTTTAAAAATCCTAATAGAAAAGCAGGCAAACAACCTGTATGAACAAATCCATAATTTAAGATAAATAATACATAGAAGCACAAAAGATATAAGATAAATATACAAACCAACGCACGTGAAAAATATTTAGCACTCTTATTGATCAAAGTCATGACCATTTAAGCCCCGGGAGTTGCTGCTTCTCGTTTATGAAATTGATGATATTTAAGAAGCTAACACACAAGGCAGTACCGAGAAGGCTGGTGGAATGGGGACCCTCCCCAGGCTTGTGGGGAGCAAGTGGAGTGGAAATTGGAAACTTTTCTGAAAGCAATTTAGACAATGAAACACAAGCCATAACAATGCCTCATTCTGTGATTTTACTTTCAGGCATCTATCTTAAGGAAATAATGTATGAGACAGCAAAGATGTGTATGTACAAGACCCCTGCAGTGTTACTTCTCATTAACATAACTTGGAAGAGGTAAATCATGGGTCAAGGCTAGCCCAGCTGGATAAGCTTGGGTGCGTGGTGTAAGATGGCCCAGTTGAGCAACCACTTGAAATAGGTTCTCCAAGATGTTGAAATGGTTGAGGAAAGCAACCAGCATCTCACATAAAACTAGTAGATTAAACCACAAAATAAGCATCGTCTCAATTTCACTTTTTCAAACGAGTCCACAAAATTAAAGACAGCCTACAGAATGGGAGAAGATATTTGCAAACAAAATATCAGATAAAGGGCTAGTCCAAAACCTATAGAGAACTTATCAAACTCAGCACCCAAAACCCCCCAAAAAATCCAGTCAAGAAATGGGCAAAAGACACGAACAGACATTTCGGCAAAGGAGACATCCAAATGGCCAAGAGACACATGAAAAAGTGCTCCACATCACTCAGCATCAAGGAAGTACGAATCAAAACCACAATGAGATACCACCTCACACCCGTCAGAATGGCTAAAATTAACAAGTCAGGAAATGACAGATGTTGGCAAGGATGCAGAGAAAGGGGAACCCTCCTTACACTGTCGGTGGTGGCTGCAATCTGGTGCAGCCATTCTGGAAAACATCATGGAGGTTCCCCAAAAAGTTAAAAATAGAGCTACCCTATGATCCAGCAATTACACTACTGGGTATTTATCCAAAGGATACAAACATAGCCATTTGAAGGAGCACATGAACCTCAATGTTTATAGCAACAATGAGCCCAGATGTCCATGGACAAATGAATAGATAAAGAAGATGTGATACACACACACACACACACACACACACACACACACACACACACAGAGGAATATTAAGCAGCCATCAAAAAGAATGAAATCTTACCATTTGCAACAACGTGGTTGGAACTAGAGGGTATTATGCTAAGTGAAATAAGTCAATCAGAGAAAGATAAAAATTCCATATGATTTCATCAATATGGGGAACTTAACAAACGAAACTTATGAATATAGGGGAAGAGAAGAAAAATAAGATAAAAACAGAGTGGGAGACAAACCATGAAAGGCTCTTAACTACAGGGAGCGAATAGGGTTGCTGGAGGGGCAGGGGCTGGGTGATGGGTTAACTGGGGGATGGACATTAACGAGGCCATGTGATAAATTCTACCCCTGAAACTAATACCACACTATATGTTAACAAAATTGAACTTAGATTAAAAAAATAAAATAAAAGGAGTATACACTTAAATAAATATCATTGCATCCAAGTGAGGAGGTTATGAGCATTTCTTATAACGTAATTTCTCCACTTCCTTGTATTTTACAGTTTCCTACAACAAATATTTCTTTTTTACTATTTTTTAAATTTAGCCTACAAAGCCTACTTGCACCATGAAGGGACATGGTCCCTGAAGGTACAGCAGGTTGGCGCTGGCATCAGCTGTGGTTGGGGCAGATGGAGTGGCAGGTGGCCCTCTGTTGGCCAGGTGCTCAGAGTGCTTGGTGTCACTGTGTCATCAGTCCCTGTGGAGGGCCCGTGTGACCACATGAATAGGCCTCACCAAACCCCATCTCGACATCCTACCAGCCAGATCCCAAATTACCTGTAGCTACTCCTAGTCCATGGGAAGGGAAGTGTATTGGGGGAAAGTTGCAATTTAAATTACTTGCTGTTGTACATTGTACACAAACCAAGAACTTTCTAAAAACATTGTTAGAGTCCCTCTCAGAATCTTGAGGGGACCAAGGCAAGTGAGGTCCTTGACACTTGACCTTAATTAGATTCACTGCAAATGCATCTTCTTAGGGGTTACTATTTGCTGAATTGAGTGAAGGGTGTTGTGATATTGTGATTTATAATAAGAAATAGGTAGTGTGTCTTTGTTCTGTTTCTGGCACAGACCTCCAAAAACCCTCAGTATTTCCTAAGCAATAAGGACAAAAGGAGCTTTTGCTATAATACTTGGTCTCTTGTCCTCTGAATTCAGAGTTTCTGACTTTCAGATGCATAAAGGGGACACAGGTGTCTTGTTATTCATAGACACCTGGGTTATGGTAATGAGAAGACTTTTGAAGTGCACCTGAGGTTGGAGGCTGGTTGCCAAGGGAACCACCCTGTGAATACAGGGTTGGAAGTTTTCAGTCCTACCCCTCGACTTCTGGGAAACGGGAGTGCAGCTGGAGATCGAGTTCAATCACGGATGGTCAGTGATTGAATCAAGTATGCCTCTGCAATGAAGTTTCAACAAAAACCCAAAAGGACAGGGTTTGGAGAGCTTCCTGGTGGGTGGACACATGAAGATTCGGGGAGAGCAGCCGGCTCAGAGAGCGCATGGGGCCACCTCACCCTTGCCCGTACATTTCTCCCAGCTGGCTGTTCCTGAGTTATATCCTTTCATAATAAATTGGTGATCTGGTAAGTTAGATGTTTCTCTGAGTTCTGTGAGCTGCTCTAACAAATTAATCAGACCCAAGGAAGCGGTCATTGGAACCTCTGATGCACAGCTAGTTGGTCAGAGGCACAGGGAACCATGTGGGCTTGGGACTGGCATCTTATTTAAGTGGGGGTAGACTTGGGGGACTGAGCCCTCAGCCTGTGGGATCCGACACCATGTCCAGGAAGATTGATTCAGAAATGAGTTGAATTGTAGGACACCCAGATGATGTCTTAGCCTTGCTTATTGGCGGTGTGAGAGAAAACCACCCACAGCTTGGAACTGGTGTTAGAACTATCAGACATGATCCCAGCCCTGAGGAGCTCAAGTTTTAGTTCAGAGCCCTAATCTGCAGGACCCAGAGCATCTTGTCCCAAGCTAGATTCCTGAGTCTTCCAGGACATCAAATGAGTAGCAGGGATCCTGGAACTGACCTCAAAGAAAAAATCTGGGTCACTTAGAAGGTTGAACACTATCCACAAGCAGTCCTTGGAGTCACTGTTCTTTCTCCCGGGAGAGTCCTCACACTTACATCTGAAAACTTGAAACCGGAGGCTGGACCTTAGTTGCTACTTTCCCAACCAGTGTGGCAGTTAGAAGGGGAGATGGGGGACCTGGCACGTATGTTCAAGGGACCTGCTGAAGTCTGAAGTCTCAGATTCCTGAGCTCTGAATGGTAAGCAGAGTCCTGCCAAGCTCTTGGTTAGGAGGGACAGACACAGGGGAGGTATTTTCATGGACTCCTAGGGTAGGTGTGGAAACCAAGGTCGTTAAGCAGGTGGCCAATCATCGTAGTTGGGTGGATGGACCAACTGTAATTTAAATTGTAGTTGGGGCAGAGGGGCTGGCCGTTGGGGGGAAGTTGGGGTCACCTAAGAGACAAAAGCCATGCAATTTGCTTAGATGACCAGCCACCTCTTGAGTGGACGGCTACTTCTGATCTGCTGGCAGAAAGCAATTTCAGGCACTCATTTAGAGATCAACACACTTCCTCCAGCAAATCCATACTTGCCCCCCAGAGGGATCTGGTTCAGCATAGTTCTCTAGAGACCCAAACCCTTCTGCCTGCCTTGCGCTCACCCAGCATGGCTCCCGCATGATTCAGGCAGGGAGAGGGACAGGGCACACCTTTCAGAACATACGTGCCCTTGTAGACAGCGGAGGTGTGCTCCCTCCCCACGTTGCTCTTGCCTTCACTTCTTGCAGGACCAAGGAATGGGGCTAGAACCTGGCTCTGCTGTCCTCTGGGGAATGTAGTCAGTGATAAAAGGTGAAAGGGCCACCAGTGTAGTGGTGTTACTCGGGTTAAATCAATGCTTGGAGAACCTCCTTCTTAGTGCAGCAGCCCAGGCAAGCAGAGCACTCCATGAAGGGCTGGTCAGTTGCCGTCTTGGACACCTTAGGTCCCCAAGTGCCTGATGGGTCTGTTTCAGTCCACAGTCCTGGGTCTCAGCAGAATACCGCTGGGTAATAATTTTTGTAGTTAGAATCAATTCTGCTGGCCACTCTTTGAGTAATTCCCCAAATAAGTCCACTTTTGATTCTCTGGAGAAGACAAATCTGGCCCTTCAGCCCCAACTGTGAGAAGCTGAGAGCTTGACTTCCCAGCTGAGACCCCGGGAGAGGATCGGGCTGAACAGAGCATCAAGTCAGAAAGCCACCAAACGGGTTCTAGCTTGAATAAATTGGGCCATCAGCCTCTTTGGGAACTAAGTCCTATATTCTTTTCACTACCTCAGTCTTTTACAGATCTTCCCAAAATTAGTTCCCTCAATTCCCAGAAATTTTCTAGTTAGATGCTGACTATTGCTGTCCTAAAAGCCCAAACTGAATTCTAAAAGGGAGTTCATCTAAAAATCCTTGCCTCTGTAATGGGCTCGGTCCAATGCTTTCACTTCATGCAAAGCAACTACTGAAGAACTTTAAAACATTCTCCTTTTTCTCATCTCAGCTGAACCCTTTATGTCCAGGGGCCCCCTGAGACCTTGCAGAGATGTTTGGAGCTATTTATAAATATGACACATGATGATGTCTGCCTTGGCAAGCAGATCGCACAGAACTTGAAGTTTTGGGAGGAGGAAACAGATACCCTAGGCTGAATCGGGCCATGATATCACTTACCTTCTAATTCGTGGTGGCCTGCTGCCCGGGAAATGCCATCTGAGCCTTGGAGAGATCCAAGGCTCCATGAGAAAACTCAGTCCCTGAGGACCCCAGCTGGTAGGTCTGGAAATGTCTGGACCTAAAACTGGCACTGGGGTTGGAGAAGATTCAGGCATTCACTTTTCTTTGTCCAGTGATGCCCCCAGAAAAGTTTTCATGTGTTATTATGAAAACCAGTGTTTCCCTTTGCCTCACCACCTTCTGCATTGTCCTTTTAGGCAAAAACATAATCCAGGACAAAGTGAGATGCTTGATGAGTTCCCAGACTTCAGACCCACATAATCTACAACTGGGCATTCTAAAGATGCTCCTGGATATAATTTGAAACCATATTTTGGTGATTTTAGAGGAATCACAGATGATAGGAGTATTACAAGGAATTGAACTCAGATTAGTATCTCATTTTTTTAAAGGAAAATGTAGTAGATTCTGAGAAACTGTAGGTCTGCTTGACCTTGCTTTCCAGGAAACTCCTGGGATGGATTGTTGAATGTGTGATTTTAACTATGAGGGAAGGGATTAGGAGATTTCTGGGAGTCTGCACTAGTTCAGAGAGAGCATGTCAGTTGTGCCAGACTGATGCCATTCTGTGTTCTGATCGTGGTGTCACTTAATAATACCAAGGAATCCCAAAGAGAGCATTTTGTTGGTTTCATGTGGCATCTGACATAAAATCCTATGTGTGAACTGGAAAATGTGGGCTGGATAGAGGCACACCTGGGCAGGTGAGGGATGAGTGGGTTGAACAATTATGTTGAAAAACTGGACTGAGGGGCACCTGGGTAGCTCAGTTGTTAAATGTCTGCCTTTGGCTTAGGTCATGATCCCAGGGCCCTGGGACTGACCCTGCTCAGCAGGAAGCCTGCTTCTCCCTCTTCCACTCCCCCTGCTTGTGTTCCCTCTCTCGCTGCCTCTCTCTCTCTGTCAAATAAATAAATAACTCTTAAAAAAAAAAAAAGCCAACCTGGATTGATATCATAGTGGAGCATGAAGTATTCTATTCTAGCTTCTCAGTATTTGGAAATGGAACACTTGGTTGCTAAGCTCATAGACACTATCGAAGTGACCGGGAAAGCTAGTCTGTAGATAACCAGACTTAACATCCAAGCTTGACAGCCTGGAATGGGGACCTCAGATCAATGGGTAAAATGACAATCAGGACAAATGCCAAGTTTGGATTTAGATTTTTATTTTCTTTAACTTTTTAAAAAAGATTCTATCTATCTATCTCTCATCTATTTGAGAGAGAGAGCGAGCACAAGCTGTAGGAGTGGAAGAAGGAGAGGGAGAAGCAGGCTCCCCAGGACTTGGATCATGACCTGAGCCAAAAACCAGTCGCGTCAAGGACTGAACCACCCAGGCGGCCCCTGGATTTAGATTTTCAAATATGGGAGAAACATTTTGGCAATTCATGTGAAAAAACATGGAGGAGTTAAAGGAACCACAGCATGCTGTGATTAAAAGATACATACAGGGGCACCTGGGTGGCTCAGTGGGTTAAAGCCTCTGCCTTTGGCTCAGGTCATGATCCCAGGGTCCTGGGATCGAGCCCAACATCAGGCTCTCTGCTCAGCAGGGAGCCTGCTTTCCCCCTCTCTCTCTGCCTGCCTCTCTGTCTACTTGTGATGTCTGTCTGTCAAGTAAATAAATAAAATCTTTTTTTTTTTTTAAGATACATACAATCATGCCCGGCCCTCCTGGAGCATCCACATGGAGATTGTGTCCAGGCCATTGCACATGAAAATTAGTCTGCACCTGGTGCCTGTTGGGCCACATCTCAGTTCAATCCTGGGATCCGCATTTTAAGATCCAGGAACCGTGATAAGCCAGAGAGCATGGGTTTGGCCAGTCAGAATAAGGAGGCGTCTGCAATGTCATCAAAGGAAAGTGAAGGAAACTTTTGAATATTTAAAACATGTATTTTAGGGCACCTGTGTGGCTCAGGTGTTAAGCATCTGCCTTCGGCTCAGGTCATGATTCTAGCGTCGTGGGATCAAGTCCCATGTCGGGCTCCCTACTCTGAGGGAAGCCTGCTTCTCCCTCTCCCACTCTCCCTGCTTCTTTTCCCTCTCTCAATGGTGCCTCTCTTTGTCAAATGAATAAGCAAAATCTTAAAAAAAATTAAAACATGTATTTTTGTTTTTTACTGTAGAAAAACAAATACATGTTATAAAAATTGGGAAAACTAAGGAGCAGTGGAGAAAAGATGTTCATTCTTATTTTTAGATAAGAGAAGGTGAGGGCTGGGGGCATGGGAGGGGAGGTTAGTTAGGGCACAGGAGGACTGACTTGGCCTCTGAGGTTCAGTTTCCTCTTCACCAAGAGGGGGGCTTGATTAGGGGACCCTCAGGCCACTTATAATGTTATGAATGACTTTCTGATAGGGCAGGACTGTCTCCCAAGCTGAAGGGCGCTCAGGTAATCAAAGGAGTAGATTGATTGATGCTATTCCAGATTCTGGGAGATAAAACTAGAATCAGACGGACAAGTAAACAAAGAAAGCTTAGTACAGTTCATCACTAATTAAAATATATTACTATTTATATAAATATACATAAAATCATATACATAATTTATAATATATAAATACACATTATTTTTATTATTTCTATGTTTTATATAGGTATTCATATGTAATTTAACTGTATATAACAAAATAAAACAAAAAAATAAAAACAAACCCCAATGCTCTATAATTCAAAACTTCTTACTGCCCCCTCCTTCCTGCTCTTTCCTTTCTGCTTCTACTTCTTGGTGAAAAGGAACTGAGCATACAGTTGTCCTTGAACGACATGATTTGGACGGCATGGGTCCACTCACACGCGGATTTTTTCCACGAATACAGTACACTTCTGTGAATGTATATTCCCTGTGGTTTTCTTCAGGACGATTTCTTTTCTCCAGCTCTATTGTCAGGATACAGTGCGTAGGACATAGAGCTTACAAAATACGTGTTAATCAATTATTCATGTTATCAGTAAGGCTTCCGGTTAACAGAGGCTATCAGTAGTGAAGTTTGGAGATAGTCAAAAGTTATACTTAGACTTTCAACTGTGTGGGGTCAAGGGCCCACAGTATTTTGAAATCCAGTGTGACTTAAGAGAGTGATTTACACCGAGATCTCTGGTATAGCACACGTCACAGGCTCAGGCCATCTCCGCTGAGCGAATGTGTCTGGTTACTGGCTCGGAGACCTCCTGGTCTGGCAGCCAGAGGACACAACCCTGACTCCACGGGTGACACCTGAATGCAAACGCATTCAGGAGGAGGCATGCTCAGGGTTTGCTGTGAGAGAGGGGAGGGGGCTGGAGGATGGAAGGCTTGAGTAGAGCTTAAGGACAAGTCAGAACTCACCCAAGGGACCACGGCAGGAGGGGCTCCAGGTGAGCTCAGCGGTGTGGAGGGGCTGTGTCTGCAGGTCCGGATGGCTGACCCCGGCAGACCCAGCGCTCAGCAAATACCAACGTACCCCTCTACATTTTCCTTCGCAGTCTGGCTGAGTTCGTATGACTGCATCTAAAAAGGATGTGTGTCACTTCTCGGCCCAGGCATTAAGAGCAGGTATGCCTCTTCCATCCCTGTGAAATAACAGAATGTGTATATATTGGCCTCTGTCCCTGGGTCCTGTCACAGAACTCCTCGAATCCATATATTTTCCTAAGTGATAAGAACACTGGGAATATCTTTGGTTCTAATATATTTGGTCTTTGACCTTGATCTTTGACACAGAGCTCTTAATCCCTTAGAATTCCCTGGGTGACAGGACAGTCTGTTGTTCTAATGAGGTGACTCTGAGTGGGCTGCTGGATTGCTTCAGGATGGAGGCTGGTCACCGGAAGGACCAGGCTGTGATTAGAAGCTTGGAATTTTCAGCCCTACTGACCATCCTCCAGGATGGGAGAGATGCTGGAGAATGAGATAATAATCAGCCTTGCCAACATGAAAAAGCCTCTACAAAAATCCCAGACATATGGGGTTCTGAGAGCTTCTGGGTTGATGGACACATTATATGGAAGGAGGGTGGTATACCCCAACTCCACGGGGACAGAAAATCCTGCACTCAGAACCTTTTGGATATCATCTTATATATCTTTCATCTGGCTGTTCTCTGATAGCCTTCACTATATTCTTTTTAATAAACCAGTAAACCTAAGGAAGTGTTGCTGGAATTCTGCAGGCCGTTGTGTCCAGCAAATGATCACATTCAAGGAGAGGGGTCCTGGGAATCTCTGATTTGCAGTCAAGTGGGACAGAAATTGTAGGTGATTGAGGGATAACCTGTGATGAGCCTCGGAAGTAGGGAGCAGACTCATGGGATCAAGCCCTTAACCCATGGTATCTGATGTTCCCTCCATGTAGATGGTGTCAGAACTGAACTGTAGGACCCCCCCAGCTGGCGTCTCAGAATTTCTTAATGTATAAAACCTACATTGGTGGTATCAAAGAGTTGTGACTGCGGAGGTCGTGTAAGAGCAAAAGAGAGGGTGCTTTTTCCAACTTAGCCCCCTTTCTCCCCTTCTCCTTGTGATCTGGAAGCTCTGTGTTGGATTGGTTGTGTCACAGGGTGGAGAGATGGAGGATTTCTGACTCACTGCTGGGAGGACAGCCCCGTCTTTGTGTGGGTGAAAAATAGACCTCTATTGTTTTTGGAGACTGGGATTTTGGAATCAGTCTACTGTAGAAGCTGATCTGACCGGGTAGGAAATTCTCTCAGAGACTACTCCCCTTCTCCTGTTGAGATGAACAAGAAGTAAAAACCTTACCAAATATTCCCATTTTTCTGGAGAGTGAGGATTGTTACCTTAGCTTCATCTAAAAGAACTCTATTTTGGGGCACCTGGGTGGTTGCGTTGGTTAAGCGTCTGTCTTAACTCAGGTCATAATCCCAGGGTCCAGGGATCAAGTCTCACAGGGGGCTCCCTGCTCTCGTCCTTCAGCTCCCTGCCAACTTCTCCTTCAGCCCCTCCATCCCACCTCCCCACTTGTTCTCTCTCTCTTTCTCTCTCAAATGAATAAATAAAAATCTTTTTTTAAAAAAAGAAAAAGTACTCTATTTCTATCTGTGTCATTTATTTAAACGTCCTTGGTCGGACTTTCTTTAGTAAAAGATTCCGATTTTTTTTTTTTTTTTTAAGGCATAACATTTCAAGAAGTTTCTAGCATTTCTGGAGTTCTTGTGAAGCCTTCAGTGTGCATCTCACCTAATCTTTACGATGACTCTATGGCGTAGGCATTGTCATCATTCCCATGTTTTGGGGGTTGGAAACTGAGGCTCACACAGAGGCAAAGGGCTAACCTGGGGAAAATCTGGGAGTAGGTAGAGAAGCCGGGTGTTCAGCTGAGCTCCGTCCAACCACATTTTAATTTGTAAGAAACTTCTTTATCTTGCAGTAAATTCTGCCTCCCAGGCTTCCAATAAATGCTTAATGAGTTGAATCCTACACTAGAACCACTATATTATGTATGCATCTTTCCATTTTAAGAAGACAAAGGCTCAGTACAGGAAAAGGCAAGAGCTAAAGGAGCGTTTCCAACCAGCCTTCCGCTGCAGAGAGAGGCATTATTATAAAATAGTGAATTTCAACACCATGGCAAGGAATGAAGTATGATGTTGGCTACTGATTTCAGGATCTGAGGCCCCCTTGAGCTGTACTTCCGTTGCTATTTTAACACCCTGTATATCTAAATTATGTTTGAAACATCTTGATTGTCAATCATGAGCCACAGTGGTCTGGGAAAGTCCACTTGACGTTAACACCAATGATATCCGTATGTGTTTCCATGTGAATGGGTGCAATGCAAGAGTAAATTCTGGTCCCAATTTGGACAATAAGTATATGATCTTGAGAAACTTACTTACCTTCACTCAATAACTTCATACACGTGTTTTCAAGGCTGGAGGATTATGGAATAACCAGTCTGTAGGCAGCATCTGAAGTTCAGGAGATCCATGAAAGACTGGTTTACCTACTCTCACCTACTCCTGCCAACGGAGATTCTAATTCAACTTTGTAGCAATGATCAGAGGTTCAAACACTTTTTTCTCTACTTTCAAAATCAAGATTTCTTTGATACACAGTGTACTTGTGTCTAATCTCTAGTATTGAGAAGTTAGGGTGCACAGTACATAAGACCGCCCTTGCCTTGGACACCAACTGCAAGTTTGGGACTCCTCAGGTCCATCCTTAGGTTTGATCATTTTTTAGAAGCGTTCACTGAAAGCTGATGGTTACAATTTATACCGGCAAAAGGATAGAGATTGAAATCAGCCAGTAGGGTCGTCCAGGAGGGTTCCAAATGCAGAGCTTCTGGTTGTCCTGTCCCCATGGAGTCATGGACAGTGTTAACTCCTCCCAGCAATGATGTCGACGTTATCTGTGGAACACTGCCAACTAAGGAAGTTCACCTACACCTCCACTCTATGGAGACGCCCCAGTCAACTGCCTGTGTAGCTCGCCTCAGTCTCCAGATCTTTTGGAAGTTGAGATGATACTGCGTGACTCAAAGCCCCAACCATAAATCACATTGTTAGACATTCTGATATGGTCTGAGATCCCCAAGTAAACAAAGACACTCATCAGTGAGGACATACTAAGAGCTTGGAGATTACCTACAAGGTTCTGAGGGCAAAGCCCATACATCCTTTTGGGCAAGGTTAAAACGCTTACTATGCATGTAGAAAAGTTTTCTTGTAGATAAGTTTATGAAGACCAATTTTTTAAAAAATCTTGTTTTCTATTTGAGACAAAACAGAGTCAACTGTAACATCCAAAGCAAGTGCATTTTCAACATCTGTTACGGTGCTAGGAAAACTCTGTGTTAATTGTTGGCAAATTTGACCCTACAATGTCTGAGTGCTGCCTTATCTGTTGGCAGACATGCTTACACGCACCACCAACACGGGCTGGCTGAAGTTATGGGGGTGTTATCTCCCCCTGACCACACAGTGCTAAAGGTTCAGCCTGGCTTCTGACCAGCCATCCTTGTCATGGTTGCCAGTTCCCAGGGTTCTGAAAAGAAGGCATAAGGAGATGTGGGACAGTGTCAGTAGCCTCCAAACCTGTTGTTAATTTGTCATGCTCACTCAACTCTTTTTCATGTACCCACCCTCTCCTCTCCAGACTCAGAAGATGAGCAACTCTCTGACACTCCTGAGTCATTCAGGCAACAACGTTTAATTGGCTCTGAAAGTTGAGTGCACTTTGACGTCACCATGGATCTCCAGGACCGTCAAAGTATATGTTATGAACTGAACTGCGTTCCCTCCAAATTTGGATGTTGAAGCCCTAACCCCCAGTATGATTGTACTTGCAGATAGGGCCTATGAGGAGGTGATAAAGGTTAAACGAGGTCCTAAGGGTGAGGCCCAGATATGACAGGACTGGTGCCCTCATAAGAAGACGCAGAGTTCTCTCCATCAGGCGAGGACACAGCGAGAAGGCAGCTGTCTCCAAGCCGGGAAGAGGGCTCTCACCAGCAAATGATCATGCTGGACTTAAGTCTCCAGACCTGGGAGAAACAAATTTCTGTTATGGTAGCCCCTAGTCTTTGGTATACAGTTATAGTAACCCGAGCTGACCAATACAGTATCATCCCCTCAATGTGGGCAACATTTCTCTCTTAAATATGTAGAAAGAACATGTGTCAAAAATTGATTTAAGGGGCACCTGGGTGGCTCGGTGGGTTAATCCTCTGTCTTTGGCTCGGGTCATGATCTCAGGGTCCTGGGATCAAGCCCCATATTGGGCTTTCTGCTCAGTGGGGAGTCTGCTTCCCCACCTCTCTCTCTGCCTGCCTCTCTGCCTACTTGTGATCTTTGTCTGTCAAATAAATAAAATCTTTATAAACAACTGATTTAAGCTCTCACCAAAGGGTCCTGCATGATGGTGAAGCTGGTTCTCAGTTAGACTTCTGTTTTATTTTAAGATTTATTTATTTATTTGAGAGAGAGAGGAAGTATGAGCTGAGGGAGAGGGAGAGGGAGAGGGAGAGAGAAACTCGAGCAGATATGGAGCTAAGTGCAGAGCCCAGTGCTGGGCTCCATCTCATAACCCTGAGATCACCACCACCCAGGTGCCCCTCGGTTAGACTTCTGAAATGAGCACCTTCCTCTGACTCTTGCTCAAAGGCACAAGGTCATCCTATGCTGCTGCTTTCTCATAAAAAGAACTACCCTCTGTTGATTGCTTATTGAACAAATATACAGTTCTATTACTTCATGAACTATAATTTTATCCAGTCCTCACGAGAGCTGTCATTATGTCTATTTTATACCTAGGGACGCTGAAGCACAAAGAAGTTAAATGACTTGACCAAGCTCACCTAGTGGCAAAGACTCACACTCAGTCAACCTGCGCCCCCCCACCCCCCCCACCCCCCCCCCCCCCCGCCCCGTGCTTACTATCCTTACCCCACACCACATTGTCTCCACTCTCTTTATTCTCTGCCTCAGGGTACTTGGCCACTACTCCTCAGCCAGATTCCTTTTGTCTTTTTTTTTTTTTTTTAAGATTTTATTTATTTATTTGTCAGAGAGAGAGAGAAAGCAGGAGGCAGGGGGAGAAGCAGTTCCCCTCTGATCAAGGAACCCGACACAGGACTTGATCCCAGGACCCTGGGATTGTGACCTGAGTTGAAGGCAGACACTTAACCAACTGAGCCACCCAGGTGCCCCACAAATTCCTTTTGTCCTAATCTCCCCTTCTAGCAACATGAATGGAGTTGGCCATAGTTTGGTTCCATTTCTGTCTCCGCTACTTACCAGCTGAGGAATCTTGGTTCGGGTACTTATTAGGGCTAAACCTCAGATTCATCCTTTATTTTAAAAGTCTATGTCACAGAGTTGTTTTGAGAATTCATTGAGATAACATGAGAAAAGTTCCTGATATTAGTAGGCATTTGATGCTAGCTCTGTTACATATCATATAGTCTCATGAATAAAAGATAAGGGTTCTTTTCCTGGGATCCAAAGCCAGCATGGGGAGAGGATGACAGGAAGACATCTCTTTCTTTTTTTCTTTCTTTCTTTCTTTCTTTCTTTCTTTCTTTCTTTCTTTCTTTCTTTTTTCTGGTGAAAGTGTCTGTGGCTTTTGTCATATTCCCAAAAGAGTAGGTGACCTGCCCTCCAGCCCCCCACCATCAGTTGGGAACCAGTGAATGTTAGTGAGCCTGGAGATTGAGACTTGAGTCCTTCAGAGTTCAGAAATGAATTGAATCTTTTATATTTTCTGCCCTCAGCACAGCTGGCCACATAGCTGGACCCGGGTCTTTCAGCTTTCCTACCCCTGAGCATGGAGCCGGACACGCAGCCAGCTCTTGGTGATTGCCTGAAACTGAATTTCACTGGAATTCAGTGATGGATGTCAAGGTCTAGGAGGGTGGGGTTCCTGATGTTGCCCGCCCACTGTGAAAAGATTTCCAAAATCACTTCTCTTGTCTGACAACAAAGCTGAGTATTCCAAATGTTGCATTGGAAAAGGACGCTGATTACACCAGCCCAATTGCACTATGACGTCTACTGCTGGAGACCGGTGCGTGGGTGGCAGGCGTGGCTGTGCATACGGCAAGTCTGTCAGACTGTCTTAGCCCTCGCTGCTCTCCCCTCACTCAAACACCTTGAAATGATAGCAACTACTGTGCAAAGAATGGAAACACAAGCTATTCATTTCATTTTTTATTTTGACCCATCTACTTGTGGGCTGTTATACCCACCTCAACTTAAAAAGGACTTAAGTATACCTAGCTATTGATTTCCAATTAAGGTCTTTAATAATCTTGCCTTCCTATGTGAGATCTGGGTATTTATATCACATACTCCTGTCAATCTCATTGAATTAAGAAAGTTTACATTTTACTTCAATTCTGAAGGGTGAGTAATAATTTTCAAACAATAAAGAAGTAGCAGATTAAGGAAGGATTTTAGTAAGCATCGAAAATACACATCCTACAAGAGAATAAGACCAGTGAGAGAGACAATCAGAGTAAGAAGAAGAACATGCAACAGAACAAAGTCGTGGTCGGCTAGTGGATGCGAGTGAACCACGAATTTGGCTCTAGGCAGCTGTCAAAGCAAAGAAAAACCACAGAATTTTCCAGAAAGTTAAAAAAAAAAGTCAATTTGTCAAGCCAGGACTAAGACAAATTTCTTAGGGAAAGGAGTGATGGGGCAGGCAGATCATTGCAACTGCCTCGCGTGGCTTTCATAGAGAGTATCTGGCTGTTTCTTGTAGAGGCCCCCAGCGAGGCCAATCCCCTAACACCAAAAGCAACTCAGGAGAAAACCATTCTGGGAGGCTCCCGCAATGCTCTTGAAGAACACTTTTCTAATGGATTGGCTAGAATGCAAAGAAAAGATTCAGATGGGGGAAAAAAAAAAAAAGAATTGCCTAGAGCAACGGAGTGTGTGCATATCCATTGGGCAGTCCTCCCTGAAAACTATGTTCTTGCTCCCAAGCCTCCTAAAGTGGGGGGTGCTGTTCTCTGGGAGAAAGACCTGGAGTATAGACATTCTATGAGTTTTACCAAGTGGAGTGTAGAATGCCCATCCTTCCATGAAAATTATGAAGCCCCAGAAAAAAAGATGCGTGTCCTGATCTGCACGGGGGTGGGCTGATAGTGTATGCAAACAGGGCCAAGAATGTCTTCCGAAACACACACAAATAGACCACCTGGGGCTCAGCATGCAACACCAGAGAGCAAGACAGCACGAGTGGCAGTCTGGGCGCTCTTTCAAAGCAGGCGTTACCGATTCAGGCAGCGGAGACTGTACCCGGAATTGTAAGGTCTGACAAATTACCATGGTAATCACAGTGCTTCTGGGTGTGATGGCTTATTATCTAGTAGTCAAGGCAATTGGAGATATTTTTGCTTCTTTGTTAGACAGGGCCAAGAGGAGGAGGATCAGGGAAAGGGGATCATTCTGAACAGACTCAGAGGCCCAGTGCTAGAAGTCAAGGAGAGAGAGAGAAGGAGGTGGGGAGAAGGAGGGAGAAGGAAGCAGGAAGAGCCTGTATGGCTGTTTAGGGAATGAAGGCGAACAGGAGGTAAAATGTAGCCGTGGTGGAGGAAGGGAGGAGGGCACAGGGGTTTTACAGTCTGAATGTTTGTGTCCCCCAACCCCAAATTTATCTGTTGAAACCAACCCCTCCCATGCCCCATCAGCTGGTGTTAGGAGTTGGGGCCTCTGGGAGGTGATTCAGCCATGAGGGTAGACCCGTCCTGAATGGGATTAGTGCCCTTAGAAAAGAGGCCCCCGAGAGCTCCCTCGCCCCCTTTCCTGCCATGAGAAGACATAGAAGACACCATCCATGAGCAAGGAAGACAGGACTCTCACCAGAACCCAACTGTGCTGGCAACTTGATCGCAGATGTCCGGCCTCCAGAACTGAGAGAAATATGTTTCTGTTGTTCATAAGCTACAAAGCCTATGGGACTTCATTACAGCAGCCTGAGTAGACTAAGATAGGGGTCCCCGCCTGAGAGCCAGCCCCAGGCGTCCACACCTCTCAGAGGAGCTCAAATAAGTGGTGAAGCTCAGGGTCTGTGATCAGTGGATCCTGGCACAAAACCTTTCTTTGCCTGTTCTCTCTTTGTGAAGGACTTCGGGTGGTTTCCCTTGTGGGACTCCTGAAGCCCCAGATAGGGAGGAGTCTGAGTAACCAACGTCTGCGCAGATATGCAGACACTGTGTATACGGCTGGTTTTCTCCGCACAGCCATCTTCTCCTTGTGAACAGGGCTCCAGGCCATCTAGTTGGCGGTATTTTCTCAGGCTTCTTGGTAGGAAAGCATTCAAGCTCAATATATTTTTTTTTTTTTTTGCATACTTTCGTTTTGCCTATGCCTGGTACAGCCTTGAGAAATAAGGTTATGACTACCAGGAATAATCCAGTCCAACAAAGGCTTGGTCTAGATCTTGTTCCTATGGAAGGAACTTTCTGCCCATAGCTTTGTAGATGATAATTCCTGACTATGTTCATTGCAAACAAGGAGGGAGAGAAGGCGGTTCAACAGTCCTGAGCTCTGCTTGATGATTTTGTTTACATGTTATTTTTCTGTGCTCTTATTTAGAATCTAGATTAGTCTGAAGCTCTGACAGCTCCTTCCCAGGGGACAGGCCTGGCTTCCCCTTCAGCTGAGGACTGGAGCAGGCCCTGTGGGTAGAGAAACTCAGCTAGGCCTCCCCCGTGTGTAGCTCCTTATTTGCTCAGGTCCTTGCTCTCTGCGGGGCCCCGAAGGGGGCTTTGGCTTGTGAGTGTGCCCCCAACTGGGATGATACGATGAGGAGAGGACGGACACATGAGCCACGGTGTGATCGACAGGTCACCCCAGCAGGTGATTTGCAGTCTCGAAGATGACTCTGACATTTTGACTCTGCGAGTGGGAGAATAAAAATGCTGTCAGCAGGAACTGGGAATTTAGGAGGCCTTGGTGGGGGGGGGGGCAAGATGGCAGATCTGAACACGAAGCACACAGTGGAGCTATGCACAGGGAGAGAGTGGGTGATAAGGTGGTCTGGCCCTGCAGAGAGGGGCAGGACGTGGGGGCGTCAATGCCCGAGAATGGTCATCACTGCTATGGGAACCCTTGTTCAGAGACAGCTGGATGAGAGAGGCAAGGGAAGAATGGGGAATCCTTAGTTCGAACAAGGACAAGGAGGAATTGGAAGCTGCCGAGGCATCTGGGAACCCTCGCAGAAAAGAGGAAGGAGTCCTGACTGTCCAGTGTTATTAAACAAAGTGCTTAACTGTTCATCAGAGAAATCAGCTCTGCTAATTTTAGAAGAAAACGCACCTATTTAAAACTTGCCTGGGTGGCTTCCAGAATCTGTAGAAGGGCTGTAAAAACAGGCTTGGAGCTCTGTGAGGAGGAACCACCACAAAGACTGCCACTCTGCCCAGGAGAGCGAGGTATGCGGCTGGTGTCTCAGACACCTTGAGCTCTGGATGCCAGCCTCTCTCTGAGAACCACGGCCACTGCCTGCCCCAGGAACTCAGACTTGAACTCAGCATTTCGGCCAAAGAGAGAGCCTCCTGGTCCTTGCTTCTTTGCAACAGTAAACCCTGATGCTGCGCCTGGGGCCAGCAGGGTCTGATGATCAGAGTTTAGGGCCTCACAGTTGCACTCTGGCTGCAAGGGAGGCTGGGGAAAATCTCGAGCACACGTAGCTTCTCCCCTGGGAGATGGAGTTAGAAAGATGGCAGAGTGGATGGGGGACATCTGAGTACTTACATTTGTGTTTGGAGAGGGGGCAGACGGGAGATCAGGAGAGTTGAGAGGAGAGCATACAACATGGGAAGAACATTCCAGAAGAAAGGAAGAGTGAGATGGAGGAAGCCTTAGGAAGACAGCCTCCCGCCTGGGTGGCTCAGTTGGTTGGACAACTGCCTTCGGCTCAGGGCGTGATCCTGGAGTCCCGGGATCGAGTCCCGCATCAGGCTCCCAGCTCCATAGGGAGTCTGCTTCGCTCTCTGACCTTCTCCTTGCTCGTGCTCTCTCTCACTGTCTCTCTCTCTCAAATAAATAAAAATCTTTAAAAAAAAAAAAAAAAAAAAAAAGGAAGACAGCCTCCCCTGACTCAGGACAAGGTTATTGACACAGGAGTGGGTGGCACCCTGAGGGTCATAACGCCTGAGGCTTTGGGTGGCAGGGCTCTGGGAAGCAGGGAGCTCAGAGAATTCGGGGTGCTCCACTGAAGGTGGAGGACAGCCTGAAGCCCTCCCCTTGTGTGAGGATCCCACTCCATGGATGCTGGATAGTCAGCTGCAGGTCTCATATGGAATCTGTATGCCGATATGGCAAATACCGATTATTTTCCTATAATCTTCCAGGAGTTCCGTATTCCTTTCTATTGGCTTCCCCAGTTCCCCAGGAGGAGAGGCTCTTCCAGGGCTGCCTCTCACAGAAACCTCCCCTCTCCCAAAGTCGAGGGGCAGATCTTCCCTCTCCTGTCTGTCCAGGAGCCTGTAGCCTGCCTCGGGGTTTCTCCTCAATGCCACTCACATTCCACTCCCCTGTTTCTTCTGTGAGCTTCTCAGGCCGTTTCTAAGATTTCCCTCTTGCGTAAGAAACCAGCTCCAAGTCCACGACATTTGCCACAGTTATATCTTGTCATCTCTGCTCCGTGGTCCCAATTCCACCTGCAGAACTAATGGACATTCTGTCTCCCCCTTCCCCAGCAACCCTCAGTGCTATATGAACAGAGGGTTCTTTAGAGGGAATGTTAGCCTCCCCGATGGAGAAATACAATCTGATAGATACTGCTTATGATTGTAGTCAATTTCCTAACAGCTGTACCTTACTTACGATCAACTACCTCCCAGCTTCCCCCCGCCCCCCACGCTGCCGCCTCGCAGGTGCTGTCAAATTAGAACGCTCTTGTCTTGTCCTGTTCTGAGACACAAAGACAAACACACCCAGGAGCACATGCAGTTTTGTCTGCCTACTGCTCCTCCTGGGCTTATCGTGGGGCTGTCACTCTCAGCCTGCCACCCTATCGCCATCTACAGGGCTGGGCTCGGTAACCCAGGCTTGGCCAATCGTATCACTTCTTACACCTAGCAACAGCTCAGCCTGTGACTAAAGAATCTTTCTCTAATTGGAATACCAAGAAGTTCTCTCTTGCTGCTGGTCCTCTGCTAAGACATCATAAGCTTGGGGCCACAAGGGTACTTCCTCAGCTATATAGGAGATGTCCATTTACAGGGGGAGACACAGGAGCCAGCCCCACTAGGAAAGCTGAGCTCAAAGACAAAAAGAAATAGAATTCCAATGACATTGACTGGGTCACTGGATTTAGCTCTGCTAGAGTCACTAAATATCCTTCCCTTCTCTTTCTCTCTCTCTCTTTCTTTCTTTTAAAGACTTATTTATTTATTTGATGGCAGGAGGGAGAGGGAGCACAAGCAGGGGGAGTGGCAGACGCCCAGGGAAAAGCTCTTGATCCCAGGACCCCAGGATCATGACCCGAGCTGAAGGCAGACACAGCTGAAGGCAGATGGTTCACCTACTGAGACACCCTGTCACCTTTAAATATTCTTTCTGTTTAAGCTAGTTGAATTGGTTTTTTTTTATCTCCAAGTAGACGAGCCCTGATGAATAATAACACTTTAAAGAATTAGAATGAAAGTAATACCCTTAATTGGGCAAAACAGTAAACAAATAAATTGTTCTTTATTCTATTTTTAGTTCTACAAAAAATGGTATACTACGTTATACATTGTGTGTGTGTGTGTGTGTGTGTGTGTGTGTATAGATGTGTGACTGTAAAGTTTGATCACAAATTTCTCCCTCCAGAACTCACGCCTCTTTGCAAGGTAAGTGCAGCCGTTCCTTACATGTGCAGTGGAGTTCATCTCTCTCTCCCTCTCTGAATCCGGCTGGCCTTGTGGTTTGAATCTTAGTATGTACCACAAAAGATGCTTATGACCTTCCCAGGCCCCCCAGCTTCTGTCATTACCCTTTCAAAAGAGGACCAGGTGAAAAAGCCAGTCTAGCCCCCTGGAGGATGAGGCCATAGTGGGGCCACCAAGGCAGTCCATGACCAGGAAGGCATGTGAGGCCCTCTGGAGCCTTCCAGGATGGCTCTCCCTCTAGCTGAATGCTATTGTGTAAGTGACTCTAAACCAGCCAAGTGAAACCAGCAGAGGAATTGCCTGGTGACCCCCCAGAATTAGGAGAAATAATAAATCTTAATTGTTTTAAGCCACCAAGATTTGGGGTGGTTAATTATGAGGCCAAGGCCAGCTGAAACACATTGTGTTCTGTGTTTCACGTAACTGCAGCTCGTCAATCCCTCCAGATTACTAATGTATTTGTTAAAATTCTTTTTGGTTGCAACCCATCTGAAACTAACTGGGACAGCTTAAACAAAAGTGAAATGCATTAGAAAGTTTCTGGAGGTAACTCAAGGAACAAAAGGTAAAGTTGGGGAAGGGAGAAGTCAGGGCCACTGTGGGGACATCAACGGTGGGGGTCATGGGGTGGGGGTCATGGAGTGAAAAGTGCCATTAACCATCCAGTGGTAGTGACTCCGGCACTGCTAACTTCAAGTTCTCAGGACAGTCTGACGGATCCCACTTGAGCAGTATCTACCTCTAGACCCTTCAGCTACGATGAGGCTGGGACGGAACACAAAGGCAGAAGCAAAACTCAAAAATCGGAGGTGGAAAATAAACAACAACAACCCATATGTTGGGTGAAGGGGTGGGGGGCGGGGCGGGAATCCCAGTATGGTACTCACCTCCTGGCCGAGGCCTGCTTTTCAACTGCTAATTACTTTGATTTTTCAAAGCTTCTTTCAAATCTTTTCGTAAAGAATGTATCAGAGCTCCTCTCAATAGAGGGTAAGAATCTGCGTGGGGCAGATCTTGAAACTGTGACGACTACAGCAACATTGTATACGTTCGCACAAGGCAACTGAATCTGTCAAGACTTTTTTTTTTGTACTAAGGTCTCTGAGAGGGTGGGTTGGCGGTTTTCATGAAGTTTAAAAAATGTTTGGGGTATCGACCAGAAAGGAATTGTACTAAAACGTAAAAAGAGGTGAAAGCCAGAGCAACAGGTGCCGTGAACACAGGAGGGAAGCCGAGAGCCAACGCGTGGGCTCGTTTCTGGGAAAGGCGAGGGGCGCAGGTGCGTCAGGAGGGAGCGCACAGGGTCTTGGGAGGGGACGCACCGCTCCCGCGACAGGGCAGCAACTCCACCCCCTAACCGAGGCCTCCTGAGGCAGCGGGCGCCTGGGACTGCGGCGTCTGGGGACATGGGCGCGCGGGTGCCTCGGGCAGGTGGGCGGGGGCCGGGGGCCCATGCAGCCCGGGGCTGCCGGAGGCGCTGCGTTCCCGCGCCTCGCGCTAGGCACTGAAGCAGCCGCCCCCAAGCAGCGGGGCGGGGGCCGGGACCGGGAGCGCGCGGGGGAGGTGTCTGCTCCCGGGGACTGAGGCGGCGCCTTCGCCTGCCGCCAGCCGCAGGGACGCGGGCCGCCGTGCAGTCGGCGACATCTTGCTCGGGAGGAAAGCGCCGGGGAGACCGGGTGGCTGGGAGCTGCAGCGCGCGGCGCGCGGAGGACGGGAAGGGAGACGCAGGCCAGCCCGGCGCTGCACCCAGGAGGTAAGCTGGGAGGGCGCCTCGGGGACCCCCTAGTCCCGCCCCTGCTTGGCCTCGCTCCTGCGCCCGCCGGGCCCCGGCCTCCCGCGGCCCTGTCCTCCTAGCCCGCAGCCTCTGGCGTCCCACCTCCCGAGCCGTCCC
The DNA here is from genome assembly GCF_020171115.1 of Neogale vison. Lineage (NCBI taxonomy): Eukaryota > Metazoa > Chordata > Mammalia > Carnivora > Mustelidae > Neogale > Neogale vison. The sequence continues at coordinate 148,545,644 of NC_058092.1, read as the reverse complement.
CCGAGGTGGCCCCTGTCCCCCAGCCCGCTCCTCCCGCCCCGTGCCCTGCCGGGGCTCTCCGGACAGGGTCACAGGACGCGACGCCACCTGCCGGGTCCTCCCGGGGCCCGCCCCTTCCCGGGGCCGGCCGCCCGCTCCCTCCGCCCCCTCACCGCCGCCCCCGCCCGCGTCCCGCCCCGTGCGGGCGGGGCTCCGGGTTTAAACGTCGCGGCGGGCCGGGCCGGCGGGAGGGGCGGGCCGGGCCTCTGTGTCGTGTTCCCGGTTCCGTAGGCGGCGGCGGCGGCGGCGCGCACTCCAGCCGGCGGCGGGCACCATGGCCCCGGGGAGCGGGGTGAAGAGCGAGTACATGAAGCGCTACCGGGAGCCGCGCTGGGACGAGTACGGGCCGTGCTACCGCGAGCTGCTGCACTACCGCCTGGGCCGCCGGCTGCTGGAGCAGGCGCACGCGCCCTGGCTCTGGGACGACTGGGGCCCGGCCGGAGCCTCGGACGACTCCGCGTCGTCCGCGTCGTCGTCGGGAGCCGGGGGCCCCGCACCCCAGGGCGCCCCCGCCTCGCCGCCCGCGGAGCCCGCGGCGCGGGAGGGACCGGAACGGCGGGCGCGCGGGCCGGCGGAGGAGCGGGGCGCGGAGGCGGCGGAGGCCGAGGAGGCCCGGGACGCGGAGGGCGCGGACGAGGCGGCAGCGGCGGCTCTGCCAGGTACCGGGCCGGGAGGGGGCTGCGAGGGGCCTGCGTAGGGCCTGCGTAGGGCTGCCCCGCTCCGGGTCTCGCTGCGCTCCGGGCAACCCCCCCCCTTTTTTTTTCCTAGTAGATGAAGAATTCATGTCCCTTGACAAAATAAGGATGCTGTCAGCCCAGCCCTTGCCCTCCCACCCTTTATTTCCATAATAGGATGGCTCCGGGTTGAGCCAGTTACAGGAATTCAGCTGAAGCGCTGCTGAACTCCGTGTCTTCACCGAGGGCCGTGGTTGCTTCACTGCGCTCTGAAATCCCATCTATTTATATCTAAGCGCCCATTTTTTTTCGCAGAGGAGCCCAGCTTTCACCGGATTCTCAAAGAGGACCTACCCCGGGAGAGGTTAAGAATCACGGAGCCAGGCTTTCAGTCTTATGAATGGGGCCGCTGTTTGCTGTGTTAACTCCCTGACCCGCTGCGTTGTCTCTAAAGAATATTTTGAATTTGTTTACGCAGGCTGTTGCGTAACTCCTGGTTGGTGGGAGAAAATTCCTCGTGAGGGCTAGGTGCTCTCCGCTCCTTGCCCGCGCACGGAGCCCAAGCGCGCATCCTTCTCTGAAGGCTGCCGCCGTGGAGGGCTGGAGCAGCCGCTGGAGCAAGGCTCATGGGTGCTGGGTGTCTTGCTTCCCAGGGCCCTGCTCCTTGTCTCCTGGCCAGACGGTCGCCGAGCTGCGGTCTCAGCATGAGAGGCCAGGAGGATGGTCGCTGGTGCCCAGCGCCGAATTAAATGCCTCAGGCGGGATACAGCCTGGAGCTACGAGTGGTTCCTTCCTTCTGCCTTCTAACGTTGGCCAGATGCCTCTCCCTCTCCACCCCCATCCTGGGTCCCTCGATTTTAAGATTTTATTTATTTATTTGACAGAGAGAAATCACAAGTAGGCAGAGAGGCAGGCAGAGAGAGAGAGAGAGAGAGAGAGAGAGGGAAGCAGGCTCCCTGCTGAGCAGAGAGCCCGATTCGGGACTTGATCCCAGGACTCTGAGATCATGACCTGAGCCGAAGGCAGCGGCTTAACCCACTGAGCCACCCAGGCGCCCCGGTCCCTCGATTTTAAAGATTTTGTTTGACAGAGATCACAAGTAGACAGAGACAGGCAGGCAGAGAAAGGGGGGGCGGGGAGCAGGGTCCCCGCTGATCAGAGCCCAATGTGGGGCTCATCCCAGGACCCTGAGATCATACCTGAGCCAAAAGCAGAGGCCCAACCCACTGAGCCACCCAGGTGCCCCCCCACTCGACTTTAAGAGGCTCCTGCAATTAGAATAACCGAGAGCTTCTTAAGCCTCCAGTCACTAATCTTAGAATATGTATGGTCTCGTTTGACGTTCAAAATAGTTCTAACTGGTGGGAGCATAATTTTTTACGTTTTATAGATGAAGAAATGGAAACGCAGGCCAAATGATCAGTGGCTTTATTTTTGTTTGCTTATGGCATGGTAAGTGGTAATTAACCAGGTCTGCAGTTTGTAGTGGTCTCTCTGCAAGAGGCTCAGGAGGAGAGGAGATGTCATCTTTGAGTCGGAGAGCCAGGCGACCGAGCTCTCCTTCCGTCATCTTAAGTTATTCTCAGCAACATCTGCTGCAGAGCAGCCTCTCCGTCTTCGTGTTCCTTGTCGATTACCAGAGATTTATGAATACCTGGAAGCCGGAGTCCTAGTTACAGCAATCGCTGGTGGAAATTTGAATAACAGAAGGTGGGGGGGGTTGGGGTGGGGGGAGGGTAGGGGAAAAGGCCTTCTGATTGATTCCTGTGGCACTGATCCACAGACCAAGATGTGAGATGTACTGAATCAGACCATGTGCTTTTCTCCTTCTGGCCATTCCCCTTCATTGTTCCTGAAAGAGGTGTCAGTTATTTCTGTGGGTATAGAAATGCAGCTTTCAGATGGCATTGTGGTCTAGATGGTACCGTGTTTGCCTGAATTCAGGATTATTTTGGTTTCCCTAGAGACACTGACTCCAACCAGTGGTTAAGGTCAGTCATTTCTTCTCTGCTAATATTTCTGGTTCAGGTGTTGGGCAGAAGGAAGGATGTTTGCTGCAGTCCCGACTGCAAAATCCTTGTTTTCCAGTGGATGGTTTTACATACTACAAGGATGAGCATTCTTGAATTCCTATAGAACGTAAACATTTGGTTCTTTTTTTTATTGAAGCCAGATGTACACATGAATCCTACAGTTCTGTATGGCTTATTACAGAGATGCAGCAGCTCCCCAGCCACACACAGACCAGTTGCCCATTCCTTAGGGCTCCACTTCCAACTCCTTTGGTTTTTCTTTTGGTGCTGGTATCTGTTTCTCCAAGTAACATGGAGAGTGTTCCTTGTAAATAACAATAAATAAGCAATTGTTGTTTGTTATTGATGGTATTGACACTTCTTAATTTTCTTCCCCAGTTTTTAGCATTATCTATCTGGCTTTCGTTCTTTTCGCCCCTCTCCTAACCCATACACAAGGCCCCTCCCCATACCTTCTGCAATATAGTCAGCCCGGAGTTGGTTAGGTTACAGTCAGTATCTACAATGTGGTGCCTGGGAAATGTTGTTCAAAGCTGTCCTGTATTGTTTGCCATGACTCCTTTTTCTCTTACAATACAACCAGCACATCGGGTTTGCTCTCACTCTCGACATCTTAAGACATTCCTGCCAGGGCCTCTGACCTACTTCCATCTGGCCTGGTTGCTGCTCTTGCTACCTGCTGCCCTGCCTGGTCCCATGTTGGGAGGGCCCTTGGCCACCACCCCACAGACTCCTTGGTTTCCCTCTCGGGTAGGAGCCCTAGTGTGGCCCTCACATCATTTTCCTTCTTGGTTTACCCCTCCTGTTGGAGCTTGTCTTCTAGTAGCTTCGTGAAAAAGGGTATGTGAGACATGAATTTCCTAAGACCTTGCATGTCGAAAGATAGCTTTATCCTGCCCTCATGATTTGGTGAGTTTGTGGCTGAGCTTGGAGTTCAGGTTGGAAATATTGTCTCTCAAAAATCTGGAGACATCGCTCTGTTGTGTTGTAACTCGTGATACTGCTGTTACAATCCTATGTCTTCCTGATTCTTGATTACCTGTCCCCACCGTCAGGAAGTGTTTAGGGTCTTCTCTTTGTCCTTTTATTTGGAATTTTTTCCTTGGTCTATGTCTGTTTTCCTCCAGTGTTCTGGGTGAGTCCTCACAGTGAAACTCCTGCTTTGTAATTTTGATAAGTTTTCTTGAGTTGTTTTTTCATTTCTATTTCTGTTGCTGTTCCTTTCCTTCCAAACGTCTTAGCTGGATGTTAGACTTCATGAATTTATTCCTTCCTTTTCTAATATGCATCCTACCCCCTATTTTCATATGTCTTTTTCTTCTATTCTTCTGGGTGATAGTCTCAATTGTATCTTCCCAGCTCTGCTATTATATTTCTTTTTAATTACTGGCATCCTATTTATTTTTAAATATAATTAATTTTGATTTCTGGATTTACCTTCTTCCCCCTCTCTTTCCCTCTCCTACACCCCTCTTTCTCTTTTTATTCCTTTTTAAGAAATAGTATTCTGTTCTTGATTCATGCATACAGTATCTTCTATTACCTTGGTGAGGATATTACTAGAAGTTTTTTGTTTTCTTCTTGGATTTCTATAGCCTAGTCTCTGGTTCCCCACTTCTCCCCATTTTTTATTCTTTTTGTTTATAAACCTGTATTTCATGTTAGTTTTCTCAAATGTCTAATGACCGTTGGCTTCTCGTCCTGATTTAAGAGAGGGTGCTAAAAAGCTGTCAGGATGTTCTTTGTGCGGGGTAGGTGGCAGTGGAGTGTTACTATGGAATGCTTTGAAGCATGCCTTGAAGAGTGGCCTGGACTGTCTCTAATTCCTTTTTTCATAGTCCTATTTCTTAAATTAAATTTGTTTTTTAGCAAAGTTATACATATGCATAATTTTTAAAAATACACTTAAAATGAAAAAAATAATTCTGACCGATTTCCCATATCCCTTGCTTGCTAGGGTGCACGTTCCAACTCTTTTCAGCTTTGGCCACCTTCTTCTCATCTAGACTTACCTGTTGGCTTTTTTATTTTAAATGTTGTATAATGACTTCCCATCATGGGAGATGATTTAGCTTAAGATCTTCGCTATGCCCCCCCACCCCCCGATATATATACAGCAGCACCCACTTGTCCCACAGTATTAACTATACGACTATTTAAGCACTATTTAAGCTCTATATGACTGTATGACTGTTTAAGCACAATTCTGTTTGAATTATTGTGGCTGGGTAAAATGGTATTTACTGGTGAGCGTGTAGTATATTCTGACTACATTTTCTTTTCGTTTATGTTTTTCCTGAAGTTAATCATTGCTTCATTTTTTTTCTGTTTGTTTATATATATTTTATATTCCCATCATTAATTCAGCTTGAAATAGTCTGGTTGTACTTTAAAACTTGTCCTATGCTAGACACATGAGGTGTTCAATTCATTCAGTTTTTTCCTCGGAGACCTTTTTTTTGAACCTCATCCTCCTGTTCTTATTTATGCTGCCCAGATCTGACACAGCTATCGGTCTGGGGCTTTTCTTCACTGTTTGCCTGAGTCTTCCTTTTGTTTACCTCCTTTATCTGAGCCCGGTCTTATAAATCTCAAGAGTTCCTTTGTGTGGCCAATCCCTTCCTTTTGGTGTAACACATCCTCTGTAAATCCTGAGAATACTTTTGTGACCTTGCATGACTGAAAATGCCTTTACTATATCCAAAAGCTGGATTGATATTTTGCAAAAGAGAGAACTCTAGATTACAAATTTCAGTATTTTAAGGCATTTTTATATTGGATCCTAGTTTTTGGTCTTGTTTTTTAGAAGTACCATGCCTCTCTGACACCCTGTGTATGTGACCTCTTTTTGTGGGGGTGGAGGGGATTAGGAGGGTGTTTCTAAGAGATTCTCCTTATCCTATACCCTACATGTTCTAAAATTCTATGTGTATGTCTTTTTTTTTTTTTTTTTAATGTTAGCTCTACACCAGATGTGGGGCTTGAACTCATGACCCTGAGGTCAAGAGTCGCATGCTCTGCCAACTCAGCCAGCCGGATGCCCCATATATGTGTGTCTTTTATCATTCATTGCGCTGACAACTTGGTGGGTCTCTTTAGTCTGGAATATTTCTTATAGTTCAGTAATATTTTCTAGTACCACTTAAAATAATTTCCTGTGGTCTATTCATTTTTTCTTTCCATGATTATTTTTAGTTGGATGGTGTAACTCCTGAATCAAATCTCTAACATTTTTATTTAAAACTTCTCTGACACTGGAATTTTGGATTCTGTTTTCTTGGAGAACTCATCAATTTTATCTTCCAAACTTTATACTGAAATTTTTAAATCTCCCTTTCTAGTCTTAAATTTTGAAGAGATTACATTTTTTTTTGTCCCAAGTGTTATTTTTTAAAAATTAAAAATTAAAAAATGGCATCCTGTTTTTCTTGGATTTCTTTTCACTCAAAAAAGAAAAAGCCATAAATATCCTTTGAGAGCTTCCTTGTATTTCCCAGTCTTTTCTGTATATTTTGATCTTTTTCTTTTTAGAGGATGGACTCACATGTTTGTTCTCAGCCTGTCCGCTCGCATGTAGGAGTGAGGCTTGGAGAGCTTTTCAGGAGCTCTCTATGTGGGGGTGCTTGTTGACTAATTGGATGAGGACCAGCTGTTTCTCTGAGGACTTCAAGCATAGTATACACCCATTTTTCTTGTGTTCACTTCCCAAACAGCAGGCCCCCAATCTCCTGCCTGGAGGGGTACAAGCCTGGCTGTCAGCATTCTGGGAACAGAGTTGGGGAAAGGGAGCAGGGGCCTTGTTCTTTACCACATGAACCTATTTTCAGGCAGTTGTCACCCCTTACTTTTCCTGTACCCTCTCTTTCTCCCTCTGGAGAGTAACCCGTATGCCTTCTGGGCTGGGAGAGGGGCCATCACCTGGCTAATAGACTTGAGGAAAGGCTATGCAGGAGGTATCTACAGCTACATCACAGAATTAGCCTGAAAACTAGTTGCTTAAGATTCCAGTACTCATTGGTTATTGCTCGTGGTTTCTGTGGGTGGAGTTTGGCCTGGGCACAGGCGTGTGCCTTGTTTCCACTCTATGCTGCCTGCAGCCTCGGCTGGACGGTGCCAGGGCTGCGGGCTGCCTGCTGGGACCCTCGCATGTGACATCTTCGTGTGCCCGGCCTTCCTCCTTACGTGCTGGCCGGCCTCCAAGGGCATGTGTTCCTGAGAGACAGCAGGGCAGATGCTGGATTGCCCTTTATGCCTTACCACCTGGAGCCATGTAGCACCTCTTCACCGCATTCTTTGCTTACCAAAGTCTGCCCAGATTCATGGGGGTTCTAGAAGCATCTCCCAGCCCAGTTCTCAAAAGGTGCATTCATATTATGTTGTCAGAAGAGCACACGGGCTAGGGCACTGATTAATGCTGGACCTTCTGCTTCATTTTCCAGTTCCTTTTGGGGTTCAGTTTGTGTCCTGTGGGGCTTTCTTCCGCAGGGAGCTAGGATTCATCCTACTCAACCCTGCGAGGTCCCTTTTACATCTTCCTCTACTTTCCAGCTTCCAAAATTTTATCAACACCTGATGTCATCGCCTCCCTTGCTTTTTGTGCTGTGAGTTATGCCTTTTTTCCTTCACTCTAGTTGGCTTTTGGGATGAAGGGCTCTGCGCACATTTCATTGGTGCGTATTTAACCTAAACTCTATTTGCTGTATTTTTTTTTCCATTTGCTATATTTTTACTTATGTTTATTATTTACTTTTTTCTCTCTTTCTTGATCATTCTTGCCAGAAACTTGTGAATTCTGTTAGTTTTTTTCCTAAACTAACTCTTGGCTATGTGGATTTTCTTTATTATATGTTTTTAGTAATCTATGATCTTTTTTCCCTTACTCTAATTTTCTTTTTTTTGAAGATTTTATTTATTTGAGAGAGAGAGAGAATGCATATGCAAGCGGGGGAGGGAGAGGGACAAGCAGACTCTGTACTGAGCTCAGAGACTGACACAGGGCTGGATCCCAGAACCCTCCATGACTGGAGCCGAAACCAAGAGTCAAATGCTTAACCCACTGAGCCACCCAGGCACCCCCTCTAATTTTCTTTGTTTATTTTTTTTTTTATTTTATTTGTTTATTTTTTGTCTAACTTTTTTTTTTGAGATTTATTTATTTATTTGCCAGAGAGAGAGAGAGATCACAAGTAGGCAGAGAGGCAGGCAGAGGCAGAGAAAGAAGCAGGCTCCCTGCTGAGAAAGAAGCTCAATTTGGGATTCGATCCCAGGACCCCGGGATCATGACCCGAGCTGAAGGCAGCCGCTCGACCGTCTGAGCCACTCAGGCATCCCTATTTTTCTAACTTTTTAAGATGGGTGCTTATTATTGACATTGTTTTTCCCCCTGCCTTTCTCTTTGGCTATATTGATTAAAGGCTTTCAATTTCCATCTGATTACTGCTTTAACTACACCATCAGTTGAGTATGATAAATCTTAACTCGCTGCAGGAGAAAGACACAAGTTTTGTTTTTTATTACTTAAGCAAAATATTATGATTTTTAAAATACATGAAAAATTAATAAAAATCAACATATATGTATAAGACAAACATAAGGAAACATATTTATCTTTTAAAAAAAAAAGTAAACTAGGGGCAGCTGTGTTGTTCAGTCAAGATACAGCATCTGTATCTTGATTTCAGCTCAAGTCATGATCTCAGGGTGGTGAGATCGAGCCCCATGTGGGACCCCTCACTCAGCATGGACTCTGCCGGGATTCTCTTTCTCCCTTTACCCCGCCACCCCTGCTCACACTAAATAAATAATGAATGAATGAAAAAAATATGTATATATATGTCTTTAAAGAAAAGAAAGAAAACCCATATACCAAAAATCTACAAACATTATGCTTGGTGAAGAAACTTTAGAAGCATTTCTCTTTTTCTTTCTTTTTTAAGACTATTTATTTATTTATTTATTGACAGAACGAGCACACGCGCATGTGCACCACAGGCGGAGGGATAGAGGGAGAGAGAGAATCTCAAGCAGACTCCACACTGAGCTCAGAGTCTGACGTGGGGCTCCATCTCCCCACCCTGAGATCATGACCTGAGCTGAAATCAAGAGGTGGATGCTTCCTCGAGCGAAGCCATCCGGGGCCCCTAGAAGCATTTCTGATAAGATCAGGATTAAGGAAGGCAGGACTTATCTCACCACTACTTTTTTTTTTTTAATTGTTAAAAATTGTAATAAAATATACCTAGCACAATTTCCAATTTTAACCGTTTTTAAATATGACATTGAGTATATTCCCATTTTTGTGTGGCTATATGATTTGTTTTGATCTGTGCACTATTTAGAAATGTTTTTAAATTTCAAAACTAGAGATTTTTTAAGTTTTTTCTTTTTATCTTATCAAGTTTAATTACACTATAGTTGGAGGATACATTCTGTGTGGTTTCAGTTTTGTAAATATATTAAGAGTTGGCTTATAGGGGCTCCTGGTGGCTCATTTGGTTAAGTATCTGCTTTCAGCTCAGGATGTAGTCCCGGGGTCCTGGGATTGAGCCCCAGGTTGGGCTCCCTGCTCCACGTGGCGTCTGCTTCTCCCTCTGCGCTTCCCCCTGCTCATGCTCTCACTCTCTCCCTCAAATTAATTAACTAACTAATTAATTAATTAATTAAAAATTTGGTTTCTAGCCTTAGATATGTCCATTCTTGTAAACATCAAGCATTTATATTATTGCAGATTCTATATCCTGTAGTTATTGGCTGCAGTGTTGTGCATGTATCCATTAGGTTGAATGTATTAATTCTGTTGTTCAAATACTTAAAAAAAAATCAGAGTGTTACTACGACGGTGGATATATTCTTTGTATCACCCAGCACGGTCGTCACTGGCCACATGCGCTTACTGAGCACTTGAACTCAGACTAGCAGATCTGGGGAACTGAATGGTTACCTTTATTTTAATTCACTTAAACTTATCCTTAATAGCCACATGTGGTTAGGTATTGGAGAGCACAGTCCTAAAACAAGACTGAGTTTACTTTTGTTTGAATCTTCTGTTGGTTACTGAGAAACGGGGCTGTGCTGTGATATAATGTCCAGAATACTGTTTTTGTGTGTTTGTTTGTTTGTTTGTTTTTGGTCTGGAGGCTTTATTCCGAGCCTCCTTCCTTTGAATAGGACTCTGAATCCCAGATTCACACACGGTTCTCTTCGGCCAGACACTGCTTGGAGTTTTGTAAATATTAATATTCTAGTGGTCAGCCCCGTGGCTTCTGCAGTTTCCGTCTCTGTCTCCTGCTGCTGCGGAGGGCCTGCAGTTTGTCTTTTTCTGGAAGTTCTGCGGAGGGTGAATGCTGTTATTTTATCGTCTGCCAGTGATAACTCCTTGTGTGCCTGCTCTCTGTTTGCTGGTTGCTCGTACTTAGGCTTGACAGATCACTTGCAGGGATAACTTGGGGCCTCAGGTCTTCGAGGACAGTTGAGTTCCTGGTGCTGGATGCTGCGGACGCTCTGCGTTTTGAGCACTCCATGCTGGGGAGAGTTGGTCCTGGGGTCCACGGTTGCCAGAGCTGAGGTATCCACTCTCTTCACTTGCTGTGGTCTGTTCCCTGACCCCATGTTCCCTCCGTGAGCTGTGGGACAGCTTGGTTGCCAGATGCTAAGTCTCTTCCTCCTCATCCTACTGACCCCCACGCCCGGTCACATTTGGCCCTGTTAACTGCTATCTCCTTTACCGAAGCGCTTCCCTTCTTTGCTCACCTGGTTAGTTTTTCTTCTTTTCTAGCAGTTCTTTCTTGCCCTTCGGGGGTTCCCTCCTCTGCCTGGCTGCTGCTTACATAATGGTCCCACGGGCCTGACTCCACTCTCCCCTTCTCTGCCTGCGCTGCTTCCGGGGTGACCTGTTCCACACACGAACACCAGCTCCCACCTGCCCACTCACCGCCTTCTCTCCTGGGCCCCAGAGTCAGTGTCCAGCTGCTGCCTGCTTCCTCGTTCCAGAAGCCTTTCACGTCTGAGGCGAGTATCCTTTCCTTGGCCTTTTATCAGAGGTTCATTAGCCTGACCCTCCACTCCAAACACCTGTGGTAGCTGTAGCCTCCTCTTTGTCCCCAGTGCTGTGCCGCGTCCGGGTCCACCTTACCCGGTGCTGCTGAGCTGGCCGCTCTGGAATGGCTTTGGCCCCACCTCCCTGCTGATCCAATCCGTGTGTAGTTCATAAGTGCCTGAGAGTCTGCACCTGCTGGGCTCGGTGGGTCCCTCTGGTCCTTCTTTGCCTCCCACCTCCACCATGACTCCTGGTCTTCACCTTCACCTCTCGCTCATCCTCCACGACGGTAGAGGCCTTACTCCTGAGTTTGGCATAGAAACTCAGTGCTATCTGCTCCACAGATGTTCCGTGTGCCTGTCATTTTGAACTATTTAGACTTCCTCTTCTTTCCCAGGCGTTTGAACAAGACATTCCCCCTTGCTGAGATTCTCTTTTCTGTTTTCTTCCAGGCTGGCTTATTCTTTGAACTACATCATTGTGACCTTCTCTGGGTTGGCTGCTCCGGCAGACCTGGGTTGGACACATACAGAGTGGGACAGGAAGAGAAGGAAGGGAATTGAACAATGATGATTTGGGTTGTTTTCCCTCTCTCTCAGTCCTGTGATTGCACAAACCTTCGTCTCCCCCTTTCTATTTTCCTTTGTCTTGGTCTTGATGGTCTCCTCTCCCACTCTTCCAGAAAAGAGGAGAGAACAAGGTGAGGACACGTGACTCAGGAATGTTTGAGCGATGATGAATGGATTTAGGTTCTCATGGTAAGATGGAAGACGGGTGTCCCACCTTATCCGCAAACAGCTTACGCCTGTGTTTAAAGATGTGGCACAGTGGGTCAGTGCATGATCTATTTCTTAAAATGTGTAGTAATAAATGAAACAGTCTGGTAGAGTCAAGGTAGTTGTCATTGCTGAAGACCGAAATGGCAGTGACCCATCGAGGCTTCTTACACTTGTGCCACAGGATCTGGACTTCCTATTCAGGAGCTCACTCTAAAGGGACCATGGACAGAAGCAAGAAAAGAATCACAGCTAAAAATATTAAGGGACAAGAGTATGTCCTAAAGCAGTGGCGAGGGTTTGAAATAGCAACCTATAAACTCATCACCTGGAGACAAACTCTGGGACATATAAAGCGAGGGGTATCCTTAAGACCTTAGAGATCTTTAAACAGCCAGGGTAAGCGAAATGATGCCCCAGATGCATAAGGAGCGCCTATTCAAAAGAATGAAATTAGATCACAGTCTTACAGCAGACATTAACATTAACTCAAGCGGATTAAAGACCTGAATCCATAAAATTCCTGGAACAAAACACAGGCGCTAAGCTCCTTGACGTCAGTCTTCACAATGTGTTTTTTGGACCTGATTCCAAAGGCAAGGGAAACAAAAGCAAAAATAAACAAGTGGGACTACATCAAGCTGAAAAGCTTCTGCACAGCGAGGGAAACCATCAACGAAATAAAAAGGCAACCTATTGAATGGGAGAAGATACTTGCAAATGACATATCCCATAAGGAGTTAAATATCCAAAACATATACGGAACTCCCCCAACTCAACAAGAACAAAAAAAACCAAAATGACCCAAATTAAAAAAAAATGTGCAGAGGATCCGAACAGACATTCTTCCAAAGAAAATATACAGATGGCCAAAAGGCAAATGAAAAGATGTTAAACATCAGTAATTATCGGGGAAATGCAAGTCAAAACCATTTGTGGTTATGATATGGTGATAGGGTGTTATGATAGGGATGTGACTGTGATATCTAATTGTAGATAACACCTCACACCTGCTAGAATTGCTGTTACCAAAAAGATCAGAAATAAAAGGGATTGCAAGGATGAGAAAAGAAGCCTTCTCACCCTTGGTAGGAATAGAAGTTGGTTCAGCCACTGTGGAAAACAATATGGAGATTCCTCCCAAAAGTAGGACTAGAATTAACCATGATCCAGCAATTCCACTTCTGGGGTTTTATCTGAAGACTACAAAAACACTCATTGGAAAAGACAAAGGCACCCCGTGTTTATCACAGCATGACTTAACTGTAGCCAAGATACAGAGACAACCTAAGTGGCCACTGATGGATGAGTGGATAAAGGACGGAAGGCGTATAAATACACACGATGGACTACTGCTTAGAGTAGCCACAAGGAAGTAGGAAATCTCCCATTTGCAACAACATGGGTGTCTCTAAAGGGTTTCGTACTCAGTGAAACAAGTCAGACTAAGAGAGACAAATTCCATATGACCTCAGCTATATGTACAATCTAAAAAGCAAGACAAATCAACAAACAGAACAAAAACAGACTCATAGACACAAAGAACAAATGGGCGCTTCCCAGAGGGAGCTGGGGGAGGGCGGAATGGGTGAAGGAAGTCAGTCGCTCAGTGATGGACAGTAACTAGGCTTACAGTGGTGATCACTTTGCAGTGTAATACAAATACCAAATTATGATGTTGTACACCCAAACTTTATATAATGCTATAGACAAGTTTTATGTCCATAAAAACAAATAATATAAATCTGGGCTGAAATGAAACATGCGCTTGCAAAGGGTTTAAACAAAGCCGTGTAACTTTTATAAAAGATAAAAGGTTTATAAAAAAATAATGAAACTCATGTTAGGGAAGTGCGTATGTTTTAGAGCGTATCCTTAATGTCTGGTGTTGACTTCAAGCAGGGCAGTCCGATTTTCCTTCAGAGTTCCTCCAGCTCCTCTGACAGAATTTAGGACAGTGTAGACCATGGGTTCTGATTCATGTGGTCATTTCTGTCACAAGCGTTGGGGGAGCCCTTCTGTCCAGTTCTTCACACTGGGAATGTGGAGCTGAGCACCAGTAACTATGGAAACCACTCCCTATTGTGACTGATGTCACCAGCTGGCTCTTACAAGGAGCAGGTAAGAGTCCTAGGGAGCTTTCCATAGTCATGGAACAGCAGAAAGACATGAAATTGAGTGTGTAAATGCCATCAGGAGCTTTCCATAATCGTGGTGCCTCAGGAAGAAATGGAATCCTGGAACTCTAGTTGAGTAATTTAAAAACTAACCTTTTGCGGCCGCTGGGTGATTACCACAAATCCAGATCTTTCTCTGAAGCAAGACATTGACGACTGGACCTACTTTGGGGTTGTGGAGAAAGCTGTTAGGCTGTGGTGCTTTCTAGCTGTTAATATTTAATTAAGATGCTTAACCTCAGGGGTGCCTGGGTGGCTCAGTGGGTTAAGCCGCTGCCTTCGGCTCAGGTCATGATCTCGGGGTCCCAGGATCGAGTCCCGCATTGGGCTCTCTGCTCAGCGGGGAGCCTGCGTCCTCCTCTCTCTCTCTCTGCCTCTCTGCCTACTTGTGATCTGTCTGTCAAATAAATAAATAAAATCTTTAAAAAAAAAAATTAAAAAAAAAAAAAAGATGCTTAACCTCAGAATATGAGTCACAGGGGCTCCTGGGTGGCTCAGTGGGTTGAGCGCCCAACTCTTGATTTTGGCTCAGGTCATGAGTTCCAGCCCTCTTTCGGGCTCTGCCTGCTTGGGATTCTCCCTCTCCCCTCACCTGTCCCCCTCCCTCTAAAATAAATAGATAAATCTTTTTTTAAAAAAAAGAATACACATAACAGTTGTTGCTTTTGAATAGGCTTGGTTCAATAGTGATGTATTTGTTGTTGATTTTAAAACAGAATAGACTGAAAAGTATGATACTAACTTGTTTCCGTATTTCTGCTTTCCAGGAAATTATGAATTGAGCTATAAGTGAACAAGTTACTGAATTAAGCATTCTGAACTTTACAACCCAAATGTTTAAAGTAATTACGTAGAACCATGGTTTGAAAGCATTTTCATTTTGTTTTATCTCCTTCTTTCCAAAAGCCCCACCAGTGAAAGATCTCAAAGAAAAACCTGAACAAGAGATCAGAACAAAAGAGACTGAGAAGTTACCTAACAGTACTGAACCTCGACAGCAACCAAGTGCCTTATTTGCCAGAGGAAATAGGAAAGCAGTCAAAAGTCCTCAAAGATCATCGAGTAAAATAAAAGAGAACAAGCATCCGTTTGCCCTTTACGGGTGGGGAGAAAAGCAGACGGATACAGGAAGCCAGAAAACTCACAATGTCTGTGCGTCCGCTCCGGTCCATGAGGTGGGTCCCATGCACCCAGCCTCCCTGCCTTTCCTGGGAAGGTGGGAGGTGGGGTCTGTGCCGTGAGCATGTCCTTTGTTTACTGCGATGCTTTGGGGTCACGGTAGGTCTTCAGGGATGGCGGGGGGCCAAGGAGAGTCCAGACCCGGGCATCTGGTTGGCAAACAGAACTCTGGGTGTGAGCTTCCTGGGGATTGAGGGGTTTTGCTGGGGGTTAGCTGGGATCTGGAAGGTTTACCAATATGGAGGCAGGGGAAGAAGTGGCTGGGGTCAGGGTTTTCAGGCTCCTGGGGGGCCAGTAGGTCAAGGGAGGAGGAGAACGACCTGGCTGGCGGCAGCCCCTAGATTTGCCATGGGCCTCTTGAGAGGTTTCCAGTTCCTTTGGCTTTGATAACTGGTGTTCCTTGACTCCTTTGTTTTCTTTTGTTGGTTGGCATCTCCTGTAGTTCTTGGCATCTACTGTAGACTCCCTTTTGCCCTTTGCATTCAGTGTGGATGCTCATGTTTCCCCTGCTTGTCTGTACCGGGTGCCCCCTGCTGCTTGGAGCCTTCGTCATCCTCTTGGTCCTGAGAACGTGTCTCACAAGAGGTCTCGGTGCGTGGAGCCCCAGAGCAGTTATGGACATTAGTGTCAACACCACCACTACAGCCTAAAGCAAGGAATGAATGAAAAGAAGCAGAAAGTACGAACAGTTTGAATTCTGATGAAATATCATCATCAGATTTACACTGAACAGACTTCTGCATGAGCCCTAGCAGATGGTGTTTTCTGGAGTGATATTTGAGACAATGAAGCTGTGCTTTAACAAAAGACTCTGGGATTAATTTTAAGAGAGTTTTTCTGTAGTATGAAATGTTTTAAGTGGTAAAAATCCCTGGAGACTTTTTGCTTTTTTGTGTGTAGTATGTTGTCATAAAACATTTAAAGTCCTTTAATGGAATACTTATCCAGGCTTAATGCTAATAAGCTTTTTCAATAATTTTCCAGAGCCATTTTCTTTTCTTTTCTTTTTTTAAGATTTTATGTATTTATTTGACAGAGAGAAATCACAAGTAGATGGAGAGGCAGGCAGAGAGAGAGAGGGAAGCAGGCTCCCTGCTGAGCAGAGAGCCCGATGCGGGACTCGATCCCAGGACCCTGAGATCATGACCTGAGCCGAAGGCAGCGGCTTAACCCACTGAGCCACCCAGGCGCCCCTCCAGAGCCATTTTCTAGAGGCACTTTGCAAATTGGTTGCTTGCATTTCTAACTAAAATTCAGTCCTGTGGCTGTTTTTGGTGGCTTTAGTGTCTTGGTCGCTGACAGTGGGTGTGGGGACGGCCGTTCTGGAGAAACTGTCACACTCAGGGCCGGGCTTGCCTCTGCCGGGCTTTAGGTGACCTGTGCCTAGCTTCGTTATAGATACTCTTGAAAATTGTTACAAAAGCCATGTAAGTTATTATGCATTTATTGTGGAAATAATCGGCGTTTATTTTTGAATAACTTAGATTCATGAGTCAGCATTGCGAGCCAAGAACAGAAGACAGGTGGAAAAACGGAAACTGGTCACTCAGAGGCAGCGCGCCCACTCCGTGGAGGTGGAGAAGAACCGGAGGATAAAGCCTCCGCCCTCGGAGAACCCGTGGGTGACGGAGTACATGAGATGCTACTCAGCACGGGCCTGAAGGCAGGAACGGCTGCTGGGACAGCCTCTTCGAAAAAGCGTCAGCGGAAGAAAGAAGCAGCAGAACAAAAGAAAAACCATCAGAGGAAAACAGACACAGGTTTAAGAAACCAGCGATGACCCGGCGTTTTCTGTAGGGAATTTCCCGAAGACTGCTCTGTTTCGCTGGATCCTGGTCACCTACCTCAGCAGTAGGGCGACAGTTGAAGCCATAGACATTTGGGTATTTCTGAAGCTAATTCCCTAAATATTTGATATTCTTATAAGAGTTTTGTTTTAAAGCATCTTAATCTTTTCAGACACCAACACCGAATGCCTTTAAGTGGCTACAGATGCTTCACACTCGGTATTTCCGCCAGCTTAGCTGGAGCCCATTTCCTTCCTGTTCTCACCCCTTCCCAGACCCCGTAGCCAGTAAGATCGTTCCAACTTGCAGTTTGAGACCCATTTTCCTTATGTGGAGTTTTCTTGTGGAAGAGCAGCTCGTCAAGTGTGTTTCAGCACTAATACTGACTCCTTGCGCAGTGAAACCAGAACTTACTTGTGTTTTGGTTTTGGCCCCACGTCACGTAGACTGTGATATTTAAGAATTCTCTGGGTTGGGTGAGGGTCCTCTTTTCTCTTTAAATTGTCATTGAGGCACTTATTTCATAGCTCAGTAGATCGAATGCATTCCAATGAATGAAGTGCCATGCTGTGTCTTTAGGGTAGTACTGAAGTTTCTTTGGAAACTTTTTCTATTATTATTGCAACTTTTTTTTTTTTTTTTTTTGAGCACATAACGGGGAATCAGTTCCTCACTGCATTGTGGTGTTTTGACACATAACTTACTGTGGACTTTCGCCTCATCTATAATGGCAGTGACATTTAGAACTTACAATGTGAAATTTATGTAATTACGTTGAGATTGTCCTGCTCATTGGGGACAGGGGGCAGATATTAAGATACCAATTAGAGATGTGGCTTACCCCTCCTTTCTGCACTTTCTCTCTACAGACTCATTCATAACAAAGCTTTGACGCTGTACGTTACTCAGACTTTTGGCCAAAACGTGTTACTCCTGGATTCCTAGCCAGTAGGCCTTACAGAGAACAGGCAGAGGGAGAATAGTAGCGTGTGTCAAGGCACAGATGTGAGTGTGTAAACGGGGTTCTCCTTCCCTGGTACATTTACTCTTGGGGTAGAAGATGGTTTTGAGAAACGCTGGTTTCTACCCAGCAGATACAGGAATCTACAGGAAGGATGAGTGCTAAATTCTCTATAAGAGAGAAAAAAGGCCTCTGCCTAGGCCGGGTGCTCAGCTGAAGACAGGTGAATAAACTTTGCCATTAGACATGAGTTTGAATATTTTCTTGATATTTTTACTCTGTATCTTTGAAGCATTATGGTCAGTTTTTACTTTTGTTTTTAAGTAGGCTTCACACCCAGCATGGGACTTGAACTCATGACCCTCTGAGCAGGGGTCGCATACTCTGCTGAATGAGCCAGCCAGGCGCCCCTGCTCTCAAGACTTCACACATAAAGTCTTAACACAGTGTCCTCTTAAAACCCTATTGAGCTTGGAGAACTCACTTAATCATGAGCTTTAAAAAAAAAATACTTTTTAAACATCTGCATTGTTTCGCAGTGAATTCTTTTACATAGAGAGCTCTTCTAATCATTGAGATGTATATTTAACAGGAGGTTCTGTATGCTGGTCCAAACGACCTTGTTAATAATTCCGGTAAACACTGCTGTAATTATATTAAAGTCCTTAACCACTGCGAGTACCTGAAGGTGAGATTACTGTGGCGTAGTGATGGTGTCACTGCCTGTAGAAACTGTTCCTTTCTGACCACTTCTTGCATGTTTGGTTTTAGCCATGAAGCTCAAACGTTCCTGTTGCACCCGACAATCTTAGGGAAGCTACCCTTGAGGGTGGCTCAGGCCCCCCACCGATGGGCTGCCTTAGAAACCCAACTTCCTCTAGGCTTTGACCAAGCCAGACTCTCTCCTTCAGAGACAGACTCGGATTTAATGTGCTTACTACTGAAAACTCCAGATAGAAATAAAACCTAGAAGGCAATAGTGACGAGTTGTCCCCCTTTTTAAGTAGAGGACAAACGAACAACCTTTTTAAAGTACTTTTAATGTGCATGAAAAAAATCAATCTGAATTAATTGTGAGTGCCCTTCCCACACCCAAGCCATTAGTTGGTTAAAGTGTCTTCTTTTTAGGGGTGAGAATTACCCTTTGAGCCCAGGATGTTTTTTTAGGTGGTAACAATTCAATGGTCTTACTTTTTCCTTCTCTCTCTAGAAACTAACGTATTTGTAACCATGTTCCTAGTTCATGGGACACATTGGAAGACAGGAAGATAGTTTTTTAAAATTACCTTTCATGTTGAAAAGTTAAAAACTGTTGGAGATTCCAGTGACACTTAGAAAGATAAAATAAAGTAACTGCTACATAGACGCTTTTGTATTTTGGCTTTAAATTGAAAACTGTTGACCATAAACATGTTTGCTATGTTACTTTTATTAAAAACAGTAATAGAATCCTGAAAAACAGCTAGCAGTCTCCTGGACCAAGGTGGATGAGAAGTAAATAGGAACCAGTTCTTTCTTTTTTCTTTCTCTTAAAACCTAGAAGGCTGCTCTTATGCAGGAGTATCCGAAGCCTGGGTACTTCTGGTTTTTTATATGTATCTATATATCTCTGTATATATATGGACCCCTCCACTGCCATAACATTTCTAAGCACACATATACATTTTTTAAAGTTTACTAAACATATAATAGGGTGTAGGTTGTCTTAGTTGCTCCTGATGTAGTGGGCACATATTAATGGCACTTCATATATATAATCGCTTTGTCATTGTTTCATTCAATAAAAATTGCTAATAACTTGAAAGGTGTGTATGCAAGGTCACTCCAACTGAATTGCAGCTACATTGCATGAAGGGCGTCTGTGCATTGTTAGAAGTCACCTTCCAAAACAAATCTGTGCTATTGGCGGGGTTTTAAAAAAAATCTGTTTCCCCTCCTCCTTTTAACTTGAAATGCTGGACTGAGTGTAAACTTTAAAAATGGAATGCTGTAGTATTTGGTATTTAAAATGTTTAAAAGTATCATTGGCAAAGAGGGAGAGAGGCAAAGCATATGTTAGACGTGAAAACAACTTTTCTTGTCGACTGCTTTAGTAAAAAAATAGTTTCGTGGATGGTTTTACCCTGGACTAAATTAAAAATGGTGCTAATGTTTATTTATCTGGATTCTGTATTTGGTTTGATAGTAAAATGCTAATGCCTGACTCATAAGGTCCTTACTATAGTCTGGTGATAAGTTACTTTAATATTTAAAGAGGGATCCTAAAGATGTGACCCGATCATTTCAAAATGTTTGCATTTGAAATGGAGTTTCATACAACAGAATGAATAGGGAGTTATTCAGTATAAGTATCTGCATAATACCAAATTCTATGCAAGGAACCATGTCTAGATTATTGGCCCAGATTTGCTCCCTTCAAGCCTACTAGTGTGAGATGGAGATAAGTTACTTCTCTAGTACTTATTTCCATTTTGATGAAAGGACACCTGCATGAAGACACTGGAAGCCTCTTTTTGGATTTCTTTTATAATTAGCAAAACTGTACTTAAGAACAGTCTCCCCATGTCGTTATGTTTATTTTGAGTACGGACTTCACTTTAACATTCTGAAGGAGCAAAGGCTGGGCACCTGTAATCCCAAAGCTCAGGGGATGAGAATTTGGGGTTGTATTTTCTAAGAACTATGTATTGCTTTTAGCTTATATTTAATATTGCAATTACTTGGAAAATGTGAATAAAGTTAATTCATCCTGCAGGCTAAAATTTCTGTTTTGTGGGAAATCTGATTAGGACATCAGTGGTTGAAGAAAATGTATGATCATGTTGGCTCCTCAATGGATTTTTCATCAGATCGATGTTTCACAAGATGTATCATAATCAGCAAAAATACTTTCTGTATCTACCCTTTAAGTTGAGCTGTAAATTTTTCCTTGTCGTTTCCCTCACATCTTCCTATTTTGAAAATTACCAAAGCAATAGTGCATTGTTAAAATAATTTAAAAAGCAGCAGAGTCTCAAAAGTGAAGGCTCTTCCAGACACCCCCCCACCCCGCCGCCACCGCTTCACCAAAGTTCTGCACCCCCTTCGAAGAGGAAAAGAGTGTTAAGCTGGGTATGTGAACTCGCAGACCTTTTCTCCAAGCACTTATCTACAGAGTTACACAGACGCTCTTTGGGGGGTGTACAAGTACGTAATAATGTTTTACACGTTCTCTAGCTTTTAGTACCATAGGGAAGGTTTGTGTTCCAGATGGAAGTGGAGTTAACACACACCTTCCTTTTGTTCTCACTGAACACAGCAAGGAAACCCGGACAGCATGCGCGTCACAACTACTGGAAGACTCGAAGAAGTAAATAGCACCAAGCAGGTCGGGGAGAACGCCGGATTCTAAGTCCAGCTGAAGTGGTGAGTTTACCATGTTTGTATTCCTCGGGTATCTCCCAGCCAGAAGGCAGCACAGCCCCAGTTGCACAAGTGAGCACAGTGGTGCAGAGGCCCTGGAGAGGCCAGGCTTGCAGAACAAAAACAGAAGGGCTAGAGCTCAGGGTGGGGACCATGACCTTTCTTTGCTCTCCTCCTCCATTTTTCATGCTGAAGCCCCAGCTAATACCTTGGCTGCCAATAGGAGCCTGTGGGAGCCAAGAGTCCGAGGGAAGGGAATTTCTTTTCCATTTGGTAGAGCTGTGGTGCCAAGGGGGTGGGGCTGAGACTCAGTTACTGGAATGGGCTGGGAGGGCTGGGCTAGAGCACCCAGGAAATATGGGAGAGAGAGTAGGGACTCCCCAGAGTTTTTTAGGAGCTTGAGCTCACCCCTGACCTGCTCACCTGGTCCACACTATTCACCTGTAAAACGGACTCTAACTAGCATACCAAACATATTTGAGACCTCTGCTGATAGGTAGTTCTCTCCCTAGGTCTCACCGTGGTCACAAGATGGTGGCAGATCCAAACAGTATTGTAAAGGCCTTGAAAACTGAACTGAGGTTAGAATGAACACTCACAGGACTTGTGCCCTGGACCTAACCAGACGGACAACTTGCTAAACCAAAGATGTCAACGTTCTCCATAGGATTTGCTTGCATCTCCTCACGTAGCATTCAAAATGCATAGGCTGCAATCCCAAATCACCCAGCCTGTAAAAAGTCATGAAAATAACTCTAATAGAAAAAAAAGGGACGCCTGGGTGGCTCAGTTGGTTGGACGACTGCCTTCGGCTCAGGGCGTGATCCTGGAGTCCCGGGATCGAGTCCCGCATCAGGCTCCCAGCTCCATGGGGAGTCTGCTTCGCTCTCTGAGCTTCTCCTCACTCGTGCTCTCTCTCACTGTCTCTCTCTCTCAAATAAATAAATAAAATCTTTAAAAAAAAAAAAAAAGAAAGAAAAAAAAAAGATAATATATACAATCATAGACTTTCAGGAAGCTATGATTAAAATATTCCGATAACTAATCACAAACTGATGAGGGAGCAGAAGGCTGGCTGAGGACAAAGCAAAAGCTGGCACCTTGCACCCCCTCTCCACCTGCCCCCCCCTCGGTAATGTGTGTGACATTCCTCAGGCACCCCTGGCTGCCCTGAAAGAAAAACAAATAGTTAACTCGCAGAGATCACAATCCTGCAGGACAGGAGTCTCCTTCGGTCTACAAATGTCCTAGTGATTTACAATGGAGAAGCTGTCTTACGGATAGCCCAACTTCCAGAGACAAGTAACTCAGTTCCTCAAGCCCTAATGTCGCCCTCCCCTCCATAAAACTGAAGGAGACTGAGGCAGAAGGAAATGTAAATAAATTTATTCTAAACCTAAAACTCACGGACAAAGATGTTTGATATGTGACATTCCACCAGGAAACTCCCAACTGTCTTCATGTTAGTGTCTCAATAGAGGGAAATACAGCCTTGGCTTGACACATACCAGGCCTCCAATATCCTGACAGTCTTCTTTACCATGACAGCCCTTCTGAGCGTCCCCTTTGTCCTCACCTACCCAACTCAGTTACCCCTGGTTCAAGGAAGGCTGACTAAAGTTTTCGAAAACACGCTGTACCAAAGACCAATCAGGAATAGGATAGTTTAACATTGTAATAAATCATGTCAGAAAAAACAGGAACATAGGGCCAAGCAGTTGTGGCCCAATCACCTACTGCTGAGTCCACCCCTATTCTGTCTTTAAAAACTCTGACTGTAATCCAGTTCGGGGTCCAAGTCCCTATTCCCCTGTGATGGGTATACTTGGGCCCAAGCTTAAGCTTGTTAAATAAACCCTCGTGTGATTGCCTTGGTGTTGGCTTCTTGGTGGTCTCTTGAACACAAAAACTAGGGCACAACATTTGGAGGTCCCACTGAGATCTAGGAGACCCCCAGGATGCCGACCCAGAGGGTCCTGTGCCGGCTGGTGAGTGCACTCATTTTCCTGTTTGCGCACATACTTTCTGGGAGCTCCAATCTGCATTTTTACTTGTAGGAATTCCAAGCTGTATCTAGGTCGACATTGGCTTAAGCGGGCATGCTAGCATTCTGTTGACCGGGGGTCTTGGGAGACGTCCCTTGTCTCTGCCTGGAGGATGACGTCCTCATCTGTGAGGAGAGCTGGCTGCCGTTGTGGTCGGACCGCCCCTCAACTTCCTTTCAGTTTTGTCTTCACTGCCGCGCCAGATTTTTTGTCTGTGTGAGTGTGTTCTTGTTAATTGTCATTAGTGTCTTTGTCTTGGTGTGGACTGAGGGCGTGATGGGACAGACACAGACAACCCCTCTGTCTCTGATGATTGACCACTTCTCGGATGTCAGGGAGAGAGCTCATTACCCGAGCACAGACGTATGAAAGGGAAAGTTTCGGACTTTCTGCACGTCTGAGTGGCTATCCTTTAATGTTGGATGGCCCCGGGAGGGAAATTTTCAACTACCTATTATCTTACTGGTTGAGGCCGTCATCTTCAGAGAAAAACCACACGGCCACCCTGACCAAGTACCTTATATCCTGGTCTGGCAGGACATGATCGAGAATCCTCCCTCCTGGCTTAAACCTTTTCTCCCTCCCAAAGCAGGACCTACATCCAAGATCCTAGCCCTGCAGAACCCAATTCCTAAGTCTGACAAGAAAACGGAGTCTGAACCAAAGACTCCACTTTACCCTGTCCATCAGGGCACTCCCACAGAAGACCTGATTTTTCCAGCACCCTACCAGGTCCCCCCCACATCTGCCCCTCCAGCAGAAGCATCAGGGGCTGCCGAGGGAGTGCCACTCCCCCTCCCAGATGGAGGGGCCCCCGTGCATGGGCTGGTGGCAGGGACACGTGGACGGACCCATTGGGCAGCCCCAGCCCCAAACTGGGGAGTGGCCGATTCCACTGTCCTTCCCCTCTGTGCCATGGGACCCCCCGATGAAACAGGGGGACAACCGATGTTATATTGGCCATTCTCTACTAGTGATTTATACAATTGGAGAACCCAACATGCAAAGTTCTCCAATAACCCAAAAGATCTGATTGGTCTTTTGGATACTGTTCTTTTCACCCATCAGCCCACCTGGGATGATGGTCAGCAGCTCTTACAGGTTCTCTTTACACTGAGGAAAGAGAGCAAATCCAGGTGGAAGCCCGGAAGTCCATCCTGGGTGATGACAGACAGCCAACCCAGAACCCCGACCTCATAAATGCAGCCTTCGCCTTGTCTCGCCCAGCCTGGGACTACAACTCAGCAGAAGGTAAGGAGAGGGTCCGGGTCTACTGCCAGACTCTAATGGCAGGTCTCAAGGCTGCAGCACGCAAGCCCACCAGTCTGGCCAAGGTATATGATGCAAGACAGGGTAAAGATGAAGAGTCCGGCAGCATTCCTAGAAAGGATCATACAGGCGTTCAGACAGTACACCCCTATGAATCCAGAGGCCCCAGAAACCAGAGCTGCCATTGTTATGGCTTTTGTTAGCCAAGCTGCTCTGGATATTAAAAGGAAATTGCAGAGCGTAGAAAGCCTAGGAGAAAAGAACCTACAGGATCTGATAGTGGTGGCAGAATGAGTCTACAATAACAGAGAGAGCCTGGAGGAACAACAGGCTAAGATAAGTGACCGTCAGACCTGGAACCTGGCTAAGATCCTACTGGCCACGACCATGGATGACCCACGTGAAAAACAGAGACATCTCAAGAAGTTGGCTTCAGGAGCAGGTAAGGAGGACAGCCCCCATTGAGAACGCCCCAAACTGAATAAAAACCAGTGTGTGTATTGCAAGGAAGAAGACCACTGGGTAAAAGATTACCCCAACAAAAAAATAAAACAGAGGCCTCTGCTACTATCCTGGAGGTTGAAGATTTAAACGAATGGGGGGTCGGGGTTCGGCACCCCTTCCCGAGCCCAGGGTAACCTTTAAAGTGGAGGGGCAACCGATTAAATTCCTAGTAGACACCGGGGCATAGCACTCTGTCTTGCTACAACCTCAAGGGAAGTTGACAAATAGGACCTCATGGGTACAGGGGGCCACAGGCACTCAACC
Organism: Neogale vison; assembly: GCF_020171115.1. NCBI lineage: Eukaryota > Metazoa > Chordata > Mammalia > Carnivora > Mustelidae > Neogale > Neogale vison. Next base: position 148,520,499 of record NC_058092.1, on the reverse strand, counting down.
ATATTCATGCACTACCCAAAGAACAGTGGATCTCGGTGTGGGCCGGGTACCCCACTCCTTCATGGTCATCCCTGAGTGCCCTTACCCCTTGTTAGGCCGGGATCTACTCACCAAGATAGGAGCCCAAATTAGTTTCCACCCTAAAGGGACAAAGGTTCTGGATAACGAGGGGCACCCGATCTAGGTGCTTGTCATGAACCTTGAGGATGATTTTTATCTTCACCAGATGCCCCCAGCACCAATGACCAACATTGACCACTGGTTGCAGGAGTTTCCCCAAGCGTGGGCAGAAACTGGGAGAATGGGACTGGCCCAACATCAGCCAGCGAAATACACTGAACTAAAGCCAGGAGCAGAGCAGATCCAGTCAGGGTCTGCCAATACCCCATGCCTCTCACAGCATGGACAGGGATCACCCACACATCCGGCGACTGCTAGACTCGGGCATACTGCGGCCTTGTCAGTCTGCATGGAACACTCCCCTGTTGCCGATGCGAAAGCCACACTCCAATGACTGTAGACCAGTCCAGGACTTGAGGGAAGTTAACCGACGGGTGATGGACATGCACCCTACGGTCCCAAACCCCTACACTCTCCTCTCCACCTTGCCCTCAGACAAGACTTGGTACACAGTGCTAGACCTAAAGGATGGCTTTTTCAGCTTGCCCTTGGCCCCAAAGAGCCAAGACCTCTTCACTTTTGAATGGGCGGACCCGGAGAAGGGCATCAATGGCCAACTCACCTGGACTCCGCTTCCACAAGGATTCAAGAATTTGTCCACCATCTTCAACAAAGCCCTACACGAGTACTTAGGTGAATTCCATTCCAAGCACCCTAATCTGACTCTATTACAATATGTAGATGATATCCTGTTGGCAGCAGAAGACCAGGAAACATGCCTACAAGGCACCAAGGATTTGCTCCAAACGCTAGCAATTCTGGGATACCGGGCTTCAGCTAAGAAGGCCCAGAGCTGCAGAACAGAGGTGAGCTACCTGGGGTACAAACTGAGAGATGGACAAAGGTGGTTCATGGATGCACGGAAGGAGACCGTCATGAGGATTCTGCAGCCTCGAAACATCTGCCAGGTGCGTGAATTCTTGGGGTCGGCTGGGTTCTGCCAGTTGTGGATTCCTGGTTTCGCTGACATAGTCAGGCCCCTCTACGAGGCCACAAAGCAAAGACAGGACTTTGTGTGGACTGAGGCCATGAGAAAAAAACCTTCAATGACCTTAAGCAAGCCTTGCTTTCGGCCCCTGCACTCGGGCTGCCGAAGTAATCTGACTAAGCCCTTCCTCCTATATGTGGATGAAAAGGAAGGGGTGGCGAAGGGAGTCCTAATTCAGTATATAGACCCCTGGAATAGGCTGGTGGCCTACCTCTCAAAGAAATTAGAAGCATGGATGGCCTCCATGCTTAAAAATTATTGTTCCAGTGGCCACCATGGTTAAAGAGGCAGATAAGCTGGCTGTGGTGCAGGAGCTATATGTCACTACCCCACATGCCATTGAAGGGGTGCTCAGACAACCCCCAGACCGATGGATCAGCAATGCCCACTTGACCCATCACCAGGGCTTGCTTTTGAACCCTACCAGAATTTTGTTCCAGGAGCCAACAGCCCTAAACCCAGCGACACTGCTCCCTAACCCTGACTGGTAACCCTCCCTACATGACTGCCAAGAAATCCTGGCTTAGGTGCACGGAGTCAGAGCCGATCTCCAGGACTGACCACTGCTGAATGCAGTTGACATCTGGTATACAGACGGCAGTAGCTTTGTCCGGGAAGGAGTCAGGTATGCAGGGCAGCTGTGACCACAGAGACAGAAACTGTCTGGGTGGAACCTTTAGCAGCTGGGACATCTGCCCAATGTGCAGAACTGATTGTGCTAACCAAGGTGCTAACCATGGGAGCAGGCAAGTGATAAACATCTATACTGATAGCAGGTACGCCTTTGCCATGGCCCACATCCACAGAGCCATTTATAGAGAAAGAAAGCTCTTAACAGCAGAAGGAAAGACTATTAAAAACAAGGCAGAAATCCTCGAGCTCCTAAGGGCCCTCTGGCTGCCTAAGTCACTGGCCATTATCCATTGTCTGGGACACCAAAAAGCAGACACACCAGTGGCCAGGGGAAACAGGCTGGCAGACTTAAAGGCAAAAGAGGCAGCTCTTTCAGTGAATCATGTCTTAGTGATCACACTGCCTGATCCGGGAGCACCAAACTTGCCAGACAACCCCAATTACACTGACGCAGACTTACAATGGATTAGGCATCTGCCTGGGACACAATGCTTACATGGCTGTGAAGAGCTGCAGATTGCAGCATAATCCTACCAGAGGAACTGGGACGGCAACTCCTATCCAAAATGCACAGGAGTACCCACATGGGAACAAAAAAAATGGAAGACTTGGTGCGACATGCAAAGATTACCATCAAAGACTTCCGATCAAAGATCAAACAAATTGTGGCAAGCTACCACGCATGCCAATTAAGTAATGCCACCGCCCATGGATCTAACCCAGGCACCCAGCTCCGGGGGGACTGCCCAGGAGCCTACTGGGAAGTGGACTTCACTGAGGTAAAACCTGGAAAATATGGGTACAGGTATTTACTAGTGTTTGTAGATACTTTTCCAAGATGGACAGAGGCATTTCCCACCAAACATGAAACAGTACAGACCATGACCAAGAAACTGCTGGAAGACATCTTACTGAGGTATGGTTTTCCTGTTAAGATTAGATCTGACAATGGACCAGGATTTGTCTCTAAGGTAACACAGCACTAGTACTTGAGGCAGATTGGAAATTACGTTGTGCATATAGGCCCCAAAGCTCAGGACAGGTAGAGAGGATGAACAGAACATTAAAGGAGACCTTAACTAAATTAGCCCTAGAGACTGGCGGGGATTGGGTGACTCTCCTCCCCTTCGCCCTATATAGGGTACGAAACTCCCCATATTAGATGGGACTTACCCTCTATGAGATCATGTTCGGTAGTCCCCCACCTATTATTCCCAATTTAAAACCTGAGGTGCTTGCTGAGTTTGATGATCACCGACTACTTTTCTCCCTCCAAATGTTACAACGAACCCATGAATAGGTGTGGCCTAAGCTGAAGGCCCTCTATTAGACTGGGCCACCCCCGTACTCCCATCGAAATCAACCAGGTGACCGGGTGTACATCCGGAGACAGCAACACCAGACACTCCAACCGCATTGGAAGGGACCCTACATCGTGATCCTGACCACTCCCACCGCTCTCAGGGTCGACGGGATTACTCCCTGGGTCCACTACACCCACGTCCCGCCAGCTGACTCACACGCTGTTCTCAAGGACTTTGTTCCAGAATGGAAATGTCAGCCCGACAAGGACAATCCCTTAAAGCTAAGACTGCACTGTTCTCACTTGCCCCACTAGTGTTGTTTATGCTATGTCCCCCTCACGCCAGGGACAATCCCCACCAATCAATTAACCTAACATGGCAGGTAATAAGTGTTTCTGCTACAGAGGTTGTATATTCCCTCTCAAAAATCACTCCACAATGTGCTTGGTTCCCTGACCTTACTTTTTTTTTTTTTTTTAATTTATTTATTTAACAGACAGAGATCACAAGTAGGCAGAGAGGCAGGCAGAGAGAGAGGGGGAAGCAGGCTCCCTGCCTAGCAGAGAGCCCGACACGGGGCTAGATCCCAGGACCCTGGGATCATGACCCGAGCGGAAGGCAGAGGGTCAACCCACTGAGCCACCCAGGCGCCCCCCTGATCTTACTCTTGATCTAACAAAACTACGTGGGGACACCCATCTCCATGGATTAAGAAGCCAACTATACAAACGACATTTTTATGTTTGCCCGGGACACCTTACGGGAAACCGCGCAAGACAGTGTGGGGGCCCCTCCCACTTTTACTGTGCCAGCTGGAGCTGTGTCTCCACTGGCGAAATTTGGTGGGCGGCTCTCTACAAAGATGATTTAATTACTCTTAAAAGAAATCACACATCGCAGAGATCTGAAACCAGTAATCTGATCACCCTGAAATTCATAGAGGCTGGCAAACTAGATACATGATGGCAGGTAGGACTTACTTGGGGCTTAAGAATCTATGACGTAGTTAGACTCGGCTACCAGGACCCAGGTACACTATTCATCTTGAGACTCTCGGCCCAGAATAATCAGGTTAACCTAGGCCCAAACCCTGCACTAGCACCTCCTCCGTCCAAACCTCAGACAACCCCTATCTCCCCACCACCCTTGCCTGTACCTACCATGCCCTCTGCATCCAATAACACCCCTGATGCAGACACAATCACTCCTGTCCCGGCCTCCTTCCCACAAGATCCTCCCTTCTTCAGCCCCTGCTCAGCACAAAGAAGTTACAGAAGATGAGACCTTCCACCGCCAACTACCTTAAAGATTTAAAAGTCAAAATTGTTCAAGGGGGAATGATGAGGGAGCAGGAGGCTGGCTGAGGACAAAGCAAAAGCTGGCACCTTGCACCCCCTCTCCACCCGCCCCCCTCAGTAATATGTGTGACATTCCTCAGCCACCCCTGGCTGCCCTGAAAGGAAAACAAATAGTTAACTTGCAGAGATCACAATCCTTGCAAGACAGGAGTCTCCTTTGGTCTACAAATGTCCTAGTGATTTACAACAAAGAAGCTCTCTTATCAATAGCCCAACTTCCAGAGACAAGTAACTCAGTTCCTAATGTTGCCCTCCCCTCCAGTGCAATCTCTCTCAGGAAGGAGACTGAGGTAGAAGGAAATGTAAATAAAGTTAAATTTCTTCTAAACCTAAAACTCACGGACAAAGATGTTTGATATGTGACATTCCACCAGGAAACTCCCAATTGTCTTCATGTTAGTGTCTCATTAGAGGGAAAAACAGCCTTGGCTTGACACATAACAGGCCTCCAATATCCTGACAGTCTTCTTTACCGTGACAGCCCTTCTGAGCGTCCCCTTTGTCCTCACCTACCCAACTCAGTTACCCCTGGTTCAAGGAAGGCTGACCAAAGGTTTCGAAAACAACACGCTGTACCAAAGACCAATTGGGAATAGGACAGCTTAACGTTGTAATAAATTGTGTCAGAAGAAACAAGAACATAGGGCCAAGCAGGCGTAGTCCAATTACCTACTGCCAAGTCCACTCCTACTCTGCCTTTAAAAACTCTGACTGTAATCCAGTTCGGGGTCCAAGTCCCAATTCTGCTGTGACGGGTATACTTGGGCTTGTCGAATAAACCCTTTTGTGATTGCATCGGTGTTGGCTCCTTGGTGGTCTCTCAAACACAAAAACTAGGGCACAACAAAACACACTTGAAATAAACATTTAAAGTAGAAATTATTGGGCCCCTGGGTGGCTCAGTTGGTTAAGCGTCTGCCTTCGGCTCAGGTCATGATCCCGGGGTGCTGGGATTGAGTCCCACATCAGGCTCCGTGTTCAGCAGGGAATCTGCTTCTCTTCCCCTCCCCTGGCTCAGGTGCATTCTCTCCTCTCTCTCTTACCCACTCAAGTAAATAAGTAAAATGTTTAAAAAACATAGATAAGAAAGTAAAGAGGGAATTATCAGTAAAGAAATAGGTGGTAGAAGAACCAAATGAAAATATTGAAACTGGAAAGTACGTAACTAAAATTTTTAAAAGCTCATTGAATAGGCTTAGTAGATGACAAGAGAGGACAAGAGAAAGACCTAAATCAATACAAATCATCCAATTTGAACAACAAAGAAAAATTCCAGGGTCATGTCCCAGGAGTCGCTGAATGAGAAGAGAAAGCATGATGCTGCAAAACGTCACAGAAATGATGGCTGACAATCGCCCAGGGAAGCTGAGCCTCAACCCAAAGAAATCCAAGCCCAGATACAACATCAACTGTTGAAAACTTAAAGACATCTTCAAAGCAGCCAGAGAAAATGAAACATTCCCTAGAGGGGATAATTCAAATGAAGGTCCATTTCCTCGGCATAAACTGTGGAGGCCAGAAAAAGCGACACGTTCCTTAAAGTGCTTGAAAACAATTGTCAGCTCAGAATTCTGTCTCCAGTGCAATCTCTCTCAGGAATGAAGGGAAAATAATGACATTCTCTCATGAAGGAAAGCCAAGCGAACTGAGAGCTGGCAGACCGGCTTTAAAGGAAGAGTCAAAGGGTATACTTCAGACCAAAGAGGGAACTTGGAACGTTGGGGGCAAAGCAAGCAACAGTGATAATACTTGGTCTTCTATCCTCGGTTTTTGAAACAGCTCAGAGCCTTAAAGGTGAAAGGTGTGCCTTGTTCTTCTAGACAAAGCCCTCCCAGCCACACCTGACTGTGTGTTAATGAAGTGACTTTGGGAAAGGCCCAAGGATGGGGGTGGTGCGGAAGGACTGCTGTGATTGCAGGGTTAGGAACTTCCAATCCCCACCCTGACCTCTGGGGCGGGGACAGTGCTAGAGATCAAGAACCAAGATCGATCCAACTGTGCCTGTGTAAGGAAGCGTTCATAACTCAAAAGGACAGGGTTTGGTGCACTTCTGGGTTGGTAAACACATGGCGATGTGGGGGAAGTGCTGTCCCCAGAGAGCATGGGAACTCCCACATACCTTGCCCTATGCCTCTCTTCCATCTGGCTCTTCCTGAGTTACAGCCTCTTATAATAAACCAGTACTCTAGTAAGTAAACTGCTTTCCTGATCTCTGGGCGCCACCCAAGGAACTTATTTTACTATTTAAAACATTTTTTAAAAGATTTTATTTGTTTATTTGACAGAGAGAGACACAGTGAGAGAGAAGGAACACAAGCAGAGGAAGTGAGAGTGGGAGAAGCAGGCTCCCCGCTGAGAAGGGAGCCTGATGCAGGGCTTGATCCCAGGACTCTGGGATCTACACTTAGCTGAAGGCAGCCGCTTAACGACTGAGCCACCCAGGCTCCCCTTAAAACATTTTTTAAAAACATGTCATCTTTATTTTCCCTTTGGATAACAGTGTTTACATCCTGAAGTCTGTATGTTGCTGCAACTCTTTTGCTGATTTTGAAGTGAACTTCATTCTAACGGTGCTAGAATCAGAACGTTAGGGCTTAGAGAGCATACTATCATATCATATTGATCATAATATGATAATAATATATGGTCCTAATAGCATATAATATTAGAGATATATATTATCCAACCTCCTCATTTAAAAAGAGTAAAGTGAGCTCAGAGAGGACAGTGACTTGCCTAGACACAGCCTCCATTGTAAAATGGAATCCCCTGTTCTCAAACACCAGGCCCAGCTCTGAGAGGGCACGAGTCCTCCTTTCCCTGCTCAGCTGCCACCTCTGTCTTCCATGGTCTAGACAGTGCCTGGTGTTTAGCAGACACTGTATTTACCGTTCTTCCTTTCTTAAGTTTTTTAAAATTTTAATTCCAGTGCAGTTAACAATATTATATTAGTTTCAGGTATGTAAGGCAATTCAACAATTCTGTATTATTCCGTGACTCAGTGCTCATCAAGGTAAGTATACTACAAGGTAAGTGTACTACTACCCACTTCCCCTCTAGTGACCACCAGTGTTCCTTTCTTCTCTTGCTCTCTTTTCTCGTGCTTGGTTGCTTTCTTTAGTGGTCCTTGGATTCCTTTCTCTTTATTTTTTGCATATCTATGACTGGTTTTTGTTTGGTGGTTACCTCTAGGTTTGTATGTAATGTCTTCAGCATATAGAGTTTATATTAAATTGATGATCCATTCTTTACTCCTCTCATCCCTACATTTTGGGAATATGGTATCATACTTTATATTCTTTTATTTTGTGAGTTCCTTGACTGATTTTTACAGATATACTTATTTTTACTGCTTTTGTGCTTCCTACTTTCCTTACTCTTGCTTATGGTTTTTCCTTTCCACTCAAAGAGTCCCCTTTAATGTTTCTCATAGGGCTGGGTTGGTGGTCATGAACTCCTTTAACTTTTGTCTGTCTGGGAAGCTCTTTATCTCGCCTTGTATTCTGAATGATGGCCTTGCTGGGTAGATTATTCTTAGCTGCACATTTTTTTCCTTTCAACACTTTGAATATATCATGCCACTCTCTCCTGCTCTGCAAAGTTTCTGCTGAAAAATCAGCTGATAGCCTTGTGGGGTTTCCCTTGCATGTAACTGTCTTCTTTTGTTACTTTAAAAGATTTTATTTACTTATTTATTTTAGAGGGAGAGAGAGAGCACGAGAGCAAGAATAGGAGGAGAGTAGGGACGCCTGGGTGGCTCAGTTGGTTAAGCAGCTGCCTTCGGCCCAGGTCATGATCCCAGCGTCCTGGGATCGAGTCCCACATCCGGCTCCTTGCTCGGCGGGGAGCCTGCTTCTGCCTCTGCCTGCCATTCTGTCTGCCTGTGCTCGCTCGCTCTCCCTCTCTCTCTCTCTGACAAAAAAAAAAAAAAAAAAAAGAATAGGAGGAGAGGCAGTGGAAGAAGAACAGAATCTCAAGCAGACTCTGTGCTGAGTGCAGAGCCCAACACAGGGCTCAGTCTCATGGCCCGGAGATCATGACCTGAGCTGAAATCAAGAGTCGGACACTTAACCAACTGAGCCACCCAGGTGCTTTTTTCTCTTGCTGCTTTTAGAATTCCATCTTTATAACTTCCTTTTGCCATCTTAATTTCTATGTCTTTGTGTGGACCTCTTTGGGTTGATTTTGTGGGGAAAATCTCTGTGCCTCCTGGATCTAAGTTTCTATTTTTTTCCCCAGATTTGAGAAGTTTTCAGCTATTCTTTAAAAAAGTTTTCTGCCCACTTTTCTTTCTCTTCTCCTGGGATCCCTATAATGGGAATGTCATTATGCTTGAATTCCCCAAGTCTGTTCTCATTTTGCATAATTTTTTCTCTCTCACCTGATCAGCTTTACTACCTTCCATTACTCTGTCCTTCAGGTCACTGATTCATCCTTCTACCATCTAGTAAACTATGTATTCCATCTAGTGTATATTTAATTTCATTTATTGTGTTCTTTGTCTCTGATTGGTTCTTTTTTATCTCATTGTTAAGGGTCTCACTGAGGTCCTCCACTCTTTTCTCAAGTCCACTGAGTATCTTTATGATCATTACTTTAAATTCTTTATCAGATGGGACGCCTGGGTGGCTCAGTGGATTAAGCCACTGCCTTCGGCTTAGGTCATGATCTCAGGGTCCTGGGATCGAGCCCCACATCGGGCTCTCTGCTCAGTGGGAAGCCTGTTTCCCTCTCTCTCTCTGCCTGACTCTCTGCCTTGTGAGTCTCTCTCCTGTGAGAGAGAGATCTCTCTGCCAAATAAATATATAAAATCTTTAAAAAAAAATAAATTCTCTATCTGACATTATCTCCATTTTGCTAGTCTCTTATGATGATTTTGTCCTGTTTTGTTGTTTTTGTTGTTGTTTTTCCCATTTTGGACATATTCTTCTGTCTCTTCATTTTATCTAATTCCCTGTGTCTGTTTCTGTGTGTTAGGGAAGATAGCTGCAAGCCCTGCACTTGAAAGTAACAGCCTTATGAAGAGGTCCTGTAGTGTCCTGCCGTACAGTGTCCCCTACTCACCAGAACCTGTTGCTTCAGGGGTGTCTTCTATGGATGTTGTGTGCACCCTGCTGTTGTGGCCGAGCCACTTTTTCCTTCAGTCCAATAATCTGCAATGCCTCTCTTTGCCTGTCGTGGGCAGTGTTTGGTCCCTGTGGTGTTCATGGACTAGTCTGGGGACACCCTGGGCTTGAGTTGAGTCAGACCAAGGATTTGCCAGAGATGCAGTAGCACCAAACTGTGGGGCACTTTCCCTGTGTAGCTTTGGTTGGTGAGCAGGGCTTGAAGTCAGACCAGTTATCTGCTTCCAGTCCACCGCGGGAGCCGGACTAGTTTGCGTGATTATCTTTCCCTTTTTCTGGGGCAGGAATTATTGTGGAGCCGTGCTGGCCAATGTAGGGACTGCTTGCTCTTTTCCAGGTCTGTGCACTGCCCTAATGGGCTCTGGTCAAGAGCCTACTGGAGAGGGCAGAGCCACCAGCATATAGCATGGAGGTGTTGGGGTAGGGGTGTGAGGCTAGCAAGCTTTGACTTCTTGCTGTGCCTGGATTGAGGTGGGCTCTCCAGAGGGGTGAATGAGCAGAATAGTGTGTTTTTGCGGGGGGGGGGTGTTGTTTATGGGATATGGAGGAGGTGGAGCTAGCAAGTTAGTGAGTGTCCCCCCCCCCCACCCCGGGGTAGCTGTGTGTTTATACTGCATGGGAGGAGGGGAATGGTGCCTGCCAGGTCCTTTGTTCCTGCTGGAGCTGTTTCTCCTGACAGGTACTGTGCTCTGAGATTAGTAAATAACTCTCCCTCCCATATGCCCCAGGCACTTTTCAAGCTGCTGCGGTATCAACGTGGGCTGTTTGTGGTGCTGTTTTTTTTTTTTAAGGGCGGGAACTCAGTTTCCTTTCGCCCACATGCTCTCCCAGAGCTGAGCCTGCTGATTTCTTTGGCCCCTCGGGTTTTCAAAGCCAAATGTCATGGGGATTCATCTTCCCTGTGCGGGCTCCGTGGTGTGAGGGTCTGTTTCTCTCCCCTCTGCGTGACCGTGGCATCCTTCCCTCCCACAAACAGCTCCTGAGTCTCTGCCCTTCCTACCCTCCTTGACTGGCCTCTTCTCTACCTTTAGTTGTAGAGTTTCAGCCTTCAGATAGTTTTTCTGGGTTATTTACACTGAGGTGAGTTATCGAGTTGTATCCATGGGATGAGGTGGGCCTGGAGTCCCGCTACTCTGCCATCTTCCCTGGAAGTCTCTTTTCTTCTAACCCAAAGTACAGTTGAAGCACATGACATTAGTTTCAGGTGTGCAACATAGTTACTCAACAAGTCTGCACGTTATGTGGTGCTCACACGTGTAGCTACCATCTGTCACCATACACGACCATTACATATCATTGACTCTATTCCCTGTGTTGTACCTTTAATTCCTGTGACTTACTCATCCCACAGCTGGAAGGCTGTGTCCTTCCATCCCCTTCACCCGGGTTGCTCACCCTCCCACCCTTTCTCCTCTGACAATCACCAGCCTGTTCTCTGTATTTATGGGACTGTTCTGCTTTTTGTTTGTTTTGTTGGGTGTTAAATTATACCTATAAGTAAAATAATATGGTATTTGTCTTTCTTTGACTTATTTCACTTAGTGAAATACCCAATGGGTTCAATGGCAAGATCTCCTCTTTTTTATGGCTGAATACTATTCCATTGTGTATATACATCACATCTTTATTTGTTCAGCTATTGAGGGAAACTTGGGTTGCTTCCACATCTTGGTTATTGTAAAGAATGCCACAATAAACATAAAGATGCATATAGGTTTTTGAATTAGTGTTCTCATGTCTTTTGTGTAAAAACCCAGAACTGGAATTACTGGATCATAAGGAACCTCCATACTGTTTGTTTTCCACAGTTGCTGCACCAATTTACATGTCCACCTACAGTGTATAAGTGTTTCTTTTTCTCCACATCCTCACCAACACTTGTTATTTCTTGTGTTTTTGATATGGCCATTCCAGCAGGTGTAAGATGATATCTCATTGTGGTGTTGAGTTATATTTCCATGATGATAGTGTTGTTGACCCTCTAGGAATCTAATAGACCCAAGGAGGGTCATGGAACCTCCAGTTTATAACTGGTCAGACAGAAGTACAGGTAATAATCTGGGCTTGTAATTGGCATCTGGTGTGGGGAAGGAGGGCAGTCTTGTGGGACTGAGTTTTCAACCTGTGGGGTCTCATACTATATCCAGGTAGATACTGTCAGAATTAAGTTAAATTGTAGGATACTTGTTGGTGTCACAGAATTGCTTGATGTGTGGAAAACCCACAAATCTGGTGTCAGAAGTGGACAGTGCTCTAGTATTGAGAACAGAGGAGACACAGAGGAGAAGTGAGTTTTCCCTTAGATCCTAACAACAGTGCTATAGCATATATGAGCATCTGTCTTAATAATGCTGTCATGAACATGGTGAGTGTTCCTAAAGCTTGGTGAACTTCTAGAAGCACGGCAAGGATCTTCCCTACAAAATCACAACATGCAAGAAGAGCAAGGATTCTCTGTATGCCCAGGGAATGCAGGGCTGTGACAGGAAACAGAGGAGCTCGGGTGGGCAGATTAAGTTGACCTGTCAGAAAAGGCTAAAATTGCAAAGAAAATCATGCTTAGGCAAAATATATGCAGGAAAATCTGACGATTGGAAGGAAAATTAGACAAATTTACAATTACAGTTGGTGACACTATCAGTAATAGAACTAGGAGACAGAAAATCAATGAAGATATAGAAGAGCTAAACAATATCATTAATCGAAGAACTGGCATTTATAGAACACTTTACCCAACAACAGAAAAACATATTTGTCAAGTGCACATGGAATATCCATCAAGTAGACCATATCCTGTTTATAAAATAAACATTAGCAAATGTAAAATAATTGAAATTATACAAAGTATATTTCTGACTATAATGGAATTAAACTGGAAATCAGTAACAAGAAAGATAACAGGAAAATCTCAAATCAGTTGGAAATCAAACAATATACTCATAAGAATCTCCCAAGGAAGCCTCAAGAACAATTAAAAATATTTTAAATGGAAGAAAAATGAAATTACAGCCTATTAGAATTTGTGGGCACAGCTAACAGTGCTTAGAAGGAAATTTATAGCTTTGAGTGTTAATATTAGGAAAGAAGTTCTCGATCTTCCCGTCTTAAGAAACTGGAAAAGAATGAGGAAAATAAACCCACAACTAGTAGAAGAAAAGAAAGTAAAAGGATGGAAATCAATGAATTTGAAAACAAAAATGAAACAAATAGCTCGTTCTTCAAAAAGAACAAAACCAATAAATGTGTAGCAAGACTGACAAAAAAGAAAAAGTCATATATTACCAAAATCAGGAATATAATGTGGTTATCTCAATTTACATTTTACTTGGTAATAGAGGTTCACGTCTTTTTCATGTCTGTTAATCATCTATTTCTTTGTGTGCTTTCTTCTTTGTGTGCTTTGCCAATCTTTTAAAAATATTTTGGAAAAATTAGAAAAACACATTTTTTTTTAAAGTGCATTCCTGTCTGTCTAGCTTGCTAGGATCTCTATACATTGGCGTCAATCTTCTGTTACTGTGTTGCAAATGTGTTGTCCTAGCCGATGCCAAACTTCATGCGTTCTGTTGTCTTATAGGAAATATTAATATGCAGAGTCAAACCTTAAACCTTTACTCTACAGATGGGGGATTTTGTGTCACTTTTAGAAAGATTCGCCCTTTGATCATTAAAAAAATTCTGTATGTTCTCCCAATGCCTTTAAAAAAAAAAAAAAACCCTTGCTTATTGTTTTCAGGTTTTTATTCCAACTGGAATTAATTTTTTGGTGAATATGAAGTAGAAATTGAACTTTTTTCCTCCCAATTAAATGAGTAGTCAATAAACTTAACACTATCCAGTGAAGAGCCCTTAGATATAAGATGTCACATCATATGTTTTCGTGAATTGCCATAGATTGAAGAGAAGGTTTCTAGAGGTTGCTCTTGTAGGTCTATGAGGTAAAGACAGGTTGATCTAGAGAAGAGCACACTGGCCATACCAGATACTGAATTTTCTAAATTATTCTTGCCTATATATAAGAAAGGGGTTAAACTAGAAGTAATGCTATTACTTTTTCCAATAAATGAGGGAAGGAGAATGTAGGTAAAGACTGAGAAGTTAACAGTGCTCTCATTTAGTAAATATTTTGGAAAAACCTCAAAAGAATCAGAGAATTGGAAATGACTCAATTGTTTACCAGTCAGGAGCTGGTTAGAGAAAACATGGTCAGAAGCATCACTATGTAGCCTTCAGTGAGAAGATTAAGCTCTCGGTGTACTGAGATATGCAAGAGCTCCAAGATACAGTGGTGAGCATAGCTGCCTTCCAAGATACAGTAGAGATGGAAAGTGGATAGTATGTAAGATGTTACCTTTTGTTTACGGGCTATGTGTCCAAATCAAGAAGCTGGAGGGGAGTACACAAAGGACAAGAGGTTTCGTACAGAGTTGAGGGAAGCATGGGGGGTGGGGACATTCCACAGTGCGTCTTTCATTCTGCTTTGATTTTTGACAAAGAGTGTATTAGATATTCAAGAAAAAAATCCTAGAGAAAACACAAACTAAATATCCCTCTTCAAAGGTATGTCTGCCCCCTGAAGATTCTTTTGTCTTTACTCAATTCTAGCTTTTCCATAAATACCGTAGTAGTCATGAAGAAAGTAGTTTTACTCCGCTAAGAGCAGTCTCCGGTTACTGCTATGAGGTATACGCTGAGCTTTGTGAACAGTAAGATATAAATCCTGAATTGTCACTAAAAAGACTAACCTTTTCTAGGTTAATAAAGAGAAAGTATAAAACTTACGGTTTTGGGTTTTTAAAAAAATTTTTTTAAAGATTTTTTTTATTTGACAAAGAGAGAGAGATCACAAGGAGGCAGAGAGGCAGGCAGAGAGAGAGGAGGAAGCAGGCTCCCCACCAAGCAGAGAGCCCGATGCGGGGCTCCATCCCAGGACCCTGAGATCATGACCTGAGCTGAACCATCTTCTGATCTAGGGAAGAGTAACTACGTGTGTGCACTGGCTTTACTGTTCCTTTATCTGTCATTGTTTTTATGGCCTAGGTGTTGACTAATAGCTCTGTGATGACATCGGTTTTCTCTTTTCATGTTCTTACGGCTTTAGGATTTCAGAACTTTGAGTTCCTTCATCTCCATGCTGCTTTCAGCCAAATGCTTGCTTCCTGCCCAGAGCCCCCTCGAATGGCTCACCTGGCTCAGCTGGTCACCTCTGTCTCGGGCAGGGCTCTGCACCCTGGCTTAGCTCCAGGTCCTTTGTCCCGTGCTCACTTGGGGATGACCCCCGACCCTCAGCCCTCCTGTTTGCTTTCTATTATTTTCTACAACATCCGTTGAACTTCTACTTTGCCCCCAGCGGAGTCCCGTGCTGTGCGGCATCACCCAGTAACAGAACAGACCTGACCTGCGAGGAAAACATGACGTCAACCCTATGAACAAACACCTGACTTGGCCTAAAGTTGAGACCACTACACAGGGCCCGAAAGGTAACTCTATTTGGTAAAAGTCGGAAGCAACAGGCTAGCATTTTATTAGTACAAAGCCAAAATTATTCCTGGAAATGAATAGGAGAAAAAAATGCCACAGTAGAATAATCTGATAGTTAGAGATTAAGTTAAGAAAAATCCTGAGTAAATAAAGCAATTTTTCTTTTCCTCTCGTTCAAGGACTAACTTAAAGAAATGGAGATGAGAAGCAGCACAGGCCAGGGCTAGCCTGGGTCAACAGGAATGTGGTCACAGCAAATCACATGCAATGTTGCGGTGAGGGCTGCAAACCTCACCGTGTAAGGGGAGGATAATCTTCCCATGAGGGGGGTGACAGCCATCAGTACAGGCTCCCCCAGGGCACATTCTTACCTTTCCCTTACTATTTAACTCACCCACAACTTCAGTTCTGGACAGCTTTAAAAGCCACCGACGAGAAGATCGTGGCAAGCATTCTGAAAACCAGTAAGCGTGCCTTTTCAGCCATGCACTTTTAACTTGTAGTATTTTCAACTAACTGAAGGCAGGCACAAAAGTCAAGTTACCCAAATTGCAAGGTGTTTTTTTTTTTAATTAAAAAAAAATTTTTTTTAAAAAGATTTTATTTGACAGAGAGAGAGATCACAAGTAGGCAGAGAGACAGGCAGAGAGAGATGGGGGAAGCAGGCTTCCTGCTGAGCAGAGAGCCTGATGCAGGGCTCGATTCCAGGACCCTGGGATCATGGCCTGAGCTGAAGGCAGAGGCTTAACCCACTGAGCCACCCAAGTGCCCCAATTTTTTTTTTTATTTTTTTATTTTATTTATTTTTTTTTTTTAAAGATTTTATTTATTTATTTGACAGAGAGAAATCACAAGTAGGCAGAGAGGCAGGCAGAGAGGGGGAAGCAGGCTCCCCGCTGAGCAGAGAGCCCGACGCGGGACTCGATCCCAGGACTCTGAGATCATGACCTGAGCCGAAGGCAGTGGCTTAACCCACTGAGCCACCCAGGCGCCCCTCAATTTTTTTTTTAAATCAAAAGCTGGTTTTACAGTGATGAAATCAACATATCCCCCCCAATAATTTAGCACCAAAGATTATTTTTAAAGTAAAAACCACTCTCACTAGTTAAACTAAGAACTGTTTATAGTTTTAAGAATTCCAACAAATGGATGTTTGAAATTTTCATAGTAGATTTTAAGGCAAGAAAGGATTCCAGCCACTAGAAATCCCAGTTCCTTGTCTGGCTGCAGAGCAGTGGGGTCCATAGTGGGCACCCAGTGCCTTCTGCTCACTTCCTAGGGGCGGCCTGCTCCTATGCCCCGTATTTTGGGCCCTCGGTTGTGAGATGGGGGAAGATCTGCTCCATACTACTGCAAAGGACTGTTCTGAAAGCTGAATCAGGTGTTAAATGTAAGAATACTTTTAAGCTGTAAATTATGCAAAACCCTTGGAAAAAAGGTTTTATTATTATAGAAATTTTAACTGATAGTATTAGAAATGAGCTTGTTAAACGAAAAGTTTTTAGTAATTTCACTAATAAACATTTTTGGTTTTTGTTTTTTAAGAAATCATTGGTTTCCCCCCACCCCACCCCACTCTCCAGCTGGCAGCTATCTCTGGTTTGAGTCACCTGTGGTCAACTCTGGCCCATAATTATTAAATGTAAAATTTCAGAAATAAATGATTTGCCAATTTTAAATTGCATGCTCTTCTCAGCTGCATCATGACATCTTATGCGAACCTGCTGTGTCCCACCCAAGAGGTGAAGCCTCCCCTTCTCTGACATATCCACGTTGTACGAACTCCCCCGTCCCCCCACGAGGAGTCACGGGGTCCACTTGGCTCTTAGTGTGGCCATGGTGGTACTGCGGTAGTGTTCAGGGAACCCCGATTTTACTGTCTGAGGGTCCCAAAGCACAAAGCTGGTGATACTAACAATTTGGATATTCTTACTGTGCCTAATCTACAAATTAAACCTATCATAGCTATATATATATATATGAAAAGAACATGGTGTGTGTGTGTGTGTGTATGTATATATATAATATATATATATATATATATAGTGGTCAGTAGGATCTACAGTTTCAGGCATCTGCTGGGGTCTTGGAATGGGTACCCCAGGCTGTACTTGGAACAGAGACCCAGGGAGCCACCAAGGAGCACTCAGCAAATGGATTTCTCTAAGTGCTGAACTATAGTTCTCATAGCTCAGACAGGATGAAAGTTTGAAAAATCAGGTAAAAACTGGTCTAAGCAACTTAAATAGATACAAAGTTCAAGTTTCAGGTGAAATCATTTAATCTTAACATTAGAGTAGGAAAACTATTTGCCATTCCTCTCCCCCTTTGAAAAGGCAGCAGGGTCCAAGTTTTCAAGATCTGATTAGGGCTCTGGCTTCTCCAACACGGGGACTTGTCAAGTGTAACAAAGTATGTAATGAACAAAACGGAGAGATTTGACACATTCTGCCCCCAAGCATTTATGACCCGTCATACAATATTTAGCAAGCTGAGCATGCCTAGGTCTAAAACAGAGACACCATAATCATATCCTCAACTGCTTCTCACAGCTCTCAAGCCTAAATCTTGGTCATGAAAATGGAGAGGACATGCTGAGTACCTGCTTTCCCACAGGCTGCACCGTGAGGTACCAGGAGGTCAACCAAGAGTACAGACAGAATTCCCAAAATATACTCATCCAAAGAAAAAACTCTGCTGCCTAAATGTCAAAGCTCTTACCCCTAGAATGTAAAGTAATTGGAAAACTCTGTTACCCAAATTTCGGAAAGGGAATAGGACATATGATTTTAGACAATTTTATTATAATGTGTCCTGGAGAAGATAGTTTTGGACTGAAATTTTGGTTGACTCTTCAACTTCAATAACTTGGATGTCCAAATGACTCCCCTGATTTGGGGAGTTCTCAGCCTCTACTTAAAAAAAAAAATTTTTTTTAAACATTTTATTTCAGAGAGAGAGACACACACACAGAGCATAAGCAAGAGGTGTGGGCAGAGGGAGAAGCAGGCTCCCCACTGAGCAGGGAGCTTGATCCCAGGACCCCAAGGTCACTACCTGAACCCAAACCAGCCACTTAACTGACTGAGCCACTAGGTGCCCCCGCCAAAAGTGTTTTCTCCCTTCTCTTTCAGGGACTCCAAAGCCATGGGTAGGCTTTTTTGTTTTGTTTTTAATTTTTTAAAATTAAAAAAAATTTTTTTAAAATATTTTATTAATCAATTTTTCAGAGAGAGAGAGAGAGAGCATGAGGGAGAGCACAAGCAGACGCAGAGGGAGAAGCAGACTCCCCACCGAGCAGGGAGCCAGATGCGGGACTCAATCCCCGGACCATGGAATCATGACCTGAGCGGAAGGCAGCCACTTAACCGACTGAGCCACCCAGGCGTCCCAGGTGGGTTGCTTCTTAATGGTGCTCTGTAAGTCCTGTAGGCTTTCTTCATTCCTTTTCATTCTTTCTTTGCTTCTCTGGGTAATTTCATACCATCTGCCCTTAAGCTCGTGGCTTCTTCCGTCCGGTCTGCTGTTGAAGCTCTCCACTGAATTCTGCATTTTAATAGTTGTATTCTTCAGCTCCAAAATGTGTTTGGTTCTTTTTTATGTTTTCAGTCTCTCTTTGTTGAACTCATTTTGTTCTTGTGGTTTTTCTGAGTTTGTTAAACTGCTCGTGTTTTCTTGTAATTCTCTGAGCACCTTCCAGAACAACTATTTTGAATTCTTCATTAGGCAATTCATGTCTCTCCATTCCTTTGGGGGTCAGCTTCTGGACGTTTCTGGCGCTGCTCTTGTGTTCCCCAGTTCTTTGTGATCTGTCACCTTGCGAAGGTGTATGTGCATTTGGAGAAGCAGTCATCTCCTTGACTGCATGGACTGGCTTCAGGGAGGAAAGCCTGCCGCTGCGAATGGGGGCTGCTGGGGCGTGCTTTGTCACCAGGACTTGTCACGCAGGGTGCCGAGTGCCGGAGGGTGTGGTGGCTCCAGGTCAGATGCTGCATTAGTTCAGGCCAGTGAGGTCCATGGCATCAACTGGGTGACCCTTGGCAAGCACTGGTGTGCGAGGATCTGTGGCGGCTCCAAGGGCTGTTGGGATCCTCGGTGATGTTTCCTCTCCAGTAGCTTGGGACCAGGGCAGGCAGCAGTGGTGGCCAGGCTGGTGGTGTGCGCATACTTGGCTGCGGAAGCCAGCCACAGGTGTCGGAGTAGTGGCAGAGGCCAGAGCCAGCAACAAGGATTTGGGCCAACTGCAGGCCCAGAAGCAAGCAGCTGGGGGACCCTGGCTGTGGGTGTGCACTTCTTCGGCTGCAGTATTGACCAGCGGTTAGAGTCAGGCTGGTGGCCTGCGAGTACCCAGCTGGAGGGGCTGGGGTGAATGTGCACGTGGCACTGGGGGGTCAGCCCTGGCACGGCGGAGGGGAAGTCCAGGCTGGCACCATGCACTCATGTAGCTGCAGACCCCGAGCTCTGGCGGGGGCACTGAGAGGGAGCAAGGAGGGACTCAGGCACCTGGCACAGGGGCAAAAAAAAAAAAAAAAGAATGAAATCTGCAGCGGTGAGAGCTGCGGGGTCCTCTGCAGAGGTCACTGGCGATCACAGCTGCTCCTGCAGAGTGGCTGCGACCGAGAGCCTTTGGCCCTCTTCCTTGCTCTTGGCCATCTCTATAGGTCTCAGTGTTGCAGGACGCTAGCTGGGGTAAAACTGAAGTGGGTCCTCTGTGTGGTGCCCCAAGAGACTCGGGAGATTGGTCGTTCCCTCCACTCTCCCTTGCCTGGTGGGGAGAACTCTTCTGAGGGGCTGTTCTCACCGTGCCGGCCTCAGGATGCGAGAACACAGGCAAAATGAAGCTTTTCTTTTTCCCCCTTTTTGTGGTTATTCTCAGGTTTTTTGTCCCACTGTGTTGAAGTTAAGTGGATTCCTGAGCTCTCCTGGAGCTGATTTCGTGGAAATGTGTCCAATGTTGTCCAGGTTGATCTTTGCGGGGGGAGAGGCTGGGCTCCTCTACTTCACTGTCTCGGTGATGTCATCTGCAAAGGGGCTCTAGGAGTTATGAAACTCCCTCCTGGACAGAAAGGGATTTAGCAGGATCATATGAGCACCTTTTGGGGATTTTGCAAAAGAGGGATCTTGCCATGGATAGACGGGACATCCGAGTACTTTAGAAAGCCGTGGGGACAGAATTGATGATCATCTGTCCTTCCCACAAACACTCCTATGTGTCCCGCATGGGGCACACAAAAGGCAGCCCCATTCTGGGGAGGTCTTAGCCCAGGATAAAAGACAAGTAAGAATAACATATAGATAAAAGCGATGAATATCAAAAGAAAGGTTAGGATAATAAATGACAAGAGCAGAGTGTGCTGCTGTCCGGGGCAGGAAGGGGCTTAGAGGAGGCTCCCAGCAAAGAAGTTCCACAGCATCCCCTCCAGGACAACAGGCTGAGCCCCACAGACTTGCAGAGCTGGTGGGGGTGCATTTCAAGTGAAGAAAACACACGGTCCATGCAAAGGCACAATGGGAAAGCCGGGGGCATTCAGAGAAACGTGCGTGTCCTACAAAAGCACCAGTCTCCCCTGGAAACGGGCATAATATGTACTGTGGGTATGTGATGTATATTTATGGCCATGGAAACTAATACAATGACTGTTTTGGAAAAGGGAATAATGGGGGAGATTTACTCTGAATTACTCATATTACAAAAAAGAAATTCGATATAAAATGACTTGAGGGCCCCCCCCTCAACATAGAGAAATCAGTATTTTACTGATGCTGTGCCGGCCACCCCAGTGCTCCTGCTGCAGGAACAAGGGCCTGCGGGGCCAGGGACTGCACTGCTGTGAGTTAGCTACATGCTCTGAAAACACTGTACAAAAGATTTGCATCTTGCTTTTTCCATAAATGCCAGAAAACTTTATATAATTGCAAGACAAGAAAAACCAACCATTCTTGGCTTTGTATCAGTATCTTTTAAGAAGTTCTTAATGGCAGGGCGCCTGGGTGGCTCAGTGGGTTCAAGCCTCTGCCTTCAGCTCAAGTCATGATCTCAGGGTCCTGGGATCGAGCCCCGCATCGGGCTCTCTGCTCAGCAGGGAGCCTGCTTCCTCCTCTCTCTCTGTGCCTGCCTCTCTGCCTACTTGTGATCTCTGTCTGTAAAATAAATAAATAAGATCTTAAAAAAAAAAGAGGAAAAAAACCAAAGAAGTTCTTAATGGCACGATGATTATATAAAATTAAAAAAATTCTTTTCGGAGATGCATACTGAACTAGTGTGGGTGCAGTGGCAGATGCCTTGGATGTTTGCAACGTTACAGCATGAAAAATGGGTCAGAGGTAGAGCAGGCAGAGACACACACAGGATCACACCATTGTCTTCTCATAGTACGCAGTATTTTCTAACCTGGGAGGGTGATGGCCGACACTTAGCCACGGGGCTTCCTGAATCTGCTGGGTATTTTCAGAGAAATCCCTCTAAAAGTCTGAAACAACTCCTCTAAGAATTTAATACAATTGGCAAGTAACTAAGCCACAACTGGGATAAATTCTGATTATACGTATATGAACAGGTAGAATGATTAGGAAAGAGAGTCACTTTACAACTGGCACATAAAAAGATTAAAAATTCATAGGTGTTTTGAAGTCCCTCTAAATCTCCCCTCAAAAAAAAAAAAAAAGGATAAATTTGACAGAAAATGAAGAACCACCAATGGTGTTACAGTATGATTTGCTAATGATTTAAATTTCTAATTTTTTTTCTTTAAAGATTTTATTTATTTGACAGAGACAGACAGAGAGAGAGAGCACAAGCAGGTAGAGCGACAGGCGAGGCAGACTGAGAAGCAGACTTCCGCTGAGCAGGGAGCTGGACGTGGGGCTCAGTCCCAGGACCCTGGGATCAGGACAGGAGCCAAAGGCAGACACTTAACCGACTGAGCTACCCAGGTGCCCCAAATTTCTAATTATAACATCAGATTTTTCATCACTCTGAATAATACTGATCTGCTATGAAATCCTTAAGATTTCATCAGTCACAATAAAACAGGTTTTTAATAAAACCATTAGATTTCCAAACTGTGACATTCTTATTTTCACTAAATGCTGGACTTGTAAAAGAACAAACAATTCCAAGTCTAAATGGAGTTCAGAATATTTTTCTACAAAGACTGAAAAAATACTTTTCTAGAAATGTGAATTAAGAGTATCCTGGAAAGCCGTAAGTTGTGGAAAATGTATACATAACATTTACTAGACTAGAATATAATAACATATATTTGTCTTTTTGTTTGTTTGTTTGTTTTTATTATGTTTTATATTTGGTTTTTGTCCCCGATTCCTGGCACAGAGCTCCTAAAACCCCTGACACTTCCTGTGATGGGCTGTGTTCTGTTAGTCACAGAGTGCCCCCGCTGAGCACGCTAGGGCTTATGCTAATGAGGCGACTGAAGATGGGGGCCCCTGAGCCTCAGGCGGAAACTGGTCACCAGAGAAAGACCAAATCATTGGAGGGGCTGGAACTTTCAGCTCCACAACCTCAACTTGGGAAGGACTGGGGGGCAGGCTGGAACAGGGCTTGATGAGTTTCCAGGCTGATGAACAAGAACACATCCTTGACTAGGAAGCTGGTGCACCCCAAATTCCAGGGGCACAGGGGCTCCTGGGCTTGGGACCCTTCCAGCCCCGGCCCCATGTATCTTTCCATCTGGTGGTTTGCCAGTAACCTTTGCGATGAATCAGCATTCTAGCAAGTAAATGGTTTTTCTCAGTTCTATGAGCTATTCTAGCAGATGAATCAAACCCAAGCAAGGGGTTGTGGGCACCTCAGATTTCTAGATGGTCGGAAGCACAGGTACCTGCTCACTCGTGGTGCCTGAAGCGTGCGTGTGTGCAGAGGGGCAGGGCAGACCACGCCCGGACCTGTGCCGGCTGCGTTATCTCCGGGTGGATAACCTGGGACCCAGGGGCTGGGATTTGTGCAGAACGGAGAACTGGCGGAGGACACTCCACCGGCCAACACTCAGTTCTCCTCCTCCTCCATTTCTCCCGAAGGCCTTTATTAAGAACCACCATGGTTTGGTTCTCCAGCAACTTTTATTGGTCAGAGGATGTGGAATTATATGCAGTACCTGTGGTTTCATGAATAGGCTCATTTATAAACCAACTTCACATTCATTTAAAAAATTCCTGCTTTTGAATAAATGATGTGTAGAACAGACATGCTCCTGTCCCAGGCAAAACGCGGCTCAGACGCAAGCGGCCCACGGAACTGTCATAAATGCGACACTGCATCCAATGATCTCCCAGCCCGGTCCACGGAGTAGCTCAGTCTCAGAGTCTGCGTCATATTCTGACTTTTCAAAAGAAAATATCCATGGCATTGGAAAAAAAAAAGCAAAATGGAAGTACCTAAAACAGATACGTACTATTTTCCTCCAAATCCACCTTCCAGAGTCTGTGGCGCCGCTGTGCTCTGTTGACTCCATCAAACAATAAAAGCGGTGGGCAGCTTCTAACAGAAAGGCAATGAAATCTCCCAGTCTGCAGCTAAAAGTCACAGTGAAAGAACATACTGAAGGTGAAGAATGCTTTTTAACCTTTTAGCCTTAAATAACACTGTATTCCAACTTTAAAGAAAAGTTCTATTATATGCTTTTTGCATTGACATTTTAAAATATCAGAACAAGTCTTTGTAATACAATATATATAATACTTCAATACACCGTAGGTGAATTAAAAACATGTCAACTTGATAACCGTAGTAAGGCATTTAAGTATTCAGCGAAAGCTATACAGAAATTTCTTAATGAGTGGTATTCCTTTAATATTGACTTGATTTAGTGGGTTTCCTTAAAACAAACACGAAACAATAAAAGACTTAAAAAAGAGGCAGTGACATCATACACTGAATCCCAGGAAAAGCACAGTTAACAAACAATGTCTTCCAGCGGGGGACCATCAAGAGCAGCAAACCAGAAACACGGGAGCAGCCCCAGATTACACCGTCCGTCACGCTTACGAACAGCCAAAAGCTTAACGGATCTCCCAGTCTGGCGCCTAAAACACAGCGGGTCCTCAGGCTATGCTTCCCGAACTGGTTTGGATGAAAAAACTTTAAAGTCGGCAGAGTACTGGACAGTGTAAAGTTCATGGAAACACTCCATGTTTCATTTTACCTCCGTGTGGGGGTAACTACTGGTCTAGCATTTCAAGGGCAGATGACGGAGACACTTGGCGGACGGTGGCAGGAGGAGTGACGTCAGAGCTGCGCTGGCCACCGAGGCCAGAGTCTGTGAGTGTCAGGTCATAAATGTAACCAGCTGTGCGCGACACCCGACGTGATGACTCAAGGACACCTCACCACTAACATATGATTAAGAACAACAACATCTTAGACTGCACTTAGGGCAACATTCTACCATGCCCGACGTCAGATACCATGCTGTGGAGACGTGATTCGCTGGAGCATATATACGGCACACAGGATTGCAACCAAAAGTGAAAGGGAAATATGGAGCAGAAAATCTTTACATACATGTATACACCTCACAGGACCGTCCATTTAATGAGATTTATTACTATCAGATTTGCTGTGCCACATCTATGAGCTTGCGTAACACCCTGGATCATTTTTCTTCACACAAACATCTACTTCTGTTTAAAGTAGAAAAAGATGGTGGTAAAAAACTTCTTCTTCAAGGTCCAACAACTGTGTCCCAAGTACCACTGTATGAACACCTAAAAAATATTAAGAACAATTTAGAAATATGCATAACTATAAATGTACAGACAAACATAGCTTGAAGTCCCACAGGGACTCAGTGAATGTATCTTCCAACTTCACTTAAACCTACCTAAACCTGTTAGATAATGTGGTAGGTATGTTAAAAAAGTCCACTGCTGTAAATGGGAAAAAGAAAGCTTTAGAAAGGTAAAATCTCCATTTGCAAGTTTTATAAATAAGCCTTCTATTTTAGCAACAGACACATTTAGACTTCAACTTACCCAAAAGTCTCCTTATGGATACAAAGGCAGAAAAATCTCTATCCCAATTACTCCCTCCACTTACCACTCACCCTTTCGTTCTGACCAAGAACCTAAAGATTTCCTATAAAGCTTAAATTCTTTCAAGCAGAACATCTTTTCTAATTGGTAGAGTTTAATTGACCATTTCCTGTTTGATCTGTTCTTTACTCATTTTCTTCTTCTGCCTTCTTTTTGATTAGTTAGCTTAATTATGTGTTACTCCATGTACATTCCTATGTTCACTCATTAGCCAAAACTTTTGTCCTGTTATTTTAGTGGTTGCTTTAGGACTTTTTTCTTATGAAGATTTTGTGTTTTTCTTATGAAGATTTTTTATTTTTATATTTTCCCATACGCCTCTGCCCACACACGTGCAGAGCCTCCCCCGTTATCGACATCCCAGACCAGGGAGGTCCGTCTGTTAGGACTGATGGCTCCACTAACACACAATCGTCATCGTCACCCGAAGTCCATTATTTACACCGTGGTTTCCTCCAGATGCTGGACAAATACACAGTGACAAGTGTCTATCATCATGGTATTATGCAGGGTATTTTCACTGCCCCAAATATCGTCCATGCTCTGCCTATTCACTCCTCCCATCCTCAACCTGACAACTACTGACCTAGTTGTTACTGCCACAGTTTGGTCTTTTCCAGAATGTCAGTGTGGGGACACGCAGGACGGAGCCTTTTCTCCAGATGGCGTCATTCACTTAGTAACGTGCTCTCACAGTCCTCCACTCTCTCATGGCTTGATAGCTCATTTCTTCTTAGCACCGAATAACTGCACTGCTTGGATGTACACAGGTTAGTCTATCCATTTGCTGAAGACCATCTGAGATGTTTTTAAGTTTTGGTAATTACGAATAAAGCTGCTATAAACATCCACGTGCAGATTTTTGTGTTTTCTTTTCTTTTCTCTTTTTAAGCAGGCTCCATCCTCAACATGGGGCTTGAACTCATGACCTTGAGAGTAAGAGTCACCAGCTCTACCAGCTGAGCCAGCCAGGCACCCCAGATTTTGGTGTTTGCACCTCCTTTCAGTAAATACAGAAGCAGTGAGCCTGCTGGGTCATGTTTACAGAGTGTGTTTACTTTGTGAGAAGCTGATCCACGGTCTTCCAAGGTGGCCGCACCATTCTGCCCTCCCACCAGCAATGAGTGACCGTTCCGACCACTCCACATGCTTGCCAGCATCCGTTGGTGTCCGTGTCTAGTATTCTGGCCATTCCATTAAGTGTATTGTAGTGGTATCTCACTGTTGCTTTCATCTGCATGTCCCCGACGACGATGCCTGCAGTATCTTCATATACTCGCTGCTGTCTACAGTGTATGCCTCCTTCGGTGAGGCGTCCGCTATAGTGTTTGGCCATTTTTCTTATTAAGGTGGAAGGGTTCTTTGTCTATTTGGATAATAATCCTTTATTAGATGTCTCTTAGGAATATTTTCTCCCAGTCTGTGGCCTGTCTTCTCTATCTCTCCTCGTCTTTCTTCAAGCAGAAGTCTTGTATCAGCTTATCAATTACGTCTCCCATGGATCATGCCTTTGGTGTTGGTTCGAAAAAGTCACTGTCATACTCAAGGTCCTCTAGGTTTCTTTCCTATGTTATCTTATAGGAGTTGAAGAGTTTTATGTTTTACATTTGGGTCTATGATCCATGTTGAGTTAATTTGTGTGAAGGGTGTAAGGCAGGTGTCTAGATTTTTTATTTTTTTTTTAATGCAGATAGCCAGTTGTTCCAGCGCCTTTTATGGAAAAGACTATCTTCACTCCATTACCTTATCTGTGTTCCTTCATCAAGTGACTATACTTATGTGGATGTATTTCTGGGCTCTCTATTCTGTTCCAGTGATCTGCTTGTTTTTTCTTTCATCGATACCAAACGGTCTTGACGACCACAGCTGGACAGTGTCTTGAAGTCCAGTAGCCATAGTCCTCCAACTTTGTTGTTCTTCCATCCTGTCTTGGCTCTTCTGGGTCTCTTGCTACTCCATAAACTGTAGAATCAGTTTGGTCTTCCTCATATAGATCTTGTACATATTTTGTAGGAATCATACCTAAGTATTCGCTTTTTTGAATGCTAATATAAACAGTATTGATTTCAAACTGTACTTGTTTATCAGTGGTACACAGGAAAGTGACTGGCTTTGTACACTAACCTTGTATCCTGCTATCTGACCTTGCTGTGTAACTGCTTAGGCAGGAGTCTGTGGATTCTTTCAGATTTTCTACATTATAGATAACCAAGTCACTGTGAACAAAGACACTTTCTTCCTTCCCTATCTGTATTCATTTCCTCTTCTCATCTTCTGCGTTAGCTAGAAATTCCAGTACAATGTTGAAAAGGACTGGTGAGGGGACATCCTTGCCTTGTTCCTTTCAATAATGCGAAAGCTTCAGGTTTAATGTTAGTGGTAGTTTTCTGTAGATATCCTTTAACAAGCTGAGGAAATTCCCCTCTATTCCTAGTTTACTGAGAATTTTCATCATGAATGTGTATTGGATTTTGTCAAAGGATGTTTCTCTTGACAGGATCATATGATTTTTCTTCTTTAACCCATTCATGTGATGGGTTTTGGAATGGTGAGCCAGCCTTGCATACCCAGAAGAAATCCCACTTGGAAGTGGTTTATAATTTTTTTTGTACATTGCTGGATTTAATTTATTAATATCTTATTGAGGATTTTTGCATTTATATTCATGAGAGATATTGGTCTGTAGTTTTCTTCTAATGTCTTTGGTTTCAAAATTAGGGTAATACTGGCCTCATAGAATGAGGTAGGCAGCATTCCATCTGCTTCTCTCTTGTGAAAGAGACTGTAGAGAAATGGTATAATTTCTTCCTTAAATGTTTGGTAGGATTCACCGGTGAACCCACCTGGGTCCGGTACTTTCTGTTTTGGAAAATTATTAATCACAGGTTCAACTTCTTTAATAGATGTAGACCTATTTAAGTGGTCTATTTTTTCTTGAATTTTGGCAAATCATGTCTTTTAATTAATTGGTCTAGTTCATCTACATTATCCAGTTTGTGGGTATAGAATTATTCATAGTGTTCCTTTATTTCCTTTTAATGTCCGTAAAACCTGCAGTGATGTCCCCTCTCCCATTTTTGATATTAGTAATTTATGCACCCCCTTTTCTTAATTAGTCTGGTTATAGGTTTATTGATTTCACTGATCTTTTCAAAGAATTAGCTTTGATTTTATTGATTTTTCTCTATTGACTTTCTGGTATTAATTTCATTAATTTCTGTTGTAATTCTTATTTCTTCTGCCTACTTTGGATTTAATTTGCTCTTGTTTTTCTAGTTTCCTATGGCAGACACTTAGATGACTGATTTTAGATCTTTCTTCTTTTCTAAGTATGCATTCAATGCTTTATATTTCTCTCTAGGCACTGCTTACACAGCCTCCCCCCACATTTTCATAAGTTGAATTTCATTTAGTTCAAAATGTTTTTAATTTCCTCTTGAGACTTCTCCTTCGACCCAAGAGTTACTTAAAAGTGTGTTGTTTAACCTCCACATATTTTGGGTTTTCCAGTTATCTTTCTGTTACTGACTTCTACTTTCATGCCATTGTAGTCCAAGAGAAGACATTGTACAATTTCTGTTCTTTTAAATTTGTTAAACTGTGGTTTTATAGCTCAGAATGTGGTCTGTCTCGCTGCACATTCCACGTGAGCTTGAGAAGCATGTGTATTCCACTGTTGCTGAAATATCTAACTTTTAATTACCCACTCACCTCTCAGGTTCATAACGTCGCTGCAAAGAGGAATGAGAAGCTTCACAGGTAAGCATGCGCAGGACTCCAGAGCGGCGGACAGAGTCTACGGTAGGAGGGCCAGCAGAGGTGATGTGACAAGAGCACCTACCTGGATACTCTGTGCTTCTCTAACAACCACATTCCTGAGCGCTTGGGGCTTGTGCACGACGCGGTGACCGCAGCTGTCTCAAGGCGGCATCCCCGTACTGAATACCAGAGCCCATTCTTTCCGGGTCCAGCTCACCTGAGGACCAAGCAAGTTTTCTTTAAAAAAAAGCTTTCATGTTTTCGTGATCCCCAAGAATATGTTAAGTGAAAAAAAAAAAAAAAAGTGCAGAATGCTGTGTATAAACAGTTGTTCTGAATAATGAGGAAAAAAATATACACATATGTTTTCCTATATGGGCACAAAAATATCTTTGGAAGGAATGAGAATTGGGGGTGCCTGGGTGGTTCAGCTGGTTAAACGTCAGCCTTTGGCTCATGTCGTGATCCCAGCGGTTGGGGAATGGAGCCCTCTGTTAGGCTCCCTGCTCATCAGGGAGCCTGTGAGCAGGGAGCCTGCTTCCCTCTCTGCCTCCCCCCTTCCTGCTCTGCTCTCTCTTGCTATTTCTCTCAAATAAATAAATACATACATAAAATCTTAAAAAAAAAAAAGTAAGAATAACAGTTGACTTCAAGAAGGGGTTTTAGATGGCTCAGGGACAAGAGAGGGGCTATAATGGAGGGAGACTTCCACTGTATCCACTTTTGTATTTTTTGAATTTGGAAATATATGAATATATTATGTATACAAAGATAAATTAATTAAAAATTAAACCACAAAGAGACCATTTCCTACTCATCAGACTGGTAAGAACCCAAGTATGTTAATGCACCACCCTGCAGGCATGGCTTCGGTGAAAGAAGCACTTTCATTCATTGTAGTGGGATCATAAATTGCTACAACCCATGCTAGGAGGAATCTGACAGTCTCTACCCAAGTTCCAGATGCATGTTCTTTGACCTGGCAATTCCACTTCAGGAACTCAACCTCTACATACCCTTCACACAGGGGAAATGATATGTAAAAGATTATTTACTGCAGTATTTGTGACAGCAAAATGTTGGCAATACTCCAACGTCCAAAGTAAACTGGTTAAATGATGGCAATACAGACAACCAACATTACACACACTCATGTGTATATGTGCATCAGCATACGCATGTACATGTACGGAAGTCTCTATGTGTTCATTTGTAATGATCTGTAGGTCCAGTAAGCAGAAGAAGCAAGGCTTAGAATTTATAGTACACTAACTTTTGTGTAAAAAAAAAATAAAAAAATAAAAAAAAAGAGGAGGAGGAGGGGTGCCTGGGTAGCTCCTTTGGTTAAGTGATTTTGGCTCAAGTCCTAACTCCAGGGTGGTGAGACTGAGCCCCACGACGGGCTCCACCCTCAGCAGGGCACTCGCTTCTCTCCTCCCCCGCCCCTCCTGTGGCTCCTGTGCGTGTGTGCTCTCTCTAATCAATAAATAAGTCTTGAAAAAAAGAGGAAACAGTGGTTTTTGAACCATGTGAATGTACTGCCTATTCAGAAAATCTAAAGTACTGCTGAAAAATTTTAACTTACATCTATATATTTTCTCACCTAGATGTAATTATGATTTTGATGATCTTTTTATCTTGATGATTGTATATGCAGTATTAAGGAAGCAAAGTAATTACATCAAACCAGGTGCTAAGCTTAATAATACTCAACGCCAAGCCAATTTTAATAACAATGTTACGGAGTCTTTAAAAGTAACAGTTTTTCTGCCAAATTTAGTAAAAAAAAAATCCTTTATTTTCAGACCAAGAAAATCCAGAAGGATGAAGGGTCCCTCTTTTCCATCTGGACCCTTGACACTCTCTCCCTGCAGCTCGCCCGCACCCTCCCTGCAGCTCACCCTGCATCCTGCTGTCTGTCATCTCCTCTCCTTTCCTTCCACCTGTTTATTTCTCTCTTTCTCTCTCTCTCTCTCTCTCTCTCTCTCTCTCTCTCTCTCTCTCTCTCTCTCTCTCGGCATTCACACGCTAACATTCTTCCATTACCAAAACCTCTTTAAGTTAACCCTTTGTACCCTACGCTACCACTACTTTCCTTCCAGAGAAGAGTCAACACTCACTCTGTCTTCTCACCTCCTCTTTGTTCCTCAATTGCTGTCTTCTATTTTCTTAATTCTACTGGCATTGATCTTTTTTTTTTAACATTTTTTTCCAATTTATTTATTTTCAGAAAAACAGTATTCATTATTTTTTCACCACACCCAGTGCTCCATGCAAGCCGTGCCCTCTATAATACCCACCACCTGGTACCCCAACCTCCCACCCCCCCTGCCACTTCAAACCCCTCAGATTGTTTTTCAGAGTCCATAGTCTCTTATGGTTCACCTCCCCTTCCAATTTACCCAAAAGCACATACCCTCCCCAATGTCCATAACCCTACCCCCTTCTCCCAACCCCCCTCCCCCCTGGCATTGATCTTGATAAAGAAGCCCAACGACTTCCTATTGCCCACCCAGCGGGTATTTTTCTAGCTTAGTTCTTGACTTAGGAGACTGTTCTCTACTGCATTTGATAGTGAACAAGTATTTGACTCTTATTATTTTGCCTGAAATGACAGCCACTTTCCCCTGATTCTTTCCATACATCTCTCTGACCACTTCCTACTCCTCTTTTGTAGGTTCCTCCCCTTCTCCATCTCTCGGTCTCCAAGGTTCTGCTTTTGATCAGTGCTTTTCTCACTTTCAACTGCTCTCAGATGATCCTGTTCCTTCCATAGTTTCAACTACTCTATGTACTGATGGTTGACAAATGCATACTGCTGGCCCAGACTTCTCCCCAGAGCTTATGAGATCATTCCATGGGCTTGTGCCAGTGGTACTGCAAAGGGAAGACGTCCAGAACAGAATCATCTACATGCCCTTGACCCTGCTTACCCTCTGGTTTAATGACCTCTCTTTACCGAGTCACCCACGTGTGACATTTAGTTACCCCCGGCTCCTTATGCCTTCCTAACCCACCTCCTCACCACTCCCCACCCCCAAATCGACCGCCCTGCCCTACTACTCAGCACGAGTCATATGACGCTACTACCAAAATAATTCTCATTCATCTATATTTCTTCGTCTCTACTTCTACGTTCTCCTCAAAGCTTTAATCAGTCATCTTTTACATGGATTACTCAAAAATGCCTTAATTGTGCTGTCCTTTCAATCCTTCCTCAACATGGCCACCTACATACGTGATTTACCTCGAGTCTCAGCCTGACCACACTGCTCGCTGCTTAACATCCTTGAATAGCTTCCTGGCCTCTACAGCAGCGGTTCTTAATCCTGGATGAGCATTAGAAGCAATCACATAAGAGGGCTTTTAGAAATGCTGATGCCTAGACCACACTTCAGCCCAATTATTCAGGACCTTGAGAGATGTCGCCTGGGATCTGAATTTTCAAGCATCCCAGGAGACTCTAGTGTACAGCCAGGGTACGACTCAGTAACCCCAAGATGAAGTTCCAGATCCTTGATGAGAATCACTAGCCTGGCTGCCGCCTCTCTCCAACCTTCTCACCTGCCATTCCCACCGGAGTCTCTCTGGTCCACTGACTTTTCTTTTCGGTTACTTTCAAATCATGCTGTACCCTTGGCGGGAGTACCCCACCCCGTTAGCCAGCTCACTCTTCCTCACATTGTGAAAGGCTCAGCTCAGCTGTCCCTCCTGGAGCCCTCCTAGACACTACCTCCCTGACCTAGCTAGGCAGGTCCCCTTCTCTGTGTGATCCCAGGATCCTACGCACCCCTCAGTTATTGTATCCACCACACTGTATTGTAATTATTTTTTGATGTCTCCCATGAAAGACAGTTTCCTGAGGACAAGGATTATGATCAAATCATTTTTGTATCCCAGCACCTGACAAAGAACAGACATTCAGATATTTGATGGAATCAATTAAAAAGTAAATGTCCACATATAATTTCAGTAATATTTAAATAAAATTCAACTTTAATAAATGACAATTACATAGTAGTTGTCTAAATTTGGGTTATTTTAAAATTATTTTTACCGAAGCAACAAATACAACAATAATGAGACAGGTTACAACCGAGGCACACACTCAGTTAGCTTCAGAAATAAATTCATGATGCCCAAGCTGGAAGTATGCACATCATGCATGCACCTAGAACTCCCTCAATCTCACCCAAGTGGTCCCCCATCACACCATGGGACCACTGCCCAGCAGGGCCAGCAAGCTGTTGACAGAGAGTGGACCTTCCTCCTCTAAGCAACGGACCCACAAAAGGCTGTGGTTCTGAAAGCAAACACATGCGGAAACCCTGTCCATTCTCTTTCACCAATGGTGCAAGGAAGCCCCTGGAAAAAAGGGGTGGGCCTTTGCCTCAGCCACGAGGACGAGACCTTCAAGACCGTAAGTGGCAATTTTAGGTTGGCAGGTGTAGAGAGGGTGCTCTTTGACCAAATCACTCCTGGAAAATTAAAAAGTGGTACTGTTGAGCTAGAGAGGAAAATATGCTGAAGAAAAGTTTATCAATGGAAAGCCTTTTACCTGATTCAATTTTGTTAAGTATTTTTCTCGCACATTGTACAAAGGCCTCTTCCACATTCTCCCCCGTTAGTGCACTGGTTTCCAAGAACATCAGCTCTGGAAGCGACAGCAAACAAAATGTGAAGCTACGTTTAGAAGGTGACCACAGCTCAAGTCCCGACGGCCTGCTGGGCATTCTCTTCCCACAGCAGGCAAATGGACTCTGTTACTTCAAAAGCATGTAATTCTGTAAATACAGCATCAGTAAATGTCAATACTTTTTTTAAATGTTAGCAGAATTCTAAGCCCCTCTCAGCAGTGACAGGTGTCTCGTGCTGGCGCTCGTCGGTGGAGGATGCCGGGCTGGCCCGTGGCCCGCTGAGGAAGCAGGCTGCCTGGAGACACCCAGTTGTCGACAGGAGACCAGAGTCTCCAAAAACTCTTCATGTCACCACAGATACAACTGACACGGGGGGGGTGGGTGGGTGGGTGGAGGGGCTACGCTGCAGCTTGTCCTCCTGACGGTGAAGAGGTCCTCTCTGGATTCATACTTCTCTTACCCACCAGAGCGGTCACCAGCCCAGTGTCAAGGCGGGCTCTCCTGGCTTCCGGACGTCTAAATGGCTTCTTTACAAACTCACGATAGCTCACGTTCATCTCACATGCTTATTTTCTTAGCGTAAAACCGGTCAGTTTGTAAGAATAGAATTTGGTAGTCCTAGAGGCCAACTGAAAGTCAATACTAGGGTATTTTAATTCTTGACTGGTTCTAAAAATTAAAGTTCTTTAAAATGTCTGAACTCTGATCATTCTGTTACCTATAAGCAACCGTTCATTTTATGTGTCATTCTCTGGTTTTCTACATGGAAATTCAGAGAATTTTTGAAGGCATATAACCAAATGACTTATATTTAATCGAAGTAAAATAAAACCCAAAAGCCCAGTATTTCTGCCACTGCTTTCCCCTTCTATTTAGAGCTAATGTTCCACCAACTTAGCTCCAAATTACATTAGAAAACAGGACAGGACATCATGCAATTAGGGCCTTTAAATATCATTACAAAC
Source organism: Neogale vison (assembly GCF_020171115.1). Lineage (NCBI taxonomy): Eukaryota > Metazoa > Chordata > Mammalia > Carnivora > Mustelidae > Neogale > Neogale vison. The sequence goes on along the minus strand of NC_058092.1, from coordinate 148,486,018 downwards.
TTCACTTCTGACCAATGCCTGTGCTCAGACCAAAAAGTCATTACAGAGTATTAGTACACTGGTCTTTATCAACATCATGACTTCTGTAGGCAGAATGCAATACAGTAAAAATAGGCTAAAGACACCTAACTTCACTAAAAACACCAGGAAATTTCACTTTTCTTGAGTGCCATTTAATCTTAAAATTCCAATAATGTAAATTCAAAGCAATGTTATTACCCCCAAATTTGCCCATTTGAAAAGCAGTCGTATAGGTTAAGGGTCACTTGCCATTTTCTTGAGCGAATCTGGAAGCTTCTAAGAAAGTAACTTCACGGTCGGCATCCAGGTCCTTCTTGTTCCCACACAGGATGATCACAATGTTCTGACTCGCTAGCATTCTGGCATCTGTTAACCAATTAGTAAGCGCATTGTAGGTTTCTCGGCTGCGTAATATAAGATTGTGAAAACAGTACATGTATTTTATAAGACCAGCAACTCTTTCCAGTCATTCACACTACTCACACGCCACTTTTGCACATGTCAGGGTATCGCCGACAAGCTTGAATTTAATGCAGGAAGCCTGAAGGCCCAACCACACACCATACCTAGTGGGGCTGGACTGTTCTGTTTCCAGAAAAATGAAACCGCAAGTCAGAGGTTTTGCTGTTTGTTTTTGCCCAGTCAAGGTGCAAAAGGAAACAGACATTCATTTACTCATTGTACAAATATTTACTGAGCTCTTAACTCTAAGCGCCATTATGTGCAACATGGGTAAGCAAGACGTGAGAGCCAACCGCTGCTGGTCACCGGCTCTGTGCAGTGTGGTGGTACTTTGTTTTGTAGGATTTATCACATTCTTTCTAAGGGCTCTGTGACATACACTGTAACTCGCTTTTCCATGAGAAACCTGAACCCAGAGAGTTAAGTTGCCCAAAGGCACAACGGCAGCCAGCCGCAGAGGCAGGGCTTGCCCACGTCTGTCGAGCTCCAGGAGATCTGTTTTCAGCTCAGACACACCCGGGGATACCTGCGCCCTGCCGGCACCCTAGACAGCCTCATGACCTCACTGGTGAGCAGGCTGAGCCTTTCACCACCTGAGCAAGTGCAGGGGGACTGGACCAGCAGCCGCCCACCTCCCGGCCAGCGTGCCTCATCCTGAACATGCAGACAGGGGGTGTGTCACAGCACAAGGGTGACCCTCTTAGCTGTGTAAGTTCCCACCCAGACAGCCACCAGACGATAGGGCAGAGATGCTGTTTTTCAGGTGGTGTCAGCAAACACTGAGACTGGCGCTGTCTGCTGGGACTTCTGCAAGGACGGGAATGTTCTATGACCTGTACCGTCCCATACAGCCACCACCAGCCACATGTGGGCACTGAGCACCTGAGATGGGGCAAGTGAGACCGAGGAACTGAATTTTTAATTTAATTCGTGATATGTGAGTAGCAGCTACACATAGGAAGCGCACTCAGATTCTTAGCATGTGCCGAGAGCTTCACATTAACCAATTTAACCACCAGAACATCTCGTGAGTGTAACACAATCAGCATGACTGCATATAACAGGGAAACTGAAGTCCAGACAGCAAGAGCACTTTGAACCGAGGACATCACACAGCTACTGACCTGGAACTGAGACTTGAACCCAGGCAGCTGCAGGGCAGAGCCTGTGCCCTCAACGCTCATCAGTGTCCATTACTTCTACTAACTGACCACGTGTAAGCTTCCCCCCTGCGAGCCTGGAGGAGTGTGTCAAAGCACCGTGCTAAAATACACACACCCCAGGGATGCTTTATGTATCTCGAACCTCACCCGCAGATTTCCTGACCGGGTAAGCAGGGGGAGGGCTTGCCTCCATCGCCTCTAAGACCCCAAACGAAAGGGCTGAGGGGATTCCAGATTCCCAGCCACACAGCACACACACGACATGCAGGTGTGCCTCGGAAAGATGAGACTCGGGGAGTAGAGTCCCCAGCTGCGTCTCCCGCGGGGGAGTGCGCATTACCTGGTGATGTCATAGACGAGGAGAGCTCCTGCGGCGCCTCTGTAGTAACTTCTCGTCACAGACCTGAAAGAATCACACTGCTTTGACTTCCGGCCAATCGAGACCCTTCCTACTGAGCACCGTCACCCATGTTTCTGGGTAAACCTCGACATAGGGACGGATGTTGCTTCAAACAGAAACGGTTCAGACATCTGAGTGTAAGGGGGCTCTTCTGTCTGAAATCATGTCACAGAAATGCTGGGGAGGTGGGGACGTTAGACTGAGAAAAATAGGACATTTTCGAACAGGGAGATGAAGCTCTCCCACAGAACTTGAGGTTATCTTTGAACTTAGCGGGAGAGAAGCACTCTGGAGAGCTAGGTGGCCACTAAGCACTCAGCCATCCTACTCTGCTCCCTCTGGGGTTCCAGTCTCCCCCAGGCCCCTGCACAGCTGCTCCCTACTCTTTCCCAGGGGAAGTCCTCGGATGGGAATACGCTCTCTTCCAACCAGGAACCCACAGCCACCCCCACCCCTCAGTACTTCCCTCCAGCCCCTCCCTGCTTACTACCAAGGAAACAGGGCTTTACCTAGCTTACCTATCCGCACTGAGTGCCTCTGAGCATCTTAGCTGTTCTCCGGTCCTGCGGGTTAGTGTCACTAACAGTTTCTCTGCATTATCAGTCTCTCCCTCTTCATTAGATATTTCCCCCATTAGCAACATAAAATGTGCTCTGGTATACCTCCCATCTTAAAATACAAGAAGATATGCAGCCCTGTCCTTCCAGAGCTCTTCTCTGGATCCAAAGTCCTCCGAAGAGTCATTTTTGCCCGCTGTCTCTCTCTCTTCCCCTCCTCTCTGGTGTCTGCCTCCCTTACGCCGCAGCTCTGAGCCCAGCAGCATTTCTTGGTCCTCACCCTTCCCTGAACGCCTCCCTCGTTCCACCTCTGCAGCCACAACGGCCTCCTCTCTCACCGGCCAGCTCTCCTCCTCAAGCTCTGGGTCACTCTTCCAGGCCTGCCTTGTTTGTACTGGAGTTCCTCAGTGCTGGGACTCAGTCCCGCGTTCTCTTTCGTCCTCACACCTTGACTCCAATGTCCTCTTCAGCCCAGACTACTTCTGAAAGATCTGGCCATTGCCCCACCGTCTCCATGACTGCCTTCTGAACATGTCCCATGTCACATTTGGAAGACAGAACACTTTGGTTCCCAGGCTGCAGGTCCATCCTGGTTTGGGGCGGAGGAGGGCACCACCAACCCTCTGTTTATACCGCCAGAACGCTCCGCCTTTATCCTCGCCTCCTCTTTTTGCCCATCTCCATGCTGGAACCACGAGTCGGTTCTGTCGCACGAACATCTTCATCTTCACTGGTGCCATCATGATCCAAATCACCGAGTCTCCGGCTGGACTCCTGCAGTCACCTGTGCCTGGTGGCCCCACTACCATGCATGTCCCCACTGCCACTTGTGTCCCGCGGTCCACTCTCCTGAGCAAGCCAATTCCTCAAGACCTACAATGCTCCCGGTGCTCAGGGGCTGGAGACTGAGTTCAGTCTCCAAGGGGCAGTGATTTAATCAGTCCTGTTTACCTCCTGAAGCCTCCATAAGAAACCCTAAATGATTGAGGTCAGAGAGCTTCTGCTTCGTGAACACTTGGAGGGAAGGTAGTGCGCCCACAGAGGGTCTGGGAGCTCAGCACTCAGCTCCCACAGCAGCGTCCAGTGAAGCTCTTCCATTTGGCTGCTCCTGGGTTCTGCCCTTTATGATGATCCGGCAGCAGCAAATACGGCGCTTTCCTAAGTTCTGTGAGTCACTCTAACAAACTGCTGGGCCTGGGAGATGGGTCATGGGGCCTGTGACTGGTGTATGAAGTAGGAGCGGGTCTGAGGGATGGCGCCCTTAGCCTCTGCGGCCTGCTGCTAATTCCAGAGAGTCAGAACTAGCTGAATTGTTGGCCACAGACTTGACACTGGAGAACTGAGGAACTGGTAGGGGAAACCCCGCCTCCCTCATCTGGTGTCAGAAAATGGGCACCACAGAACGATGCTTCCTTTCAGGGTAAAAAGAGAACTGGGGACCTTATCAAAAATAAACAGAAGGATTCATTACGCTTCGACACTTTGAAAACGGCAGCTATTTTTAAATGTACTTTTAGCTCCTAAACTCCAAAGGCAGATAGGTAGCCTGAAGCTTCCCCTTTCCACCTCTAGACTGCTCTGCAGACGGGCATATGCTTTAAGAAATGGCAGACAGGCGCCGCGTGAGGAGGACCGGATTGTGAGTTCTTCCCGGGGTTTTCCTCTCCCAAGTTGGAGGGAGGCTTCTTTTCCACATACGTGAAGAGGCAACTTTTTTTCCTATCTTAGTTTCTAGAAACTAGCAGGTTTCTAGAGAAAGAGGTATGTAAGAGTTCTCCTCAAGAGAAACTAAGTTACACCCATGCTGAGTCGTTGACTTCACCATCATTTATCTCACCTTGACACGTGCCATCTGACAAATTATTCAGGTATACAAGCTAAATGCTTAAGAAAAGTACTTTTCTGAGGTATTTAATTTTCTCAAAGTAGTTTAAACCAGAAGTAATACCGCCACCAAGTTTGAAAAGCAAAGACGGCTAACGGGCCCAATGTTGCAGTCTGCAGTCTCCTGCCGCACTCTTCCCGGGAGCCCCACTTCCCAAGGCCGTCTTCAGACCTGACTGATTTCCTAAATGCAGTCTTTAATGGAATACATGGTGAACGTCCATGTGCTACATTCTACCCTGGGCTTTGGAGAAGCAACAACAACAAAATACAAATGTCCCTACTTTCATGGATCTTAGTTTTGTCTTCCTGGTATTTGCTTCCATCTTTCTATAAGACGCTTGTGAAAACATTTGACTTATGAGTTTCAGGACTTACTGCCTTCCTGCTTTGACAAGAATCTAGCTTACCCGTATGCTCCCAGCCCCTTCCCTGCATCTCCTCCTCCTCCTGTCGGCAGCACCCTTGCCTGATGGCTGCGCTGGCCCTGTCCCCGCTCGCCTCCCCAGCCGGGTCCCCGGTTGGCTGGAGTTCACCTTCCTCTTTCAGCGTTTACTTCCTTGTGTTGACAAAGTATCTCCTCCTGTAATTTCTAAGAATACATGAAAAGATGACCTTTGTTTCCCCTATTCTTGATTATCTATAGCTCTTCTGCCCTAATTCTCACACTTAATGGACAGTCTGGCCAAGCTTGGTGTTTTGGCTGGAGAGGAGTTTTCCACTCGGAATTAGGAGGGCAAGCCTTCCGTGCCTTCGAGCTTAGGCAAGTTGCTGTGGAACAGTGTAATGCCATTCCTCTTGCTAGTCCTTCGGTGGGACTGTTTCTTTTTCTCTTGGGATCTGTTTGCATCTTCAGTTCTCCGAGTCCTCCACAATTTCACATGATACATACCGGCTGGGACTGTCCCTCCACTCAGGTATTTGGTGTGAGGTGGGCCTGGTACATTGGGGATCTCGTTTCTTTGGTGGAGAATTATAGCGAGTGGGCTGTTTTATTGGGGCGGGGGAGCCAACACGTTTGTATATTTGGCCTTTCCTCTGGAGCTATTCATTTCTCTGGAGAGAAAAACCGTTTACCTTGCCTGAGAACACATACACACCTGGATGCCGGCAACCGGGAAGAAGTGGGGAGAGGCTTGGGATCGCAAACTTGCACAAATTTCCTTTTCTCGTCCTTCCCTCAACCTTGCCCTCTGCTGGCATTAGAAATTCCGAGTCCTGACCCTATTTCAACTCACACTGAACTTCTCCTCCTGTGGGTGCGTACACAGGCAGATGTAAGCACTTTAACCCTCCCACCTGCAGAGCCCCAGGCTTCCACATCCTGACCTTTTCTGGGACTCAGCAGGAGGACGCGACCCCCGCTTGCCGCCCTTCCCCCACCAGGCCCTGAAGACACAGCTCCCTCTGCTTTCAGGCACGTAGCATCCATTCGGGATCACTGACATTTGGGTTCTTTTTTGGGGAAATCGCTTCATCATCATTATGTATTCTCCCTTTCTAGGTCTTTGTAAGTAAATGCCATTTCAATTGTTTTATAATAAGTCATTTTAGTAAGGGTTTGGGGGGAAAACACATTAAGTCTGGCTTGAATCCACAGTGTTTAATCAGAGAAGAATAACTGTGATTAAAATTTTTTGAAGCAATTATTGACCATTTCAAATGCAATATACACCTGACTTTAATGCTACCAGTAAGAGTGAGTTTTACTTAACTAAGTTTTAAAACTGCTTATCTGTTCTGTTTTGACTTTGAGTATCTGTTCAAAAACCACAACTAAAATACTAACCCACTTCCCTGCTGTAGTAGTTACAGAATATTAAACATGTAATCTCATCTGCAGCGATCTGGGTTATGAATGTAGTGTAACAAAAATGTGCAGGACAGAATATTCGGTGGGATGCATATCAACCAACAGAACATGCTCTACTTAATATAAAACAAAACAAAAATGCCAAAAGAGGTTTTTAAAAATTCTCCTGAAAAAGTGAAGAGAAAAACTGCTGTGCTATTACTTTGCCTTCATTTCAATCTAAAGTATACTGTAGAGTACACAATACCACACCCTCTAATGTACTCACTAGTCCCAAAGAATAAATCAGCCTCTACGGGAGAGTGCATTCACTCGAGAGACTCTAATGCATTCTTTAGTAGACTCTAATGCATTCTTTAGAGACTCTAATGCATTCCCTCCTCAATGCTGCATGGAGAAAACTTGACTTTTGGCTTGTCTTAAAGCTTCCGGAGGTGAAGTTTCTGAAATCTGTGCAGGGAAGGAGGAGACTATATATATGTATACATAAAGAGACTATAATTGGTTATTTCAAAACCCATTTTCAAATATTTTTATTACATTAGAGAGAAAGCTACCTGAATCGTTCTTGGCCTGCAGTATCCCATATCTGTAACTTTACATATTTACCACCAACATTTATTATCTTTGAACCAAATTCCACTCCTATTGTATGATTTGAGTCATCTTTGACTGAAAAAGAAAAAGAACAAGATATTTAATTTCAGAACATTAAAGAAACAGACTAACAGATTTAAACAAGCAAAATCAAGGGCTAAAGTGAATGGAAATGTAATTTACTGTAGCCTTTCATTTTTCCAGTGGTCAGCTGATAAGAAGCACACACTGTTTTAAACAGAATACACATACAGTTCCTACTCTGGAGGAGATGATAAGGCTCTTTCACAAAACCCCTAGAGCGAACCATCCATCATAAAGCCTAGGCCTGGAGGTGGCCATGCCACAGACAGTCACAGTCACCTGTCCGCTGCGAGGGCACTCACACGTGGAGACGGCATAAAGTACCTGGGGGCCAGTCTGAAAGGCTGACAGCCCAGTGACAGGTCTGTCACTGAGGTGTGACTCTGTCAGTACTGAGGTGGTGACTGTCTCCACTACCTAAATGGATAACTATTACAAAGAAATAAAAGGGAAGGAAAAGGACTGTAGCCCCCAACAGGAACTTGACGGACACCAAAGATTAAAGGAAAAGGAGGAAAAGATAGACAAAATAAAACAAAACCGAATAACAAAAATTCTGAACACATCGTAGCTGTGGAGTTTCCATGAATTTGCAGGTTGTGTGACAGTAATTTGGGATGAATTTGTTGGAGAAGCTGATACTGTCTCTACTGAGAGGCAGGCAAACAGAGCAGCTCACTAAACCCGCCCGGGGATGAACTGTCTGTGAAAAAAGTCCTTGTGGGGGATGAAGAGCCAAGTTATCACTAATAACACAGCTACACAGCCCATGACTGACCTACACTTCTTAACCGCAGGGCAGAATCTAAGTGTGTTAGAAATCACCAATGCCACTTGAGGTGCGCTGAGTGTTTCCTGGGGCCGGGGTGGGGGACTGACCAGTTAATACCGACCACACCAGCCTGTCCCAGAGGATGGGGAACTAGTGTGGACATTCTAGAATTCAAGTTATCAAGAAACCTCACAGTAAAAGCATCAGAAGGTGATGGCTGAAGTCCAAGGGCGTCCTGATTACAGTTTGGCCACAGGACCAATCAAGTGGAGTCCTTCCCATCATGCATAGACCACGCAGACTAACCCAACACACGTCGCCATGGTGAGGAGTTGGGGAGGACTGTCAAGGGAGAGCTCGCCACAGGGAGGGGACACAAAGATAGGCAGGTGGGTTCTGCGCCCAACGTCCTCGGGGCACTTTTTTCCGAGATGCTACCGTGCAGTCTTGGCACCTTGTGAAGAGACCTGGACCACCCAATGAGGAAATACTTGTTACATTCACTGAGGATTGGCTGTGACTAGCCCATGCGGGCTCCGTGTCACGAGACAGAAGTCCCAACAAGCTCTTGGACAATGAACACAGAAGTAGCAGAATATGTTCCTATAGTATTTTTCAAAGCTCCCTCTGCTATTTCCCCATGTGACCTACCACCACTTAGGTGCACATTCAGTACGTGAAATTAATTATTTTTTGTGTCTTCACACGACTGCTGTGAAATAGGTCATCCTCCACAATTCTTCCCATGATTGTAAAAGCACTGTTCATTTTAAGGGTCTTTCAACTTACAAGTCTTTGATACTACCTTGGAATAAAATATTCAACTTCCCTTACCAAAACAGTGTAAGTCAATGGCAAAAAGATGGGTCTGTGGTCAAAAGACCTAGACTTGAGTCTAACCAACTCTAGGGTCCATTCCCAAGGGCACACACCCAATTGCTCTAAACCTGTTTCCTAAACCTACAAAACAGAACCGATGACAATAACCATCTCCACTATAGTACAAGGCCACCGAGGACCCAAGAGGACTCTTATCTACAATGTACTACTCGGGCTTCCTGGGCGGCTCCCTGTCAGGGCAAGAAAGTCCTCTGTGGCCTTCCGCCTCACCGTGTTGTATTTTGATATCTGGAATGTATTAGAGTATCTGGAAAGTGTACAGTATGATAATATATTGAACAATGAACCACCATAAAACAGAAATAACTTAATAAAAAACTTAGTCATACTGCTAGAAGCTTAATATAAGCTTTTAATATGATTTTAATATACTTTTAAACTATAACTTTTTTCTTGAAATAATGTTCAGAAGTTTGGCTATAAACAAATTTGAGCAAGAGAGCACTCTCAGGGGAAGACATGCATGAAACATGGACCATCTGTTGTCACTTACATTTTTTTTCTATAAACTGATGAAGCAAGCAAGACTTGCCAGTTCCTGCATTTCCAATAACCAAGAACTTAAACAAAAAATCTGAAAAACAAAAAGAGATCATGAAAAATAACTTTAAAACATGTGCTACAAAGGTGTCCTTAGACTATGATCAAAAAAAGTTAGCAAAATCTTACTTGTTAATATAACAGAAAAAAGAGGCAACTCATCTTTTCACCTTTTTGGTATTGGGCACATATGCCAACTCTCAGTAGTTTTCTGAACTCTGTTCTTGGGAAAATTTCCTTTGATATCGGAAGTTTGAAGACTATTCTTGTAGCGAATAAAATTTGTCCCTTTGCTAGTCACTATTCAAAGAAATATGTATAAGCAGTGACAAAAATAGTCTAGAAATTTCAAGAGTTTTCTGTATAAAAGAAAAACCCTGGGAAACTTCTAGGCTTTGAGAAATCCACTCCCTTCTTCTTTTTAAAAACAGGTATGTTTCCCCCACCCCTGAAGATTTTTTGTGGTCTTGCTTCTATTCCCTTATCTGTAACTTGTGGGAAGGACAGCTTAAGCCAAGTTTGGGTCAGTATTTGAAGTGGGAAATTTGTCTCATTCAGTGTAGAAAGAATTCTTCCTTTCTTCTTTACACAGAGTAATATATTAAATTTGGAAAATTATTTTCCATATAATGGAAACGAAGACTCTCCAGTAAAATTTTAATTAAATTAGCATGATGTAGCATCAGTAGCCCCACGTGGCCTAAATGATTAATTTTGCTTCTTCTGTTAGCAAAGAACTTTAGTTCTGCTGAGACCAGGAGCTGCAGAGGACCCATGCCCCCCCCCACCCCTCACACCTTGATCAGAATCCTACCATCACGAGCCCCCCATCCCCCCCAAACCCCACTGCTGGACTCATTCTGTGGCCCTGAAGGCCCTGGTCTGTCCCCGGTTCCTTGGTTTGCACCTGTGAAAGTGTTACCTCCACACACCTTTTCCAAACCCAGACCAAGCTCTCCTGGCCCTGGCTCCTCTCTCCCTGATGTAAGTTCAAATGGCCTATTTCTTTGCTGACATTCAGTCTAGCCCTGTTTCTTCAGAACTATATTCAGCATCACTCAGAGACGAGCCTATTTATCCTCTCACGATTTTCCCATGGTTACAGGCAATAAACCTACAGGACAATGATATCAGAATTGTCAGCATTTAACTATATCAGGTTTTACACTTCTTACGGCATGATTTTAAAGCATGCCACATTCATGATCACAGCAGCCAAAAAGAAGCAACCCATTTATAGATAAATGGATAAACAAAATATGGCATAAACATACACTAGAATGTTACTCAGCCTTGAAAATGAGGAAATTCTGACACATGTCACAACAAGGTTGACCCTCAAAAGACATTAGCTAAGGGAAACATTCCAGTCACAAAAGGAGAAACACTGTATGATTCCATTTATATAATGTACCTAGATTAGTCAGATTCGGGGACAGAAAGTAGAATCGCGGCCGCCAGTGCCTGGGGAAGGCGAGGAATGAGGAGGTATTGTTTAATGGACATGAGTGTAAGTGTGGAAAGATGGAAAAGTTCTGGAGATAGATTTTGGCAATGGTTGTCAACAATGTGCATGTCCTTAATACAAATGAACTGTAGACTTAAAAATGGGGCAAGTGGCAAATCATGTAATTTTACTACACAGGCACATGAAACAAAACATGGCAAATCAATCATGTTCACTGAACAGCTTTTATAACCTAAGAAATCAAAGGTTAAGATTGCCAGGTTAAAATGGAAGTCCTGGAATTTCTCAGTCTTGTTCAACATCTTCTTCTATTTAAAATATAAAGCCCTACACATCGTAAAGTTGCCCTCGAATGACTAAGTGGTTCCATATACATGAGAATTTTTTTTTTTTAAAGACTTTTTCTTTATTTATCTGACAGAGATCACAAGTAGGCAGAGAGGCAGGCAGAGAGAGAGGAGGAAGCAGGCTCCCTGCAGAGCAGAGAGCCCGATTCGGGGCTTGATCCCAGGACCCTGGGATCATGACCTGAGCCGAAGGCAGAGGCTTAACCCACTGAGCCACCCAGGTGCCCCTACATGAGAATTTTTTACAGGACAGAGCTGCACCTGTATTTTCTCTTCCTTGTAATTTTCTTTCTTTTTTAAAAAAAGATTTATTTATTTATTTGTGAGAGAGAGAGCGCGTGCTCACAAGAAGGGGCAGAGGGAGAGCGAAAGATAGAATTTCAAGCAGAAACTGTGCTTAGTGTGGAGCTCAATGAGGGGCTCGATCTCATGACCCTGAGCTCACACCTGAGCCAAAACCAAGAGTTGTACACTTTACTGACTGAGCCTCCCACATGCCCCTGCCTTGTGACTATCTTTAAGGATTTTATTTATTTATTGGAGAGAGAGAGAGAGAGAGCAAGCAAAAGCAGGGAGGAACAGACGGGGAGGGAGAAAGAATGTGAAGCAGACTCCACATTGGGGGTAGAGCCCTACTCAGGGCTCAGTGCCACAACCACAAGATCATGACCTGAGCTGCTACCGAGTGGGATGCTTAACCGACTGAGCCACCCAGGCGCCTACCTCCTTGTGATTTTCTTAATGCATTTTCTTTTCTCTAGCGTGTTTTATTGTAAAAATATGTTATATAATACATCAGAAATATATGTTAAGTGATTGTTTTTGTTATCAGTAAGGCTCCAGACAACAGTAGAATATTAAGAGTTAAGTTTTGGGGGAGTCAGAATTTATAGGCAGGTTTTCAATTATGCAGAGGTTTGGTGTCCTTAACCCCTTTGTTGCTCAAAAGTCAACCATACAATTTGCCAACAGAAAAAGGTGAGAGCCAAATAGAGATGCTGCCAATATGTAGTGAACAGCAAATACTGAGAATGAAAAGAATTTCTATATGCAAATGGAAATATTTCTTATGTTTTATATGTATACAGAAAGATGAGTGTCACAAATCTATGTGATCTTGGAACAAAACTCACATATCTAGACATGGACTTTGGCTTGGTTCTTGTTCCACTGTTATTTTCTGCTTTGGAAGTTTGGCTTAAATGCACTTTATTATGGTAACTGTTACCTAGATTGTACCAAAGCTCTAACAGACAAAAGAGTAACATATCCACTGAACTACACCTTGCTGGGCAAAAGACAAGGAAGACGTGTAGTTTCCATATGTTAAAAATTCCTCCAACAATATTTAAAAGATTTGTTTATTTATCTGAGAGAGCAGGGGGAGGGGCAGAGAGGGGAGAATCTCAAGCAGACTCAGTTGCTTAGTGTAGAGCCTGATGCGGGGGTTGATCTCATGACCCTGAGATCATGACCTGAGCTGAAGCCAAGAATCAGATGCTTAACCAACTGAGCTACCCAGGGCCCCTCCAACAAATTCTTCATACTCTACATCTTGTAGCTCAAACAGGTAAGTATTCGTACTTTAGTAGAAAATCTTTTTGTTTCAAAACCCTTTTGGGTCAAACATCTAGAAATGCTGGATAAAATACACATAAAAAAAAAAGCATAGCTGAGCTTTTAGGAAAGAAAGGAAAATTCTAGATACTTGGGAAAGAGAAGAAACAGAAAAAAAGCAATAGGGGCCCAGATGTGTCAGTATTGAGTGTAAAATGTGTATGGGACAGAGCATAAGAGCTTGTGCCCATGCGAAGGAGGGAGTAGAGAGCTAACTCTGAGTTCTTCTCAAGACTAGGTCTGAAGTGAAAGGGTAGGCTGGAGGAAAAACATCTATTCACTAGCTCAGGGAGATGAGGAGATTTCTTTCACTCTGCCTGGCCTCTTTAATGAATGGGAAAAACATTTCCCTTTGAAGACTAATCATGGGCTGGTAAGACAGGTGGGTTTGAAATTCAAATTTTCATAAACATGTGCACAATGAACCTCCAAATCAAGAACTGAGCAACAGTAAGAATGAAAGTGACATGACTAGGATGCCTGGAAGAATTACTTTGGAAGGATATGTGCTCCACCCAAGAATTAGAATTCTCACATTTACAGCTCCTTGAAGATGAGCTCACAATATAAAATTACAAGACACTCAAGGAAACAATCCATCACAAGTCCACCACCTGCAGACGGATTACACTTCCAAGAGTTTGATTAAAAAAAAAAAAAAAAAGAACCTAAAAAAGTACAGGTGATCCTTGAACAACATAGGGATTAGGGGCACTGACACGACTCCCCTCCCCCATCCTATGTTGTGCAGCTGAAAAACCCACATACAACTTTGACTCCCCAAATGCTTCACTACTAACAGTCCACTCTTGACTACTAGTCCACTCTAGACTGATAACGTAAGTAGAGTAATACTTATTTGCTATGTTATATATTATATACTGTATTCTCACAATAAAGCAAGCTAAAAAACAATGTTACTAAGAAAATCATAATAAAGAGAAAACACATTTACATTGCTATATTGTAAAAAAAAATTCATGTGAAGTGGACATGTACAGTTCAAGCCTGTGTCATTCATGGGTCAAATGTTTACCCAAGATTACAAATACCATAAAAAAGGAACCAAATTTATAAGAATAAAGTAATATGAAAAAATTAGGTAGATTTCTAGAATGTGTCCAGAGATAAAAATTTCAGTCTTTAAAATTAAATAGTGAATGGATGGGTTTAAAAAAAAAAAAGAAATCAGCAAAAATGAGAAATTTAACTGGAATAGGGACTGAAGAAAATTACTAGAAGGCAAACAAAGAATTGAGAGGAGAGGAAACTGTGTGGGTTTAAGCAACATGGAGGATTAAAGGAAAAGGTCCAATACAGTTCTAATTGGTATTTGGGAACAGGAAAATAGGGAATGCGGTATAGAGCCAACATTAAAAGAAATCATGCCTCAGAATTTCAACAGAATTAAAATTAAAGGGACTATCAGATCCAAAATAACTGTGACCCATAGTGAAATGGAAGAACTAAGACTATAAAGGCAATCAGGAAGAATGGAAAAATTCCTGTTAAGGAAATTAGGTTCCTTATCCCAAAGGAAATTAGGTTCCTTATCCTAATAAGGCAGTGAGATAATCACAGTGTTGAGAGGAGGAGCACAAAACCAAAAACTCTCTAATGTAGAATGCAATGTACAAAAATTATACTCAAGACCAAGGTATACCTCTGCTTCCAGAAGCTGAGACAGAAATACTTCTTCCCGCTCAGTATAACCTAAGACACAAGACAGTATATATAAAGGCAACATAAGGAGACTTTGAAAGTGTAGCAAAGAAGGCAGACTGGCCAGGGACCTTGGGGCCTGAGAAGGGACACGGGTGAGTTTTTCAGATTTTCCTTTCGCCTCACATACCCTAGACCTGGAGCTGAACAAGCTGGCAATCTGCAAATGGCAATGGGTGAAGATCTTAAAAAGCCTCACCCCACCCACCTCCTGCCCCAACGCTGCTCTATGTAGTCGTATAGCCAGGTGAGGGCAGCCTAGCAAGGAAAAAACTTTTACACATCAACGGCTCTACTGCAGCCAAGCAGCACAGGAAAATCTGAGACCCCACCCTGACCCACACGAGCAAAGGCTGAGTGGGGAGCCTAGATGCCCCCCAGGGAGGCCGGAGGACCTCATTACAGCAGGGTGGTGTAGCAGCACAGAGCCAAGACTCTCATTTCTGGTAGCTGGTCATGAGCCGCCCCCAGCCCTCCCTACAGTTTCAGCAGAGACCCCAAGCCCCAGTGGTGGTGGTGGTGGTGGTGTGGGAGACGTGGAACATGAGCACTCTTGGCCCCACCAAGCAGTACCAAGGAGCACTCCCTCCACCTACAGGTCAACGGAAGCCCAACCCGGACTATGCACTTCTACCTTCACCTGGCAGTTAACGAGGTTGTGCCCAAGAATGGAAACCAGTTAAATAAAAAATTTAAATAAAGATCTCAAGTCTCGTAACATAATATAAAAAATGTCCAGGCTTCAAGGAAAAATCACTCAACATACTGAGAACCAGCAAGCTCTCAAACTGAAAGAAAAAAAGATAATAGATTCCAATGCCCAAATGACAGAAATATCAGAAATGCATGACAAGGGACACTTGGGTGGCACAGTCGGTTAAGTGTCTGCCTTCACCTCAGGTCATGATCCCAGAGTCCTGGGATTGAGTCCCACATCCAGCTCCTTGCTCAGCAGGGAGCCTGCTTCTCCCTCTGCCAGCTGACCCCCTGCTTGTGTGTGCTTTCTCTCACTCTCTCTGACAAATAAATAAATAAAATCTTAAAGAAAAAAGAAATGGATGACAAAAATTTTAAAGCAACTTAAAATCTTTTAAAAGAGTTTTAAATATAAAAATATTTCAACAATACAAACATGCTTGAAACAAATGAAAAACAAACCTTTGGCAAAGAGAAAATCTTATCAAAGAGATAACAGATATAAAGAACCAAATGGTGTTTTTAGAATTGAAAAATATAGCAAAATGGAAGGGACAGTGGAAACAATCTGTGAACTGGATGACAAAATGATAGAAAATATCCAATCTAAACAACCAAGAGAAAACAGACTGAAAATGTATGCATAGAGCCTCAGGAACCCTTGATCCTATTAAAAAAAAAAAAAAAAAGCTCTAATATTTGTATCACTGGAGTCAGGAAAGAAGAGGAAAAAGAGAGTAAGGTTGCAAAAGTACTTGAAGAAACAATGGCTGAAAACTTTCTAAATCTGGCAACAGACAGGAATCCAGATTCAAAAAGCTGAGGACAAATCCAAATAAATCTATGCCAACATACATCATAACTCAACTTCTGAAAACTAAAGACAAAGAAAAGTTCTTGAAAGCAGCCAGAGAAAATGACAGGCCAGAGAAAATGATGGCTTGCCTACAGAGAAAAAAAAAATAATTCAAGTGACAGCAGATTTTTCATCAAAAAACCACAGAGGCCAGAAGAAAGCGGCACATTTTTCAAGGGCTGACAGAGAACTCTCTGTCCAGAATCCTGTATCTAGTGAAAATGACCGTCTGGAATGGAGGGAGAATCAAGACATTCTTGGGGGCAGGGTGGGGTGGGGGGACTCTAACAGAATTTGTCCATAACAGACCAATCCTAAAAGCATGTTTAAAAGAGGTAAAGAAGTTCTCTGAACAGAAAGTGAATGATAAAAGGAGCCTAGAATGTCAGGAAGGAAGGAAGAACACGGCAAACAAAAACACATCTAAGTAAGGGCGCCTGACTGGCTCCGTCAGAAGAGCAGGCAACTCTTGATCTCTGGGTCATGAGTTTGGGTCCCATGTTGGGTGTAGAGATTACTTAAATAAAAACTTAAAAAAAAAAAGCATAAATACAATAGACTTTTCTTCTTCCCCTATTGTGCTTTCTAAATTAGATCTGGCTGTTTAAACAAAAAGAATAACAGTTATGTGTTTCTAAATATGAGGAGAGGAAACATTTAAGACAATTATATCAAAGGTGGGACACAGTAAAGAGATGTAAAAGAAGGCAAGGTTTTTATATGTCCCTCAAATGGAGAAAATGATGACAGCAATAGACTGTGAAATGTATTTATAATGTAACACACAGAACAACCCTTTAAAAACCTATACAAAGAGATATACTCAAAAATATAAATAAAGTGAACAGAATTCTTAAAAATGTTCACATAAACTGCAGGAACACTGGAAAAAGAAATGAAAAACAGGGCAGGTTAAAAACTGGTAAAAATAAGTCCTAATATACCAATAATTACAATAAATGGAAACTATAAATATCCCAATTAAAAGACGAAAACTGGCAGATTAGATGAAAAATCATGACATGACTATATGCTGTCAACAAGAAACTCACTTCGATTAGAATGACACAGGCAGGCTGAAAGTGAAAGGATGGAAAAAGCTGTATCATGCAAACATTAGTCAAAGGAAAGCATTATTATTATCAGATAAAACAGACTTCACAGCAAGGAAGATTGCCTGAGACCAAAAGGATTATTACATAATGATAAAGGAATAAATCCACCAGCAAGACAGGAACCCACACCTGAAACTAATAAAATAGAGCTATAAAGTGTATGTCAAGCAAAAACTGGCAGAACTAAAAGGAGAAACAGGCAAATCCACAATTACGGTTGGAGACCTCAACACCCTTCTTTCTACAACTGAGAGAACTAGAGAAAAAAATCAGCAGGATACAGAAGGAAAAAATCATAGCAAACCTAAGCGATCTAGCTGACTTTTACAGAATACTTCACCAACAAGAGCAGAACACACTCTTTCCCAGGACCCATGAGACACATTATCAAGTTAGACTATACCTTGGGCCACAAAACAAGCTCCAACAAATTTAAAAAGAATGGAAATCTCACAAGAATGTGTTCTCTTAACTAAAATGTAATCAAAGTAGAAATCAGTAATATGAAGACAACAGGAAAATCTCCAAATACTTGGCTACTAACCAACATATTTCTAAATAATCTATGATTTCTCTCTCTCTTTTTTTTTAAAAGATTTTATTTGAGAGCAAGGGAGAGGCGAGCAAGATAGCATGAGTTGGTGGGGGGCTGTTGGGGAGGGAGAAGCAGACTCCTCGCTGAGCAGGGAGACCAATGTGGGGCTCGATCCAGGGATTTCGACCAGAGCCAAAGGCAGAGGCTTAACTGACAGAGCCAGCCAGGATCCCCTAAATAATCTACAATTTAAGGAAGTCTCCTGTGAAAGCAAACAAATATACTGGGCTGAATGGAAAATAAATTACAACCTATCAAAATTTGTGGGATACAACTAAAGCACTGCTGAGCGGAAACTTTTTAGAACACTAAATGCATACATTAGGAAAAAAGCGTCAGTCAATTATCTACATTCCTACCTCAAGAACCTAGAAAAAGAAGAGTACGATAAACTTAAAGCAAGCAGAAGGAAGGAAATAAAAAGGGGCAGAAATCAATGAAACTGAAAATAGAAGAACAAGAGAGAAAATCCATGAGACAGAAGCTGGCTCCTTGAGAAGATCAATAAAACTGATAAACTTCTGGCAAAACTGTTACGAGTTCAAGGAATTAGGGGCCGAGCCAGGAAAAAGACATGGCTGGGAGACGGCACACACCACTTCCTTTGGGCAGCACTCTGACAGGCTGCACTGGAGGGGACATCCCTCACGGCAGGAGAGCTTCCAGACGAGGTGCCCAGAAGGGGACAACGGCAGGGGACTTCTGAGGGAGAAGGGTCTGGAGAGAGGCTTTATGTGTCCACACGATGTCACCCAGCAGCTTGGGGGGCAGCCAGCGGCTTGAAGTCTTTAATAGCTCCTGAGTTTGTTTATCAAAGGTTAGCAGATGGTGAGTGTTAATTTCACAGGGTATGCAAAGCAGGAAGTCTCTAAATGGCTAAAAATATTACTTATTTGGGCTGTATTTTAAGCAACCTAGGGTGTAAGAATTTTAGTGTAGTGCTGGTAGACTTTGAACTAATGTCCTAGCTTGCTGTGAAGAAGAAAACAAAATAGGGGCTATTATAGAGGGTTACCTTTAATCCATTTATACAACTAAGACTGACAAAGTAAAGGAAAGAAGACACAAACAGTTGATTTCAGGAAGTAAATAGCAATCATTGCAGACCCTGCAGACATCAAAAAAATAACCAAGGGGTAACATGAATAATTCCACATACATTAGTTTAACAACTTAGATGGGACAGGTCAATTCTTTGAAAACACAAAGTACAACAGCTAACTCAACATAAAACAGACAAAATTTAAAGAGCCCTACAGTGATTAATAAAATTGAATTGTTAGTTTTAAAACTCACAAAAAATATTCAGGCTGAGATGGTTTCACTAGAGAATTATATCAAATATTTTAAAAAGAACACAATTCTATACAACCTCTTTAAGAAAACAGAAGGGGAAACCCTTCCCAAGTCATTTTAGGAAGCTGGTATTTATTATTACCTAATTTACTATATGTTTTTATTTAAAAATTTTAACATTATATATTTGACATATTAAAGATGTTTCACATGCTATATACAAGTAATATGCTAATATAAGTATGTGTTAAGTAGATATTAAGTTATGTAACATATTACATATATGCATATTACATAGCATAAAAATATTGAAAATTTTATTTATATAATTTATATTTATTATTACACTGACACCAAAAACCAGATGACAGTATTGAAACAAAAGACTATAGAACAATATCTCTGAGTACTTAATAAAATACTAACAAATAGAATTCACTATTATTTATATTTATAAATACAATCATACACTATGACCAAGTGGGCTTTATTTCAGAGGTGAAAGGCCAGTTCAATATTTCAAAATCAATATTAATAGGCTAAAAAAGGGAAGTGAGATTGGTGCAGAAAAAGCATTTCACAAGAGTCAACACATGCTTGTGATAAAACTCCCTAGGAGGGGAAAAAAAGAACAGAGGGGAACTTCCTCAACTTGATAAAGAGCATTTAAAAATTCCTACAGCTAACCTTATCCTTAATGATGAGACTACATCCCCCTAAGATCAGGAACACAGTAAGAATGTCAGCTCTTACCACTATTTTTCAATACCACATAGTAAGTTCCAGCTAGTGCAATAAGACATGAAAAGGAAACAAAGGCACACAGATCAAAAGGGAAGAAATAAAACTGTTTATATTGGTAGGTAATATGATTGTATACAAGAAAATTCAAGGAATCTCAAAAAACAAAACCAAACCAAAAATCTCCTACAACCCATAAGTGAATTCAAGGTCAAGATTACAGAATATAAAAATCAACTGTATTTCTAATACTAACAACAAACATGTGGGCATCAAAATTAAAAATATAATGCCACTCACAATCACTCAGAAAATACACTTAGGTGGCACCTAAGTGAAGCCTCTGGCTTAGGCTTGGATCATGGTCCTGGGATCCGGGGATCTAGTCCTGTGTGGAGCTCTCTGCTCAGCTGGGAGCCTGCTTCTCCCTCTCCTTTTGCTCCCGCCCCCTGCTTGTGGGAGCACGCCTGCTCTCTCTCTCTTAAATAAAATCTTAAAAAAACATTTACTTAGGTGTCAGTCTAACAAAACACATGAAGGACTTCAATGTTAGTAAGTATACAATGCTGAGCGGAAAAAACAACAAAAACAAAATCTAAATAAAGGAGAGATATACTGTGTTCCAGGATTAGAAGACTAGACACAGAAAAGATGTCAATTCTCCCCAAACTGACATGTTTATGAAGTTTTTATCACCATTCTGGTAAGGCTGTGGCATAGACAAGCTTATCCTACAGTTTATATGGAAAGACAAAAAAACTCGAATAGCTAAGGAATCACTTCACCTGATCTGAACCTCATTATGCAGCTGCAATAATGATGTCTGTATGGTATCAACACTGGGAGACACACAGACCGATGGAGCAGAACAGAGAACCCAGCAGCAGACCTACACTAAGTCATCAACAGAATTTAAAACGGCAAAACCAGGGATGCCTGGGTGGTTCAGTTGGTTAAGCGTCTGCCTTTGGCTCAGGTCATGATCCCAGGGTCCTTGGATCGAGGCCCGTATTGGGTGCCCTGCGTTTTACTCTACTCTTCCCCGCTGTTTGTGATCTCTCTCAAATAAATAAATGAAATCTTAAAAACAAACAAACAAACAAAACAAAACAAAACAAAAACTGCAAAAACTATTCCATGCCAGAAACTTAGCCTTCTCAACAAATGGAGAGGAAGCAACCGGATATCCATAAAGGGAGAAAATGACACTATGACTTGAGTCTCATACCTTATGCAAAATAAAATCAATATAGGTCACAGACTTAAAGGCAAAACATTATACTATAAAATTTGGGGGGAAATCTTTAGTATCTATGGAAAAGCAAAGAGTTCTTAGGCTTGACTCCAAAAGACAAGCCAGAGAAAGAAAAAGGTATAAATTGGACTTCGTCAAAATTGAAAACTTCTGCTTTGTAGAAAATTTTGGGGGTATCTGGTGGCACAGTCAACTCAGCATCTGACTCTTAGTTTTGGCTCAGGCCATGATCTTGGGGTCACTGGATCAAGCCCCATGTCAGGCTCTGTGCTTGGCGCAAGGTCTGAGATTCTCTCTCCCTCTCCCTCCGTACCTCCTGCTTGTGTACACACATACACACGCTCTCAAATAAATCCTTCTTTTTTTTTTTTTTTTTTTAAGAAAATTTTGTTAGGAGAATGAAAAGATAAGCTACAGAGAGGAAGGAAAGACCAAAAAATATATATCCAGAGTCCATAGTCTGAAAAACAATCTGAGGGGTTTGAAGTGGCGGTGGGGTGGGAGGTTGGGGTACCAGGTGGTGGGTATTATAGAGGGCACGGATTGCATGGAGCACTGGGTGTGGTGCAAAAACAATGAATACTGTTATGCTGAAAATAAATAAAAAATAAATTAAAAAAATATATATATATCCAACAAAGGACTAGCATTTAGATTGTATACTTAAAACAAAAACAGAAACAAATAAACAAAAAAAAAAAAACCTCTCAAAACTCCACAGGATAAACTCAAACAATCCAACTGGAAAATGGTTTCTACATGGAAAGAGATTTGCTGAAAAACATAGGCAAATGGCAAGTAAGCATGTGAAACTATTTCTAACACCATTAACCAATAATCAGGCAAATGCAGATCAAAACCATAATGAGGCATCACTATACAACTCCCAGAATGGCTCAAATCAAAAACAGCGGCAACAGCAAATGAGGGCAAGGATGCTCAGAAATCCTACCACCCACACACGGCCGGTGGAACACACTTTTGGAAATTAGTTCAGTTTCTTAAAAAACTTAACATGCAACTACCATATGACTCAGCAATTGTCCTCCTAGGCATTTATCCCAGAAAAATTAAGATTTATGTTCACACAGAACCCTGTACACAAACATTTATAGTAGTGTTAGTCACAAGAGCCCCAAACTGGAATCAACCCAGATGCTCTTCAACAGGTGAACAAAGTCTCATACGATCCAACCAAGGAATCCTGCTGAGCGGAAAAAGGCATGAACTGACGGTACATGCTGTAACCTGGAGGGATCCCCAGAGAAATGGTCAGTCCCAAAAGATGATGCGATGCATGACTCCATTTAAGGACACTGCTGAAATGACGAGATTACAGACATAGAGAACACAGTAATGGTTGCCAGGAAGGACGAGTGTGTGCCTACCCAGGGACTACAGGAGAGCTCTCTGTGGGGACGGAAATGTGTGTTTCTGCAGCTGCGGCCACACCGATATGGTGTTATCTTCGGAGACGGTGGTATCCCCCTGTGGATACCCAGTGGTGGTCTCTTAGGAGAGTTTTGTGTGATGTTACCACTGGGGGAATCAGGGAACTGGCACAGGAGAGCTCTGTATTTTTTCTTAAACCTTTATGTGGGTCTATAATTATCTCAAAATCAACAGCTTTAAAAGAAATAAAAGAAGAGGAGACAATATCCAACACTGACTATAAATCCACTACGGACAGTCCTAACCTGGAGGAAGCACCACAGGGTGGGCTCCAGGCAGGAAATGGAGCAGAAGGAAGGAGGACGCGTTAGCAGCCAAGCTGTCCGGTGTGATATTTTTTGTGCGGAGAGATCTGTGTTTGGCTAACGCAGATAAAACCAAGCACCACGATGGGTAATGAATTCCTCCTTGTAGTGAGAAGAAGCCAACTGTATGAGACTTGCAGCTGATACCCCTCCTCTTTCTGAGGGGGTCTGGAATTCACAGACCTCCTTGTAGCTGAGCACCAGGAGATGGGGGCCCCATGCACTCACCTTCAAGCTGGAGGTCAGGGGTACAGCCTGATGCTCTCTCTTCAGAGAGCAGGTATTTGAGGTCTGCTGGCCTCATGCCCCCGTCTCTGTGGGTACAGTAGAATGTGCATTGATTTTACTGATTTATTTTGTTTTGATAATCTGTTTAGCTTGACTTTCTTTTTCTCTTTCCTTGCTTGAAGTTGAATGACACATATATCAAATATAGAGTATGTGTTTCATATATTAAGTGTGCAGGGCTTCACAGCTACAAAAGGGTTTAACAGGAGCAGGTGAACAGCCATATTACAGAAAGGTTATACAAGAAGATAACCTAATGTGAACTAGTTAAATACTTATGTCTACTTACATCAAATTTGATGTGGTTTTATTATAACGGGTATTAACTTTAAGGCTCTAAATCACAAAGAGGTTATTTGACTCCAATCTGTGATAATTACAGTCACCTGATGAGGGTTTCCTCAGCATGAATTAAGCTAGAAGGTGGGGGGAATGACCATATCCCAAAATAGAAAAAAATGAAATGAATATATGCTATTAATGTGCTTTTAATTTTCCATGAGAAATTTAAATGAGATAATAGGGAAAGCTATCAAATACATAGAAATGTGTTTCTATTTAAGTCAACCATTCAGGCAAAGATGGACACTGACCATGGAGTAGAGATCCCAGAAACAAGCCTACTTATTTATGACTGATCAGGTATCACAAATGCCTGGGAGAAGAGAACAGAGAATTTGGTAAGTAACAGCTGGACATTTGGGTATCCACGTGGGGCAGAGATATGAAGTTGAACCCCTACCTGAAAACATCCACAAATATTGTTTTCAGGTAAATTAATGCAAGTGTAAAAGGCAAAATTTTGAAAGTTCATTCATCATCTGAAGGGGAAGGGCAGGATTTCTTAAATAAAGTACAATAAATGGAAGCAAAAGGGGGAAAAAAAAAAGGTCAGACCATTCAGGAACACAGACAAAATACAGATCAGGAACAAACGGCCTCCAAGCCAACCGAAACAGCTAAACACAAAGCCAAAGG
The DNA here is from genome assembly GCF_020171115.1 of Neogale vison. Lineage (NCBI taxonomy): Eukaryota > Metazoa > Chordata > Mammalia > Carnivora > Mustelidae > Neogale > Neogale vison. The sequence continues at coordinate 148,462,094 of NC_058092.1, read as the reverse complement.
CTTCAGTCTTTGGGAGAAAACTTATTCATTACTGACTTGTCTTTATATTTCTTTATATTCATTTCAAGGAAGCACCAACTTCCCAGACTGCAGCCGATTAGAAGCATATCCAAGGAGGACAGTGAGCCAGAGGCACAATGACAACCAGGTCCTGAGAGTAAAGGCAACCACTGACCAGGAAATGAGCCAGGAAGTGACTCTAACAGCACAGCACACTTGTTCAGCAATTGATTGCCAATGACGACCTTGAATCTTCCAGAAAATGACGTCATAGTGAGTAGACAAGATGGCCTTTGCCTTCCTAGTTTCTCCCACAAACAACAGTTTGGCTTTTCAGATTTCCAAAGGTCAGAAAGGAGGCAGAGGTGTGTAGCCTTGACCACAGGATTCGGTCCACGTTCCATTTCCTGGCAGAAGAAATGTGTCACGCGGGAACAGTGGGGTCATCTGAGAGGACTCTGTGGTTTCCAGCCGGTGTGTGACACCAGCAAGGGAGATAACACTGAAGGAGAAATCCATTTTATGGCAAAATAATGACTGCAGATTCAGAGAGACTGAACTTAAAATGCCCATGAGCCAACACGGTAGGGATGTGGGGAAGCAGTCCTAAGGCGGAGGTGCCAAGTGTCCGCTAGGTCCGAGTCCCAGGGCCCCGCGCGAGCTCAGTCTCACCTAAGGCGGAGGTAAAATCAGTTGGCTGCGACTGAAGATGGTGCTGCAGATGAGAAGCACGGCAGCCCTTCCCAGAAGCTTGGCTGTGACAGGATGAAGAAACGGGTGTGCAGGGGGCTTGCAGAGCATGAGGCAGGCAAACTGGTAAGTTACCAGGAGCAAAAGAAAGGATGGTTGGCGGTATAAGTCTGAAAACTCGAGGGATGAGGGCCAAAGCAGGAGGCAGGGACTGGTCCCAGACACAAAGAGAGACGTCCTTGCCTCTGCGACTACAAGAGAAGGGTCAAGGGAGAGCATGAGGTTAAGTCACTTTCCGGGGTTGGAGCAGGGAAGGGGAGGAGATGCGGTTCCCCAGCAGGGCCTGTTCCCCCTCCCTCTCATCTACCAGACATGAGAAAAGGGGCTTGAGCAGATTAGTGAAGGTTTAAAACAGCAGGTGGAGAGAAAGGGCAGGACGGCCAGGGAAGGGAGAGGATCGCTAAGTACTACTGAGAGTCCCTCGGAAGCAGACGGTTAATCCACAGAACTGAATCGAAAGAGAGCTCTGTCCATATAGCAGCAGGCAAGGCAGGCTGGGAAGCAGCATCTACAGCTGAAGGATGGAGAAGGAAAGGGTGGGAGGAAAGGTCGATGGTGTCCTATTTGGAGAGGGGACAGCTCATCACCTGGCAGAGGGGATGGGGGTGCCCAGGAGGCCAGAGCTCCAGGGAAGACTGGGTGGGAATGAGTGGAATGGAACATGTGAGCTGCCAGGGAAGTAACCTGAGTGGGGGCAGCAGAGAAGAAGTTAGGAACCGGGCACTGAGCCGCGCTCTGACCGCTCTGCAGGGACACGGCAGTCACCCAGGAGCAGTGAGGAGTGGGAGTGGAGAGTGAGGCCCTACACCAGGTGACCCCGCAGAATATGGAATGACCCCAAGGTCATCAAGCAACAGCAAAGAGAAGGAGCCAGTAGAGCAACAGAAGATGGCCCTTCAGAGAAAAAAATGTTCTGGCACACTGGTCAGAGAGGAGCTGCACTGTGAAACTTGGTCAAGTACTGGCTTGGGGAAGGGAGAAGGGTTGGGCAGCAGTGGAACACGTGGCCTTTGGAGGGTGTCAGGCAAAATAAGGAAAGGTAGGCAGGAGTAACAGCAAAGCCTAACTCTGGCCCTCTGCTGGTCTGCTTGAGCCTGAATTAAATGCCAGAGGAGAGGAATGGTGACATCCGTGGATTTCACATTTGCAGCACAGACTCTGATTGTTGCTCAAGGTCAGGGACACCATCTGCAATTTTGCTGAAGGCCTCATCGGGATCAAACCTCCTGTGGGCCAGGTGTGTGCATGCATGACTGAGCCTGGTTAGCCACCCAGCACGGCAACTGCAAGTTCGGAGTTGTTTTCCACATGATATAACGACATATAAAAAAAGAAATAATGCTCCTGAAGTGGAAAACTGTCCCAAAAAGGAAGTCAGTAGCCAGGTCAGTACAGAGAAACAAAGAAACCTAATAAAAACAATTACCCTTCAGCAAGAAACAAGTTTAGATACTTTAAAGAGTACAATGTTTCATTTGATTCTGATACATGAGGATAAAACTGTATTAAGAAGGGTAAGTGGTGGGGTGCCTGGGTAGCCCAGTTGTTAAGGGTCCGCCTTCTGCTCAGCCATGATCAAGATCATGATCCCTCTCCCCTGGCTTGGGTTCCCTCTCTCGCTGTCTCTCTCTCTGTCAAATAAATAAATAAAATCTTAAAAAAAAAAGGGAAAAGTGGTTTGTGAAATGTCTCAGAGAACACTCCAACTAGCGTAATTAAAAGAGACAAGTTGAACAGTTAGTTTTTTATTTGAGGATACATACACAGAATGCTGTCTTTCTGAACTGTGACTATGAAGCAAGTCTCAAGTTCTACAACAATATCTGCAATTACACAGATTGTGAGACGACAATGATACACACACAGAGATGACAGGGATCTGGGAAAGTGTCCCTCATCGACGGTGAAGTTCTTCCGCGTTGGTATGGAGGGCCACACTTCAGTCCCTGCTATTCCCTGTGTCCCAGTTTCATGCTGAGTTCAGAGACGAAGTCTGACTCATATTAAATGTCCAACGCTTGTCCAGAACATGCACTAAAGCAATGACATCCAGTGGGAATGTTTATTCTGGGTCACCACTGACCCTAGATTCTATGGAGATTTCTATACAAGACAGAGAACCCGAGTAACAGCCTGACTGCCCTCGGGCACACGAGGCAGGGCAAATCTGAGTCCAGATTCTGGTTCCACCTCTCCCAGCTCCAGGACTGGACCTCTCAGGTTCCTCACCCATCAGTGGGCCCGTGTCCACCTCATGCAGTTGCAAGGATCGGAGACACCGCCACAGAGCACTCTGTGTACACACTGCTCTAATGTTGCCCTTCATCTAGAGGTAAGAGAATTCAGCCTCTGTACACCAACAGCTTTTCAATGAGGAACAACTTCTGGTATAACCAGGGAAACAGAGCCAGAGGTTAACACCAGAAGACTCTTCAACCAGCCCACACTCTGAAAGCTTGTTTAATCATGCAACAGCCAGAAATAATGCTGTTCTTAGGACAATGTAATAGGGAAAATTCACTTTATTATTGTATGCTACATGCCAGAGAAAATACTCTAACTGACCAAGCTTTTATAGGTGTAAACATTGAAAGGAACTTGTGTGCATAATAACAAAAGACACTTTAATATCAATTTACTAATAAAGCCTTAGCAATGTCTCAACTTACGAATGTCTCTACAGAACTGAATATAAAGAATATGGACTTCATTCTCATACAGGTAGAGTATCCTACATTACATACGTATTTATGACGAGTTACTCAAGGTGCTAATATATGAAAAGCGGAAAAATGACAGTCGCCAAATAGCCAACTTCTGTTTGCCCCCAAAGTATTATCATGGTCACAGTGACTCTGAAGAGGGTTGTCAGTCTTCAAAACACCACGTGTTTTTAGTCCATTCACAAAGACAATAAGAACTAAGAACACCTGTAGGTATATCGTGTCTATAAAACGACAAGAGAAATTTCAGTTTTTCTAAGACAAGGGACTCTGATGTGTGTGCACGTAGCCAAGGCAGATGGAGGCCCACGCTCTCTCAACTGCTGGGCTGCTTTCTCTGCCTACTTCCTCACTGGAGGAAGAGGGTCGTGAAGGAACACTTAGGTCCATCATTTTCAGGAAGATCACTACCCAGAACAAACAGCTGAAACTGTGCATTTTTTGGAGACTGTGGTAGATGCTGCTGTAGTAGAGGTTATCTGCCTAATGGCTACTCCCGCAAGGAGCCAAAGTAACAGGGGAACGTGACCCCAAAACTGGAGACAGGTTTTGGTTATTTTAAGCCAATTATGGTCATTTGGAGCCAGAGACTTGGTTAGAAATACATACAGGCTTAGGCTAAACAGTGCGACTTTTTACCCTGGCCACATAATTGGCCTAGGGGTAGGCACCTGACCCCATGAGGCCCAACCAGATGAACAGGAAGGACTATTACTCCATAAACGCAGCAAAGAACTCCTTTTGTCCATGGCTATGGGAAGGCACACAAAGATTACAAGGAACAGCTATTTTGTCACCAAGGGGAATGACACCAATAGAGCTAGCTAGAGGACAGACATGGGAAGCACTTAGGTCCTTGCTGATACAGCTGAGCTTCTTAATCAGCCAATCCTGAAACCTCCTCATCTATAGTTATTTGAAAAACAAAACTTTTTCATATTACCTACCGCATACTTAGTTGGGTTCTCTACCCCCTGCAGTGGAAAGCATTCCACTTGATAAAATGATCAAAAAAGCTAATCACCTATTATCTATTAAACAGAAATCTTGTTAAGCATAATTTTATAAAAATTCTTCTATTTTTTGGTCACAGAGAATCAATTTACAATCAAAAGGTTGTTAGGTAAGCAAGGATTTCAAGCGAGGGGAGTTCATCCCCCACTAGTTACTCAGGTACCACCAAATACCGGCCATTTGAGTGTTCAGTGGCCACGGATTCAGATCCTGAATCATCTGCCACCACAGGAGGGGTCTGTCTGCTCCTAAGAGCCCCCTGGCTACTGAGCAGGAAGCCAGTCTCCCCACAATGTGCCTGATGGACACACCAAATCCTGCCTCCACAGCTCATTCACCTCCACCGTTGACCAACTCCCCCCACTGATCAACATGTTCCCTCCTTGGGTTCGCTCAACGGCGCAGCAGCACGCAAGCCCTGTGACTCCAGAAAGCCCGGAAAGGACCTCCAGCTCTCTGCTCCCACACCCTGGGAACTGCTTCCAGAGTCCAAGCCTCAGAAGGGAAATCTGTTTCTTAAAGGATGCATTGTGTGACCTCTTCAATTCAAGCAAAGGTGGTCTATGGAAAAAGGTTTTTTTTTTTTCTTTTAAAATTTTATTTATTTGTTTAAGAGAGAAAGAGAGTGAGCCAGGTGAGAGGCAGAGAGAGAGGCCAGAAGGAGAAGGAGAAGCAGACACTTGCTGGGCTCTACTCAGCACCCCAAGATCATGACCTAAGCCAAAGGCAGTGGAAGGGGTTTTAATTAGTTGCATTTATATTACACACAATGTAAAAACTGTTTGACTTCTACCATAATGAAAGGAAGACTACGTCTTAAAGTTGGGTTTTCTATTAACCTGGTCTTTGTTTCAAATTCTGTACCGTAGAGGAAAAAGGCTGCTCTCGAATGGAATCCAGTCAAAGGTGCTTTCAGCAGTCTCTGAAGGCTGTGTCTGGGAGCCATTCACCACACCAAGGACAGAAAGTCACCTCAGCAATCCCCTGCCTTTAAAGAACTTATGGTCTCATCTTGAGAGAAAAATTTTCTTTGTCACAATTGAGATTTAACCAAATTATAAAACAGATATTCAAAGTCCCCGGGATGCCTGACTGGTTCAGTCAGTACAGCGTGTGACTCTTGATCTCGGGGTTGTGGGTTCGAGGCCCATACTGAATGTAGAGATTAGTTAAAAATAAATAAATAAATAAAAAGATATGCAAAGTTCCCACAGGCAGTGCCAAAATGTAGTATTTATTTTCTGAGGACTCCTGTAATAACAGGCATAAGCAAATGAACAAGAGAAACAGGACAGTAACTAAGGGAGCACATTACACATAATAATAATAACACGGGAGAGGCTTTGCTTTAAAGTTCCCAATGTTTTTCTACATGATTAAAAATTCATATTTGAAACATTACAAACCTCCCTCTTAAAACACATCTTCTCGTTCATAATGTATTAGGACTTCATGAATACTCTACCCTCCCCCTATAGCTAAATATCATTCGCTGCTTTTTAAGACTTAAATGCAGCACACAAGAGAAATAGAAAGAATCCAAAGACGGACACAACTGAGTACTGTCACACAAGGGTTGACCATTCTGAGTGGAGGAGTTGCTCTTGGCTATGGCTGCGCCACAAAGCATTCTTTCTCCGGGTGTCAAAGTCCTTGCTATCAGGGATGTATTGCTATCGGTCAAATCTCTCCACGTAAATTTATTTTAGTTTGGGAAGTTTATGGGGGGATTACAAAGGAAGAAACTTTGCAGTTACACAGTGTTTATTTGATTTATGTGTTACAGTGCCACCGTAGGTTATTCTCTACTTTTGCCTTACTCTATCCTTTAAATAACAGTACCTTGCATGTCATTTTAGCTTTTAAATTATATTCGCAGCTACAGAGAAGCAAAAAAGTATTCTTCAAATGTACAGGACATATCCATTATCGAGATCATACTGATGGAGAAAGCAGTGACAGAGAAAAGCACTGCAAAACACAGACGATTCAAAGGTTTTCCCCAAACTGTTTCCACTGGCAAGGACTGATAGCCTTTATAGTTCAAATGACCATGAAAAATTATCAGCAACTTCTGCTTTTCTAAAGAACAGTATTTTCAAACGTCTATGGCATTGGAGCCATTATATAGCACAGGGTCTTGATACTCAATCCAGCACCTGCCTGGCCTGGGAGCTGATCAAGTGCGGGACCTCATCCACCCCACACCTACTGAATCAGAACCTGTGTCTTCACATACCAGAGGACTCAGGGGCCCATCAGTTTGAGACCCACTGCTGTAGTGTTCCCCAAACTCTGGTTCTTAAAATGTTCATCCATTTTCAGCAAATGAGAAAAAGAAAAATACAAACATTAAACATAATAAATGCATTCAATTTAGAGAAATGTTCTTTATCCTGATGTTATACACTTCCTTTGTTGATCTTGTTTACACGCCCTGTCTTTTCTGATATTAAGGTAACGGCCGTCTTGGCGATTTCTCTAACAGTAAGTTACTTAATACTTTATTGGTTCCACGTAACTTTAGAGATGTTACTTCCTTTGCCCAAAATATCTTCCTTCCTCTGCCTCACCTATTAAGCCCCAAATTCTCCACGAGTCATATTCTAACTATCAAAGCCTATGTACTAGCTTCTTAGGGCCATTATAGCAAAATACCACAGACCAGAGGGCTTAAAATGAGAGAAACCTATTGTCTAACAGTTCTAGAGGCTGGAAGTCTGCAATCAGATGTCAGGAGGTCCATACTTTCCCAGAAGGCTCCCGGAAAGGATCCTTCCTTGCCTCTTCCTAGCTTCTGGTGGTGGCGAGCCATCCTTGGTGATCTCAGCCTGCATCTCTGTATCACATTCTCTCTGCATGTGTTTATGCCCAAATTTCTCTCATTTTACAAGAATACCAGTCTTTGGATTAGGGCCTACCCTAACCCAACAGGACCTCATCTCAACATGATTACATTACACCTATTTCCAAATAACATCACATTCACAAGTACCTGGCGTTTGGACCTGAACATATTTTTGGGGGGATACAATTCAAACCACAACCATCAACAATGATGTATTCCTAAAAGAAAATCTCTTGATGTTTCTCCAAATTACGTGGTAAGTACTGTAATATAGTGCTTTCAAAATAAAGCACAAAATAAAAATATTAAGACTATATTGTAATAAAAATCAGCCCAAGACTCACCATTTGTGTTCCTGTTTCACAAATTGTATTCACTGTAGGAAGCATAAACTCCAAACTGCAGAGATTTTTCCTAATGGTAGACCGCTTTAGCCCTTACTTTCTTCTTCCCTAGCATTTTTGGCACCATTTATATTTTTTTAGCACCTTTCTGACCATCATTGCTTGGTACTACCTATTCAACTTGTTAATTCTGTCTCAAAGTCTTGGTGTCAGGAATTATTTAGGGCCAATTTCTGACCTCCCAAGTCTTAGATGGCTGGAGTTCCTCAGGAAGTTCTAAGCCACACTAACTGGCAAGGCTTTAAGAGTGCAGTGAATCTAACAATATTTGAGAAACACTGTTTCAGTTTAGAGATATTCAGATCCAGGGTTTCAATCTGAAACCTATCTAAGATTTCAATTTTGTATTACAATATTATATACAGTATTCAATATTATATGGTTATATAGTTTCAAGACAACAAAATGTTGACTGCTACTCAGTCTATGGAAGGTGAAATATTGCCTTAACATGCTAAAAAACAGGTAGATATAGCTCATAAATGGTACTCTGTAAGCACTGGCTCTTTAATTTTCATCCTATCCCTGTTGAGCTACACAGAGCCTCCTTTTCTGGAAGAAAAAAATAACCCTAGAGCACAAAGGAGTTTAAAGGTTAGGCACACATTCGTTTGCCAGCTATCTAAGAGTCAAATGATTGTTTTACTTTGGGGGAACAATGCTGTGCAAATATGGTCAGTGATAAGTGAAGGTGACACTTTAGGACTTTTGGTTGGTTCTTAAATTTTTATTTTAGGTCCGCAATTTCAACTACCACATTTGCTGTTTCTAAAACTAATTCTCTATTCCATTAGTTTCCTCTAAATTACCTCTATTAGAGGGGAAGATAAAATTGCAAGTAAAAAAGTAAAAATGTACTTGGGAGGTATCATGACATAAGAATACTGTTGATTAAAGCCTTTGGATCAGGGCACATGGGTGGCTCAGTGGGTTAAAGCCTCCACCTTCAGCTCAGGTTATGATCTCAGGGTCCTGGGATCGAGCCCCACATCGGGCTCTCTGCTCAGTGGGGAGTCTGTTTCCCCCCTCTCTCTCTACCTGCCTCTCTGCTTACTTGTGATCTTTGTCAAATAAGTAAATTAAAAAAAGCTTAAAAAAAAAAAAAAGCCTTTGGATCATCATTTAATCAGTCAAACCGTGATGTTCAAGAGCTCAGTTAACTGTGTCTAAAGTCAAGTAGAGATGCGTGGTATTTTATCAAGGTTATTTCATATAAGATAAATGAAAAAGCTTTATCTCCCAAAGTCTTCCAGTCCTTTCTTACTAATTTATAATCCTCGCTTGGTTTTCTTATTTAGACTTTCCACCACCACCACCCCCAAGGCTCCAGGTTAAAGAAAAAAAAAAAAAATGTGGGGTAAGGAGCACTTGAAAATAAAGAAAAGCAAAAGTACAGCTGAAAATTGCTAGAGAAATGTATTTTCTTTACAAATTCTCTGACTGTGGTTCTCTATAGGGAGAACCAGACCACATAGGTGCACAGGTCCATGTATAGCAATGACAACATGAAAAACTGCCATCAACTTCCTGGAGGGTTTCCTAACTCTTCTAGGAACAGATGTAATGTCCAATGGCACCAAGAACAGGGCAAGCACAAGTCACAGGAGGGGCTGAAGGTGAAGCAAATGAGACCTCACCCCTCTTAGAAGAAAGATGGAAATGTTCCAAAGGCCCTCTCTGCCGCACCCTCACCTTTGTCCCACTGTTTAGGCTCCCCTTATTGGAACTCCATTTCTCTCCGTGGCTGTCTGGGCCTGGGTATCTGCTGTTCAGCCATGAGAACTGCTTCCTACCTCCCCAGTCTGGGTCAGATTTCCTTCTAACGTTCTTTCCCAAATCACGCTCCTTCAGAACTCCTTCCTGCCTGAAGTTTTAACTACTCATTCTTAGGTTCATGATGCCCTTAACTCTGTATCCCCCACTAGACTGCATGCTCCAAGAAGAGAACCACGCCTGTTGTGCGGCCCGCAGTGTGGACAGCGCCTCCCAGCACCTGCCGGCTCCATCACGCCATTCCTCGCCTATTTGTGAAAGGAGCACAGCAAGGCCAGCACAAGTGATCCGAGATCAGGTGCACGCTTTTGAACTCGAACCTCTCCCTGGGATTGTAAAACTCCCAATCAAAGACTTAATCTGAGGATGCACACATCTGAACAAGTGATTAGAGGCCGGTAAACACCTCCTCAAGCCTGGCGCAAACGAGACGTGTAGGGTAGTATTTGTTCTTACCACGCAGGGCTAAACCACCACAAAACAAAAACACAGTGTATGAATTGGGAAGGCTTTCCACTACTCAAAAATTATTTGTGGAGACCCCTCCAGGGGTGGCTGTTTTAGGGGAAGCAAAGATTAAACAGATAGGACTCTGCTTCCAGGGTGTTTATGGTTTCAAAAAGGCACATTTATAAATAGCCGTAATGCAACCCAGAAAGGACTAAAAAGCTGGAGCGACTGAGAAACAGCAGTGAATGAGGCGAGAGGTCTCCGAAGGAAGGCGTGGATTAGTCTATCGATCACTTCTCCTTGTAATCCCAGGGCAAAGAAAGGAATTCCAAACCAGGAAAGGTCACGCTGGAAGACTGGGGGAACACACTGAAATGCAGGCGTCGCCCTAAGTCCTTCCCATCCTCGCCGGGCACAACCTCGCCGAGGAAAGTCTGGAGCTGGCTTCCCAAACCCCGAGCCAAGGAAACTGGGCGAAGAAAGGGGAAACCCCACGGGTGCGAGCGCGGAGGGAAGGCGGGAGGAAACTTGAAAAAGCAGGTCACGTCAGTGCCACACACAGCCCGGCCCGCGTCCCCAGCCCCCGCGCCCCCGGCCCCCGCGCCCCCGGCCCCCGGCCCCCCGAGCCCGCGCGCCCCCGCGCGCCCACGCCCGCCGCGCCCCGCCGGCCTCCTACCGTAGGTCTCGGACATGGCCGTCTGCGACATCTTGGGAGCGGCACCGCCTCTCGCCCGGTCGCCGGCGGCAGCTCGGGCGGGCGGGAGAGGAGGGTCCGGGTCGTCCTCCGCGTCTCGGTGGAGGCGGCGCGGGGCAGGGGACCGGAGAAGGGACGGGCCCACGGTCCCCACGGCAACGGCCGGCCACCCCGCGGCTGCGGCCCTGCCGGACTGCCGGCTCCGCGCAGGCGCACGGCCTCCACCACCACCCCCCCCCCGCCGGGCCGGGACGAGGACGGGGGAAGGAGGGGGGAGGAGGGGGAAGGATGGGGGAGGCGGAGGAGGAGGAGAAGGGGCGCGAGGCCCGGCCCCCGCCGTGGTCGCGCGTGCGCACGCGGACCCCAGCGGTGCGAGGCGCGGGGAGGCGGGACCCGGGGCGGGGGGCGCCGGGCGCGGGGAGGCGGGGGCTGGACTCCGGGCGCGGACGGAGGGGCGCGGCAGGCCCGGGTCGGGTGGCCGGGGTGGGGAGGGGCCCGCGATGTGCAGGCTTGCGGGTGACCGAGCGTTGGACTGCGGGGTCTAGCTCTCGGGCGGAGGTGGCAGAGTGCGGGCAGTGGGAACGGAGTCCTGCGGGAGCGGCCCTCCTCGGCAAAGACTTGGTCGTCGTCCTTGGCGGCTCCCGGGCAGGAAAAGACTTCCTCCCACGGACTACTTTGTGATCAGTTAGAGAGCGTGTTAACGTGTAACTAGGACGCAGTAGCTCCAGGTGCCCAGCTGGAGACCAGACGAGAGGCTGGCGGACCTGCGGGGAAACTGAGCTTTCAGCCCAACCTGCCAGACCCTCTCCTGTAGGGCCGGGCTGGTGTCTGGAGAAAACTGTCGGAAGCTTATGGTGCGCAGGTGCTGGGAGTCCCCCAAAGCCCATAGATATTGGCCCCTCCGCGGCCCAGTGTAGGGGAATCTAGCGTATAAGCAGGAAGCATCCCTTGGTCCTCAACTAAGGTTAGGAGTTGTTGGCTGGGGATTCTGATTTAAGGCGCACAACTGTCTTCAGACTCCTCTTCTGCTGGAAATGCAGCGAGAAACATTAGGAAGAGAATTTTGGTTGGGAGTTTGCTTGGCCTGAGCCTGGTCAGGGCCACTTCGTATCACCTAAGACCCAACTTTATTCAAAAGATATAGTAGAATACTAAAAATAGGCCTTGGCTAAGCTCCTAAGTAACTTGGACTGTGGTGAAGTGCTAGTAAATACATTTTTTTCCTGTCCATTTGGCTCCGTCCTCCACGTAAATTGACATCACACTTCACTGAGGTCTTCTCTTCTTCCCCAATGGCCATTTGGCTCTATATTTTATTCTTTCTGATCCAAATAGCAAATAAATATATCCTTGCTTCTAAACAACAGATAAGGCCCCATGTTGAAATATTGTGAGAACTGTAATTTCCCGGAATTATTTTGTATGTTTCTTGCTCAACGGGCTCAGATACTTTGTTGCTTTTTTATTTGGGTTTCTGCCCGTTAGTTTTAATTGACGCTACTGAGTGCAGCAGGCTAATCTGATTGAAACTATTTCCAAAGAAAGACAGGGATCCCATTCTTTAGATCTAAGTTTTCTTCCTTCCAGAAGCTTCCATGGGTAAGAAAGGAAATCACCAGATTATTGACTGAAACCGGACTCAAGATCTCTGAAACCTGGACAGAGTGATAGAAATAAAAATTAAGCTGCTAATTCAAAGCTGAGAACAGTTTCCTATTCTGTGAACCATGAAGACTTACAGAAACCTTTCTGGACAACTCTGTTTTGGAAAAACTGCCCAAAGAAATCATTTAGTTTGCAAAGAAAAAGCCAGATATCACAACTGGAAAAGGAAATACTTGAGCTGAGATTTGAAGGAGCTAAGTTTTTTGAATAATAAGGTGGAAGAGCCTTTGCCTCCTAGTCACCTGGGATCTTTGAGAGAAAATAAATTTATCCTAAAAATTCTCAGAGATCGCTTTGATGCTGAGGTGCTATTGATTGTGTGAAAGGAAAACTTGTTGCAAAATTCGTGTTTTCTCCAGTTATTGTCTTCATTCTCTTTAGGGGAAGTCTGTGACCGAGATTTGTCTACAGGAGTTGAAGGGAGAAGGATTTCTTCTAAAATAGATCCACTCCTACCCGGTCCTTGGGATGGCGGGTCCTGCAAGTCTCTCGTACTTTCCCCTTTTTTCTCTGGCAGTGCTGCACATTTAAAAACCCACTAGGAACCTCAGAGGGCTTCCAGCCTCCCAAAGATTCCTGTTCCTCAGGACTGGCAGAGGACCACACGGGACAGGACACAGATGGGCACAGATGGACAATGACTGAGGAGACTTCTAGACTCCTAGGCATAGGGTTGGACCCCGAACAGTGGTCCAGTCCCCTGGGGGTGGATGGAGGCTTAAAAATGCCTAGGGATGAGAATACAGCACGACCTTGATGTTTCAGAAAGCAGTGGCATTGGGAATGACAGGACATGGCATCCTTGGGAGAGCCAGACTTGGTGGAGAGCACTGGTCACAGTCTGTGAGGTATGGTGACTTGACTTGGTGGCTGGAGTTGAAGAACATAAGCCAACTGTGTCTGAGTCCTTGAGGACTCAGAAATATCTAGGTGTTACTTTGCGAAGGAGCTAAGTTCTTCCCAGGTAGGTAGGGGCTTGAAAAGGTAATGCCCTTTTATTTTTTAAAAAAGATTTTATTTATTTATTTGACACAGAGAGATCATAAGTAGGCAGAGCAGCAGGCAGAGAGAGGGGGGAAGCAGGCTCCCCACCGAACAGAGAGCCCGATGTGGGGCTCGATCCCAGGACCGGGAGTTTCTGACCTGAGCTGAAGGCAGAGGCTTAACCCATTGAGCCACCCAGGTGCCCAAAGTGGTGATATCTTTTTAAACACCAAGCTGGTAACACCTGTGACATATAGCTCTTCAGGTTGGCAGAGACCTCAGAGGCCACTGGACCAGTTTGCTTTCCAAGGTCATCTGAAACTACCACCTCTGTGATTGCACATGTCTGTTGTTATGGGATATTTGTTGAGGATGGGCTAAATTAGCTGCAGTAACAAATATCTCCCAACATGCCCGTGAGTAACACAATGAAGTTCACCTCTCACTCAGACCACCTGCCCCACTTGTGCTGGGCTCCATGGAAGCACCTGCAGACCCAGGCTGACCTAAGTCTCACGGAAACACACGGTCCTAACTTCACTTGGGCAGGGGAAGAAACTCAGCACCAATGATGCATTAGCCCAGGATAATCCCATCAGGAGTGGGTAGAATCACTTCCGTTTATGTTTCAAGGGCCAAAGCAAGTCATGTGCCTACACCTGATTTCAAAGAGAACAGCGAGTGCTATATTGTTACATCCCAGAGGGAAAAGAGAAGAGGATATATTTGGAAAGATGTGATGACTACCAGAAAACTCTGTACCTGTCCAGACAGCTTATTCAGGTTTGAGTTTAAACAACTGCATTGAAGTGTAATTGACATAGTTGTACATATTTGAAGGAGACACAGTTTTTGGTGTAGCTGTACATCTCTGCTGGTGTGTCACTACTTTTGGCCTTTTTAGGGACAGACATTTTCTATGATTCCATTGTATTTTCTTTGTTGCTGATTAGGAATAAAATTCTTGTAGGGTTATTTTAGTGGTTGCTTTAGGGTTTATGGTATAGGTTTTTCAATTATCACATGGTCCCCCTGTATGTGCTGTGCCATTTTATGTAGAGTGTAAGAACCTCACAACATTTTACTTCTGTCCTCCCTGTGAACGGTGCAGTGGAGGTCCTACTTCTGCAAGTCTTGTACACCCCACATACTTACTCTGTTGTTATTTTTGTTTTAAACAGCCAGTTGTGGTAAAATATGCATCACATGAAATTTACCATCTCAACCATCTTTGCGTGTACAGTTCATTGGCATTAAGCGTGCTCTCTTTGCTGTGCGACCATCCATCTCCAGAATCTTTTCTTCTTGCAACCTACAGCTGTCTCCATGAAACACCAAATCCCTAGTCCCCCTCCTCCCAGCTCTTGCAACCACCACCCTACTTTCTCTCCCTATGATTTTGATGTTCCAGGCACCTTAATATGAATGGACTCATACCGTATTTGTTCTTTTGTGATTTCCTTCCTTTTCAAGGATGAATAAAATTCCCCTGTATATATACACACACCATATTTTCCAGAAAATTCTCTTTAAATAGATTTAAGCAAGTATTTTATATTTACCCACATACATACCATGTCTAAGATGCCTCCGTCCCTTACACACATTCCAGTTCCATGTGGTATCCTTTCCTTTTTGCCAGAAGTAATTCCCTTAGCTGATCTCAAAGGGCAGTCTGCTGGGAATGAATTCTTCCTGCCTTCATGTACCTAAAGATGCCTTTCTTTCATTTCTGTTCTTGAATAGTATTTTTCTTAACTTTAGAGTTCTAAGTGAGCAGCTTTTTTTTTTTCTTCTAACTTAAAGTTTTCTGGCTTATATTATTCCTGATGAGAAATCTATGGCTATTCCTCATTCCTTTGTACACAGTTTTTTGGTTTTCTTAAAATATATGCCTTTTTAAAAGATTTTACCTTTATTACCGGTTTATGGATTTCGGTTATGATATGATGTGATGTGCCTCCGTGTGGTTTTCTTTGTGTTTCTTGTCCTCATGTTCCATTAAACTTCTTTGGTCTGTGAATTTATTGTTGTTGTTGTTGTTTTCAGATTTGGATTGCTTCGTCAGCCATTATTTCTTCAACATATTTTCTGCCCCTCCGTCTCTTCTTCTCTGGTGACTCCATTATGTGTGTATCAGCCCATTTGAATTTGTCCCACAGCTAACTGATGCTCTGTTCATTTTTGCCAGTCTTTTTTTCTTCCTGTGTGTCATATTAGATAATTTCTACTGTCATATTTTTAAATTCACTGATATTTTCTGCAATATTTAATCTCTCAATCCCATCCATTGTATTTTCCCTTTCAGACATTGTAATTTCATTTCTAGAAGTTCAATTTGCAGATACATATATCATGTTCCCTACTTATTCTCATTCTCTCCTTTAGTTTCTTGCACATACAGAATATGTTGTAATCATGGTTTTAATGTCATTTTCTGCTCATTTTATCATCTGAGGGATTTTTTTAAAAGATTTTATTTATTTATTTGACAGGGAGAGATCACAAATAGGCAGAGAGGCAGGCAGAGAGAGAGGGGGAAACAGGTGCCCTGCTCAGCAGAGAGCCCGATGCAGGACTTGATCCCAGGACCCTGGGGTCATGACCTGAGCTGAAGGTAGAGGCTTAACCCACTGAGTCACCCAGGCACCCCTCAACTGAGGAATTTCTGAGGCAGTTTCCATTGATTGGCTTTTTTCCTTCCCGGGAGCAGTATTTTCCTACTTCACATGCAAGGTAACTTTTTTTTTTTTTTCCAATTTATTTATTTTCAGAAAAACAGTATTCATTATTTTTTCACCACACCCAGTGCTCCATGCAAGCTGTGCCCTCTATAATACCCCCACCTTGTACCCCAACCTCCCACCCCCCCCGCCACTTCAAACCCCTCAGACTGTTTTTCAGAGTCCATAGTCTCTCATGGTTCATCTCCCCTTCCAATTTACCCAAAAGCACATACCCTCCCCAATGTCCATAACCCTACCCCCCTTCTCCCAACCCCCCTCCCCCCAGCAACCCACAGTTTGTTTCGTGAGATTAAGAGTCACTTATGGTTTGTCTCCCTCCCTATCCCATCTTGTTTCATGGATTCTTCTCCTACCCACTTAAGCCCCCATGTTGCATCACCACTCCCTCATATCAGGGAGATCATATGATAGTTGTCTTTCTCCACTTGACTTATTTCACTAAGCATGATACGCTCTAGTTCCATCCATGTTGTCGCAAATGGCAAGATTTCGTTTCTTTCGATGGCTGCATAGTATTCCATTGTGTATATATACCACATCTTCTTGATCCATTCATCTGTTGATGGACATCTAGGTTCTTTCCATAGTTTGGCTATTGTGGACATTGCTGCTATAAACATTCGGGTGCACGTGCCCCTTTGGATCACTACGTTTGTATCTTTAGGGTAAAATCCCAGTAGTGCAATTGCTGGGTCATAGGGCAGTTCTATTTTCAACATTTTGAGGAATCTCCATGCTGTTTTCCAGAGTGGTTGCACCAGCTTGCATTCCCACCAACAGTGTAGGAGGGTTCCCCTTTCTCCACATCCTCGCCAGCATCTGTCATTTCCTGACTTGTTGATTTTAGCCATTCTGACTGGTGTGAGGTGATATCTCATTGTGGTTTTGATTTGTATTTCCCTGATGCCGAGTGATATGGAGCACTTTTTCATGTGTCTGTTGGCCATCTGGATGTCTTCTTGGCAGAAACGTCTGTTCATGTCCTCTGCCCATTTCTTGATTGGATTATTTGTTCTTTGGGTGTTGAGTTTGTTAAGTTCTTTATAGATTTTGGACACTAGTCCTTTATCTGATATGTCGTTTGCAAATATCTTCTCCCATTCTGTCAGTTGTCTTTTGGTTTTGTTAACTGTTTCCTTTGCTGTGCAAAAGCTTTTGATTTTGATGAAATCCCAAAAGTTCATTTTTGCCCTTGCTTCCCTTGCCTTTGGCGATGTTCCTAGGAAGATGTTGCTGCGGCTGAGGTCGAAGAGGTTGCTGCCTGTGTTCTCCTCAAGGATTTTGATGGATTCCTTTCTCACATTGAGGTCCTTAATCCATTTTGAATCTATTTTTGTGTGTGGTGTAAGGAAATGGTCCAATTTCATTTTTCTGCACGTGGCTGTCAAATTTTCCCAACACCATTTATTGAAGAGGCTGTCTTTTTTCCATTGGACATTCTTTCCTGCTTTGTCGAAGATTAGTTGACCATAGAGTTGAGGGTCTATTTCTGGGCTCTCTATTCTGTTCCATTGGTCTATGTGTCTGTTTTTGTGCCAGTACCATGCTGTCTTGATGATGACAGCTTTGTAATAAAGCTTGAAGTCCGGAATTGTGATGCCACCAACTTTGGCTTTGTTTTTCAATATCCCTTTGGCTATTCGAGGTCTTTTCTGGTTCCATATAAATTTTAAAATTATTTGTTCCATTTCTTTGAAAAAGATGGATGGTACTTTGATAGGAATTGCATTAAATGTGTAGATTGCTTTAGGTAGCATAGACATTTTCACAATATTTATTCTTCCAATCCAGGAGCATGGAATATTTTTCCATTTCTTTGTGTCTTCCTCAATTTCTTTCATGAGTACTTTATAGTTTTCTGAGTATAGATTCTTAGCCTCTTTGGTTAGGTTTATTCCTAGGTATCTTATGGTTTGGGGTGCAATTGTAAATGGGATTGACTCCTTAATTTCTCTTTCTTCTGTCTTGTTGTTGGTGTAGAGAAGTGCAACTGATTTCTGTGCATTGATCTTATATCCTGACACTTTACTGAATTCCTGTATAAGTTCTAGCAGTTTTGGAGTGGAGTCTTTTGGGTTTTCCACATAGAGTATCATATCATCTGCGAAGAGTGATAATTTAACTTCTTCTTTGCCGATTTGGATGCCTTTAATTTCCTTTTGTTGTCTGATTGCTGAGGCTAGGACTTCTAGTACTATGTTGAATAGCAGTGGTGATAATGGACATCCCTGCCGTGTTCCTGACCTTAGTGGAAAAGCTTTCAGTTTTTCTCCATTGAGAATGATATTTGCAGTGGGTTTTTCATAGATGGCTTTGATGATATTGAGGTATGTGCCCTCTATCCCTACACTTTGAAGGGTTCTGATCAGGAAGGGATGCTGTACTTTGTCAAATGCTTTTTCAGCATCTATTGAGAGTATCATATGGTTCTCGTTCTTTCTTTTATTGATGTGTTGTATCACATTGACTGATTTGCGGATGTTGAACCAACCTTGCAGCCCTGGAATAAATCCCACTTGGTCGTGGTGAATAATCCTTTTAATGTACTGTTGAATCCTATTGGCTAGTATTTTGGTGAGAATTTTTGCATCTGTGTTCATCAAGGATATTGGTCTATAGCTCTCTTTTTTGATGGGATCCTTGTCTGGTTTTGGGATCAAGGTGATGCTGGCCTCATAAAATGAGTTTGGGAGTTTTCCTTCCATTTCTATTTTTTGGAACAGTTTCAGGAGAATAGGAATTAGTTCCTCTTTAAATGTTTGGTAGAATTCCCCCGGGAAGCCATCTGGCCCTGGGCTTTTGTTTGTTTGGAGATTTTTAATGACTGTTTCAATCTCCTTACTGGTTATGGGTCTGTTCAGGCTTTCTATTTCTTCCTGGTTCAATTTTGGTAGTTTATATGTTTCTAGGAATGCATCCATTTCTTCCAGATTGTCAAATTTGTTGGCGTAGAGTTGCTCATAGTATGTTCTTATAATAGTTTGTATTTCTTTGGTGTTAGTTGTGATCTCTCCTCTTTCATTCATGATTTTATTTATTTGGGTCCTTTCTCTTTTCTTTTTGATAAGTCTGGCCAAGGGTTTATCAATTTTATTAATTCTTTCAAAGAACCAGCTCCTAGTTTGGTTGATTTGTTCTATTGTTTTTTTGGTTTCTATTTCATTGATTTCTGCTCTGATCTTTATGATTTCTCTTCTCCTGCTGGGCTTAGGGTTTCTTTCTTGTTCTTTCTCCAGCTCCTTTAGGTGTAGGGTTAGGTTGTGTACCTGAGACCTTTCTTGTTTCTTGAGAAAAGCTTGTACCGCTATATATTTTCCTCTCAGGACTGCCTTTGTTGTGTCCCACAGATTTTGAACCGTTGTATTTTCATTATCATTTGTTTCCATGATTTTTTTCAATTCTTCTTTAATTTCCCGGTTGACCCATTCATTCTTTAGAAGGATGCTGTTTAGTCTCCATGTATTTGTGTTCTTTCCAAACTTCCTCTTGTGGTTGAGTTCTAGCTTCAGAGCATTGTGGTCTGAAAATATGCAGGGAATGATCCCAATCTTTTGATACCGGTTGAGTCCTGATTTAGGACCGAGGATGTGATCTATTCTGGAGAATGTTCCATGTGCACTAGAGAAGAATGTGTATTCTGTTGCTTTGGGATGAAATGTTCTGAATATATCTGTGATGTCCATCTCATCCAGTGTATCATTTAAGGCCTTTATTTCCCTGTTGATCTTTTGCTTGGATGATCTGTCCATTTCAGTGAGGGGAGTGTTAAAGTCCCCTACTATTATTGTATTATTGTTGATGTGTTTCTTTGATTTTGTTATTAATTGGTTTATATAGTTTGCTGCGCCCACGTTGGGGGCATAGATATTTAAAATTGTTAGATCTTCTTGTTGGACAGACCCTTTGAGTATGATATAGTGTCCTTCCTCATCTCTTATTATAGTCTTTGGCTTAAAATCTAATTGATCTGATATAAGGATTGCCACTCCTGCTTTTTTCTGATGTCCATTAGCATGGTAAATTCTTTTCCACCCCCTCACTTTAAGTCTGGAGGTGTCTTCGGGTTTAAAATGAGTTTCTTGGAGGCAACATATAGATGGGTTTTGTTTTTTTATCCATTCTGATACCCTGTGTCTTTTGATTGGGGCATTTAGCCCATTAACATTCAGGGTAACTATTGAGAGATATGATTTTAGTGCCATTGTATTGCCTGTAAGGTGACTGTTACTGTATATTGTCTCTGTTCCTTTCTGATCTACCACTTGTAGGCTCTCTCTTTCCTTAGAGGACCCCTTTCAGTATTTCCTGTAGAGCTGGCTTGGTGTTTGCAAATTCTTTCAGTTTTTGTTTGTCCTGGAAGCTTTTAATCTCTCCTTCTATTTTCAATGATAGCCTAGCTGGATATAGTATTCTTGGCTGCATGTTTTTCTCGTTTAGTGCTCTGAAAATGTCATGCCAGCTCTTTCTGGCCTGCCAGGTCTCTGTGGATAAGTCAGCTGCCAATCTAATACTTTTACCATTGTATGTTACAGACTTCTTTTCCCGGGCTGCTTTCAGGATTTTCTCTTTGTCACTAAGGCTTGTAAATTTTACTATTAGGTGACGGGGTGTGGGCCTATTTATTGATTTTGAGGGGCGTTCTCTGAACCTCCTGAATTTTGATACTCGTTCCCTTTGCCATATTGGGGAAATTCTCCCCAATAATTCTCTCCAGTATACCTTCTGCTCCCCTCTCTCTTTCTTCTTCTTCTGGAATCCCAATTATTCTAATGTTGTTTCGTCTTATGGTGTCACTTATCTCTCGAATTCTCCCCTCATGGTCCAGTAGCTGTTTGTCCCTCTTTTGCTCAGCTTCTTTATTCTCTGTCATTTGGTCTTCTGTATCGCTAATTCTTTCTTCTGCCTCATTTATCCTAGCAGTGAGAGCCTCCATTTTTGATTGAACTTCATTAATAGCTTTTTTGATTTCAACTTGGTTAGATTTTAGTTCTTTTATTTCTCCAGAAAGGGCTTTCATATCTCTGGAGAGGGTTTCTCTAATATCTCCCATGCCTTTTTCAAGCCCGGCTATAAACTTGAGAATTGTCATTTTGAACTCTAGATCTGACATATTACCAATGTCTGTATTGATTAGGTCCCTAGCCTTCGGTACTGCCTCTCGTTCTTTTTTTTGTTGTGAATTTTTCCGCCTTGTCATTTTGTCCAGCTAAGAGTATATGAAGGAGCAAGTAAAATACTAAAAGGGTGGCAACAATCCCAGGAAAATATGCTTTAACCAAATCAGAAGAGATCCCAAATCGTGAGGGGGGATTTCTTCCTCTGATTGGGATCTCCCAATCTCTTCTGATTGGGATCTCTTCTGATTTGGGGATAAAAAGAGGTTCAAAAAGAAAGAAAGAAAAAAAAGAAAAAAAGAATTAAAAAAAGAGATTGAATTAAAAATTCAATCAAGAATTTAAAAAAGATTTAAGAAAAAAAAGATTGAAGAGATTAGGATCTCTTCTGATTTGGGGATAAAAAAAGGTTCAAAAAGAAAGAAAGAAAAAAAGAAAAAAAAAGAATTAAAAAAAAGAAAAATTAAAAAAAAGGAAAATGAATAAACAAAAGTATAAAAAAGAAAAATATATATATTAGATAATCTAGTTAAAAAACGTTAAAAGAGAAAAGGGTAAAAGTTATAAAAAATTTTAGCAGAAGAAGAGAAAAAAAATGAAAAAGAAAAAAATTAAATTAACTGCAAGACTGAAAAATCACAGGCAGAAAGCCATGAGTTCCGTGGTTTGTTTTCTCCTCCTCTGGAATTCTGCTGCTCTCTCCTTGGTATTGAAACTGCACGCCTTGGTAGGTGAACTTGGTCTTGCCTGGATTTCTTGTTGATCTTCTGGGGGAGGGGCCTGGTGTAGTGATTCTCAAGTGTCTTTGCCCCAGGCGGAATTACACCGCCCTTACCAGGGGCCGGGCTGAGTGATCTGCTCAGCTTTGCTTTCAGGAGCTTTTGTTCCCTGAGCGCTTTCCGTAGAGTTCCGGAGGACGGGAACACAAATGGCGGCCTCCTGGTCTCTGGCCCGGAGGAGCCGAGAGCCCGGGGCTCCGCTCCCCTGTGCGCCCTCAGCTAACAGCTCCCAGTAACTCGCGTCTGCCCAACCTCCGGCCGCGCTCCGAGCTCACCGAGCTTGCGTCCGGTTCAAGGCAACTCCAAGCTGCGAGCTTACTGTCGGCTCTGTCTCTGCAGCCGGCTTTCCCGTTCCAATATCCGCAAGCTCTGCGACACTCGGACACCCCCGATCCTTCTGTGACCCCGCAGGACCTGAGGTCACGCCGACCCCGTGTGGGCTTCGCCCCGGTTTAGCCTCCGGAGCGATGTCCCTCAGCGGAACAGACTTTTAAAAGTCCTGATTTTGTGCTCCGTTGCTCTGCCGCTTGCCGGGAGCCGGCCCCTCCCCCCGGGGTCTATCTTCCCGTCGCTTTGGATTCACTTCTCCGCCAGTCCTACCTTTCAGAAAGTGGTTGTTTTTCTGTTTCTAGAATTGCTGTTCTTCTTCTCCTCGATCTGCCGATGGATTTGCAGGTGTTTGCAATCTTTAGATAAGCTATCTAGCTGATCTCCTGCTAGCTGAGGTAGTCTCAGCCTGCTACTTCTCCGCCATCTTGACTCCTCCCCCGCAAGGTAACTTTTGATTGGATGCCAGACATTGAGAAGTTTTCTTTGTTTAATTGTATATGTAATATATAAGGATTTAGGGATTCTTCTGGACCTTGTGTGTGTGCTGGGGGTTGATGTAAAAATTCGAGGGGATTCTTCTCCCAGCCCTGGGTACTATGGTCTGCCTCCCCTCTGACTTCTCTCCTTCCACACCCCACCGCCATTCTCTTGGCTCCCATCACTTAGGCCTTCTTGTTGTTTTTGAGCACATCAAGAAGATGTTGGCCTTAGAACCTTTGTGTGTGCTTTTTCCTCTGCTGGAATGCTCTTGTCCCAGATGTCTATGTGGTTTGTGCCCTTATGGCCTTTATGTTCTCTGTTTATATTCTATACCTTTCAGGTATAACCTAGTGATCCTTCTCCTCCCCTTCCCCCTAGCATTTCATACACTCCCTACTTTGGGGGCCCCTTCAAAGCATTTACCGCCACCTAACACATAGATGATTTATTAGAGTAGTGTCTGCTCCCCCTCTAGATGATAAGTTCTATAAGAGAAGAGGTTGTATCTGTCTTACTCTCTGCTCTGTCCTCATGCCTAACATAGTATTTGTGTTACCAAACCCTCAATAATTAAATAGTTGTTGAATGAGCAAATGACTGAAATAAAACTCAGCAGCTCTTGATTTAATACAGATTTATTTTAGTGTGATGAAATTAATTTTAAACTTGTTGATTTATGAGAAATTTAAAAGCTGATCTTCTAAATTCTACCATGTAATTGTAGAAAGGCTGTAATAAAACCATTTAAAGCATCATCTAATACTTGTGTAACTTACTGAGTACTTAATACTAGGTAGAGCACTAAGTGCTTTAGATATAATATTGTCCAACATAGTCCTTACCACAGACTCATGAGGTAGGTATCATCCCATTTTGTAGATGAGGAAGCAAAGGTCCAAGCATATTATGTATTTTGCCCCAGTTCTCAGGGCCAATGTATATCCATGCTCGGATTTTTCTGTTTAACCACACTAAGTGAAACACATCTGCTATTCATCTATAATGTGTAATAAGAAAAAATGCAGTAAGAAAACCTCCGAGATGGAAGTGTGCAAACCGTTCAATGTAAGGGAACCTACACACCGTAGTGCCCTTGGGGTCATGTTCTATTCTGGGTGCTTTCTGTAACTTCTCTGGACTCTCACCTTACGAGGTGGGCTTTCTAACCCTCCAAGCCTCTTTACTTCACTATGATGCTAAGTAAGTCTGGAGACGGGAGTGGGCAGGTGTTTCCTGGAGCAAAATTCCCTGAACGCCTCTGTAAATTAAGCATAAGTTCAGGCTAGTTCTAAGCTAGAACATAACCCTGAAGGTAACATCCAGTTCTCCAATACTGAACATAACTCTTTGAACTTATTTCTACATGCAAAGGGACTTTGTTTATCCAAAAAGCATGTGCTGCAAATGTTCCACCAAACAGTATGCAGTGTGGAGGTCAGAGCAGTAGACATTTGTTAGTGATGTGATAATTCCTCACCTTCATCTTTTAACTTGAAAGTTGTAACTTGTAACTTGAAAGTTACAAATGTTCTTTGTTCTAATGGGAATGCTTCTCTGCTTATTTCTGCATTTAACAACATTTATACTCAGGGATTTTTTTTTATGAGTCCTTTTAATTTTTATTCTGCATTTCAGTGAAGAGGATTTACTGGCTCCTCTTTTCTTTTAACCCCATTTTAGAGATCAGATTAACCAACTGTGTTTTCTTCCTACTTTCTGGTAAAAGTACCATAGAATTATCTTTGTTTTATTTTTCTATTTTTTCTAAACTGCAATCAAATCAAATGGCCTATTTTCAGTCTGATTTCTTGTTAAAAAAGATACTTTGCAAAATGACTGGGTTTTGGATTTTGTTTTTGGGTTTTCCTCCTGATCAGCAAATACATTAAGCCAGAATTTTCTGTTATGAGCTGATTTTTAAAAATTTTAATCAGCTTTATTTGAGGTATAATTTTATATGCCTGTTATATATATGTATATATATATAATTTTATATATGTAAATCCAACAATTTTGAGTGTACAATTCCACACAAATTATTTTTAACACATTTTACACAGTCATGTAACAAACAACAACACAATCATGATATAGAACCTTTATGTCACCCCCAAACTTCTTTCATGCACTTTTGAAATGACCTCTGGGCTGACTTTTTTAAAAGATTTTTTAAAAAATTATTTTATTTTTTATTTTTTTAGAGAGAGAGAGAGAGAGGGAGAGAAAGTGTGAACGGGGAAGGAGCAGAGAGAGAGAATCTCAAGAGGATTCTGCTCTGACTGTAGGGCCTGGCACAGACCCAACCCCAGGACCCTGAGCTCATGACCTGAGTGGAAACCAGGAGTCCAGCTTTAATGGACTGAGCCCCCCAGGCGCCATCCTCTGGGTGGACTTTTAAGAACCTTTATAGAGGGTTACTGATGTCACAGGGGAAAATATAATATGTCCTCTGAGATTGGTGGGGATTTTCCCCACTGCACAGAACAGCCACCATCCAGACCTCTGACAACCTGTCCTTCTCCCCATTTTAATCTCCCGTGTTTATGTTTGTGTAAGCCACAAGCCCTTCCTCTGGGCCTGAACAGGAGTCAACACCATTTCCATCCGTCAGCTGGGTGGGCTGTGCCTCTTACTGGAAGACTGATGAGACCTAAGAGGAGGTGCTGCCTGGGCTTCCTGGTGCTCTCTGTGACTCTGCAGCAGCCAGACTTTAGGTCTGAATGATTTCAGATCTTCCCCTCCATCGCCCCTAAAGTGGTGGAGGCTCGGCCGGCAGGCATGTGGCACGCCACCTTGATTCGCCTGCCAGGGCTGCTGTAACAAACACCGGACTTTGGGGCTTGAAAAACAGAGACGTGTGGCCTCCCTATCCCACAGGCTAGAAGCCCACCACTGAGGGGTCAGCACAGGTGGTTCATTTCCGAGGTCTGTGTGCTGGGTGCATCTGTGCTGGGCCTCCCCACAGCTTCTGCTGGAAGCTGGTTTGCTGGTTTGCTCGCCATCCCTGGCCTTCCTACAAGCATCCCCCTGACCTCCGCCTTCATCTCCAGATGGCGTTCTCCCTGTGTGTGCGCCTGTGTTCAAATGTCCCCTTTTCAGTCAGAACGCCAGTCATATTGGCTAATGACTTCTTAATTAATTACACCCTAGTTCCAAATGAGATCATTTTCTGAGATCCTGGGGGTTTAGGACTTCAACGGATGAATTTTGAGAGGGAAACACAATTCAACCTTTAACATTTTTCACCACCCAAATGTCCCTCCCCTCCCCTAAATCCTAAATGTACAGCAATCATGCCTCACTTGCATTGGTAGAGACCTCGGTGTCTCCTCAGAAACGAGGTGCAGACTCCTGCAGATTCTTTTATTTATTTATTTTTGTATCTTAATTAGCCAACATATAGTACATCATTAACTTCAGATGACTCCTGCGGATTCTTAAACTGTAGAGCATATGTGAACACCTGGGGACCTTTGAGAAACAGATTTCTGGATCCCCTCTCTGGAGGGTCTGATTCATGAGTCTGGACCAGCGCCCAGGAATCTATCTTGTTTAACAAGCACCACAGGTATTTCTAAGGCAGCAGGTCCCCACCTTCGGAGAAGCCCTGATGTGAGCTGTAAGGGGTCGTCTTGCTGAAAGACTCTGGCTCCAGCTGCTTGTGGAAAATGCAACAGAGAGGAGTAGAGCCTGCATGGAAACTTAAACGTAGTGAGTGGCAGGATATTTACATCTGAGTAATGAAGACATGTGCTTGAGATCTCTCTCGGACACTAACCCACTTAGAAATAGGGATGGGCTAGAGATACACTATGGGCTAAATTTTCAGCTATATATATATTTGTGAACCACACTTCCTGTTCGGGGGTCATCTGTCATTCCTCCCGTCAGCCAGAGCCTGGGGAGCACCCAACATTCAGCAAGCAAGAGCTGCCTCCAAAAGCTGGTGGAGAAAGGGGGCTTTGCAATGCTCCCTCTTCCCTGGGTCTCACCATCTCTCCTGTCTTCTCTGACCTTTTTTTAAGGAGCATCTTAACTCAAGGACTTTCCCTCTGTCCTCTATTGAGATGGTTGATATCCTTCTTAAAGCACAATCTGCTTGGTTTCTTTCTTTCTTTTCCTCTGCTTGCCCCCATAATCCAGCAATAGTTCCGTATTCACTGGGCAATTTGCCTCTGATGCTAGAAAGTAAGCTCTCTGAGGGTGGAGACTTGACCTTCATTGTTCACACTCTTTTCCCCATGCCCTTTCTAGCACCTGCGCTAGGGGCAGGCACATTTTAGATGCTGCAAAATGTTTGTGGAATTAACTGGATGGATGGATGGATGGATGGATGGATGGATGCTGGTACCACCTGTGAACAGTAAAGAAGACCGTGGAGACTATATGGAACATTTAAACCATTTCAGGTGAGTCCATGTTAAGGCTGCGTAAAGGCTATGTGCCAGGATACCAAGGAACAGGTGAGTCACTTGGGGTAGGAAATAGGGATTGTTTTACGGAGGGTGTTTTTATGGGTTTTCCTTCTAGCCTCTTTTTTTTTTTGTTCAGTTTAAGTGTTTTCACGTTGTGTGTGAGTAAAGAGGGGTCTTTCCTTACTACTGAGCTTAGGTAAATGGAAATTCTGTTTGTGGGAGAGGTGGTTTTGGAAACTGAGGGACTCTTTGGGAACCAATATGCAATGGGCTTGTGGAGCAAGCTTGTTGAATGGAAGAAGGGATGGAGAGATGGGGCCAACAACAAAGACTTTTCTTGGGCAGGTCTGCAGAGAATTGAAAATTACCTCAGAGAGAGAGAGAAAGAGAAAGAGAGAGAGAGAGAGAGAGAGAGAGAGAGAGAGGAGGTTGATCCAGCGCTGGAAAGATGGCCATGCTGTTCAACTTATTTTTTGATGCATGATTTCCCTCAAATCTTGGGTCTAGTGGGAGATCCTGGTCCCTGTAGCCGAACTCTTCTGGACTCTCTAGAGGGTGCCCTGTGGTAAGGACTCTGAGGAGTGACTTCTCTCTTCTGCAAGAATCTCCCAACACAGGGCCGCTCTGGCTCCACGGCTACACAATGGGAACAGTGCTGTTCAGAAATCATTGTTGGAAAATCAGGGAACCCTTGAGTCTCTCTAGGCTATCCAATGTGAAGATCTTAATTTAATAAACTGAAGAAACAAATTCACTAAGGAATTTAGCAAGACTGCAGGTGTTTTTGTGACTTTCCTGGTCAAGTGGTGCCCCCTTGTGGGCACTTCGACATACTCTCCCGGATTCTGGGCTCTGGAGAAGTAAGACCACAGCGGCAAGGACGATCCCAAGAATTGCTAGTTTGGCCCCGGCTGATGGTTCTCTGGATTGTCTACTGGGCGAGAATGTAACTTATGAGAGTGGTGTGGGCTAATCTGTGACTCCTACCACCCGCCCAGAAGGTATGTCGGTACCTGTGAACGTGACCTTATTTGAAAATCAGATCTTCGTGGATGTAATCAAGGTGTGAGTGAAGATGAGGCCAGTCGAGTTGGCTTTTCATCCAATATGGTTGGTGTCCTTATAAGATGAGGGAACGGACATGGGGGGAGAGGCGGCCATGGGGCGATGGAGGCAGAGGTCTCAGTGATGCTGCTCTAAGCCCAGGAACGCGCAAGATCGCCAGGTTCAGCCGAAGCTCGCATGTGGGGACATGGCACAGACACCTCGCCGTGGCACTTACAGCCTCTAGGGCTGTGAGAGAGTGAATGTCGCTGTTGGAAGGCATTCAGGTTGTGCTACTTTGTTAGGATGGGCTGAGCGAACAAATGCACAAGGGGTCTGGGACTCTGAGTCAAAGTCCCAGCTACCACTTACAACCTGTGTGACCTTGGACGAAGCATTTCAGTGCCTCTGCGCCGCAGGGTCATTAACTACACTGTGGAAACATGCCAAAGGGAGAGTTCTCCTACCCCCAAGGTTCCCATGAGGACAGTTTGATCCCGTACATAATCGCATTTTGTTCATCGTACAGCACTGTGCAAATGTGACATTATCATGGGGCCAACGGGTGGTGGCGTGTGGCAGCACAGTGAGGCCTGGAACTTCGCTGGCTGGGACCCATGTGTGGGTGGAAATGTGAGAGAGGAAAACTCGGTTCTCAAAGGAGCCAAAGGCGGGGATGCCCAGGGAAGGAGTTGGAAGACATTAGAGGGATCAAGTAAATTCTTGCTCTGGTTCAAATTACCCCAAAACCCACTCTCTTAAAACTATGAACATTTATTATACACAGTTTCTGTGGGCCAAGAATCTGGAGCAATTTAACTGGGTGTCTCTGCATTTTTCTTATGAGGATACGGTCAAGACGTTGACTGGGGCTGGGGAACCCACTTCCCAGCTGGGGAGGCCTCAGTCTTTACTCACCACGGGGTCCTCTCCATCGGTCACCTTGAGTGTTTGAATGATGTGCCAGCACCTCACTCCTCCCACCGCCCCTGCCTGCTGCTTCTGTCGGCAGTGGTTCTTGACCTTTACAGGGCCACAGACCTTAAGCTCTAAAAAGAACCAGGGACCCTCCCTGCAGTGAAGCACACATATACAATTACACAGACTATCCTAAATAGAATTTCAAGAGGTTCTAAGGTCAAGTACCACTGGTCCACAGAGATCTCTGTCGAACACAAACCTAATTACGTAACTTCCTGTTTAAAATTTTCCACGACCCCTGTTGGCTGCGGGATAAAAAACTCATTAGCAGATCATAAACTGACAGCAACATGCCTTTAGTTACAGCAACATCAACAACATACTGAGTGTCTTCTGTGCGGCAGGCACTTTCCACGTTCTTTCTAGTCCCTAGAAGAACCCCACAAAGAGTGAGTTTTATTCTTGATGTTTTGGAGCTAAGGAACATCTCAGAGATGAGATGTAGTGGGTCTAAGGCCCCACTGGCTTTTGTGACTCTAAAGGCAGCGTCCCCCTGTCAGGCTCACTGTCCCACTGTGTGTCCCACCTGCCCACTGGATTTGTGAATTCTCACGAATAGGGACAGAGCTCTGTGGAGGCTCGGTGGGTGCAGGTGGTATTAGCTGGGCACCCAGCTGCTGGCTGGAACTATCTGAGGTTCTTCAGTTCCACAGAAGTTGATGCTGCCTATTGACTGGGCCCTTGGCTGGGACTGTCGGCCAGAACTCCCACACCTCACCACTGCATGCGGCTGGTGGCTTCCTCACAGCAAGGCGGCCAGGCCCAAGAGCCAGTCTTCCAAAAATAAGGTGGTAGCGTGTGACAGCTTCAGGCCCTAGCTAGGAAGTCTCATAGCCTCATTTCTGCCATTCTCTCATGCTTGAGGGAGTCACAAAGATCCGTCTAGTTTCAAGGGGAGGGGATATGGGTCTTCGCCTTCCATGGGCCATGTCAGCATCCCATTGCCGAAGAGTGCATGGGATGGGCGATACTGTGGTTCCCATCTTCAATAAATACAATCTGCCACCAGAAGGATCAAGATTAGTCAGTTGAGAGGAGAAATGTTGAGTAGGTAGGCAGATGCTCAAGTCCAGAGAGCTCAGGGTCAAGGAAGTAAGATTTGGAGGCTTTAGGTATTGCTGGTATTAAAAACCATCTGGAATGGGACGCCTGGGTGGCTCAGTTGGTTAAGCTGCTGCCTTTGGCTTGGGTCGTGATTCCAGGGTCCTGGGATTGAGTCCCATATCTGACTCCTTGCTGGGCTGGGAGCCTGCTTCTCTCTCTCCCTCTGCCTGCTGTTCCCCCTGCTTGTGCTCTCTCTCTCTGTGTCAAATGGATAAATAAAATCTAAAAACAACAACAACAACAGAAAAAACAAAAAAACCCACAAAACATCTGGAACAAGTAGAAAGAGGGAGAGGGGGGTTATCAAGCATTTATTGAGTGGGAGAGAGTTTTGTGGGAGTTTGTGGAAACTTCGTGGATACTGTGTGGTAGAGCTCCTCCTGTGAACGTAGAATTCAGCTCAGCTTCTGACTCCGCATTTTTCTCTTGCTCTCAGGGCTCTTGATGGGGGCGCCCAGGATCAGAGCTAACAAGCCTCTTTTGTCCTCAGGAAGCTGACCTCTCTGCCGAGCTCAGAGGGCCCTCCGGCTTTCCCTGAATAACAACAGCCAAAGTATTCAGATTTTTAAAAACCTGAAAACCTTCAAAAGGGCAATATTGAGAAATAAAGAACTGAATTATTCCATTGTTAAGCAACTTCATGTCAGGGTAAAAGGGAACAAGAAATTATGGTGGTGAAAGTATTCACTAAAGGTTAAAAAAAAAAAAAAAGAAAAGAAAAGAAAAAGGAAAACGAAAGAAAAGAAACCAGAAAGACGCTTTTCATCCTTAAGAGATCTGAGGACTCTTAGAACCAAGGCTTCAGGTAAGATCTTTATTTTAGGATCAGGCTAAATGCCAGACTGTTGAAAAAGGGAAAACCATAAACTTCTGAGTATGGCACAAACAAGCTTTCATAATCTGGCCCTTTCCTTTCCAACCTTATTACAGTCCATTATATTCTGGTCACTCTACTCTCAAATCCCCTGACACGCTACACCTGTTGACCCCTCCGTGGGTTTGCTCCCCTTTCTGATTCCTGGCGAACTCCTACTCATCCCCAAAGTCAACTGTTCTACAAAACAGGTGGTTGCAGCCACCCTTGGGGTGCTTTTGTAGTCCTGTATTGTTTATCGAGAGCAGACGGCCAGTTTCTCAAGGGCAGAAAGCCTAGGTGATTTTTTGGCAGCCCCAGCACCCAGTAATGCTGGGCACAGAGCTGATCATTAATGTGGGGGAACGATGGAAGAAAGAAATGTAGATAAAATTAAATTTCCTTAAACCTTGCAGCCCACCGGCAAATATTTGAGGGAGCCAATACTCTGGGAAACTTCGAACAGTCTTACTGTTAATGCTTTGCTAGAGGGAAAAACAACCTTAGCTTGACAGTAGCTAAACCTCCAGGATCCTGGGAGTCTTCTTTAGCATATGAAAGTCCTTTTGGAAACTTCCCTGGTCTTTACCTCCCCCCCTTTCATCCCATATAATCAGTCACTCCTCACAGTCCCGGGGGAAGCCCTTTCTGCCCACGGGTTTTTTGCACCAAAGACATTTCAAGAATTCTTTCCTGGCCATCAGCTCCGATGGCCCAACCAACATTACCACATCGATAATCACCACATTTTTTCCCTGTTTTTGGAATGGATAGACTAAAACTTTTACAATGCTCTTTAGTGTAAGAAAGCATTTAGTTTCTGCTCCCATTTCCTGGGTGTGGCTTCTGGACTTGCCTGGGTAAGGATTTTCACTGTGGAGAAGTCTCTTGCTTGTAAGGGAAGCCTCATGGCTTGGACAGGAGGACAGCATTATCCCCCAACCCTGGGGCTTGGCTTCTGCCTACTTCACAAATCGAAGTTAGGGACTCTCACCATTTCCAATTTACTTCAGAGTTTGGCTCTTGTTCAGAGCTACCCTAGCACAGTATCTGTTGACTCCCCTTCATAAACTCTGAACTGTTAGCAATCAATGGGCTTCACAAATCATATCGATTACCTAAATGCACGGACTATCGAAGCTGGTCCTAAGGCAGTTTTTGACACTTGAAGAACAAGGGTAGAGGATGTGAACAGTAGTATTTGTGAAGGTGTCACGGCTGTTAGTGTTCTGGAACCTGGACTGGATCCTGATGGAAGAACCAAGTGGTACTCAGAGATCTTGGAGGACAGGAGGTTTATCTAATGCCATGGAGCTCAGAGGAGAGTGATCTCCAAAGATCTGAGCCCCAAGAACAAGCAAGGGGGGTAATTTTAACACTTCTACTTCCACATACTAGGTACTGTGGGTGCATGCGGGAAGTGGGTCAGGGAGAACCCAGAAGAGCCCTGGGGCAGAGACTGGGACTCCCTTGCTGGCTCAGTCGGCCATCTTTAGGACACAGATTTTTCCTCAACATTAGGACAAGTGAGCTTGTCTTTCGGAAGCTCTGTGGTAGCATAAGGGGCGATAGCAGAAGGCCCTGCATGTGTCCTGCAGTTACTTCTAGGGCTTACGGATAATATCCTCTGGTTGTGCATGAGTGGGATGAGCTGTCCCCAGAATGCTGAAGATTTTAAGGAAGTCACAGATGTACCAGAGAATTCCCTCCCTGTATCTCTCAGTGGCTGTCACTACTAAGAAAGAAAGAGAAATTCTCCTACCTGAGCAACAATAAAGGTTCTCCTCCTCTTTTGTTACCATACAAAACAGCCGTGAGGTAGTTGTTTGCAGTACGGAGACTTTACAACAATGCTAACTGGTCTCAAACCAGACACGGATGTGAAAGGTGCAGGCAGTCTACCTTCCATTCCCGCCTGCTCACCTCCGGGGCTCTCAGGAAATCTTGAGATTCTTCTCTGGAATCCTGGTCGCCCTTCGTCCTCTAGGGCATGCGGCTTCCCGATGGGGAATCACCAACCACCATAAGTAGAGAGACTGCAAATCCAGTCTTGAGCACAGTGAACACATGAAGTGGTAGGAAGCCAAAGTCCAAATGGGAGGGGAGGTGGTGGGGGAGTGGGAGTAGGGAGGGGTGAATTTGCAAGAAAATACTGGGAAGAATTTGGAGAGAGGGAGTGAGGGAAACAGGCAACAGGAAACGTGGAGCCAGAACTTGGAACCAGTGAGGTCAGACCCAGAAAGAGAAAGTGAGAACCAAAGTGGTCTTTTCAAAAGAGGCTGCTCAGGTTTTGTTCACCAAGACCGAAGCCTTGTCTTGATGCTCCACCTGGGGCCGACAGGCGGAAGGAATTCACTGGCTGGATTCGCTCCTGGTGTTCAGGTACAACTTGATCTTCAGTCCTCAGTAGTGCCTTGAACTGAAATGCACAATGATAGGTGCGTAGATCAGAGCAGAGCTGGGGAGAGTCTCAGATCCAGGGGTGAATGGGTGGGGCTGTGTGTGCTTTGGGTGCTCTGGTGGGAAGAGAGGTAACCCACAGGGAGGGGCTGGTTTTTTCTGTGAGTTTTCTCCTACTAAGTCCTTGGAAGGGTCTCTGTCTCCAAAAAGGGCACTGTGATTGGCTTCTGACCTAGAAAATAAAACACGCTTGCCTTTCCACTGCTGTGGACCCTTTTTGAAGGAAGCAACACTAGCAGTTGAGACGTCCATCCTGAAACCTGTAACATTATCTCATCTTTGGGTCATGGTACATTTGGGACCAGACATAGGAGGAGACTGGAGTTTTCACATGCTATTCTGTAAGTGCCACGAAGGCAGGCTCTGTGTCTATATTCCCCCTTCCTGTGTCTCCAGTAGGTAGCCCAGTGCCGGGTACTATGTGCTCAGTACATATCTGTTGAATAAATAAATGACCCCACCCCCAGGTTTAAATGTTAGGACCCTGGCTTGTATTTCCAACAGGTGGGCTAGTGGTTGTGTTATGAGACACATTCTCTAAGCCTTCCCATATCAGATCACTGTATGTCTTTTTCCCTTCAGCTTCTGCCTTAGGCAAAGATATTGCAGGGGTTGGGGAGAGGTTGGGGGAGGAAGTGAATCTGAAATTAAGCTAAAAGCATATAGTCCTGTCCCTATACAGTCTTTAAGTTTTCTCCCTCTTTTCCCTTGTATTTAGCTATGTGGCAGTGCAAAAATTTACCCCAAAAGGTAGTAGTTTGAAACAAGGAATATGATCTCACCTAGTTTCCAACGGTTGGAAATCTGGCCCATGGGGTGGTTCTGGCTCACGTTCGCCCACAAGGTCTGTTTGTTGGCCAGGGCTGCAGTCATCTGAAGGCTCCACTGCGTGGGAGCGCGGCTTCTAAAAACTCTCACTCATGAGACTGTTGACTTGCCATGTGGGCCTCTCTGGAGACTGCTTGACTATCCTTACAGCATGGCAGCTGGCTGTGGTCAGAGCAAGCGAAGGCGAGTGAGAGGGGACAGTACGAGGAGGAGGGAAAGAGAAAGACCCAGGGGAGTGGGGAGGAAGGGCACCTGCTCTCTGAAATCCTACATTGCAATTTTTGCCTGACTCTATTCTTTGGAAGTAAGTAACTACATCCCGCCCACACCCCAGAGGGGGGCAGTTAAGCCCCACCTTTTGAAGGGAGGAGTCCCAAAGATTTTGTGGAAATATTTTGAAGCTACCACAGCCTTCAGTCAGAGTCTCCATCCGCCTGGCCGTATTCCTGCTTCTCTCCCATTTGCCCTTTTTCTCGTAAATCGGCTAATCCTCATACTTCTAAGCTAACTTTCTCATAAGTTAACTAATGCTACGGGAATTGTAAGCTTCCTATAGATTCTCTCAGGCCCAGGAATCCTGATACCCGCCTTCCTCAATTTTTTTTTTCATAACTGAATGTCTCTTATTAATTGCATTAGTGTATTAATTGCATAAAAATACAGAGGGCTCATCAATTCACTGGTCCAAATGTGCTTCCCATTTTTAAAAGGGACAAAGAGACTCCTCACTCTGTAAAGTACGTCTTTAACCTAAAGGAGGGACTCTGCTGGTAGTGTTAAGTGTGGTGGATGTCTGAGGCAGAGCCGCGCTAGTCCCACAGTGCCACAAGGTGACTCTGCTGGAGGGAGGTATGAACACATAAGAGGAAAGGCTTACTGAGACCTGCTCTCCAAAGTGCTCTCTTTGTTCTTTCTGGTTTTTTCTCTGTCTCTTTGTCTCCATCTCTCTACTCTTCTGTCTCCACCAACCCCTCTGTGTGTGTGTGTGTGTGTGTGTGTATCTTTTCTCAGTGGCTTAAAGTGGCTTTCAAACTCTTCCTCCCCTCACTCTGCACTGTTGGCACCTCTTCTGTACTTAGAAGCTCTTTTTCTCTTTTCCCCTCTCTAACTGCCTACCCACTTCTACCACAGGTATTATTATTAGCAGATTTGGGGACAGTTACTCGTTTCATTCAAATAAAAAAGAAAGAAACCCCCTGAATAATGAAGCCATAGACTTCAGTTTAAAGAAGTTGTATTTCAAACTGGGTATAACAGAAAATGCTTCTTAAATAAAACTTGTTTTCCTGATTCAGAAAGCAATACATAGGAGTTCTAGGGAATTTGGATTTTACAAAGGAGAAGCACAAAGAAGCAAATTACAACTGTCAATTATTCTATGATCAGAGATAACTGAGGTTAGCATTATGATATATGTCCTTTAGTTTTTTACATAAACACACACACGCTATTGGGATATTCTGTACATACTGTTTCACAATCTACTTTTTTGTTTTTTTCTATTTGAAAAAAATTATTAAGATTTTTATTAGAGAGAGAAAGAGAGAGAGAGAACTATGTGCATGTATGAGTGGGAGATGGGTCAGGGGGAGAGGGAAAAGCAGACTCCCTGCTCCTGGGGCTTTGTCCCAGGACCTGAGATCAGGACCTGAGCCAAGGCAGACGCTTAACTGACTGAGCCACACAGGCACGCCTCTACTTACTGTTTTTCTCATTAAT
Source organism: Neogale vison (assembly GCF_020171115.1). NCBI lineage: Eukaryota > Metazoa > Chordata > Mammalia > Carnivora > Mustelidae > Neogale > Neogale vison. The sequence continues at coordinate 148,425,935 of NC_058092.1, read as the reverse complement.
ATTTTATGGTGGACATTTTCCCATGCTAGTATTTTTCTATAAAAATATTTTAAGTTACTACATAGTAGTCTACTATATCACTACATCAAAATTAAAATTTATTTAATTTACTATTCTTGGACATTTAAGATATCTCTGCCTTCCCCTACACACATTTTTTTTTTGCTGTTAACAATAATACTGTGTTGAACCTTCTCATATTTAAATCTTTATCCACATTTATAGTTATTTCCTTAGCATAATTCCTAAAAATAGAACTAGTGGATTAAAAGGATACATACTGTAAGTTCTTGGTACGTGGAGCCAAATTAATGTTCAGAAGGGTTATGCTAATTTCTGCTCTTGTTAACAATATATGAGAATGCTATTTTACTATACTCTAGACAACATTGACTATCATCATTTTTTTTCCTCTGTGGATTTTTAGTTTGATTCTATTGTGTCAGAAAAATGCACTTTCTATTACTTTAATCCTTTTAAATGTATTGAGGTCTGTTTTATAAGCCAGAATGTTGTCTGTCTTGGTCAGTGTCTCATGCGTACTTGAAAAGAATGTGTATTCTGCTATTTTTAGGTAGAGTGTTTTGTGTCAATTAGGTCCAGTAGGTTGATAATGTTGTTGAAATCTTCTGTATCTTTTGCTGACTTTCTATTGCCTTATTCTATCAATTAGTAAGAGAAAAATGTTAGATTCTCCCACATTTGTCTTGATGCATTTGTCTATTTTTCCTTTCTATCAGCTTTTGCTTTCCGTGTTTTCAAGCTCTGTTATTAGGGGCTTTGTTTCAAGCTCTGTTATTATATTTGGCCTTGTTATATCTTCTCAAAGAATTGACCTACTTGTAATAAAGTAATGTTTATTTTTTTCCATTTTATTGATAAATACTTAACATACATCACTGTATAGATTTGAGTGGTCAAATTTAATGTACATATATTATAAAATGATTACCATGAGAGGTTTAGTTAATATTCATTATCTCATATGGATAAAATAGTAAGAAAGGAAAAAAAAAACCTATGTCTTTGTGATGAGTACTTTCAGAATAGACTAACCACTTTCCTTTATATCATAGAGCAGTGTTAACTATAGTTACTGTGATGTACATTACATCCCCTCTGTATCTATCTATCTATCTATATAGTTAGACTGGTAAATAGAACAGAACCACATACTTGATTTTGGGTGTATTTTAGTCTGTTAGAAGAAACTGTGTCCTAAAATTTTAAAGAAAGAAAAGCTTATATATATACAAAAATAGGGGTAAACACGATGAAGGGATAGAATATGACTATAAAGATGAAAATTTAAAAAGATTCTAAAAAGGCAATTGGTAAGATAAGAAGTTGGTTGATAAAAGAAAAAAAAAAGAAGAAAATGTAATTAGGCTGGAGACTAGAACAAAGTCATATGCTAGATTTAGGGGATATTTTGATCTGTTAGAAGAAACTGTATCACAAAATTTTAAAGGAAGAAAAACTTACATGTATACAGAAAATAAGGTTAAATACAATGATGGGATAGAATGTGACTGTTAACAGTGAAAATTAAAAAATATTTTTTAAAGGGTATTGATAAGATAAAATAGTTAAAATAGGTTAATATAAGAAAGAGGAAAAATTAAAAAAATAGAATAAGAAAAAATAAAATTAAAAAAATTTAACTTTGCATGACTAAAGAATCATGGGAAAAAGCCATGAATTCTATGCGTTGCTTTCCCCTGCTCTGGAGTTCCGCATCTTGTTGATCAGTAAACTTGGTCTTGGCTGGATGTTCTTGCTGATCTTCTGGGGGAGCGACTTGTTGAAGTGATTCTCAAATGTCTTTGCCCGAGGTGGAATTGCACTGCCCTTGCCAGGGGCTGGGCTAAGTCATCTGCTTGGGTTCGCTCTTGGAAGCTTTTGATCCCTGAACGCTTTCGTACTGCTTTGGAGGACGGGAATGAAGATGGCCGCCGCCCAGTCTCCAGCCTGGAGGAGCTGAGAGCTCAGGGCCCCGCTCCTCAGTGTGCCCTCGGAGAAAAGTGGTCAATCCCTCGCGTCTCCCTGGTCTCCGGCCACACTCTGAGCTCACCCGGCCCCTGACCAAGTGTTTCTGTCTCTCACAGGTGGCCCCATTTGGAATCTCCAAACCCAGCAGGTTCCTGCCATTCATTCCTTCGCCACTCCCTTTGGGGGAGGAAGGTGAGTCTCCCTGATTCTGCCACTTGTAGGGTCTCTGCTCGAAGAACAGTGGCTTGACTGTGCTGCAGATCACAGTTTAAGGTAACCCCCAGCCGAGAGCTCACTTCTCAGCTCCGTCTCTGTAGCCGGCTTCCCTGCCCCCATACCTGCGAGCTCTGCCACACTCAGACACCCCCGCTCTTTCTGTGACTCTGAGGGACCTGAGATCTCACTCTCCAGATGGGGCCTCCCCCCCACTACCCCGCTTAGCCTCTGGAGCAACGTGCCCCATTGGAGCAGACTTCTAAAGGTTCTGGTTTTGTGCTCTGTTACTCCACTGCTTGCTGAGAGCCGCCCCTCCCCCCGAGTCTCTCTTCCTGTATGTCACCTCGGATTCACTTCTCCACATGACCTATTTTCCAGAAAGTGGTCAATTTTCTGTTCCTAGAATTGCTGCTCTTCTTCTCTTTGATCTCCTGTTGAGTTTGCAGGTGTTCCGAACGCTTTGAGAACTATCTAGCTGAACTCCTGAGACCTGAATGATACTTAGGTCTCCTCCTCCACCATCTTACTCCTCTGCTCCCACTTTTTTCATATAATTCTTGACGCAGTTGGATTCAGTTTATTGTCTTGAATTTTTACCTATTTCTTCCATTCTTCCATCTATCCTTTCTTCTTTCCTTCTTTTTTTTTTTTTTTTTTGCCTTCTTTTGGATTGATTCAGTACTTCTTAGAGTTCTCTTTATCTCTGCTCTTGGCTTTTTAGCTATACCTCTTTGTTTTATTATTATTATGATTATTATGAAAAAATTATTTATTTTAGAGAGAGAGGGAGCACATGTGGGAGGGGTAGAGAGAGAGAGAGAGGGAGAGAGGCTCTCAAGCAGACTCTGTGCTGAGCACAGAGTTTGATGTGGGACTCAATCTCACAACCCTAAGATCATGACCTGAGCTGATACCAAGAGTCAAATACTTAACCAAATGTGCCACCCAGGTGCTCCTGTTTTATTATTATTCTTTAGTGATTACTCTAGGGTATAAAATATACATCTTTAACTTGTCAAGTCTGGTACACATGGTGTGAGAACCATAAAACAGTATACTTCCATTTCTGACTCCCATCCTAGATGTTATTGTTACCATCCATTTAATGTCTACATATGTTATAAACTCCATAATACCTTGGAGTTTTTTTGCTTTAGATCAAGGGTTGGCAAACTTTTTGCGTAAAGAGCCAGAATGTAAATATTTTAGATTTTGAGGACCATACAGTCTCTATTGCAACTGCCTACCCCTGCCATAGTAACACAATAACAATGCAAATAGTAAATAAGTGATGAACACGACCATTTCAGTATGCTTTGTTTACAAACACAGGCAGCAGGCAGGAGTTGACCTGTGAGCTCTAGTTTGTGAACCCTGCTTTAAATAATAAAAAATTATATATTAAAAAACAAGACTTTTTAAAAAAGATTTATTTATTTGAGAGAGAGAGAGAGAGCATATGAGCAGAAGGAGGGGCAGAAGGAGAGGGAGAAAGAATCCTTAAGCAGACTCCCTGCCGAGCAAGGAGCCCAACATGGGGCTTGATCCCAGGACCCCAAGATCATGACCTGAGCAGATATCAAGAGTCAGCCACTCAACTGGCTAAGCTACCCAGGTGAACCAAAGAACAAGATATATTTTTTTTCCAATTTATTTATTTTCAGAAAAACAGTATTCATTATTTTTTTCACCACACCCAGTGCTCCATGCAAGCTGTGCCCTCTATAATACCCACCACCTGGTACCCCAACCTCCCACCCCCCCGCCACTTCAAACCCCTCAGATTGTTTTTCAGAGTCCATAGTCTCTCATGGTTCATCTCCCCTTCCAAGTTACCCAAAAGCACATACCCTCCCCAATGTCCATAACCCTACCCCCCTTCTCCCACCCCCCCCCCCCCCCAGCAACCCACAGTTTGTTTCGTGAGATTAAGAGTCATTTATGGTTTGTCTCCCTCCCTATCCCAACTTGTTTCATGGATTCTTCTCCTACCCACTTAAGCCCCCATGTTGCATCACCACTCCCTCATATCAGGGAGCTCATATGATAGTTGTCTTTCTCCGCTTGACTTATTTCGCTAAGCATGATACGCTCTAGTTCCATCCATGTTGTCGCAAATGGCAAGATTTCGTTTCTTTTGATGGCTGCATAGTATTCCATTGTGTATATATACCACATCAAGAACAAGATATTTTTAAATATTAACCCACATGTCACCATATCTCTCACTCTTCTCCCTCCCACCTTTTTGAGATCTCTCAGCCAACACACAAGAAGAGCCCTTATATATTCTTATGAATTTATATATTTTTTGAGATGCCTTCTCTTTTTCTGAAGATCTTAAATTGTCTTTACCTCTCTCTCACTTTCCCCCCCCTAAACTCCCTACCTCCCAATCTCTCCCAATCTCTCCTCAAAAAGCAGTGGATGGCTTTGTGATGTGGGTGTTGGGGTATTTACTGGAGGGGCCATGTTTGGGCAACAAGATGGGCTCCAGTGGCTCTCCACTGTCTAGACTAGGGGTTGGCAAATTTTTCTGCAAAGGGCCAGAGAGTAACTATTTTAGACTTTGCAGGCCACATGGCTTCTGTTGCAACTACTCATCTCTGACTTTGTAGTACAAAAGCAACCATAGATAATAGAAAACAAGGGAGGGTGTGTTTCAATAAAGCTTTATTTATAAAAAGGCCCTTGGGTCATAGTTTGCTGGTCCTGTATTCTAGAGGACTGTTAGAGGGCCCTGATTTAACCTGGGCTCTCTCATCTCAAAAAGCCATTCTAAACCAGGTGTAGGAGACAATGTTAACCCTTAAAGGAGGTCTCAGGGATTCTTTCTTCGAGGGCTAAATAACAACTCCTTTCCCTTCCCTCTTTTGGTAGAATGGAGTTTTCTTAGGATGATGATAGATCAGTGTAGGTTTATTCATGATCAGACAATTAAGGAGATTAAGATCTTAAGTACTGACCCGTCAACTAACAGTTACCGGGAAAAATTAAATCTAAGTGACTAGTTTATAAGGCCATGCCAAACACTTGCAGTGGGCAGAGAACCCCACTGCACAGATCTCTTTTCACCTACCCTTTTGACTTTCCTACTACTGTCCACCTCATTTCCATATTTACCTCCTTTGGGGAAAAAAGAAAAAGTTCTTTGTTTTTATATGGGCGAGTTCTCCTGCAAGAGCCACTTAAGGGAAGTGGGAGGGTGGTTTCAGAGATCCAGTAATTGGAGGTAAATATTGCCGCTCTGCAAGAATGAGGGGTTTTGACAGCATGGTTTAGCTCAAACTAGGTTTCCTCTGCTCCTTGTTATGGTGCTGACTTTAGGATGGTTTTGCCAGTCAATGCATGGGTCTCCTGAGACAATGGCTGCAATGGAGTCTCATTGTTGGTTTCATTGTTGCGTCCAGTGTCTCTGACAAGGTGGTGATTAGGGCAGAGTAAATGGGCCCTTATGTCCACCCGTCTCAGAGGGCTGAAGGGTCAGTGAGCACTCATTGATCCCGTTGTAATACAGCCATGGATCTTCTTTATAGGCTCTGAGTTTCTATCATGGGGCCCTGCTGAGGGCTTTAGCAAGAGACGCCCATTGGCAGCAGGACCTCTGAGAGCAGCTCTTCTTGGAGGCTTCCTCGTTTCTGGCTGTGATTGAACAATTCTGAGTTACTGAAAGCAGTAAATTTGCAGTACCCAATTTATGTGTATGTTAGGAGCCAAAAGCTTCTAGTAAGTCAGTTGTTTGGAACTTGGAACATACTCTCGTGAAACAATGTCCTGTGTCGTCATCAGGTGGATGCTTCCTTATACCCGTGTAACCCGTAGTGAACTGGTCTATTAATACTGAAAAACCTGGGCGCCTGGTGGCTCAGTGGGTTAAGCCGCTGCCTTTGGCTCAGGTCATGATCTCAGGGTCCTGGGATCGAGTCCCACGTTGGGCTCTCTGCTCAGCGGGGAGCCTGCTTTCTCCTCTTTCTCTCTCTGCCTGCCTCTCTGCCTACTTGTGATCTCTCTATGTCAAATAAATAAATAAAATCTTAAAAAAAAAAAATACTGAAAAACCTGACCAGTGTGGTACAGAGAGCACTGGCGGGGCGGACGGCAGATATTGGTGGGATCATGCCTCCCCACAACCGCCAGGAGCACCAGAAGCTCCCTACCTTCTCGACCCCTCCACCCTCGCAGAGACTTGCTATGGGTTTCAAGGCCTGAGAAGCCCAGCGGGCAGGAGGAGGAAGGGCTGGCTCTTGGCCCCAGGGCAGCGGCTGGGGGCAGCTGTAGATGAGACAGTGGTCCTGCCTGGGAACCACGAGGCTGCATCTAGGTCCCAGCTGACTCTTTTACATTACTAAATACAATGATGTTTGTTGTTTTCTTTAATCCAGTAGTAATTAGAATTCATTTTAGAAAACTTAGAATGTGTAAGTAAGCAGAAGGAAGGACATTTAAATATTCCTATTGTCACTGATCTGGTAGACAGACTTCAAGAGTTTCTCTATAAATGTGTATATACATATATATTCTTATGCTTCACATAACATTTATAGCCTGTTCTTCATTTAATAACGTGAACATTTTTCATATCATTAAATATTTTCCTACAGCATTTCAAAATGCCTGGATATATACCATAATGTATTTAACCAACCTTCTACTGTTGGACTATTAGGCTTTTCTATCAAAAATCACCCTGTGATGAAGCCCTCAGACTTGTGATCAGCATATAGATCTACAAATTTTTCTTTTGGATAGTTCTAAAAGGGGACAAAGCATGTGCGTGAGTTAAGACATTTAATAACTCATTTTCAAAGTACCTTCTGTCCCCAGTTTGTGAGAAAACTTACCTCTACCTTACCAACACTTGATATTAAAAAAATTTAGAGGGTGTGTGCTGTGGTGAGTGCTGTGAAGTGTGTAAACCTGACGATTCACAGACCTGTACCCCTGGGGCTAAAGATACATTGTATGTTTATAAAAAAATAAAAAAAAATTAGAGGGGTGCCTTGTTGGCTCAGTGGGTTGGTTAAAGCCTCTGCCTTCAGCTCAGGTCATGATCTCAGGGTTCTGGGATCTAGCCCTGCATCATCAGGGAGCCTGTTTCCCTCTCTCTCCCTGTCTGCCTCTCTGCCTACTTGTGATCTGTCTGTCAAATAAATAAATAAAATCTTTAAAAAAATTTAGAGACTCTTTGCTAAAATGATAAATAGAACATGGTAGTAGGTTTGGTCGCATTTTTCTTTTTCTTTCTTTCTTTCTTTTTTTTTTTTTGAGTACTGGTGAGCTTGTACATGGTTATATATTTACAAGTCCTTTTGTGAATCGACTGCTTTTCTTCTATAAATCACAATACTGGTGTCTTTGGACTGTCACAGCCCTTTGGAACAGAAGTGAATGGATCCAGGGTTATTACCCTTTGAAATGTAAACACACACAAACCTTCCCAGGGTAATTAATTCTGTCTCTACTTCCCAAGTCTTGTCTTCACTCTCTCATCCTCTGACCCAGGCTGCCCTCAAGTCTAGAATCACCAACACATTCGTGTGGTTTCCTGTCACTCCCAGTGGGGACCCCGTGCAGTGAGGTTTCCTTGCCTGTTCGAAACTGTGAGCTTTTATAGTCATAGGAATGGAGACTGAAATTGGATCAGTAAGAAAACTGGGACTCCCGGAAGGCCTTAAAACCAGGAAATATCCATCTGTTAAGAGCAGACATTTGGGTTGTTTCCAGCTGTTGGCTGTAGCAAATAAACCTGCTAGAAATGCTGAGGTATTTGGAGGGCATGGGCACCAGTTTGTCTTGGGTGTTTTTCTAGGAGTGGAACTGTGGGTCTGAGCGCAGGCGTAGATAAGATTTAACAGTTTTCCAAAAATCCCCAATGTATACTCCAACCAAGCAGTGGATGAGAGTTCCAGGTGTTTTAAGTTTTCACTGACTTTTGATATTTTCAGACTTCTAACTTTAAAGTTATCCTGGAAGGCTTCATATTTCATTTAATAAGCTAATGTGGTGCCACATATAATTTGTATTTTTACTTTGTCCATTTTCACTTAGTTTAGTTTTAACATAGATCTTTTAATTGCTCTAACCTATAGACACTGCATTTTGTAGAAATACCCTACTTTCTAAGATTTTATGCAACACTTTCTAATAAAAAAATTCTGGGCATATTTCCTTTACAATTAATTTGCTCCCTTCTATGTACTATCTATAAACAAAGACTGACTTAGGCTCATAGCCTGGCCATACAGCTTATTAGCTGTGTGCCCTTGGGCACGTTACTTACCTCTGAGCTTTGGGTTCCCCACCTGTGGAGTAGGAATAACAAAATCCACCTCTTAGGGTCGGTGGGATGGTAAACGAGAGAGCATAGGTAAAGTGTCTAGCATGTAATACACACTCAGTAAATACTAGTTTCCTTCTGTGCTGGAGGCAAAGACATCAGGTGCCTCTTTAGTGTTTTTGCCTCATTTGTTCAGAAAGCTATTAAAAATAGGTATTGCCTTACTTACCTGCTAACTATACCTAGCTGGTTGGCAAGAAACCCAAACCATTTGAGTACTGCCTTGATTTCATTTTGCTATTGGTTTGCCCTGTGCACCAGATGAATCTAAACACCCTGTATGGGGGTGTTTAACCCCCATATAGGATGTTAAACCTCTGCCTTCGGCTCAGGTCATGATCTCAGGGTCCAGGGATCGAGGCCCATGTCGGGCTCTGCTCAGCAGGAGGCCTGCTTTCCCCCCAGCCCCGCTGTGTACTTGTGATCTCTCTCTCTGTCAAATAAATAAATAAAATCTTAAAAAACAAAAAACAAAAAACCTGTATGACCTTCCTGATCTTGCTGCAGGACAGAAATATAACATAAATCAATATAAAATGTGATCTTCTGGTGCTCAGAGCATCATCAGACAAAATGGTGGTCTTGCGGTTGTGATTTTGAGAGACTGAGGCAGATTTGTCAGTTAGAATTCTGTCTCTCTTTCACACTCTCTCTTTTTCTTTTTTGCCACATGTTGTGCACATTCCTTCAGACCTTGACATTTACATCTGTCTTCTAGATGGCTGGCCTGTTGGCTCCCCAGTTTTGTTAGAACTTTGCTAAGTAGCTTGGAAGAGGGGACCCCCTTTGTATTCTGAAGCCAACTTCATGCGAACTGGATGGGAATCCATCTCTGCCACCAGGTGAAGGTGTTAGCACCCAGTCCACTTGATCCTGATCCTATTTATTGATGCAAACACTTTGAAAATGGACGGCTAAACAACAGAAGATGAAAAATTCAGGATGCTCAAAAATCCTAATGATTACCAAAAAAAAAAAAAAAAAAAAAAAAAGGCAGCTTGTGCTTACAGTAGGTGCCTTGAAAATCCTCAGCACTTCCCTTCTTGTCTTCGCTCCCTCCCTCCCACCAGTGAGCACACACAGGCTGAGAGGGACTGGCATCAACAAGGTACTGACTCGCTTAATAAGGAGAAGTCATTGTCCATCAAGTGTTCAAAAACAGACTCAATAGGGAAAACGGGACACTTTTTCTTCCCAAGATTAAGCACAGTGCCTTTTGGAACAAGGAATCTCAGTGGAGAGTAGGACTTAACTTTCTTTTTGGAGGCTGTCTAGGAACATCCAGTACTGTGAATGAAGCCCACTGAACAGCCTGAATAAGGCATATCCTCTCAGTCTCTTTGGAAGGCATTCCTGGTCTCTGTGTCATGGCTGTCACGGGGGTTTCTAACCTTCCCCTTTCCTTTGAGCTACAGGGCCAGGTCTCTAAATGGCCCCAAGCCAATACTTCTTGGGGGGTTCATTAAACTTTCCAAAGTGAATTAATCATCTTATTTCCCTTGCTGGTTTTTCTCCTTGTTCCTCTTGTTTCTGTTAGGTACCATTGTTTTCTCGGGCCACTCTTTTCACACTGCTCAAAAAAGGTGTGACATATTGCTTTAAGCGAAGTGCTTGCATATCAGTAACTGCCCATGAATTCCCAATATCCATTCATTTCTTCTGTCACAGTAATAGGATTTTCATCTGAGTTGTCCAGGATCAAGACTCTATTTCTTTTAGATTTTCATTTTGATTCCTTTGCCCCTGGGTGTGGCCAAAGGGCTGTGCAACTTCTAGGTCATGTTCTTAAAGGGAAGGAGTGTGATTCCATCTACCCATTTCTCCATCCTGCTGCGAAGACCCTGGAGGAAACAGAGCAACACATCTGGGAGAACACCAATGAGGGCAACACTCTAAGAATGCCAGAGTGACTGGAAAGGAAGAACCTTGCCGTAGACACATGAGGCTGCCATATAAGCCTTGGGTTCTCACATGTGTGCACTATTACAGGAGCGAGAGAGCGATGTCTACTTTAACTCCTAATTATTTTTGGTCTCTGTTAGACGCCTGGGTGGCTCAGTTGGTTGTACGACTGCCTTTGGCTCAGGTCATGATCCCGGAGTCCCGGGATCGAGTCCCACATCAGGCACCCAGCTCCATGGGGAGTCTGCTTCTCCCTCTGACCTTCTCCTCGTTCATGCTCTCTCACTGTCTCTCTCTCAAATAAATAAATAAAATCTTTAAAAAAAAAAAAAAAGAAAACTTGACATTTATTCCCATGAAAACAGCCTCCTGAGAGGCCCAGTGGCCCCCAAGTTCTGCTTTGGAGTTGAGTCCGCTTGTAAGATTGGGCTCTGATTTGAAGGCAGAATTTGGATGCCAATAATAACGGCAGCTAGAGGAGTTGTGATGACCACTCCTACCATATTAGTTGGAAATACAGAAGCTCAATCATGTTTACATCATGTTTACTCCTCTTCTTGTCTTCTACAGTAGCCCAGATTGTCACACACTGAATCTTGCCTCTTCTGACCGCAAATGTCTCTTGCATTACCCTCTCCTTCCTGTCTCCAGATCCTCAGGGCTTCAGGTCCAGGTGACATTACGGCTTCCTAGAACCTTTCTCTACCTTTCTTCTTTCTATTCTCCTATCCTTTCTATATTTAATATCAGATTAGTCTTTGCAAAATAGTTATTCTAGTATCTTGATTCCCCTCGTGGGGTTTTAGAGAATGATCCCTATTTTATTGATAACTTTATCTGACCTCATCTGCTGTCTCTTAAGTGAATTAAGTGAATTAAGAATACTGGGTTATTCATGCTGTCCTCAGAAACCGGTGAGTTCTCTTTCTTCATGTCTTTGCTCATAGGCCTACTGACTGTGGTGACTTTCCCTCTCCAAAATTGACCCGGACCCCACAGCGAGAAGGCCAAGCCTGTGCCTGCTCACTCTGACCTCTGCGTAGTCTTAAGTTACCACATCACCGGCCGTGGGCCATTTAATTATTCTTGGTATGCTGTGTCTCTTACTAATTCCACTAGTTCATAGAATCATTAGCATTTTGGGGTTGTCAATGATTCAGATGTGTTTTACCCCAGCTAGAATATACATTCAAATAGAGCTAATCCGATCCCCCCTCCCCTTTTTTTTTTACCATGTGACCTCCCGCTACTACTGCTTTGATCATATTAGAACAAAAGTGAAAGTTAAACTCCACTGGGGCAACCACAGTATTTATGATGGGGTTCCTTGCACAGCACGTTTTACATCTTGGCTTTCAGGCAGTCTTCTTCACCCCTCCCCGTCCCACCTGGTACCCTTTGAAGTAAATCACAACCCTCACTTCCTGTTTGGAGTTTGGGGGAGAGCAGTGATGTGAAAGCCCACTGTACATAAAGCAAGGAGGAGAGTGACCCAGCCCAGATCACTGGCTCCCAAGCTTTGCCCTTGAGGTGAATGAACAGATGACTGTCTATCCCGTGTGCCAGAAACAGAATCCCTTAGTCCTAAGAAGCCATCCAGGGAAAGCCACATAGGCAAATCTGCATGACTCCGCTTTATGAGGGTGGATTTGTTTGTCTAGCAGAGCCTGGATAGACTCAGAGATGACTTCTGGTTCCAACACAATGACAAGTGAGTCCTGGTGCATAATAATGCTTGTTGGCTGTCCGACCACTGAATGAAAGGCTCACCTTAACTTCAGCGGTGGGATGCAGCTCTGACCCCAGAGACAAAACCATCCGGAACTTTCTTCTTTCCTTGTCATAGTGCTTCCTAAAGCCTTTTTCCGATTTCTAGCTAGCCTGGTTTTCATTTCCTGCCTACTTTCTGCTTCTACCTGTTTTGTTTTTTGTGCGTTTGACTATAGTTACCATATGGTGGAGCAAGCTACTACTATGGTGTCCTCAAGAATAATAAGGCTTTCTAGTGTGCTGTAGTTTTTATCATTATTATTACTGCTACTGCTACTATTATTATTACTTTTGCAAGAGGCAGTGGACTTCAAAGGTTTGGTCTAGCATCTAAAATGGGGTGGAGGAGCGCCTGGGTGGCTCAGTGGGTTAAGCCACTGCCTTAGGCTCAGGTCATGATCTCATGGTCCTGGCATTGAGCCCCACATTGGGCTCCCTGCTCAGCGGGGAGTCTGCTTCTGCTTCTCTCTCTCTCTCTCTCTCTCTCTGCCTGCCTCTGCCTACTTGTGGTCTTTCTCTGTCAAATAAATAAATAAAATCTTAAAAAAAAAGTAAAAGTGGGGTGGAATTGATGGGCACTCAGATGCTTTGGGCAATTGGAAAACTCTTTTAACCCAGCGTGATTTCAGCGGTGTGGTAAATTCTGTTTAGAAAAAGAACTTGGGTATCTTAGTAATGTAGCATTTATTTTGCTGATGGCAGCAGGTGTTTGCTTTGAAGCTTAGCAGTAAGACCAGGTAAGGCTGAGTCATAATGTCAATACTTTTTTTTTTTTTTTGACTACGGTAATTTCTTTTCAGTTGAAGGAGCTTCTCTGTCAGTGAAAAGAAAGTCACTGTTCTGCTGATTGTCTGACCGTGCAGAGAGCTGGGAGCAGCAGGGGCTGGGAGTATGGTATGGAGCAGGTTGGGGTGTTGAGTGCAGTGCAGGGCCCACTATGGGGGCAGGGGAACAGCGTGCCAGCCCGCAGGGCCCCGGAAGCCCATGACTGGTTAAAGTTCCTGCAGGGCTGTCACCGTGATTTAAAGCTCCGAGAATATAATTTAGCAGGAGGTAGGTTGAGAGTGGATGGTGTCATTCTGGCCCTGAAAGGCCTTCATAAATCAGTGACAGCGGAGCCTCAGCCAACTCCCTTCCAGCTGGTTTCCGGAGGCCCTCCTTCCCACTCTGCTCAGACAAGTGGAAAGAAGTGATTCTGGAGAGGGTGGGATATGGGCCTGCTCTCCCCCGAGCTGCCAGATCTGAGCCCTTGAGTTTCGCTAGAGCTGAAGGCTCTGTTCCCTGACAGTGAAACCTCCGGATCCTTGCTCTGGGGGTGGGGCTCTGAGTCTGGTCTTGGGAGGGATATGGCTTTGGCGGTGGTGGTGAGGAGGGAGTCTTTCTGTCCCGTTGGATAAACACAATGGAGCTCTTGCCGAACAAGAATGGTTTGTTCCTTCCTTCTATCCTTTGTGCTTTGTTAACAGAACGTCCTGGCACATCTGGGCTCCAGTGCGCTGCCAAAAGCTTAGCTCTGTCCTTGCACAAGACTGGGGGACACTGTCAGAAAGTCAGCTAAAGGCAGATGGAGGAGCGAAGATCCTGCCAAGATCCCCGGGATGTTTTTAGTTTTAAAGTCTGTACTCATTCCCCACAGCCGTCCACCCACCTCCACACCAGTCCATCAACACCTCCCTTTAGCTAGGGTGGAGACCAGGGGTTCGGGGTATCTCTTACGCCCCTTTGTAAAGTGAGAACACCCAGCGGTGGACACCAGCTGCCACATTATTTCTCTTTGACCTCTTCAGTTCTATTTTAGGGAAGAACCAAGAGTCACTCTGAGGTCAGTTGCAGTCAACTTTGCCCCTCAACCTCGCTCACCTGTCCTGTTAAGCAAGTAGGCACAATGTCATCTCATCATCTGTGTCGCCTCGTAGCAGAAAGCAGAGTGGGAAGTCTGCCCTGTACTCAGTCCCCAGAACTGAGGAGTAAGATTCAGATGTCTCTCCGCACCTCGGCCAATTTGCTCTCTTCTCTCCCCAGGAAGGCCAAATTCCTTTTACAAACCATGAAAGGTGATTTACTGGATGGCAGCTGGCGGAGCCTAGGCTTCCTGAGCTTGCCCTTCTCTCTGCGGGCTGCTCAGCCTGGGGAGGGAGGGAATATTTTCACCGTCTACGGGGCAGAATGTCCGCTTCTGGGAGGGGAGTGTGTGGGGCTCCCTCTTTCCTGTGGCCAGAGGTGAAGTGCCTTAACTTTGGGACTCCCAAATGCTTTGTTGCTGGTTGGCTTGTTTGCTCCTCGGGATACAAGAAGGAGCAATGGACAGACGGAGCACCTGGAGATACTGTCATTGCACCATGCGGGAGGGCAGAATTATGTGTTCTTAAGGAAGCTCGGTGTCCCTCTTGCTTTCTGTCTCCAGACCCTGGCTCTGTTGCTTGCTGGCTGTGTGACGTCATACAAATGACTTTACGCCTCTGTGCCCCATTTCCCACAGCTGGTGGAAATAATTAATAAAACCGAACAACTTAATCGAAATTGGTTAACAAACTAATTAATAAAAATAGTACGACCCCAGTAATGAGGCTGTGAAGACGAAGCTCCCGGGGCAGGGCTGGGCACAGGAAGGGCTCCGGTGCGTCCGCATCTGCGGGGCCCCTGCCGGCTTCTGTCCCCGTGCTTCCTCTCAGCTGAGCGCTCGCTTCTCGGGTTTTCTTCGGAGTTTGACTTCAGGCCCGGGGGCGACACGCTCCCGGCCTCTGAGGTCGCTGAAGCTGAACGGTCGCTTGCATCTTAGGGGCAGCTCTCAGCATTCCTCGGGGAAGCGGGGCGCAGGGCGCTGTCCCCCGCGGGCCCCGGAAGGCCCGGCTCCCCCCACCCCGCACCCCCCGCACCCCCCGCACCCCCTGCATGGCGGCCGCGCTTGGTCTCTTTGTGCGGCGTCCCTGCCGCGCGCGCTGCCGTCCGCACGCCCCGCGCGAGCTCCCGGAACGGCCGGCAGGGGGCGCTCCTCAGCCGCGTCCGAGCCCCACGCGGGGCCCTGTGGCCGGCACCCGCCTCTCCCAAGGAGTCCCCAGGCCGATACCTGTGGGTCTTGACCTTGGGAAGCCAGGAGCCGACCTTGGCGCGGAGATGCGCCGCGCACGTATCCAAACAGGCGCGTTTGGACAGAGAGCAGTCGGTAGTAGCGGGGTGAGCTCCGCAATCAGACGTGCCCCGATGATGACCTTGCTTAGCTGTGTTACCGGGTGCCCGGCCGGACCTCCCCTACTGCAGTGTCTTTCCCTGTAAACAGGGAGAAGCCAACCGGCCGTCCTGGGGCTGCTGCAGGAGTCCCTGTGTGGCTAACAGAGATGTGAGCCACGGAGGCCTCTAGGGGAGACAAGGTGTCCTCACCCAGTGAATGCTGAGGCTGCTTCAGTCCCCCCCCCCCCCCCCCGCCACACACTGTTCGCAGGATCCTTTCTTTTTTTTTTTTTTTAATTTTATTTATTTGAGAGAGAGAGACAGTGAGAGAGAGAATGAGCGAGGAGAAGGTCAGAGAGCGAAGCAGACTCCCCATGGAGCTGGGAGCCTGATGTGGGACTCGATCCCGGGACTCCAGGATCACGCCCTGAGCCGGAGGCAGTCGTTCAACCAACTGCGCCACCCAGGCGTCTCTCGCAGGATCCTTTCTTCCTCCTGGCCCCACCACCTCCTCGTTCTGGCCCTTCAGCAGCATTTTCTCCAGCTGCTCTTCACCGTCTGTATCTGAGGCCTGGGACGGCTCATCCCACCGGTCCAGGGGGCCTGGAGGAGAGGAGGACCAAGCAGAGGGTTCCGAAGGCCAAGGGAAACCCTGCCCTATTTCCCTTCCCTTTTTAGGTACAGTCCACAAACCTCGCTGAGATCCTACTCACTTTGGAAGGTAAAATGAACCACAAGCCGTTCGGCATACTCCAGGTGCCCTGCCAAGGATGCGGGATGTTGGCAAGAACAAAGCCCAGAAGACCATTCTTTTTCTTTTTCTTTTTTTTTTAAATTTTATTTATTTGATAGACAGGGATCACAAGTAGGCAGAGCAGCAGGCAGAGAGAGAGAGGAGGAAGCAGGCTCCTCAATGAGCAGAGAACCTGATGTGGGGCTCAAACCCAGGACCCTGGGATCATGACCTGAGCTGAAGGCAGAGGCTTTAACCCACTGAGCCACCCAGGTGCCCCCCAAAAGACCATTCTTTATGGCCCACCATCCCTGGGTACCTGAGCTGCTCCAGGGGACTGAGGGCCTGCTGGTGGTGGCAGTGGCCATGAGGGACACAGCCCCAGTTGGGTCAGAAGAGGTCAGGCTTCTAAGGGTCACAGCTCAGCTTGGATTGGGGGTTGACCCAGGTGGTTTGGGGCCCGTGTGGAAGTCTCCACGCATCTTGTCCTCTGAAACTCAGACGACGCTTGTGTGTTCTGCAGCTAGAGGGCTGGTATCCATGCTCTCTGTCCTCAGGACGGATTTCCTTCGTTTCTGTCGGAAACTCTGGGTCTCTTAGTGGAGGGCTGAAAAGTCCTGTGGGCAGAATGACAGACTTGTTTTAGCCCTCAAAGTCCTGTGTCCCTGGGAACCCCTTAGTCCCAGGAGGGGTCAGCCTCTTCGTGGGACTTACCAAGTAAGGCACTAATCTGAGGCGGGGTGGGTGGGGCCGTCTCTTTACAGGTGGGCTCTGTGGCCCTAGGGGCACCAGGGATGACAGGAAAAAAGAACTGCCATTGCCTCCCACGGCCAGAATTGACATTGGCCTTCCTCGGGCATTTCCCACAACACCTCATGAATGGGGGATCCGGGCCAAGCCACTGTCTTCCAGATTTCAGTGGTGAGAGGGGTCCAAGGTGGACTCAGTCCAGGGGAAGATGCCTCGGAACGGCCTCCCACCTCCGTCCAGGAGCCCCCTGTGTGCCTCTCAGCCCTCAGGAGCAGGGAGGGCAGTGGAGCCTTGGCCACGGGGCAGAGGCAGGCTGTGGCAAGCTCTGGGGAGAGCAGCTTGCAGACCTTTGCCTCTAATTGGCTTCCATCTCCCCACACAGCCATTTCCTCTGCCTGCGGCAGAACTCATAAAAAGCCAGGCTTTCGTCCATACCTTTGAAAAGTTCAAAGGAACCCATATCCTAGGGAGATCTGGCAGCAGCAGCACCTGGATCTGAGGGGACTGGGGACTTGGGGTGCCCCCCCCACTCTGTACTGCTTGTCAGTGGCAGTGTCCTGTGCTCCAGGGGAGGGGGGCCCTAACTTACCAAGGGCAGCTCTGTTGTGTTTTACGGGATCACGCTGTGCTCTTTAACCCTGCCCCCCATTTTGCTGGAGGAGCCCTCTTGCCATGAAGCCAGTCAGGAAACATGTCAAGCCCATCCTAGAGCAAACGTGTGATAAAGCCACACTCAACGTTGGTGATCAGTCAGCTCCACTCTGGGCAGAGGCTGCCTCCACAGCTCTGCTCCCCTCGTGCTTCTGCGCTTCCCTGGGGACCCTCTGTCTTAGACACTGTACTAGGCTTCAGCCCAACAGCTTCTAGGGAAAAATGAAACAGCTCCACGCTCTCTATCCCAGTTGGGACCACTTACAAGGTGCTCAAGAAATGCTTGTCGAATGGATGCAGAAACTCTGCTTATGAGCAGGATGGGGCTGGCCTGGAAGGTGAAATTTTTATGTGTTTTCCTCCCCCGATGACCTTCACACTTTCATTGCCCATTAAACCAGCTGGTCCATAAAGAAGATCAGCGTATTCAGTGGTACTGGTTCTACAGTGGAAGGCTGGCCAGCATCTTCTCCATTCCCTGAGTCCTTCTTTTGTCCCCCAGCCCTTGGCCTCAAGGATCCTCAAGGATCCAGTCACCTGAAGAGGGCTCGGTTTGCCCAAGACCCAGAGCCCGGGCCCTCTGGGTTTTCTTCCCCTCCAGTGTTTGGCTGAGCCCCTCCTGCCACAACATAATTTGGGACGCATTGGGCTGGAATGTCTGCCTGTTGCTTCCCATCTACATCGTCTAGCCCATTTTGGGTGGAGGTGAGAATTGAGCCCGCCCTTCCCCCAACACACACATATTCACACACACAAGCACACACATACACACACACACACACAAATGTGCATACACACTCCTACACACAAACACACAGACATCTACAAACTCCCCCTACCTCCTCCCCCTGGTTGAGGAGTTGGGCTAAGAGAGAAGACAGGGAACCTTTGTCTGCTGTTAATCACAACATTCTGTATAACAGTAGTTCTGTAGGATTTTTTGATGTATCTTTGATTGAAATTGCTCTCCGTTCTACTGATAACAATAGTTTCATGCTATAAAAATAGATACACAGTTTTTATGGTTTGCAGCCTCTGAAGCACGGGTCATCTGCTCCAGGTTAGAAGAATTGACGGCCGCAGTACCCCCGAAGCTTTTCTTATGTTCTTAGTTTGCTTCTCAGACTCATCTGCTCAATCCTGCTCTGGCCGTGCTCAGCCCAGCCCCACCCAGGTTATGAATGTCAGTGCTGAGTTCTGCATTGATGAGGTTTGAATTCAGTTTTTCTGGCAACAGTCCTGACTGTAATGTGTTTTGTGCAATGAGTCACTAAGCTCAGCGTCTCCCCACAATGGGGGGTTCTGTGTGGGGCTGGCTCACTCTCCCGCCCTGCCTCAATCGCTTGAGTGCTGCAAACTTGGAGTTACTGGGACACTCTGCTTTTTGCTCTTTCAGCTGCGTGGCCAGAGCCATGCCGGTCTTTCAGGACTCCTGGGATGAGTAAGGGAAAGATTTTAGTAAAACCTCCGACATATGTTTTGTCATCTGCAGTTGTCGCCCACCAGTGGGCTGTGACTGGCATAAAAAAAAAAAAAAATCCCAAAATAAAATAGACATTGATTTTTCTTTGGGCTGATGAAAATGCAAAAGTTCCAAAATTGGACTATGACAAAGGTTGCTCAGCTCTGGAAATATACTGAGAACTATTGATCCATACACTTGAAATGGGTGAATTTTGTAGTATGTAAATCAGATCTCAATAAACCTCTCAATAAAATATAAAAAAAAAAAAACAACTTAGGAGTTCTAAAGAAATCCATCAAGCTGTATGATATTTGTGTACTTTGTTATGGCATGTTAGACCTCCATTAAAAATTAAATATAGGGGCACCTGCGTGGCTCAGTAGGTTAAAGCCTCTGCCTTCAGCTCAGGTCATGATCCCAGAGTCCTGGGATCGAGACCCCCATCGGGCTCTCTGCTCAGCAGGGAGCCTGCTTCCCCCTCTCTCTTTGCCTGCCTCTCTGCCTACTTGTGATCTCTCTCTGTCAAATAAATAAATAAAAAATCTTAAAAAAAGTTAAATATAAAAAAAATGGCCTAGAGAATGTCTGGATCCCTCCCATGTAGCATGGGCACGCTTTGTTTTTGTGAAATGTATGGATAAATGTGTGTGTGTCTTTGCATCCGTGTGAACACTGGGTTCCCATAAAATGTGCTTTTCACTGTGGGTTGGTGCATAAAATGTTTAAAGCCTAAATGTTTGGTCTAGATCTGCCCAGTCAGAATAGGCATTCAACTATGGTCATTTATACCCTTCCTTCTCTTCCTTCGTTTCTTTTCTAGAAACCGTGATCGTGTCCATGTTGTCATTGACCTTCGAGTGTAGCCTGTTTCCGCAAGAGAGAACAGATATTCTGCCTAGCTATAGAAGCCCCCCCTTTCTTCCTCCCGTCCATGCACACACACACGCTCACACACACTCACACACACTCAATTAAATCAAGCTGTCTTTTCCAGTTAAATAAACATTACACCCTTGAAAGGAAGAACAAATAGCGGGCCTATCCCCAAAGAAAATGTGCCTCTGGGCTTCTGGTTTTGAAGGCTTTGTAATGTTTACTTAACCCACGTTCTCTACTTGACTGCTTCTCTCTTTCATTTGGTTTTAAAGAGCATGGTTTAAATTAGCTATCTTTGTGCCGGTGACCCTGGGGAGGGGGTCGTCTTGACAGACATGTGGCTCCTGGGCCCCTGCCTCCTTCAGAAGTTTGTATCCTGAACCTGGGGAGACAGAAGCGGGACTGTTGTGTAGATGAGGGGAGCACGGGGATCTCAACCACTGACACCAAGACGTGTGTGTGGACTGCCGCTCCATCCAGGTAAATGGAGTAAGTCACCAGGGACCCAGTGACCAAGTTGCAGATAACCTGGGGTCTGTTCTGTTTCACTGGGGATGTAAAGTCTTGTTTCTGTTGCTTTTGGACAATTCTGTTTCCTCTGGTTGTTTGCTCCTGGACATGTGTCATGGCTCTCGAGGGGCTGGCACAGACACGCAGGTTGGAAGGGCTGGGCTGGGAGTGACAGGAATGACCCTACAGTCTGAGAAATCAGGGAATCCTTAGAATTTACTCTGGTTTTGTAAGTTGTGTGTTCAAATTCCATTTCATGTTATAGAGCAAGACAACGACTAATTTGTGGCCACCTTACAACTGGTTTGGAATAGAGGGTGAGTCTGATTATGATTAGCTATGATGGGAAGGCCAGGTCAAATCTTTTAGCCATGTGGGATCCCGGATTCCCAGAGCAAGGGTGGATGTTTCATTATTTTTGCTTCTGATTTTCTGGCTCTCCCCGCCCCAGCAACCCCAAGGAGATGATCTATGGCAGACGGCAGCTGGTAGAAGGTCAGCAGTCGATGGCCAGTGGTGGATGCTGGTGGTTAGGTCCCAGACTTTGGAGTCTATCTACCCACTGAGAATCTGGTTCTGCCTCTTACTTGCAGCGTGGTCTTGTGGTTCGGTTGCTATATCAGCAAAATTATAGCATTTCAGGGATTTCACTTTTATTGTGGTAAAATAAACATAAACTTTACCACATTAATTATTTTCAAGAGTACTGTTAAATCCATTCACATTTTTGGGTGACCATCACCAGCATCTGTCTCCAGAACTCTTTTCATCTTTCAAGACTGACACCCTTTCCCCATTAAACAATGACTCCCCATTCCCCTCTCCCCTCCCAGGCCCTGGAAACCACTATTCTACTTTCTATCTCTGTGGATTTGACTGCCCTGGGAACCTCATACAAGTGGAATCATACAATATTTGTGTTTCTGTGACTGACTTGTTTCACTTAGCATAGTGTCCTCAAAGTTCATCCATGTTTGTAGCCCGCGTCAGAATTCCCTTCCGTTCAAGCCCAGACAATGTGCTGTGTATGTATGTGTGTTGCTTGTCTGTTCATCAATCAGTGGACACGGGTTCTTTCCACCTTTGGTTACAGTCAGTCGTGCTGCTGCGAACATGAGGGTACAAATATCTGTTCAAGTCCCTGCTTTCAGTCCATTTGGGCGTTCACCCAGGAATGGAATTCCTAGGTCCTATGGTAATTCTATTTTTAATTTTTTTGAGAAATCCTGATACTGTTTTCCACAGTGACCGCACCATTTCACATTCCTACCAGCAGTACGTAAGCGTTCCACTTTCTCAGTGTCCTCACCAACACTTGTTCCATTCTGTTAAAAATGCTTTTTTTAAATAATAACCCTCCAGGATTTTATTTTGGGGGTTAGACGACAGAACATATGACAAGAACCTAGCATAGTGTGTGGTTCAGCAAGTGATAGCTGCCTTTGGTACCTCAGGTTTTAGATCTTTCTGTAGAAGTAGAGTAAGTGGTAACTTTCTCAGAAGCCACCAGAATGTCTTCTTGTCATGTCGCAGATCATTGGCGCTGGAACACCAAGGGTGTGTGTTTGGACAGGAATAACTGATTCAGCTCTAGTCTGGAAAGGCCCTGTATGGCTTGGGGTCATGTCAAGCTTTGAGATTCTTCAGAGGAACAACATGGCTTTAAGGATACCCCAGGATGGAGAGTTCTTTCTGTGTAACCCCTTAGAATCTTTTCTTGCCTGGGTTCCCACCACCTTGCTGGTTTCACTACCTGGTATAGTAGACCCAAGCTCTGTGTAGACAGAGGAGCATTGAGAATATCTTGTTATGTCCCACAGACTCTTCTGGGGAAAAAAATACAGTGATTAACACCAAGTTTTTCTTTGAATTCTCATGGAAATGTTGGAAAACAACCTTATTAACACTTTTTTTTTTTATTTTTTTTTTAACCTTTTTTTTTTTTAACCTTATTAACACTTGATCATTTATCCAGTAAGAGAATATTTGAAATGAAAAAATTAAAAAAAATAAAGAGGTTATTTGAAATGGGACAGCTTGCAAGATGAAAAATGACCTTTATTTTCTAGAATGAGGCTGCATATCAGATAAAAGGACAAAGCAAACATGATTTTAGGAAGGAAGACAGCTGACTTGAGTAGCATTCATTCCATGATGGTAACATTCCAAAAGAGGTAGGAGACATGCTCTGACTATACACTATTTCTCAGACAGACACAGGGCTCTGTCCTCTCCTCCTTCAGCAAAAGACTGCAGATTTCTGTACCACGTTGAGTGTATGGGTTTATACTCTCGGGTGAAGAGAAAGCCAGAGAAGTGATTTTTGGATCAGAAAACTAGGAAGAATCCAGTCATGTTGCAACAAAACAAAACAAAACGAAAAGGAAAAGGACAGGAACTTTTTTTGGTCTGCAGTTTTGCTCAAAAAATTCAGTTTTTTTTTCTTTTCCAAGGCAAGTTTTTAATAGTCATGTTTCCATCAGCTCCATAATTCCTTATCCCTCACTTAAAAAAAAAAAAAGACCTAAATGTAAATAATTTTAATTTAAATTTTGATTCTCCTTAAAATAACTCATTGGCATATACTTGTTTATTATATATCATATCTATGTGTCCATGTACCTACCTGTATCTATCTATTGCAAACACACAGTTTCATAGGGTGGTAGCTTATAAAATTTCCGTGGTCTTTTTCAAGGAAAATATATAAATAATCTTACTTTGCAGAATTTTCCAGAAACACAACTGTGCTAACCCTTCCCAGGTTCTGGCTGAAGCCTGAGTTTCGTTGGCTTCCTGGAAATCTGCCTGCAGGCATATGTGATCCCCTGTGAGGTCTCGCCGCTTTAGAGGCTCCCTGAAGGGCGCTCCATCATCTGAGGCTTCGCCAGGTCCTGCTGGCTCTCCAGTGGGGAGGAAGCGCTCGTCAGGGTAACCGGTACTGGAGCTTGATCTTGGCTCCAAGGCCGCGGACCCTCCCCATCTGTAAAGGCCTACTCAAAGTTCAGGGAAAGCATTTTTAAGGAGCGGACCCAGATGCTACGGTCCTGGTGTAGGAAGATGAGAAAAACAGCATCCATGGCAGGGGGGAGGGAGGACGAGGAGAAACGAGGGAGAGGGTCCAGGCTGGGCCGGGGTGCAGAGGCTGAATTATTCATGAGCAGGAAATTCGACAGCTGCCTCCTGGGAGTTCCAGTCCAGTGGAAGTGCATGGTTTAAATGAGCGGAGCCGCGCGGCTGTCCCGAAGTGTCGGGGCGCTGCTGTCCCCTTCTTCCCCGAGCGGCGACCCTCCCGGCCGGGGGGCTGAGAGCGCAGCAGTAACCCCCACGGCCAGATGTCCTGAGCGTCAGCCTCGCGTCGTCCCGCAATTGTCCTCTTCTGTGCGTCCTTCTGTCCCCAGAGGCACAGTGTCCCAGCGCGGGGAGAGGACAGACAGCAGACACCGCAAACGGACCCAAAGGCAGGGGTCCCGGTGAGGAGAGCGGAGAGAGTCTGGGGGAAGTTCCCACCGGGTACAGGGACTGGGGTGTCAACGGCACGTGTAGCTAGCTAGACTGGATCCTGGCTCAGGGAGAATGGCTGTAAAGGAATTCATCGGATGCTTGAAGACGTTGGTACAGGGACTGTAGAAGAGATAATTGCGTCGGTTTTAAATTTTCCTGAATTTGAAAATTATACTGTTGTTAGGTAAGATAATATCTTTGTTCTTAGGATAAAAATGCTGAAATATGTAGGGGTAAAAGGAAATATTGTCTCTGCAACTTACTTTCAAATTGTTCAGAAAATAATAATTCTAAATGTACACATATGCATACAAATATAGAGAGAAACTGTGCAAATGTAGCAAAATGTGAGTTATTAGTGAATAAAAGGTGTAATTGCACTGTTCCTGAACTACTTCTCTAAAGTTTGAAATTACTTCACATCAAAAAGTCACAAAATAAAGAAGCAGACTGTATGGAGTTCTTAGAACCATGTATTTTGGGGCTGTTTCCCAGCTGCCAACCTTAGAATTCCTTGGGGTGTTTAAGGTAGGGGTTCAGGGGTCCCAACCACAGACCTATGTTCCAGCAGGTTTGGGGTAAGCCTGAGACTACACATTTTCTGGAAGCACCCCAGATGATTCTGATTCCGGCAGCCAGCGGCTGCCACTTTAAGAAACACTTTCTCTTCCAGGCCGATGTGCTTACAACCTACCCAGTGTGTCTTGTCAGAGCCACCCCCTGGCTAGTTACACCTGCAATGTATAGACAAAATTCTGACCTAATCCTGTTGAGGCAGGAGCTGGGGCTGGTGTTGGGTTAAGTCACCCACTCTAAGCTGGTGGTGGTTCCATGTCCACTGGACCCCTGATCCTCCCTGTGTCTCTTTGCTAACACGGTAGATGTTGTGTCCTTAGAGATAGTCCCAGAGTCATTCAGTCCTCCCAGGAACCCAGTGGTGATACTGATGACACCAGGGGAGGGCTCCACAAAAAAGTGGTGGAGGTGATGAGGACTGGTCCTGCCTGCATCGATATGATGGGACTGTTGGTAGACGATGCACATGGGCAGAGACAGCTGGGAATGAGGGCATGGGTCGAAAGAACACAGGTAAAGGGCAAGACAAGCACAGGGTGGGCGAGTGAAACATGAAATGTGTTTGAAGTGATTAGGGAATATTTTATGCATTACATGTGTGCACCAGGCAATATGCAAGGTACTGCTGTGAACATGGGGGCAACAATGCAGCCCCATTTTCTGCCCTGAAGCTCAATCTAGGGCTAGATCGCTCAAGGACCCAGCAGAGTAGAAGGGCTACCCTGATCTGTGATAAAGACTTCATGAAGGGAACGAGTGAATGGGAAGTCATACTGCTAAGAAAACTTGACACCAGATGATGGGGGATGAGAAGGGCATTCCCGAGTATTGTACCGAGTACCATATTTCTGCAGGTCCCATCAGGACTGACAGATAAATATCAGACTTTATGTCCCAACAATAATAATTATTAAAAAAAACAACAACAACACACACCACACATTTTGTCTCAAGCTTGTATCAGTAGCCTTTGGAATCACTGGGGGTTGCAGAACAGGCGGACCCTTTCTCTCTTTAGTCCCATGGTGGTCCCTTTCTTTGGCTACATGCATGATACTCACCACTGGGTTCTCTAGTTCCATCACCTCTAAGCTGTCCCTTGCTTCTTCATGTAGGTAAGGTCTCAATTACCTCCCTCTTCTCTCCAGGAGGAGTTGTGCTTATTTGTTGCTTAATTACTTAATTTTTATTGAACATTTATATACTGAGTAGGTAATACACTCACAGAGTTGAAAAATAAGAGAGATGAAGAATGCAGAAACAGTCCCTCTGCCATTCCTGGCTCACCATCCCTCCCAGAGGCACACATTTCTTCTTCATATTTCCAGAGATCATCTCTCTATATTAAGGAATAGATTTTTCTTCATTTTAAAGAATAAATTCTAGTACATTTTACATATTGTTTTTCACTTTGCTTCTTTTACCTATTTACAAACACATCTAGGAGATCATGCTCGATCAGTCCATAAGAAGGTTCCTCATTCTTTCTGGGACTGCATAGTATCCCATTGTATATATGACCCATGATGGTCATTTAGGTTGTTTTCAAACTTCCCATTACAATACACACACGAGTATAATACAGGTTACCTTCCCAAAGGTAGAGTTGTTGAGTCAAAGGATATGAACTTTGATAGTTTAGATGCATAGGGATAGATTTCCTTCCATTGAGGGACCAGTTGACATGGCCACCAAATGTGTTGACATTCACTACACACTTGCTGCCATAAGAAGTCATCCATTTTTTTTTTGACATTTGCAATTTTTTAAAAAGCTTTTATTTATTTATTTGAGAGAGAGAGAGAGAGAGAAAGAGAGAACTAGCAGAGAGGAGGGGTAGAGGGAGAGAGAGAAGCAGACTCCCTGCTGGGCAGGGAGCCCAACTTGGCGCTCTATCCCAGGATCTGGAGATCATGACCTGAGCGGAAGGCAGATGCTTAACCAACAACTGAGCTGCCCAGGCGCCCCTGACATTTGCAATTTTATAAGTGGGAAAAATGGTGCCCCACTGAAATTTTAATTTGCATTCTGCTTATAATAAGTGGATTTGAACATCTTTTCATGTTTAAAATCCATTTTCATTTTGGAGGCATTCCCCTGCCCCTCCCCACCTCTACCCATATCTCTTATCTTGTCTATTGGGTTATGTTTTTACTGAAAAAGAGCCATTTCTAGACTAGCTCTTTGTTAGTGATGTGAATTGCAAAACGTGTTGCCATGCAGACTCTGAAATGTTCATTTGTAGCTCAATGGGTCAATCTTTTCTTTAATGGCGTCTATTTTGTTTTGCAGTTAAAAACAAGGTTTTATGCCAAGGTGATTTAAAAAATTATCCCATTGAGTCTTCTAACTCTTCCATGATTTAAGCTTTATATTAAAAATTTAAATCCATACTACGTTTACCCTGGTGTAAGATATGAAGCCTGAATTCAACTGCGTTTTCCCCACAGATGGCTATCCAATTGTTCCCACTTCATATTTTCTGCAGAGATTTGATGGGCTGTCCTTTCCATACACTAAATTTTCATTTGTGATTGGGTTTATTTATGGACTTTAAGTTCTGTCTCATTTATTTGCCTGTCTACTTTTCATCAGTACCACACTAGGGTAGTTATTAATCATAATATGTCAGTATTTGCCTGGGATGTCCCGTTATTACCTTTCTTTTTTAGAAGTGTCCTGACTGCTTTGCTTGCTTATTTCTACATATAATCTTCATGATCGGGTTATCTAGTTAAATAATCTTGTTGGTATTTTATCTGGATTGGTTTTTTTAATAGGCTATTTACTTATATAGTAAGTTAGGGAGAAATGACATTGTGTTATTTCCCAATCTAAGAGTATGATGGGCCTTTTTATTTGCTCAGGATATTTTTAATGTGTCCTATACATTAGTTCCTATTGACTTCATTTCTAAGTAGTTTTTTTTCTTTTTTCTATTGTAAATTACCTTCTCTCTAATACATATTCTAATTGGTTGTGGTTAGTGAATGGTTGAAAGATACGGAGTTAATCATTTTATCTTATTACTACATTTTCTTACAGTTTTTAAGAAGTACAGCGTGGCAGTTTTATTCATTAGCTATTAGCTTTCCCCCTCTTCCCTTTAATATTTTTTATGAGATAAATTCTTTCTCTATCACTGGTCAGTTCAAGTTTACTTGCGCAAGTGACTGATGTTGAGTTTCTCCACTTTCTCATTAACTAATTTGTCATGGGTGTCCTTCCAGTGGTACTAGTTTCTTAGGAATGTCATGTTATTTATGTTGATGCCTTTTTCTTTTTCAGTCAAATCAGCAAGAAAATTAGTTTTCCCAATGAATTCTAGGATTCACTTCTTTTCACTGATTGAATTATCAAACAGTACAAGAGCCTCTTCATATATCCATTACTTCAAGTAGAAATCTATTTTCTGCTATTTAATGAATTATTATTTTGGTAAGGTCTGTAATTTCTTTTGATTACAATTTGCTTTATTTATTTGCAATTTGCTTCTTGATATCAGAACAATTTCTACCAGTTTTCTTCCTTCTATTTGTCACTTTTGTTTCGTATCTTAAAAGAATTTATATGTGTATTTTCTCTCAGTTTTTTAACAGGTAAATTTAAAGGTGAGAAAAGGAAGTCCCTTTTGTATATATCCAGAAAAGGAATCTGTACTTATGTTTCATAAACATCTTTCGCTGGCAGTGATAATGGCATTTTAAGCTTTAATAGGCTTTTAAGAAACATTTTATGTTTTGTTTGTATTCCATTTTGTTTGTTCTCATTTCTGTTATTGAAAATACATTTTAGACTCCTTGAAAGGTTGTTTACTTGCGTTGCAATGCTTGAATAGAACATTTTGGGGAACTTGTGAGAGCTGGGGACTCGTTCAGTGAGGGTTGAGTGGTCTGCAGTCACTTCTGTGTATAATCAGTTGCTGTTAGCATCCTGCTGTGGGCTGGCTCCTAGGAATATCTTCCCACTAGTTCTATGGCTGGCCGTGAGGATGCAGGAGCCAGATCTGTAGCCACCTGTTTCAAGACAGAGTAGAAAGAGATGGTGGTCCTAGAGGACCTCAGTCAAGAGATCTCATCTTTGCAACTATTCAGGAACACACAACCACATGAAGGCTGAGCTCTTCACAGGGGTCGGGAGGATGGCACAGGTGAGCACAGGTGTGGCTGAGACATGGCCTCTTCAGCCTTGTGCAATTACTTCAGCCCACGCAACTGCACAGGCCCTGGGCCTTCTCTAGGTTTTCTTAGAGAAACAAAGGTCCTTGGGTGACTTTTGATGTCCAAGCTCCATCTCAACTATGTAATGAGAATGCCCAGGCCCCTGTGATAATGACATCTTCTAACTTGATTCAAAGTCATACTTACTTTTGGCTTCTCCTGCTGGGCCTTGGGCAGATGGGAGCTGGGATGGGTTATAAACTCACTTAGTCTTAAAACAGATTTTATTTTGATAATATTTTTGTTGATTTTCTTATTCTTTTCCATGTAAACAATCATATATTGTCTGAAAATGATAGGACTTTAGTCATTCCTATGTTGCTTTTTTTAGCTTCCATTTCTTCCTCTCACCTAATTGTTTTGGCTAGTGTGTAGAAGAGTTAACACGGCAGGACTGAACTGCTTTCCTTGGAAAGGTCTGCTTGCCAGGTTGGCACTCGGCTCTCTGGAACTGGAGTTTTAGGAACCCACTGTTCCCAGAATTGACGAGTGGCTCGCTGTACCTAAGCTGTTTGCACAAACAACATGGTCTATGCTAAACACTGACTTTCCTTCTGGGTGTCTGGAATATGGGACCTTGCCAGCTAGAGGCTGCTTACATGATCAGCCCTCGATAGAAACCCTGAGCAGTCCATGTCTTGTGAGTGTCCGTGGTTTGTGGCATTTCACCCCAGGAGTCAGTCCTGTGTTGTCTCCCCTGGGAACGGACCCTTTTTCGCTTCCACTTGGTTCCTGCCTGGTTTCTTCTGGGCTTCGCCCCATGAGCTTTCCCCCTTTGATGATTGTGCTTGTGTCCTTCTGCTGTAATAAATCCCAGCCATGAGGATGACTGTGCAGTCCTGTGAGTCTTCCTAGTGAATTACTGAATCCGAGGCAGAACTAGATATTGTATTTGTGGCAGAATCACAAATAAGGCTGAGAAATGCCTTTCTCCGTGCCATATTAAGATAAATTATTAGCCCACAAACCAGTACATTTAGAAGGTCTCACATTCTTATTGTGGAGCTGAAATACTATCTCCTGCAAAGTTTCTCTGCCAGAACTCTTGACGGGGGAGGTCTGGGAGTGGGACCTGGGCATCTGCTGGTGTCCCAGCAGCCCTGGGATCTGGACCTGATGGTCCTTAACCCAACACTTGTGTCTGCCTTTCTGTTCTTGGAGGTTGTCCCAAGAGGTTTCTCTTTTGTTTTTCTCAGCTTCCCTTCTGTACCCCATACCTGGCCCCATTATTGTGCCACCCACTCACAGTTGTTCTTTGGATTCCTGCTTTCCTTATTTTCCAGCTCACTAAACTTTGCTGTCCTGGCAGATGTCTGCTGGATATTGTTCAACACTAAAACGGTTCAGAGGTAGTCAGAATTCCCTGAGAGGACCCAGAGGCGCCCATCACCAGTTCCAACTCAGGCTACTCACTTTCTCTTTCTAGGATGGGCCCAACCTGAGACTGCCCAGATGCACAGTGGGGGTCAATGCTGTTCAGACCCTCCCCTGGTACCCCATCTACACCCAGATAAGAGGCTTCCGCTTAATTCAGGGATCACGACAGTCCATGGAAGGTTCTTTTCAAGATTAAAGCCATAATGAATTTGACAGTATTGGAATGTGATGGGGAAGATGTTTTGATATCACGGGTGAACAGTGGGAAAGTGGTACAGCTGTCTGATGTGACGCAACGAGACCTGGACAAGAGGAAGGGCGAATGTTGGTGGAGGAGGACAGTTGATCATGATGAGACCAGAGTCAAAACCTTTTCAACTCGTTTTCAAAACCAACAGATTCTTGCAGGCTCCTCCCCTCACCCCCCAATCCACTCTGCACCACACCCAGAATAAGCCACTTCGATCACAGCGCTTTGTTCAATATCAGGAGTGGGTTCCACTTGCCTGGGTTGTTTTCACATCCCTCCAAAATTGGGCTCCACTAACCTGTCTATAAGTCTCCAATGCAGTATTTAAACATCCTAGTGGGGGGCCATACACCTAGCATATGTACACCCCCTCCCTGCCAGATTTCCTCACTGCCTACAACAGACATAGTTTCTGCTCATCTTGTTGTCACCTCCCTAATGCCACCATTTCCTCTTTCATGCAGTTATCACTCCAGAAAGCCTGGCAGAGGTTTGGGCTGTTCTCGAACAAACATAGGTTTTAGGGTTCCTTTTAATGTCAAGTTCCAAGTGCCAAGTGCTTTTGGCACCTCAAAATGCCCAAGGGATGAATGCAAGCGAGGCGTAGCCAATCCAGAGGACAGTCAGATGAGCTCTTGCATGGCTGATCCGAGGCCGTGTCAACCCACCAAAGCCTGTCCTTTGCAGCAACTCCAGGCTGACCAAGAGAGGTGTTGTTACAGTTAGCAGTCAGCAAGGTGACTTTAAGTAGAATCTATTTTTCACATTGGAACCGTAAGACATTTTCAGAGACCAGGTTTAATCAGAGCCTTGCATTCAAGTACAGAGTTGTAGCAGCATATTTTCAAGAATTAACTATTTGATTTATATAAATAATTTGTACTGGTTGTAAAATTGTAAAAATTAAGTTGATAGGCAGAAGTTATTAAATAAAAGGTTCTTCTGAAATTGTCCACTTAGAACACTTTGTTGGGAATCCTTTCCAGTAATTTAGACATAATATAATTATAATATCTATATATAATAGGTGAATGTGTGTTTTCTTTCACAAATGGGAACTAAGCCATATGTATTACTGTTTGGTTTTCACTTATCCATATAAGTCAGACATTTTTCCTGTTGACATATAGAGATAACTCACGTTGTTTTCAATGGATGCAGAGTATTTTGCTATATGGATGTTCCAGTATTTATTTTAGCCGTCTCTTCCTCTTAGACTGTTTTTTCTCTGTTCTTTGCTGTTAAAGACAATACTGAAATATTTTTATGCAAAGATACCATTGTATACTTTTGAAATTTTAACTGTAGGAGAAATTCCTGGAAAGTCAGTATAATTGCTAGGTAAACAACATACATATTTATAATTTGGATAGATGTTCCCAGATTGCTCTCCAAAAAAGTGCTGATTTATATTCCCACCTACAACATTTGAGAGGAGAGCTACATCCTACATACAAAACTGATTAAAGATGTCTTTCTACCTAGCTGTAGTCTCACATGGCAGCATGGAGTAGCGAAAGTGTGAACACATACTCAAGAAAATCTTGCTAGAGCCAGTTTGGTGTAGTACAGAAATCAAGAGAGTTTTGGAATCATAAGGACTTCAGTTTTAATCTTGATCCCACCGTCCACTAACAGAGTGAATCTGGTGCCGTTTACTTAATCTCCTTCAATTGGGACAATAGCGCTCCCTTGCAGAGCTGTTGCAAATGTTTAATAATACATAGAGGGTATAGATAGGTAGCCATCTGGACTTCTGTTTGTTGGGAGTTCTTTGATTACTCATTCAATTTATTTGCTGGCAGTCAGTCTATTCAAATTTTCTATTTCTTGGTAGCTTATGTTTCTAGGAATTTATCCATTTCTCCTAGATAGTCCAATTTGTTAGCATACATTTTTCATAACATTTTCTTACAATTGTTTGTATTTCTGTGGTATTGGTTGTTATTTCTCCTCTTTCTTTTGTGATTTTGTTTATTTGGCTCCTCTTCCTTTTTCTTTTTTGATGAGTCTGGCTAGAGGTTAATCAATTTTGTTGATCTTTTCAGAGAACTAGCTCTGTCTTTCATTGACCTGTTCTATTGTTTGTTTGTTTTTTTTTTTTTGTTAATTTCTATAACACTTATTTCTGCTCTACTCTTTATTGTTGCCTTCCTTCTGCTGGTTTTCGGTTTGTTTTCTTTTCTTTTCTTTCTTTCTTTTTTCTTTTTTTTTTTTTTTTTTTTTTTGCTTCTTGAGGAAGGCCTGTATGGCAATAAACGTCTCTCTTAGAACTGCTTTTGCTATGTCCCAAAGATTTTGGACCATTGCATTTTCATTCATCTCCATGTAAATTTTGATTTCTTCTTTGATTCTTGGTTGACTCATTCATTGTTTAGTAGCATATTATTTAACCTCCATATATTTGTGGCCTTTTCAGTTTTTTTCTTGTAGTTGATTTCTACTTTCATAGCGTTGTGGTCAGAAAAGATGTATGGTATGATTTCAGTCTTTTTGAATTTGTTGAGACTTGTCTTGTGGTCTAACATGTGATCTATTCTAGAGAATGTCCCTTGTGTACTTGAAAAGAATGTATATTCTGCTGTTTTAGGATGGACTGTTTTGAATACATCTGTTAAATCCATCTGGTCCAATGTGTCATTCAAAGCCATTGTCCCTTGATGATTTTCTGTTTAGAACTGTCATGGATGGAAGTGGGGTGATTAAAGTCCCCTACTATTAATGTATTACTATTGATTAGTTCCTTTGTGTTTGTTATTAACTTTTGGTGCTCCCATCTTGGATGCATAAACATTTACAATTATTCTATCTTCTTGTTGGGTCATCCCCTTTATTATTATATAGTGCCCTTCTTTGTTTTAAAGTCTATTTCATCTGATATAAATCTTTGTTTAAAGTCTATTCGGTCTGATATAAGCATCGTTACCCTTTGTTTCTTTTGACGTCCATTTGCCAGTTTCTCTATCCTCTCACTTTCAATCTGCAGGTGTCTGAAATGAGTCTCTTATAGGCAGCAGATAGATGGGTCTTGTGTTGTTGTTGTTGTTGTATTTTAATCCATTCTGTCACCTTATGTCTTTTGATTAGAGTGTTCAGTCCATTTACTTTCAAAATAATCACTGATAGATATGTATTTTTTGGCCTTTTTTAAAAAAAGACTTTATTTGTTTATTTGACAGTCAGACAGAGATTGCAAGTAGGCAGAGAGGCAGGCAGAGAGAGAGGAAGGGAAGCAGGCTCCCTGCTGAGCAGAAAGCCCGATGCTGGGCTTGATCCCAGCACCCTGAGATCATGACTTGAGCTGAAGGCAGAGGCTTGAATCCACTGAGCCACCCAGGTGCTCCTTTTGTGACCATTTTTAAGACTTGTTGTATAGTTGTTTTTGTAGTTTTTCCTGATCCTTTATTCTCTTGCTTTCTTTCATGTTTGCTAACTTTCTTTAGTGATATACATGGATTTCTTTCTCTTTATTCTTTGCATAACTGTGACTGGTTTTTTATTTGTGGTTGCCATTAGGTTTGTATATAATATCTTCTGCATATAGCAGTCTATATTAAGTTGATGGTGGCTTAAGTTTGAACCCATTCTTTACCCTTCTCCCTCATCTTTGATGTATATGGTGTCATATTTTATATACTTTTATTTTATGAATCCCTTGACTGGTTTTTCAGAAATATTTATTTTTATTGTTTTTGTGTGTTTATTCTTCATACTCTCCCATATGGTTACTTCTTTCTAATCAAAGATGGACTTTTAATATTAATATTTTAATATTTCTTGTAAGGTTGATTTAGTGGTCAGGAACTCCTTTAGTTTTTGTTTATCTGAGAAACTCTTCATTTCTCCTTTTATTCTAAATGACAGCCTTGCTGGATAGAGTGTTTTTAAGTATAGATTTTTCCCCTTCAGCACTTTGACTCTATTGTGCTACTTCTTTCTGGTCTGCAAAGTTTCTGCTGAAAATCTGCTGATGGCCTTACGGAGTTTCCCCTCTATGTAACTGTCTTCTTTTCTCTTGTTGTTTTAAACATTTTTTTTCTTTATCACTACTTTTCCATCTTAATTACTATGTGTCTTGGTGTATACTTCCTTGGGTTGATTTTGGTGGGAATCTTTGTACCTCCTGGATCTGGATATCTGTTCCCTTCCCCCGATTAGGGACGTTTTCAGCTATTATTTCTTCAAGTAGTTTCTGCCCCATATTGTCTCCTTCTGGGATTCCTATAATGAAAATATCATAACACTTGATGGAATATAACTTCATGGAAGTCCCTAAGATGTTTCTCAGTTTGCATAATTTTTCTCTCTCATTGTTCTGTGTGGTTATTTTCCATTACTCTGTCTTTCAGGTCATTAATTCATTGCTCTTTGTCTTCTAGTCTGCTGTTTATTCCATCAAATTTATTTTTAATTTC
Organism: Neogale vison; assembly: GCF_020171115.1. NCBI lineage: Eukaryota > Metazoa > Chordata > Mammalia > Carnivora > Mustelidae > Neogale > Neogale vison. The sequence continues at coordinate 148,391,223 of NC_058092.1, read as the reverse complement.
ATTTAAGTATCTTTATAATCATTTCTTTAAATTCTCTACCAGCCATATTACCTATATCTGTTTCACTTAGGTCTCTTGTTATGATTTGGTCCCATTCATTCCTTTGGGACACATTCCTCTGTCTCCTCATTTTGTCTAACTCTATGCATCTGTTTCTGTATGGGTAAGTCATCCATGTCTCTTGGTCTGCTTGTGAAGAAGAGGTCCTGTAGTGTCCTGCAGTGTCCTGCAGTGTGGTGTCCTCTATTCCCTATGGCCTGGCACTTTGGGGGTTGTCTCCTATGGGTGTTGTATGTGCCCTTCTGTTGGGTCCTGGCCTCTCTTTCCTGTAGTACAGTTGTCTTCCAAAGCTCTTTTTGCCTGTTGTGGTGAGTGTCCCCAGCTAGGTGGGGCACTTTTTAACAAGGTGTGTGCTGGTCTGCTTGTGAAATGAGATGACTGCCACTGCTGCCAAAACTGAGGCCCCACAGGAAGCATGGGTCAGGAGACCCAAGACAGGTCTTCTGGGGGAGGGGCCCTACACCACAAAGACTGAAGTAAGCATGACTAGAAAGGGTGGATCCATGGAAACACAGGGAACAGGGCTTGGGGCAAGTTACTTAGTGATTGTTGGCATGGTGTTGGTTCCTGCTGGTGGCTGTGTGTTTATGCTGAGGGGTAGAAAGGAAAATGGTGCACATAAGCTCCCTTGTTCCTGAAGGGGTCTCCCTATGATGTCTGCCTCTCCAGGTCATGCTCTGAGATGAGTAACTAATGTTCCTTCCCATCTATTTCTGGCATTTTTTCAAACTGCTGCTTCCAGGCTGTATCTCCACTGGCTGTCTGCTGTCTCTTTAAGGGTGGGGAGTCAGCTTCCCAACACCCTCTGAGTTCTCCTAGAGCCAAGCAAGTTGAATTTTAAAATTCCAGGCTTTAAGTCCAGCTGGTTATAAGAACTCACAAAATTCAGGCCCTCCTGCTTTTAAAGCTGAATGTTATGGGGATTTGTTTAACCCATGTGGACTCTACAGTGTGATAGTCTGTTTCTTGCCCTTCTCTACAACCCCAGCTTTGTCCTGCTGCAGATGGCCATGGTCTGTTTTACTCCCAAACTTCATCTTTGCCCTTTCTACCTTCTTTGCTGTGGTCTCTTCTTACCTTTAGCTGTGGAGTTTGTTCTGCCAGTCTTCAGGTCATTTTTCAGGTTATTACACTGATGTGAGTGTTATCTAGTTGTGTCTGTG